>NC_041021.1:1306500-2603000 GCF_004193775.1 Glycine soja | reverse complement strand
TAAAGATTACTTAATCAAAATCTCATAATTCACTTGATGAACTTTTTTGCAGACCATTGCAACGGTCTGTATGTTCCTTGCTGGGAAGGTTGAAGAGACTCCTCGTCCACTAAAGGATGTTATTCTTGTTTCTTATGAGATCATTCACAAGAAGGATCCTGCTGCTGCGCAGAGGATAAAACAGAAGGTGTTTTATTACTGATGGTGCTTTGACCAGTTCGCTCCTATACATCAACATTTTTGACTTAGGATTTAGCTGAATCTTATTGCTGCTGTTAACTCAAGAGACTTTTTCTTGCTGTCTGTCATCTTTCTCCAATTGTCTAAAATGGACTAGGCTTTTTTTACCCCTATTTGCTTCTGGACTGTGCATCCCTCCAACTTGTCAGTGTCTAGGCAACACATCTATCTAGGTTATAATGTCAAACATGGTAGATATGTCCCAAATATTGAAATCCTATAAAATGTTTATCTGGCTTGTAAATTGTGAAAGTATCAAGGTTATTTTTTTATTGCTCAATAACTACTTAAGTTGAACTTGTTGCCTAGAATTTTTTAATTTTATCATTAAGGAAATGTTCTTTCCTATGCCCCATTCTATTGGATAGTTGATCTGATTCCATCTCCAACTGCTCTATATTGGTAAAGTATCTACATGGCCCCTTTCGGACTTCTTTTTTGTATTTACACTCCTCTTTTATAGTGGTTCTCTTTCCTTTACCCTTGATATATTTATATTTGTTTAATAGAAATTGTAAATGATGCAGGAAGTGTACGAGCAGCAAAAAGAATTAATTTTACTTGGAGAGAGGGTTGTGCTTGCCACTTTAGGTTTTGATCTGAATGTTCAACATCCATATAAACCTCTTATGGAAGCCATAAAGAAGTTTGTTGCCAAGAATGCCCTTGCACTAGTTGCGTGGAACTTTGTTAATGATGGGTATGATTTGGTTGCAATTTGTTTGAATTTAACTGTCGATTTATTTTTAAAATATATTTGATCACACACTGGAAAAAAGTGGCTTTCAGGCTGAGGACATCGCTCTGCCTGCAATTTAAGCCACATCATATTGCGGCAGGTGCCATTTTCCTTGCTGCCAAGTTCTTGAAAGTGAAGCTTCCATCAGATGGTGAGAAGGTTTGGTGGCAAGAGTTTGATGTCACCCCACGCCAATTAGAGGGTCGGTGTCATCCCCTCAATTCATTTGCATGCTAACAAAATTGATCTGTTTGGGTAGCCTTTTGTGTTCCCTTGGTTTAATGCATTATGATCATTTCTGCCATTGTCACATATCTGGATGGTTTTATCCCTGTTTCCCGATCAAATTGGGAATTTTCATAAGAGAACTCAGTTTATTGCTATGAGTAGTTTAACAATGGGCTGTCCTTTTGTGTGTCTGTATGCTTCTGTATATCCTTCTCAGTTCTTGTGGGTATTTTCTCTTGCAGAGGTTTGCAATCAAATGTTGGAACTCTATGAGCAGAGTAGACTTCCACCAGCACAGGGAAGTGAAGTAGAAGGAAGTGCTAGAGGAACAAGAGCTGCTTCAAAGGCTCCTTCTGCAAATGAGGAGCAGGCCTCAAAGCAAATATCATCTCAAGCCCCCCAGCACTCATCTGTAGAGAGAACTGGGGTACCACAAAGAGGAACTGAGAACCAAAGCAACGATGGGAGTGCAGAAATGGGCAGTGACATCACTGATCACAACTTGGATATTAGGGAGTCACATAATTCAGAACAGTTGACTTATCAAGATAACAAGAGAGAAGTGTCAAATAGATCTAAATCTGGTACTGAACGTGACCAAGACATAATTGTTGGGACTAAGGAGGGTGCAGAAGTAGGAAGGAGAGATGAATCTGCATTAAACAATTCTGGCAGCAATGTTGGCCGAAATCTGGAGCGTCGGGAAGTTCCACTAGGTCATTCACCCAATGAAGCAATCAAGATTGACAAGGATAAGTTAAAGGCATTGGCAGCTATGGGAAAGAAGAGAAAGGAACAACGAGGCGAAATGGCATTAAAGAAAGATGTAATGGATGAGGATGATCTCATTGAGAGGGAGCTGGAAGATGGAATTGAATTAGCAGTGGAGGATGAGAAAAATAAGCGTGAGAGAAGGCAGAACTGGTCTAAGCCTGATGGTGAAGATCACCATGGGGGGGAGAACCATGAGGAAACTAGAGACGGGCGGTACATGAACATGAAGGCACAGTTTCAGAAAGACATGGAGGAAGACAATGCAGAAGAAGCGGAGATGATAGACGATGCTTCATCCTTGTTGAACAATCGCAAGAGAAGGATGGGGAGCCCTCCAGGTAGGCAACCAGAGATGAAAAAGCATCTTGATTCCAGTTATCACAATGATCTTGCCGAATAAAGGAACTTGCTGAATAAATATCATAATTTTATGAAAATATCATAACTTTATAACATTAAAAACTAAAGATAAAAACATAATTTTATAAGTAGCTAACATTTAAAGTACACATAAAATTTCAACAACAATAAGTTTCTAACATTGTTGAAACTTAGACTTGAGTATTAATCAACATTGTTTTATAAGTTTCTAACATTTAAAGTACACATATCTTGGTGTAAATTTTTATAATTAGTCTTCTATTGATTTAAAATATCATTAGATTAATATATAGTAGTGTATTTCAATAGTAGAGAAGTTAACTTTTTGGGTATTCACTAATGCACTCATCTTTTTATTCATGAATCAAATATAAATTTTATCCTTTAATTAGTTGCACTAGATATTATGTTTGTTGTTTGATATGAATTTCAAAACTAACATTTTATTCTATAATTAGTTGCATTTGATTAGGAAAGATTTACATTTTTTTTTCTTTTGGTGTACATGTAATTTTATTAGGTTTAATTGAGCAAATTGAACTTTACAATTATTGTAATAGTGTAATTTTGGTCCATTTGTCTTTTAATGAATTTTGTTGACATGACATTGACGGTTAATATGACAAATGATATTACATTGACAATTGACATGACAAATGATATAATACTAATATGATAATTGACATAGATGCAAAGGTATCATTATTGATGTGACATGTGAATATTGGAAAAATAAATATAATCAAAAGTGTAGATGAGAAAAGAACTCCAATCTTACATTATTATACTAATGAGAAATATTAGCGACATTCTCTTTGGATAATGTGGTTGATTAGAATTTATTAAAAATCACCAATTTTGGTGAATTTTGTTTCTTAATTAATGTTTCTTTCTCATGATTTATATTAAACTAGTTGGTAACCCGTGCGTACGCATGGTTCACTTGTAATTTATTTTGTATGAATCTTCATTTATTCTATAATACAGTATTAAAATGAACACAACTATATATAACATTAATAATAATTAGATTGCATTTTTTTAAAAAAAGCTAGATTACTAATTGACGAAGACAATGTTAGTAAACAAAAGAAACAACCTAAACTTAATTTAGTCACTATCACTATCATTGTTATTCTAATCCTTTTGACTTCTAATAATAATTTTCCAAATTTGTTCATGATGCCTGTAGTAGAATGAGATTTCATCACCATGAGAAAAATTATTTTCTTCAAGGAATTTATACCAAGGTTGCACAACATATTTTTCGCCAATTCCAATATCAAGAACAATAACATTCCACTGTAACGGAGGTCCTAATTTTCTAAGGATTGTCATGTGTTGATCGCAGACATTTAGATGTTTAGTTACACAGCTTGGAAGATTTTGCAAAAGATAATAAATAATAATTATATTTAATTTTGTGTTTATATGAGTCATATTTAAGTTTGGTTTTTTGATAAATGAAAGTTTTACCTAGAATGAGATTGGACATAAAAAGCAACATAGCTGTGCTATTCAGATAGATAATAATCAAACATGTGGAGTTAGGAATAAACAAAGCAATAAAATTTAATCTATCAAGCTGGTACAAAAAGTGTAATTATGTTTAGTCATTTTAGAGTAGTAAAATTGTTGAACAATATATTAGGTTCTTGCATTGTTATCATTACCAAAGGGTGCGGTGCGTCAATCATTGATTGTGTTATTTCAAGTGTCTAAATATGTTGCCTGAATATCATCCACTGTCTTTCGGAGGTCTGCTGTTCCAGTGATGGACTGAAATGAAGGTTGAATATTGAGATGTGATCGATTGCAAAGAAATGAATGATGGTAGATTCATAAATGACTAATTCTTTTCTAAACTGTTACAGTCCTTCAGCAAAGAAATTTTTTTCCTTATGGAGTTTGACTTGGATTTGGTATACAACTCCATTATATTTGAAACAGACATATTCGGGATATTCTGGTGCCCATTGAATGTGGTAAAAAAATGGGACTTTTATGATGTCCTGCAAGAAAATATTGAATGTAAAATTATAATAAGTAAGCTGGAAAAAAAAACCAAAAAGAAATGAGTTTTAATCCAATATTACCCTATCATTGTGGAACGTGGCTCTAACCTGCATGATTGCTGGTTTTCTTATAAATGGAAGTTCTACCTAGAATGAGATTGGACATAAAAAGCAACATAGCTGTGTTATTTAGATAGATAATAATCAAACATGTGGAGTTAGGAATAAACAAAGCAATAAAATTTAATCTATCAAGCTGGTACAGAAAGTGTAATTATGTTTAGTCATTTTAGAGTAGTAAAATTGTTGAACAATATATTAGGTTCTTGCATTGTTATCATTACCAAAGGGTGTGGTGCGTCAATCATTGATTGTGTTATTTCAAGTGTCTAAATATGCTGCCTGAATATCATCCACTGTCTTTCGAAGGTCTGCTGTTCCAGTGATGGACTGAAATGAAGGTTGAATATTGAGATGTGGTCGATTGCAAAGAAATGAATGATGGTAGATTCATAAATGACTAATTCTTTTCTAAATTGTTACAGTCCTTCAGCAAAGAAATTTTTTTCCTTATGGAGTTTGACTTGGATTTGGTATACAACTCCATTATATTTGAAACAGACATATTCGGGATATTCTGGTGCCCATTGAATGTGGTAAAAAAATGGGACTTTTATGATGTCCTGCAAGAAAATATTGAATGTAAAATTATAATAAGTAAGCTGGAAAAAAAAACCAAAAAGAAATGAGTTTTAATCCAATATTACCCTATCATTGTGGAACGTGGCTCTAACCTGCATGATTGCTGGTTTTCTGATAAATGGAAGTTCTACCTAGAATGAGATTGGACATAAAAAGCAACATAGTTGTGTTATTCAGATAGATAATAATCAAACATGTGGAGTTAGGAAGAAACAAAGCAATAAAATTTAATCTATCAAGCTGGTACTGAAAGTGTAATTATGTTTAGTCATTTTAGAATAGTAAAATTGTCGAACTATATTAGGTTCTGGCATTGCTGATTAGACATGGAGGAAGTTAAACAACATTGTAGGTTGGCGAAATGATACAAAAATGGCATGATCTGATACAAATGAAGATATGTATTGTAATTTTGTTTAGTCATTTTAGAGGTATGTGTAATTCTAGATTAGGACATTTAGATGCATATAACCTTCTACAATTACTGATCAAACATACAGGGAATTAAAGAAAATTAAAGTTTTTTGGAATGTTTTAAAGATGTATGTAAGAAAAACTCATCTCCAGTTGGAGTGTTTTCATTGTTATGCTGATAGAATGATGAATAACAAAATTTAATGAGGGAGATTAACATGCACAAATAAACACGATATGAAAACAACAGTTGAAATAATCAGTATAGTCGATAATCTGAAATTATTTAATATGGTTTGGTAAGGTAGAAAATTCAATTAAGATCTAAGTTGTGATGTGGCAATTTTAGGAATGGACGATAACAGTAAGCAAGAATAGGAATGAAATCTAAGAAGCAAGAAAGCTTGAAGTAAAAGCAAAGCCACCACAAAATGGAAGGTGTGACCAGGTGAAAAAATCCAATGCAAGTGATGAAGATACAAAAATGATAAACAAACGAGAAAAGACAAAAACAGAGGAAGCATGATTAGAGTAGTTGAAGCAATGCTCGAGAATGCATCCCAACATGCATAAAAAAATGATAAATTTCTAAGGCAGACAAACTGAAGGTCATACGAAAACAACAGTCCAAATAATTAATATAGTTCATAATCTAGAATAATTTTAGACATGTCGAATGGACGTCAACTATAAAACATAAAATATATCGGTGCATGCATTGAAAACATGAACTGAGAGAGAAGAAAAACCCGGTAAGGATTCCGCAACCAAGTGAGGAAATTTGCAATGTAGATAATAAATTTCATGATAGAATCAGAAATAGAAGTCAAAATCGGAAAGAGCAGTCTAGAAATTTACTTTGTTTGAAGCAGTCGATGAGTCTGAACTCATAGTCAGAGCCCAGTCGCTATTGTTTTTTAGGAAAGTTGAAAGAGGTGAATGTTTGTAAGGAAATGATGTTTGTGTAATAAATTAGGCAGTAAAGTATTGGTTAGCCAAGAGGAGTGACGCGAGGCGTGGCAAGTAAATTGGAAATCGTGGAATATTGAATGCTGGTCCAGTAGATTGGACATGTAGAGGGAGTTGAATCATTGTGAATATTGTTGTGGTTCTAGTTTGTCGCTGAATGTCATGAGCAATATATATATCTTCAAAGATGTAGGGAAGAAAATTTGTTTTTTGTGCAAATGCTGATGATTAAATGGAAAACGTGAAAAATTTTGTAATTGATAATAATTAGATTATATTTGTAAGAAAAATTCAGATATAATTTCTTGTTAAATAAGTGTTTGTAAAAAATAAATTTAAATTGTTTATTTACATGTAAAGAATTTAAAGATTAAGTTTCTTTTTTAGTTTTATGTTTAAACGTATTTATAGTATTTCATAGTAAATTTGTTATTCCAGAAATGGCTAAATATCTAATCAATCAATATATGTTACAAATTGGTGGCACAACAATTAATCAAAGATGAGTATTAAATAGTTGATCGTATAGTTTTTTTTTTTCCTAAAATCATGTTAATCGAATAATGTGATTTAAATTATTTATGTATTTGCTGGAAAGTAGCAATTATCGAATGATTTAACTTGCTTTGGATCATTGTCAATATTGAATGCTAGCTTTCTATGTTACACAAACATATATATATATATATATATATATATATATATATATATATATATATATATATATATATATATATATATATATTGTTACTGGATTGCTAGACAGTACCAATTATTCAATGAAATATCAGAAAAATGGAATTTTGAGGTACTGCAAAATCAGATATTTTGAAATATCAGATATTATTGGTACTGCAAAATCATGTGGTTGATGGTTCATGTGGAATTTTGAGGCTTGCATGTCCATGTATGAAGAAAACAAATATGAGAAGTCAAGAAATGCTAATAGGACAATAACCAAGAAAGGGATTATAATTGATAACACATATATTGTACTCTATGATTCAGAATTGATAAAAAAATACCAAGCACATTTAAATATTGAATGGTGTAACCAAAACACTTGTATCAAATATTTATTCAAGTACATGAATAAAGGATATGTTTCTGCCTATATCTTGAACTTCTGGCTTGAGCTCTTTTTTTGCTAGATTATTTTGTAAGGTTACACCAAAAATGGACCTATTATATGTAGGACAACCAAGTAGAAGGCAACAATATTTTCAGTTATTTGTTTATTGGATTGTGATGGTCTATGCAAAAAGACATGACATAAAAATAGTATATATGATATGCTGCACCTGGTTAAGAGAGAATCAGTACTGAAATTGATGTGTCGAAAGCTGGCTGCTATAATTTTGTATCTAACTGCATGTTAGAGGATGAATAAGCAACTATCGAATATCATAGCATACAAACTAATAATTGAAAATATATATAAGATGGATTAACCTTTTAAGATTTGCAAAAACCTCTTTGAAGACAACATTGGTTGTAGAATTTGAATTTTTTTTGTCTTTGTCATGTATTAAAACTTTAAGGCCTTTTTTTGATTTTACCCTTGACAATGCCACATATAATTGTTCCTGTGAGCAGACAGGTTTAGGTAAATAAAGGTCCACTGAGGATAGTGATTGACCTTGGGACTTGTTAATTGTCATTGCATAAGAAAGCATTATTGGGAACTGTCTTCTCAAAAGCTTAAAAGGCCATGGTGATTGTGAATGAGACATAGACATTCTTGGAATATAAACATTATGACCAATATTTTTGCCAGAAATTATATTAGCTGCAATCACATGTTTAGCTAACCTTGTAACAATTAATCTAGTGCCATTACATAGTCCTTGAGTTTGGTCTAAGTTTCTTAACAACATGATAGGTGATCCAATTTTGATTTTGATGCTATGATTCGCTAGACCGGATGTTGTTAATGAATTAAGAAATTTTGTTGTTAGTGATCGGAAATGAGAACTCTAGTGTTTCTGATTTGTCCACATAATCAACACTTAGATATTCCATTTGTGCACCTGTGATTTTTTATCAAGTTATCATATCAAATAAAGAATAAAAAGAGTAAAAAATTAGAAGATCAGTATGGAGATAAAATATTGAATAGATTTGATTACTAATCCTGCAAAATGTTTCATAAGAATGACATACAGTCCAAATTTATATATAATAAGAATTGGATGAAGTATGTTATAATCACCTGGTATCAATGATAGTATATAATCATTAACTTGTTGTACGGTTTCATTTGTGGAAGCTAATATCGCTCTAGCTTGAAAGTATTCAGGATTGGTATGATGGTGAGATAAATTTGGAAATATAGAATTAACTATTGCAATAGTGGGTCATCATATTCTGTGATTAACAAATCTTTTGGAATTTCAATTGAACCATAACCATCATTTTGTTGGCCAGCAATTCCATCACCAATATTAAGGATCCACTCTGCAAAGGCTGCAGTTTCTTCTCTGTTTGTTGCATCTGTATTGGCTTCTATACGCATGTTTTTCAATAGTGTCAAAACATGGCAATGATTCCATAGATAAGATGAATTTATAGTTGCATTAACAATGTCAGACCGGCTACCCCTAGGAATGAATGGCAGAATCTGCTGAAAATCTCCACCAAATACCATAACTTTACCACCAAAGATTTTATCAGAACTTGATTTCGCCTTAATAACATCTCTTAGACTTTGATCAAGTGCTTCAAAACAGAACTTGTGAGCCATGGGGGCTTCATCCCAGATGATAAGACTTGCTTCATTCAATAATTCAGCCAATTGTGTTCCTTGATGAATATTGCATGTCGAGTCTTCAAATATCGAACCAGGAATTTTTAATTTTGAATGTGCTATTTTTCCTCCAGGCAATAACAAAGAAGCTATGCCGCTAGAAGCAACCATATAACTATTTTATTGTCAGCTCTCAATGAGGCTGCAAGTGTCTTCCAAATAAATGTTTTTCATGTTCCTCCATATCCATATAAGAAAAACATTCCACCTTCATTTTTATTGACAGCTTGAATAATTTGGTTATAAATTTTTGCTTGTTGGTCTCTAGGCATAAAAATTGTTATGGTTTTAATAACAGCTTGAAATTCCAGAGCGAAACACAAGGGAGGAAAATAAGCAAGGCAAATTAGTACAATAAATAAACCTATCATTTGAGAAAAAAAGGTTAAGGAATTTTGATCTAAGTTCTTCATTTTTGAAATTCAGCTCAGACAAAATGAGGTCGTTGTCTGCATGTGTTAGTAAATTTGCGTTCTCAGGATATGGCATGGAAGGATAGTCTTTAAGTGATCTTTGATTGGCTTGTAACAACTGTTCAACTTCAAGCAATACCAGATTCATCAGATTGGAGTCATCAATATGTAATCCTAAGACATTTGAAAAGGAAGTTATATAATGTTTATGATAAAACTTTTCTGTGTCAAGCTATATGTAAGCCAACCTGGAGTGCTTGATGATTTGCGATGACTATATAGAATATCATCACTTAACCAATGCCAAGTTTTTCCCCACACTTGTTCAGGTTTGTTCATGGTACCTGTCAAAAGTAATAATACAAAAAGATTCCTTAGATAAGGTGCTAAGCCCCAGTCTTTTGCTTCCTGGATTGCAGCAATGATTTCTCTATCATCCTGTAAAAAACCCATAGCAAAACATGCTTCTCTATATGTAGAATATTCAACACCATCAACTGTTCTGATATCTTCAAATGAGATTGGTCCTCTAGAGACAGTCAGCATCATCCTCAAATAAAATAATTCCCCTGTAGTTGGGGGAACCCATTGAAGTCTGCCAATAGTATAACCCTTTTTCCTAAGTTGTCAACATGTTTGTTTCTGGTTATACACGAACTTAGTAACGAATTGAGAATATGTCAAGCTTTGACCTTCAACAAAAGCTTGGTTTGTATTCATCCAAGCTATAAATTTTGATTCAGAAATGCTTGGGTTAGAGAGGAGATCATCAATATCATCATGGTCTTGGTAGAGAACGTTATGTTGTCCTAGAAGATGGAACTGTAGCCTCTCTACAAAAGGTTTTCTACCATGTATTGGAAAACCAAAGATCCTCTAAATAGATTCACATGGAGAAATGTATCTATAATAAAAATAAATATATTTTAAATACAATCATAAGATGATTTACATATTAAACTTGGCTCATACCTGCAATCCAGATATTCCTTGATTTCATCATTCAGAGTGTTTGCATGGGGAATTGTTCCATTGTCATCATGTACCATGACAGCGGTAACTCAATCGTATCCTTTATTGATGTACTTGAATAAATATTTGATAGAAGTGTTTTGGTTACACCATTCAATATTTATATGTGCTTGATATTTTTTTCAGCAATTTTGGATTGTAGGGTACAATACATCTATTATCAATTATAATCTCATTCTTGGTTATTCTCTGACCAGTGTTTCTTCTATGATACACAGGATAACCATCTCCATCTATAAGAGTTGTGGGCTAATTTTATTTTGGATAAAATCGACTGCATTTGCCTTCTTTCATGCATGGAGATGCAGACCTCAAAATTCCACATTGACCATGAACCATGTGATTTTGCACTAATTCTGGATCATCTTCATGTGAAGGTATTTTTGCTTGTATAATATGATCAATATCGTTTGGAGATGAATATTTGTTGTTGGTGTGTAAAAATAACAATAAATGGACATGAGGAAGTCCTTGTTTTTGGAATTCCACTGTGTACATCTCTGTAGTTGTAACCAAATATCATTAATAGAAAGGTATTAAAGAAAACATAATTTACAATAAGTAGCTTATTTGTTAGTAGCAGAAAAAGGAATTAGCATCAACTTACATGCGAAGACTTTGCCTAGCTGATGCAATCCTACCCCCCAAGGGCATTGGATAGAAGACTCCAAAAAGATTGGGCCAAAAATGCAAGAGAAGGCCCTAGGGTTCTCATGAGCCTTAGGGTAGATTTCGGGCCCATGGGCTAAGTATGAACTCACTTATCTTTGTACATATTAGAATAAGGTTTCATTAATTTTGGGTCTTGTATTTTGGGCTCCATAATGTAGGTAGGGTACCCTAGAAATATAGGATTTTTCAGCCCTTGTATTTTAGGGCACTTAGACTAGTTTTTGTATTAGGGGTAGTTTTGTAATTTCACATGCACTAAGTGGATATTTGATGTGTGTGGTTGGAAATAAATTTAATTGAATTAGTAGAAGCCCAATCCAATTAAATTTAAATGATGCAATCCTACCCCCCAAGGGCATTGGATAGAAGACTCTAAGAAGATTGGGCCAAAAATGCAAGAGAAGGCCCTAGGGTTCTCATGAGCCTTAGGGTAGATTTCGGGCCCATGGGCTAAGTATGAGCCCACTTATCTTTGTACATATTAGAATAAGGTTTCATTAATTTTGGGTCTTGTATTTTGGGCTCCATAATGTAGGTAGGGTACCCTAGAAATATAGGATTTTTCAGCCCTTGTATTTTAGGGCACTTAGACTAGTTTTTGTATTAGGGGTAGTTTTGTAATTTCACATGCACTAAGTGGATATTTGATGTGTGTGGTTGGAAATAAATTTAATTGAATTGGTAGAAGCCCAATCCAATTAAATTTTAGAGGGGGAGGTGAGCATTTGCTTACTACACCCCATTGCCACATCATATAGTCACACTTTGTGCATGTCCTTCATGCTTTTCATGCCTCATGACACCTAAGCACACTTAGTGGAGAATTTTGGAATTGATCTTGGATTAGTGGGCTGAACCATAACTAAAATTCACTAATCATAATTAGTGAAATTTTGGCTCCAAAGTTTGGCTCCACAAATTCAATTTCAAATTCAAGTGAAATTTGAATTTCCCTCCAATTTTGTGTGACACTTAGGCTATAAATAGAGGTCATGTGTGTGCATTTTTTTCAACTTTGATCATTTGAATATTAAACTTCAGATTTCAAAGTTCATTTAGAGCATAAAATTTCGTGCTCTTCTCTCCCTCTCCCCTCATTCATCTCCTTCTTCCTCCAAGCTCTTATCCATGGCCTCCTATGGTGGTGAGCTTCTTCTAGACTCATCTTCTCCTTGAAGTGGCATCTCCTCTCTCTCTTCCTTTCTCCATTCCGCTGCCATTCATCTTCCAAGAAGCAAAGGAATCCATTGATGAAGAAGATCCGAGGCCTACAAGCTCCAATGGAGCTTGCATCACTAGCAAGTGATTCTTTGTAAGGTCTGATAACATCTGCTCATATTTAAGCTTGAAAATTCGGGAGATTATTTCTGGCCTATCTATTGTTGTCAAATTCAAAGGTGTCAGCAACCTATGAATTTCAGGCCAATTTGGATTGCAGGTAAAAGTAATAAAAAGATTTAGGAAGCCTATGTGACTGCATATAGCTATGCCATCAAAATAAAGTTGATCCATGTAACGTGGGTTGCTAACAAAGGTTGAAGGCAAGATGATCCTCTTGCCTTGGCCTAAAACTTCTGTATTTCCAGCATCCGATGACTGTTGCAAACTACAAAACTTGTCAACTCTGAGTTTCTTTTGGTTGTTTCTAACATAGGAAAGTCTTTCGGATTCAATCATTGTGTATCCTTCAACAACAAATTGTTGGAATAGTTTTCTAGAATGCAGCAGAGTTTGACCTTCATTGGGTCTGCATTGCAGTCTATAAGCAAACCACTCTCTCATTGTAAGACGATTCCTTTTTCTTTTTTTCCCATTTAATGTATCACGATGTAGAATGTCAGTCATATATCCATCTTCTCCATAAGGAAACAATAGAGGATATTGTAGAGCTAGATAACTACAATGTAATTCATGTATCCTCTGTAATTGACCATTTTGAGTTTCAGCAATAATATCTCTGTTCGAATTTGCATCAATATCACTTACAATAAGTGCAACAACTTTTGGAACACTTGGTACATTATATGTACGACCATCTTTTTCTCAACCAGCAATCAATTTGAGTATGACATTATGCACTTCAGTGCCTGTCAATTTATCCCTTGCCTTCCTGAAACTTTTTGCATGAGCATTGTTTTCATCCAGCATTTTTTTGCAAATTTGAGACAATATGTGCCTCAATTTCATTATAGTGGCCAAAAAACCAAATATTCAAATATATAAAAAATTAAGAGGATGTTAATGTAAAATAAACAATAGACATCAATGTAAATCAGAGATGTTATATTGGCATTGTGTTGTTAACTACCTCATGGTGTTAATTCTATTTTGAACTTCATTTTCTGTTTCATAGATATACAATTGTGCAAATTTAGGTTCTTTTCCAGGCATTGGTAATAGACTTCCAATCCTGTGACACGGTTGACCTTGAATTCTGATTGTAGGAGGACCTCTCGAATGACTAATTGTTTTGTCAAATTTAATACCAGCAGAAGTAAATGCAAACATCATGTTATAAGTTCTTATGTTCTGTTGATAATTTTTTGCATGAGCTGTATTTTGCTCAAATAGAACTTGCTGCAGAGATTTAGGTGGATTCTGTAACAATGGAAGTTCAACCTTGCCATCTCCACAACATAGGCTAAATCGTGGGCTTGAGGTATTTGAACGTTTTAATATGCTTTCATTATACCACATTTTTGCATTACAATGTCTACATTGCATGAGCTGGTCACCAAGATCAAAATATTCTGGAATAATAACATTACATATTAGACCATAACCGTAACCATCGAAAATTTAATTTTTATAGGAATGTCTAAAATACATATCAGAACATGAACTGGTAGCGAACATCAAAATACTTTAAAATACGTTTTATCATGTTATTTTAAAAACAAAAAGAATTCTTTAAGACATTTACCTCTTGTGTCCATTGAAGAATCATGATGCGATGATTCACAGTTTGGATATCCAACTGAAGAAATAGTCTGAGATTCTACGAAAATTGCAGTTAAGTATTATGATTAGAAGTTAAATTAATAAATCAATGAAGGAGATTTGTAATACTACCTTCTGTTGATCCAAAACTCTCATTCTCTGATGAATCACAGATATTAACTTCAAAACAGAAGAAGAATGATAGAAACAACAAATAATGATAATGATTCAAGCGGAATGATGAAATGACATGCATTGCTATAATCTTGCATCAAACCTATGAATTCCTTATCTTTTCACAACAAACTATATATGGATATTGTATCAACATAATTAACTAATATGAGCTTAATATAAAGATATAAAAATGCTATCTTTGATAGCTTACAATGATCTTCCGCATCGTGTGAAGCCCGATTGACAGTTGCATGGACACTATGCGGTGGTGTCTTTGGTTGGTTATAATGATCTTCAGTATGGGATGAAGCTGGATTGACACTTGCATGGACACTATCCTGAACATTAAGATGGACCTTTTGTTATCTAATACGCTTTCTGTTGCTCCTGGCTTTTGCTGAATTAGACTTGCTTATAAATCTATGGTTTTCCATGTTCCTGTTGCCTTTAGTTGATCATATTGTAGTTTATATTTGGACAGTGGAGTATTGTTGGAAGGAACAATTATATTGCAAACTTAAATGCTAAAAGACAGAAACAAACACCGAGGATTGTTAAGCACGTTTTAGTTGAACTTTTCGGTAAAAGGTTATTCAAATGAGCTCTGTCATAATTAACTTAAGCTGCAAATAATGAAATGCAACTAAAAGAGTGTACAAACAAATTTGGAATTTACAGCTAGCAAAATCTGGATACTTTTAATTCAAATAGTAATGACACAAGTACCTATAGAGATGGATTAGTAACATCGATAAGGAACTTTATATCAAGTATGATGTGAGGAACAGAAGTAGCGTTCATTCATTGATAAAACATTTAGCCTTAGCTTCTTTAAAGTCATATCTTGTGTAATTTTTAAAAAGTTAACGAAATTACATGATGAATACATGAGAGCTATTTTTGTTTCTTCCTGTATACATGTGGAACTGCATATCAGATTTTGCTTGATACATATTATAAATTAACGTAAATTAAATTAAACTCAGTCTATTAAGCTTGACACAAGCGTTGACCGATAAGGAATTTGATATCAAGTATGTTGTGAGGAACATAAGTAGCATTCATTCATTGATAAAACATTTAGCCTCCCCTTCTTTAAAGTCATATCTTGTGTAATTTTATAAAAGTGAACGAAATTACATGATGAATACATGAAAGCTATTTTTGTTTCTTCCTGTATACATGCAGAATTGGATACTAGATTTTGCTTGATACATATTATAAATGAACTTAAATTAAATTAAGCTCAGGCTATTAAGCTTGACACAGGCGTTGACCAATTTTGTTAATCAAGACATTTACTCAATTATAAACAACAAATCACCCACGAATGCTTCAGTTACCATGGAATAAATAATGTTTTTTAATCTGTTATTTAAAAAATAATGAATCATAATCTCGGTTAATAAATTAACACATCTCAACATTGTGCAAAAGATATAAACAACATCTCAGGTTGGAATAACGCATGCTAGTATAAGCGTAATGTTTGGCAGGATCATAAATGAAAATAAAACAAAGAAAAGAGTTCTATTACAATTTCCAAATAAATAGGATGTTAGACTGCAGTAGCCCATGCCATACAGGGTTACACATCAAAATAAAACAAAGATAGTTCAATTACAATTTCCAAAAAACCAGCAAAAAAGGAAACAGTGTTGGCTGTTCCTAACCAACAAAATCTATTCAATCTTCTCATGTTTTGCTAATTTGTTGGACGATAACTGAGCTGGTGAAATCTGGGAGCTTCTTGCTTCATCATCACATTCATTAAATGGTAGTCATTTTGTTGGTGTCAAGGGAAGTCCAATAAGTGGATCATGGTCTGCTGTTATAGAAATGGATTGCTGGATAGAACAAACAATAACAATAAGTTGATGCAAAAGCTGAACTTCATGCAAATGTCAGTCGGAATTCTTGATCCCATTCGATCATCTTTATGCATGTGGATTAGAATCTTGTTCCAAATATCTCTATGCAAATACTATATTGGAAAGAGACGCCAAAACTTAAAACTTACAGATTCATCGTGGACAGGATCATTGGAATCAAACGATGTTGTAGCTTTAATCTTTGAACATGTCTGCATAAGATGTTGATTAATATCGGTAGAATCGATGAAAAATAAATTAGCATATAAATAAGATATACATATAACAATAATGAAGAAAAACAACTCCATAAAATAGGACCTCAGCATTAGGCAACATGTCCAGAACATCATTAATTAAAGTTAAGTCAGTTGAGCATTTCAAAACAGCAGAATTTTTATACTGCGGCTAGATTTTGACTTTGAAGGCGAGCAAATGACCCAATAGTTTATCAAGTGCTTTTGGGGAGGCATTTACATCCAGATCACCATCCTTGAACAGGAAAAAACAAAAATAAAATTAAAGATAATCCCAAGATTAAAATTTTTATTTTGAAATTATAGACACCTACTTCTATTTTGAGGGTATTGACTTCATTAGCTGACTGCCCAATCAATTCAGTGCATTCACGATCCCACAGGAGAAATTTTGTGCTTTCATTTTTATAATTGACCATCACTTCAACTCTATATCTGGAAACATATATAATAGTGTTAAATGCTAAAAAGAAATTCAAACATAAATATAGTGGCATAGAAATTTAAAAAGCAAAACAAAGACCTAAGCACAGCTCGATCATTATGTTTGCCACATGGGCACACAAATGGTTATGTATAGACATCTGTTTTATTATGGCACTGAATGCAAGCTGCATAACACCATGAACGATTGTCCATAACAATCCTCGTGATTGTACCAACAGTAACATAAACAAACTCCTGCAGGAAATATGATAGCCATAAAATTCAGCAGGAGGCAGCCAAAGAAGCGATAAATAGGTAAACATATATAAGACAATTACTTCACAAAGGTTGTTTATCTCAGAAATGGTCTTTGCCTTTGACTTGGAAATGAATGTCTCCCTTGATGATAACTGAGCAGAACCTTAAGGCTGTGAACTCCACTAGGAACGACATGTCAAAACTGAGCGGATCTCAATGCCCAATTCTGAAAGCCTATACATACTAAATCAATAACAGACCGAAGGAAAAAAAACAAACATATATTAATAACAACATGAGGCAAATACTTCTGATTGAATTCTTCAATTGGTGCCACTAGCTCATTAATAGTCAATTTAGAAGCCTTCAAAGAATTGCTAACTGAGCATGGATAGGATCCTGCACCACTCAGAAATAAAAGCATAAGTTGGATCCAATGAAGATGAAAAACAACAAACTATATATCATAGTATACCCTGACCCTCTTTAATTCTGGCATTCGTCAACAACACAATAATAGGCCCTTCACTCTCATGGTGATTCAAATATTCCAGAAATTGGACACAATAATCGTCCCATAGAGTGCAAGACAACAATTGGTTACTGAAAAAAAAAAACAAACCATTATACAAACAATCAATTAACAACATACAACCATACAATCATACAACCATGAGTAACTCATAGAACATATCAGATGATTACCTCAAATTCATAAGCTTAAAAACAACTCTCTTACTTCTGGGTGAAATATGACGAAAGACAACCTCGTCAACCACACCAATGATGTCTAAAAAATTAAGTAAAAATCAGCAACGGAAAACAAAACCCACAAACACTGGTGATGAAATTAGAAATGTAAATCTAGCTGCGCTTACCTACTAATAGGTCAGACTGTAATATTGGCCAGCAATGACATCCGAAAAATCTACAAATCCATACTTTTTAAAAGGAAGGCCATCCAATTCACACTGTCTGACAACCGTAACTCCAATAAATGTCAATTTATATGGATGATCACAAACTCTGTACTGTCCATCATTCTTGCTGACTCTAAAATTGTGCATCACATAAGTACAACCTTCCTTCAAATCCATTTTCCATGCCTTTAACTGGTCTTGCTTACAGACCACATGGATTTGATCACCCTATGAATAATAAAAATATCTAATTAACGGCTACAACAGAGACAATTCATGAACAAAAAACACAAATTAAAAGCATATGTCAAAGTCAACAATGACCATCTCAGCTTGTTCAGACCTGCCCAGCGTCCCAACAAACCAGAGCTCAATTATCCTTATAGCAAGTTTCAGAGTTTCTTTAGATCCATCAATGGTTTTTATCTTGTCAGCAATACGTGCCATCAGTTTGAACAAAAAGTCAGAAACATACATAGAAATTGAAACCACAAAACAATCACATAACATGATAACAACAACAAATAGAATGTTATTTATTGAAAAAAAAACAATGATAAGTTTAACCATAAATATGATAACTAAGATTGAAAGAATAATTGAGTTGACCTGATTCTGTTTTTTTGGACAACCAACAGTGACACCAAAAAGGAACAACAATATATAGTATCTATCAAGCATAAAATATTTTTGTCATGATGAATAACATCAGCGAAAACATGAATTAAAAAAACAGGCAATAGGCAAGCATGCATAAATATGGACCAAAACTTAAGGGCCACAACCAAAAAACATTGCAGGCATGGCTATTCAAGGTGACCTCGATAGGAAAATAGTACTCTCGCAATGATACCTTAGCTATTACCCGGTTTTGTATGTCCTGGCTAAAAACATACAAAAAATAACATCAGACAACAGACCAATTGTAAAAAGGGGTAACAAACAAACATGCATAAACCATGACCATTATAGATTACCTTGGAGATTCGCCTGCAAACACCAAACAACATCACCAAAACAATCTTCAGAAAAAAAGATGAAAATAAAATAGATAGATAAATAGACACATCTCATTGCACTGATCGGGGGCACAAGCGACACCACAGATGAACAAAATAAATAACACCAAACATGCATGGATGAAACAAAAACATGTGTGATCATTAACAAATGTAAAGAGAAAACCAAAACCGAAAAAAGTCAAAGTAAAATGGTCGACAACAGTAAATGTGCATAAAATGAAAGCCAGGGTAACAAACAAAGATGCATAGATATTAGAAAATATTGCAACCATAACCATTATAGGTTACCCCAAACATTAGACTGTGAAACAAGGAACAACATCAGCAAAGGAATCGTGAGAAAAAAACATGAAAAAAGAAACAAACTTAAAAAACCAAATTAATCAGCAAGCGACACCACAGATGACCAAAAAGAAGAAACACCAAACATGCATGTATGAAAACAAAACACATGCGACTGTAAACAAATGTAAAGAAAAAAACAAAACCGCAAGAACTCAAACCAAAATGCACGACAACAAGAAATCTCCACAAAATGGAAACTCTGAGCAGCTGAAAAATTTAAACCTAAGAACCAAGAAAAGTTTAAGCAAGACCAAATGTGCACAAAATGGAAGGCCTGAGAGTAGTTGAAAAATCAAACTTTAAATGATGGAGGTACAAAAACGAAAAAGAAAGAAACCAAACCAAGCAAAGAAAACAGTGAGAGAATGCGCAAAGACAGAGTAAGAACTTTCTTGTCCTTGAATGATCGGGAATGCATGCAAAAGGTGGAGTAGTAGTTGAAGGAATGACCGGAAATACATACAGAGTTGGAGCCAGACTAAAATACCCAAAAAACCAACAAATTGGGATTTTTTTTCCTCGAATGTGTTTTATTTTATAAATGGATGTCTAATAATTTTAGTGTTGAAGGTGAAGTCGTCTTGGTGAAAGTTAGAAATGTTTTTATTTGTATTAATTTAGGTTATTACAATTTAATAAAAAAATACGGGGTATAATAATAATGATAGAGTTTATTCATAATAACAATAATAATAATAATAGTAATAATGAATAATAAAATAAAGTAGAATTTGATGGAGTGGTCACTTCTAATGAATAGGTCCAATGACATCACCTCGAAGGTAGTATTTTTGTCACCAGCAAAAAACCGCATGATGACATTGTCGTCAATGCCGTGAGTTCTTCTAAACTGTTTTAGGCCATTAGAAAAAAAGTATCGGCTGCCATATCTCTGAAGCCTAACAAAATGTGTGGTTCCATTATACTGAAACAAAATATACGTCAGGTGATGTGGCCTCCATTGTCTATGGTAAGACAGTGGAACCTCAATGATGTTCTGCAGGGAAACATGTTAACATTAATTAAAAGAATTTTGTTTCATATGAAATAAGACAACTGGAAAAATGGTTAAATGTTGACCTAGGAAACACAGAATGCGGCCGAAAACCGTATTGTCACTAACCAGTTTGATCGGCCCTATAACACAAAAATTAATTAAATTTGTCACAGAACAAAACAGGGGATAATTTATCAAAAATTGGACAGAAAAAAATAAAGAACAAGTATTAGACATCAGAATGTAGTTTTTATAAGTCAAAATATGAAAGTAAAAGCCAGGTTGTTTGTATTGTGTATATTAGGGCAGACAATATTGAATGGCCTGTGCTACAGAATTTCTATGACTCTGAATTTTTAATGCAGAAAAATGTTTTGTTCTCAAATTAGTATTATAAATTATAAAACTGGGACAGTGATTTATATATGACCTATAACAGACACCAGTCCTTGAATATATGGATCATTCATAAATTATAAAAAACCTAATGTTGTTAGAATAATCAACATGCATGAGCGAGTATTAAAAATTAGGATCAACGAAAAGAGATAGGAAGAAAAATTTATCTTTTTCTGGTGTAGCAGTCAAAATAGTAATTAAATTTGGGAGTCAAAATTGATAGTGTTAATCAACGAAAATATATGTATGCATGTACTCAATATGTCATCTATAACAGATAATAGCCTTTTAATCCATGTGTAGAATAGCAGAGGACAAAAAAAACTTTGCTTGTAGCCGACGATGAATGTGAAGTCATGCTTGTCTGGGTTGAGTTGAAATGTCAGTCAGAACAGGGGTTAGTGCTATAACTTGTTTAAAATATTAACCTACTTGATTAAAGTTCTTCTGGATGGCAAATATAAGTGAGTAAAAATGATTGGGCGTGGATGTGTGGAAGCGGAATGGTTTTTGGAGAAGAAGTGTGGGAGTCACAGACTAATTGCCGAGAAGATGTAACTGACGGAATGGTTTTGTGGGAATTTTGTAGCATTATTGATGGTTGGCTTCGAGGATTGCATGTGAAGAGTCATATATTATAATTATAATTATAAATATATGAGATGATTTTTTTTGTAAATTTAATGTGTATGAAAATATATAAAAGAAATGACTATTATTGAATAATAGTTTGTTTTGGTTGATAGATCAAGTAATAACTATTTTTTTGTCTTGGTTTTTTTTCAAAATCAGGAAAATTAGTCATTTTAAAAAGTTTTTTTCCTTAGACATATAGTTCTAATTGGAATGAGTTTATAGGTTTTAAATTAATTTAACTTATTAAATATATCATCAATTAACTTAGATATAAATGTATGAAAAGAAAAAAGGTAAAAAATTGTTGTTCCAAATTTCGATTGAGACAATTAGAATCATAGAAAAACAATTAATATAATATAATAATTACAATAATAGAGGTATATAGTGTTTTGACAAAATAGATATAAATGTATGGCAAGAAAAAAAAAGGAAAAATTGTTTTTCCAAATTTCGATCAAGACAATTAGGAAAATAGAAAAGCGATTAATATGATATAATAATTACAATAATAGAGGTATACATTATTTTGCCAAAACAGCAAAACAAAAGAATAAAAATATCCAAAGTAGTATAGAAAAAAGTTGCCAAAATAGGCATTTTATTAACATTGTAACAATCGAATGTTGTTGTAGACTGCAATATTAATGGGTGGTTGATTTGCTGTCTGAGACCATTTGAAAAAACACAAGTTAGCATTTGAATATGCTGTCTTAGCAAGAGAAGTTATATTTGGTGATGTTGCAAAGAAATAGAGGCTTAAATAACTAAATGGAGAGGACAAAAGATTAGGATTGAGTTAAGTATCTAACAAAGTTGTTAATATAATTGAATCAAATGTGAAAAAACCAGTACAACAAAATGGCTAATGTGTGATGGTAATCAAGCTTAACATGGATGAAACAGAAGAACTTTGATTGTGTCATATGTGGACATAGATCGAACAACTACAGAGGCAAACACATAAATTATATATATGTATCTGGTCTAAGAACACAACATGCTGGGATAGGTTTTATTTTATTGATCAAGTAAATCTGAAAACAGAACATGGATATTACATGGTCTGTAAAACATAAGCACTTGAATAGGCAGCAAATAAATATGAGATGAATGCAACAGGGAATGTCTAAGATGAAACTATGTTGATGTGACCATTAGTTGTTTTATTCTGGAATAGCTTTTATAACTTGTTTCAATTAAATGACAACAGAGGGGAAAAACATGGATAGGCACCAGAATATAGAAAAAATAAGAGAATGTCGAAGGTTCCTAAAATGAAAACATCTACAGGCAGGAAAAGATAGCTAGAAAGAACTTAAATAGAAGGCATTAATAATGTGTATTATTCAAACATCATATATAATTCAGAAAGCTGTGTAAGTACCAACTTCACAGTTATGTTAAGCTGCATCATATTGTACAATGATGAAGAGGATGTAGCACATGATTTTCTTATCAGGGATCAGTTCTATTCCCCTGGTTTGCAATTTTTTTTAGATCTATACTTTTTCCTTTTGCAAAACAGAAATAAAATTTAAGCTAATCTGTAAAATAAAAAAGATTAAACATTTATAATATATCCAATGTTCAAAGTCAAATAAGTAAATAAGAAAGAGACCATGTAGTTGACAAAATGTTCATAAGAGACAAAAAGATAGAAAAATCAAAGTACATAAACTAAATCTAATAGTCCCAATTCTTTCTCCGGCGGATGACAATTTCCCATATTTTGTCAATGCTCCTGTAATAGAAGGAGACTTCATCACCGTGGCAGAAATCATTATCTGCAAGGAATTGATACCATGGTTGTACAACATATTTGCACCTAACTCCACCGTCAACCACCACGACATTCCACTGTAATGGAGGTCCAAATCTTCTAAGAATGGTCATGTGTTGATCGTAGGCACTTACATGTGTCATGGAACAGTTGGGGAGTCTCTGCATGAAAAAAAAACAATATGATATATAAGCATGAATTAATAAGCAACATTAAAGAGGTTTTCATTGTTACCAGTGGTCCTGGTGCACCAAGCATTGATTGTGTGATTTCAAGTGTCCAAATATGTTGTCTTGACATCAGTTGTGGTCTTCCGCAAGTCTGGCATTCCAGTGAGGGAACGAAATAAAGATCAAACATGGATTTTTTGTTGCATGCCAAGAATTTAATGATCACAGATTCAAAAATTGATAAATCTTTTTTGAATTCGTTCAGCCCTTCTGCAAAGTAGATTTTTGCCTGATGCTGCCTTAGCCTGATTTGGTATGTTGTTCCATCATATCTAAAGTTCAAAAACTCAAGGTATTCTGGTGCCCATTGTCGGTGGTAAAAAGAGGGCACTTCTATCATGTCCTGCAAAAAATCATAGCAAGAAAGCAAATATGAAACTACATGAAGAATAAAAACAATTGGTATGTAACATTACCATATCATTGTGGAATACTGCAGTGAACTGTAGGATCAATGGTTTTGTGTGAATTGGATATTAAATCTGCAGTGAGAGGAAATGCAAAAATTAAAATCAAGTATGGTACTGAAATAGGAAAATTTAAAATATATGGAGAATGACAACAACATAATAAAATGAATGAATGTATCATCGAATGACTAAAATGAAAAACTTCTAAACTTAACAAATATAAAAGTTGTGCAGCATTCTTACTGTTGTAAATGTGGTTATAATCTTTTGGATCAAACTTTCAGGGTGATACTCTTGCCAAACTTAACAGGTCACATTAAGTCTATTTTGAAATTAAACATTGAGATGAAAACAGGCTACTGACATAAAGTATCTTTCGACTGGAATGTAGATTAACAATCAGAATAGAAAAGCTATAGCCAAGTTTTCGGATTGTTTAGGTTTGTGAGAAAGTAAAAAAAGTAATAATTTGGTGGACTATGTCTAATTTCTAGTTTGGTTACATGTCAGATTCCTCATATGATAAAATAGAATAGGACTATGACTGTTTTCTGGTTTGCTCTAGAATTACAATGTGCAACTATTCTTGAACATAAGATATCAATATAGGTCCAAATTCCGAAGTTTAGCAGCATAATTCGCTATCCAGAAACAATTGAGGTAAAGAATAAGCATAAAAAAAGGATTTGTAACATGATAAGACACTCAAAGTCATGAAGAAACATAGCAAATAACAATCCTACCAGTAAAATATTATATTTAATTGCTATCTATCAGTGGTATATTCCAAATTATAACCAACATATAGTATTATGTTGCAATTTAATATCAATAAATAGAGCAAATAACAAAGGAAATTGGGTATTTGTTGTCTACTGGTAAAAAGTTAACAAAACAATATTTATAACAATTGACAATATTAATGAGTCAAAATATATTTGTGCATGCATTCAAAACATAAAGCAAGGAAGAAGTCTTGGTTTGATAGCTAGAACAGAATAGCAAGAGACAAAGAAAACCTAGGTATGAACTGACAAAAGTGGTGCAGAGGTTTTAAACTGGGATTATAATGTTTAAAGTAATTTGAGAAAGTAAGCAAGTAATTGCTTTTACATTGACCTTGCTTGTAGCTGATGATGAATTAGAATTGGTACTTGTCTTTGTTGAGTCAGTCAATAACTCTGAAGCCATTCTCCGGGCCGTTTCAGTATTTTTTCTTAAAGGAATGAAGACTGAATATCTGCTGAAGAAGTGCTCTGTGGAGAATAAATGTTAAAGTGACACAGTGGTTGGTGAAAATGTGTAAGTCGCAGAATACGAAGGGGTTTGAGAATTCTCTAGCATTGAATGCAGTATGGCAAGATTGGACATCAAGAGTCATCTGAATCATTGTGAATGTATCTGTGGTGGTGTAGACAGCCAAAGTGTTTTTTTTTTTTTTGTTTACTGAATGTTCACAAGCAATATTGATATTTATAAAAATGCAGGGAAACAAATATATGAGCAAAAAAAACAGCACGTATTTAATATGACAGGTGTTAACAAAGTAATTATATATATAATAAATATATAATTTCAGAAGGTAAATTTTTAGGTATGACGCAAAGTTTTTTAACCAAATTAGATGATTTTTAACTATACATATATGCATGTAAATGCGTGACCTGCAATTGATTCTAAGTTTTCTTTTGATTAAACGCAGTAATGGAAATTGGATGTTAGTGTAAAAATGCTTAACTAATGAGCGTTGGTTAAAATTAACAAAGTTCATGAGTTTTTTGGTTCCTTCCGGGTTTGCGTGTATGATTAAGAATTAAAAACATAGATAAAAAAATATGTCAATGCATATGGGCGCGAATCATTTATGTGTAATTATTTGTAGATAGAGACAAGTAAAAGTAAAATAGAATCAATTAATATGGAAAAATATATTTTGCATGGAAAATGTTTCATATAGTTTTTTAGTATGATAACTCCTACACTATGAAGTAGAGTGCATAGTTATCTGTTATCTATGATACACTTGATCTTCATTCTGGGCTTTATTAAATTAGGCCTCTGGTGACTTGGTGTTTTTGCATGCTGTGAATCACAATTACTAATTTGATAGAGTTATAAATTATGAAAAAAAAATTCTAAATTGAAGCCCTAAGACTATAATTAGAGATTAACAACTTGGAAAATGGACCAAACGTACAGGAATCATGACACCTGCATGTAGAGCCATCGATACCTGAGACTAATCAGAAGGGTAATTAATATGAAAGATGGTGGGTGTGCACCAGTAGCTCGTTAAGCTAGGCTGTGAATTGTTTTTAGTCACCTATATAACATATATTATTAAGTTTGATGGATCTCTTTTTTTGTCTTCAGAGGATGTAGAATAAAACATTAGACAAATGCTGGTTTTATCGCATCATGTGCAATTCCTGAAATGCTGCGTCAAGACTATTTACGTTAGAAGCACCTGAGAATTGAATCCAATTCTTGCCATCATATGATATCTATAATAGCATGGTAATAATCGATCTTATTTCCTATTACACATGCCCGCAGCCTACAAACGCATCACAGATTCCACGACTAACTTAGCACATCCATAATTTAAAAGGAAAAGAATGCAGTGAGCCAATCCCATGACACAATTCTGCCAATTAACATCAATCATGGTCATAATGAGAATAATGTAGCACATGATTTTGCAATCAGCTTCAGAACTGATAAAAAATAAAACTATATATAATATTTAGAAAATCACTGTCAATCCTAACAGCCACAAGGTCAAATTCCTTCCCCAAAAAAGCCACTTTAATTAATCATTTTACTTTAGTTGTGTATTATAATTATTTGCTCACCATTTTTTATAAACTTTTTTTCCTGCAAGACTATTCTTCTTACATTGTTTTCAACATAATTTATAAGCATTTTTTTCCAATTTATGTTTCCATATTTTTAACAATTTTTTGTTTCTTTACATTTAAAATGTATAATGATACATGTCATATGGTTAATTATAACAAACAAAATAAGCCAAACAAAAGAAAAAGGTCGGTCATGCACCTTAGGACCAGATAACATAAAACAATGTTTGTGAAAAGTTATACAGAAAGACAACAACCAAATAGTAAAATGTTTGGCGAACATCACAACTTGGCAATAGAAAGATTTTGAAACGTCAAAGATAACTTGAAAGCAGACAAATTCATTCAGTTGCAGAAGGGCTTGCTAGTTTGCTAAAGGAAACTTGCATGGGTGAAATGTCACAACTGATTGCTCCATCACCCAATTCATCAGATGATAGACACTTTGTGGGTGGCAACGGAACCCTTAGAAGTGCTGACATCAACGGAACCCTTAGAAGTGCGCCATCGTTTGTTGTCACTAACACAGATCGCTGCATAAAAAATATACGGTGCAATAAGCTAAATCCAAAGTTGAAATGAGACAAATTGCTATTTGTTATTGAGGTGTGAGAAGAAAATAAGAAAGTCAAATGAATTAAAATCCTCCCGTAAGTTAGATGAGCCAACTTGTATAAGAGGTAAGTACGCAAGGTGATCCAAACATGGTTTTAGGGGCACTTCAAATAGGCTCAACAAAACTAAATGCAACAGCTCACAAAAAGCACCAATGTAAAGATAATAATGGAAGTGTGAAGATAATAATGGAAGTGCATCTCACCAGAACATGTAGAGATAATAACGTACAATGTGAAAACAGCACCAAGGAACCTGCAATTGTAAACCATCAAATCAAAGGAAATCTAATAACTCATCAAAGGAAATGCATATCAAGTATACCATATGCGATACGTACGAATCCAAATAGAATAAGATATGCTGCAAAATTCCCACATGACTTAAAGCAAAAACAATGAAAACCAAACCAAGCTAATCTGAAGTCAACATTCAACGACCATACAACAGGGGAAAAATGAACCAATGCGGCTAAAAAACAGCATCCATAGTTATGGACAGCAATTGGAACAACCCTGCTAATAGAATTCACTAATAGATTTCAACTGGCAACCACCTATGGTTAGATTTTGCATCGGACAAAACAAATATGAAACATAATAACAGATTAACCCAAGAAATCCAGTTAACGTGGCCAAACAGAAGAATCAGATCATCTGATAAACAGCAAAAACAACAAAGAAGTATAAAAAAGATTGTATTGGCAGGAAAAACCAACAGTTAAATAAATGCAAATGCAGCAAATGCATGCAACAAAGCCTGGAAAAATAGAGATGGTATAAAATATCTGATGAATAACCTAGTAAACTAACAAAAAGTTAACAATCTAACTATCAGGAGAGTTAGACTCGCCAAAGCAAGCCATTAATAACCTGGCAAATAGCTCCACCAAAGGCAGACCAAAAAATGCATAAAAGATGAGCAAAATACCTTTGATTTAATTGGTGTTTCCATTCCACCGGCTGATTAATAGCCAACTTAGAAGCGAGGAAAGAATTGTAAACTAAGCATGAATACCATCCTACAACAGCCAGAAATAGTTGCATAGGTCGGATCTGTTGAAGAAGAAAAGCATAAACAAATGTTAGGAACAGTCAAATAAAGCTGATAACAAAATGAATAAGGCGCAAAACATATTAGACATCAACCTCAAAAGGGCAAAAGATAGCCTCGGGGACTACCTGGATGACAAAAAAAAAAAATTCCACTAAAAAACATGCATATGCAACTAAACCTAGCAGGAAGGCAACAAAAGCAAAACCTCATATGCAGAACACAAAGTCGCATGTGCTGGAATCAAGATACTTGCATGAAAAACAAAGCAAAGAAACGAAGCAAGTAAAGCACCATTGAACACTCAGCACTAATAACCTAGCAAATAGCTTCACCAAAGGCAGACCAAAAATGCACAAAAGATGAGCAAAATACCTCTGATTTAATTGGTGTCTCCATTCCACCAGCTGATTAATAGCCAACTTGGAAGCGAGGAAAGAATTGCTAACTAAGCATGAATACCATCCTACAATAGCCAGAAATAGTTGCATAGGTCGGATCTGTTGAAGAAGAAAAACATAAATAAATGTTAGGAACAATAAAATAAAACTGATAAAAAAATGAATAAGGCGCAAAACATATTAGACATCAACCTCAAAAGGGCAAAAGACAGCCTCAGGGACTACCTAGATGACAAAAAAAAAACAATTCCACTAAAAAATATGCATATGCAACTAAACTTAGCAGGAAGGCAACAAATGCAAAACCTCATATGCAGAACACAAAGCCGCACGTGTTGGAATCAAGATACCTGCATGAGAAACAAATCAAAGAAACGAAGCAAGTAAAGCATCATCGAACACTCAGCAATAACAACCAATAGGCCTGGAAGTGTGATGCAGAAATGCCCAAAAAACCAATAAATTGGACACATGTCAACAGCTGGAGCATGGGCACAATAGCCTTTTCCATATACGTCTGATTTAATTGTTACTTCCATCCCACTGGCTAATTAATAGCCAACATAGAAGCGAGGAAAGAATTGCTAACTAAGGATGAATACCATCCTACAGCAGCCAGAAATAGCTACATAAGTTGGATCTGTTGAAGAAGAAAAGCATAAATAAATGTTTGGAACAATCAAATAAAACTGATAACAAAATGAATAAGGCACAAAACATATTATACATCAACCACAAAAGGGCAAAACAGCCTCAGGGACTACTTGGATGACAAAAAACAAAAAATTCCACCAAAAAACATGCATATGCAACTAAACTTAGCAGGAAGGCAACAAAAGCAAAACCTCATATGCAGAACACAAAATTGCACATGTCAGCAGGAGGAAAGCTAAACTGGAACGCAAGATACCTGCATGTAAAACAAAGCAAGGAAACGAAGCAAGTAAAGCACCATCGAACACTCAGCAATAAGAAAATGAAGCAAAAACAAAGAAAGAAGCTTTGGAGTAGCTGAGGGAATGACCGAGAATCCATAAAAAAGTTGAAACTAACAAATCAAACAGGTTGCAGCACATGAACCATCACCACAATATTAACTTTCAGTGACCTATATTTGATGAGGCAGTCACCAAGAAAACCATCAGCTACATGGTATGACATTAGAGGTAACATAATTATTTACAAAAGAATAACAGGTTGCCGATTTTCTAATTGTCCTGAACCGCTTAAATTAGGACCAACTCAAGACAACAAATAAACATCCATAAGCAATCAACAACGTACAAAAAAAAACAATATCGCACGCTGTGCAAAAGGACAAATATTAATCATGAAACAAAGCCAACATGCACAGGTACTACTCAACATTTGCGAGATAAACATCATTTTTTAGATAAACAACATTTGTGAAGTAATAATCTTATTTATGTTTACCTGTTAATCACTTCTTTGCCTGCCTCCTGCTGGATTTTACACCTATGATATTTTTCGCAGGAGTTGATTTCTTCACAAATTAACAACCACTGTTGATACATTTGACCCTTTTTGTGATCCCCTTCACCCTGCCTAAATAACAACCAAAACATACACCAAATGAAATTAACAATTATAGGTCAGCTCATGCTCCTCTAAAAGACTTACCTATTCGCCGATCTCCTTGACCCTGTCTATAACACAACCAAACCATACAAAGAATGACATCAGGTAAGCCAGAATTGGGGAAAAAAGGGAACAACTAAACATGCATAGATATTAGGAAACATTCGACCCATCTTCATCATGCCTCTGTCAAATACCAAATCCATATTGAAACAACAATCCATGCAAAACACACAGTGCATGCACGGAACAAAAGCTCAAGAGCGAAAACCAAAACAGCGAAAACAAACAATATTCCTTGCCAAACACAACATGCATCGATGAAACAAAATCCCCACAGCAAAAACCCAAAATCGACGAAACAAAAGCTCAACAGGAAAAACCAAAACCGGAGAATAATAGCTGAAAATAAAAATGGCAACTTTAACTATTTAAGCATAAAGAAAAAAACAAAACCCGGACCTGAGATGGAAAACAACAAAAAAAAGAAGGAAAGAAACGAAGAAAACAAAATGAAGAAACAAAGGCAACAAAGAAGAAAAAAAAGCAAAATGCAACGAAGAAGAAAGAAAGGAGAATGGACCGGCAATGCAACAGCACATGACACCTGTAAGAAATTTAAGAAAAAGAAGACACGTGCAGTAATACGTGGAGCAACCAACAGGACTGGAAGTGTGATGCAGAAATGCCAAAAAAACCAATAAATTGGACACATGTCAACAGCTGGAGCATGGGCACAATAGCCTTTTCCATATACATCTCATTTATAGAACTTAGTATAGATGAGAAGTGAAACCTATCAAAGTTGGTGATTTTAATAAATTCTAATCAATTACAAGAGAGAGTATCCAAAAGAAAGTGTTTGAAAAAATGTTTGAAATAAAAAAAAAAGTTATACTCACCTAGTCCTTATTATAAGGCACAACTTAGAAAGAATTAAAAGTCATTTTTGTAAGACATTTAATTTTTTTCTGATTAGTTGCACTTATTAAATACTCTAACAGGACATTTGTTTCGCAAATTAATTATTTAATCCTAGGAATATTTTCTTTTTGGAATGTTATTCTTGAGTATTAAAAAAACTTGTAATATCTAACATTAATTATTTTATTACTTCATAACCATGAAAATAAATTTTCCTAATATCATATTTTTAAGAATAAATAAATACTTCATGAAACAAACATTCCCTTAAGTATTTGTTTTTTTTTTATTGATAGTGATACATAATAGTGTTAGACTTTACTATTTTTACATTACCCATAATAAATTAATGATTATTAATAAGTGTAAAATTAGTAAATTAGTAACATTTTAAAAGAAAATCAAATGCATTAACACTTTTTTTGTTAGTTTGTGTAATTATTTTCAAAGTGTCATATAATAATAAGGACATGAAGGAGTAACATATATAACACAAATGGGACCACACATATCAATTTATTTATTTAGTAGTAAGATATATATATATATATATATATTAGTATTAATAATATTATTAAATCTTTTACTTAAATACTTATACAAATATACTTCTACTTGAATATCAATATAAATTATTAATATTAGTATCTATCTATACTAAGTCTTATAAATGAGATGTCTATGGAAAAGCCTATTGTGCCTATGCTTCAGCTGTTGACATGTGTCCAATTTATTGGTTTTTTGGGCATTTATGCATCACACTTCCAGGCCTGTTGGTTGCTCCACGTATTACTGCACGTGTCTTTTTTTTCTTAAATTGCTTACAGGTGTCATGTGCTGCTGCATTGCCAGTCGATTCTGTTTTCTTTCTTCTTCGTTGCATTTTGGTTTTTTTCTTCTTCATTGCCTTTGTTTCTTCTTCATTTTGTTTTCTTCGTTTCTTTCCTTTTTTTTTGTTGTTTTCCATCTCAGGCCTGGGTTTTGTTTTTTTCTTTATGCTTAAATAGTTAAAGTTGACATTTTTGTTTTCAGCTATTATTTTCCGGTTTTGGTTTTTCCTGTTGAGCTTTTGTTTCGTCGATTTTGGCTTTTGCTGTGGGGATTTTGTTTCATCAATGCATGTTGTGTTTGGCAAGGAATGTTGTTTGTTTTTGCTGTTTTGGTTTTGGCTTTTGAGGTTTTGTTCTGTGCCTGCACTGTGTGTTTTGCACGGATTGTTGTTTCAATATGGATTGTTTAGTTGTTTCCTTTTTCCCCCAATTCTGGATTACCTGATGTCATTCGGTGTATGATTTGGTTGTGTTATAGCCAGGGTCAAGGAGATCGGGGAATAGGTAAGTCTTTCAGAGGAGCATGAGCTGACCTATTGGTTGTTATTTAGGCAGGGTGAAGGGGATCACAAAAAGGGCCAAATGTATCAACTAATCAACTGCTACCAGAAATATCATAGGTGTAAAATCCAAGGACACAGGAAATGAAGCGATTAATAGGTAAACATAAATAAGATTATTACTTCACAAATGTTGTTTATCTAAAAATTGTTGTTTATCTCACAAATATTGAGCCGTACCTGTGCATGTTGTTCGATGGTGCTTTACTTGCTTTGTTTTCTTGCTTTGTTTTCATGCAGGTATCTTGCGTTCCAGTTTATCTTTCCTCCTGCTATCACGTGTAATTTTGTGTTCTGCATATAAGGTTTTGCTTTTGTTGTCTTCCTGCTAAGTTTAGTTGCATATGCATGTTTTTTGGTGGAATTGTTTGTTTTTTGTCATCCAGGTAGTCCCTGAGTCAATCTTGCCTTTTGATTCCCTATTGGTCTTATCAATTTACACCCTACGGGCTTGGCACATTTTCTTGCTCTGCCGGTTATCGACTCGGCAGCTATGGAATCTAAGCCAATTTTTGAGGTTGATGTATAATATGTTTTGCGCCTTATTCATTTTGTTATCAGTTTTATTTGATTGTTCCTAACATTTATTTATGCTTTACAACTTATGCAGCTATTTCTGGTGTTGAGTGTTCGATGGTACTTTACTTGCTTCCTTTCTTTGCTTTGTTTTTCATGCAGGTATCTTTATTCCAGTATGTGCAACTTTGTGTTTTGCATATGAGGTTTTGCTTCTGTTGCCTTCCTGCTAAGTTTAGTTGCATATGTATGTTTTTTAGTGGAATTGTTTTTTTTTTGTCATCCTGGTAGTCCCTGAGGCTGCCTTTTGTCTAATATGTTTTGCGCCTTATTCATTTTGTTATCAATTTTATTTGATTGTTCTTAACATTTATTTATGCTTTTCTTCTCCAACAGATCCGACCTATGCAACTATTTTTGGTTGTTGTAGGATGGTATTCATGCTTAGTTAGCAATTCTTTCCTCGCTTGCAAGTTGGCTATTAATCAGTAGGTGGAATGGAGGCACCAATTAAATCAGAGGTATTTTGCTCATCTTTTATGCATTTTTGGTTTGCCTTTGGTGGAGCTATTTGCCAGGTTATTAATGCTGAGTGTTCGATGGTGCTTTACTTACTTTGTTTCTTTGCTTTGTTTTTCATGCAAGCAATTCTTTCCTCGCTTGCAAGTTGGCTATTAATCAGCCGGTGGAATGGAGGCACTGCTTAAATCTGAGGTATTTTGCTCATCTTTTATGGATTTTTTGTCTGCCTTTGGTGGAGCTATTTGCCAGGTTATTAATGTTGAGTGTTCGATGGTGCTTTACTTGCTTCGTTTCTTTGCTTTGTTTTTGTGCTTTACTTACTTCGTTCCTTTGCTTTGTTTTTCATGCAGGGAATTCTTTCCTCGCTTGCAAGTTGGCTATTAAATCTGAGGTATTTTGGTTATCTTTTATGCATTTTTTTCCTGCCTTTGGTGGAGCTATTTACCAGGTTATTAATGCTGAGTGTTCAATGGTGCTTTACTTGCTTCATTTCTTTGCTTTGTTTTTCATGCAAGTATCTTGATTCCAACACGTTCGACTTTGTGTTCTGCATACGAGGTTTTGCTTTTGTTGCCTTCCTGCTAGGTTTAGTTGCATATGCATGTTTTTTAGTGGGGTTGTTTTTTTTTTCATCCAGGTTGTTCCTGAGGCTATCTTTTACCCTTTTGAGGTTGGTGTCTAATATGTTTTGCGCCTTTTCCATTTTGTTATCATCTTTATTTGATTGTTCCTAACATTTGTTTATGCTTTTCTTCTTCAACAGATTCGGCCTTTGCAACTATTTCTGGCTGCTGCAGGATGGCATTCGTGCTTAGTTAGCGATTCTTTGCTCTCTTCTAAATTGGCTATTAATCAGCCGATGGACTAGAGACATCAATTAAATAAGAGGTATTTTGTTAATCTTTTATGCATTTTTTGTCTGCCTTTGGTGGAGCTATTTGCCAGGTTATTAATGGCGAGCTTTGGCGAGTCTAACTCTCCTGATAGTTTGGATTGTTAACTTTTTGTAAGTTAACCATGTTATTCATCAGATATTTTATACCAACTCTGTTTTTCCAGGCTTTGTTGCATGCATTTGCTGCATTTGCATTTATTTAACTATTGGTTTTTCCTGCCAATACAATTTTTTTTATACTTCATTGTTGTTTTCGTTGTTTATTAGATTGATCTGATTCTTCTATTTGGCCGCATTAACTGGATTTCTTGGGTTACTCTGTTATTTATGTTTCATATTTGTTTTGTCCGATACAAAATCAAACCACAGGTGGTTGGCAGCTGGAATCTATTAGTGAATTCTATTAGCAAGGTTATTCCACTTGTTGTCCATAACTATGGATTCTGTTTTTAAACCGTATTGGTTCATTTTCCCCCTGCTGCACGGTCGTTGAATGTTGACGTCAGATTACCTTGCTTTGGTTTTCATTGTTTCTGCTTTAAGTCATGTAGAAATTTTCCAGCATATTTTATTCTATTTGGATTCATACGTATCGCATATGGTATACTTGATATGCATTTCCTGTGATGAGTTATTAGATTTCCTTTAATTTGGTGGTTTACAATTGCAGGTTCCTTGGTGTTGTTTTCACATTGTATGTGATTATCTCTACATGTTCTGGTGAGATTCACTCTCATTTTAATCTTCACACTTCCATTATTATCTTTACGTTGGTGGTTTTTGTGAGCTGTTGCATTTAGTTTTGTTGAGCCTATTTGAAGTGCCCCTAAAACCCTGTTTGGATCACCTTGCGTGCTTACCTCTTATACAAGTTGTCTCATCTAAATTATGGGAGGAGTTTAATTAATTTGACTTTCTGATTTTCTTCTCAGACCTCAGTAACAAATAGCAATTTGTCTCATTTCAACTTTGGATTCAGCTTATTGCACCGTATATTTTTTATGCAGTAATTTGTGTCAGCGACAATAGACGATGGCGCACTACTAAGGGTTTCGTTGATGTCAGCACTTCTAAGGGTTCCGTTGCCACCCACAAAGCGTCTATCATCTGATGAATTGGGTGATGAAGCAATGAGTTGTGACATTTCACCCGTGCAAGTTTCCTTTAGCAAACTAGCAAGCCCTTCTGCAACTGAATGAATTTGCCTGCTTTCAATTTATGTTTGCCGTTTCAAAATCCTGCTATTGCCAAGTTGTGATGTTCGCCAAACATTTAACTATTTGGTTGTTGTCTTTCTGTATAACTTTTCACAAACATTGTTTTATGTTATCTGGTCCTAAGGTGCATGACCGACTTTTTTCTTTTGTTTGGCTTATTTTATTTGTTATAATTAACCATATGACATGTATCATTATACATTTTAAATGTAAAGCAACAAAAAGATGTTAAAAATATGAAAACAGAAATTGGCAAAAAATGTATATAAATTATGCTGGAAACAATGTAAGAAGAATAGTCTTGCAAGAAAAAAAAGTTTATAAAAAATAGTGAGCTAATAATACTGATAATGCACAACTGAAGTAAAATGATTAATTAAAGTGGCTTTTTTGGGGAAGGAATTTGACCTTGTGGCTGTTAGGATTGCTAGTGATTTCCTTACATGTTATATATGTTTTTTTATCAGTTCTGAAGCTGATTGGAAAATCATGTGCTACATTCTTCTCATTATGGCCATGATTGATGTTAATTGGCAGATTTGTGTCATGGGATTGGCTCACTGCATTCTTTTCCTTTTAAACTGTGGATGTGCTAAGTTAGTTGTGGAATCTGTGATGTGTTTGTAGGCTGCGGGCATGTGTAATAGGAAATAAGATCGATTATTACCATGCTATTACAGATATCATATGGTCACAAGAATTGGACTTAATTCTCAGGTGTTTCTAACGTAAATAGTCTTGACGCAGCATTTCAGGAATTGCACATGATGCAATAAAACCAACATTTGTCTAATCTTTTATTCAACATCCTTTGCAGAAAAAAAAAAAAGATCCATCAATCTTAATAATATATGTTATATAGGTGACTAAAAACAATTTACAGCCTAGCTTAACGAGCTACTGGTGCACACTCAACATCTTTCATATTAATTACCCTTCTGATCAGTCTCAGGTTCCGATGGCTCTACAGGCAGGTGTCATGATTCTTGTATGTGTGGTCCATTTTCCCAGCTATTAATCTTGAATTATAGTCTTAGGACTTCAATTTAGACAATTTTTCCCCGTGATTTATAACTCTATCAAATCAGTAATTGTGATTCACAGCATGCAAAAACACCAAGTCACCAGAGGCCTAATTTAATAAAACCCAGCATGAAGATCAAGTGTATCATAGATAGGGGTGGGAATAGGCCAGGCCAGGCTTTAAAAGGCCTGAGCCTAGCCTATGATTAATTTTTGAGGCCTGAGCCTGGCCTATAGCCTATCAAAGGCTTTTATTTTGGCTCGGCCTGGCCTTTTTAAAAGCCTAGCCTGGCCTGGTAGCCTATTTAAAAGCCTATTTAAAAATCTTCTTCACATTAAATCTTTAATACTCCTAGTTGTTTTTACCAAAAAAAAAAAAATAACACACCTTCTATAATAGGCTAAACAAGGCCTTAATATATAATTTGCCTTAATTTTTAATCTAACGTTAATTTAGTTGGTGGTCCTAAAAATATATTAATAATATAAACAGAAATCACCAGATGATATAAAATAATCTAAAACAAAAGAAAACCTTATACTTGAGGTAGTATCATCCAAGTCTATCAAACCAACATATTAATTATTACAATAAAAAATAAAGCCTACATCTCCATTCTATTTGAACAGAACCGGTGCATAAAATATCTACCAATAAAATTAATAGTAACGTCATTTCATCATTAGCTCCTCCATATCCACTATAAGATAGGATATGATTTTTGTATAGAAACATAATAGGATATGATAGGATATTATTTTTGTATAGGAACGTAATAGGATATGATAGGATATGATTTTTGTATAAGAATGTAGGATATGATAGGATATGATTTTTATTTGCTCTAGAATAAAGGAAACCGAATAGGAATAGAAAAAAGAACTCTTAACAGAAATAAGAAAACTAATAAAAATAATGAGAAATATAAAGAAACTCACACCTTGTAATTAAAATTTTACTTAATTATAGGAATGAAATCTGCTAGTTTTTTTAAAAAATAATATTAATTGTACCCAAAAAATAATATATATATATATATATATATATATATATATATATATATATATATATATATATAGGACGGCCTATCAGGCTTATAAGGCTTTTTAATAAGCCTAAGCCTGGCCTATTTAATTTAATAGGCTTTTAAAAAAGCCTGAGCCTAGCCTTTTAATTAAATAGGTCAAGCCAGACCAGGCTTTATGTAGGCCAGGTCGTAGGCCCCTGTAGGCCGGCCTAGCCTATTCCCACCCCTAATCATAGATAATAGATAACTATGCAATCTACTTCACAGTGTAGGAGTTATCATACTTATAAACAATATGAAACATTTTCCATGCAAAATATATTTTTCCATATTAATTGATTCTATTTTACTTTTATTTGTCTCTATTTACAAATAATTGCATATAAATGATTCGCGCCCATATGCTTTGACATTTTTTTTTATCTATGTTTTTAATTCTTAATTATACACGCATACCCGAAAGGAACAAAAAAACTCATGAACTTTGTTAATTTTAACCAACGCTCATTAGTTAAGCATTTTTATACTAATGTCCTATTTCCATTACTGCGTTTAATCAAATGAAAACTTAGAATCAATTGCACGTCACACATTTACACGCATATATGTAGAGTTAAAAATCATTTAATTTGGTTAAAAAAGCTTTGCATCATACCAAAAAATTTACCTTCTGAAATTATATATTTATTATACATATAATTACTTTGCTAACACCTGTCATATTAAATACACTCTGATTTTTTTTGCTCATATATTTGTTTCCCTGCATTTTTATAAATATCAATGTTGCTTCTGGACATTCAGTAAACAAAAAAAATCACTTTGGCTGTTTACACCACCACAGATACATTCACAATGATTTAGATGACTCTCCATATCCAATTTTGCCATATTGCATTGAATGTTCGAGAATTCTCAAACCCCTTCGTATTCCGCGACTTACACATTTTCACCAACCACTGTGTCACTTCTGTTAGACAAGTGGCCTCAGATATCTTAAGAAGGAGGGGTTGAATTAAGATATTCCAAACTACTTCCCCTAATTAGAAATCTATTTTACTTTTTATTCAAGTTATGAATTCCCTTAATGACAATCTTCTTAAATATTAATTCAAATAAAACAATTTGAATATGAATATAAAGCAATAATAAATAAAGGAGATTAAGGGAAGAGAGAATGCAAACTCAGTTTTATATTGGTTCGGCCACACCCTTGTGCCTACGTCCAGTCCCCAAGCAACCCGCTTGAGAGTTCCACTATCTTGTAAATTCCTTTTACAAGTTCTAAACACACAAGGACAATCCTTCCTTTGTGTTTAGAATTCCTTTACAACAAGAGACTCACGGTCTCTTAATCCCTTAGAGAATGAGAAGAAGAAGAAGAATAAATCTCTCTAGAAAGAGATGGATTTTACAGATTGAGCACTCAAATAATTCCTTAATGAATTGCAATTGAATTGGCCAAGGAATTCTTAAGAGGATAAAATGAATTTGCTCTTTGAGAGGATAAACACTTGTTGTTCTTAAAAATCTCTGAGCAATTTCGTGTTTAAGTCACATATATATAGACCATTGGTGGTCATGAATAAAGCCTTTGAAAAGTTGTGACTCTTAAAATTATTTTTCTGAAAATCCTGTCTAGTAATCGATTACAGTAATTGTGTAATCGATTACAACTTTTAAAATTTGAATCAAAACGTTTATTAACTGCTGGTAATTGATTACCAAAATTGTGTAATCGATTACACAGTCTAAAATTTCGAATTCAAATTTTTGTAGCTGTTATAAAACATATTTGGCCACTGGTAATCGATTACATCCTCTGGTAATCGATTACCAGAGAGTAAATCCTTTGTAAAACACTTTTTAACTTAAATTACTTGGCCAAACCTTTTGCGAATTCAATTAGGAATTCCCTTCTTAATATACTAGTGATCATCTTGATGCTGTAACTAGTAATCTTGAAGTATCTTGAAGTATTGTCTTGAATTTAATCTTGAAAAGCCCATTTACATCAATTGCATCATATCATCATGATCATCATCAAAACATCAAAAGTAATTGCATCTACAATCTCCCCCTTTTTGATGATGACAATACAATACCTGAAATCAAGATTAAAGCAAGCAACAACCAATTGTATATGCGTTTACTCCCCCTATATTTTGGAATTTATGATCACTTGATTTCTAAGGTTGTTAAACTTTTTCTACAACCAACATTTTTCTATAACCAACCTTTTCTCCCCCTTTGGCAACATCAAAAAGCCAAAGAACTCGGGAATCAACACATATATAGTAATGGAGTAGAACGATATAAATATCAGAGTATAAAACACAATAATCCAAACTCACAAACAAGAAATAATCAAACCAGAATCCAAATAACTTAAAATGTCAACAACCACAAAATATCCAAGACTGAAATTTAAAAACCGCAAGATAAATAAGCAAAGTACTTAGCATAATAATGTAAACTCTAAGAAACTAAAAGCCAAAATACACGACTTATAAAAGACATATAATCAGAAACTAAAATCTAAGAAGACGGAGGTGGTGGTGGAAGATCGAAACTCTGACAAATGTATCCAACATCCTCTTCAAGCTGTGTAAGGCGAATGTCCATACCGGCAAAGCGTGAATCTAACGAGTCGAAGCGGTCACCAACATAAGAACGAAGACCCCGTAATTCGGAGAGAACTTCATTCATGAGTGCGGAATCTTCACGTTGAGGGGGAGGTGAAGGAGTACGTTCATCTTGAGGAGGGAGTGCATCCTTCTTCAGCCATTGTCCATTCCGATCTTTACGATACCCAAAGGATGTCACTGCACCAGCACCAATTGCAAAGGAACGCTTGACTTAAACAAAGGGTTCATCATCAAGCGGAATTTGAAAATGACGCGAAAACAGAGTAATCAAATGTGGATAAGGAAGAGGTGCATTGGCCCGTAATGCCTTATGCATTCAGTACCGAACCAAATGGGCCCAATCGATCTGACGACCGGTAAGAAAAGCCCACATAAGAATCAAATCCTCCTCAGAGGCTTGTGCTAAATTTGAAGACCGAGGAAGCAAAATTCTAACAATGATATAATGCATGATGCGATTATCAAAAGTTAATGACCCGGCCAACAATCTACCGGTCATTTCAGCTTGATCATTGCAGACCATGCGACGAGCATCATGACTCGAATAATCAAATTTCCAGTCATCAACAATGGTGCCCTCAAAAGGTGCACCTTGACTGGGTAAATGAGTCAAAGAAAAGAATAGTGACTGATCAATGACCATAGAAGTACCATGCACCTCAGACATAATAATACCATCCTGAATTTTTAAATTGCAGTAGAAGACCTTTACAAGTTCAGGATAATATGGCAATTTTAATGACATGAAATCAACAAGACCAGAATTTTGAAACACTTGATAACAATCAAACGTTTCATCATTAAAGAATTCTACGTCTAGGTACTTAGGGTCTAAGATAATTCTAGAAGAAAACTGAGAAAGGTACCGTAGACGCTGATCATCGGATGAAAACAATGTTGATGATCTTGGTGATGACAAAGAAGGAGGAATAGGTGTTGTGGGTGCTCCGGATGGGCCGTGGCGGCGATGGGCAGCAGCAGCGGTGGAGGATGATCCCTTTCTCTTCTTCGATGGCTCTGCCATTTGATGAAGTTTTTGTGGATTTTGATCGGTGGAAGTGAAAGAGGAGTGAAAAAGAGGAAGATTGGGCTTTACGGGACGTGATTTGGTGAAGAATTGAGTGAGAATCGAAGGTTTGAAGTTCTAGGTATGGAGGAAAACGTGGAGGAGGCTTTGGCTGCGCAGCAGCTCTGATTTCGTGAATATTTATAGAAGATGACGTATTGTAATCGATTACAGGTATTGGTAATCGATTACAGGCCCAATAAGCCTTCTGGTAATCGATTACAGGATGTTGTAATCGATTACAGGCTGCCTGTTCATGTGTAATCGATTACACTGGATGGTAATCGATTACCAGAGCCTATCCTAGGCTAGTTTCTTAAGAGAATATCTATGTTTATGCTCAAATACATCCTATATGACTAATTTTCACTACTAATACACTAAATTCAATCATTCATTTATTATATACACAAGAAATCATAAATTCTATCATAAAAACAAGAATTCAAACAAGATCAAACAAACAAAATAATCTACAATCAATAAGTAAGAGTAAATCAACCAATCAATCAACCAATCAATCCCTATTTTTCTAAATCTCTTACATCTAAGAGACCTAATTCTCTTCTAATAGAGAAGAACACTTCCTTGGGGAGAGGTTTAGTGAAAATATCAGCAAGTTGATCCTTAGTATCAACAAATTCTAATACACAATCTCCCTTTAGCACATGATCTCTAAGAAAGTGGTGTCTAATCTCTATATGTTTAGTTCTAGAGTGTTGAACTGGGTTTTGGGATAGATTTATGGCACTAGTATTATCACACTTAATAGGTATGCGATCAAGAATGATGCCATAGTCAGATAACTGTTGCTTCATCCATAAAATCTGTGCACAACAACTACCGGCAGAGATATACTCCGCTTCAGCAGTAGATAAAGCAACACTGTTTTGTCTCTTACTATGCCATGAGACAAGAGCCGATCCAATAAATTGACAAGTTCCACTTGTACTTTTTCTATCAGTTTTAGATCCGGCAAAATCAGAATCAGAATATCCTATTAAGTTACATGTTGAATTTTTAGGATACCATAATCCTAAATTGATTGTTCCTAATAGATATCTCATGATTCTCTTTACTGCACTTAAATGTAATTGTTTGGGGTTGGATTGAAACCTAGCACACATGCATACACTAAACATTATATCAGGTCTACTAGCAGATAAATAAAGAAGAGATCCGATCATACCTCGATATTGTTTTATGTCTATAGACTGACCAGATTCATCTTTATCTAAGTAACAATTAGTGCTCATCGGTGTAGACATGTGTTTTGCACTATCCATCCCAAATCTTTTGATCAATTCCTTGCAATACTTGGATTGATTTATGAATATACCTTCTTGAGTTTGCTTGATTTGTAATCCCAGAAAGTACTTTAGTTCTCCCATCATTGACATTTCAAATTCACTTTGCATATCAAGGGAAAACTCCTTGCACAATGAATCATTAGTGGATCCAAAAATTATATCATCAACATATATTTGAACCAACAAAATATCATTATGCTTTCTCTTTATGAACAATGTGGTATCCACTTTACCTCTGGAGAAATCTTTTTCTAGAAGAAAATTGCTTAAGCGTTCATACCATGCCCTAGGGGCTTGTTTCAAACCATAAAGAGCCTTTTGTAATTTATAAACATGGTTTGGTTTATCAGAAATTTCAAAACCAGGGGGTTGTTCAACATATACCTCTTCTTGAATTAAACCATTTAGAAAGGCACTCTTAACATCCATTTGATAAAGTTTAAAGTTCATTATGGATGCATATGCCAAAAGCATTCTAATGGCTTCTAATCTTGCAACAGGAGCATATGTTTCTTCATAGTCTATTCCCTCTTCTTGATTATACCCTTTTGCTACTAACCTGGCTTTATTTCTAATAATTATACCATGTTCATCTAATTTATTTCTAAAAACCCATTTTGTTCCTATGACAGGATAATTTTCAGGTTTTTCTACTAATTTCCACACATTGTTTCTTTCAAATTGGTTTAGTTCTTCTTGCATGGCAATGATCCAATTATCATCTACTATGGCTTCTTTTATATTTTTAGGTTCAATCATAGATACAAAAGCCATATTATTGCATAAATCTTTAAGAGAATGTCTAGTTGTTACCCCTTTTGAGATATCACCAATAATGTTGTCGAGGGGATGATCTCTTGAAGCTTTCCATTCTCTTGGAAGTTCATTATTGGATTTGACTTCTTCTTGAGAATCTTCATTGTTTCCTTTATCATTTCCTTTGGAATCTTGTTCATCAATATTCATATGTTCTAAAGAATCTGCAATGTCATCTAGCATATTCTTTCTTGACAAGATAGCATTAGATTCATCAAAGGTAATATGAATAGATTCCTCGATATTCATAGTTCTTTTATTATATATCCTATATGCTTTGCTTTGTAATGAATATCCAAGAAAAATACCTTCATCAGATTTTGCATCAAATTTTCCTAGATTATCTTTTCCATTATTGAGCACAAAGCATTTGCAACCAAAAACATGTAGATGAGAAATATTAGGTTTTCTACCATTAAATAACTCATATGGGGTTTTCTTTAAAATAGGTCTTATTAAGGCCCTATTCATGATGTAACATGCAATATTGACCGCTTCAGCCCAAAAATACTTTGGAAGAAAAGTATCATTTAATAAAGTTCTTGCAATTTCTTCCAATGACCTATTTTTCCTCTCAACAACTCCATTTTGTTGAGGGGTTCTTGGTGCAGAAAAATTATGTTCAATACCATGTTCATCACAAAATAATTCAAAATCTTTATTTTCAAATTCACCCCCATGATCACTTATAATGGATGAAATCTTGAGATTTTTCTTGTTTTGTATGACTTTAGCAAGTTTCCTAAATGCTTGGAATGAATCACTTTTATGTGTAATAAATAATGTCCAAGTATATCTAGAGAAATCATCAACTATAACTAGAGCATAGTAATTTCCTCCAAAACTCATGGTTCTAGATGGACCAAATAGATCCATATGCAATAACTGTAAGGGTCGAGTGGTTGAAACAACATTTTTATATTTGAATGAGACTCTTGTTTGTTTGCCCTTTTGACATGCATCACATAGTTTATCTTTTTCAAATTTCAATTTAGGCAAACCAACTACTAACTCCTTTGAAATTAATTTATTTAGGTGATCCATGTTTATGTGAGCAATTCTTTTATGCCATAACCATGGATCATCATCTTTACTAAGAAAGCAATGATTGTTTTCTTGTTTTATGCTTAAGTCTATCATGTAAACATTATTGACTCTATGTCCTACATGCTTTATATTAATGTCATGCTTATGTTCTATAAGACATTTCTGAGAATCAAATGATACTAGATAGCCTTTGTCGCATAATTGACTAACACTAAGCAGGCTGTGCTTAAGGCCTTCAACAAGTAGAACATTTTCAATGGAGTTTGAAGAATTTGTACCTATTTTACCCACTCCAAGGATTCTACCTTTGTTGTTGTCACCATACGTTACATGCCCACTTTTCTTTGGAGAGATATGTGTAAAATTTGATGCATCTCCAGTCATATGTTTTGAGCATCCGCTATCTATGTACCACTTCTTTCTCAAAGATACCTGCATAATCAAGTTTTTGACTTAGGTACCCAAATTTTATTGGGTCCTTGCATGTTAGTATAAACAGAGGATCCTTTTAGGACCCATATCATTTTAATGTTACTGTAATTTTTCTTGAAGTAGCAAGTTGATATGCCATGTCCTCTTCTTCCACAGTAAAAACAAGTGATAGAATTAGAATTACATTTTTGTGTGGAAGTGGAAAAGTTTTTATGAAACTTTTGTTATTTTTCAGATTTATACCCTAGTCCATTTTTATTAGACAAATATCTTTGTTTACTTAATATAACATCTAAATTATTTCTACTATATGAAAATTTTGCAAGTGAATTTTTCAACTCTTTAATTTCTTCTACATATTTATCACAACAACTACAAGAATCTGTTATTTTCTTGTCATTAATAGTGGAGATATTAACTTTTTCATTTGTTTTAGAAATTGAGACTTCATTTCTAAGAAGATCTAATTCTTTGTTTAATTTCGAAATTTCATTTTCTAAATTTGAAATTGTTTTCTTTGATGATGAAACTAATTTTGCAAGTTTAATTGATTCTTTATGAAAATCAGCAAATGCATCTTGCAATTCATCAAAAGAAATAGATAAGTTATTTGAAGATGTTACCTCTTCATCACTTTCGTAACTTTTAGCCATAAGACAGAGATTTATCTCTTCTTTTTCAGAATCTTCAAAGGATTCCAAATCATTTTCATCCCATGTGATGTATGCTTTCTTCAGTTTCTTTTCACTATGATTTTTCTTTTCAGATTTTTCCATCTTTTTCTTGAAGATGGGACAATCAACCCTCAGATGTCCAGGTTGATTGCATTCAAAGCATTTTAAAGTAGAGGATGAATTTTCAGTCCTTCTCTTTGATTTAAAATTGGGTCGCCTCTGATTTCCTCTTACTTTAAGAAACTTGTTGAATCTTCTTACAAACAAACTTAGATCATCATCATCATCTGGATCATTATCCTGATCACTTTCTTCTTGAATTGAGGATGATGCTTTAAGAGCAATTCCTTTCTTTTTCTTGTCGTTTTCTTCGTGTTGATGTAATCTCAATAGTTCCATCTCGTGTTCCTGCAACTTTCCAAATAAAGTGGCAAGGGACATATTAGAAAAATCTCTTGATTCAGAAATGGCCGTTACTTTGGGTTGCCATTCTCTACTTAAACATCTTAACACCTTGTTTATGAGATCCTCATTTTGAAATTCTTTGCCTAAGGCTGCTAGATGATTTACTATATGTGTAAATCTCTTTTGCATGCTTTGAATATTTTCATTTGCATTCATTCTAAATAATTCATACTCATGAGTTAGTGCATTTATCCTAGATCTTTTAACATCTGTAGTTCCTTCATGTGTTAATTGAAGAGTGTCCCACATTTCCTTAGCACTCTTACAATTTGAAACCCTGAAATATTCATCCATTCCCAGGGCAGATGTTATTATGTTTTTGGCTTTTAAGTTGTATTGTACTCGTTTTCTATCCTCTTCAGACCATCTATCTCTAGGTTTTTCTATGGTTATGCTTTCACTTGATGAACTACCATCTATTGAAACTCTTTCTACTGTGGTGGGTATATAAGGCCCTATTTCTATGGCTTCCCAGATATTTAGATCTATCGCCTCAATAAAAATTTGCATTCGGGTTTTCCAGTAGTGGTAACCCTCTTCATTAAAGATTGGAGGTCTATTGATAGAATTCCCTTCTAGAAATAAGGAATTTGCTGAGGCCATCTTTTTCTTGAAGCTTCTAAACTTTATACAAGAATGAAGCTCTGATACCACTTGTTAGACATGTGGCCTCAGATATCTTAAGAAGGGGGGGTTGAATTAAGATATTCCAAACTACTTCCCCTAATTAGAAATCTATTTTACTTTTTATTCAAGTTATGAATTCCCTTAATGACAATCTTCTTAAATATTAATTCAAATAAAACAATTTGAATATGAATATAAAGCAATAATAAATAAAGGAGATTAAGGGAAGAGAGAATGCAAACTCAGTTTTATATTGGTTCGGCCACACCCTTGTGCCTACGTCCAGTCCCCAAGCAACCCGCTTGAGAGTTCCACTATCTTGTAAATTCCTTTTACAAGTTCTAAACACACAAGGACAATCCTTCCTTTGTGTTTAGAATTCCTTTACAACAAGAGACTCACGGTCTCTTAATCCCTTAGAGAATGAGAAGAAGAAGAAGAATAAATCTCTCTAGAAAGAGATGGATTTTACAGATTGAGCACTCAAATAATTCCTTAATGAATTGCAATTGAATTGGCCAAGGAATTCTTAAGAGGATAAAATGAATTTGCTCTTTGAGAGGATAAACACTTGTTGTTCTTAAAAATCTCTGAGCAATTTCGTGTTTAAGTCACATATATATAGACCATTGGTGGTCATGAATAAAGCCTTTGAAAAGTTGTGACTCTTAAAATTATTTTTCTGAAAATCCTGTCTAGTAATCGATTACAGTAATTGTGTAATCGATTACAACTTTTAAAATTTGAATCAAAACGTTTATTAACTGCTGGTAATCGATTACCAAAATTGTGTAATCGATTACACAGTCTAAAATTTCGAATTCAAATTTTTGTAGCTGTTATAAAACATATTTGGCCACTGGTAATCGATTACATCCTCTGGTAATCGATTACCAGAGAGTAAATCCTTTGTAAAACACTTTTTAACTTAAATTAATTGGCCAAACCTTTTGCGAATTCAATTAGGAATTCCCTTCTTAATATACTAGTGATCATCTTGATGCTGTAACTTGTAATCTTGAAGTATCTTGAAGTATTGTCTTGAATTTAATCTTGAAAAGCCCATTTACATCAATTGCATCATATAATCATGATCATCATCAAAACATCAAAAGCAATTGCATCTACAACTTCAACATTTATTCTCCACAAAGCACTTCTTCAACACTCAGTAGATATTCAGTCTTCATTCCTTTAAGAAAAAATACTAAAACGGCTCAGAGAATGGCTTCAAAATCATCGGCTGACTCAACGAAGACAAGTACCAGTTTTGTTCATCATCAGCTACAAGCAAGGTCAATGTAAAACCAATTACTCGCTTACTTTCTCAAATTACTTTGAACATTATAATCCCAATTTAAAACCTCTGCACCTCTTTTGTCAGTTCATACATAGGTTTTCTTTCTCTCCTGCTATTCTGTTCTAGCTATCAAACCAAGACTTCTTCCTTGCTTTATGTTTTGACTGCATGCACGAATATATTTTGACTCATTAATATTGTCAACTGTTATAAATATTGTTTTTTTTTTATTTTTTTACCAGCAAACAACAAATACCCAATTTCCTTTGTTATTTGCTTTGTTTATTGATATTAAATTACAATATAGTACTATATGTTGCTTTTAATTTGGAATATACTACTCATAGATAGCAATTAAATATAATATTCTGCTGGTACAATTGTTATTTGCTCTGTTTCTTCATGACTTTGAGTGTCTTATCATGTTACAAATCCTTTTATTATGCTTATTCTTTACCTCAATTGTGTCTGGATAGCGAATTATGCTGCAAAACTTCGGAATTTGGACCTATATTGATCTCTCATGTTCAATAATAGTTGTCCATTGTAATTTTAGAGCAAACCAGAAAACAATCATAGTCATATTCTATTTTATCATATGAGGAATCTGACATGTAACCAAACTAGAAAACAGACATAGTCCAACAAATTATAACTTTGTTTACTTTCTGACCAACGTAAACAATCCGAAAACTTGGCTATAGCTTTTCTATTCTGATTGTTAATCTACATTCCAGTCGAAAGATACTTTATGTCAGTAGCATGTTTTCATCTCAATGTTTAATTTCAAAATAGACTTAATGTGACCTGTTAAGTTTGGCAAGAGTATCACCCTGAATGTTTGATCCAAAAGATTATAACCACATTTACAGCAGTAAGAATGTTGCACAACTTTTATATTTGTTAAGTTTAGAAGTTTTTCATTTTAGTCATTCAATGATACATTCATTCATTTTATTATGTTGTTGTCATTCTCCAGATATTTTAAATTTTCCTATTTCAGTACCATACTTGATTTTAATTTTTGCATTTCCTCTCACTGCAGATTCAATATCCAATTTACACAAAACCATTAATCCTACAATTCATTGCAGTATTCTGCAATGATATGGTAATGTTACATACCAATTGTTTTTATTCTTCATGTAGTTTCATATTTGCTTTCTTGCTATGATTTTTTGTAGGACATGATAGAAGTGCCCTCTTTTTACCACCGACAATGGGCACGAGAATACCCTGAGTTAGTGAATTTTAGATATGATGGAACAACATACCAAATCAGGCTAAGGCAACATCGGGGAAAAGTCTACTTTGCGGAAGGGTTGCACGAATTCAGAAAAGATTTTTCAATTTTTGAATCTGTGATCATTAAATTCTTGGCATGCAACAACAAATCCATGTTTCATCTTTATTTCATTCCCTCACTAGAATGTCAGACTTGCGGAAGGCCACAACTGATGTCAAGACAATATATTTGGACAGTCGAAATCACACAATCAATGCTTGGTGCACCATGACCACTGGTAACAATGAAAACCTCTTTAATGTTGCTTATTAATTCATGCTTATATATCATACTATTTTTTTCCATGTAGAGACTCCTCAACTGTGCCATGCCACATGTAAATGTCTGCGATCGACACATGACCATTCTCAGAAGATTTGGACCTCCATTACGGTGGAATGTCGTGGTGGTTGACCATGGAGTTGGGCGCAGATATGTTGTACAACCATGGTATCAATTCCTTGCAGATAATGATTTCTCCCACGGTGATGAAGTCTCCTTCTATTAAGGGAGCATTGACAAAATATGGGAAATTGTCATCCGCTGGAGAAAGAATTGGGACTACTAGATTTAGTTTATGTGCTTTGATTTTTCTATCTTTTTGTGTTTTATGAACATTTTGTCAACTACATGGTCTCTTTCTTATTTACTTATTTGACTTTGAACATTGGGTATATTATAAATGTTTAATCTTTTTTATTTTACAGATTAGCTTAAAGTTTATTTCTGTTTTGCAAAAGGAAAAAGTATAGATGCCAAAAAAATTGCAACCCAGGGGAATAGAACTGATCCCCGATAAGAGACTCATGTGCTACATCCTCTTCATCATTGTACAATATGATGCAGCTTAACATGACTGTTAAGTTGGTACTTACACAGCTTTTTGAATTATATATGATGTCTAAATAGTTCACATTATTAATGCCTTCTATTTAAGTTCTTTCTAGCTATCCTTTCCTGCCTGCAGATGTTTTCATTTTAGGAACCTTCGACGTTCTCTTATTTTTTCTATATTTTGGTGTCTATCCATGTTTTTCCTCTCTGTTGTCATTTAATTGAAACAAATTATAAAAGCTATTCGAGAATAAAACAACTGATGGTCACATCAACATAGTTTCATCTTAGACATTTCGTGCTGCAGTCACCTCATATTTATTTGTTGCCTATTCGACTGCTTATGTTTTACAGACCATGTAATATCCATGTTCTGTTTTCAGATTTACTTGATCAAAACAAGAAAACCTATCCTAGCATGCTGTGTTTTTAGACCAGATACATATATATAATTTATGTGTTTGCCTCTGTAGTTGTTTGATCTATGTCCACATATGACACAATCAAAGTTCTTCTGTTTCATCCATGTTAAGCTTGATTAGCATCACAGATTAGCCATCTTGTTGTACTGGTTTTTTCACTTTTAATTCAATTATATTAACAACTTTGTTAGATAGTTAACTCAATCCTAATCTTTTGTCCTCTCCATTTAGTTATTTAAGCCTCTATTTCTTTGCAACATCACCAAATATAACTTATCTTGCTAAGACAGCATACTCAAATGCTAACTTGTGTTTTTTCAAATGGGCTCGGACAGCAAATCAACCACCCATTTATATTGCAATCTACAACAGCATTCGATTGTTACAACGTTAATAAAAGCCTATTTTGGCAACTTTTTTCTATACTACTTTGGATATTGTTATTCCTTTGTTTTGCTGTTTTGGCAAAACACTATATACCTCTATAATTATAGTTATAATATCATATTAATCACTTTTCTATTATCCTAATTGTCTTGATCGAAATTTGGAAAAACAATTTTTCCTTGCCATACATTTATATCTATTTTGTCAAAACACTATATACCTATATTATTGTAATTATTATATTATATTAATCATTTTTCTATGATTCTAATTGTCTAAATCCAAATTTGGAACAACAATTTCTTACTTTTTTTCTTTCCATACATTTATATCTAAGTGAATTGATGATATATTTAATAAGTTAAATTAATTTAAAACCAATAAACTCATTCCAATTAGAACTATATGTCTAAGAAAAAAAAACTTTGTAACCTCTATTTATTCCAATTTTTATAGTTTTTTTTAAATGACTATTTTTAATTTTTCTGATTTTGAAAAAAACCAAGACAAAAAAATAGTCGTTACTTGATCTATCAACCTAAACAAACTATTATTCAATAATAGTCATTTCTTTTATATATTTTCATACACATTAAATTTACAAAAAAAAATCATCTCATATATTTATAATTATTGTTATAATATATGAGTCTTCACATACAATCCTCGAAGCCAGCCATCAATAGTGCAACAAAATTCCCACTAAAACCATTCCGCCAGTTACATCTTCTCGGCAATTAGTCTGTGACTCCCGCACTTCTTCTCCAAAAACCATTCCGCTTCCACACAGCCAAGCTCAATCGTTTTTACTCACTTATATTTGCCATCTAGAATAACTTTAATCAAGTAGGTTAATATTTTAAACAAGTTATAACACTAACCGTCAGTCTGACTCATATTTCAACTCAACCTAGACAAGCATGACTTCACATTCATCCTCCGCTACAAGCAAGGGTTTTTTTTGTCCTCTGCCATTCTACACATGGATTAAAAGCCTATTATTTGTTATAGATGACATATTGAGTACATGCATACATATATTTTCATTGATTAACATTACCAATTTTGACTCACAAATTTAATTTCTATTTTGACTGCTACACCAGAAAAGATAAATTTTTCTCCTTATCTCTTTTGTTGCTTCGTATTAAATTGCAAGATGTTTCCATATATTGATCCTAATTTTTAATACTCGCTCATGCATGTTGATTATTCTGACATTAGGTTTTTTTATAATTTATGAATGATCCATATTCAAGGACTGCTGTCTGTTTGAGGTCATATATAAATCACTGCCCCAGTTTTATAATTTATAATACTAATTTAAGAACAAAACCATTTTCTGCATTAAAAATTCAGAGTCATAGAAATTTTGTAGCACAGGCCATTCAATATTGTCTGCCCTAATATACACAATACAAACAACTTGGCTTTTACTTTCATATTTTGACTTATAAAAACTAGATTCTGATGTCTAATATTTGTGCTTTACCTTTTCCTGTCCAGTTTTTTATAAATTATTCCCTGTTTTGTTTTGTGACAAATTTAATTAATTTTTGTGCTATAGGAACCACACATTTTATTAGGCTTCGCAGATATGGCAGCCGGTACTTTTTTTCTGATGACCTAAAAGAGTTTAGAAGAACTCACGACATTGACGACAGTGTCATCATGCGGTTTTTTAGTGGTGACAAAAATACCACCTTCGAGGTGGATGTCATTGGACCTATCCTTGGGCAGCACCGTCCGAGGTCGGTTCTGGCAACCAGGAGACACATCTTTACAGCCGATGTCATCGAACACATGATGCAACTGAGCCTCCCTTTGGTAATGGTTTGCTAGCCACCCAATTATGTTCATGCTATTAAATTATTTACTTTTATTTTGCTTTAACGCTGACTACATGTTGTTATTTTTCTCACCCCAACTTTTCTTTATGACAACAAACCTATTCTATTATTAAATTTTTGTCTTTATATTGATTAAATTTAAATAACCCTGAATGCTGTAAATACAATACAAGTAAAACATTCAGTCGTATGATCACTGTTTTTTTTTTTTCAATGCAGGTCCTTCCACCAGCAACTTTCAATTTTTTTTTTGGATCACAAAAAATTATTCCTGTTCGGAGAGGCTATGGCAAACGTCAACAATGGCAAATCACCATGCACGATGGTGTCCCATCTGTTGCCCAACCATGGTTCCAATATCTCTCTGAAAATAATTTAATGGTTGGAGATGAGGTAATATTCTTCTTCAGATTTGACGAACACGTATGGGAAGTTGTATTTAGAAAGGAAGTTATATGGGATGATGAGGACCTTTCCAGCTGAAGATAATGCATAAACACCATGGACACAAACTCTTTTTTGTTTATTTCTTTTATGTTTTTATTAATGTTGTTACTCAAATACATCACGGTATCAGACAATTTCAGTTTTATTATTTTGTTGCTTCAATGGTTTTGCCTACCAAGGTTTAACCATGTTAATTAAGTATCCTTTTGTTCTATTTTGTTATATTTTCCTCTTTATATGTTAATTAAGCTTGCTCATCATTTTATTCCTATTATGTGATTAAAAAAATTACCAACTTTGGCGTACATCAAAAATACTACTATTATTATTATTATTATTTGCTCGCCGTTTTTTATAAACTTTTTTCTTGCAAGACTATTCTTCTTACATTGTTTTCGGCACAATTTATATGCATTTTTTCCCAATTTCTGTTTTCATTTTTTTAACATTTTTCTGTTGCTTTACATTTAAAATGTATAATGATATATGTCATATTGTTAATTATATCAATTGTACATGTTTGGATATATATAGCTGGAGTTAAAGTTTTAATTCTGTCATACAATATATATAATGCATTTATTATATTTTCCCAAAACCATGCTTTTTAATTATATTGATAGTGTCATTTGTATTGACTGTAAATATTTATCATGGAATTTATAATGTTTTTCATGATTCAGCATGGATATAGTAAATAGTTAATATTAGTATGAATTATGGAAATCAAATATGGTTACCATAGTTTGTTTTTAGACAAATTTTACATAAAATAAATAAAAATTACAAACAAATCTTTGTAGATGGAAAATATTTGACTAGAATTGTGTTAACTGTTTATTTTTTTAACAAAAAATCAAAATTATTTTATCGATATTTCAAGAAAAACAATCTACAATTTAGTGTAACATGTTAAGTACATTATTTAAAATCACCATGTCTGATTATTAGATTGGTTATTTAAATTTAATTTTTTTTAAGAATCGTGATATCATTTTCCTTATGAATGACAGGAGCCTATTGTTACAACTATATTTAAATTGGGCCTTAAAAGTTTACAAGAATTTGTCTTCTTTAGATCATCAATTAGTACAACCATTTGTATTCTTGCAGGGAGATTCCTCACTTCAAAGAACACATTGTTGCTTAAACCATTTCTTTTAAAAAAATGATATGCAAATTAACAAATGATTTTTTCCTATTCATTAGGAGTGACCACTCCATCAAATTCTATTTTATTTTATTATATTCATTATTAATATTCTTATTATTATTGTTATTATGAATAAACTCTAGCTAAGGTGTGTTGTTATGCTTTAACCTGAAATACTATCATTATTATTATACCCTGTAATTTTTTTTTATAAAATTGTAATAACCTCAATTAATACAAATACAAACATTTCTAATTTTCAGCAAGACGACTTCACCTTCAACACTAAAATTATTGGACATCCATTTATAAAATAACACACAAAAATAAAACACATTCGAGGAAAAAAAAATCCCAATTTGTTGGTTTTTTGGGTATTTTAGTCTAGCTCCTACTGTCGCTTTCTACATGCATTTCCGGTCATTCCTTCAACTACTACTCCACCTTTTGCATGCATTCCCGATCATTCAAGAACAAGAAAGTTCTTACTCTGTCTTTGCGCATTCTCTCATTGTTTTCTTTCCTTGGTTTGGTTTCTTTCTTTTTCGTTTTTGTTCCTCCATTATTTAAAGTTTGATTTTTAAACTGCTCTCAGGCCTTCCAATTTGTGCACATTTGGTCTTGCTTAAACTTTTCTTGGTTCTTAGGTTTAAATTTTCCAACTGCTCGGAGTTTCCATTTTGTGGAGATTTCCTGTTGTCGTGCATTTTGGTTTGAGTTCTTGCGGTTTTGTTTTTTTCTTTACATTTGTTCACAGTCGCAGGTGTTTTGTTTTAATACATGCATGTTTAGTGTTGTTTATGCATGTTTGTTTGTTACCCTTTTTTATGATCGACCGGTTGGCTGGTGTTATTTTTTGTATGTTTTTAGCCAGGCCAAACAAAATCGAGTAATAGCTAAGGTATCATTGCGAGAGTACTATTTTGCTATCGAGGTCACCTTGCATAGCCATGCCTTCAATGTTTTTTGGTTGTGGGCCCTTAAGTTTTGGTCTATATTTATGCATGCTTGCCTATTCCGTGTTTTTTTAATTCATGTTTTCTCTGATGTTATTCATCATGACAGAAATATTTTATGTTTGATAGATACTATATATTGTTGTTCCTTTTTGGTGCTGTTGTTGGCTGTTCAAAAAAACAGAATCAAGTCAGCTCAATTATTCTTTCAATCTTAGTCATCATATTTATGGTTTGACTTATCATTTCTTTTTTCAATAAATAACATTCTATTTGTTGTTATCATGTTATGTGGTTTCAATTTCTATGTATGTGTCTGACTTTTTGTTCAGACTAATGGCACGTATTGCTGACAAGATAAAAACCATTGATGGATCTAAAGAAACTCTGAAACTTGCTGTAAGGATAACTGAACTCTGGTTTGTTGGGACGCCGGGTAGGTCTAAACAAGCTGAGATGATCATTGTTGACTCTGACGTATGCTTTTAATTTGTGCTTTTCGTTCATGAATTGTCTCTATTTGTAGCCGTTAATTAGATATTTTTATTATTCATAGGGTGATCAGATCCATGTGGTGTGTAAGAAAGACCAGTTAAAGGCATGGAAAATGGATTTGAAAGAAGGTTGTACTTATGTGATGCACAATTTTAGAGTCAGTAAGAATGATGAATGGTATAGGGTTTGTGATCATCCATATAAATTGACATTTATTGGAGTTACGGTTGTCAGACAGTGTGAATTGGATGGCCTTCCTTTTAAAAAGTATAGATTTGTAGATTTTTCGGATGTCATTGCTGGCCAATTACAGTCTGACCTATTAGTAGGTAAGCACAGCTAGATTTACATTTCTAATTTCATCACTAGTGTTTGTGGGTTTTATTTTCCGTTACTGATTTTTTCTTAATTTTTTAGACATCATTGGTGTCGTTGACGAGGTTGTCTTTCGTCATATTTCACCCAGAAGTAAGAGAGTTGTTTTTAAGCTTATGAATTTGAGGTAAAGGTCTGATATGTTCTATGAGTTACTCATGGTTGTATGACTGTATGGTTGTATGTTGTTAATTGATTGTTTGTATAATGAATTATTTTTTTCAGTAACCAATTGTTGTCTTGCACTCTATGGGACGATTATTGTGTCCAATTTCAGTAACCAATTATTTTTTATTTGGATCTAGATTTAAATGTCTCCCCAAAAGCACTTGATAAACTACTGGATCATCTGCTTGCCTTCAAAGTCAAAATCCAGCCGCAGTATAAAAATTCTGTTGTTTTGAAATGCTCCACTGACTTAACTTTAATTAATGATGTTCTGGACATGTTGCCTGATGCTGAGGTCCTGTTTTATGGAGTTGTTTTTCTTCATTATTGTTATATGTATATCTTATTTATATGCTAATTTATTTTTCATCGATTCTGCCGGTCTCAATCAACATCTTATGCAGACATGTTCAAAGATTAAAGCTACAACACCATTTGATTCCAATGATCCTGTCCACGATGAATCTATAAGTTTTAAGTTTTGGCGTCTCTTTGCAATATAGTATTTGCATAGAGATATTTGGACTAGGATTCTAATCCACATGCATAAAGATTATCGAATGGGATCAAGAATCCCGACTGACATTTGCATGAAGTTCAGTTTTTGCATCAACTTATTGTTATTGTTTGTTCTATCCAGCAATCCATTTCTATAACAGCAGACCATGATGCACTTATTGGACTTCCCTTGACACCAACAAAACGATAGCCATTTAATGAATGTGATGATGAAGCAAGAAGCTCCTAGATTTCACCAGCTTAGTTATCGTCCAACAAATTAGCAAAACATGAGAAGATTGAATAGATTTTGTTGGTTAGGAACAACCAACACTATTTCCTTTTTTGTTGGTTTTTTGGAAATTGTAATTGAACTATCTTTGTTTTATTTTGATGTGTAACCCTGTATGGCATGGGCTATTGCAATCTAACATCATGTTCATTTTGAAATTGTAATAGAACTCTTTTCTTTGTTTTATTTTCATCTATGATCCTGTCAAACATTACACTTATACTAGCATGCGTTATTCCAGCCTGACATGTTGTTTATATCTTTTGCACAATGTTGAGATGTGTTAATTTATTAACCAAGATTATGATTCATTATTTTTTAAATAACAGATTTAAAAAAAACATTATTTATTCCACGGTAACTGAAGCATGCATGGGTGATTCGTTGTTTATAATTGAGTAAATGTCTTGATTAACAAATTTGGTCAACGCCTGTGTAGAGCTTAATAGCCTGAGCTTAATTAAATTTAAGTTAATTTATGATATGTATCAAGCAAAATCTGATATCCAGTTCCGCATGTATACAAGAAGAAACAAAAATAGCTCTCATGTATTCATCATGTAATTTCCTACACTTTTATAAAATTACACAAGATATGACTTTAAAGAAGGGGAGGTTAAATGTTTTATCAATGAATGAATGCTACTTCTATTCCTCACAACATACTTGATATCAAATTCCTTATCAGTCAACACTGTATCGAGCTTAATAGCCTGAGTTTAATTTAACAATCCTCGGTGTTTGTTTCTGTCTTTTAGCATTTAAGTTTGCAATATAATTGTTCCTTCCAACAATACTCCACTGTCCAAATATAAACTACAATATGATCAACTAAAGGCAACAGGAACATGGAAAACCATAGATTTATAAGCAAGTCTGATTCAGCAAAAGCCAGGAGCAACAGAAAGCGTATTAGACAACAAAAGGTCCATCTTAATGTTCAGGATAGTGTCCATGCAAGTGTCAATCCAGCTTCATCCCATACTGAAGATGATTATAACCAACCAAAGTCACCACCGCATAGTGTCCATGCAATTGTCAATCGGGCTTCACACGATGCTGAAGATCATTGTAAGCTATAAAAGATAGCATTTTTATATCTTTATATTCAGCTCATATTAGGGAGGGCGAGCCCTGGTGCAGCGGTAAAGTTGTGCCTTGGTGACTTGTTGGTCATGGGTTCGAATCCGGAAACAGCCTCTTTGCATATGCAAGGGTAAGGCTGCGTACAACATCCCTCCCCCATACCTTCGCATAGCGAAGAGCCTCTGGGCAATGGGGTACGAAGTTTTTATATTCAGCTCATATTAGTCAATTATGTTGATACAATATCCATATATAGTTTGCTGTGAAAAGGTAAGGAATTCCTAGGTTTGATGCAAGATTATAGAAATGCATGTCATTTCATCATTCTGTTTGAATCATTATCATTATTTGCTATTTCTATCATCCTTTTTCTGTTTTGAAGTTAATATCTGCGATTCATCTCAGAATGAGAGTTCTGGATCAACAGAAGGTAGGATTACAAATCTCCTTTATTGATTTATTAATTTCACTTCTAATCATAATACCTAACTGCAATTTTCGTAGAATCTTAGATTATTTCTTCAGTTGGATATCCAAACTGTGAATCGTCCCATCATGATTCTTCAATGGACACAGAGGTAAATGTCTTATAGAATTCTTTTTGTTTTTTAAATGACACAATAAAATGTATTTTAAAGTATTTTGATTTTCGCTACCAGTTAATGTTCTGATATCTATTTTAGTCATTCCTATAAAAATTAAATTTTCAATAGTTACGGTTATGGTCTAATATGTAATGTTATTATTCCAGAATATTTTGATCTTGGTGATCAGCTCATGCAATGTAGACATTGTAATGCTAAAATGTGGTATAATGAAAACATATCAAAACATTCAAATACCTCAAGCCCACGTTTCAGCCTATGTTGTGGAGATGACAAGGTTGAACTTCCACTGTTACAGAATCCACCTAAATTTCTGTAGCAAGTTCTATTTGAGCAAAATACAACTCATGCAAAAAATTATCAACAGAACATAAGAACTTATAACATGATGTTTGCATTTACTTCTGCCGGTATTAAATTTGACAAAACAATTAGTCATTCAAGAGGTCCTCCTACAATCAGAATTCAAGGTCAACCGTGTCACAGGATTGGAAGTCAATTACCACTGCATGGAAAAGAACCTAAATTTGCACAATTGTATATCTATGAAATAGAAAATGAAGTTCAAAATATAATTAACACCATGAGGTAGTTAACAACACAATACCAATATAACATCTCTGATTTGCATTGATGTCCATTGTTTATTTTACATTAACATCCTTTTAATTTTTTATATATTTGAATATCTGATTTTTTAGCCACTATAATGAAATTGAGACACATATTGTCTCAAATTTGCAAAAAATGCTGGATGAAAACAATGCTCATGCAAAAAAGTTTCAGGATGGCAAGGGATAGATTGACAGACACTGAATTGCATAATGTCAGACTCAAATTGATTGTTGGTCGAGAAAAAGATGGTCGTAGATATAATGTACCAAGTGTTCCAGAAGTTGTTGCACTTATTGCAGGTGATATTGATGCAAATTCGAACAGAGATATTATTGTTGAAACTCAAAATGGTCAATTACAGAGGATACATGAATTACATTGTAGTAATCTAGCTATACAATATCCTCTATTGTTTCCTTATGGAGAAGATGAATATAGGCTTGACATTCTACATCGTGATACATTCAGTGGAAAAAAAAGAAAAAGGAATCGTCTTACAATGAGAGAGTGGTTTGCTTATAGACTGCAATGCAGACCCAATGAACGTCAAACTCTGCTGCATTCTAGATAACTATTCCAACAATTTGTTGCTGAAGGATACACAATGATTGAATCCAAAAGACTTTCCTATGTTAGAAACAACCAAAAGAAACTCAGAGTTGACAAGTTTTGTAGCTTGCAGCAGTCATCGGATGCTGGAAATACAGAAGGTTTAGGCCAAGGCAAGAGGATCATCTTACCTTCAACCTTTGTTGGCAGCCCACGTTACATGGATCAACTTTATTTTGATGGCATAGTTATAGTATATGCAGTCACGTAGGCTTCCCAAATCTTTTTATTACTTTTACCTGCAATCCAAATTGGCCTGAAATTCATTGGCTGCTGACACCTTTGAATTTGACAGCAATAGATAGGCCAGAAATAATCTCCCGAATTTTCAAGCTTAAATATGAGCAGATGTTATCAGACCTTACAAAGAATCACCTACTAGGCAAAGTTGTCGCATGTAAGTTGATGCTAAATCCTTTTTCTGCTACTAACAGATAAGCTACTTATTGTAAATTATATTTTCTTTAATAACTTTCTATTAATGATATTTGGTTACAACTACAGACATGTACACAGTGGAATTCCAAAAACGAGGACTTCCTCATGTCCATTTATTGTTATTTTTACACGCCAACAGATATCCATCTCCAAACGATATTGATCATATTATATCAGCAGAAATACCTTCACAGAAAGATGATCCAGAACTCTATAAATTAGTGCAAAATCACATGGTTCATGGTCCATGTGGAATTTTGAGGCCTACATCTCCATGCATGAAGGAAGGCAGATGCAGTCAATTTTATCCAAAAAAGTTTTAGGCCACAACTCTTATAGATGGAGATGGTTATCCTGCGTATCGTAGAAGAAACACTGGTCGGACAATAACCAAGAATGGTATTATAATTGATAATAGATGTATTGTACCCTACAATCCAAAATTGCTGAAAAAATACCAAGCACATATAAATATTGAATGGTGTAACCAAAGCACTTCTATCAAATATTTATTCAAGTACATGAATAAAGGATACGATAGAGTTACCGCTATCATGGTACATGATGACAATGGAACAGTTCCCCATGCAAACACTCTGAATGATGAAATCAAAGAATATCTGGATTGCAGGTATGAGCCAAGTTTAATATGTAAATCATCTTATGATTGTATTTAAAATATTTTAGTTTTTATTACAGATATATTTCTCCATGTGAATCTACTTGGAGGATCTTTGGTTTTCCAATACATGGAAGAAAACCTTTTGTAGAGAGGCTACAGTTCCATCTTCTAGGCCAACATAGCATTCTCTACCAAGACCATGATGATATTGATGATCTGCTCTCTAACCCAAGCATTTATGAATCAAAATTTATAGCTTGGATGAATACAAACCAGGCTTTTGTTGAAGGTCAAAGCCTGACTTATTCTGAATTTGTAACTAAGTTCGTGTATAACCAGAAACAGAAATGTTGGCAACTTAGGAAAAAAGGGTTATACTATTGGCATACTTCAATGGGTTCCTCCAACTACAGGGGAATTATTTTATTTGAGGATGATGCTGACTGTCTGTAGAGGACCTATCTCATTTGAATATATCAGAACAGTTGATGGTGTTGAATATTCTACATATAGAGAAGCATTTTTTGCTATGGGTTTTTTACAGGATGATAGAGAATTCATTACTGCAATCCAGGAAGCAAAAGACTGGGGCTTAGCACCTTATCTAAGGAATCTTTTTGCATTATTACTTTTGACAGGTACCATGAACAAACCTGAACAAGTGTGGGAAAAAACTTGACATTGGTTAAGTGATGATATTGTATATAGTCATTGCAGATAATCAAACACTCCAGGTTGGCTTACATATAGCTTGACGCAGAAAAGTTTTATCATAAACATTATCTAACATCATTTTCAAATGTCTTACAATTACATATTGATGACTCCAATCTGATGAATTTGGTATTGCTTGAAGTTGAAAAGCTGTTACAAGCCAATCAAAGATCACTTAAAGACTATCCTTCCATGCCATATCCTGAGAACGCAAATTTACTAATACATGCAGACAACGACCTCATTTAGTCTGAGCTGAATTTCAACAATGAAGAACTTAGATCAGAATTCCTTAACCTTTTTTTCTCAAATGACAGGTTTATCTATTGTACTAACTTGCCTTGCTTTTTTTCCTCCCTTGTGTTTCGCTCTGGAATTTCAAGTTGTTATTAAAACCAGAACAATCTTTATGCCTACAGACCAGCAAGCAAAATTTTATAACCAAATTATTCAGGTTGTCAATAAAAATGAAGGTTGAATGTTTTTCTTATATGGATATGGAGGAACAGGAAAAACATTTATTTGGAAGACACTTGCAGCCTCATTGAGAGCTGACAATAAAATAGTTATTATGGTTGTTTCTAGCGGCATAGCTTTTTTGTTATTGCCTGGAGGAAAAACAACACATTCAAAATTAAAAATTCCTGTTTCGATATTTGAAGACTCGACATGCAATATTAATCAAGGAACACAATTGGCTGAATTATTGAATGAAACAAGTCTTATCATCTGGGATGAAGCCCCCACGGCTCACAAATTCTATTTTGAAGCACTTGATCGAAGTCTAAGAGATGTTATTAATGCGAAATCAAGTTCTGATAAAATTTTTGGTGGTAAAGTTATGGTATTTGGTGGAGATTTCCGGTAGATTCTGCCAGTCATTCCTAGGGGTAGCCGCTCTGATATTGTTAATGCAACTATTAATTCATCTTATCTATGGAATCATTGACATGTTTTGACACTGTCAAAAAACATGCGTTTAGAAGCCAATAGAGATGCAACAGACAGAGAAGAAACTGCAGCTTTTGCAGAATGGATCCTTAATATTGGTGATGGAATTGCTGGCCAGCAAAATGATGGTTATGGTTCAATTGAAATTCCAAAAGATTTGTTAATCACAGAATATGATGACCCACTCTATGCAATAGTTAATTCTACATTTCCAAATTTATCTCACCATCATACCAATCCTGAATACTTTCAAGCTAGAGTCATATTAGCTTCCACAAATGAAACCGTACAACAAGTTAATGATTATATACTATCATTGATACCAGGTGATTATAACGTACTTAATCCAATTCTTATTATATATAAATTTGGACTGTATGTCATTCTTATGAAACATTCTGTAGGATTAGTAATCAAATCTATTCAATATTTTATCTCTATACTGATCTTCTAATTTTTTACTCTTTTTATTCTTTATCTGATATGATAACTTGATAAAAATCACAGGTGCACAAATGGAATATCTAAGTGTTGATTATGTGGACAAATCAGAAACACTAGAGAGTTCTCATTTCCGATCACTAACAACAGAATTTCTTAATTCATTAACAACATCCGGTCTAGCGAATCATAGCATCAAAATCAAAATTGGATCACCTATCATGTTGTTAAGAAACTTAGACCAAACTCAAGGACTATGTAATGACACTAGATTAATTGTTACAACGTTAGCTAAACATGTGATTGCAGCTGATATAATTTCTGGCAAAAATATTGGTCAAAATGTTTATATTCCAAGAATGTCTATGTCTCCTTCACAATCACCATGGCCTTTTAAGCTTTTGAGAAGATAGTTCCCAATAATGCTTTCTTATGCAATGACAATTAACAAGTCCCAAGGTCAATCACTATCCTCAGTGGGCCTTTCTTTACCTAAACCTGCCTTTTCACATGGACAATTATATGTGGCATTGTCAAGGGTAAAATAAAAAAAAAGGCCTTAAAGTTTTAATACATGACAGACAAAAAAAAATCAAATTCTACAACCAATGTTGTCTTCAAAGAGGTCTTTGCAAATCTTAAAAGGTTAATCCATTTCATATATATTCTCAATTATTAGTTTGTATGTTATGATATTCGATAGTTGCTTATTCATTCTCTAACATGCAGTTAGATACAAAATTATAACAGCCAGCTTTCGACACATCAATTCCAGTACTGATTCTCTCTTAACCAGGTGCAGCATATCATATATACTATTTTTATGGCATGTCTTTCTGCATAGACCATCACAATCCAATAAACAAATAACTAAAAATATTGTTGCCTTCTGCTTGGTTATCCTACATATAATAGGTCCATTTTTGGTGCAACCTTACAAAATAATCCAGCAAAAAAAGAGCTCAAGCCAGAAGTTCAAGATATAGGCAGAAACATATTCTTCATTCACGTACTTGAATAAATATTTGATACAAGTATTTTGGTTACACCATTCAATATTTAAATGTTCTTGGTGTTTTTTTATCAATTCTGAATCATAGAGTACAATATATGTGTTATCAATTATAATCCATTTCTTGGTTATTGTCCCATCACCATTTCTTGACTTCTCATATTTCCCTTCTTCATACACGGACATACAAGCCTCAAAATTCCACATGAACCATCAACCACATGATTTTGCAGTACCAATAATATCTGTCTTCGAATTTGCATCAATATCACCTGTAATAACTGCACCGAATTCTGAAACCGTTGCCATCCTAAAACTCTTTGAATGAACATTAATAGAGGATGGAAATGTTTAAGCCAAATCCATTTTCTGATATTTCATTGAATAATTGGTACTGTCCAGCAATCCAGTAACAATGTGTGTGTGTGTGTGTACTGTCCAGCAATCCAGTAACAATGTGTGTGTGTGTGTGTGTGTGTGTGTGTGTGTGGTGTGTGTGTGTGTGTGTGTGTGTGTGTGTGTGTGTGTGTGTGTGTGTGTGTGTGTGTGTGTGTGTGTGTGTGTGTGTGTGTGTGTGTGTGTGTGTGTGTGTCAGCATTCAATATTGACAATCATCCAGAGTGAGTTAAATCATTCGATAATTGCTACTGTCCAGCAAATACATAAATAATTTAAATCACATAATTTGATTAACATGATTTTAGGAAAAAAAAATTATATGATCAACTATTTAATACTCATCTTTGATTAATTATTCTGCCACCAATTTGTAACATATATTGATTGACTAAATATTTAGCCATTTCTAGAATACCAAATTTACTATGAAATACTATAAATACGTTTAAATAGAAAACTAAAAAAAAAACTTAATCTTTAAATTCTTTACATGTAAATAAACAATTAATTTTTTTTTTCAAACACTTATTTCTTACAAATATAATCTAATTATTATCAATTACAACATATTTCACGTTTTCCATTTAATCATCAGCATTTGCACAAAAAACAAATTTTCTTCCCTACATCTTTGAAGATATATATATTGCTCATGACATTCAACGCAGTGATTCAACTCCCCCTACATGTCCAATCCACTGGACCAGCATTCAATATTCCTCGATTTCCAATTTACTTGCCATGCCTCGCGTCACACCTGTTGGCTAACCAGTACTTTACTGCCTAATTTATTCCACAAACACCATTTCCTTACAAACATACACCTCTTTCAACTTTGCTAAAAAACAACAACGACTAGGCTCCAATTATGAGTTCAGACTCATCGACTGCTTCAAACAAAGTAAATTTATAGACTGTTCTTTCCGATTTTGACTTCTATTTCTAATCCTATGATGAAATTTATTAGCTACATTGCAAATTTCCTCACTTGGTTGTGGAATCCTTATCGGGTTTTTCTTCTCTCTTAGTTAATGTTTTCAATGCATGCACCGATATATTTTATGTTTTATAGTTGACATTCATTCGACACGTCTAAAATTATTCTAGATTAGGAACTATATCAATTATTTGCACTGTTGTTTTCGTATGACCTTCAGTTTGTCTGCCTTGGAAATTTATCTTTTTTTTCATGCATGTTGGGATGCATTCTCGAGCATTGCTTCAACTATTCTAACCCTACTTCCTCTGTTTTTGTCTTTTCTCAGTTTGTTTATCATTTTTGTATCTTCATCACTTCCACTCGATTTTTTCACCTGCTCACACCTTCCATTTTGTGATGGCTTTGTTTTTACTTCAAGCTTGCTTGCTTCTTAGATTTCATTCCTGTTCTTGCTTACTCTTAGCGTCCATTCCTAAAACTGCTACATCACAATTTAGATCCTAATTGAATTTTCTAGCTCACCAAACCATATTAAATAATTTCAGATTATCAACTATAATGATTATTTCAACTGTTGTTTTCATATCGTGTTTATTTGTGCATGTTAACCTCCCTCATTAAATTTTGTTACTCATCATTTTATCAGCATAACAATGAAAAAACTCCAGCTCGAGATGAGTTTTTCTTACATACATCTTTAAAGCATTCCATACAACTTTAATTTTCTTTAATTCCCTATATGTTATATCCATATAAATATCCTAATCTAGCATTACACATGCCTCTAAAATGACTAAACAAAATTACAATACATATCTTCATTTCTATCAGATCATGCCATTTTTTGTATCATTTTGCCAACCTGCAATGTTGTTTAACTTACTCCATGTCTGATCAGCAATGCCAGAACCTAATATAATGTTCGACAATTTTACTACTCTAAAATGACTAACCATAATTACACTTTCTGTACCAGCTTGATAGATTAAACTTTATTGCTTTGTTTCTTCCTAACTCCACATGTATGATTATTATCTATCTGAATAATACAACTATGTTGCTTTTTATGTCCAATCTCATTCTAGGAAGAACTTCCATTTATCAGAAAACCAGCAATCATGCAGTTTAGAGCCACATTCCACAATGATAGGGTAATATTGGATTAAAACTCATTTCTTTTTTGTTTTTTTCCCACCTTATTTATTATAATTTTACATTCAATATTTTCTTGCAGGGCATCATAAAAGTCTCATTTTTTTACCACATTCAATGGGCACCAGAATATCCCGAATATGTCCGTTTCAAATATAATGGAGTTGTATACCAAATCCGAGTCAGACTCCATAAAGGGAAAATTTTCTTTGTTGAAGGACTGAAACAGTTTAGAAAGGAATTAGTCATTTATGAATCTACCATCATCCATTTCTTTGCAATCGATCACATCTCAATATTCGACATTCATTTCAGTCCACCGCTAGAACAGCAAACCTCTGTAAGATTGTGGATGATATCCAGGCAACATATTTGGACACTTGAAATAACACAATCAATGATTGACGCACCGCACCCTTTGGTAATGATAACAAAAAATTTATTATGACTCATATACACACAAAATTCAATATAATTATTATTTATCCTCTTTTGCAGAATCTTCCAAGCTGTTTAACTAGACATCTAAATGTCTCTGATCAACACATGACAATCCTTAAAAAATTAGGACCTTCGTTACAATGAGATGTTATTGTTCTTGATATTGGAATTGACAAAACATATGTTTTGCAACCTTGGTATAAATTTCTTGAAGAAAATAATTTTTCTCATGGGAAATTATTATTAGAAGACAAAAGGATTGGAATAACAATGATAGTGATAGTGACTAAATTAAGTTTAGGTTGTTTCTTTTGTTTACTAACATTGTCTTTGTCAATGAGTAATTTAGCTTTTTTTAAAAATACAAACAATCTAATTATTATTAATGTTACATATATTTGTGTTTATGTTAATACTGTATTATAGAATAAATGAAGATTCACACAAAATAAATTACAAGTGACATGCACCGGTTACCAACTAGTATACTTATAAAAATATATTAATAAAAAAATTTGAATAATAATAATTCTATTATTAATAGTAGTATTTATATACTAATAAATTAAGGTTTAAATATATTTTTCTTATCTATAATATATCTTTTTAAGTTTATTTTTTTTCTACTTAACATTTTCATATTTTTGCTTTTAGTATTTGTCCTTAATCTTGATTAGTTAAGTGATGATGTGAACAAATTAAGAGAATGTTTCAACAAACTTAGGCAATTACCACAAGTAAAAGTTTGAAAATATTAGATGATAAAAATAATATTTTTAGGTAGTAAATTGAAAAATGAGTATATTAGAAGTATGAAAAATATATTTAAACAATTAATTAATAATAATTTGTATTTTTATATTAATATATACAAATAATATTATTATTACTAATAAATAAATATTATATATATTTAGTAGTAATCTATATATATATATAAATTGTCCAACAGTAAGGCAAGACAGGTGTTAACATTGTATCTAACTTTATTATCCACATTTTCTCTTTCTTCTTTTACATTTTGCATTTATTTTTTAAATTGAAATTTGACTGACCGTACTTTGCACAGGTTCAGTGTTCTAGTAAATATATATGCAAATTTGGTTGCTATTTAAGTTATATAAATTATAATTTTCATTTATATATTAATATTAACAACACGTGTTAGTTAGTAAACAAGTAAAACTTAAAAATGAGTTCAATTTTATTTCTAGGAATTCTCACACTACTAGTAACTCCATAATATATGTCTTAAATAGCTCAAATATAAATCACTAGAACCTTTTTTTTTTCAAGGTCTTTCAATATTTCTTTTAACATTTCATCATAAGTTTTTACCAACTCCAAATTAGCAAAATTATATTTAAGTTTCTTACTTTATTTCGATACCTCTCTATCAACCTCCAATAAAAAGATAAATAATTTTCATTGTAGATTTTTTTGGCAAACCAATTATTATTTCTCTGAAATCTTCGTCACTCCTCTTAATGTATACTTAATTAACTTTAACTATAATTTTTATAGTGTAGTAAAATGTTGTTTTCAACCTATAAGGTAGGAAAATCTATCCTTACCTTCTATAATATTTTCTCCTATTTTCAATCTTTACATCGGCAACGTTGCACCAATGCTATAAATCAAAATTTCACAATTGTAAAGTTTGCGGGATCCAATTTGGTGAATTGAAATTTCTTTATCAAAATCACATAATTATAATACTTAAAAGATGATAAGTAAAATTAATCATATTTTTTTTCATTTATAAAAAATTAAACTCACATATTAAAAGATTTACAATTCAAATACACTGAGTTCAATTAATAAAGTTAAACCCCTTAATGATAATTAAGTGTAGATAGAATGATTTCATATATTTATTCTGTCAAAAAGTTTTTATGACTATAAAAGTTTATAACATAAGGATTATGTTTCAAACAACGTTTTCTCTTTTAAGATGTTTTCATACTTTTTTACTAGTTAAAAATGATTTTATTTTTTTTATCCAAACAAAATTAATGATCTCAAGACCACTTTTTAACAAACTTACTCCGACAATTTTTTTTTATTATAATCTATTATAACAATAATATTTCATTATACATGTAATTAATTATTAAAATATTTTTATTTTTGCCGCTACACAAACTTATCAGTGCAAGAATTGGGCAAAATATATAATCATTAAATTCTATAATTTAATGTTTCATTATACATATAATTAATTTTTAAAATAATTTAATTTTCGCAGCTATCAGAAACTCATCAGCACAAAAATTACACTAAAATATATGATCATTAAATTCTATACATTAAATTTAATTATGTGTTAATTAATAACTACTTAATTGATTTTAAAAATAACACACTTTTAGATATATTCGAATTAAATGCATTTGACGATTAGTGGACAAAGTGTATAAAATAAAGGCTAAATAAACACATGAAAAACAAAAACAAAAAACATCAAAACAAAACCAAAACACAGAAAAAAAAAAAAAAAAGAGTGTGGGGGAAACAAAAGAGACGAGATTGTCGAACTTGGGGTTCTTTTTTGCAACCTGCGAGGCTGCGACTGCGAGCGAGCGAAAGAGAGAGAGAATCGAAGGCGACACACAGCTTGCATCCGATTCCGAGAAGAAGACGAGGCTTCTCTTTCGAATACGTAAGTGCCTCTGATTTCGTTTTTTTCTTCTTTTTTTTTTTTTCATTTTCATTACCCTTATCTATTTTTTTTTTTATGCATTTGATTGATCTATCACTTTTCCTGTTTTCTCTCCAATTGAATCCCTTTTTTCTCCGTCATTTCCTTCCTAATTTCACTTTTCGCAATCGATTTATTGAAACCCTTTTGGAATGCCTTCCAATTTCGCCGTCGCTCGTGTGTTTCTGGGTTTGCTCGTTTTCTCACTCTGCTCCCCACATTTGGGGACCGATTGAGCCGAAAATCTTGGTTCTTTTTGTCTTATCTGGATAATTGCATGGGTGTTGTAGATTTTTGTTGGGTACTTTGCGTTGTTTGTGCAATCTCTTCGGATTTGAGAAGCAAATTAGGGTTCGCTCGAGAAAAAAGAAGACTTTTGAAGATAAGGGCAATTAAAGCTTTTGTGTTACTTTTTTTTTTCTTATGATCTCACCGTTTTCTATTGTGTGAATGTGGGAGTTTGATTGAAAGGTTTACTGGAGTAGTCTTTGGAAGACATATGTAGGCCAGTGTTGTAAAAAAGCGGTCATGGCACCGTTATGGTGGAGTGGTGTGGTGGATTTTTTTGCTAACCACCACGACAATTTGTGAAGGGAGGCCCACCAAGGCGGTGCAATAGGGCGCAATGACATGTTTATATGGTGGAGTTTTGGCCTTTTGCCATTGGTAATGGTGATGTTGGCTGGAGGTTGCATGTGGGTAGTGTTGGTCAAGGCCTTGGTGGGGTAATGAGATTATGGCATTGTGGGATGCTCGTTGGTCTAGGCTCCTAAAAGTGTGTGATCTCCATAGCAGGAGGCCAGCCATGCAACCCATATCATCATGGCATGGTGAGAATGCATTCCACATTCAAGAAAACCTCTTGCTATGTGAATGGGTTGCATGGTTGGGCATCACTGCAAGTGGCTAATGGCTATGGATTATGGGACTATTTTTTTTCCACTTAATTACACCAGGTTATGGACTGGTCTGGGGTTAAACGTACTGGTTCTTTGTTGGAAAGCCGCCTTAATCGCAGTCATCTCTGGCCTGCCTTATTTGCAGCCTCTTTGTGGGATACATTAATGGAAGCTTCAAGGGTGATGTATAGCCCCACATCAACTAGAGATATGACTTAAATATAGCTTAGAAAGCTTGGGCAATCCTTCTCTTATGAGTCAGTTTTGTGGGGTTGAGTTATGCCTTAAGCCCAATTCTAAGATGGCATCAAAGCTATCCTAGATCCATTGTGCATTTTACCATTATTTATTTTCCTTGTAGTTTTCAGTGTTCAGCCTTAGTGATGGGCCGAACATGATGATCCCTGTATGCAGAGAAGTTGAGAACATCAATACCCAGTTTAGATTCTGTTCCTAACCTCTCTCCTGCAGTCTCTCTGTTTTCTTTTGTTGTCCTACATTTTCCTTCATTTTCTTCCCTTGCATGTTTTACATGGATTACAATTTCCACATTTCTTTTATATTCATGATACCACATACATGTTATTCATTTATTTTTATATGTCTTCCAGAATCTTTCTGCTACATGATGTTGAACAAATGATACAGAATTTATTCTGTGCACAGAAATTCTGGTACATATGACAGGACTTATGCCTGGAGAGTTGCCACATCATGGAACACCTGATGGCAACTCTGGTAAAAGTTCTCAAGACAAGCAAGAGGAATCATTAGGTCGCTGGTATATGTCTAGAAAAGAAATAGAGGAACATTCCCCATCAAGAAAAGATGGAATTGACTTGAAGAAAGAGACATATCTGCGCAAGTCATACTGCACATTCTTGCAGGATTTAGGCATGAGACTTAAAGTGTGAGTTTGGTGCTAGCCTGCTGATATTATTATAAATATTTAATTATTACTTTCTAGATTCACATACTTGCTGTGTTTAGGATAGCTCTGAGGGATTTTATGCCTTCATCGTGTTGTCTTTTTTTTTTTCCACTTTTGCAAGCCCATATTTTCTTTCCAATTTCTTAACAGTAATGTTTTATGTGAAACCTTTCCTAAATTATACAGCTGTTTATGTGAATGATACACCCCACCAGTGCAATCATCTATTGCATGGTAATGAAAGCATTGTGAGCATATGCTTGCTTAATTCTTTCTGAAATTTGGTTTCCTTTTTCTGTTTTACTTGGTTCTGATAATCTTATAATTATATATTTAGTATTTGGAAGATAGACATGGCAGTTACCTTTTGAACGCAGTTGCTTATTTTCACCATGTTGTAAATTGTAAATATTTATATCCTGTTTTTGAAATTCTGTTGGAGGTTTACATATTAATTGTAATGTTGGCCCCTGCAGGCCTCAGGTAACTATAGCAACGGCCATAATCTTTTGTCATCGGTTCTTTCTTCGACAATCTCATGCAAAGAATGACCGAAGGGTGGGTTGTTGCACTTTCAAATAGATATTATGTAGGCATTTTGTCTCTCCAGAGTTTGAGTTGCAATTTAATTTAGTGTGATATGTTTGTGTTCTTGCCATTGTAGATAACCAGTATATCGTAAGTATAAAAGACAAATAGAAATATCATAATACTATCTAGAAAATGGTTTGTGTTGTGTGGAATTATTTTCCTTAGTTTAATTTTCAATACTTGACATGCCTGGTTGGCTGATACTTTGTGGATGGTTTTTGTCTGTAATATTGGTAGTTTCTCCTGTTTAAAAGCATATTCCTGGAAAGGTTGAGTTTGTTTGTCTTACATTTGTCTAACTCTAATATACTATTCTCAATATTGAAAATGTTTGGGTGCACATTCAGTCTGGAATTTTTTTCTAAAATTCTGTAAAGTTGAAAGGTTGCATGGGGAGAGTGGTAACCAGAATAACAGAAAGAATGAAATGATAGATGGACATAAAAGAATTGATACTGGATAGAATTGGGCATAAGGAGAGAAGTCCTCCAAGGGATGTTCCCCTCATTCTGTTACATCCTTTACTATTTATCAACCTACTATAACAGAATAACTGTCAACCTACTGACTTCGGTCTAACAAGTCTAACTATTGGGCCTTTCCTCACTAGTGGGCCCCTTTTTCTTATGAGAACAAACCTTCCAAATTCTGTCTGTCTCTGGCTGGGACCTAACAGAAATTGTCTAAGGACTCTATATGTTTGAGAGGATGTCTATATACTGAGACTGAGTGCAAGAATTTTACTTTTCAGTAGGGATTTGTAATCAAGTATTTCTATTGTCTGTTTCGCATAGTATTATTATTTTAGTTGAGTTTCCTACCTTGTATGAAATCTGTTTTTGAACAGGTCAATCTGTCCATTTTAAGTTTAGGGAAAGTTTTGTAATTAAAGGTGAATGGATCTTCTAAATTTGCAACTTCTATAAGTTAATATTTCTGTAAAAAATTCATCATCTATCTGATATTTTTATTCCATTTAACTCTTGTATCTTACATTTTATTTCAAGTTCCAAGTTCCAACTGCTGCTTAAACTTTTCTGTTTAGTGAAGTTTCAAAATCTTTAACATTTATATGCTTTATTATTTGAGTTCTATAATTATTTGATGTAAGGAGATTCCTAATTTATATTAAGAGAATGGTAGATGTTAAAGCATTATAATTTTAAAGATTACTTAATCAAAATCTCATAATTCACTTGATGAACTTTTTTGCAGACCATTGCAACGGTCTGTATGTTCCTTGCTGGGAAGGTTGAAGAGACTCCTCGTCCACTAAAGGATGTTATTCTTGTTTCTTATGAGATCATTCACAAGAAGGATCCTGCTGCTGCGCAGAGGATAAAACAGAAGGTGTTTTATTACTGATGGTGCTTTGACCAGTTCACTCCTATACATCAACATTTTTGACTTAGGATTTAGCTGAATCTTATTGCTGCTGTTAACTCAAGAGACTTTTTCTTGCTGTCTGTCAACTTTCTCCAATTGTCTAAAATGGACTAGGCTTTTTTTACCCCTATTTGCTTCTAGACTGCGCATCCCTCCAACTTGTCAGTGTCTAGGCAACACATCTATCTAGGTTATAATGTCAAACATGGTAGATATGTCCCGAATATTAAAATCCTATAAAATGTTTATCTGGCTTGTAAATTATGAAAGTATCAAGGTTATTTTTTTATTGCTCAATAACTACTTAAGTTGAACTTGTTGCCTAGAATTTTTTAATTTTATCATTAAGGAAATGTTCTTTCCTATGCCCCATTCTATTGGATAGTTGATCTGATTCCATCTCCAACTGCTCTATATTGGTAAAGTATCTACATGGCCCCTTTCGGACTTCTTTTTTGTATTTACACTCCTCTTTTGTAGTGGTTCTCTTTCCTTTACCCTTGATATATTTATATTTGTTCAATAGAAATTGTAAATGATGCAGGAAGTGTACGAGCAGCAAAAAGAATTAATTTTACTTGGTGAGAGGGTTGTGCTTGCCACTTTAGGTTTTGATCTGAATGTTCAACATCCATATAAACCTCTTGTGGAAGCCATAAAGAAGTTTAATGTTGCGAAGAATGCCCTTGCACAAGTTGCGTGGAACTTTGTTAATGATGGGTATGATTTGGTTGCAATTTGTTTGAATTTAACTGTGTCGATTTATTTTTAAAATATATTTGATCACACACTGAAAAAAAGTGGCTTTCAGGCTGAGGACATCGCTCTGCCTGCAATTTAAGCCACATCATATTGCGGCAGGTGCCATTTTCCTTGCTGCCAAGTTCTTGAAAGTGAAGCTTCCATCAGATGGTGAGAAGGTTTGGTGGCAAGAGTTTGATGTCACCCCACGCCAATTAGAGGGTCGGTGTCATCCCCTCAATTCATTTGCATGCTAACAAAATTGATTTGTTTGGGTAGCCTTTTGTGTTCCCTTGGTTTAATGCATTATGATCATTTCTGCCATTGTCACATATCTGGATGGTTTTATCCCTGTTTCCCGATCAAATTGGGAATTTTCGGAAGAGAACTCAGTTTATTGCTATGAGTAGTTTAACAATGGGCTGTCCTTTTGTGTGTCTGTATGCTTCTGTATATCCTTCTCAGTTCTTGTGGGTATTTTCTCTTGCAGAGGTTAGCAATCAAATGTTGGAACTCTATGAGCAGAATAGACTTCCACCAGCACAGGGAAGTGAAGTAGAAGGAAGTGCTGGAGGAACAAGAGCTGCTTCAAAGGCTCCTTCTGCAAATGAGGAGCAGGCCTCAAAGCAAATATCATCTCAAGCCCCCCAGCACTCATCTGTAGAGAGAACTGCGGTACCACAAAGAGGAACTGAGAACCAAAGCAACGATGGGAGTGCAGAAATGGGCAGTGACATCACTGATCACAACTTGGATATTAGGGAGTCACATAATTCAGAACAGTTGACTCATCAAGATAACAAGAGAGAAGTGTCAAATAGATCTAAATCTGGTACTGAACGTGACCAAGACAGAATTGTTGGGACTAAGGAGGGTGCAGAAGTAGGAAGGAGAGATGAATCTGCATTAAACAATTCTGGCAGCAATGTTGGCCGAAATCTGGAGCGTCGGGAAGTTCCACTAGGTCATTCACCCAATGAAGCAATCAAGATTGACAAGGATAAGTTAAAGGCACTGGCAGCTATGGGAAAGAAGAGAAAGGAACAACGAGGCGAAATGGCATTAAAGAAAGATGTAATGGATGAGGATGATCTCATTGAGAGGGAGCTGGAAGATGGAATTGAATTAGCAGTCGAGGATGAGAAAAATAAGCGTGAGAGAAGGCAGAACTGGTCTAAGCCTGATGGTGAAGATCACCATGGGGGGGAGAACCATGAGGAAACTAGAGACGGGCGGTACATGAACATGAAGGTGCAGTTTCAGAAAGACATGGACGAAGACAATGCTGAAGAAGGGGAGATGATAGACGATGCTTCATCCTCGTTGAACAATCGCAAGAGAAGGATGGGGAGCCCTCCAGGTAGGCAACCAGAGATGAAAAAGCATCTTGATTCCAGTTATCACAATGATCTTGCCGAATAAAGGAACTTGCCGAATAAAGGAACTTGCTGAATAAAGGAACTGGGAAGGGGGAGAGTTGGTTATGTAGGCAGGGAAAACACAAGGAATGGGGAGCAAAATCATTGTTGAGGTGAATATTCTGCTGTCCTTTATTTGTTTATTTTGATTTGGCTAATCGGTTGCTAAAGAATTGATGATTCTGGATGCTCTTGTTTGCCTTATACATTTCTTCTTTAAGGAACGGGATGCCTCAGTTTTGGTAGTGCCATTAAAGGCTTATTATTATTATTATTATTATTTCCGGGCTGGGAGGGGGTTGTATGAGAACCTTATGCTATATATTTAATTTAATACATGTGAACATAATTCTGCAAACCCTGTGATTTGAAATCATTGAGAGCTGCAATCGTCAAAGGTAAAAAATGAATTTTAAGTAACTTGTATGTTACGACCTGATTCTAGGCCTTCACTAATGCACACAATAAGTCTATTTGGATAAACTTCTCCACAAGCACTTCTAGGAAAAAAAAAATAAGTTTTTTAATAAGCTAAAATTAGCTCATGCATACATTTAAAATTATGTTTTAGAGAAGTTAATATGCTAGAGTTTTTACAAATTAGTATATATATATATATATATATATATATATATATATATATATATATATATATATATATATAAAATTAATATTAGTCTATGGAAAGTTTTTTTTTTCTAGAAGTATTTTATAGAGAAGTTTATCAAAGAGACCTACCCATGTGCCTTTGCATCCACCTAACCTGCCAAGCCCGAGAGAATCCTAATTAAGAAGAATGTTGAATTCTTTAATACAATTTTAGCATTTTTTTATTGGGTGGAATATTTTGGGTCACTAAATGATGCCACTCATGCAAGTTTTCATCTACCAAAAAAAAAATATGATGCAAGTTTCATTAAATTTTATCAAGATATACATATATTTTTACCTAATAATTCAGTGCGGCAGAGTATGTTTTCTTCTCTTAAAATCACCTTAAAAACTTACCCTGGGGTTCCAAAAATCTGGGTAGTTTTCTTTTTCCAAAAAGTGAAATAAACCAACATTGTTATTTATCCTGAAAAACAGGGAAACTTCAGAACTATGACCAAAAGTATGAGCTTTTAAATTCCTGAAGAAATCTGCAAGTCTAAAAATTCAAAACAAGAAAAATTAGCCGAGTTGGGGATGGAGGCATAATAAACAAAGTCAACAGAAAATTGAACAAAGGAAATACTCTTATACGTAAAAATGGAAGGGTGAAAAAGAAAATGTTTATTTATTTATTATTCTTATATGTACACCCAAAATAATACTTAATGTTTCACGTGTGTTTTTGTTTACATCAACCTAGGTAAGTTAATATGAAGTCTAATTTAACTGATAGTTCAAACATTCGAAGGCTTCCAGGAAAATTGATGAACAATCTTATTGACTCTATTTCATATGAGCCAATTGAAATCAAATAATTTACTTTCTTTAAAATCTTCACTGCAAGTAGTAATTAATTTGTCTTTATTTCTTTTAAAGATATTAGCTACTAAATTCAATCACAATTCACCAAGATAAAGTAGATGTTGTAAAATAGTTTTATATTATTATTTAATTATAATTTTATTATTATATAATAAGTTTATTGATATTTAGAATGATTACCTTAGAACATCTGCATCTGGGCACGAGGGAAGTAATTTGTCAGAGCTAGCTCCGTGCTTGCATAGCAACTCCCTCAACAGCAATGCTGAAAATGTTGCTTCCGAGGCAGTTGTTGCTTTTTAAAGCAATGTTGCTGCTCAATAAAAAAATCTGAAATTATTATTATAATGTGTAAATGTGTTAAAAATAATTTGGGGATCCATTGGAAGCAACAAAAGTGAGTTACTCCAATGGAGAGATTTATTGTAAAGAGTTACTTGTATTAGGAAAAATAAAAATGATTAATGTGTATAGGTAGATCCTTGAAAGTAACTATTGTGAGTTATTATAATGTGAATACTCATAGAAGTTACACGAACAGTGATTAAGCATGCAAGATGTTTTATACTATAATATATAACTATTCAAATCAAAATTTATTTTGTTGTAAGTATACAACATTAATTTGTTTATTTTACTTGTCAATCTTACCATTTATAACCATCTTAACTTACTTTTCAAAATTGTATATTAATCGTTTAAGTTTTTTTTTTTTGCTAACTATTTGTTAATATCCGATTATGATTAAAAAAAATTCTTGATTTGTAAAGATATTCACATAAAGTGCAGATGTATGTCTAGTTGCATGTTGAATGTAACTTTTATATGACATATTTTATAAGAGAAAATATCTTATATGAAAGCGAAAAAATTAAATCTAGATTGTATAATCATACATACAGAATTGAAATTTAATATTAGAAATTCACATTTTTTTTAAATTCACATGATATTAAATTTTGATCATCCATGTTTCATTATATGATCAAAATTTAATTATCTCATAAAATATGTTCCTATCATATGATATGTCCTGTCTTTGTTGGGAATCACAAGTATCTTCTAGTTTTTTTTATCTCATCGTGTAAATGATTGTTTAATAAGCTTCGTTATAGCTTAGCACATATTACATTATTTACACAAGATAACACCTATATAATAGCCAAGGTTGTGTCTATTAACTTTTCCTCTTCAAATGTATATAGTAGGAATGATAATGAGTAGGATCGAGCATGAATATGAGTTATCAATTACATGTATCTTAGAAAAAGTCTGTGTTCAATATCTACTCATTACTTATTGAGTATCTGTTTGAAAAATGGCTTTGAATTTTTTGGTACCTACAGGTATCCATGGATACCTATGGATACTTCAATTTTTTTTTAAAATAATTATTAAAAAAAATGATTTTCAACATCAAATAAAACTAGTGAATTAAAAACCTAAGAGGAGGAAAAACATCAATGCAATGGAATTATCAATAAAATAAGTATCTTTTAAACATAAATAAACATAAATTCAAAATATAAATAAAATTACAATATCACAAAACATAAGTTCAATAAATAAGTTATAAATATATATATATATATATATATATATATATATATATATATATATATATAAGGATGAACATAAGCATAGGGATGAAACAATATCAAAATTTGATTTAGGAATTAGGGTTTCTTTTCTTTGATAAAAGAATAATTTATAACTTCATGGGTAATGACTAATGAGTATCCATGGATAGAGTACTATGATACTTGTATCCTACCATTAATGAAAGGATTAAAAAAAAATACTCATATCCTAAGTAATAGATACACATTTAAAATATCTGTCATTTATCTATGGTAGATTTTATCCATCCATATATATATATATATATAGGGATACAAATTTTTTTGCCATCCTTAATATATATTTGTTTATGATTGTGTTTTTGTCTTAACCTTGAGATCCAACCATCCAATTTGTTGGGAACGTCATCAATCGTCTAATTCTTACTTTTATAACTTCACGAGTAAGTATCCATGAATAGAGTATTATGATACTTATATCCTACCATTAATGAACAAATTAAAAAAATACTCATATCCTAAGTAATAGATACACATTTAAAATATCTATCATTTACTTGTGGTAGATTTTATCCATATATATATACAGATACAAATTTTTTTGCCATCCTTAATATATATTTATTTATGGTTGTGCTTCTGTCTTAATTTTAAGATTCATCAACAATTCAATTTGTTGTAGACGTCATCAAATATCTAATTTTTACTTTTTTGGTATGCATGTGTAGTCCATTATATAGTATTTTTTTTTAAATGCTACAAATGGTCTTTAACTAAAATCAAAGGAAATTAAAGACAGATCTCCCAAAAAAATATATTTAAAAAAAGGTAAAGAAAACAACACAGAGAGGAAGAAAGCGAGAAAAAAAAAAAAGTCACGTTAATACTTAAAACTTCAAAATGATATTTTGTATAGGTAACAGCCCCAAAATTACGAAGAAGTAGCAATACATATGAAAATCAATGTCTATAGGGGCATCTCCTTTGTAAACAAAGATCAAGTCAAAAACATTACTAGAAAAAAACAAAACAAAAAAGTCCACGCAGCCTTCAGCCAGAAAATAGTCCACAATCCAACAATATAACCAAACCCTTCACATAATGTCAAGTGATAAAGATATATAATAAACATATACACCACATTTCGTCAATGAGAAATTAATTTTCAAAACGAAATTGATTAAGCGGGCGAACGGCCTCCGCCACAGCTCTCTTCAGTCTCACCACCACACCCGCAGCCACAACTGCTTCTAGAGTTCTACTTGTATCCTACAAAGAGAAATGACAACAACACAATTTCTAACACATTCTTTTAAACACATTTTATATTATCAATTAAAATTTATTAAAAATTACAAAATCATACAAGTCACGCTTTTAACGAATTTTGCTCATAATTTTGTAACTTTCAATAACTTTTAACGAATAATAAATAATATAGCAAAAAGAGTGTATTAAAAAATGCATTATTTGTACACTTCTCATCCTACTATAAAGTAAAAGTATATAGAAGGCACCACTTGAGAAAACAATGTCACCTTAATTTTTTGTTTTTTGTATCTTGTCATGATCTAAGTAGGTATACTAGTATAGTTTTATATTACTAATAATAATTAAATTAGCTAGTAGCAGGCATATATCACCAGATTGAATCACCATAGGGGGTCTGGTCCACCACCATGTCCATGTCAAAAATAGGCTTGGCTTGTGATGGAGAGCCACTGTTGGTTGGGCTAGTGGGGCTGTAGAGTGATGCAGCTTGGCGCACTCTGAGGTGCACAGCCTCAGCCTGTGCCACTGCCAATTGGGTCTGCAACACATCAATTTGTTGCTGAAGAGATGAGATGGCCCCTACACAGCCATAGACAGGGTCTCTCACTCTTGCATTTGCTTCATACACCATGCTGCTCACTGCATCTCCTCGCTGATGCTCTGGTAAGTCCTGTAAATAGGACATGTAATTAGTAAAATATGCTGTTTTTTTTTTATCTGTTGGAATCCAAAATAGGTGTCAAAATATTTACAACGACTCACAAATCTGCTTAATCAATTAAGCTAGCTTGATAATATGCTGGTAATTTTCTTAAGAGTCATAAATAGGAATCAAAGACATGTACAAATCAACAATTTAGACACATATTCAACTAATTGAATTATACTCTCTTATTTGAAGATTATTGAGAGTAATTTACATATAAATATAACATGGATTTGATTTCTACGCAGTATATTATATTGCTTACTAATCAAAAATCATAATCAATACGGCTTTTAAGATATTATTTTAAAAATTAATAAATTTATCATATAATTTAATAAAGGTGTAAAAACAATTATGAGTTAAGGATTAATGAAAAAAATGTTTCCTTAAAAAAATTAAAGATAAAAATTAAATATTCTGATAACCTTGATGTCACTTTCTTAGTTACTTTTATAATAACAGTACTTGTATCATTTGTATGCTTCAACAACACTCTTACTTTTTCCTCCCATTTCTCTATTTGAACAGAACTCTTTCTTTTTTTCTTCATATTATATTACACCATGTATGTTTTCTTCTTCCCCTTCCGTTCTCTCTCTTTTACATATAAAGAGGAGAAATGAACTTACATTGAAAAAAAAGTAATTGTTTTAGAGTTATTTTTTATTTTTATTATTTATTTTTTTAATGATTATAATAAATTATTTTTAAGATACATACTCTTCAAATTATCTACTGTATTAAACTTTTTAACAAAAAGTGTACTTAGTTACTTAATATTTATTTTCTAAAAATAAACAATAAATACATTAAATTCATTTCTTTGATTATTTCTCTTTTTTATTAGGACAAGGAAAAATCACTGCTCAAATTTGTCTCTTTCATTTATTTATAAAATACAATAAAGTGGTTACTTAAGTGAAGAGGCATAAAAATTAACAGAAAAAGGTTTATAATATTTTAAAAGTAATTTAAAGAAATATATAAATTTTGATAAAGCTAATGTTACTAACTAACTTAACTATTTCTTTAATTTTTATAAGCCGGTAAAAGAATCCCCTTTATATATAAGACTACGAAAAAGAGATGGTATATTATATAATAAAGAATATATTTTTTAATTTTTTGGCCATTATTTTAAATAAGTTAATAAATTATTTTTATCACTAAAAAAAAAAATACTATATTAAAGAGTACGTTAACTTAAAATATTGCATGTTTGACAACGAAATAAGTAGTTTTATTCTATATATATACTTGAAAGAAAATTGACTGTCAAAAACAGCTTCACGTGGTACAGAAGCAGGATGTTACTTCAATCATTTCTTATTTTTATGACAAAGGAAGGTGAAGATGATGAGTTTGAATTTGGATTCTTAAATGTGGTTTCACACAATTAATCACGTACGTTGCTTGTTAAGTTGCGCTTTGTGCTCGATTCTGACTTTTTCGTGCCAAAACCACGTTTAGAAGCTCCCATTGGGTCGCCCAAGATACGATGTAGAAAGAGATCATACAATTTAATTACTCAAAAAATAAAATAAAAATAATGCCACGCATCAACTTTTTTCAAATAATTATTTTTTTTCTCATTTGTCTTATTCTTTTTTATTTTTTACGGAACACATGGCAGACCAAAAGATGAGACTGACCTAATATTGAAATATGAAGGAAATGGAAAAGCAGACAAAGAGATTAGGACGTGAACATGTGAGGTTTGAAGGCGCCGAATGCCTAATCTTCTCCACCTTTTCTAATTTTTCAAGGGCTACTTGGAAAATATCAAGCGGGATGATGCGGTTTTTTCACAATCACTTGTCTCAAAAGCTTAAATTCATATACGAACATATACGAATAATTCTATATTATAGTATAGTACTTCAATACTTTTTTAATTAGATTATATTAACTTTATACTACCATTAATTCTAGTACATATTCTCATGAAGGGTAAGTTTGTCTATTTTTTTATATGTGATTGGTCCTAGTGAAATTAAAATTAATTTAATTAATTTAATTAATTTTCTTAAGTAAAGTGTTGAATTCAAATTTTATGGATTGACAAAAAATAATTATAATTAGGATAGAAAATTCTACTATTAAATATGATCAGTCAAATTATTTTGATATATTATAGTATGATGAATAAACTATTTTAAAAACTTGAGTAATTAAATGGAACTTGTAATTTTTTATTGATTAACAATATAAAAAAATTTATTTCAAAAAACAATATAAAAACTTTTACGCATTGATATTTCATGTCTGTTAAACTAATCTTTTTTTATATTACATTTTTAACATCCCCTTTGATTACCTCCAAAAATGTTAATCACTTACTAAAAATTTTATCATTTTCTTGAACGGGCGTTTAAATCCAAATAATTTTATCATTTTCTTCAAAGTGGCCACAAAATTTGAGATGGAACGTCCTACTTGGTGAAGCTTATAAAGTGTTTTCTACGTGCAGATATTCATATAAAATTTATATGTATATGCGCTGCAGTTCTATATAAGACCCCATGAAACTGGTTGAAGATAAAGAAACATATCATATACAAATTGACTACCATATAGATTTAGATTCGTTTAAAGTAACAAAAAAAAAGCAATATAATTTGAAGTTGCGATTTGCAGTTTTTTCCTTCTTTTAAAAAAAAAAAAAGAAATTGAAAATGAAGCATGTTTAAACCTTAATGTGTGAAAGATTCACTTTATGGTCAAGGAAAGCGTCGCACTAGTCTGCAAGGATGTTGATCTCTTCTTTCTTATCTTTATAAAGAACATACCCATAATAAGTTCGTTAAGAAAGTGACTTCTCAATGTGCAGTAATTAACAGCCTTACAAGTTATAAGTACCTAATGGAGTTAGTGCTCTTTGGAGGAAAAAAATAATATATATATATATATATATATATATATATATATATATATATATATATATTTATTTATATTTCCTCACATGTATTACATATGATCACATCAATCATATGTGGTATTTAATTTAATGTCTCCAAGGTGTGTAATATTAGTATTTCCCCCTGGCCCAACCTAGCATAAATCTCAGGAAAATTAGTCTTCTTTACCATCGTATCCATATTCTTGTTTCTGAATATGAAAATGTTTTATATAAAGAAAGACTAAATTTATTTATTTTTATTATGCAAATTGTGTTCAAATCTTGTGGTCTAAAAATAATCTTATATAAACAGGTTAAAACAGTGAAAATTTTGAATATTATATCTATTCTGACTATCTCCAATAATTAGTAACAAGAAATGCACAAATAAGAGGAATAATTAATTAATAATGAACCTGAAGCATCTTGTTGACATTGCTGGCACCAAAGACTTTGTGCACATTTGCAAACTTCTGAGGCTCATCAGCAGGAAAATAAGGAGCAAAAACACAATCTTGAGCACACCTTCTCCTAAGAAGCTTGCATGCAGCACAGGGTGAGGGTGCACCCTGCTTCCTACCACCATCTTTCATGGATCCTCTAATCTCTAATCAATCAATTAATCAATTAATCAATCAATTAATTATAGTGTTTCCCTTCTTCTTCTAACTATCTACAATAGGACACGATATAGACTGATATAGCAGAAGAAGAAGAAGAAGGTTTTATAGGCTAAAATAAAGTCAAGAAAAGTGAATGAAAGCAATTAGAAAAAGAGAAAAGACATGAGAGAGGGCGTGTGGTGGGGGGATCATAGGGAATGGATCTATGGAGGTGGAAAAGTGGCCTGCATTATATAATTAAGGAAAAAGAGAAGGAAAAAAAAAACAAAAAAAAGGAAGAGGACCACACTAGTACCAGTACATGACTCCATATGTACAATTCATTCATGTGGGTCCATCCCATAAATTAAACACCTTTTTTTTTTTTCAGATTTCGATCGACAAGCATTTCCATTGATGTGACCATTGGGTCCCTAACATATTGTCTCGTTCTGTATTTCTACTGGTTGATGCGTGCGACTCAGAATTTATTATATTAACTAATGATCATAATGATAATGAGTATGTTTGAGCATGCTAATATGGTATCTTTCTTTATATTTGTGTTTTTTAATAGACTTAATTGTATTTTTATCACTTTTAAGTATGGTAATTGAGTTATTTTAATTGTACTAATCGGGTTCATTAAGTACCATAAGTATCCGATTTTAATCTTTTAGCCTCAATTGAGTCATTTAAGCCCATCAATATGGGTTCGTCAAGTATGGTAAGTATGATGACCGTAGTATTTAGCGACTAAAGTTGTCAAAACTGACCATTCCACTTGTTAATTAGGTTCACTCCACCTCAATTCATTCTATAAATGGATCAATTTAATCCACTTAAGTTTAAGTCTTAAAAAATATTTGTTCAGTTTGATTCACTCACGACAGGTTGGTGACTTAAAAGTCACCAAAAATTTTAAAAAATATTTTTTTTAAAAGATGCAACAAAAAATCATTTTTTAGAAAAATAAATTTAAATAAATTAAAAAAATATTTTTTAAATTAAATATTTCACTGTCTATACATCACACCTACAAGATATATTGTTAGAAACTAGAATTATAATAACAAAAATTTAGAAAAATGACAAACATTTCATGTTTACATAATAGCCTAAAATAAAATAGTCTTGAAGAAAACATTAAATAAACAAAAATTAAAGTCTATAACTTTGAACTTTAAAGTCTTAAAACAATATTCTAAAATACTAAAAGTCTAAAACTTTAAAGTTTTAAAACAATATTACAAATTACTATTTTAGGTGGGTCAACCTAACCCACCACAAGTTTAGTCACATGGGTTGGATCATAAGTGGGTAGGGTCCAATTTATCAACCAATTTTAACTTTTGTACTTTTTTTTAGCCCGACTTGTCCAAACTCATGGTGGGTTGGGTTATAATTAACTATTTGAAAGGATATTATCAAGAGTTTCCTACATATATCTAATGCTTAAACATGAATTTTGAGTTATAATTAATAAATAAATTTTGTGGAAAAAATCTTGTATGATATTAAAATAATAATTCATTAACTATCAAGTTTAACGATCTAAATTAAAGAGAATGACTAAAAACACATAATTTTTTTAGGGACTAAAACGGTTGAAATTATTTTTTTGTGGGATTCAAAATGAAAACAAGGATAATATGATTGACCATTTTCATAACTTATCTTATTGATAATTTTGAAACCACCACATATATTAAAAAGTTACAAAAATTGACATATGACATGTCATGTCAAATTAGTAGTCCATGTGGCATGCAACATCATTTGTCCAACTTAATGACAAAAACTGAAAATAAATATAAAACTTATGGGGGATGTAGATTGATCAATTTTGTTTAGAAATTTCATTAGTATAAAATATGGGACTTGAAGGTTAATAAACCTTTTCTTTAATTATTTAAAGAAATATTGGAAAACCTATTACAACATGTGAACCAATGAGGTAAATGAAATTACGATATGATATATTGACCAAAAAATATTTTTTAGACCACAAGATTTGAACATAATTTTTTAATTTCCTCAATTTTCACTAGTAATAATGATTTGATTGGAGACATGATTAGTGAAAATTGAGGCAACATGCATATATTTTTTTTGTTGAAATTATAGAAATATGCTAAAAAAATTTATTTCCAATTGTTTTAGGTCAACATAAATTTCATTTACCTCATCAGAAAACAATTTATAATATTATTTTCATTTTTAAATAAATAAATAAAGCATGACTTAAAAAGGAAAAAATATGCAGTTTAGCTAGCTAAAATGAACACTTCGTGGCACACGTATAATATTATAAAAATATAATATAAGTATAATTTATATATATTAAGTGATATGATTTTTAAGTAGAGAGAGTTTCGAATGGGTGCATGAAGGGAATACACTGGTTGGGCCCACATTGACCTGGTGGCCACTAACAGGCTTGCAATACTTAATTAACACTTAACACTTCAATGAATCACAATTCCGAATTCAAACTTACAACCCTGGAAATTGGAAGAAACCCTAAAGAGTTCTTAGTCACTCTCTGTCCTCGGTGGTTCCCGCACTCACGTTACCCCTACCTTTGATGGTAATCGCCTTTGTCCTTGTGTAATTTGCTCTTGTGGACGTCACCCGTTTGCGAAGCGCCTTGTAAGTTTGATTTCGCGGCCTTAACGTCTTCGATGCTTCTGAAAAACATGAAAGTGCAGGTGCATGAGAAATATGAGATTAGCATGTCCAGAGAACCGTACAGAGTGATGAGTTCCATGAGATTTGAATAGCTGACCTTTGACAGTAGATTTCTAACCCAAAGGTTGTTGGCTGTGGTTTCCCACACTTCGCCTTCCACAAATTATAAAGGAAGTGGCATTGTAATCCGAAAATGGCAAAAATGGTTAACTAGGTTTTAGGGGTTTCAGTTGTATCACTGTATAATGAAGAAAATGTTTTAGTGCTGCAATGATTGTTATCATAGATTCGCAATTCTGCTTTGTATTTGAGGTTATTTGCAAGTTGGGGGTAACAATGATTTTCAAGACCTATAATTGTACTGGTTAACCTGTACCCTTCTAACTTGAAACTCACTTAACTTGAATTGAAAGTCCATTTGGACGGGTTTAGGTCTCCAAGAGTCAACCTGCGGGTTAGGTCAATTTGGACTTTTGGTTCTAACCTGACCGACTCAGCCGGTTGACCATTCTTATTAAGGATTTTTTTTTGGTTGAAAATAAGATATTTTTCAGGCGAAAATCATAAGGCTAATTCTTGAAGCTTAAAGATCATAAAAATGAATTTTCTTAACAAATTTTTTTCCATACGCATAATTAAAGAATCAAACTTTTGTTAACATGTTAAGAAATCTAACTATCTACCAATTATGTTAATCCTCCATTAACGATCACTCTCCTAGTTTTAGAGAAATAATATTTACTAAAATCAGTATATAAATATAATGATATTAAAATGAAAATGTCCTCTAAAGTGTGTGGGAGAAGGAAAAAGGAATATAGGGTTCGGCGGGAAAGTTAAGCAATAAATTGAATAGCGTTTTCGATCAACCCCTTTGCTATACCTATGTACCCATGCCACATCAACAGAAGAGAGTGCTAGATAATGAGGTTTATCCTACCGAAAATACTTTCTCGAATGAGATGTTTAAGGCCAAGATCTTTGAGTTATATGGATCCAATCATTGTTTTTCCGTCAACTCGCGTACAACTACTGGTAGTTAGTCAATCACTACGCTTCTGTAAACTATGTATAAGAAATTTATTTATAAATATTTTTTAATGAAAACATAGCAAATATGTATATTAATAACAGTTAGTATTACAATGAAGACTTTTGTTTTAAAAAATTTATTCATAATACATAGAGTAATAACAAAAGATAATTGTATTTGAGTAATTAGAAATAATATGCATGGCTAAATTTTTCCTGAAGTACAATAATACTGATATAATAAAAAAAATACATGAAAAGATGCTAAAATGGATTCCTCTGGAAGTTTTCATTCTACGAGCAGTAATAACATATACCGGCAAAACTATATACGTACGTAGGTTATTAATTGTAATTTAATATATAATTGTATATTATTTTTGCTATTGAATCATTCGAAAAAGTAGTTTACTTTTTGATATGGAGCAACATGATAGACATGCGACAATACGGAAATAATGCAATGCGGTTTTCTTTGACGAGTATTGAGATCGACAAGTTAGATATATAGAAATGATTAATAAAATATTTATATTGCAGGCCATTATAATAATCCTACAAATTGAGCTTTGATTTACTAAGTCATAAGAAAATAGTTACTAGAGACTTAGCCGCCGTTGATACGAACTATCAAGTGAGCAGAACAAGGTCACTCAGCATGCTTCCTATTATTTAATTGAGTGTATTTTGAATACTAAGAAATAAAATTTTCCTCTAATTTAACATAGACTCTAAAAGATACCCTGTGAGGCAAAGTTTTCTTTGATCATGTTCACATAAAGGAATGGAAGTTGTGATTCATGTAGTAGCCTACTTTTTGAAATAAATGAGAACTTCCTCGTTCTCGAACATACCATTGAAATGTTTTATACCGACAAGAAATATAATCAAAGAAGCTGATATAAAATTTGGACAATTTTTTTTCAGTGTCTCATTTTTAATTTCGATATTGCTATTAAAAAATTCAAAATTGAGTTGTTTTTTTTTTTTAGTGTATATAGAAATTATCTGAAACTTTTATTTAACACCTAATTAATTTCTATGATCTCTTCCACTAGATTAATCCATTTGAAGATAAAGTGATATTTTAAACCTCAAACCTTAATTAAGATCCTAAACCTTGAGCTTCCTTCTTATGTTGAGTTAAACTCAATTTATTCCTATTACATGCATAAAGGAAAAAAAAAATCCTCAAATATTAAAGATTTAATTAATTATTTAGTACTTATACTTGCGCTAACTTTTCGTTTTAGTCATTATACCTACAAATTCTACATTTTTCGTTTTGATGTTTTCATTTTGTGACGATTTTATATTGTTAGAAAAATAGTAAGGACTAAACTATAAATTATTTTTTTGTCATATATGAGGACTATAGTTTATAGGGTGATAATAAAACGAAAAATTGACACATATATAAGAACCAAATGATTAAATAAACCAACATTAAAAAGTTTGAATTCGTGACAATAATTTTGCTAGTCACATGCAAGTTTGAAGCAACCTAAGTACCGTCACTATTGAAGAGTAGCGCCGTGCAACGAATAGAATGATTGAAGGCCTTGAGGAGGGGCCAAAAAAGATGTCTTAGACAGGTGAATTAGGTAGGGCAATGATATGTCCTTTTTTATCTTCTTTCTTTTGTCAAAGATGAAATGAAACCCTAACAAACTCGCCGTCTACGACAACGTGATTAGGTGCACTTATACGGTCAAGGTAGTGGAAGAAAGCATATGAACATGAACGTGCATTTGCCTTTGGTAAAACAAAAAAAAAAACAAACATAATGCATACAATTAATAGGACATTTCTTCGACCGTTAGGGAAGGCAAAAAAACTACCAATATCTTTCGGTTGGTTGGTTTGTTGAGAATTGATATTTGACTAAAACGAAGCAACCCACGTAGATTTCAAACTTGGAAACACGATGCCCATATAAGTTCAATGCAAAAGGGGACCCATTTCCCAAAAATACCTTTCTCTATGCCATATGCTTTCATATCCACCCCCTCTTATTTGTCCATCCAAATTTATTGTAAATCTAAATCTAAATAATATAAATACAAGGACCCGACAATTTATATAGCACGACGTTCATGATCAACAAAGTTCACAGGTAAAACTATTTATCAGATTTTCTTAATCATTAATTTTCATCATAAAATAATAAATATGACTGATTATTTTTAGTAAATTTTTTCTCTTCTAAGTATATTTTTTTATCCATGAGGGTCGAACACAATACATTATCTAATGAGATCGAATCTAATATAACCCAGGCCATTGATTTATTGGTAGATAAATAATTAATTAAGTTTTTAATATAAGTTGATGAGGTTGAATTTCTTACCGTATATACAGAAAAAGTCTTTGTTAATTAAAAAAATTCATACTTTGATAATATATACTCATGAAAAGAACTTAGTGTCTAATTGTCGGAATAGAATGCTCATGTAGAATTTTAATAATGAATGGTGGTGCAAAATGTCTTCGTACTTTTTCTAAGAATAAATCTCAATTACATAATATTAAAAACCTAGTCTATTGTCATGTACGCTAAAAGGAAAATATGTTACTATGGCAACCCTCAAAACCTACTGTGGACCTGCCTCGAGGAATACACCCCACACCTCTTCTTGAAAAAGATAGCCTAGTCTATTTTCATTACAAGAATTTTAGTTTTCAACATGAATTTGACTTTTTTATGGTTCAAAAATCTTATCTAAAAGCATGATAAGAAAATGTTATTGTTCGTGAATCAATATTTTTTTTATACGCAACAGTTAAAAAAAATATTTTTGAAAAAAGTATCACATACTTTTATTTTATTTGTTAAAATAAGTATTACATGTAATTGAGCCTTAAAATTTTTGGATTAAGTGTTATGTCAAATTTATTTACCTCCATAATTTATTGGTGTCAAGTTCAATTATTGAGGAGGGGATTATTTGTCGAGTTTTGACATATCTTTAACTTGAGAATTTCTTGTATAAAAAATCTTCTTAGTGGTAACAATTAGAAATCCTAAGCTTCCCTTAAGATAAAACAATTGAGGATATTTAATTATTTATGAACTTCAAGACCCTAATTGTTTGGGTGCTAGCTACCTGGTTGAGACATAACCCATTACATCTTTTATTGAGCTAACAGGGTGCATATAATTATAATCAATGGTTAACATCATTGAGCTTGTTTAAGGAAATCCTTTCGGGTCCATTTTTCAATAACCACCAAGAAAAAGTTATTAAGGGGATTTTTAATTAATTATTATTTTGTAAATCCACACCGACTATGCATAATCTTTAGCAAATTTATGATACGATAAGATTCCCTTACATTTTCATGTAGGGTAGACCTACTTTTCTCTCATTACTTTTCTATATTTGTTTAACTTCTTGTCATTCGTCACATGTAAAAACAAGAGCAAATTGATTTTTAATATGACCAAGCTTCTATAGATATACATATATATTTTTGTAGGGTGATTATAACTCCAAATATTTAGATTTAGAATGTTGTAAAACAACATTTGCCAACGATCGATGAATTGGTACTCATGTCTCATGCCCAAGCATGAGACAAGAAATTTTAGAAATTTATTATTATACTGAATGAGACAGTTTGGAGTATCACTAATTGTAACTTTTCCAAGTGCAATTTAATATTATTTTCTTTCCTTGGAGAGGTTGCAAGCTAGGCATGGGGGATATGCTGATAATGGCATGATGATGAATTTGACTTATGAGAAATCTCTTGTGATCTATTGCTTATGGTTCCGTTCTTTCTAAAGAATCGCTATTACTACAAGAGAGGCCCCTCTTGTCCCCTCTTCCAGTATCTATAACTTGTTGAAGCAAAGTGCATTGGATTGTTTTGGAAAGATTCCCATAAAAAGAAACTTAGCTTCCAGGCGTAATTATCTGCCTGCGAGAAAAAACATACATGCAAGGGAGTGAAGGGACTCATACTAGAATGGTAACATACATCTTAAGTGCTCGAGGCTATTTTTTTTTATGAAATATTTATAGGTTTTATTTGTGATTAATTTTTATTAAAGAATCCGACTGACTATTTAGCAAGATGTTTTGCCTCAATCACATTATTTTTAGATACAAAATTCGAACTTAAAATTTTATTTAAAATACCAAATCAGTGTCACTTGAACGAGATGTTAATTGCGTAAGACAAGATTTAAAGGTACAAAATTTGGAGCGGTTCACAAAGTAGTATGAAGTGACATCCTCACTAGATTATATATCTAAGATTGGGGGTCCCCATGACCCTTATATTGCCTTACCCTTCATAGAACAAACAAAGCATGGCCAACAAGCTAGATTATCATGTTTTTGTCACAAAAGGAGAAACAGTGCAGACATCACTTTTCATATCCTCAAACAATTATAAGCCACGTAGTTTGGTTTTATTCATCATCTCTCTATCTGGTCCCCCAAGGATTCCTTGTGATCTAATGGCCCATAGTGGATTTTGAGTTCATTATGTCATGCAGCACAAAATAATGGAGCTAGCTCATTCTCATGCACATGAACACTAGCAGGGTCGGCAGGAGTAATTTTGAATAGCATGAGCTGATGTAATTAAATAAGCTTGAAACGAACCACTAGTGATGAACCTGAATTAGTTCGCACTAACTCAAACTAGAAGCATGCAATATAACCGGTCAAAAGCTACTAACTAATAATTTATGTTTGCTCATTATTATAGTCTTATTTTTTTTTAATCAACAAATATTAATTATTAATTTTTATTATAAATATTAATAAGGTTCGAAGCTCTCATCCTTCCATTCTCCCTTAAACTTTTCTTTCCAATCACCAAACCACAACTCTATAACAGTATAACTCCTAATGTTTGTCCACTATCTGCATGTTTGGATTGAAGTTAAAAATATTATATGCGCTTTTTAATACAAAACTAACGGATAAAGATAAAATAAAAATAAAACCAAAGGTCTCAGTATAACTCTTAATATTTGTCTCAGTTAAAAATACTAGTATGTTCATTTATGGATTGAAGTTAGAAATAATATGCGCATTGTAATTAGGTTTATTGTTGGAGGATAATGATATAAACTAAAGTGAGGATTTCACTCTTCCGTTTTAATCAAGTAGTTCATGCTCTAGTTACATTTGGCAGAAATCTAAATAATAATTTGTGCTAGATGAGGCATCTCATGTAGATGAACTTCATTTAATGACCAATGAAATTATATTCTTTCATTAAAAAAAAAAGAATGCAATAATCCTCAATCAGAAAAAAATCATAAACACAAACTTGAAGTTGGCCTTTGTCCTATTGTGATGCCTTCGCAGGTCATACCTTTATATAAAAACGTACTAATGTTTATGATACATATTATGGAAAAGAATTAAAGACCAAATTAGTATATGTATAATAATAAAGGGTATTTTTTTATAATAAAAAAAACCACTCTAAAGCAAAAGATGACCATAATAATTCCAAATCCAGTATTTAGTTTAATTTAGAGTTATCAAGCTTCCAATAAGCATGGATGATTCAAACACTATTAGAAAATAAGCTTTTAACATCGATTATTTAGAATTTTTAACATTGGTTATTAACTGATGTTGAAAGTATTATCGTTAACATCGATTTTTTAAAATTAGTTTTTTAAAATCGATGTTAACGTAAAATTACAACATCGATTTTTTAAAACCGATGTTAACGTAAAATTACAACATTGATTATTTAAATAACCGATGTTATATAATAAGAATTATAAAAAAAAAGTGATATATATTCATATCAACGTCGACAGTTAACATCGATTTGTTAGAAAACTGATGTTGTTAGTTTAAGTTAACATTGGTTTAAAAAAAATTGATGTTAACTGCCATTAGCAACATCAATTTTTTGGAAAACTGATATTGTTATTGTAAGTTAACATTGATTTTTTTGTTATTTTAAAAAATCAATGTTGTTTTTAGGATTTTTTTTAATATGTTGTATGTTTTTTTAATAACCCCAAAATTAACCTGCAAAGTTTAAAAACAGACCACACAACATATAATTTTGATTATGTTTTGAAACAGTTTTTACCAAAAATTTGATGACAAATTTATTAATTACTATGAATTAAAAGAATATTTAATGTTAAGGAGACATGAATTTTAAAAAATGTAAACTAAGTAAAGTACAATTACAAATTTGCTTAAACAGTCTAAGTATCATTTTTAACTTTCAAATAATAATTTACCCACTAGATGTGAAACGCCTTCAATCTCTCTGGTTCCAATGGTCTAGCATCATTGAAATATTGCATGATATAATAAAACATAAGTTAATAATATAATACCAATCATAAGAAAATGAAATTTGTTTGAATTAAACAATTACTGTTTCCTAATTATTCTTGAAACTTCCTAAGATTATAGTTGACATCCAGTGCATGATGTAATACCCACACTCAGTGCTTCCTTTTTGTCTATTACACTAAAAACATTATGAAATTTAAATATTCAACGTTAAGTACAAATTAGTCTACACATAGTACTAAAATATAAGTAGAAACATTGTTTAAATCACTTACTTTAACAACAATCCACCTAGCACTAGCCTTGGATTTATTTTGTGGAGTATCGTCAAGTCCTTTCAAAGCACTGTTGAATACAAAGATGAATGCTTATTGTACAATTAAAATATTGATGATCCCGACTAATGCTAATGCAAATGTATTGAAAAACAACACTGACCTATTAATTATTCCTTTGAGGTAGTTGTCTGGCCTATTATGCAATGAACAAAACAAGATGACAACATTTTTCTTAAGCAAAATGACGACCATTTGCCAATGTGCACTGCAGTGGAGATCAATATAGGTTATTATACTATTATACATTATTTAAATTCATTTGTTCAATTTAACTTACCTATTCAGGTAGGCTCCTAGGTACACATCCCGTTTTGAATTTTGCATCAAGTTCTGAATGTAACTTTCTAATTCAAATTGCGATTGCTCAGATCTCTGGATGGACTATGGCTCGAGGAATCCATATACATCGGCATTCCTCGCTCGCATAATTGTCTCAGTCATATGCCTATTGTTGTTAACACAAAGTAAATTATGTATGAATTTAAAACAATAAGTTAGGTAATTAACAATAATGTAAATTGACTTACAGAATTCACAACTGTATAACAGAGATGCTGAGACTTTGACCACCGTGTGCTATTTCAGATAGATCTTCATGCTTTATGTACAAGGGGAAGTCTTCATTAAACACCTTGAACACGGTAGCATCCCACATAACCTGCAATGGCTTCAGAAAAAGTTGTGGGATGATCAATGTCATCAAATATAGGGGATCATCGACATCATGATCCGACCTATCTGCAGGTTTTGCCGGTCCCACAGCTCCCTATTATCCAACATAGTTAATTAACATAATTTAATTACAGTGAACACTTTAATTGAAAAAAAAAGCATTTAATGACACTAAAATATATGTTCTGATAAATGCTTGACAAGATGTGTCGGCCAAGCAAGTAAGGTGTTAAATGACTGTCCCACTAACTTAACCTCTTCAGTGGGTACAAGAATGGGAGCATCTGCATGTCTAACCTCCTCAACACCAACCTTGACTTGATCATGCAACAAAGGAATATTGTGAACGGTTGTGGATCCCTCATAAACTCTTCCTAGGGCAACCAGGTGGGGAGGATTTTCTTCGATGTACAACCCGCATTTATCTGAGTCACCCGTGTCTGGATCGTTCCCTGAGGGATCAACACAACTCTTCTTTGTACTGACACGAGCAACTGAAGGACCAACCTCGAGCTCAGGAGGCAGTGCGAGTCCCTGTGATTGCATCTGCGACTGAAACTAGGACTGCATCTGGTTGAAGGATAACATTAGCTATCAAGTCACTTTTTATGTGATCGACTCCTCCAGTTGGTCCCTAATTTGTTGTGTCAGCTGCTACAGGTCTTCAAGAGCCATGAAGGAAGACGTGCGGGAGGTCCTTAGAGCTGGTCCAAAGTATTGTTTGATCGTGACACCGACTCCAGCAGTACACACATGACTAGGGTGTTCTGGTCGCCCAATGGCAGCAGTCAGTACATCATGACGTCCATGGGCGACAAAGGAACCCTGTGAGGCCTGGTCCTTCAATGAATCCTACAAAGAACACATTTATTGGTTTAATCAATCACATAATAAACATAAATAATTACAATTAATAATTGACAGTCACTTACAATCTTGTTAGCAATTTCCTTTACTGTCTCAGATGTCATTTGCCTAGTTTTCTTGGTGCGGGCCATCTTCCATTTCACGTGTCGTTTGATGGGAGATGGAGGATCAATCACGGCGTCAGTGCTTCCGGATTGAGCAGCTTCCTTCAGTTTTTTCTTTCTCTTCTCATCCATCAACTTGTTTTCTAAATATTCATAACCTCCACGAGACAACACGTAAGGGGCAATGTTTTGCTTCTGGATGGCCTGTGCCTTTTTTCGCACATGCTGCAAAAATTCAACATTAATGAAACTCATGATTACAATGTACTATAATAACTGAATTTAAAGTTGAAAACAATGAACATCACAAATTAGTTACCTCCCACGAAGGGTCTCTATGGGTCTGACAAAATTGGGTCCACTTCTCCTTGCTAATGTCGTACTTTTCGCATACAGTGTTGTCGAGACTTTCCTTGTCGACTGCAAGTGCCCATTTCGACGTCAAATCAGACTTGAATTGTCTCCACCGCTCCCCTACAGTCTGAAGTATTTTCTTTTTTGTCCTCAGATAAAATGTTTTAGGGATATCAAATTCAGCCCGACAAACAAAAAATTACATTCTATTGTTACTAAATTACAATTTGATTATCAATGAATAAAATGAAATATTTAACTAAAATACCTGAATATCCTCCCATATCAAATCCTTCTGAGCATCAGGGACATGTTTCCAATTCTCGTATGTGACATCGACCTTATCACGAGCAACGATCCCCAAATATGTTCTTAACTTCTTTTTGTGGGGACCGTCGGCCTTCCCGGTCGCAGGATCGATATGGCCCAGCGGTCTCTCTGTCCCAACTGGTCTAGTCGCCAATGATCTTAGCCGTGTGGCTTTTCTTGTCCGATTCAAGGTAGATGGCGACTATGATGCTGCATTAGTAGGAGGAGGAGAGTTGGGTGGTGTAACCATTTTCCAGTAAAGAAAAAAAACATTAGTTAATTAACATTATCAAAAAATTGAATAAGTTATGTAAATGAATGGACTGAAATCAAATATATAATAAGAAAATTACATTAGACGATGTTAAATAATTCTCCTTCATCATGATCATTACGATTAGCATGAACGTCGTCAACTTCTTTTTCTTTGACGACATTAGGACTAACATAAGTATCAATGTATGAATCATCATCTTCAACATTAACACCAATTGTTTTCCCGTGTAGAACCACTAACCACCTTTCATCACAAGGGTCTTGAACATAAAAAATACCTATTTAGCTTGTTCTACCATGATGAAAGAGTCATTCTGGTAAGCAAGTTTCTTTAGATCTACCAACATAAATCCTACATCATCGGTCTACACACCAGTGTTGTTGTCAATCCATTTACACTTGAAAACACAGACAGTAAATTTGACATAGTTAAGCTCCCAAATTTCTTCAATGAAACCAAAGTAAAGGATGGAAGCTACACGGGGATTGTCATCATGTACACTAGCGAAGTGTTGAGATTCAACCCTTAGGGTGACCCCACTGTTTTGCATTGTACTTTTCTCATCTTGTGCTTTTGTATAAAAGGAATACTTGTTTATATTGTATTCTTGCCAAGTTATAACATTTCTTTTAGACCTATCTGCTAGCTTTCTTAACATTTCATAAGCATTATCATCAGCAAAGATTGTATCTTTAAACCAATCTAGGAAATTCTTGTTATGCTTTTTCAAGACCCAGTTCTTCGACATTTTTGGATTACTTTCTTTCACTAAACCTTCATGGCGAAGTATGTATGGCAAAACTTCATTGCTGTTATTCAACACGTACAAGTGAGCTTGTTGCAAATCTTCTACAGTTGGAGTGATAACATATAGTCCTCTTGAACCCTTACTGCCCACTCTTTCGTCATGCTGAGACTCGGGAAGCCCAACAGGTTTAGCCTTTTCAATGTTCTTTGAACAAAATTCAATGGATTCTTCTGCAATGTACCTTTCAACAACAGATGCTTCCGAATGATGTAGATTCTTGGTATACCCTTCAAAGATCTTCATGTATCGCTCAACTGGGTACATCCACCGCAAATAAACAGGACCACAACATTTGATTTCTCTAACCAGATGAACAATTAAGTGAACCATGATATCAAAGAAATCAGAAGGAAAATACATCTCCAACTAACACAATTAATAGCAGCCTCGTTTTCTAGCTCATCTAACTTCACAGGATCAAGGACTTTGCTACATATGGCATTAAAGAAAAAGTACAGCCGAGTTATGGCTAACCTGACTTTGTTAGGCAAAATGTCTCGTATGGCCACGGCTAACAATTGTTGCATCAAGACATGACAATCGTGAGACTTTAACCCTACCAACTTAAGATCCTTCAACTACACAAGACTCTTAATATTTGAAGAGTATCCTTGTGGGACTTTCACCCGATGCAGACATTGACAAAAATTGATCATCTACTTTCTGGACAAAGTATGACAAGCTGGAGGCAAGTATATTTTTTTACCATCAAACCTTGGATGCAACTGCGGTCGTATACCCATCTCAGTTAGATCTTGACGAGTATTCAAACCATCTTTCATCTTTTCTTGAATGTTAAAGAATGAACCAATGACACTATCACATACATTTTTCTCCACATGCATAATATCAATACAATGTCTAACATCTAGATCAGACTAGTACAGAAGATCAAACAAAATTGGCCTCTTCTTCCATATGCAAGTCTTACTTTTTTCCTTCTCTTGGATCTTTCCAAATATAGTATTTAGGTGTTGAACCCACTGGAAAACCTGGTCACTAGTAATTGTATCAATGCAGTTTCATGCTCTTGACTTCCATTAAATGCTTTTTTCAATCGCTTGTAAGGGTGATGAGGTTTTATAAAATGTCAATGCCTAGTGTACACTGTTTTTCTACCATGTTTCAGTTGTATGTAGCTTGTGTCTTCTTCACAGATGAGGCATGCACAATGACCCTTAATACTGTAACCGCTCAAATTTCCATATGCTAGAAAGTCATTAATGGAACAAAAAATCATTGCACGCATTTGAAAAGTCTCATTCTGAAACCCATCAAACACTAAAAACCCCTCGTCCCACAACTTTGTCAAGTCTTCAATCAACGGACTTAGATAAACATCATTATCATTTCCTGGCTGTCTTGGGCCCGATATCATCATAGACAACATCATGTATTTTCGCTTCATGCACAACCAAGGAGGAAAATTGTAAATTACTAGCAAAACTGGCCATGAACTATGTTGAGTTCTTAAACTGCCATATGGATTCATTTCATCACTAGCTAGTCCAAGCCTAAGATTTCTTGCCTCTTTGCCGAAATGCGGATATAAATGATCAATCTTCTTCCACTGCGACAAATCAGCCGGATGATGGAGCATTTCATCATAGTTTCTCCCATTTACATGTCGTGTAGGGTCTTTTGCTTCGTCTCCATCAGCAAATAGATGCCTAAACCTTGGAATGATGGAAAGATACAACAACACCTTCGCTGGGGGCCCTTCTTCGAGTTTTCATCACTACTGCACTCGTCATCATCCTTCACCTTGTATCATGATACCCCACACCTAGGGCATTTGTGCATGTCTTGAAACTCATGTCTATATAGTATGCAATCATTAGGGCATGCATGAATCTTCTGATACTCCAAACCCATCAGACACAGTATCTTCTTGGCCTGATAATAACTTTTAGGCAACGTGTTTTCCTCTGGAAGCATATCGTGCACTACTTGAAGCAGTGAACTAAAGCTTTTGTCACTTCACCCATATTTGGCCTTCACATTAACCAGACTTAACACTGCCAACAACAGCGTCAAGGAATTCTTGCACCCCGGATACAAAGGCTTCTTTGAATCAGTTTGCAATGTATCATACATAGGGGCATGTGCTTGCTGAAAAGACTCTTGTCCAAGATCACGAATCATATCCTCTAAGCGATCTCCCATTTCTACATCAAATGGTTCAGATTGAGACCCCCTCTACATGTCTGTCAATTCACCATGCCATATCCACGTCGTGTAATTCTTCTTAATCCCATAACACAATAGATGCTCACGTATGTCGTCCAGCATTTGTTGCCTCCCGTTCAAACAATTGATGCAAGGACAAAAATATTTTCCATTCTCATCCGGTCAACTTCTTTCGGAAGCAAATTGCATGAACTGATCAACGCCTTCCTCATATGCAGGGCTCATGCGACTTTCATTCATCCAACTTCGATCCATCTAAATAATAACTCCGTGATACTCACAAAGTTATTCGATGCATGAAAATCTCACTTTTTTTTTATTATAGGTGTGGCCCTATCCCATTCAGGAAGACATATTTTTATGGTAGCTTCATACATCAAGGTTAATTCTATTTTGTTAAATTTGACAAAATTTTTGCAGCATTTCACATTGATCTCTAAGTACACGACATGAAATCGATGAGATTAATTCCCCAATAATCAAGTATGCACTCAGAGAACAACTAGAAATGCTTTGTAACAAAATTTCATCAAATTAAAAAAAAAAAATAATGTTAACCTCAACGCATGAATCTACCATAAAAATATCAGTCTCCCCAAACTATCCAAACGGACAATTCAAGATTGAATACAATGGTTAATGCAAACTGTCCGCAAGAATCATTGCATTCAATCTCAAATGGGAATCTAAGGTTCACTCATCATGAACATAATTTATATAGCATATATCAATTGTCATTAATAGCAATGAACAAGTAATAAAAACATTGGTAACCCCTGTTTGTACCTGTGATGATCAACAACACGGTCCAAAATCAAAGCAACAATCCAATAAATAACTGAAAGACCGCCTACATCAATCATCATTCCCAAAAACATTAGATATGAATCTGAGTCATACAATATCATATTTCAAAGTATCCTATTGTTACTTCTACTAGGTGCCTTGCACCTCCTGTCACAAACCTTCCTAATAGGTCTATTTCTATCATAATTTGAGTCATACAATATCATATTGGAAAGATCTATAAGTACAAGGGGTGCAATTAAAAAAAGAGTTGTATATTAGTTACACAGAGCAATGGTCAATTGATTGACAACACACCTATACATACCACAACCTCCCTTCCATAGCTCCACTACCTCTTCTTTCTTCCTCCTTGTTCCTTCCTCTTACAATGGCAAGAATGCCTTTAGAGCCTCTAATAGTGGGGAGAGTCATAGGAGAAGTTCTTGATTCTTTTACCACAAGCACAAAAATGATTGTGAGTTACAACAAGAATCAAGTCTACAATGGCCATGAACTCTTCCCTTCCACTGTCAACACCAAGCCCAAGGTTGAGATTAAGGGTGGTGATATGAGATCCTTCTTCCACTGTCAACAAAGTTTTTTGGGGAAAAAGAGAGGAAAAACTTGAGTTGTTGCCAGTGTGTTTCTTTGTTGTTTTTTGTAATCAAGCTCACACACTAAGTCTCTTTTGGAGTTTTCTTTACAAATACTGAATCACAAAGCTAATGTCTCCCTTTTTTGGTGCAGATCATGACTGACCTTGATGTTCCCGGCCCTAGTGACCCTTATTTGAAAGAGCACTTGCATTGGTACTAAATATAAAGATTAACTTAAGTAGTCATTTATTACATTAATGATCACACACACATATATAGCTACCGGTTTCTTTTAACAACTCAACCCAAAAGAAAATTTTTTGATATATAATACTTTAAAAGTTATGTATGTACCGGTTATCCATATGACATTCACGTTAGATGTCAGTATTTTATTATCAAGTTTGAAGTTTTGCAAGATATATGCACCCCTTTCATCACATCAAACTATGGATTCAATAATTTGTGTAGATTAAGTTCAATCTAGGAATATAATCAAAATAAATAACTAAAATGATTAATGAACATAAAAGAGTATTTAGAAAAATATAAGTGGACAACAATGTTCTTTAAACCATGTATTACTTGTTGTTTTAGTTGCCTAACTATTGATTCAGCTTCTTCACACTTCTCTTCTACAAGTATAAGTTGTGGATACACATATCAAAATGGTGTGCCGAAAAAAGAATGTATATATTAAAACAAAATAATTTTTATTATGAATAACTTCATGTTATCAGCCTTCAACCGTATTATTATTTTTAAAAGACAACAATATTCACATGACAGTGCTAATTAAGTTACATATAATTTATAGCCCAAATTATATCTGAAACAAAAAAGAATCTATTTTATCGATATCAAAATATGAACTGAACATTCCTACATTTGAAACCAAGAAAACCGAGGTCAGACAATTTCTTTTACAAACACCCTGCTAGAATCTCAAAACTTGGATGTCTAAGGAAAACATATTACTCAAACTAATGTATTTTATCACCTTATTGACCAAATTGTCGTTTTCTTCTTGTAACATATCAAAGACTATAATTTGAAACTACTAATCAACGTGAAACAACTCTACATCAGTACTTCTTGGTAATAATCTAGTTTGGGTGGATTATTGATGGTTCAACTGAAAATAGATGTCAAGAAAATTTGCTATTGTTAAATAATGTATAATGTTATTAATTATCCAATAGCACACAATGGCAAATTTTCCAGCAACACTAATTAAAAGAAAAGGAACTAAGCAACACTAATTAATTTGATTTTTAAGCAGCACTAATTAAAACAAAAGAAACTAAGTAGCACTAATTCTGGTATTGGTCCAATAACAAGCTTGCTGATATCAACTAGGCAGTAATCCTTAACTAATAACTTAAGCTTCTAGCTAAGTTGGTTTGGTCATTTGATGGTTTTCGTGTATATTGACCGACTGCCCTAAGATGTTGAACATGGTTAGTATAGATACATTTCCATTTGATATGACCCTACCTACTTCAAATTAAAGGGATTACCATCCAATCTTCTCACTGCCTATTAAACCTTAACTTGTAAATTAACATAGAGAAATATGATAATAATAACTGCTACACATGTTGCTTTCTTCATACCTAACTAACCGTGTGACCTAAGAGTAAGTAATACCCAAACAAAAACATAAGTTTAATGTATATTTCTTTTTATGCCTACACGTTATTAAAATATATATATATATATATATATATATATATATATATATATATATATATATCAATTTCTATTAAAGAGACACAGAACAGAACCATGGTATACAACCACAAAACGAAGATTTCAATGGATCCTCTAAAAAACAAATAACAACACTTGTTAAGGGAATTAAAAAATAGCAGAATTTTTATTTAAAAAATACAGAGAGAAAGTACAGAATAGAGCCATGCTATACTACCATATGTTTAGTGAAATGTTAGAGAAGAAAAGAATAATTTTACCCGCAATGTTCCTTCTGTGGATGAAAGAAATAGCAAGTACAACTCTTAAAGCTGCAACAACGGAGCTTCATGAACAACAACAAAAACAATAATCCCTAAGGACAAAGGGGTCACTGCAAATAGGCTCACTCACCTTTGATATAGCGCAAATCAAAGGGCCTGAGCCTAGTCTCAGGGTATCTGAAGCTTGAAATAGTCAAAGTACAGCTTTCCTAAATACATCACATGCAGGTTGCGACCAACTAAGGGAAGTTAAAAGCTCGGTTTAAGGGAAGTTATAACTAAGGGAAGTTAACATAATGGCAAGCACAAGCGAGTACAAAGAAGAGCAAAGAGGAGCAAAAAGTGCTTTGGTGCCAATGGAATGGCTCCAAGGAAAGCAATGAACGTCATTCAAAGACAATGTCAGTGACGACATGAATTTTTCCAAAGCCAGAAAACTTACCAAGACACGGCGGTGAGTGTCACAGCAGACACAACCAGAGCACGACGACAGCCTGAGCGTGGCTTTGCGAGACTCAGCGTGGGAGGTCAGGGACAATGGCAGTGACGAGGGTGGGTTTGCGAGACTAAGCGTGAACAGAGAAAAGGGTTTTGCATTTGTAGTTTAAGTAAAAACACAATATCTATTTTTTTAAAAATTGATGTTAACATAGCCACGTTAACATCGATTTTAACAAAACTGATGTTAACGAGGCTATGTTAACATCAGTTTTGTCAAAATCAATGTTAATAAACTCTTCTTATTTACAAGTATGCCACCATGTTTGTGTTAACATCGGTTTTGTCCAAAACCAATGTTAACCTAACGATGTTAAATGTATGATTTCTAGTAGTAAAACTATGCTTAGCTTTTTGCAACCATAATAAAATATCTTCTTACTAACGTTTCAAATACATTAGTTAAATTAACCCAAAAATAAGAAATACAATCATTACATCATGTAACATTAATGTTTAGCTTATTTGAATTGATATTTAAAACCCTCAACTTCATACAATTTCTCATTGCTTAATATGATATTAGGTGTAAAATTAGGTGGGGCTAAGTTACACTTTATTTTATATAAGTTTGGTAAAATTGTATTTTTGGTCCTTCTAGTTGTCTTCAATTTCGATTTTAGTTCCCCTTTAAATTTATTTACAAATTTAGTCCCCTAATTATGTCCAATCCCGTAAATGTGGTCGCCAAGCAAGGTTGTCATCTTGTTTGGTGTTGATGGATCGACAAGTACACCAATTCGTCCCAAGTAGTAAAGTTAAAACGGAAGTTCAAGTATCGTATCCACAAGTATTTTGTTTGTACTTATGTAGATGAATATTTGATTAAGAAAAAATATTTAGAAAGGTAGTAGAAAAAAATAATTTAAATTGAAAAAAAATTAAATTAAACAAGAATTTAAATTAAAAGACAGGAAGATTAGAGAACCTAATAATTTTGTAGAAGTAAATTCAGAAGATGAGAATGTTGGAAACTTAGCCTACTAGAGTTACTCTTTGATGTAATGTTAAAGATTTTTCTCTATTTATGAATATTTCAATTTATATCTACGTCTACTAATATACTCTAACTTTGGTCCCCGCATGAAAGAGTCTAATTTATCTATTTTCTCTCCCAAATCCCTTTGTAGATCTAAAATAGTAAATTGCATTAAGAATATAGATGTATAACAGGCTAAACAAATATCAATCTATCCCTAGTGATAACTTTATTTAGATACTCTTTCACAGTTCTATTAGAAAATAATGTTTCCCAATGTTATCCCTAAAACTTACCATGCAAATGGGTGATCAAGTCACAAGCAATAGTATTAAGCACAAGAAAGGATAATGCAAAAGTAATATTATTAAATAGATAGGAAGAGAAATTACATCAAGAGTAGTTGGCTGCCAAGTTCCTAACAAAGGGGGTTTAGCCTCTCATTGTCATGGAGGCTTTACAATTGCAAGAGGGAAATATTTAGTAAAGAGGGAAAAGATAAGAAAGGTGAATGGAGGGAAGGAATGACTCCCAATGCTTGCTTCTCCTTCATCTAGCCTTTGCCTTCTATAAGGAATTGAATTCTCTTGGAATTTTTGTGTGTTTTTTCCTTCTTATGTCTTCTTTTATAGGTGTAGATTAGCGGGCTTCTAAATTAGCTTAGTTAGCCTACTTTCCTTAACTAGTCTTCTTTCCTTAATTAGCATTGCTTTCCTTAATTATTCTGTTTTCCTTAATTAGTCCTGTTTTCCTTAATTAGCTCTGTTTTCCTTAATTATTCTAGTCTTCTTGAATTATCCTGCCTTTTGGGCTTTATTTCACTCACTAAGCATCATAATTTCATCACTTTTAATATTCTCTTCACAAAAACATAAATGATGTTAATTTAATAATTATTTTCTCAAAAAGAAAAAATTACGAGGGAAAAATTGCAAATTCCTGTATAATTTAACCCAAAAAATATACTTATAATTAGCATTTATCATTTGGAAGTTGGAGGTTGTGGTCGCAAATCATCGTCATCGCCTGAGGCACATCATTGTCTGCATCGTTCCCATGGAAAGGAGTTCCTCGTCGTACAGCTCGAAGCCCTAAAGTTGTGTGATGTGTTTGTGTAACGTAGAGGCTCCACTGGTGACATCGTGGACTGAGGATAATCCAGGAAGACATTTTTATGGTTGTGGTCTATACAGGGTAAGGAATAATGTATATCATTGGTTATGTTATGATTTTTCTATTGATTTTTGTGTTTATTTTGGCCATGTAGTTTACAGGTAGAAAATGATGTGACATTTTTAAGTGGCACGATCCACTTGTGAACAGTCGTGAGAAAAGAATCGTTGTAGCATTGATGAAGAAGATTGATGAATTGAAGGTCACAGAAAGGGTTTACAAAGCAAGATCAATGACATGAAGATAAAGGAAAAAAATTTAGGGATTGAATTGGTTTTTTCTTGGGTCAGTGTTTGCTTGTTGGTGTTTTTATTATGTAGCAGGGGAATGCGATTTAATGGTGGTAATTTGCTTGTTGGTGTTTCGATTATGCAATGGTTTAGGATGAAGGTAATGGTGATAAGTTGGTTTTTTTTAGTCTGCACACTGCAATTGCTCAATGGTTATGTTAATGAAAGAAAAGTTTATTGGTGTTCAACTTTGGTATTCATTTGGTATTCAGCTTTGATTTGTTAACATTTTTTAGCTGATGCAGTGATTAAAATTAGTGAATGGACCTATATTGATATCATGGTTCAAATATGTTTCGATAGAAATAAGACAAATTGTGTTTCGATAGTGGTTTGTTTAGCCTCATTAACAACAAAAAAGTAAGTTGAACATAACAATAAAACAAAGCCACAAAATATATTAGATAAAGAGTAAGTTGAACATAACAACAAAAGAACAACTTGAACCAACAACAAAACATAACTACATAAGAGTGCATTACATAGCCTTTTTAAAGAGTAAGTTAAACATAAAAATAAAAATTAATTAGATAAAAAAGTGTATTACATTGCCTCATTGAACAATAACTTGAACCAACAAAAAAAATAGAGCCACAAAATATATAACTTCCACATCCTAAAAACTTAAACAGATAATCCAATTGGGTCTAAGTCCTCCATGTCGACTTCATTAACTGATTCTTGATTCTTGTGTTAGAATGGTACTATCACCTCCTTGAGTTCCTGCAGCTGTGGTCCTACTTGTACATGAAACATTTTTCTGTTTCTTTGTTACATCATTGGTGACAGAGGTTGATTGTCTCTTTAAATTCTGTTAAGATTGAAAGCAAAAATTGGAAAAATATTAAACTCATTTGACACACTTTACATAAAGGTCAAAAGTAATATTTACCTTAGTCCCTCCATTTGGAATGTTCCTATTAGCAATTGTCTTTCCTTTACATGTCCTTTTTTTGTGACCAACTTTCCCACATTTTTTACTAACAATTGATTTTGACTGTCTTGGTAGCTTGAAGTTGTTCTTAGGCTCATCATTTCTCTTATTTTTTGCTTTCTTTGGTCTTCTAGGTGCCCTCCTCCTCATTGGCAGAAGCATGACTGGTCTTTGTAAAGGAGGCCATAAGTTTGGTCCATTACATGGAAAGATAATAAATGAATATGTTGACAAGATAGTAGATTTCTTGTCAAATGCAATCGAAAGATATTCAATTCAAAACAATTACCAAAAACACTCCAAAAACAACAATATAGGAATAACAGAAAACAAGACCTGTAATAAGAAATAACACTAAGTTCAGGTTCGACACCATTAATCCACATGCATGCTATTGAATGAGTGCATGGAATTCCAATTAACTCTCATTTTCTACAAGAACATGTATGTTCTTTTAGATTAACCACAAACTTTTCTATGCCCTTTGACACCTCAAACAAAGACATATCAACATCACCAGACCAATGTGGTCGCCATGCTTCACAAGCTTTCTTGTTTTCTTCAATGATCTGGTGAATTTTGGGACAGATCGTACCTTGATACCTCATCATGATAGTTCTTAACTTGACAATTTTGGAGCTTATGTAAAATCGAATTCCCTCTAACATAGTGATTATTGGCTTGTCTCTGTACTCCATTTTTACATTGTTGAATGCCTCACACATGTTGTTGACTTGCAAATAACATTTAGTGTTTATTTTAAAATCAGATCTTGTCCAAGCACCAATGTTAAACTTTTCCATATCCTTCCAAGCTTTTGCATCATAAGTTTTAATCTGATCCATAGTCTTCTCCCAATTAGGAATAGTAGTTGCTCGAGCTGCCATCCACATCAACTCTTTCATATGTGCTCCTGGTACTGCTTTTTCTAATTACCATACAAATGTTTGACACACAGTCAATGTTCTACGTTATGTCCAAGCTCCTTGATTACCTCAACCAACCCCTACAAATAATAGTGAATAAATTAAATAATAGTAGAAATGAAATGCCCTACATCCTTTATGAATAAAAATATCAATTTTAACTTTACCTTTTGTTGGTCAGAAATGAATGGCCAACATCTTTCCTGAATACCATCTAAGTCAGCTATCAAAAGATCAACAAACCACTTCCAAGACGAATAATTTTCAGATTCCACAACAGCATAAGCAATAGGAAACATTTAATTGTTTTCATCATCTTTACCTACTGTAGACAACAATTGGCCACCATATTCTCCTTTCAGAAAGCAACATTCCAATCCTATCAAAGACCTGCAAGTGGTTAGAAATGCATTCTTATAAGCCTTCAGACATACATAGATACGTTCAAACACAGGACCATGAGGAGTTAAGTCACATTTGATCTTCACAATGCTATTCTTGTTTTTTTTCTAGCATCTCAGCAACATAACTTCTCAAGTGCTTATATTGATCTCTGGTTGCACCTTCAATTTTTTCCATTCCCTTAACCTTTGTTTTGTATGCCTGATCCATGGTCAACCTGATTCCCCATTTCTCTACACCATAAGCAATTAAGGCTTTTAGCTTCATGTCGGGAGTATGCATTAATAAAGATATCAACCTTTTTGCCACCCAATCAGGTGTAGCATGGCTGTTTCTAGCAATTCTAAAGAAATAATGTTGATCTTTGAATGTTACCACCTGCCAATAAGTTGCTTGAATGGACTTGCTGACTCATAAGTAGAACGGACACCCTTTTTTTTTTATAGATTGCAATGACTCTTTTGTTATAATTTTTTTTAACCTTCGTATTCTTCTTAGACATTATACCAAAGGTTTTGATAGCCTCTAGAATTTGTTTCTTATTACTGAATTGCAACCCTATCTGAAACTTTACATCTTCATCATTTTGAAGCACCTTAAATCGAGGAAATCTAACTTTTGGATCACCTTCATCATCACTTCCATCTAGAGTATCTAACTCATCAGAATCTCCATCTTCATCACCAAAATCAAAATTTGTTGAGTCTGCTTCATTAGTCTCAAATGTGGGTTGACCAGTCTGTGTGAATGTGTCAGGGTCCAAGGATTCTGCCCAATTCCAATTTTCTTCAAAGTCATTATTTGAAATTTCACTATAATAACTATTACATCATCATCTTCCTCAGCCTCAACATCACCCTCCACCATAACCTCCAGCTCACCTTCAACACCAACCTCATGTTGAGCCTGCACTTGAACCTCCATCAAACCTTGTTCATCAACCTGAACCTTCTCCTCCATGTCACCTTGAACACCAACCTCCCCTTTAGCCTGCACCTGAACCTCCACCAAACCTTGTTTATCAACCTGAACCTCAACCAAAGCTTGTCCATCAACCTGCCCCTCAGCCTTAACTTCACCCTCCACCACTGCTTCAACTTCACCATCCACCACAACTTTAACCTCACCACTCCATCAATTACAACAACCTCGTCATCCTCAACATCATTAAACTTTTTTTAGGATGTGTCAATCACCCCCTGGTCCACATAGACTTCAACCACATCGAAGCCAGAAACATCTTTAGCCAATTGCAAAATATCAAAGTCAAAATTAAGTGTCCTCTGCTTAGTGCTTTTTTGGGATCCCTATAGCATAAGCACTGGAATGTTTGTACCTGACAGAGTTAATCAGCTTCTTGAAGTCAATATAGGACATAATATCCACATCCCAACCCTATTCTTCTTCTTCTATCTGACCATTGGTATACATAGTAAAGGACTGATAAATGAACATCCCACCATGGTAAATTTTTAACCTCATTGTTTGTTCTTCGTTTGGCCTGAAAAAAATGACAGTAATAAAAGAACAAAATTCCATTATACAGTAAAACCCACTAAATATGTGAATTCAATAAATAAAAACATGAATGAAAAGGAAGCCCAAAACATGAATAAAAATGACATCAACCAAACAACCTCACAAGAAAACAAAAACAAAAGCAAAAACCGCGAGGAAGACATAACAGACCACAAGAAAACAAAAGCCAACACACACCTCGTGGAGTCCAACACCTGAATAAAAAATAAACACTGGAAAACAAATCGTGGACCGCATCAACAAAAAAATCCCACAAAGGGACCACAACCATCTGCCATGGTAATATAAAGAAAACTTCAATAAAATAACCTAACTTACTTGCAAAAATATTGACGTTCCATCTCCCTACAACTATTGTGATCCACACGTGCAGAAAGTAACAAACCTTCCACACCTCCCCTCGTTCATAAACCAAGTGATGACGACTTCCACTAAAATGGAAGCCCAAATTCTCAAGGAAAACCACCGTCAACAATGACCGCCAACACCTCATGCGTCTCAGATAAGCTTAGGGACTTTTAATTTGCTTCGGGTAATTACCAAGGTTGAGGTAATTACCACACTCGGTTAAAATGACGCACCGACATAATTGGGAGACTAAATTCATGAATAAATTTGAAGGAAACTAAAATCGAAATTGGAGACAACTAAAGAAACCAAAAATATAATTTTGCCTATAAGTTTTAAGCGCTTTATGTTTTTGAAATTTTTTATTAACTTATCCTAATAACCTATTTGTAGTAAAGCATTTAAAATAGGCTAATAAATATATAATTTAATACATCACAAGAAAACATAAAACTACTATAAAATCCAATATACATTAACACATGAACTTTTTGTTTACTACATATATTTGTATATTTTATAGAAATACAATCATGTAATAGAAAATCGGAGCACATACGGTCTATAACAATTATAAGACCAGGCCCCACCGTAGCCCAATGGGCTACAAACGCCTCAGGATCAGGCAACAAACCCAAAACTACAAAACGTCTGAAACTACAACATGATGATACATCCATTCCTCACACTTCTCATAAAAACAAAAAACATAGTGATACATTGTATATGCCTATCTTGTCCTATGACTCTAGGGACAATCATAGTGATTCCACTTAGAATCTTTGCTTAGTAATTATTTTTTATTTTTTTGTGCATATAGTAATTTTTTTGCTCTAAAAGCAACTCTCTGGTTGAACCGAACCCAATGCTGCTCCACCAGCATGGTTGCACGAAGCTAGGGCTGGTTGGTTCTTGTAAGTGAGCTTCACATCCTCTAACTTTATCCCATTACATGGGTACTTGGAACTGCAATCAAATTTCACAGCAACATGGGTGGCAGATGTTCCATGAATGTCTTGGTATGTCACATCACTCACTTTGACTCCAGAAGCCTGTTACATTAATTTATTTGGGTATGAAAAATAATAATCAAACATTAAAAACAAAATCAGCTCATTTTTATCATAATGATTTTCCGATTCATTTTAGGATGTGGCTGGAAGAATTTATTTATACTCTTCCTCCGTTTTCTTTTATAAGAATATTATATATATATATATATATATATATATATATATATATATAATTTTTTTATTTTTAAATATAAATAAAATTTAACCACTTTCATATTATTTAATGTATGTTCAAAATACCCTTCATTTAATAAAGGAGTTTGTGCTTAATATCAATTAACTTTCAATAAAGGATAATTTAGGAAAAAAGTTGTTTTTTAATTAAAAATAACACAATTTAATGAATTAAACTAATTTTCTTAATAAATATGAGAATTTAATAGTGATGCCCTCATTGTGCAAAATAATTTTTACACAGTCACCAAATCACAAATTCACAATTAATCATTAATAAGACTTTTAAATTATTTATCTTAAAAGTCAAAGTGAATTGTGATTAAATGATAATACAAGTTTTTTACACTATGTATAATCCTTTTTCCCTAGGTGTGATATAAGTTTTTTTTTTCTTATAAAAGTGAAGGGAGGGAATATTCTCTAATGGGAATTGGAGTTTCATATTAACTTATCATGTATATAAAACCAATTTAATCTTATTTCTACTTGAATTATAAAAGTGACTTATTCATAACAGCTTACTATATGATAATAGTTATTCAATAAGTGTTTAATTAACTGAACTATATATATCCAAAGAGGCCTAATAGTTATTCAACTTTTTTTCTTTTCTTAACCTCAGGGTCCAGGAGATACTACAACCTCTAGGCCCATTAGAAGCCTATATGAGATCTTAAACTAATAAATGTGTTGTTCCAAATTCCAATTTACATACCTGATCGGGGCAGCCCTTGTTATTTGGGCAGTAATTTTGGTCAATTATAACGGGGTTTTCAACATTGACCATGATTGCGTCTTGGAAAAGGACGTTCCTCACAAATCCGTTACTGGGTCTCCCCCATGTCTTTATTCTAACACCATTTTGAGTCCCAGTAAATGTAACAGTTTTAACTGTCACATTTTGTACACCGGCTTCCTTCAAATCCTTTCCCAAGCTTCCAATGCTGCAAAATCCAATCAACAATTTCAACTATTAACATTATCATAAAGATAATAATAATAAGTATGTCAACACCTATAATCCGCTAATAACACGGAACAACATTCTTAAATGCATAAAGGTCTTAGATTCAAATCTCATTTTGGTCATTAACAAAAAATATTACCTTATTCCATGTCCTGGTCCACAAGCAATGTTTTCAATCCACAAGTTAGTGGTTCCGGGACCGACGGAGATGCAATCATCGCCGGTCCGGATTTTTGAGTTGAGGATGGTGATGTGGGACGACATTTGTACATGGATGCCGTCAGTGTTGGGGCTGTTTCCGTCGGCCAGGACCTTCACTCCTTGCAGCTTCACGTTCTGGCATCCATTGAACACTATGTGGAACATTTGACTGTTCATTGAGGTCAACCCACCGATGGCAATGTTATTGGAGTTGGTGAACGCCAGTGTCTAAACACACAACATAACAAAACTACGGTTAGCTCAAATTCTCCTTTACTTTATAAAATTTACGAATAATTAATTTATTGCATACAAAGAGCCAAGAGAAACATGGTGTTTAGTAGACTTGGTTTAATAATAGTAATAAGAATATTAAATATTGTAGAATTGATGTAGAAATTACATTATGAAATGATTAATTTAGATGGACGAGTTCTAAATTAATTAATTAATACTAAAATTATCAATTTTATTATATATGCATGAGAAGAAAAAATAGTATCTATCACAAATTCACAAATTGTCATATATAATAGATTTATTGATTTTTTTTACAATAATTAATTTAAAAAGCATATTAACCGTACGTAGAGTTAAACTCAATAAATGATTGGTCGAGTGTAAGAAAATCATTTTATAATAATAATAAAATATTAATAATAATAATAATAATAATAATAAAATGATCTTTTGTGGTTTTAATGGCACTACAAGGAACATCCTTTATATTATTATTCGACATTCATATATCTTTTGATTTTGATGTATTATATTTAGATTGAATGTGCAAGCCAGTCTCCTAACGTGTAACAAAAAAAAACGTCTCTTATAACGTAGATAATACAATTGTATGTTAAAAAGAAAATGGGTGAGAGGCAAATTATCAATAAGTCCATGCCCCACATACATGCAGCATCATTTTTTTCTAGCAAACTAACCACATAACCTTTAGTTATTTATCAATTACTTGTATGGCATATACAGTGACTAACTCCTCGTTTGATATTTGCTTCAACTTCTTCTGGCTAGCAACCATAACCTATTATTATTTATTAGTAATTATTATTATTAGTATGTTATGACTAACTCCTCGCTTGATATTTGCTTCAACTTCTAGCAACCACACTGAGCAGTTGCAAACCGTTCCATGAATTAATCTCCCCCACTAAACAAACTCTCGCTAATTAATCACCAAGTCCAACTCCACCTCCAACATCAAATTAAAAAATAAAAATGGGAGCAAGTAGTTAATTGTGTCAACGATAATATATGTTCAATGCATGAAATTGAAATTAATTAATTAATTAAACATACCGTGGCTCCGCTGGGGCAGTTTCCTCTGCCGGAGTTCTTGCAATCCCACAAGGCAGTGCCTTGGCCGTCAAGCACCCCGCCGCGAATCGAAACGCCGTCGACACGCTCGAATTCCAACCACGTACCGGCGCTTCCGGTGACACTATAATCCGAAGGAGCCACCAAAGTGCCATCAATGGTTATAGAAATACCCTTGTTGTTACATTTCCCATTGAAAGTCACACTTTTAAGCAAGAATTTTCCTTGTGGCACGTAAATTGAGGCAGGGTTGGTAGAAGCACAAGCTTTGGACCATGCATTGAGAAATGCCTTGGTTGAGTCCGTTTTGCCATCGGATTTGGCTCCAAAATTGACCACATTGTAGGTGGCTCCAAATGCAACGGATGAACACAACCAACAACCTAAGATCACACGAAGGGTAATAAGAAGACTAGGACTAGGTTTTGGTGTTGGGTTTGTCATTTTTTTTTGGAAATTTTGGTTAAGTGTTGAAGATGATTTGATTATGAACGTGGGAGTAGTGATGAGAGAAGTTGGAAGATATTGGAGTGGTGCAAGTGGTGAAGAAGGAGGTGTGAGATGGGAGTTGGAACGGTCTGTGAAGGGTATTTATAGCTAAGGATTTGAGGGCAACGCATTGTGCAGGTTATTTAGTTTGTTCCATGTCTTGTCAATTAGTACTATAAAAATATATGATATTTTATGTACTAAAAAAAATGCTATGATATTTTATGTAACAAGGAATAAATAATTGAACGTCTTAAATGAAATGGAAAGAAAGTAAAAGTCGTGCCGAACTTTTGAGTTAGATAAGAGGGCCTGTTTTACCGGAAGTGACCTTTGCGTGCTCCTTTCCTTTTTTTAATTGTTTCATTATCTTAATTTCCTTTTATCGCTTTTAACATTTTTCGGAAGAGGCAAAGAAAGAGAGGTTAATTTAATTTAATCCAGTGAATGGTTACTGCAACATTTATGATTTATCTTCTGTATGTGTCAAAAGTACTGTTTCATGAAGGTTGATTAAAATGAGACATCAAAATGTGGTTTCTTCTTGTTTTGAGGTTTATACAAATACTGTAAGAACTAATTTTTAACTGATATTTTAGTATATACATTTTAAACAAAATATAGAGATATGAAAAGTCATACAGTATGTTCAATAAACGTACATTATATTTATTACGTTCCATTAATATAATATTTAATGTTATTCGACCATCAATTTATTTAAAATATATTAATTGTAGTGTTTATTACATATAACATAACTAATTAAATATTAATATAATATTTGATCAAATAAAATAATATGGTTGAATATTACATTCATTATTTTTCTCAATGCAACAATTAATTAGAAATCTTGAATAGACATTATAATAATAAATTAATACTAATATAAAATTGAAATTAAGACTAAATTCTATTTTTAACACTTATTTTCAAGTTCATTTTTACTTTTATATATATATATATATATATATATATATATATATATATATATATATATATATATATTATATGTAAATACCAATAAGTCATTTATGCCTTGTAGATATTCTGCGTCAATATGATAATATAAAAAATAGATATAGATGTTATAGACATAAATAAGTTTAATTTTATAAATAATTAGTTAATTGGTTAATAACATAAAATAAATATTTTTCTTTCATATAAAAATATTCTCATTAAATGATATAACACTAAATATTAATGCGAAGCTCTTTTTACTTTTATAATATATTAAAATTAAGTCGATTAAATTTATGGTTAGATTAAAAAAAAATTATCCATAATTTATGGTTAGATTAAATAAAGTTGATCAATATCTTTATAAAATAAACCTTTAAGACCATTACTTTTTTATTTATTATTTAGGCAAATGCATTGGTTTAATTCAAGGGTTGCATCACAAAGGTCTACCAAAAAGGAAGACTTAGCTAACAATAAATGAAGGCGAAGTGGAGGAAAGATCGAAGAGAGATGAAAATATAGAAAGTACTGACTTATCTATTGTATTTCTATGTGGCCGTGTGGAGAATATGTAATTATATACGGTTCTATTCTATTAATTACTACTAATGAGAAAAGGGAGCGAATCATGTTGAGGGAGAAGAAAACAATGAGCATATTTAGGACATATCTTGCAAGATAGTGTGATGTGCTGGTATATGGTAATTGCTACTAATTAGATTGGAAAGTGGGAGATGAAGGAAAAACTTTAGTTGTAAATATCGGAGAACAAATAGTAGTTTTACTATATATTTCTTTCGGTTTTGAATATAAAAAATATTTTTTTTATTTTTTTATTTTAAATATAAATAAATTTTAATTATTTATGTTTTATTTAATAAGATTATTTTTAAAATACTATTCATTTAAGATATTTTTAATAAAACAAGCTAAAAACTGAAAACATACTGAAAATTGAAAAAATAACTTATTATAATAAAAGTGTTCAGTAAAATAAGTTATTGAAATAGTTAAAAAAATGAAAAAAATAATAAAATCATGATGTATCTAAAACAGGTAACAATAAAAAATAAATAAATATATTGAAGATAAAAATGAAAAAAATATGGTCACGTTTGACAAAATATTTTAGTTAATTTCTAATCTTTTTTACTGGTTGAAAAACTTAATTGATTATTCAGTAATCAAAATTTTTATAATAGTTTCTGATAAGTTTTTATTTCTTTGAAACGCTACTTGAAATAACTTTTTTTAACAAAAATTAGTTTTTTACTTAGCTTTTTATACTTTTTTTCATTTTTATCCTCGATATTTATTCATATTTTTTGTTACCATTTTTTAAATAAATTATTATTATTATTATTATTATTTTTCAATCATTTTATATTTTTTATCTACTTCGATACTTAATTTTATTGAATATTTTTAATTTAATAAATTAATTTTTTAATTTCTAATTAATTTTTTAGTCAGTTTTATCTAACATAACCTAAGTAGCATTTAAAAAATTATTAGAAATTACTTAGAAATTTCTAAAAAAAAATTGTTTACTTAAAACAAAATAAACTTTTCTAGTAAAAAATAATAAAAAGTTAACTAAAATATTTTGTCCAACATGACCAAAGATTTTTTTATGTATGACATCAAAATTTAATGAAAGATAATTTAAAAAATATATATTTTTAATTAGAAACAACATGAAATTATATTATTTTTAATAAATAAACGTGATATATATAATTTTTTCAGTACTGATAACTTATAAGAAAGACTGAAGGAAGTATGTATGATTGCTTGAAATTCAAAAGAAAAAATTAGACATTATTTCATTACGACAAAACAAGGAAATCACCAATAATGTGATGTGGCATTCGTATTTCGTAGGTTGCGGACATGGCATCTAGTTAAAAAGCCTAAATCACGCCATCATTTCATACTCATTTTCCGGAGTTAACGTAGTGTATATAATCATATACTATAATTCAAATATACTCTAACTACATATGAGATTCTGTCTCGTGCACACACTGTATACTCCAATAGTTCAATGAGTATTCGACAGTATTATATTGGTAAAATAAAATCGACAGTGTTATGGAAGCGGAAGTTTGATTCTTGAATGTGTTTGCAGGGGAGAATTTTGTTGAAAGAGATAAAAAAATATGTTGAAGAAGATATTTTAGTTAGTTTTATATTTTTATTATTAGTTAAAAAAATTATTTGAATATTTAGTAAATAAAGTTTTTTTATAATTTTTTAGTAATTTTTAATGATTTTTTTAGATGTTACTTGAAGTAATTTTTAGTTTTTTATATTTTTTTAATTTTTAATATATTTATCAATTTTTTAAAAATAAATTATGATTATATTATTTTTTAATCATTTTAAACTTTTTAACTAATTTTATCAAATACTTATAAGTTAATTTTTTAATTATGAACTAACTTTTTAATTTTCATTAATTTTTTTAAACAGCTAAAATTAATTGAAAAATTAGTTGAAAAGTAAAAAATTATAGATTAAACGAAGATATGAAGTTGACTAAATGATTAAGGAAGAAAGAAATGAGAGAAAAATTATGGATTCGATCCTAATAATAAAATTAATATTATAATGATGAATATTTGTTCATAAAAAATTAGAATTAAACAAAAATAAATATTTAACCAGAATAATATTGAAAGACTTGGGTGAACACATAATTAATGGATTTCGAGATGACAAAGTGGAGTATGCATGTTTCTGGTTGAGCATTGGCGAGCGATTAACTCGCTAGGATTCATACTCACATTGTCCGAGGAATAACTTACGCTGCAAGATCTACAGACGCTTGAATCTTGATATTCACATTATTCCTTATGGATAAGCTTTTTCTACATGTTTGGGATTGTTTCATGGAAACTAGAGAATGTGTGGTCCAATATTTTACTCCTATAAGTTATTCTAGTGGATTTTTATGCGAGCAAAATTTTGACTCTACATCACATTCTCTCTGCTTCTCAATTGTACCATCCTATAACGGATCAAATTAAATTTTTTTTAATGTAAAATGATGAGAGAATTCAAGGTAATCAGATCGGTTCTGAGATTTTTTTTTCATGGATAAACCCAGAAAATTATGCCCTTATAATCTTTTGAATATTGTTTCTCTTGCATTTTTCGTTGCAAAATTATTAATAATACGTTTGTAATTATTTAAAAAAAATATTTTTAATAGAAATCAATATAAGACTATTTAATTAATCTACCTTTTGAAATATAAGAAAGAAAGAAAAACCGGTTCACGTCCATTAAGAAAATAAGTTAACTTAATTATTTTTTATAATCTTTAAAAGAAAAATAATCATCAAGCACGTAGATCAACTAACATTTAAGTTAAGTTGTTTCAGCTTAATGAGAGATCTTAAATTCAAGTCTTAAATATACAAATGTGTTAAATACTTAGAAAAATAATTTTACCACTCATAAGGATCCTAACCAAGTCAAATATGATGGTCTCCTGTAAAAAAATATATGCGATATAAAAAAATCAATTCGTTTCCTAAAGTATCCACATTTGATTGCATAGGACTAAAATGACACCTGAGATTTAGACAAAAAAGAAATCAATCCATTTGCTAAAGTATCCACATTTAATTGCATAAGATTAATAAAGAAAAGATTGTTAGAAATAAAACTTCAATTAATGATATTTTAGAGATGGTACCACTAAATAAGAGAGAATTAATTAAAATTTGTTTATATTTTAGTTTATCACAGATTTTTTTCTTCTTCTTATATTTTAGTCCGGAGGCAGCGTAGATAACAATATAGGATTTTAATCATTTCTATTTTAATAAACTCCTTTTGGTAAATGCCACAATAACAAAAATAATTAATATTATTTTATAAGTTGTACGTGCCTTTGAAAAACAATTAAATATTTTCAAAGAATGCAATATCATAAAATTTTATTTTGATTCAATTGTTGAAACATGTCTAATGTCTTTTAATTCTTCAAATAGAATTCATCATTAAGATCATAAGAATTGTGATATTTTAAATGAGTTTCAATTTTTTTTATTTTCGTTTTTTAAGAACTTGAAATATCACCTATTAGTTAACTAATTAATGGTAATTATTACTCTAAAAATTACTGCTAATTGTTCTATCTTCATAAATTTTTAATATAATTTATTAAATTATATATTTTTAATAGTTATATAACCTAAATAAAAAAAATGGTGCCCTCTACAAATGAACCTTGGGCGGGTTTGCTCATCTCGACCGTGCTTAGCACCACCACCGAAGATAATTAGAAATTGTAACAGATAATGGATCTAATTAGTACTAGCAAAAATTACTCACAGGTCGAGTAGAATAATTATTTGCTTAATATAGATATGAATACAACTATACAAGTACATTTTTTTTTTCATAAGTTATATGTATCTTCTACTTCTTTTAGGGGCAATTCTATTCAAATCTGGTATGATTACTCTAATCAACAAAATTCTTTCTCTAAATACTTAAGACAGACAGATACATATCAATTCTTGAACCCAAGATAAATAATTAAATTGAAACAATCATATATAAGTTGATTCAAATAGTCAATAATATACATTGTATGAACTTTAATGAAGATGGATATGTAAATATGGATATCCTAATATTCACCTCAATTACAAAATAACTCAAGATCAAGTTTGTAAACAGAAAATATATTTACATGTTACTATGATTGTGGTGTAATCTTTGTAATTTTTTTAATTCTTGTGAATTGAAAGAAGATCATGTGACAGGATTTATAATAATTTAACTATCATGTCATTTAAAATGACGGTATTGCGTGCGCATGCAGGAGATGAGCCGCTATATATCAGATATTTGAGAGGGCTCACATGTTCTGTTTGGAGATGAACTTTGTCTGCGGCAAAGCATATAAGCCACATCGATCACATCAAAATTCTTGTGTGTATAATCGTTTTGTTGGCGTTCAAATTGATACTATACGTACATACGCAAGCTTGTTTCAGGGTTCCTTGTTTAAGGCAATTATAGTTTGTGGAGCCATGTGATTTTCGTTGACTAGCTCCGTAGCTCGCAAATATAGCACTAGTCTATATATTATAGGTTTGGACACATGATCTTCGGAAGTTCAATTGCACCCATGTTTTCCCTTGATAAGTGTTCATCAAAATTCATTTATGATATATGCATAACATATCTCGTATATATGCTTCAATTCAAGACTTGATTATGACTTGCCACTATTTTTGATTTTGAAAGTTGATAAATAGTATGAACAGTGTGACTCTATGGATTGTCCACGTTGATTTTTCATAATTTGCTCAAAGGAAAAGAATTTTAATTGATAGAAGTAAAGAGCAGATCGAAATTCCTTTTTTAATTAGTTTGGCCAATTTTGTTTTAATCATTACACAAAAAATTATATAGCCTGTTCAATCCTTTTTCAATTACATTTTTTCTATCTAAAATTCAATCATAAAATCTTACTTAAGATATTCAAACCTAATTTCACTTGTACAAACTTAACATTAGTCACTATTAAATTTTGTTTTAATTCTTGTGTACAAATTTTTTAACACTATTATATTATAATATTCTTTAATGGTGAAGATTGATTTGAATTTCTTTTTTACGTGCGCATCAAAACTAAATATAATTATGTTCATATAAAATAAAATAAATAAAAAAGTATTGAATGTAATTTTCTTCAATTAAACACTGTCTGATTTTTTTCTTCAATTAACTTTTATTCATCTATCCGTGTATGGTCATGCATATTCTTGTTTGTCAGTCTATCCTTTTTATCCCTTTTCATACTAAAATTATTTTGTAGGAAATATCATTTATGCATGTTTGATTTTTTCAATCAATCTCCATGTTGGTTTTTGCTAGGTTTTGAATTTCAAGGAACCTCGTCAAGATCTCTACCCAATGTTACCAATAAAAATGGAATTTGAGTCACAAAATCAAAATAGAAGTCATTTATTTGGGGGGATATTACATATACACAGATGCATGTTTCTCATGTATTAATTCACACGTACACTTTTTTTTGTCAATTCTAGGAATTCGTAACACTTGCAGCACTTGTAAACAAGTACAATAGATCTTCATCACTGTTCAAGGTAGGAGTCGATCGAAGTGGGTTAGGTGTCGTTACCGAAAGAATGTGTTACTTTTTGTTGAAGACAAATCCCAAATAGTGGTAAGTCAATTGCGTGCTGTAAGCATGCATGCTTGATTATTGATCCTGGGAAGAAAATAATAACCATTAATTAGCACTGTTCAATGTTCAATTGAAGCTCACCTTAATTTCTTATATCTATAATTGACCATACTGTTCATAATGCTTACCACGTGGGGGTTTCTTCGTACTATAACCTATACAAGCTAGATGCATGCATGAACTATGGGAAGTTAATTGCTTAATCTATCGTAGGAATATGCCGCAAGTTTCATTGAGACCTTATGTATAACTTGCCAATAAAGTTAACTCACAATAATCAAGTCAAGGCCGTTTTTGGAAATTTGTTGGTTGAGTTTGGATTTTTTTTCAAGGTTTGGACATGTTATTGGTGGAAGCGGAAGCAATAGATGCCAGTATGAAAGAAGTGAGCTTTAACCATATACTGGATTATTGTTTGTTGTCTATACAACATGTTTTGTTTTTTTCACGGAAGATAATCTTATTAGAATTGAATAAAATCAATACGTGTGACATATAAATCTAATTAACATGAAATAATCTTATGTAAGGTGATTCGCACGTGTTTGGTAATATCATATATAAAATTATTAAAATAGATTACTAAGATTAAAATTAATTAAATTAGTTTTCATTATTTGTATATAATCATAAAAAGTAATAAATGTTTATTATTTTTAACATGAAATACAACGTCTTCCTGTTTTAATTTCAACATGTTTTTAAAAACGATCTTGCAAAAAGTAAAAAAAAAAATTAATAAAGTTGAAATTCATATTTAATTTTTAGAATTTTTATATTTAATATTCTAACTATATATTAATTTCTATATAATATTTAAATTAAATATAATTAATACTGTAATATATGATTTATTTTAAAATATAACTAAATACATTAAATTATAAGAAAAAAATAAAAATGAGGCATATTCCCATAGATTTCTCAATTCTTAGATGGATAGGATTGGATTAAAGTTTTCGTTTTCATCTATCCAAAACACAACCCTAAGCTCCCACTTGCCGCATTCTTAGCAGGAGCACAGATAGGAAAGGAAAACGCATCCCATGCATCTTGCCCTATTTTGCTTTAAAATGAACATCAAATTGTTAAGACTTTTCTTTATAATGTGGTAGCCCTATAAGGTTGTTGCTTCCATCACCTCCAAGTTGTTTCTTGTACCTTTTCCAATTTTTTTTATTTTTTATTTTTATCTTTCGGAATCATCATTCCTAAAGCCAATATATGTCATCATTCTGAAATGTAATTCACATTCCAGATTGATCATTCCATCTTTTACAGCTTGAGCATACGATACATTTTCTCTAACAATTTATCCATATGAAAATTTTACTACAAGCTCAATTGTTTCCCTTAATCATTAATGGTGTTCCTTCATTGTGTCCTGCCATACTTTGGAAGAATAACATGCATCTTCAGAAAATATGGTCAAGTTAATATTCCATCTTCTTCGGTTCTCTAACTTACACAAGACCTGACAGCCTTTTTATTTTTAAATCTATCCTTCTTTCTTAAGATATAAACTTTACATACTCATTCCATTTCGCAAACACTCAAAATCTCCTTCACCAAATCATTTTGGAAAATTTTAAAAGAATCATTTTATTTTTATTTTGTATGGTTGATAAATTAAAGTGACTTTTGAAGTGAAAGCAAAATATAACTTGGAAGTTCCACATATAGAATCAATGATCTATGCAACGGATTGATCTTGCTCACCACAATTTTGCAACCAAACATGTGTTACCGTGAAAATCAACATGATTCAGTGCATGTGATTCAAAATCAATTTTAAATGCCATCCAAATGACCAACGTAATTTTGGAGAAAGTAAAATTTTATTTTCCCAGTGAAAAAATTAATGTTGGATATCAAACTCATTGTACACACACCTTGCCTGTGCAGATGATTTTCAAAGCCTCTTCTGCTTTTAGATGTGTAGGATTTATGGAGTTCCAATCAGTTAAACATGGTTATTCTACAGCCATATATGAAAATTTCATCACAAGATCCAAAAGCTGTCGAGACCATTTAAGCAAACAAGAATTGTGCACTAGGACTAGAAAGGAAAACGGAATACTACTCTTTAACATGTCTTAGAATCAGGATTTGAGAGTACATGAATATATAAACAGTTTGCTTTAGGATTATAGTAAAGGTGTATATAACCCAATACAATATAAAACACATACATAAAGATATTATTTTTGAGAGCAGCATCCTTCATCATAAATGTAGTCTTTCTTAGGCAATGTCACTCATAGAAACCCATTTGATCATTAAGTGATTGAGGTATTCCTTTTTCATTTTCATTTTCTCATCATGTTAAATCTTTTACATTAAGGGTAGATGCAAAGAAAACAAAAGAAGGCCATTACTAGCATTTGGTGGCACATTGTTACAAAAAATCACTATGTATCATCCTCATCTACTGCCTATACATTATCCTTTAGCTGCTATAATTAGTACATTCACTTGTTCTACAATGTTCATTGATGCTCCTATCTTGTAGAAGATTACTAGGAATGCAAGTAATGTGAAGAATACTCACTATCCTGATGAATGTCTCCATGCTCAACGCCTCCACATGCACTAATAACTGTTGTATGGATATAATCATCCACCACAAAACCTTCAGCTTGCATTCTATGCATGAGCTTCAGAGCCTCTCTAGCATGCCCATTCCTTGCATAAGCCAATATCATGGATTCCCAAGAAACCACATTCCTCTCCGGCATGTTGTCAAAAACTTGAAAAGCATCAGCAACATATCCACATTTTGAATACATATATATTAAAGCACTGTTTACAAATACATTAGACGAGGCAGGGGTCTTGCTCGCGTAGGAATGAATTAACTTTCCTTGAATTGGAGCTTCCAGTTCTGCACAAGCTTTCAAGGCTGACGAGTAAGTATAGGAATTAGGCAACACGCCTTCTTCCATCATTTCCTGCAAAAACTCCAGAGCCTCATGTTCAAGCCCGAGCCTGGCACAACCAGAGATAATGGCAGTCCATGAAACAACATCCCTGAAAGGCATATATTGGAGCACCTTGAAAGCATAGGAGTATTCTTTACATTTGCAATAGAACCATACCAAAGTGCTTCCTACATATATGTTGGTATGGATATTACTTTTAATTATCTGTGCATGAACTTCTCTTCCAAATAGCAAAGACTTAATTGTGCCACAAGCCATCAAGACACTTAAAACTGTCAACTTATTAACATGTATTCTTTTCATCTTCATTAATCGAAAGAAGCTTGTGGCCTCTTCACCAAACCCATTCCGAGCATATCCTGATATAATAGAAGTCCAAGTAGCTGTATTTCTAATTCTCATTCTATCGAACACTACTTTAGAATCCACCATCACTCCACATTTTGCATACATATCAACTAGGGAAGTTCCTATAAAAACATCACTCTTGCAGATTTTCTTTATTATGGCACCATGCAGCTGTGTCCCAAATTTCAATGCTTTGTTCTCTCCACAAGCCTTTAGTGCACTACATATAGTATATTCATTAGGATAGAACCCATCACTTAGCATTTGTGACAACATTGACAAGGCTTCATGTCCAAACCCTTGTTGGGAACAAGCAGTAATCATAGTTGTCCAACATATTACATCTCGCTCAGCCATACAATCAAATGCTCGAAATGCACTTGATATATTGCCACATTTTGCATAAAAGTGAACAACTGCATTGTCAACAATTAAATTCCTCCATCTGCTTTTCAAAATCCGAGCATGGATTTGTTTCCCAAGCTCTAAATCCACTCTTCTACCACACAAATTCATGATACAGACAAACATCTTACTGTTTGCTGGAACACCATGTTTAACACAATCTTGAAATAACTTAAAAGCTTCATCATCCAAGTTAAATTTTAAATATCCATCAATTATAGCAGTCCACGTAACTGTATTCTTTCTTGACATTCCATCAAACACTCTACGAGCCTGAGCTAACTTGCCCAATCTTAAATAACTACAAATCAAATTATTATCTACATAAGTAACTGGATGTATAAAAAATTTCAAGACAATTGTGTGTACCCTTCCTACTTCTTCCATATTATAACACAATCGCAGCCAATGAGCTACTAATTCTGGATTGAAGCATTGACTTTTCTCAGCTAAATTGTCTATCTTCCAGCAGAAAGCATCCGGGGGAGACTTGATAATATCTTGGAAATTCAACTCTGCAGCATTTAGTGCCTCAATGCTTTCAGTTGCAGCATCGTAGACTTTTACAGCAGCCAAGCACGTGTTCCAAAGCTTTAACAAATCTTGTCACATAAACATATGATGACAAATACCAAATTAATTGAAGAGGCAAGTTAGAACTACCCAGTTAAATTGATTAATTTCTTGAATCTTAACATGTGGCAAGTACAATAAGATCTCTATATTGCAAGGACACAAAAATCCAAAGGCATATTATCACAGTTTAACCTAGGCTAAGACTAAGCTAGATGAATACTTGATGAGCTATGTTTTTAAAGGAAGAATTTTTGGAGAAATGGGAATGAAAATGGAGTATCATTCTGTGGGAGAATACCTATGATTTGATTATAGAAGGCACCGGCATCTAATTTTAGTTGTAGTAATGAAGTATTAAAAAAGCTCTGAACTGGAGGGATATCATTCAGTTCAGTGAGTGACCAAATATTTGAAAGCAAAATATACTGTTATAGAAAACACTAATTCAGAATTCAAAGCATTTAGTCTCACCATTTTGCCTTTCGAGATTGTATCCATAAGATTCAGCTATTGTATGAAGATGCATAAAAAATTCTTTTGTGAAATCTTTACGACTGCTGGAGACAATTTCACAAATTTTAGATGGATTCCCTTTGATCATTTCGATAAGTTCATTGTGCCCCTGCAACTCTTGATCTATCTGCAGAACAGGAGTATTGAATAAATTTGTGCATTACGGAAGCCATAGACAACAATTTAAAGGAATGGTATAATCTCTAGATATACAATGTTTCCTTGCATTAATCACATTTCAAACATCTTCCCCCTTTCATTATTTTCTAATTGATGTAGGAAACAGTATAATTACGCAATGAAATACAGCTACAAGTGTGTAGATTACATTAAAGAGAAATGAAAAGTTATTTGGGGGGGTGGGGGTAAAGGTTAGATAGAATTGTGCCAGCTTGTTTTTCTTTAGTCACTAATACCATAATGAAAGAGTGATGGGTATAGAATTTCAATAACAAAGGAGTAATGACAGACCTCTTTAAGCTTCTTTCCAAGCCAGAGCAGCTTGTTCTTCGTCACCGGATTGTCTTCTGTGTCTGCTTTATCCTGACAGTGTCTAAAAAAATGGGGCCTAATATTATTCCACTTTTTGTTGAAAACTAACAGCCTCCTCCAATTTCTCTCGTCAACCATGAAAGCCTCAATTAGCTTGTCACAATCTCTAATGATCATTTCATAGTTATTCAAGAACCCCATGGCATCTTCATCATCATCCCTTTTATCATCACAAGAACAATCACCACTGGAGGCACCGGTACATGACAACCCTTCACTGATACAATTCAGCACTGCTCTTGTGTCGCGTGCAGTGACTGGAAAGGAATGCTGCTGGTCTGCTTGACCAAGAAACAAGTTAGCATAACAGGAATTAGGATCATCTCCTGTCACACACCATCAATTCAAGAGAGACAAATACAATTATGTTGCAAATAAACCCATCATAATGCATAAAGAAGGTTAAATATTCATTTGGTCCTTATAGTTGTCTTCATTTTAACTTTCAATTCCTATACGAGAAAACTGTAAGTCTTAGTCCTAATATGCATAAAAGTTAAGCTTTGATTCCTAAAGTCAATGTTAATGAAGCTACAAAAACTTTTTGGCGATGATAAACCGCTACAAAAAAAAAAAACATTGTCTAGGAACTAAAACGTACCATTCTATCATACAAGACTACAACTTAGAATGGAGACAAATACAAGGACCAAATGAATACTTTAACCTATTAAAAATTGTATTTATAAATAATTTTGAACCCTCTAAAAATTCCAATTTTTTTCATTTGGTCGATCAATTTTCAAAACAGTTTTGCTAAGCCTTAAAGACGGCAGCTATTGAAATCAAAAATAGAATTTTAAAAATGTAATAACATTTCAATGTTACAAAGACATCTCAACCGTGAAAACTTTGTACATATATTGATTCCTTACAAGCCCGTTAATAAAAAAGTTACTACATAATCTAATCCTCCTAAAAAATGGTTAAATTAGTTTTTTTTCCTCTAATTTATTATTTATCTTCCTAACTTCTATCCCAACAACAATACATAATATATAATGCAGAAAACAACTAAAAAAAGAAAGAAAAAGAAAGTGGTATGTGATAAAAATTGAAGTTGAAATGTAGAAACTGACCTTTGGAAACAAAAGTGAAACACGAAAGTCGAAGTGGGTTTGAAACGAATAATGAGAAGGGGAAGGCGAAATCTGGAGTGGGTTTGAGAGTGTGAAACCTCGGAGGAAGCGAAGAAGAGGATTGAAGAATTGCGGTGCGTAACTCCATGTGTTAAGTAAAAAAAGAAGAGATTGTGGTGGAAAAGGAAGAGGCAAAAAAAGGTTTGTGTTTTACTTCTGAGTCCTGAGCTGGTGGAGGTGAACCAAAAGAATAAAAAAACTTTAAAACAAATAAGAGGTTGAAAGTTGGAAGAAGTTGGAAAATATCTAAGTATAGGATTGATTTTGGATTGAGGTTGTAGGAAATAGGAAGGAAGTGTGGAGTGGAGAGTGAAGTGAATGGAGTATCTAAGGAGAACAAAAAAAAAATCTAGAGGGAAAAAGGAGGTGAACTGAGTTCAGACAGGGATAAGGAGGCCTGCCACCTCAGCAATGTCACTTAGTAATAAATATACTTTAAGTGTATTTTTTATTCCTAATTTTTAATATTTGACGAATTTTATTCAATTTTTAAAATATTTGTAAATTTTATCCTTTATTATTTATTCATTGATATGTATAAAAATTGGTAGTAAAATTTTTCAAAAAATTTAAAAATTGGGATAAGTTAGGCTAAAAAGTACAATTACATTAAAAATAAAACGACAGAGATTAAAATCTGCAAGAATCTTAGAAGATGGGATAGAATGTGTCAAATTAACAAAATTTGGGTAAAATTCAACAAAAAAAAATAAAGAGTTACGGATAAAAAGTACAATTAAACCTAATAAATATTGAATATTTTGTAATTTATATAATAAATATTTATTTTAATTTTTTGTTATGTGTCCATTAACACAAAATAGTATAAACCTACTATTAACAAGGTCTAACTCAATTAGTGAAATAGGATATGTACATGTTGTAAGCCCCCTTAATACCGTGTTAAATTTTTCCAAATAAAAAAACAATAATATAAACCTTAGCATATTATTTTATATAATTATTACTAATTTTATCTTGTCTTTTTTCTACTTTTCTTTCTTTCACACTATCAATTATTTCAATTATTTATCAATTTGTTTGGCCTTGACGGAGAAGAAGTTAGGGGTTTTTTTAATGTATAATTTCAAGTTTAAGTTTTATAAAATAAATGTAGAAAGAGATTACATCTTTAGATGAGTTTATTTAACTAGACTTTCAAATATAGAAGACATTAGATAAAAATTATAACAGCATTCTGGGAGGGTTTTTGTTGAAATAAATCATATTAGAAATTAAAAAAAAAATTACTAATTACCCTCACGGTTTTCAATCAATATTTAATCATTACTTTTAATTCGAGTTACTTCACATTAATATCATAATCACTAAATAAATACTATTATTACCAGCTTTGATTTGAGTTTGATTTTGCATCTTACCTACTCTCCTCTATTTGTTTACGCCTTAAAAAAAACAATTGCGGTTTGAATGTCTCGATATAGAAATGTGGAAGAAATCAAATAAAAGTATCAAATTTAACCGAGTTGAACCGGTGGGTATGTCCTAACTGTTTTCAGCCTTCATACACAGAATGTTACAACCTACAAACTAACAAGTTAAAAGACCTTAAAAGTTTCGCCATCCATGATTGATGATTAACCCAACACAACACTTTTTTTGTCTTCATTTCTGTGCCTAAAAGTCCCTTCACTGTCTCCACTCTTATACCTAGCTGTCTCTCTGCTCTCCTTGTTTGTTGTTGGCTCCGAATTCTAAGAATGTGAAATTTGTCACCCTCTCATTCCCACCCTTCAGAGATGACTTCCCTCAGAGAACTCCTCACAGACGAAGGCTTCTACCAAACAACCCCTAACAACAACAACCCTTTGAAGCCAAAGCTCAAACTCTCACCACCAACACCAGAGATAATACTAAACTCACTCCCTCTACACCTATGCAATGACAGAAAAAGCTTTGTTGATTGCTCCAACAAAAGCATAGACAAGTCCATGACAAGAAAAGGGTCTTGGCCATTTCACTCCAATACTCAAAGGGTTGTTGTTGGTTCAGTTTCTGAAACTTCATTGGTGTCACCACCACCAAGAACTGTTGTGGGACCCCCCATGGATGAAGTTGCCACAAGAGCAGTGGTTGCTATCCTCAGTGGATACATTGGAAGATATGTGAAAGATGATAGTTTCAGGAAAATGGTAAGGGACAAGTGCAATTCTTACTTGGTCAGAAGGAGAAGAAACGGTTCAGGATCATCATCGGAAGAAGAAAATGAGGTTCTGGTGAACATGAAACTAGGCATGGAGAATATTGACAAGTTGGTGCAGGATCAAGGGACAAAGAAAGATATGAAGATCAAAAGCTTGAGGAATTCCATTGAGCTTTTGACCATAGTTGCTTCACTGAATAGTAAAATTAGAACAACATCAAGGGAAAGTGGTTCAACTTGTGGAATACCCAATTCCCATATCTCTGCTTGTGCTCAGCTCTACTTGGCAATAGTTTACAAGCTTCAGAAGAACAACAGGATTTGTGCTAGGCATTTGCTGCAAGTATTTTGTGACTCTCCTTTTTTGGCCAGGACTTATTTGCTTCCTGACCTTTGGGAGCATGTGTTCCTTCCTCACCTTCTCCATCTTAAAATTTGGTATGCCGAGGAGCTCGACGCAGTTTCGGCCTCAAGTGAATGTCAAGGTGAGAAGGACAAGAAAATGAAGACCTTGAGCAAGGTGTATGGTAACAAGGTGGACACAGGAACTGCTATGTTTGCTTTGTATTACAAGCAGTGGCTTAAAGTTGGGGCTAATGAGCCTCCTCTTCCTATTGTCTCTTTGCCTTCAAGACCAAGTTGCAGATCATCAAGAAAAATGTCTTCAGATTCTTTTGTTTTGCATTCCTCTATCAACACAAACTTGTAAGTGACATGGACATCTTGCATTTACTTGTCCACTCTTGTTATCTTTTCACAAGAAACAAATCAAGTATATGGTAGTTATGTGTTTTCTGTGCTTTGGCTGTTGCAATAGATACAAGGAAGTATTTGGCCCCAAACTAGAGATGAAACCTACCCCTCTAGCTGAACAAAATGGATTGTTGACAATTAGATGGAGCTCAAGGAATCATGAATACAGCTGCAGTTCACTTCAGGTTAGTTTTAGTGTCTTCATTCATAGCAGATTTAAAATATTGGTATGCATTTCAAACTAATAGTTTCATTTTATTTCTCACCTTTGACAGAAAGAAGAGACAATATACCTAGGAAGATCATCAAGGTCAATTGACAAGAGTTATGCTGAAATAAGGCTAGGGTCACAGAGATTGGACAATTTTCAATGCTTTTCTTGCAGGAGTATGCAAGCAGAAAGCTTGGTGAACAGCAGCTACACATCCTGCAATGCTTCATTTAGAAATGAAACAACTGTCCTTTCAAGTGAATTTGTTGGAGCTCTTACAACTATATGTTCATCAGATATATTAAGTGAATGTGAATTCTCAATTCGTGTGATTGCCAAAGCATGGTTGAACTCTCATGCTGACCCTCTAATTGAAGAAGCACTGTCACAGTCTAGTGTGGTTGAGGCTATCCTTGAGGTATTGTTTGCCTCAAGTGAAGATGAAATTCTAGAATTGGCTATATCAGTTTTAGCAGAATTAGTAGGAAGGAATGATGCAATTAGACAAATTATGCTGAACTCGGATCCACGACTAGAAATCTTTGTGAGACTTCTAAGAAGGACTGGCCTATTTCAAAAAGCTGCAGTTCTGCTTTATCTGTTAAAGCCACAAGCAAAACAGATGTTATCACCAGAATGGGTGCCACTAGTACTTCGAGTGTTAGAATTTGGAGACAAAGTGCTGACCCTCTTCACAGTACAATGCAATCCTCAAGTGGCTGCAATTTACTTTCTGGACCAACTTCTTACTGGTTTCGATGAAGATAGGAATTTAGAGAATGCTAGGCAGGTTGTTTCACTTGGTGGATTGACCCTTCTTATGAAAAGAATTGAAGAAGGAGAAATCCATGAGAGAAACAATGCTGCTTTTATCATTTATAGTTGCATTCATGCTGAAGAAAGCTGCCGGAGTTTTCTAGCTGACAATATAAAGAAGAGTTCTTTACTAGAACTCATCGTTCTTGGCAATAGTAAAAATTGCAGTGGATGTGCCTTTTCTGTGCTAGCTGAGTTACTATACCTTGATAGGTATGCACTTCATTACCTAACTTTTCCTAGATATCTTGTTTATTCTTTATTCTTTTCCTTCTTTTCTTTTGTTTCCTCACTTTTATCAGAAAGTGTTGATATGATAGTCTTCTGAAATCATGTCAGAACTACCAAGATTTTAAATTTCTTGAGGGGACTTAAAGATGGATGGGGTGGCCTAAACACAATGCACATTCTGTTCATCTACCTTCAGAGGGCTCCACCTGAAGAATGCCCTTTGGTTGCAGTGGTATTATTGCTGTTTGATATTATGGTAATTCCTTCCACTTACTAATCCATGTCTGGAAATATTAACTTATTGTCTGGTGAATAATTTTCCAAGTTATTGTATAACTAATTGTTTCCAAAATCAAAAACTTACTCTAATTAACAATCCATTAGCTATATAATAAATCGATTTTAGTAATCTTGAAGAGTTCATGAATGGAATAGCAGTTGTGTTGCAGGAAGATCCTTTCAAAGAGAGCTTATATAGAGCAGAAGCAATTGAGGCAATTGTGGCTGCTTTAAATTGTCAAGTGTGTAATGACAAAATACAAGAACAATCAGCAAGAGCTTTACTCTTGTTAGCAGGACACTTTTCTTATACAGGAGAATCATTAATGGAAAGAACTCTTCTACAACAAGCTGGCTTCCAAGAAAATTGCTTAGAAGATTCCTCTTATGGCAAGGAAATTGTTGTTTATGATTCAGCTCACAAGGTAATCTTTGCCTTTGGATTATAATTATGCAATTGTCAAATTTCATGTCCCTAGATCTCAGAACAGGAATTGCTTTTAGTACTACTTGCTATTGAAATTATTGATTAGTTATGTGTTGATGACCAGAATGAAGAGGATGATGAAGCTGAAAGTTGGCGAAGAACAGCAGCCAATGTCTTGTTGAAAAGTGGAAATAAGAATTTACTAAGTGTACTTTCAGATTCTGCAGCAAATGGAGTTCCAAGTTTAGCAAGAGCTAGCCTTGTAACAATTTCATGGATGAGCAGCTACCTTCACTTAGTTGATGATAGAAAGCTTCCACCAATGGCATTATCAATCCTCATGCCATTGTTGCTAAAATACTTGAATTATGACAAGGATGTTGAGGCAAGAGTCTTGGCTTCATATTCATTGCTATGCCTTGTAAAAATTTCAGGTATGAACTCTGAAACTTTTGCCATTTTCAGAATTATGCCAAAATTGTCCTAGAAGAATAAGTTGTTTTAGTTTTTTTTTCTCAAACTGTTAGATTTGGCATCATAAGAAAAAGGGGGCCTTCAGAATATACTATTATAAATTGATTAAATTTTAATTAGAATTTTGTATCCTTGTTTAACACTAGCTTCATTTTTCATTTGTCCTTTCTTTTGGCAAACTCTTAGCAGGATGTGTCTCTTTCCTATCATCACTAGATAAAGACTCACTCAAACATCTCCAGAATCTCTCTCTAGTGACGTGGACTTCCAATGAGCTAATTTCAATCATCTCCAAAAGCAGCTTGCAATAAAAACCAATGAAAAGCAAAACTCCATTGTTTGAACTCTTCAGTGTGTGTTCATTATTTGTCTTTTATGTACATGTGATTGTAATCAGTAATCACCCTTGAGTTTGTATAGTTGATTAGTTTGAAACTTTGAATGGAATTGTTTCTAACAAAATCTACCAAAATATATTTGTTTCATTTTATGATAGCTTATGATTTCACAACCTGAAAACCTTGTTCAGCAAAAGAAAGAAAACTACAAAAACGGGGAAAAAAAACTTAAAAGATCTTAGGTGCTAAAGAGTATCCAATACAAGTAGTTGTGCATTGATCTCGCTATTATCGTTTTGTTCCTAGATTTCAAAATTTGTCCTTATGTCAGTGTCTCACCCCTTAAAACAAAAAGGAATGAGGACAAAATAGATGATGAAAAAGAGGGGCACTTTTGCTAAGTGTCTTACAGGGATAACAAATTTATCTCTTGCTTGGTTCTGCGGTTGCATCTCTATAGACTCTGACTGAGTAAAGTACCCTCATCTCTATAAGGAAAAAGAATCTCTTAAGGAAAAAGATCTTGTCCACCTAGAATAACAGACAAACAGGACAGAACAATTTGGGACATAGTTGGATGTGTAATTGTGTGGAATTGTGATGTGATGTGATCGCTCAGCTTCACGGTGGGGTGAACAGTTTTTCTAAGCTTATAGTAACTTAAATATTAAATCCATGCCATACACACATAAGCAAGTACATATTGAACTTGGATTAGTATTTAGTAGTCAACCTGATCAAAGGATTGAGTTTTTATTTTTTAAATATTTCGTAATCAATCTTGTTCGGATAAGACTCCTCACCCCTCTCTAAAGGTGTATTTTGTGGGATCAAACCGTGACTCTTCCCACAAATTTAGCCTAACTGTCAAATGAGTCTCACCCATTATGTAAAGGGATTGAGTTATTGATTTTGTTTTATGTAAAATTTTAGATTAGAGGAAGATACATTGCCTTACAAGACCAGTAAAAAATGCAACCCTCAACAAAGACAGTAAAATTTACGTATCCTTTACAATAACAGAAATCTGATAATTGAACTTAAGTGACAATTAGTGTGGACTATAGAGTATCCATCAGTTTATTGATGACTAATTTTCATTAAATAATCTGACTAACCATCTTTGGTAGGGTCTCTTTCTTAATCACTTTTTTTGTCATTCACAAGATTTCAATTGAAACTTTACTTAAGAGGATCGAGTCTAGTACCGATTTCAATTGAGACTTTACTTAAGAGGATCAAGTCTAGTACCACTGAAATCAATGATTTATTGATATGATAGTTATTGATTATTTAATTCTTATGTGATACTATAATTTTAATTAAATTTAAGATCTGTTACATGCATAATGAAAAACGTCAGTGATTGAGTAAAATAATCAATTTTAAGAATAAATAAATCCATGCCAAAACATAATACTACTATTTCCTATCCTTTTTATAAGGAATATATAATAACAGTGTTAAAAACATTAATATTATCTGTTTCTTATAAAGGCAGAAGGAATATACAGTAAGAAACCATATTCAGAAGAAAATGAAATATGTAGAGCTTAATTAAAAAGTTTTTGTGCCACTTTGATTCCAATGTTACAGACTTTCAGGCCAAACAAAACCCATGCATCGCTGAAACACAGGTCAATAAGTCCCACGTCATCTATGCATTGATGTTTTGGCTCTATCCATATAGCCTTTGGTACCATTGATAAATCCTGGCATCAAATGTAATGCTAAGTTCCCATACATATAAAGACAAAGCAAGTTTTGTTCAATCAGTTTTTATATAGCTTACTGATATTGACTGTTTTTCACCCATTAAGTGAATGTCCCATCTATTAGAGCAACAAAATCAGTCTAGTGTCAACTTTATTTGTTCAACATAACATTGGCGTGAATGATGGAATATTTATGAATTTTGTTAACGATTAATTTTTGTCAAAGAAATTAATTAAGTATTTTTAATCGAGTTTTTCTTCTTAATTATGTTTCATCCATAAAATTCTTGAAACTTTAAATTAAAGATACTGCATTTATTACCACTCGTGTTGATTTAGTGTCAAGTTTATGATGATACCATGTGTCATTTTTTCAATGGAAGAATGTTAACGAATATGTACGGTAATAACTATATACTATATACACATTTAACTAATTAACAATCATTCTTTCATTACGAATTACGATGCCCCTCACGGGGAAGATAAAAATTGCACATGATTAGGGTGATTCACCAATCAACATGAGAATTGTCCTTGAAACTTGAAAGCCAATTCTAATATAGCCAAGTCTAGTCTTGCTACGCTTATTCCTTGTCATTTTAAGCTTCACCCAATTGGGTTCCATTGAATTTTTGCAGCAAATGACAGAGTTTTGGTTGGCCAAAACTCCATGTTGTGTAGCCATGTGCTGGCCACAAGTGTATCTTCCATTGTCCTTATATGAATTATAGGAACCCCATCAAGAAAACTGTAAAAACAGAAGCATAGATAGCAAAGAAGAGAGTAAGACAACAATCTAAACTCAAATTTTGCATGAAATGCATGACCAATCATTATCATTTATCAATATGCATGGTCCCCATTATTCTTCGTTCACATGCTACTCTCTCAGTACTTGGTCTCCAATAATGTCTCATATGTGTGCAATGTAAGAAGAATAACGTATATACACGCAAGCCTAGCCTTATATACCAAACACGTTCAAATTAAACTCTCTTTGCACCAGAATGTAGACGGTACGAGAATTGAGGCATGGAATTGGACCACACTAGTGACACTACATTTCAAATGGTTAAGGGAATAGTGGAAAACCATTAATCTAAAGTGTAAGTTTGAATATAATTAAGCTCAAATATTAGATTCCATTAGAATCCGCATAATCCAAATAGTTGATACAAGATTGTACTAAGAGGCCTAATAGAGAAATGCTTTTCAGGATAAATCCAAAATGACTCCTAAATCCTAATTGATTCCTCACTTTTTGTGAACTTGCATTTTGGATTCTTTTCTTCTTTAACAAAGAGAAGAGAGAAGAAAGGAAAAATATATCTTAAAAGATTTCACTAGCTAGCGTCCATTATTTAACCAAGACACCCTTTTTTCATGGTGTGTTGATTTATTAAAAAAATATATACTTATTTAATATTTGATTTTAAAAATTAGGGATTTGAAAGAAGAAAAAAAAACTTGATTAAAAATTGAACGGTTTATTAGAGATATAGACTACTAACATAAGTTAGTTACAAGTTAATTATTAGTTTAATTAGTTACAAGTTAGTTACTTTTATAACCAATTACATTATATAAGACACGTTGTATTCATGTAATGAGTGAGATTTACTCATTTTGAATATTATCCAAAGTAATATTTAGTTTCTCTTTTCTCTTCTTTTCATCTCTCCACCTTGAACTTTATCATGGTATCAGAGTCTTCATCTCCATTTTTTCGCTGCTTCATTCATCTTTTTCGTTCAGAGCTTCGGCTGAAGTTGGTTCAGATGTTGAGACTATGAGATCAAATTTGGTTGCTGCATACTGCTAATGAACATCGTTGCTTGGGTCATGGGTACTTGACTCTGCTCCAACATATGAGTTGTTTGTCTCTTCCTCAAATTTTCTTTTCCTGGCCAATATAATGCTATGATTCTTCTTTGGTACACGTCCATACTTGATTACATCTGAAAAAGCCAGTCTTTCATCCTTTATCACCCAAATCTTCCATTACTACATCCTTGTTTTTCACTTATATCAGCAGTTGGAACATCCATAGTCACGGTTTTCCCGTTTCGATCATCCTCACCCTCAATTTTCTTCTAATCTCTTTCGCCTCCTTCCACTCCAACCTCAAAAGAACCACCCTCAGAGTTCAAATTCCCAGCACTTTCAATCTCACCACCATATGAAAACATTAAGTTCCTACCACTCTCTCTCATTTTTTTTCTCTCGCCTGCTCAAAGTCATTTTCTTAATTCTAGGTGGAATAAGCATTCTTAACTATGGCATTTTATGGAACCACCTTATCCTTCAATGGTGGAATAAGCATTTGCATAGCCAGAGTAAGTTTCTTCATGTCTGGCAGTTTTTTTTTCCTACAATGTGTGTGATTAAATCCTTCTAAAGATTTTGAAGACTTTGGCTTATTATTTTTAGCCTTTTAGGCTTGATTTGATGATTTTAAGCTTCTGTCCATGGTGGTTAAGTATTGTTTTAGTTTCTGTCATGGATGGTTAAGTCTTGGTTGTTGTTGGTTCACAAAGTATTTGTGAAAAGTCCTCATTGAAGACAAATTTTGTCTTCTTCTATTTGTTGATGCTTTATGTTGATGTAAGTTTTTGTCCATGGTGATTAAGCATTGTTTAAGTTTTTGCCATGGATGGTTAAGCATTGGATTGTTGTTTTGCTTCTGTCTTGAGTGGTTAAGCATTGTTTTGGCTTCAGCTCTTGGTGGTTAAACCTTGTTGATTCTCTAAGTGGTTAAACTTTGAGGTATAATTTCTGTTTAGTGGTTAAGCTTTGATAATTTCATGGATTGCTGATTTGAGAGCTTTGATGCTTGCTTTGGACTCTTGGAAGAAAATTGAGAAAGTCAATGTTGGTCGATGATTTCTAGGAGATATGCACCATGACTGCACCTACATTTTGATTTGTTTCTAAATTTCTGTTTTTGCCTATGTATTTTCGGCATGTTTTGCTATATTCCAATTTTTCAGACTTTATTTTTATTTTCTTTGACGAAAATATATTATCTTTTTCAAGCTGGAAGTGTTTTTAACACTTGGAGCTTGCGGGGGTATTAGAGATATAGACTACTAACATTAGTTAGTTACAAGTTAGTTATTAGTTTAGTTAGTTACATGTTAGTTTAGTTAGTTACAAATTAGTTAGTTATAAGTTAGTTACTCTTGTAACCAATAATGTTATATAAGATACATTGTATTCATGTCATAAGTGAGATTTGCTCATTTTGAGCATTATCCAAAGTAATCCAGTTTTTTTTTTATCTCCTTTCCATCTCTCTACCTTTTATCATTCGTTTGAAAAGAAGAAGAAAAATTGAAATCATTTTTATAAAGTGATTCAGTTTGTTTTCATTCTATTTTTTCAAAAATTCAAATCTTGTTCAACCCTATTAAAAATAATAATGATCATAAGATAGAATGAATTCTTCTTTTGCTAAATATTACTTTTTCCCTTCTCTTCGAGACTTTCTTTCCTTCTCCCTCAATTGTTATACTAACGGAGCCAACATTTTTAATTAACACTTTAAATTTATTACAAACCATAAAATTTTAAGTAAAACTCATTAAATAAAAGTAAAATCGTAAAAAAATATAATGTTTAATAAACAATGTTTTTAAACGTGTTACTATTATTTCAATATTTCTCTTGCTTAAGGAGGCAATTGTTATTTAAACCTCCCAAACTTACTAATATATCTTCCTTTTATATATATATATTTTTTTAGAAATATCCATTTTTTTTCAAAAAGTACTTTTTAAAATATTAAAATCTTAACACATTCCAAAAAGTACTATTCGAAAGTGTTATTTCAGAAAGTACTTGTCCGAAGCCAATTTTAAGAAGAAAAAAAAGGACACCAAATTGCTTTTAAGGGAAACCTTTGCATAATTTGGGATAGTTCATCATGGTGACATAGTAGTCACAAAGAGCTTAAGCTCTTGGATGTGTTTCTCACTGTTGTGAAAATTTCACTTCTTAACCGGAAGAACAACTTCATTAACAAACATGATATGGTTTCGGTGATTACATTATTTGAAAGATTTGTCATCACTATGATTGGAGCATTGATGCATCCATGGAATTCATATTCCTACTAATGCTTCCAAAATCTAATAATTTCTTTGTTTTTGCTAGGTTTCTTTTAAAAAAAAGTGAGAAAGTGGGTATATCAACACAAAGCAACTTAAAGGTAATTGGTGTCCATTTTTTTTTCTTTCTGAGACCTTTCAAAAAATACTTTCTAGAGTATTAAAATTTTAACACTTCTGGAAAATATATTTTGGAATGTAAAAATTTCAGCATTTTCACGTCTGGAAATTACTCTTTGGAATGCTAAAAAAATTTTACTTCCAAAAAGTATTTTCTAGAAAAATGATATATTTGAAAGAAAAAAAAACATATAAAATTGAGAACTGCCAATAACAATTAAGGAATATTAAGAACAGTTACACGTCACTTTACAAGTGTGAGCCCAAGTTTTTGTGCATGCATGCCCCATAATCAAATTATATTATAAAATAATTAATATCGTTACATATAATATTAAAATTTTTAATATATACTTAATGTATATGTAAATTTATATAATAAATTTTGTGACAATTAATTTGTTTATATATTTAAATTTTTATGAAACCTATGATTTTTATTTAAAATTTATATATGTAAAATAATATATTATTATATCAAAATTAATAATAATAAGACCAAAAAATATATTAGTAGATTTTTGTTAATAATGTATTTTTTACGTATATAAATTTTTATTAAACCTATAATTTTTATTTATAATTTATATATGTAAAAAAATATATTATTATATCTAAATTAATTGTTACAAAATTTATTATATAAATTTATATGTGTATTAAATATGCATTAGACATTTTAATGTTATATATAGTGACATTAATTATTTTATAACATAATTGATTTATTAGCTTAATTGATTAGAGCATTATGTTAATAACATGAAATTCTTAAATTTGAGTCTTATATGAGTCATTAATTAATTGGTACACCAACAAAAACCCTCCATAATTTCATGGGAGTTGTTATTTTCATCCCGAGTATTTTGCTATTCTCACCTCCCACATGCTTTAAGTTTTTCCCGTTAAACGACAGTCGATTTTTAACTCCAGCACCACCATTACCATCTGGTGGCTCTTTGCTGGAACCGCCAACGCCTATCGGACTCGCCAAGAAAACAAAGCCCTCAGAATCCGTTACAATATTCTATAGAATAAAAACTTACTTGAATATGAGAATGCACCTCTTGTGAAAAAATTACAACTTTTTAATAATACATAAAAAATATTCTCACTTTATTATGCTTGGAAATAAATAAATAAAAAATTTAAAGCGAACAATACTACTGTCACAAGCCGTTTTTTTTTCCACGTAATGGGATTGCAAACATAGTAGATAATTCTTTTTTTTTTTTTTTTGAGAAAACATAGTAGAGGATTCTATGTTCAATAGGAAGGAGTTTCAATATTCTACTATTGCTTACTAAGAATTCAGATTCAAACTTTTATGTAATACTCTAATTGGGATGGTGCCACTTCTTGTGACCTATCTAATCTCTTATTTGTAATATAATATAACTTATTTTTGCAGTGAAAAAAAAAACTGTCACAAGCCGTTGAAATTCCGCTCCATTTAAGTTGTGCAATTGTAATCTGCCGCCTTTAATTTTTGCATGTTAATATTTTTAATACGTATTTACACTCTTTCATAAAATTAAATAAGCAAATAATCATTTCAACTTCCATGATTTTGTACTGTTAGACCTCCACGAAAAGATCTTGACCATTTCCATTGCACCCCTTCGAGGAATTTTTCCCACCAATGGATCATTTCCATTGCACCCCTTAGATTAATCTCTTTCTAAATTAGAATGAATTTGTTTAAACTTATTTCTATTTGTATTTATCTAAACAATTTCAGTTTTTTTAAAAAAGTTATTTTTTTTCTTATTTTGAGAAACAAATCCTTTCTATTTTTTAAAAAAAGGTGTTTTCCTAATAAGAGCTTATTTTAAAATTGTTTTTTATTACAGAAATAATTATATTTTTATTTAAATATATATATATATATATAATTATTTATATAATAAAAACTATAAAAACAAAAATGATATATTTTTTTAAAAGAAAAAAATAATATCATTATCTTAATAAAGATATAAAAGGAAAATAAAATATTTTATCAACAAATAAATAAAGGCACAAATAGTACTTGATTATTATTATTTTTATAACCAAACTTTCAAAATAAAAATAATTAATCAAATAATAAAATATTAAATATAAAAAATAGAATTAGAAAAAATACAACGATAAGAACCATCATATCTTAAGTAAACACAACAGTCTTTTTTTCCAACTAATATTAATTAATAATTTTTATTAAGAAGATGATTAAAATCACGACATTTTATATTTTTTTCTTTTCTGATCATTTAATCAATCTTATATATTCGTGTAAATATAATAGTGAAAAATTGTGGAAGCAAATGTGGGTAGAGTTTTTGAAATTAAAAAAAAAGTATGATTAAATTAATGAATTATTAGGTTTTTTAAATTAAAAAGTGGGTAGTTTTAATAAATAAAAATAGACAGGTTTTTAAAATTCAAATAAACTGGAAGTTTTAAATTTCAGTAAATGAAATGAATAAGTAAAAAGAAATAAAATTGAAATTAGTTATCTTTATTGCTCTTCTTTATTTTTTAATGGAGAAATAATTAAATTGAACTCCTTTTATATTTTTAAATAAATGGAGAGAAATAATAAAAAATTGTTGTATACGAAACTGAAAAAAATTTGCGTCAGTTGGAAAGAATTATGTGTAAAATAATAGATTTAATAAAATAAAAGTTAAAAAAATATAAAAGGTATAAAAATTTATTTATTCTTATCCATCTAATATTTAAAATTATTATTATTGTCCTAATTTGCTATATTTTTTATTTTGGCATTTGTATATTTCTTGAAAAAATTATGTCTAAAATGTTTGTTTTTAAGGGATGTCTAAAATGTTAGAGTTTTTTAAAATATAAAATAAAAATTAAAAAAAATATAAAAGGTATACAATTTCCTTATTTTCATCCCTTTAAAATTAAAAACTATTATTTTTTCCCATAATCCGTAAAAACTAAGAAGTAAGAACTAAAAAAATTTAGTATAAATAAGCATGTAGGAGAAAAACATATTAAACTAAAATTAATATACATATGAATGCATAATAAAAAAATGTTATTATATATGATTTATATGTTAATCTGTTAAAAAGAACAATGACATACAAGTATTTAGAGAGAATGCTCTTTTCCTTAATCTTCAAAAATACAACTACTGCAATTACTACAATATATAAACTACTGCAGTTACAATATATTTAAAATGACTCCACATAACTACTCCATATAACTACTTCACATAACTCCTATTTACAAGAAACTACCACTAACTTCTTAACTTCTATTAACTTCTATTCACATCAACATTCCCTCCCTTAAACTAAAAAGAAAAACAAACATTTAGTTTATAAATGACGCATCAACCATTCCCAGCATACTCCGTAATTTCAAGAATTGTTCTAACTTAAGAGGTTTTGTCATTATGTCTGCAACTTGTTCTTGAGAATTACAGTAACTCAACTCCACAATTTTGTCTCTGGTCAAATCTCTAAGAAAATGAAACCTTATATCAATATGTTTGTTTCTGCCATGAAAAACAGAATTCTTTGATAGTTGTATAGTATAATTATTGTCACATTGAATCAAAGTACTATTTTCCTCCTTATGACCAAGTTTCTCTAAAACTCTTCTCAACCAAATACATTGACTGGCACAAAACGCAGCAGCTATGTACTCAGCCTCAGTAGTAGACAATGTCACTATAGGCTGTTTTTTAGAAGACCATGAAACTGCTCCAGAACCAAGTAAGAATGCAAAGCCAGAAGTGCTCCTACGATCATCCAAATCACCAGCAAAATCACTGTCGGTGTAAGCCACCAAATTTGTGCAACCATTCTTTTTGTAGAAAATTCCAAGCTCAGTTGTACCTTTCAAATACCTTAATATTCTTTTTGCTGCAAGCCAATGAGATTCAGTTGGGCAAGACATGAATCTACTAATAAGACTCACTCCATACATCAAATCAGGTCGAGTTGCAGTCAAGTACATCAGACTGCCAACCACCTGTTTGAACAAAGTTTCATCAACTTTGGTTCCTGCTTCATCCTTTGACAATTTCGTGCCTGGAACAATAGGATTCTTCACTGGATTGCTTTTATCCATTCCAAACCTTCCTAGAATTTCATGAGCATACTTTCTTTGACACACAAAAATCCCATCTAAACTTTGTATTACTTCAATCCCGAGAAAATATCTCATCCTCCCCAAATCAGTCATGTCAAATTCCAACATCATGGAATTCTTAAAATCATCATACATACTTTTATCATTTCCAGTATATATTAAATCATCAACATAAAGACTTACTATTAAAATTTTACCTACTTCCTTCGACTTTGTGAACAGTGTGTGTTCACATAAACACCTTTCAAACCCTTCTCGAACAAAGTAAGCCTCTATCTTGCTATACCACGCCCTTGGTGCTTGCTTCAAGCCATACAATGCCTTTCTTAGCTTGTAAACTTTGCCTTCTTCACCTTTCTTCTCATATCTCAATGGTTGTTGCACAAAGATTTCTTCATTGAGTTCACCGTGAAGAAATGCACTCTTTACATCTAGTTGAAAAACATCCCAATTGTTTTGTGCTGCCAAAGCAAGTATTAATCGAATGGTGTCAAGTCTAGCAACTAGAGCAAAAACTTCAGTATAATTAACTCCATATTGTTGTGCATACCCCTTCGCCACTAGCCTTGCTTTGTACTTGTCTACCTCTCCTTTCTCATTAAGTTTGGTTTTGAAAACCCACTTAACTCCAATTGGCTTCACCCCTTTCGGTAGAATAGTTAACTCCCAAGTCTTGTTCTTTTCTATTGACTCTATCTCTGCCATCATTGCATCCCTCCACTTCTTACTCTTGACAGCTTGTTCAAATGTAAGTGGGTCATCTTCAGTGAGCATTATCATAGCATTCAGACCATCTTCATCTGACAAACCTTCACCTGTTACATAGTCTATTGCCCAAGATGGTGGTCCTCTTACCCTCCCTTCATTCAAAATTGGTGAATCATTTTCAGTTGATTCACTAGAAGAAACACCAGTTTCACTTGAGTTTCTTGTATCAACATCACTGCCTTCTCCTTCAATGTTACCTTCTTCTTCATTGTTTTCTATTCCTTCTTCCATGTTATTCTCATCACCATCATCGTTCCACTTTAAAACATCTGATATGCATTCTTCATTGCTTTTGCCCCAATTCCAGCATTCATCTTCTTGAAAAATCACATCCTTGCTAATGATGATTTTCTTGGAAACTGGATCATATAATCTGTATGCCTTTGATTCATCACTTACTCCCAAGAAAACACACTTCTTGCTTTTTTCATCTAATTTGCTTCTCTTCTGGTCTGGGACATGTGCATGAGCTACACACCCAAAAACTCGAAAATAATCAACCATTGGCTTCACATTGCTCCATGCCTCTTCTGGAGTTTTGTTCTGCACAACCACAGTAGGACATCTATTGAGGATATGCACACTCCATTTTACAGCTTCGGGCCAAAACATTTTAGGAACCTGCTTCTCCGCTAACATAGAACGCACCATGTTCATTATCGTTCTATTTTTCCTCTCTACAACTCCGTTTTGTTGAGGAGTATAGGCTGCAGTCAATTGTCTACTAATGCCTTGATTTTTGCAAAATTCTACAAACTCATTTGAGGTAAATTCACCACCTCTATCTGTTCTCAAAGAAGCAATATATGCACCAATCTCCTTTTCAACATGAGCTTTAAAATTTCTAAACATGGAAAAAGCTTCTGATTTTTCATGTAAGAAATAAATCCAAGTTTTACGAGTGAAATCATCAATAAAACTTAGGATGTACCTCTTGTTGCTATTTGATTCTGGTTTAATAGGCCCGCATATGTCTGCATGCACAAGTTGTAACTTGTTTGATGCTCTCCATAAACTCTTCTTAGGCATAGAGTTTCTGTGTTGCTTTCCAGTTAAACATTCTATGCATATCTTCTTTGGAATCTTGACTGAAGGCAACCCAATTACCATCTTCTTATCAAAAAGTGTCCTCAATCCGTTATAGCCTAAGTGACCAAAGCGGCAATGCCAAAGATGAGATTCATTTTCTGATACAATTTGGAAACACGAGGAAGCTTTTGGTATCATGGTTGCCAACACAGAAAACATTCTATTTCCACTCATATCTGACTGCATAATTAATCCTTTCTCAGAATGATATACCCTACACTTCCCATGTTGAATCAAAATAGTTAAGCCTTTTTCTTGAAGTTGCCCTATGCTCAATAGATTATTCTTAAGTTCAGGAACATAATAGACACCAGAAATTGCCTGAGTAAATCCATTCACTTGCATACGAATGATACCTTTTCCCACAACAGCCATTCTGGTATTATTGCCAAGTTTTACAGTTTGGCTAAAGCTTTCATCCAGTTCTGAGAACCACTCCTTGTTTCCAGTCATATGATTGCTGCAACCAGAGTCAAGGAACCACACTTCTTCCATTTTGTCTTGCTCCAATTCAACATAAGACATTAATAACAATTCTTCATCTTTTTCCTTCTCTAATTCAACATAATTGGCATTTTTCTCCCAATCAGGACATTCATATTGATAGTGTCCTAACTTGTGACATTTGAAACATTCAATAACAGCTTTATTGAATGATTGTCTTCCCCTTCCTCGACCTCCTCTGAATGAACCATTACCTCTACCTCTACTTGCTTTGTCTTCATGGGAGATCTTCAGAACCTGCTCTTCTTCTCCACAACTTCTCATCCTCTGCTCATGAACAAGAAGACTACTTTGCAACTCATCAATAGTCATCACGTCTAAGTTGTTGGATTCTTCAATTGAGCATACCACATAATCAAATTTTGAGATCATTGATCTCAAAATCTTTGCAGTAATGACTGTTTCACTCATACTTTCACCATGAGCCTTCATTTTGTTGGCTATGGTTAAAGTACGAGAAAAATATGCATTCACTGTTTCTCCTTCCTTCATTTGAAGAATCTCAAAATCTTTGCGTAAAGCTTGCAGTTGAGCCCTTTTGACCCTGGTTGAACCTTGGAATTTTTGCTTCGTTGAATCCCATATATTTTTTGTCGTGTCCCTCTTGAGGATTGTTTCAAGGACTTCACGATCTATTGCCTGGAAAAGGTAATTCTTTACCTTTAAGTCCTTCAACTTCTGCTCCTCGATCAATTTGCATTGTGCCTCCGTAGGCTCTATTCCATCTGCCACCATCAATATCCCATTCTCAATGAGATCCCAATATTCTTTGGAGCGGAGAAAATTCTCCATCAACATTGCCCAATGATCATAATGACCATTAAACCTTGGAATTGCAGGCTGCACGAAACTGCTACTCCCACCTTCTGCCATTCTTCTCAACTCGTTCTACTCGAAAGAAAGAAAAACTGCAGTTTCTTTCTTGACTCACACTCACTGTTTTCCTCACACACTCACTGTTTTCCTCACATGCACTCAATATCAGGCCCCTACAATGGAGCTCTGATACCAATTGTTAAAAAGAACAATGACATACAAGTATTTAGAGAGACGACTCTTTTTCTTAATTTTCAAAAATACAACTACTGCAGTTACAAAGTTACAATATATAGACTAGTGCAGTTACAATATATTTAAAATGACTCCACATAACTACTTCATATAACTACTTCACATAACTCCTATTTACAAGAAACTACCACTAACTTCTTAACTTCTATTAACTTCTATTCACATCAACATAATCATAGTACTAATGTATAGTAATATTCTTTCAATATAATTTATTTTATATCTAATAAAAAATTAAAATTAAAATTTTGAATCAATTAGTTAAGTAACAAAAATTACAATGAATTATGTGAACTGATATTAATATAATATATAATTTTTTATACAATAAAAATTATAGCATAATAGAATTGCAGACATTTAGCAGTGTTTCCGCCAGTTTTGATAAATCAAACACAAGTTCATCCTTAATCACCAAACAAGAAATGGACAAGCATTGGCACAGTAATTTTAAACATGAATATCCTTTAAGAGATACAAAACACTATTGGGATTTCAGTCAAAAAAGAATTTAGCTTAGGTAATCCCATACCCCACACACATGTCACTATCAAATTACTTTGACTTGATTATGACAATTTGGTCTATTTGCATAAACCCCCCTCATTTTCTCCGTCACTTCCTCACACCTTCCTCTCTCGTTATGCCCGGAAACACACTCTTTCACTCTTGTCTCTTGCTTACACGGTAAGCCAACCCAGGGCATTCCCGTAATTTCCCCAACCCCAGTATAAATTCGCCCGCGGTTACTACTCAAATACTCTTGTCTCTTGCTTACACGGTAAGCCAACCCAGGGCATTCCCGTAATTTCCCCAACCCCAGTATAAATTCGCCCCGACCCTCGCGGTTACTACTCAAATTCTGCAGTTACTGCTTCCGTTCATTTCCGTTTCGTTTTCCTACTTTTTTTCTCGCTCCCGTTTTCTCCAATTCTTCCTAGCAACAATCCCAATGGAAAGAGGTGCTTACAGAGGCCGTGGCCGTAACGGTAATGGTGGCCGTAACAGTTACGGTGGTGGTCGCGGTAGTTACGGTGGTGGCCGTGACGGTAACGGTGACCATAACAGTTACGGTGGTGGCCGCGGTGGTCGTAGCAGTTACGGTGATAGAAGTTCTCCTTCTCAATCACAGTGGCAACCAAGGTCAAACCCTTCTTTTTCTTCTCCAAAACCTAACAATTCTCATTCTCAAGTTCAAACACAAACTCAAGCTCATCCAGGTATTCAGTATCAGCCACTAATTTTTCTTTTCTTACAGTTTTTAGTCTGTAAAATGCATCATCAATATTAACTAACAATAAATGATAATATTTTAGTTTAATTTGTTTTTAATTATGTACAGACATTGGATCTTCGAAGATACCAGAGAAGAAAATGGACACCATCACACCTGTGCGTAGGCCTGACAATGGGGGAACAGTTGCAGTGCGAAAGTGCTATCTCCGTGTGAACCATTTCCCTGTTTCCTTCAATCCACAGAGTATAATTATGCATTATAATGTGGAAGTGAAGGCCAAGGCTCCTCCACTGAAGAACAATCGTCCTCCCAAGAAGATTTCGAAGTACGACTTGTCATTGATTCGGGATAAGCTGTTTTCCGACAATTCACTGCCAGCTTCAGCGTATGATGGTGAAAAGAACATCTTCAGCGCGGTGCCTTTGCCGGAGGAAACATTTACCGTGGACGTGTCCAAAGGAGAGGACGAAAGGCCTGTTTCTTATTTGGTCTCTCTGACATTGGTGAGTAGGCTCGAGCTTCGGAAGTTGAGGGATTACCTCAGTGGAAGCGTGCTTTCGATCCCTAGGGATGTTTTGCACGGCTTGGATTTGGTGGTGAAGGAAAATCCTTCGAAGCAGTGTGTTTCCTTGGGGCGGTGCTTCTTCCCCATGAACCCTCCTTTGAGGAAGAAAGATCTTAACCATGGCATAATTGCGATTGGAGGGTTTCAGCAGAGTCTTAAGTCTACTTCTCAGGGATTGTCCTTGTGCCTGGACTATTCGGTTTTGTCCTTTCGGAAGAAGCTGTTGGTGTTGGATTTTCTGCACGAGCATATTAGGGACTTCAATTTAAGGGAGTTTGGGCGGTTCAGGAGACAAGTTGAGCATGTACTTATTGGGTTGAAGGTTAATGTTAAACACCGGAAGACAAAGCAGAAGTACACTATTACTAGGTTGACACCCAAGGTTACGAGACATATCACATTCCCTATTTTGGATCCCGAGGGCCGGAATCCCCCAAAGGAAGCTACTCTGGTTGGTTACTTTCTAGAGAAGTATGGTGTGAACATTGAATACAAGGACATTCCTGCCTTGGATTTTGGAGGCAACAAGACGAATTTTGTGCCTATGGAGTTGTGTGAGTTGGTTGAGGGGCAGAGATATCCCAAAGAGAATTTGGACAAATATGCTGCCAAGGACTTAAAAGACATGTCAGTGGCTCCTCCAAGGGTGAGGCAAAGTACAATACAAGCAATGGTAAACTCAGAGGACGGACCGTGCGGGTAAGGGGAATTTAATTTCATGAAACTGGATACTTGTAGCTTTTTGTGGTGTTTGTTGCATTGGTGTAAGTTTCAAATGATTTGTGTGTGGTCACTTTCTCGTTGTCTGTTTACTAATTTGTCAAGTGTTGTGACTTGTGATCCATAAGTAAATTTTTTACCTTGCTGTGCATATATGTTGAAAATGTTATTATTGAATATGTATGGTTTGTGGAACTTGTGATGCTGCTTTTCCTTGCTTGCATGGAACCTAATTAGTTTTATTGACATAAGTATGGAGTCTTTCTGGTTCTTTGGTGTTTCTTTTTCTTCTTTTTTTTTACCTCTCCTCTCCATCCTGCTTTGTACTGTCCAATGAGGTTACTTTTGCAAAGTCATTTCATTCTATTTATTTGAAGGTAAAATTAACTAAATATCAGGACCTTGCGCTTAAAGGACTGCATAGCTTTGAACGCAAGGACAAATCCTCAAATGTCCTGTTCGTATAGCACATTCTCTCTATATTTGTTGACTTGATTGTGTTTAGTATAAACTGTTTTGGTTCCACAAATACAAATTGATTTATATTTAACAAATACTTTCTGTAAGTACAGAACTAGAATTGGAAATGTAATGGTTATTCTTTTGTAACGGGGAACCTATAACTTCATAATTCATGTATCTTTTTAATTTCCCTTTTATCTCCTCGTGTATATACTTTGCCATGATTCTTTTCATCTGCTGTATCTTTTTTTTTTTCTTAATTTGTTATAGAGACAAAGGCCTCACAAAATCTCTTTTGACAGAGGTGGTGTTATTAAAAATTTTGGAATGAGTGTCAACACTTCCATGACAAATGTGACAGGACGTGTAATTCAGCCTCCACAATTGAAGCTAGGTAATCCAAATGGCCAGACTGTTAGTATGACACTTGAAGTAGAGAAATGTCAGTGGAATCTAGTGGGACGATCAATGGTGGAAGGCAAGCCAGTTGAGTGTTGGGGCATTCTTGATTTTACCAGCCAGGAGTCTGGTTGGCGCAAATTAAACAGCAAACAATTCATTGAGAACCTTATGGGTAAGTATAGAAAATTGGGTATTGGCATGAAGGAGCCAGTTTGGCGTGAACAATCTAGTATGTGGAGTCTTGGGGATTACAATTCGCTGTGTAAATTACTTGAAAATATTGAGGATAAGGTTCAAAAAAGATATCGACGAAAACTACAATTTCTTCTGTGTGTGATGTCCGACAAGCATCAAGGTTACAAGTGCCTCAAATGGATTGCTGAGACCAAGGTTGGCATAGTGACACAATGCTGCTTGTCTGGTATTGCTAATGAAGGGAAGGACCAATATCTTACAAATCTTGCCCTCAAGATCAATGCCAAAATTGGAGGAAGTAATGTGGAGCTCATCAATAGGCTACCACACTTTGAGGGTGAAGGTCATGTTATGTTCATAGGGGCTGATGTCAATCATCCAGCTTCCCGGGACATCAACAGTCCATCAATTGCTGCTGTAGTTGCCACTGTTAATTGGCCTGCTGCAAATCGCTATGCAGCACGTGTTTGTGCTCAAGGTCATCGGGTTGAGAAAATTTTGAATTTTGGGAGAATTTGCTATGAACTTGTTTCGTATTACGATAGGCTGAACAAAGTCAGGCCTGAAAAAATTGTTGTCTTTCGTGATGGCGTGAGCGAAAGTCAATTCCATATGGTTCTCACAGAGGAGTTACAAGATTTGAAATCGGTGTTTAGTGATGCAAATTACTTCCCAACCATCACTATTATTGTCGCACAAAAGCGACATCAAACTCGATTTTTTCCTGTGGGTCCAAAGGATGGGATTCAAAATGGCAATGTGTTTCCAGGTACAGTTGTGGACACAAAAGTAGTACATCCTTTTGAATTTGACTTTTACCTTTGTAGTCACTATGGAAGCTTGGGTACTAGTAAGCCCACTCACTATCATGTCTTATGGGATGAGCATAAATTTAACTCTGATGATTTGCAGAAACTGATATATGACATGTGCTTTACCTTTGCAAGGTGCACTAAACCTGTATCTTTAGTCCCTCCAGTGTACTATGCTGATCTCACTGCATATAGAGGACGGTTATACTATGAAGCAATGAATCAAATGCAATCTCCTGGTTCAGCTGTGTCGTCTTCATCATCACAGATTACTTCTTTGTCAATTTCTTCAACAGGCTCAAGTTTAAATGATCCGGGGTATTACAAGTTGCATGCTGATGTGGAAAATATAATGTTCTTCGTTTGAAGGGCTTATATCTGCACTTTCTGTTGTGGCAGAAGAACTTATTTTGCTCCTCTTCTCTGCTCTCTTTGCATTGGGACAAACTACTTTTCCTGATTGAAATAGATAAGTAGTTTGTGCGTGAATCTAATGGGTCAATTATCGTGAAACTGTTTTCAGTGTCTTGTCCTTTGTTATTGTTATAATGGAGTCGAATATTGTTCATGTTGTTTTAGTTGGTTTTGGGTTTGTGGTTGCATCTACATGCAACCTTTTAGCAGGTTTCATGTACTTTGCTATAGTTGCAATGGAGTCACATATTGTTCATGTTATTTATTTTAGTTGGTTTTGGGTTTATACCTGCCTCTGAAGTTGCTCCTTATTTTTTTGGTCTACCATTTCTCAATTTTTCCTGCTTTATTTTTTGGGGTAAACTTGCTCTATTTTTACTCGCCGTTGCATGTTTCTTGGTATGCAGGAAATTAATAGATTTTTTCTTTTGCTTATTTTGAGTCATTTATTAAATTCTATTTGTACAATTATGACTTATTTGTAGTTGGGAATATGTCATTTTGTCTGGATATTTTATTATTATTATTAAAATTCATGTTTATTCTCGTAAAAAAGGTGACGAAAGAAAAGGAAATACTCAAGAAAGCCTTAAAATAACAAAGGCATGTCACGCCCATGAGCAGAGATGATAGTTTTGGGATTAACTAATTTTGTTAGGAAAATTGATTGTTGTTACAAGAAAGAGTTAGTGGAATCAGATTTCTGACTTGTCAATAAGTGTGTCAATGCAAAAAAAATGCCATCAATTAAACAGTCTTATTATCCTAAGGGGTTATTTTCACTTATGCTATACAAAATTGTGGGATTAAAGCCAAGTAAAAATTTCGTAAGTACTACTTCCAAAAGAACACAAGAAAAAATTGTAGGATTCAGTATCAACTTTGAAATTTTCAAATTCCTTCCTTACATTAAATCGCACCATTGGTTCGCAACCCGTTCTTGAATATGCTATTTCATATGTCATTTCACCTTCAGCTTCAGTGTTTTTAAATCCTAAAAAAAAACTATTTAAATCATATGAACTTTTTCTCATTATCATAATGATGCAACTTCTTTCCCTTCTTACACTAAACCCCAATTTGAAGGCATGTGTGTCTGGTAAAAGTTTTAAGCTTCACTGTTGCTATTCAGAACTTGACCAAGAAAAATGTTTTAAGGCTCATTAATTTCAAGGGGCTGACATTCATTAGACTCCATATCCTCTACACATATAAAATGATTATAACTTTTTTCCTAAAACACAAGAAATTAGGGGAAAAAGTGCCAAAACATTATTTAGAAAGGATAATCTTATTCTATATAAGTAAATAACAAATAATCGTTTGAGGAGAAAGGAAAATTTATAAAAATGTAAAATAATGAAAATCACATAAAATAAAAGGAAGAAAAGTAAAGGAGTAATTTACTCCTTTACTTGTAAGGCCTTTGTCTCTATAACAAATTAAGAAAGAAAATAAGATACAGCAGATGAAAAGAATCATGGCAAAGTATATACACGAGGAGATAAAAGGGAAATTAAAAAGATACATTGATTATGAAGTTATAGGTTCCCCGTTACAAAAGAATAACCATTACATTTCCAATTCTAGTTCTGTACTTACAGAAAGTAATTGTTAAATATAAATCAATTTGTATTTGTGAAACCAAAACAGTTTATACTAAATACAATCAAGTCAACAAATATAGAGAGAATGTGCTATACGGACAGGACATTTGAGGATTTGTGCTTGCTTTCAAAGCTATGCAGTCCTTTAAGCGCAAGGTCCTGATATTTAGTTAATTTTACCTTCAAATAAATAGAATGAAATGACTTTGCAAAAGTAACCTCATTGGACATTACAAAGCAGGATGGAGAGGAGGTAAAACAAAAAAGAAGAAAAAGAAACACCAAAGAACCGAGTCCATACTTATGTCAATAAAACTAATTAGGTTCCATGCAAGCAAGGAAAAGCAGCATCACAAGTTCCACAAACCATACATATTCAATAATAACATTTTCAACATATATGCGCAGCAAGGTAAAAAATTTACTTATGGATCACAAGTCACAACACTGACAAATTAGTAAACAGACAAGGAGAAAGTGACCACACACAAATCATTTGAAACTTACACCAATGCAACAAACACCACCAAAAGCTACAAGTATCCAGTTTCATGAAATTAAATTCCCCTTACCCGCACGGTCCGTCCTCTGAGTTTACCATTGCTTGTATTGTACTTTGCCTCACCCTTGGAGGAGCCACTGACATGCCTTTTAAGTCCTTGGCAGCATATTTGTCCAAATTCTCTTTGGGATATCTCTGTCCCTCAACCAACTCACACAACTCCATAGGCACAAAATTAGTCTTGTTGCCTCCAAAATCCAAGGCAGGAATGTCCTTGTATTCAATGTTCACACCTTACTTCTCCAGAAAGTAACCAACCAGAGTAGCTTCCCTTTGGGGGATTCCGGCCCTCGGGGCCCAAAATAGGGAATGTGATATGTCTCGTAACCTTGGGTGTCAACCTAGTAATAGTGTACTTCTGCTTTGTCTTCCGGTGTTTAACATTAACCTTCAACCCAATAAGTACATGCTCAACTTGTCTCCTGAACAGCCCAAACTCCCTCAAATTAAAGTCCCTAATATGCTCATACAGAAAATCCAACACCTGCAGCTTCTTCCGAAAGGACAAAACCGAATAGTCCAGGCACAAGGACAATCCCTGAGAAGTAGACTTAAACTCTGCTGAAACCCTCCAATCGCCATTATGCCATGGTTAAGATCTTTCTTCCTCAAAGGAGGGTTCATGGGGAAGAAGCACCGCCTCAACGAAACACACTGCTTCAAAGGATTCTCCTTCACCACCAAATCCTAGCCATGCAAAACATCCCTAGGGATCGAAAGTACGCTTCCACTGAGGTAATCCCTCAACTTCCGAAGCTCGAGCCTGCTCACCAATGTCAGAGGGACCAGATACGAAACAGGTCTTTCGTCCTCTCCTTTGGACACGTCCACAGTAAATGTTTCCTCTGGCAAAGGCACCACGCTATAATGCATACTTATACTCTGTGGATTGAAGGGCGATTGTCTGAAAACAGATTATCCCAAATCGATGACAAGTCGTACTTCGAAATCTTCTTGGGAGGGCGATTGTTCTTCGGCGGAGGAGCCTTGGCCTTCACTTCCACATTATAATGCATAATTATACTCTGTGGATTGAAGGAAACAGGGAAATGGTTCACACGGAGATAGCATTTTCGAACTGCCACTGTTCCCCATTGTCAGGCCTACGCACAGGTGTAATGGTGTCCATTTTCTTCTCTGATATCTTCGAAGATCCAATGTCTGTACATAATTAAAAAAAAAATAAAAACAAATTAAACTAAAATATTATCATTTATTGTTAGTTAATATTGATGATGCATTTTACAGACTAAAAACAGTAAGAAAAGTGAAATTAGTGGCTGATACTGAATACCTGGATGAGCTTGAGTTGTGTTTGAACTTGAGAATGAGAATTGTTAGGTTTTGGAGAAGAAAAAGAAGGGTTTGACCTTAGTTGTCACTGCGATTGAGAAGGAGAACTAACTGCTACGACCACCACCGTAACCACCGCGGCCACCACCGTAACTGTTATGGTCACCGTTACCGTCACGGTCACCACCGTAACTACCGCGACCACCACCGTAACTATTACGGCCACGGCCTCTGTAAGCACCTCTTTCCATTGGGATTGTTGCTACGAAGAATTGGAGAAAACGGGAGCGAGAAAAAAAGGTAGGAAAACGAAACGGATGAACTTGTGTTTGATTTATCAAAACTGGCGGAAACACTGCTAAATGTCTGCAATTCTATTATGCTATAATTTTTATTGTATAAAAATTGATATATTATATTAATATCATTTCACATAATTCATTGTAGTTTTTGTTACTTAACTAATTGATTCAAAATTTTAATTTTAATTTTTTATTAGATATAAAATAAATTATATTGAAAGAAGATTACTATACATTAATACTATGATTAACATAAAAATCATATATAATAACATTTTTTTTATTATGCATTCATATGTATGTATATTAATTTTAGTTTAATATGTTTTTCTCATACATGCTTATTTATACTAAATTTTTTTCGTTCTTACTTCTTGGTTTTTACGGATTATGGGAAAAAATAATAGTTTTTAATTTTAAAGGGATGAAAATAAGGAAATTGTATACCTTTTATATTTTTTAAAATTTTTATTTTATTTTTAAAAAAACTCTAACATTTTAGACATCCCTTAAAAACAAACATTTTAGACATAATTTTTTCAAGAAATATACAAATGCCAAAATAAAAAAATATTGCAAATTAGGAAAATAATAATAATTTTAAATTTTAGATGGATAAGAATAAAGAAATTTTTATACCTTTTATACTTTTTTAACTTTTATTTTATTAAATCTATTATTTTAGACATAATTCTTTCCAACTGACGCAAATTGTTTTCAGTTTTTTATACAACAATTTTTTATTATTTCTCTCCATTTATTTAAAAATATAAAAGGAGTTCAATTTAATTATTTTCTCCATTAAAAAAATAACGAAGAGCAATAAAGATAACTAATTTCAATTTTATTTCTTTTTACTTATTCTTTTCATTTACTGAAATTTAAAACTTCCAGTTTATTTGAATTTTAAAAACCTGTCTAATTTATTTATTAAAACTACCCACTTTTTTAATTTAAAAAACCTAACAATTCATTAATTTAATCATACATTTTTTTTTAATTTCAAAAACTCTACCAATTTTTTAACATTTTTTTTACTCCGAGTAAATAATTAATTTAATCCTTCGATTTGAATCACCTTGTCATTCTAGTTATTGAAATTAAAAAAAAAAAACTTAAATCTGTCCCTGAAAATTTTTAGGATTTTATTTAAGTCCCCAAAATCAACCCTTTTTCCCTCTCATTTTGGTCCATAAACTTATATTATTATTATTATTCTCTTAAGTCTCTAGAGTAGGAACCAAAATGAAAACAAAAGGGTTATTTTGAGAAAGTTAGATGAAATTTTAAAAAAATTTATAGACTTATTTGAGTTTTACTTAGTTTTAGGAACTCGTAAGATAGAAATTCAGGAAGTATATTGATCATTTACTCAAAGTACAAGGATCAACGGCATAGTAAAGAGTGATGGTAAGTCATAAGTCATAAAACACCTAGATGCTTTTGAGAAGAAGGCAGCCATGATTTGCTTTAATGTGGATGGCAGCAACAAAATTGTAGCATTGCTTGTAGAGGAAGCAATTGTTTGCTTTTGAGAAGCACGTAAAGTAACCAGAGCTCAACGATATGCAAAAATTTCTCCCATTTTCAATGGTTTAGTATTTCCTTGTTTTTTATTAATATTATTTTATTATTTATTCTTTAATAAAATTTTAATGAAGTGATAAGTTTTCATTGGGTGTGTTTATAATAATCCTAATCCGTTTCAATTAAATTATCATTATATATATATATATATATATATATATATATATATATATATATATATATATATATAAAATGAGAGGAGTGTTGTGAGAGGACCAATATTAAATATATTTTTTCTCACCTTTGAGAATATATGTGTAGTTTTAATTAATAATTAAATCTGAACCTTTTATCTTGATTTAAGAACTATTATTTAATTTTCTCACCCTCATAATAAAATACTCCTTATGTCTCATATATTTATAGACATGTTTACATTAATGGTGAGTTTTTTATAATTATTTGTGGTTTCTATCTATCATTTATTTTCTTAGAATCTAAATGATATAACACACACAATTTATTGTCACAATCTACAATATTTTGACTTAAAAATAAATTTTTGGTTCCTATAAAATAAAATATTTTTATTTTAGTCCTTTAATATTCTTTTTTGTTTTAATTCTTTAAAGAATTAAATTTCTTGCTTTAGTTTCTACCCGCTAATAACGTAAACTTTGACAACACAACACATTGATTTTGTCACTAAAGAGTTAATATGGCAATCACATATAAAGTTTTTGTGGTACGCTGTATTTTTAATTACACCACCAATTAGTCTAATGCCGTCAACTATTTTTGAGCAAATAAAGATTTAAAAATACAATTTTGTAAATAAAGAATTACATGTGATTATCCTATCAAATTTTCTTCTTGAAAATATGACAAGTCAATAGATGGTTAACATTGATGTTACATTATCATTTAAAACAAAACAAAATCTCTTTAAATGAATAAAATCAAAATCAAAATCTATAAATAACTAAAAAATTCTATTGCACATGGGCCAACAACTTATATAAGCCCAATATTCTCTCACAAAAAACAAACAAAAATCAGTGGCCACATTTGGTTTAGTTAAGCTAGATAAGATAACACTAATTTTAATCAAAAGGGTTGGTGAATTAATGTAAGGTTCCGCTACGATTACATGAGTGGAAACTATCTATTTAGTGAAAGAATTTGTATTTGATTATCATCATGTGTAAAATTTTCTTGAAACAGCGACAATAACACACCACAAACAAGATTAGTCTTTGACCCAGTGAGCTCGGGAGACACTTGTGATCTCTGACCTATGACAAAAAAAAAATAACACTAATTTTTTTATACACCATAAAAAAGGCTTAATTAAGTTTTTCATACCTGAAATATAGGTCGTTTTCAGATTACTACTCAACATTCATTTTTTTTCAACCAAGTACCTAAAAATATTTTACGTTTCATTTTACTATCTGCCATTAGTCTGTATCCGTTAAGTGATAACTTAGCAAACAGAGTGTCACGTCATCACATGTTGTCACTAAACACGTAGACACAAGTGTCCATGTCATTATTTTTGTTATTTTAATTTAAAAAATCATATTATTATATACATTAATAAAAAAAATTTAAAAAAATCACTGTTCTTTGGAAAACATCATTTCTCACAAACGTGACTTCATCTTCTTGGCAATAGTAGTCACTTTCTTCAATGGCTGATTGCAAGTGTTATCAAGGTAGTGACTTCATCTATTTTGTGGCTTCATCTTAGTGGTCCCTTTCTTAGTGGCTTTCTTCACAAATGTGATTTCATCTTCACCTTCGTTGACTTTTACATGTTGTTGCATTCCCTTTGTTAGTGGTGCCTATTATCTTTGAAAATAAGAGATGAGTCATCTTCAAACTATAGCAAGTACGATGATTTTTTTGTTTTGTTAATTTTTTTCCTTTGTTAGTGGTCCCTTTGTCTCTTATTACCCCGTTGCAGTGGTCCCTATTGTTAACTAATTGGTAAGTGCACCAATTTGTCCAAGTGGTATTTTAAACGGTAAAACCGAGTATCATTTCCATAGGGATTTTGTTTGTGCTCAACTAATGCATATTCAATTTGTGTGCAATTAATGAATGACTTGGGAAAATGCTATGTAAATCATTTTGGTTGCAAATTAAACGATGGTGCGATTCTAGACTAAAACTGAGTAAAGAAAACAAACACTGAGCTTGATGATGAAAAGCAAATGCAGGATTTGATTATGTCGGGGACTCCCTACTAAAACCTCTCTTGATGTAATTGGGGTAATTTTCTCTATTTAATATTATTCTAGTTTAACCTACATCTGTGAAAATACTCTAGCCGTGATTCCTTACATGAGAGAGCCTAGTTCTCCTAGTTTCTTCCTTAATCTCTTAAGAACTAAACTAAGTGAACTGCATGATTAACAGAGATGTACACCTTGGCTAAATTACTCCACACTATCCCTAGCAATAAAGCATTTTAGATGTTCTTCCAAGTTCTAAGGATTACCCACATTCCCCAATGCTTAAACCCTAACATAACATATAAATGGATGATCAAACCAAATACATGGAAATAAACACAGGAAGAAACAATGAAACTAGCAATAATATTAAATAGATAATAAGAGTTTTTACATCAAAAGAGTTTGGTGAAAAGCTCCCCCAACAACGGATTGTTTAGCCCTTCATGGTCATGAAGGGCTCAAATGTGTAAAAGGTGAAGGGATAAGGAATGAAGATGAAGTAGGGAAAGAGAGTGGGCTCCCAATGATTGTCTTCTTCCTCTAACTCAAGCTTAAGACTTTTTCTGTTATCTGAACGAACTCTTTCTTCCCCGCAACTTTTTGCTTAAAAACCTTTCTTAAGTCTGAAATCCTGCGACTATGCGTTGAGCGCGTCTGCACGCTGAACGCAAGTAAGTGGTTAGGCGCTAAGCGCCCTTTCGCTTGACTTCAGGTTCTCTCTACTGCTGCTTCACGCTGAGCGGACATCTCCCGCTAAGCGACACAGCTTGCTAAGCGAGCTTGGTGCGCTGAGCACGAACCATCAGGCCTCAACTTCTCTCTCTATCCCTTGCTTGTATAATTGTAAAATAAAATCATCAAAACAGTATGAATTAGTAATTTAAGGCACCTACTGCACAACAACTCAGAGGATGCTGAAATTTCAATGATTCACACAAAAAGAAGCAATAAAAATGGGAGGATATTGCTAATTCTTATATGTTTTAATTACATAATTGTTAGTGCTCTTCGGCAAGTGTACCGATTCGCTCAAGTATTATAAAATAGTAAGATCAAGTATCATATCCTCAGGGAATTTTTTTCACTCAAACACTGTACATCCAGTATGCAAACATTTGTATGGATTAAAAGCAAAGTAAATATGAAGTTGAATTTTGTACTAAAGTCTATTGGAATATGAACTAAATATCAAGAATTTTGGAAGTGAAAACTATCAAGTAACAAACGTTGGGTCATTCTACTGAATTTCTCTTGATGTTAATGTGTATTTTTCTCTATTTAATGTTATCCTAGTGTTCTTATATTGAGAAACTACTCAAACCAAGATCCCTCTAGTGAATGAGCCTAACTCTCATTAAACTTCGTCCTTGATCCCTCAACAAACTTAGTCTAAAAGAGTTGCATTAAGCCTATAACATAATATGGACTACCAAGACACAAGGCTTTAAAGCTGCACTCTATTCCTAGACATACAGATTTCTAGCTTGCCCTACCAAGTTCTAAGGCTTTAAAGCATTTCCCAATGCTAAAAATCCTAACTATACATACAAATGGGTGATCAAGCCACAAACATGTACAATAAGCATATATAGAAGCAATGAACACATAAAAATAACATTAAATAGATAGTGAAAGAGTGTTACATCAAGGTTTCAGCAGAACTCCCCAACAAAGAGGCTTAGCCTTCCATTACAAGTAATGCAATCTCTCAATACAAGGAAGGAATAGTTTTGAGTGAAAGAAAATGGCAAAGGATGGTTGAGGATATCTCCTACAACCTCTAAACCCTAGACTTCACTTCTTCTAACCTAAGCTCTCTCAGTTGCCTTCCTTCTGTCTTCTCAGCTTTGTTTTGTGCACTCTCTCCAACTCTCTATATTTTATTTCCGCCAACTTCAGTGTTTTAAAGGCTCTTGGACCTTTCAACTTCTAAAGGCTCGCTAAGCGAGAGTAAGTGAATTTTACCTTAGTGAGACTGGGCAGGCTGGATGCGCGCTAAGCGAGCATATCTCTGACTAATCATCTTCTAGAATTTCTTGTAGAAGCAAGCTTCATGATGATGAATCAAGTTGATTCAAGTAGTTTTGATGATGACAATGATGATGACAAAAAGCCCAAAGAATGATTTCAAGATTCAGTCAACAAGTTCAAGATCAAGATAAATTTCAAGAATCAAGAGAAGTTTGATTTCACGATTCAAGAGAAGATTAATTCAAGATTCAAGAGAAGAAATCAAGAATACTTCACAAGGGAAGTATTGAAAAGCCTTTTAAAAAAACAAACATAGCACAATTTTGTTTTTCAAAAGAATTTTTCTCAAAATTTTCGAAGTTACCAGAGTTTTTACTCTCTGGTAATCGATTACCAATTTCCTGTAATCGATTACCAGTGGCAAAGTTTGATTTCAAAAGCTTTTAACTGAATTTGCAACATTCCAATTATTTTTTAAATGGTCTAATCGATTACAATATATTGGTAATCGATTACTAGTGTATCTGAACGTTGAAATTCAAATTCAATTGTGAAGAGTCACATCTTTTCATAAAATGCTTTGTGTAATCGATTACATGGTTTTGGTAATCGATTACCAGTGAAAAGTTTTGAATAAAAAGTCAAGAGATGTAACTCTTCCAATGGTTTTCAGGTTTTTCTCAAGGTTATAACTCTTCCAATGGTTTTCTTGACCAGACATGAAGAGTCTATAAAAGCAAGACCTTGATTTGCATTTTAATAACTTTTGCATAACTTTTGAACATCTCTTTGAACTTCTTCTTCTTCTTCTTCCTTTGCCGAAAGCTTTCTAGGTTTTTTGGTTTCCAAACCTTGTTCTTTCACAGAAAACAAAGGTGTGCTATATCTTTTCATTCTCTTCTCCCTTTGCCAAAAAGAATTCAACAAGGACTAATCGCCTGAATTCTTTTTGTGTCTCTTTTCTCCCTTTTCCAAAAGAACGAAGGACTAACCGCCTGAATTCTTTTGTGTCTCTCTTCTCCCTTTGCCAAAAGAACGAAGGACTAACCGCCTGAATTCTTTTGTGTCTCTCATCTCCCTTTGCCAAAAAGAATTCGACAAGGACTAACCGCCTGAATTCTTTTTGTGTCTCTCTTCTCCCTTTTCCAAAAGAACAAAGGACTAACCGCCTGAATTCTTTTGTGTCTCCCTTCTCCCTTTTCAAAAGAATTCAAAACGACACAATCTGAGAATTCTTTTGATTCTTCCCTTTCCCTTAAACAAAAGATTTCCAAGGACTAACCACCTGAGATATCTTTTGTTTCCCCTTCACAAAGTTTCAAAGGACTAACCGCCTAAGAACTTTGTCTTAACACATTGGAGGGTACATCCTTTGTGGTACAAGTAGAGGGTACATCTACTTGGATTGTTGTAACTGAGAACAAGAGAGAGTACATCTCTTGTGGATCAGTTCAAGTGGAGGGTACATCCACTTGGTTGTTCAAAGAGAACAAGGAAGGGTACATCCCTTGTGGATCTTTGCTTGTAAAGGATTTTACAAGGTTGAAAAGAAATATCAAGGATAGTTTTTGTGTTTGTCTTCTTCTTCCCTACACTCTTTAATTTCCATTCTGCACTTTAATTATTGCTTTTACTTTTGGTTAAGTTTCTATTTCTGTTCTTTACTTTCTTAACATTATAGTAAAAACCTAATTGAATCTAGTAACATTAAGAAGGATAGTTTTTTAATTAGTAAAGGTTCATTAATAATTAATTCAATCCCCTCTTCTTAATTATTCCAAGGCCACTTGATCCAACATTTCCCAACCCACTAAGTGAGTTGTATGCCTCGCTTAGCGGATGCCACTCGCTGAGCAGATCTGTCTCGCTGAGCGAGTCATCAGCTACTTGAACCTTCTCTTCTTTAGCCTGAAACTGAGTTGGATTCAACATTAATTCATAGAATGGGGGTATCTAATCTATAAAATCACACTAAACAAAAAAAATATATACAATTCCTACAAAAAGAACCATAATTTGGAGGTAAAGCCCTATTTCCATGCAAATATTCAACATAAAACTAACTCCTGAATAACGACTAACAAAACTCCCCCAAATTTATAGTTTTGCTTATCCTCAAGCAAAGAAATAACAGTTTACTTGTCCTCAAGTGACATAATTCACAGTGGTTAACCAAAAAATCTGTTTGTTCCAAAATATTCAATCGCATGAACAAAGGTAATTAGCAATACTTCAACCAACAGCCCTTCATAAAGATATGCAATGTTTCAAAGATATGAACATGTTCATTAAGCAGCACAAATGAAATAAGCTAGCAAGCAAGACAAGTATCAAGGAAGGTTTATCCAGCTTAATCCTCATGGCCACTATTTCTCTCATAAGCACAAGTGTTTAAGGTAATTCTTCAAATCAACAACCAACACAAGTCTTAACTTTTGCATTTCATCTCATGCCATACAATCACAAACACACAAATTGAATCTGAAGGACTTTCTTGGCTTGTAATGGGGCTGGGCTACAAACAATTCATGGTTTTTCTAGGATGCAAAACTTAGGTTCTAGGAGAGCATTCATCCTTAGATCACCTTTTCCTTTTAATTCCCAACTTCTATTGATATGCCACAATCATATAAGACACTTAGCTTAAGCAACAACACACACAAAGCTTTACTTATTCTTAAAACTTTCATTTTCTTTTTTCATTTTATTTTAGCAGTTTATGATTACTGCTTCTTTAAACAATTGTCTGTGGCTGTTGCTTTCTTTACCACAATAAAAAACACCCAACATTCTCCCCCAAATTTGGGACAAATTTGCCTTGAACCACAATGCTCTCTTACAACCTAAGGAAAGGTAGACGAAGATTATAATTTCAATCAGGCTTTGGGTTCAGCTCATTCAATCAAATTCAAGCTCAAAATGGGTGCAAGGGTTTCATCATTCATGAACAGGGTAAGGCTATTTGGCCAAGTGGCTAAATCAATCAATCATGGCCTTCATCATCTCCAAATCATGCATTCATTCCATATTCAAAGATTCATGTCAAAATTGGTACTTGATGTTAGTCGTTCTCTCACAATTTAAGTTCACACATCTCACCGGGTTATAGCCAATGATTACCTTCACTATTTACCTGTCAAACAAACTAACATTTTCACTCACGCCCCTAATTCATGTTCTTTCTCTTCTAACTACCGCATACTTATTGAAGGCATGTGATTTATCGTCGCAATTCACTCAGTTCATGTAATCAATCACATTCAAACCAATTCAACAAACACCAAAGATTTAAACCAAAAGATGTTTCAAAAACCAAGACCACTATGCATAGTTTAAAAATTGTAAACTGTTCAAAAAGCTGTAAAATTATGCTAAGTAAATAAATAACTAAAACTGAAATTTAAAAACTGTATCTAAATAGCATAAAAATAAATAGATCTTGTCTTCACTCCTCCTGAGTTGGTGCTGGATCGTCCTGAGGTGATGAGGGGGCGTCCTGGGCCGGAAGAGGTGTATCATGTGTTGGGGTTGGCTAGGGATCCCAAGTGCCCTACGCTGCTGTCATATCTGCGACATAATTTGTGTCCGCAGTGCCATCTCCCTCCTTAGTGACCTCCATGGGTATGGCGACTGACATGTCCTCCGACTTCTCCTCCAGTGTCGCCTCCGACTCTGGCTGCGGCTCCTGAGTTGTAGAAGCCTCACCTCCTCCTACAGGAGAAGGCTGGACTCCTGGCTAGGCCACCTGGGCCATGAAATCCTCCACGCTGATGATGGGCCGATGCTAAGCCAAGTCATGAATGCTCTGCATCACCAGGCATAAGCCATGGTGAAGGGCGTTGTGGGTACTGGAGGGGCTGGAGCAAAAGTGGAGGCATTAGAGGGTCCCCGAGCCCTAGACTTGCAGGTCCCCGGAAAAGTGATCGTGGGATCATCCGGGTTCCAGTAGTTCTTCTGGATGTACGCCAAATTAATGGCAAGGGAAAGTAAGTGAGTTAGGGACCACTCCTCTAGCGATGCATAGTGATGTAATAAGTGCAGGGAATCCTAGCCGAGAGGAGTTGGACTGGGCCATGTGTAAGATCTAGCCTGAGATGATGGAGCCCAAGTTCATGTCCATCTTTATCACCAACCCGTACACTAACCTCGCCCTATCCATGTTAAGATCGGACGTATAATTGGTGGGGGCGAAGTTAGAATAAGACAAGACGTTCCAGGTCTGAGCTAATGTCGTGAGATCCTTCCTCAGGAGCTTCCAGGGTGCTCCCTCAACATTAAGTATAAAACCTCACCCTGGAATACAAAGTCTGGTGGTGAGCTCCTAAGGATCTGGGTGAGTGCGACAGAACCTGGAGTAAGCTGAATATCTCTCCCCTGACTCCAAAACCACGGGGGTCTCCAGAAAGGTGTTAAGCGTCTCAACATCAAACTTAATCAATTTTCCCCTTACTCTACACTTTCGAGGGGACTTATCCTCTGGATCATACAAATTCACATAAAACTCCTAGACGAGGGCCACATCTATGTGACCATTAGGTTGCCTAGTCAAGGTTTTATGTCATCTCCTCCTCTCGAGCTCCTTGCGGAACTCGTCACACTGGGTCACGTACAAATTAACATTCCTCTTAGGGAGGATGTTTCTAGAATGCATGTTTTGCTAATAACGTTCCCAAGCGACCTCGAAAATGAATCTAGTTGTGTCGTAGGGTTCTTGAGGTCTGGAGACAGATGCTTTCCTCTTCCTTGAGGCCATCTACATCAAAAGAATCACAGGGAAGAAAGTTAGATAGGTTGTATTCAAGATTGAAAGTAGAAAAATAAAATAGGAAAAATGATTGGGCGCTTAGCAAGACAAACTCGTTTAGCGCGCCTTAAGAAAATAATAGCATACGCTAAGCGCATAGGGCGTGCTTAGCACAACGACAAGAAAATTAAGACCCTGGCTAAGCGAGACACCCTTGCTTAACTGAAACAACATAGTGGCTAAGCGAGTATGGCTCGCTAAGCCTTATTCTCCAACAGAGAGCTAATTGCGCTTAGCGAGACAGACTCGCTTAGCACGACACACTAAATGGGTTTAACGCCAGTGGGCGCTTAGTGCGAGTTAACTATTGGAACATAAATGGCTTAGCAAGCAGGATCGCTAAGCCCAATTCTAAAACAAAGAAGAATTTGAGCTTAGCGAGCATGGCTCACTTAGTGCATGAACAAAATTCTACATAGCTAAGTTGCCTTGGGCTTAGCGAGATAGACTCGAATAGCCCAGGCTTATTCAAACTCAGAGGCATGGTGGCTTAGCGAGCGCGGCTCGCTTAGCCGCAACCAGAATACCAAAAGCCTCTGTGACACTGACCTAACTAAGCTTACTCGCTAAGCACGACATGTCGGCTTAGCAAGTTCATACGAACTCAAAAATTAAAAACTTGAAATTTAAATGCTCGCTAAGCCGTAGTGCAATGGCTTAGCGAGTTCATACATATATGCAAACATTCAAATAGAAATGATGAACTCACTTAGCGTGTTCACCAAAAAATCCAAAAATTCATCCAAAACGGATGAACTCGCTTAGCGAGTACATCAAAATTTCCAGAAAAAATTGGGGCTTCGAAGCCTCAACTCCCTAGCCACTTTCAGGCATAGGAAATCTAAGCAAAGCCCCTGCAATCAACCTACATTACATATGAAACTAAAGCCCTAATAACACGCTATCAAACTACTACTAATACAGAAGCGACAGTAACATAGAATAAAAAAACAATGAAATAAAAGTTGTCTTCTACCCTAGGGTTCAAAAAATTAAATTGACAAAAGATTGAAGAACTTACTTGGATTGCTGAAGTGGGTGAGTAAAATGAAGGCAAAAGTAGAGACGAAGAAGTGTAAGCACAGTGCAGATGAATGCCAATGATTGCAAGGTATATGTGTGTGGGAAGTTATATTATTGTGCAAATGGTAATTGCCTAAGGCAGTTACTTTTTATTTTTGGAAATTTTGATTGACTCGCTAAGTGCGAGTGACTCGCTAAGCAAACACTCAGGGACGTTTGAATTCTTCAGGATTTAAACTCATGCGCTTTGCGAGACAGGCTCGCTTAGCCCAATTCTGAAATTAGAAAACCCGAGAAGGTTTTGGGCTCAGCGCACAGGTGCACACTTAGCGAGTTATACCGCTCTGATTGGTCTGCTAGTTTTGCTAAGCGGGACATGGCTAGCTTAGTGGATTAAATGCCTCAAGATGCAGTAGTGGGGTTGCGCTTAGCGAGATGGTCTCACTTAGCGTTATGCCATTCCATAGAGAATTTTGGGTTTAGCGGGTGTGACCCGATTAGCCCAATTGACATGGGGGTCCAGACAGAGAGCTTACTGCGCTTAGTGCACAGACATGCTTAACAAGAAACTATGTCGCGCTCAGCGATCTGGCTCGCTTAGCCCAATTTTATTAAATGCAATCCAGAGAGGTTTTTGGGCTTAGCGCAACTGTCTTGCTTAGGGAGACCCCTTCAGCCAATGGGTTAGGGTTGGCGCGCTTAGTGAGCGATGCTACTCGCTTAATGCATGAGGTATGTCTTGCTTAACGCATGAGGCGCGCTGAGCGAGTGGATGATTGAAAAATTTTATCTAAGTTCTTTACTCATCCAATGCTTCAGTGAAGCTTTTGCCAACCTTTGTATCATACAAAACAGACTGAATTCTTACTCTAGCAATCTCAAATAAGCTACAACCTAGCTACATGTAATGATGAACAAAAAATAATGATTGAGAAAATAAAGAAAAAGTTGGGTTGCCTCCCAGTAAGTGCTTCCTTAACGTCACCAGCTTGACGTATGTTACCTCTAAGGGTCCTGTAATTTCTTAGCTTTGACAATCTGAGCTATCTCATTCTCAATCTCATTCATCTTAGAACAAACACTGCGGTCAATTGAGTGCTTTGCTGCATCAAACAAATTAAATGTAACTTTCTGGTCATCCACACTCATTTCAAGATTACCTTTCCCCATATCAACAACACAATTGGTTGTTAACATGAAGGGACGACCTAAAATCAGTAGGATTTCAGCGTCCTCTTCAATGTCCATTATCACGAAATCTGGAGGGAAAGTAAATTGACGCACTTTGACCAACACGTCTTCCACTACGCCATATGGCCTTGTGATTGAGTGATCCGCTAGCTGCAGTGTCATTCTTGTTGGCATGATTTCCAACTCTCCAATCCTTCTGCACATGGATAGAGGCATCAAATTAATGCTAGCCCCTAAGTCAATAATTGTTTTTCCAACTGACACAACACCAATTGAGCAAGGAATTGTGACACTCCCTAGATCCTTGTATTTTGGTGGAAGGATTCTTTGGATAACAGCACTGCAATTTCCCTCGACCACAATATTATCATTGTGGATATATTTGCCCTTCTTGGTCAGCAGATTCTTGAGAAACTTGAAGTAGAGTGGCATTTGTTGCAAGGCTTCCCCAAATGGGATAGTTATATCTAATTTCTTGAAGATATCAAGGAAACGAGCAAAATGTCGTTCCTTGTCCTTCTTAGATGGCACCAAAGGATATGGTGCTTCCTTCCCTATGAATGGAACAACCTCCTTCTTCTTTTCTCTGGCCAACTCACTCTTTGTCTTTTTCTCTTCCTCATTTTTTCTCTTTTTCTCAATTTTTTATTTTTTTCTTCCTCCTCTTCACTTATTTTTTTCTCCCTTATCTGATCTTCCTCATTTTCTTTTTCTCCCTCAACTTCTAACTCCTTTTCATCACTAATCCTACTCTCATCCTCCAATATGGTCTACCTCTTGCTTCTAGTCATGGCATCTTTACATTCTTCTTTGGGATTTTTCTCTGCATTAGCTCCAAAATCTCCAGAAGAATTCTCAGCTATTTGCTTAGCTAGCTGTCCCACTTGGATCTCTAGGTTCTTGATAGCTGACTCGATGCTTTTCTAGTTAGACATTGAAACTTTCATAAACTGAGCCAAATTTTCTTCCAGCTAAGTGGTCCTCTTGTACAAGCTAGGCCCTTGATTCTGAGGTCTGTTGGAAGGTCCTCCTTGGTCTTCATTGAACTGATTTCCTGGATGTGACCTCCATCCTTGCTCCTAATTTTGATTGAAATTTCCTCCTTGTTGGTAACATGAAAAACCGCCTGAATGGAATCCTTGTCTGTTTTGATTCCCCATGTAATTCACTTCCTTTGTAGCATCATCTATGGGTATGCAACAACCAGATTTATGCGCTCCTCCACATATACTGCAACCTCCAACCTGCATAACTTCTAAATGAGAAGGTTGAGTCGCTTGTAACTGTGTTGGCAGCTTGCTAAGTGTCTCAATGAGCGATTCCAGCTACTTAGCTAGTAGCTTGTTCGGTGCCAACAATGCATCCACTGAAGAAAGCTCTAACAGGTTTCTCTTGGTGGGTATATGATCACTAGCAGCCATATTCTCAATAAGTTCCATTGCTTCTTCTGGAGTCTTCAACTTAATCTTTCCCCCAGCAGAAGCGTCTAACAATTGCTTGGACTACAGTGTCAAACCATCAATGAAAATATTCAGCTGAATAGGCTCGGAGAATCCATGAGTAGGTGTTTTCTGCAGCAAGCTACAAAATCTTTCAAGCGCTCCACTCAAAGATTCATCTGGAAATTGATGGAATGAGGAAATAACTGCCTTGCCTTCAATTGTCTTTGATTCTGGGAAGTATTTCCTCAAAAAAATTTCTACTACATCTTCCCATATCTTTAAGCTATTCCCTTTGAAAGAATGAAACCACCTCTTTGCTTCTCCAGCCTAAGAGAATGAAAATAAACTAAGCCTCACTGCATCTTTCGGCACCCCTGCAATTTTCACTGTATTGTAGATTTCTATGTATGTTTCAAGGTGTGTAAAAGGGTCTTCATTTGGCAAACCATGAAACAGATTTCCTTGAATCAGCTAGATCAAGCAATGAGGATATGTGATGTTATGAGCTTGAACTTCTGGCCGCGCAATGCTTGTGAAAAATTGCGGCATGGTAGAGCTAGAATAGTCCTCAAGAGTAACCCTTTGTGGTTGATCTTCTGCCATAATGTGTGCTTCAGACGCACCAACTTTGGATTCCCTCAAGTCTCTGAAGATGATTCAGACGAATGAGCTCCCTCCGAACTTGGTTGTGCTATCCTCTCTTGCAAAGCTTTTCTCCTCCTTCCTGCATTGTTTCTCCTGCAAGTTGCTTCAATCTCCAAATCTAGTGGAGCTAAATTCCCTGCTGAAGAATTACCTCGCATACAAGAAGCACTAAACAGAACAACAGTTAACCAAGTCAAGAGAAAAATTGAATTCTAACTATCTATTCACAAAATTAATCAAATAATAAAGAATAAATGTTTATAAACTGAATTATACTATCTAAGTGGAAAGGAATTCCCCGGGAACGACGCCAAAAACTTGTTAGTGCTCTTTGGCAAGTGTATCGATTCGCTCAAGTAGTATAAAACGGTAAGACCGAGTATCGTATCCTCAGGGAATTTGTTTCACTTAGACATTGTACATCCAGTATGCAAACATTTGTATGGATTAAAAGCAAAGTAAATATCAAGTTGAATTTTGTACTAAAGTCTATTGAAATATGAACTAAATATCAAGAATTTGGATGTGAAAACCATCCAGTAACAAGCGTTGGGTCGTTCTATTTAATTTCTCTTGATGTTAATGTGTATTTTTCTCTATTTCACGTTATCGTAGTGTTCTTATGCTGAGAAACTACTCAAACCAAGATCCCTCTAGCGAATAAGCCTAACTCTCTTTAAACTTCGTCCTTAGTCCCTCAACAAACTTAGTCTAAAAGAGTTGCATTAAGCCTACAACATAATATGGACTAGATCACTGCACTCCATTCCTAGACATACAGATTCTTAGCTTGCTTTAAAGCATTTCCCAATGCTAAAAATCCTAACTATGCATACAAATGGGTGATCGAGCCACAAGCATGTAAAATAAGCATAGATAGAAGCAATAAACACATAAAATAACATTAAATAGATAGTGAAAAAGTGTTGCATCAAGGTTTCAGCAAAACTCCCCAACCAAGAGGCTTAGCCTTCCATTACAAGTAATGCAATCTCTCAATACAAGGAAGGAATAGTTTTGAGTGAAAGAAAATGGAAAAGGATGGTTGAGGATGTCTCCTACAACCTCTAAACCCTACACTTCACTCCTTCTAACCTAAGCTCTCAGCTGCCTTCCTTCTGTCTTCTCAGCTTCCTCTTGTGTGCTCTCTCCAACTCTCTATATTTTATTTTCGCCAACTTCAGTGTTTTAAAGGCTCTTTGACCTTTCAGCTTCCGAAGGCTCGCTTAGCGAGACTGGCTCGCTAAGCAAGAGTAAGTAAATTTTGGCTTAGCGAGACTTGGCGCGCTAAGCATGAGAAGAGACAACGACCTTGCTGGGTAAGATAGCTGCGTGTTAACTGTTTAGCAAGTGTACCAAATGTCCAAGTAATAAAATCTCGGAAGTCCAAGTGTCGATTCCATAGGGATTTTGTGTTGTACTTATCTTGGATACTTTTCAATTTATAAGGGAAAAATAAAAGAAAAGAGTAGAAGGCAGAATAGAAGGCAATAGTAGTAAATTATAAATAAAAAGCAAAAGAATTAAAAGTAGAATAATTAAAGAGAGAATTCAATGGAATGTGAATGTTAGGACCTTGTTTGCCTAGGATGTATGAGTTTATGATTTTTCTTTATCAATTTAGGTGATTCTATTCTACTCACATTTGTTCATCTACTAACCTGTTCTCTTCTTCAGTTGCGAGTGAGTTGTTGATCACCACAGGTTTAGTCTCACCTTCTTCTAGAAACACATACTTTAAATGATCAGGCAGTATCTTCAACTCTACCTTCTTCTCCTTCAATGGCTTCTCGTTCTTTAGTCCTTGAAGTTGGTTCCCCTTTCAACAGTGTTGTATTCTTGATCCAAGTCTTCCAAGCAAGCCCTTAGATCTTTTTCTTCTTCGCTGGTCAAACAGTCTCCTGCATTCACCATGGCTCTTTCCAACGAAGTCCATGGCATTTCAAGAGTGCTAACGTCTTCTTGTCGACTTCCTCCACCTTGAAGCACTTCCAGTTCTCCTTCGGGTACTTCATAGCTTTAAACAAGTCAAAGGTTACCTTCTGATTGTCAACACTCAACTCCAGGTTTCCGTTCCCCATATCCACCACACAGCTGGCAGTCAGCATAAAGGGTCTGCCTAAGATAAGAGGAATCTCTGTGTCTTCTTCAATATCCATGATGACAAAGTCCACCATAAAAGTGAAGTGGCAGACTTTGACTAGGATATTTTCTACTACCCCGTACGGTCTTGTGACTGAGCGGTCTGCTAGCTAAAGTGTCATCTTGGTTGGGTCTATCTTCAAATCACCAATTCTTCTGCACATTGATAGGGGCATCAGGTTGATACTTGCCCCTAAGTCAATGAGGGCCTTTCCTATCAAATCCATCCCTATGGTGCAGGGGATAGTCACACTCTCAGAGTCCTTGAACTTCTGACGTAGCTTTCTTTGGATTACTGCACTGTAGTTGCCTCCTACCACAATGTTCTCATTATCAATATACTTCCTTTTCTTGGTGAGTATGTCCTTCATAAACTTCGTGTAAAGCGACATCTGTTGTAAGGCTTCCCCGAATGGCATTGTTATTTCCATCCCCTTGAATATTTCCAAGAAACGCTTGAAGTAATACTCCTTATTCTTCTTTTACAGTACCAAAGGATATGGGGGCTCCTTTAGAGGGGCTGGTGGCTTTTCTCTCTTAGCCTCTCGCGCTAGCTGGCTTTTGGTCTTAGGAGTTAAGAATGTCTCTTCTTCTTCTTTTGTCTCTTCTTCTCTCTCTTTTTCTTTGTCTGTCCTTCGTTCCCAGACTGGTCTTCTTCTGCTTCACCTTCCTCTTGTGCTCTCTTTTGGCTTCTGATTAGAACTGCCTTGCACTCTTCCTTTGGGTTCGTCTCTGTATTGGCCCCGAAAGTTCTAGTGGGCCTTTCAGCTTTTTCTTGAGCTAATTGGCCTATTTGAACTTCTAAATTCTGAATTGCTGCATCAGTGCTCTTCTGATGTGACCTTGTTTCCTGCATGACCTGTATTAGCAATTCTTCTATATTAGTGGGATTCTCTTGATGACTCGGTCCCTAGCTAGGATGCTGATAGGGCGGCTAACTCTTGTGCTCCTTGTTGTACTGATTCCCTGGATGACTCCTCCAGCTTGAGCCTTATGTAAAAGTCCTCCCTTGGTTGAATCCTGGTGGGCCATGAATTAATCTTGTTGCTCCTTGATTGAATTCAGACGGACCTCCTTGGTTGTAACCTTGGAATCCATGGTGATTTGTAATGCCCATGCAGTTTACTTCTCTGGAAAGGTCTTCTTGAATTGTGCATTGTCCAGGCTCGTGTATTCCTCCACATGTATGGCATCCCCCTACCTGCATCACAAAAGAATGAGAAGGACTTACCGCTTGTAGTTGCTGTGGTAGCTTGCTGAGGGTCTCGGTCAAGGCTTCTATTTGTCTAGATAGCATCTTATTTTGCACTAAGGTTGCATCTTGCATTGTGAGTTCCAAAAGGCTTCTCTTAGTTGGTGCATATTTGCGATCACAAAGAATGGCGTGATCACTTGCAGCCATATTTTCTATTAACTCCATCGCCTCCTCCAGTGTTTTTAACTTGATCTTACCTCCTACGGATGCATCTAGTAGCTGCTTTGATTGAGGTCTCAGACCATCTATGAAAATGTTGAGTTGCACTGGCTCACTGTATCCATGTGTAGGTGTTTTCCTTAGTAGTCCACGGAAGCGGTCGAGCGCCTCGCTGAGGGATTCATCAGGAAATTGATGGAAGGAAGAGATTTCCATCTTCCCCTCAGCAAGCTTTGATTCTGGGAAGTATTTCTTTAAGAATTTCTCTACGACTTCTTCCCATGTCCGAAAGTTGTTACCTTTGAAGGAGTGTAGCCACCTTTTTGCTTCCCCTGCTAGTGAAAAAGAGAAAAGATTGAGGCGTATAGCACTTTCAGGGACACCGACTATTTTAATCGTTACAAATCTCTATATAAGAAGCAAGATGCGCATAAGGATCCTCATTTGGAAGACCATGGAAGAGGTTCCCTTGAGTTAGTTGGATGAGAAAGTGAGGGTAAGAGATGTTGGCCGCTTGAAATTCTGGCCTTGCAATGCTTGTAAAAAATTATGGAGTAGCTGTACTAGAGTAATCCTCTAGTGTGACTCGACGTGCATGTTCGTCCTCCATTTGTACGTGGGTTTGTGGCAAAGGAGGATGTGAGGTGTGACTGCTTCCTTGTGCTTCTTGTTCCCTTTTTCTTCTTGCAGCGTTGTTGCGCCTGCAAGTGGCTTCAATTTCCAAGTTGATAGGAACTATTTCTCCAGTTGCAGTTCTACCTCGCATGGACAAAAACAAGCATTACCCATGCAGATTATGGAAGAAATAATGGAAAAAGAAAAAAGTGCAAAAACAAAGAAAAAGGAAAAGTGTAAAATAAAGAATAGAATAATTGCTTACAAATTGAAAAGGTATGGCAACCAAGTACGAAGACAAAATCCCCAGTAACGGTGCCAAAAACTTGTTAACTGTTTGACAAGTGTACAAATGTCCAAGTAATAAAATCTTGGAAGTCCGAGTGTCGATTCCACAGGGATTTTGTGTTGTACTTATCTTGGATACTTTTCAATTTATAAGGGAAAAATAAAAGAAAAAAGTAGAAGACAGAATAGAAGACAATAATACTAAATTATAAATAAAAAGAAAAATAATTAAAAGCAAAATAATTAAAGAGAGAATTCAATGGAATGCGAATGTTAGGACCTAATATGCCTTGTTTGCCTAGGATGTATGAGTTTATGATTTTTCTTTATCAATTTAGGTGATTCTATTCTACCCACTGTTGGATCGAGTGGCCTTAGAATAATTAAGAAGGGGGGGTTGAATTAATTATTCCTAAACCATTACTAATTAAAAAATTACTCTTCAAAGGCTTTTACTAAATTGTTAAGAGAATGAGGAGTAGAAGAGAAACTTAACAGAAAGTAAAAGCGGAAATTAAATGTACAGCGGAAAGTAAAAGAGTAGGGAAGAAGAAAACAAACACACAAGAGTTTTTATACTGGTTCGGCAACAACCCGTGCCTACATCCAGTCCCCAAGCGACCTGCGGTCCTTGAGATTTATTTCAACCTTGTAAAAATCCATTTACAAGCAAAGATCCACAAGGGATGTACCCTCCCTTGTTCTCTTTGAACCTAGTGGATGTACCCTCCACTAGAACTGATCCACAAGAGATGTACCCTCTCTTGTTCTCAGTCAATAACCAAAGTAGATGTACCCTCTACTTGTACCACAAAAGATGTACCCTCCAATGTGTTAAGACAAAGATCTCAGGCTGTTAAACCTTTGATACTTTGTGAATGGGGATACAAAAGAATTCTCAGGCGGTTAGTCCTTTGAACACTTTTGTATTAGGGAAAGGGAAGAATCAAAAGAATTCTCAGACTGTGTCGTTTTGAATTCTTTGACAAGGGAGAAGGGAGACACAAAAGAATTCAGGCGGTTAGTTCTTTGTTCTTTTGGAAAAGGGAGAAGAGAGACACATAAAGAATTCAGGCGGTTAGTCCTTGGCGAATTCTTTTTGGCAAAGGGAGAAGAGAATGAAAAGATGAATAGCACAAGTTTTCAAGGTTTAGAAAACCAGAAAACTTCAGAAAACTTTTGGTACAAAGAAGAAGAAGAAGTTCAAAGAGATTCAAGACTTGTAAAGGATTGTATGAATAATTGTTCAAGATTGTTGTTAGAAAGATTGATTGAAAATGCCAAACAAAGCCTTGCTTTTATAGACTCTTCATGTCTGGTCAAGAAGACCATTCAAAAAAGTTATAATTTTAGAAGAGTTACATCTTTAGATTTTTCAGAAACAAACACTGATAATCGATTACCAAATTAGTGTAATCGATTACACAAGGCTTTTAAGTGAAAGGATGTGACTCTTCACATTTGAATTTGAATTTCAACGTTCAAGGACACTGGTAATCGATTACCAAAACATTGTAATCGATTACAGCCTTTTGAAAATATTTGGAACATTGTAAATTCAGTTTGAAAACTTTTTCAAACTCATTTTGCTACTGATAATCGATTACAACAATATGGTAATCGATTACTAGAGAGTAAAAACTCTTGGGTAAAGGTTTTGTCAAAAACTCATGTGCTATTCAAAGTTTTGAAAAAAAACTTTTTAATACTTATCTTGATTGAGTCTTTTCTTCATTCTTGAATCTTGAGTCTTGAATCTTGATCTTGATTCTTGAGATCTTGAATCTTGAATCTTGATTCTTAATTGTAGGCTTTCTTCTTGAGTCTTGAATTCTTCTTGATTCTTGAACTCTTGACTTGTTCTTGATTCACTTGAGATGTTCTTTGATTCACTTGAGTTGTTCTTTGATCTTTTGAGCTTTTTGTTCATCACCTTTGTCATCATCTTTTGTTGTCATCATTGTTATCATCAAAACACCTTTGAATCACTTTTGATTCATCATGAAGCTTTGCTTCCACACCCACATCTGTTCATTTGCTTGCCCTTGATTCCTCACGATGACAAACCTATTTTATTAATCTATCTCCCAAATTCCTTTGCAAAGACTCAACAAATAAAATGCATGACGTATGAATTCTAGATGTTTGTAAGAATGCATGGGCATAAAATTATCATTCTATTCCTAGCAATGACTTTCTTATGAAATCCTTTCTTTTTGTTCTTTTAGAAGTTACCTTCTTCCGTGTGTCTAACCCCTAAAACTAATGCATACATATTCTCTCTAAATCTTATTTAGAAGTTACACCCTCCCGAGCGTCTAACCCCTAAAAGAATATAAAGATGAATAAAGCAAGATAAAAGCAGAAAGGATAATAGAATAGAAAAACCTGGAAAAGAATCCTGTTGCATTGATAAATATGAAGTACATCATACATCTCTTTGGCTTTTTAGGCCTGCCAGGCCCTAACAAGGGTTTTAGCCACTCATGGCCATTAAGGGCTTTACAATGAGAGGGGTGAAAGAAAGATGATAAAAAGAGAGAAGAGAGTAAGAATTCTCAGGCTTTAGGTAGTAATGAGAATGCTCTAAGACTTGGTGTGTGTTTTCTCCTTGGCTTGACTTCCTTTTTATAGCTGCTGGAGTGGACTTGGGCCTAATACCAAATTATATATTTTATATCTTTTGGATTTGTTTTGCTTTTAATCCATCCTTTTCGTATCTCATATTTGGCAGTTATCAAAATCAAATCCACCTGATGCCAAAAGATCTTCCTTATTTATATTCTTGATAACTTTTGGATTTGTTTTGCTTTTAATCCATCCTTTTCATATCTGCAAGCCATAAATAAGAAAAATATCAATTCTTATCATTTAATCCAAAAATAACTGCTAAATAAATATTTTCAATATATTTTTATTATAAAAATAACTCATATTTAGCAATTATCACTGCGCGCTAGGCGAGCACATCTCTGACTGATCCTCTTCTAGGATTTCCCAACCCGCTAAGTGAGTTGTATGCCTCGCTTAGTAGATGCCACTCGCTGAGCAGATTTTCCTCCCTGAGCGGGTCATCAGCTACTTGAACCTTCTCTTCTTTGGCCTAAAACTGAGTTGGATTCAACATTAATTCATAGAATTGGAGTATGTACTCTATAAAATCACACTAAGCAGAAAAATATGTACAATTCCTACAAAAAGAACCATAATTTGGAGGTAAAGATCTATTTCCATGCAAATATTCAACATAAAACTAACTCCTAAATAACGACTAACAATAATCTACTTATGCACATCAATTATCAAACTCCCCCAAATTTAAAGCTTTGCTTGTCCTCAAGCAAAAGAAACCAACTATGCTAAGTTAGGTTAATGGCCTGTTCAGAATGTATCAACTACAGTAACTAAGATAATTGCACATTATCAATCAATATCTCCCCCAAATTAGCATTTGTCACATTTCAAGATAGAAGCATGTGCAATTGAGCTAAAGAGATAAAATCAGTTAGCAAGCATGACAAGCATCAAGGAAGATTGACTAAGCTTTTTTCCTCACAAACCAGTGTTTCTCTTAAGCACATAAGTGTTTCAGGAAAAAGTCAATTCATCCAAACAACTAGTAGTCAATTCCCAATTTTTCACTCCATCTCATTCCAGACAATCATATATACACAATGTGGATCCTAAGGACTTTATTAAGCTTGTAACATAGCCGGGTTAGCAAAGAAGTCATGGTTTTTCGTGGATGCAAAGCATGGGTTTTAGGAGAGCATTCACATATTCCCTATTTTATTGCTATCATAATTTCTTTGCTACATCCTTTTGTTATTTTCTTTGATTATCCTACTTACCCTACTAACATCACATAATATTCTATTCAATACCATTTCTTCTGGTTTCTATTTCTCATTTAGAGGGTTTTTTTTATTAACACAATGGAACAACAATGGCATTGTGCCACTTTTTGCAATTTACATTGACTGTGTGATGCTGTTACAATCCCCGCACATAGATAGTTCCAGGCACTCCCCCAATCTTGAACCAAATATCTTTTCTAGGATGATGCTCTCCTATAACCTAAGACAAGGTGCAAGGCAATCATTTCATTCAGTTAGGGTTCAAAAATAAATTCAGTTATGTTAGGCTAAAAAATGTGCAAGGGGTTCCTTCATTTGCTGATATAGGATGGATATTTGGCTTAGTAGCTAAAAAGAAAAAAAAAATCACAACATGGCCTTGATCATTTCCAAATCATGCATCTATTCAGCATTCAGAGATTCATGCAAAATCAGCAATTTAGAGTCATTCGTTCTCTCACAATTAAGGTTCACACAACTTATCGGTTTACAAGCAATTAGTCTACTACTCCATAATTTCTTGTCATGCAAGCTAACTGTTTCACTCATGCGTAACATTTTCACACTCTATCAATCAAAGTAGCGCACACTCACTTGAAGTCGGAAATTTTTTGAAAACAAATATCACAGTGCAATTTTCCCAGAACATGAAATTGATTCAAACCACAAACCTCACAAAAAAAAGAATTTCGTGAATCGATTAGATCAAAATGTCTATCATGCATCACCACTATCAGAATTATAAAACTAACCAAGTGTTGAATCATAAATTACTGCAAAACCATAATAAAGTAAAATGTCTATAATGCTGAAGAAATAAATAAAGTCCTTATCCTGTCACTCAATCATGGGTGGGCCATGGGTACCAAGCTCCCTGCGCTGCAGTGACATCAGCAACATAATCTGTATCCATCTTAGCATCAGCGACACCTGCATCAGCATCATCTGCCTCATCAGTTGGCTCCTGAGCCATCCCAACACATGCATCAACTCCATTAGCTAGGCTGTAAGCCTCAGGAGCCTTACGCCTCCAATAAGGGAACTCTGGACTCCAGGCCATGCCACCTGCTCCAGGAAGTCATGCAGGGAAATGATACGGTGCTGTTGGGAAAGGTGATGGATGCTCTGGATCTTTAGGCACTACCCATGATAAATACTCTGCAACATAGGCATGAGCAGGTCTGGTAGAGTGGAGGAGAAGGAAGGCGTCGCTGGCCTGGGAGATGGAGGAGCAACGGGAGGTGCCTCAACTGGAGCCTTAGCCCTAGCTTTGCGGGACCCAAGGAAAGTGATAGATGGATCAGCGGGGTTGAGGGACTCAAAGGTGAGAGAATCAGAGATGACCCCCCGGGCTTCATTTAGAGCAGTGATCAGAGCCGAAAAGCCCAACCTTGATAGTTGGATTGGGCTATCTAAGAAATTTGATAAGATATCATGGCTCCAACATCTATGTTCATCTTCATCATAAGGCCATAGACCAAACGGGCTCAATCCATGTTAAGGTCTGAGGTATAGGAGGTGGGGGCTAGGTTGGAGTAAGATATGACACTCTAGGTCTGAGCCAAGGTAGTTAGGTCCTTTCTCAGCAACTTGCAGGGGGCTCCTTCCGCATTTAGCATAAATCCCCGCCCTGGAATGCATAGCTTGGCCGCTATGGCCTGGTGGTCGGGGTAGGTATGGCAGTAGCGAGAGTACTCCGAGAAACGCTACCTCGCCTCAAGAACCACCGGTGTCTCCAGGAAGGAATTGAGAGTGGTGGCATCAAATTGAGTCAGCTTCCCCCTGACCTTACGTTGCCTAGGGGTGAGGTGCTTAGGGTCATAAAAGTTGGAGTAAAATTCTTTGACTAGCACCACATCGACACGATTCTCCATCTTACGAGTGAGATGACAATGCTAGTGGTGGCGCTCCACCTCGTGCAAGAACTCATTATAGTGTGAGTAAGCTAACTCAATATTCCTCTTCGGTAAGATGTTCCGGAGATGAACGTTGGTCTGGTACCGGTCCCATGCCTCCTTCGACACAAAACGTGAGGAGTCATAGGATTCTTGAGGCCGAGAGGAAGAAGCACGCTTCTTCTTGGATGCCATCTACAAAAAAACACAAAAAAACAAAATCAACACCAGATTATCAAAGCATGAAAAAGATTATAGAAAAATGCAAGTAACAAAAGGGGGGCGCTAAGTCGCGAAGGATGCACTTAATGCCAATACACAAGAAGAATGAGGGCACTACGCCACGAGGTTCATGCTTAGTGTCAATAGACAAAAGGAATGAAGGCGTTAAGCCACAAGGGTCGCGCTTAGTTCCAATGCACAAAAGGGATGAAGGTGCTAAGCCACGAATGTTGCGCTTAGCACCCTATGGAATCAAGAGAAGAGGTGGCTTAGCGCCACTAGGGCGCTAAGCCTAATTCAAGATAGAGCGGTAATTGGGCTGAGTGAGCATGGCACGCTAAGCCCAAATAGGAAATAAGGGAGAAATTGGGCTTAACACAGAAGTCAAGCTTAGCCTAGGAGCAACCAGAGAAGGATTTAGGCTTAGCGTAGAGGCACGCTAACCCCAGGAGTGAAAGGGTGATTGGCTGAGCACGTGGCGCACACTAAGCCTGACACAACTGGTAGCATTGAACACAACAAGGCTTAGCGCAAATGAGTGCGTTAAGCCTGCATGGTGGAGCTAAAAAGCATGGTGGGCTTAGCGCCACTTGTGTGCTAAGACAAGGTATGAAACACGAAAAGACATTAGGGCTCTGCGCAACCACGCACGCTAAGCTCAAGCACGAAACACACAGAACCTAGAAATTATAAACACACAGAAAAACCCGCTAAGCACAAGAGTAAGGCTTAACGAGTTCATACAAAAACCCAAAGAATATGAACAAAATTCATGAACTCGCTAAGCACATGGGTCAGGCTTAGCAAGTTCATCAAAAACCCATAAATTGTTATGAAAATGACATGAACTCGTTAAGCGCATGAGTCCAACTTAGCGAGTTAATCAAAAACCCAAACAAACACAAGAAAAAAAAAAGCATGAACTCATAAAATGACTTTTGTAAGGCTTTAAAGGCACGAGCTTGCTAATCCATGAAGGTAGACTTAGGGGTTCGAAACTAAACCAAAGAATAACAGTCCCTATGAAGAAAACAATAAAACTACAAGGCCTAGGTGAACAGAACAGAAACAAACTAAGTGTAGAACAAAAAATGCAAGAAACACAATGCACAGATGCAACATGAATGCTAAACTCAAGAGAAGCAAAGTATCCTAAGAACGATGCTTACATAGATAGTATGCCACGAAGAGGAAAAAAATGTGGAAACAAAAATGCACGAAGATAAGGTGGTGCAGGAGAGAAAAAAAAAAGTAAAGGGAGTGGGGAGGAAAAAGTGAAGTGGGCGGAATGGGGAGAGGTTGGGGGTTTAGGGCAGTTTACGAAATAGCCTGCAGTTATTGATTATACGCTTAGCGTGGCCACGCACTAAGCGTGCAGTCTGACAACAGCAATAACATTAAAGTACTATGCACTTAGTGAAGGCATCTTGCTTAGCAACCTGAGGACGAAGTCCTTTGGTCTTCCCCCCCCCCCCCAACCTTTTTTTTGCTTGCGCTTAGCGCATGTTTGCGCTAAGCTCAGTTTGTGAAATACCCAACTCGAGAAGGTTCTATGCTTAACGCTTGATTGGCAGGCTTAGCGAGTTCTGCAGCTAGGATTGGTTTGTAACTTTCGCTCAGTAAGCACTTCCCCGCTTAGCGAGCATGAGTAATGCGCTTAGCCTTTATAGTTGCACTCAGCGAATTGAATGATAGAAGATGCAGGGACATGGTGTGGCTCAGCGTCCTGCTCACGCTCAGAAACCAGGCTTTGCACGCTCAACACGTGGGTGTCGCTAAGCGTAATTAACAATTGATTTCTTCCAGAGACATTTTTGGGCTTAGCGAAGGTGTCGTGCTAAGCTCAAATAGAATGAATTTCCACGCAAAGGATTTTTTGGGCTCAGCACGAAGGTTGCGCTTAGCGATTAGGATCTATGCTTAGCGCGAAGTTTGGCACTAAGCCTAATAGGGAATATGGTCAGTTAGAGGCATTTTTGGGCTGAGCACTACAAGATGCGCTTAGCAGGAGAGATTGGGCGCTTAGCGATGTTGGTCTTGCTTAGCGCCGCTCCAGATCATAACAAAGGTGCTTAGCGCAAAGACACGCGCTTAGCACGACATGACCAAAACATGGCTACACTCAAAATTCAGTAGTCATCAGACCGCCAGTTCCAGGGCTCTCTGGGTACCATAAGCCAACACTAGACCTAACATTCAAGCATCCATGGAGATATCCAGTAATTTTCAACCTTTATTCTACCTAGAATTTATCTTCTCTACTTTAAGGGCTACTCTATTACTACACCACACTACCTAAAAAAATAACTAACATGAATAGAGAATGAGAAAAAGGTTAGAAAGCTGGGTTACCTCCCAGTAAGTGCTTCTTTAACGTCACTAGATTGACGTAGGACACCCACTAAGGGTCTTGCAGATTGAGAATGGTGGTTATTCTCTCAATGTTGCCACCATGGTACAACTTCAATCTCTGGCCATTCACCACCCAACTTCTCTTCGAATCATCTGAAGAAGGATCCATCAATTCCCCAACTCCATAAGGCTTTACCTCTTTGATGGTGAAGGGGCCAGACCATTTGGACTTGAGTTTGCCCAGAAACAGCCTAAGTTTAGAATTGAAGAGCAGAACTTGTTGTCCTAGTTGAAAACTCTTCTTTAATAGTTTCTTGTCATGGTAGGCCTTCATCTCCTGTTTATATAACTTGGAAGAATCATAGGCATTGAGCCTCATCTCTTTAGCTCTAGGAGTTGTAGTTTCCGCTTCTTAGTGTTGAACAAGTGGTCTCAATAACTTAAGAGGGGGTGAATTAAGTCTTAAAAATTTTCTGACTAACGAGTTTTAATCCCCTTTTAAAAGATATATGATAGATTCAAAATGCGGAAGAAGAATAAGAAATCAATTTTAATAATGTTCTTTTAAATGCACAAGACAAAGTAAACTGCAATAAAATAATCGAGATGAGGGAAGAGAGAATTGCAAACTCGATTTATACTGGTTCGGTCACTTCCCGTGCCTACGTCCAGTCCTCAAGTAACCCACTTGAGATTTTCCACTATCCTTGTAAATCCTTTAAAATCTTTGAACACACCTTGGGATCCCTTACCCTTGTGTTCAAGTTTCTCACACACCAAGAGACAAAAAGTCTCTTGATTACAACTGAGTTTTATAAGAGATGAACAAATTGATTTATCTCCTTTAGAGCAGATGATACAATTTGAAGTTCCTGGAAGAATTTTCAATAATTTGCAAGAGTTTGGCCAAATTTGTTTAGAGAGATTTTGACAATTAAGTTCTCTAAGAATTCTATAATTTTCAAAGTAGGGACACACACGCATATATAAGCTCATTGTGCCTATTCAAAAATAGTTTTAAGAGATGTGTCTTTTCAAATGGTTTTTCTGAAACTTTTTCACTGGTAATCGGTTATAAGATTCTATTAATCGATTACACAATTATATTTTTGAAGAGTTATGATTTTTCAAAAGTTTTTCTGAAATCTCTTCGCTGGTAGTCGATTACATGACTCTTGTAATCGATTACACATATCAAAATTTAAATAATTTTGTGTCATTAGTTCATCAATTCAAAATTTCAAAAAGTCATTATCACAAAATCTCTGGTAATCGATTACATGAACCTGATAATAGATTACCAATTCAAAAAGAAATTTTTTGAACTGATTTTATCCTTAATAAAAGAATTTTGATAGTAAAGATTTTAAGGCCAAAGTATAGCAATCAAATTGAGATTCTTTTAACAAATTGACTAAGTCCTTATCTTAGTTTTTCTTGATCTTGTTTGTTGACTTGATTTGATTTGTGCTCATCAAGTAAAATGTTTTGGTATCATCAAAACCTGCATGATATACATTCACACTCACTAGATAGAACTTCATCAAAATTCAGGAATCTCAGTGTGAATGCAGAGGCTTGAAATGTTGGTGCTCATCAAGTAAAATGTTTTGGTATCATCAAAACATGCATGATATACATTCACAAGATGGAGGCCTTATGCTCCATCTCTACTGGTAGATGACAAGCCTTCCCATAGACCATCTAGAAAGGAGACCGTCCTATGGGAGTCTTGAAAGCGATTTGGTAAACCCTCAAGGCATCATCCAGTTTGGTAGCCCAGTCTTTCCTTGAGGATGCCATAGTCTTCTCTAAAATATTCTTTAATTCCTTGTTGGATACCTCAACCTGACCATTGGTTTGGGGATGATAAGGTGAAGCCACCTTGTGAGTGACATTATAATGCCCCAGTACCTTCTGCAATTGGGCATTGCAGAAGTGTGAACCTCCATCACTTATCAAGACTCATGGAACCCCAAATCGGGCAAATATATTCTTTTTCAAAAAATTTATGACCGTCTTGGCATCATTCTTGGAAGCAGCTACAACCTCCACCCATTTAAAGACATAATCCACAGCCACCAGTATATATTCACTTCCATAAGATGATGGAAGGGGATCGACAAAGTCAATACCTCAACAGTCAAAAAATTCCACATCGATTATATTCTGAAGGGGCATTGTCCGCGGCCAGCAAGTGTACCGGATCGCACAAATAGTATAAAACGATAAGAACCGAGTATTAAACTCTCGGGGAACTTGTGTTATCTGGCAAACTATTTCGGTAAATAGGTGTCTGGTATGAAAAGATGATTGTGGTTATGAACATGTATGTAAACTATCTATGCAAAAAGAAAGAAAATCACGCGAGAAATATTGTGTAAAAACAAGTAGAGAACGCGTTGGTCTTCCTAATAGGTTCCTGATGCTAAAACGGGTGTTCTCTATCTAACAATGCCCATGTATTCCTATGTTGTCTCCTGGACTGCTAGACCCCGATTCCTCATGATAGCCTAGCCTAATCCTGATCAAGTCTCGTCCGCAGATTCCTTTTGTAAGACTAAACTCAACTAGGACCACATTAAGACACACATACACAACTAAGTTCTTGTACCCCGATTCCTCGTAACAGTACAACAACTTAGCCCCGTACTATCAAGGACTTTAGAATCAGACTAGTTTCCACTGTTGAATGACCCTAACAAAGCATGCATCTACGTGATCAAGGTAAAGGCATACTGGAATGAAAAGCAGATAGCACAGAGAACACACAAAACATCATTACATAGATAGAAATATATTTACATCAGGTACCTACAAGGAAGATCCAACAGAGGATTTAGCTTTCCATAGTTTGGAAACCTCCTTTACAACACAGAGAAAAACAAGATGAAAGATTGCAAAAATACAAGTGGTGAGGATGTCTCCATCCCCTCTAGGATCTCACAATCACTCACAAACTCATCTCAAGCTTTTAGAACAACTTCCGCCTCGAGCTCTCGTCTCTACAGATCTTCACACAGCAAAATTTCTCAGAACTCTTTGGAACTTGGACCTTTCTCTCTCTAGAACTTCCTAAACATGTAAAAGCTTCAAGCCAAGGCAGACTCTTGTGCATGCAGAGGCTTCTCAAGAAAAAATGCCAAACTCCTCTCAAAAAATCTGATTTCAAGCTTAAATAGGTGGGTTGGTTCGTGCTTGCGCGCTTAGTGCAAATCTGAATCGCTTAGCACGCATAAGTGGATTTTGGCTTAGCGCGCTTCTCTCGCTTAGCGGATGAGTTGAAGCGGTGTGCTTGATGACCTGGGGTGGTGCGCTCAGCGAACCTAACAGCTCATCTTCTTCTGGATTCTTCCTTGCGCTTAGCCACTAAGTGTCGCGCTTAGCGAATGCTCGCTAAGCCAGCATATTGGCTTAGCGAGAAGGTGAAGACAACACTTTTGCCAATTTGCCTAATTAACCTGAAATTGAGAGAAATTGATTATTAAACACACAAAACAAAAGTATAAATTATCTATTACCTATATTTAACATAAAATACTTATAATATTATAAAACAACTATAAATTGGAGAAGTTTGATACAATATACACAAGTTTTATACACAAAAGTTAGTCATTTTCACGGACTAATAGGCATCTCATTTCTGTGGGATATACCATCGGTCCGCTAACATTGGTCATAGTGCAACACATGATCATGCACATCTTTAAAAATTGAGGGCTAGAAGAAACCAGCTCACAGGACGTTTGCAGCTATCTTATCCCCATTGTAATGATCTTCGCAAGGAGAATTATGACATTGCCACAATATACTCCTGGCCTACCTCCTTAACAGATTGTCTGCTTCAATCTTAAACAAATGAGGATTATCCCAAACATAAAAGTGTGCATCATGAAGGAATTTTTTTTTATGCCAATTCAGATCCTTGGGAATGATCCCCGCAACCTTGTAATTAGCAAAATCTGCAAACCATAGTCTCTTATTCACAACTAGTAATGACTCATCAAAGAATTCATCATGGATTTCTAGTTCTTCTCGAGTCATATCTTCATTAATCAACCTTGATAAGTGGCCAGCCACTAAATTCTCTAACCCTTTCTTATCTTTAATCACAAGGTCAAACTCTTGGAGCAAAAGTATCCATCTGATAAGCCTTAGTTTGGACTTTGGAGTCTGCCTTTATGAGAAGGTATTTTATGGCTGCATGATCAGTGAATACAACCACTAAAGTTCCCACCAAATAGGATCTGAATTTTTCTAGAGCATACACGATAGCAAGCAACTTTTTCTCTATGGTGGCATAATTCAGTTGCACACCATTTAGGACTTTACTCGCATAGTATATGGAGTGAAATACTTTCTCCTTCCGTTTCCCCAAAGCAGCACCTACTGCGTAATCACTTGCATCGCACATTAGCTCAAATTCTTTGCTCCAACCAGAAGTTGTAATCACTAGAGCTAACACCAATATGTCCTTCAAGGTCTGAAATTCTGCCAAACACTCTTCATCAAATTTAAACACAACATCCTTATTGAGTAAATTACTCGATGGCTTTGCAATCTTGGATAAGTCCTTAACGAAATTCTTGTAGAACCCAGCGTGTCCCAGAAAACTCCTGATGCCTTTTACATTAACTGGTGAGGGAAGCTCTTCAATTACATCAATTTTGGCTTTGTCCACTTCAATGCCTCTAGCAGAAATCTTATGTCCCAACACAATTCCCTCTTGGACCATGAAATGAAATTTCTCCCAATTCTGAACTAAATTTGTCTCCTTGCGCTGCAAGACCAGCTCCAAATTGGTTACACAACAATCGAAAGATGGACCAAACACTAAAAAATCATCCATGAACACTTCAATGCATTTCTCCACCATATTTGTGAATATTGCTAACATACACCTCTAAAACGTGGTTGGAGCATTGCATAGCCCAAATGACATCCTCCTATAAGCAAAGACACAAAAGGGACAAGTAAATGCATTTTTTCTTGGTCCTTGGGATCTACGACAATTTGATTATATCCAAAATATCCATCCAAGAAACAATAGAACGATTGGCCTGCTAACCTCTCGAGCATCTGATCCATGAATGGTAGAGGGAAGTGATCTTTTCTAGTGGCATCATTCAACTTTCGATAATCAATGCACATTCTCTATCCTGTGACAGTTCGGGTGGGAATGAGGTCATTTTTTTCATTTCTTACCATAGTCATTCCACCTTTCTTGGGGACTACTTGCACTATGCTCACCCAAGCACTGTCTGAGATATGATAGATAAGTCCTGCCTCCAAAAGTTTAAGGACTTCTTTGTGCACCTCTTCATTCATTGAAGGATTAAGCCTTCTTTGTGGTTGTCGCACTGGCTTGTAATCAACTTCCATCATAATTTTATGCATGCAATACGAAGGGCTAATTCCCTTGAGGTCTGAGATATGCCACCCAATGGCTGCCTTATGCTTTTTGAGAACTTCGACCAGCCTGAACTCTTCATCCGAGGACAAGTCACTGCTATTCACCACTTGCTTTGTGACATTCTCTTCCAAGAACACATATTTTAAGTGGGTTGGCAGGACCTTCAAGTCTACTTTGGGTTTCTTAGCTGTGGTATCCTTTTTTAACTCTTCAAAAGCATATTCCCCCCAAAGGAATTTCCTTCAATCTATCTAAGTCCTCCAAGCAAGCTCTAAGGTCTTTCTCCTCCTCCTTTGTCAGACAATCAATAGCATTTGTTAATGCCCTTTCTAATGGAGAGTGGAAAGTCAGACTTTGCACAACTATGTTGGCCTCTTGCTCAGTTGTCTCCACTTTGAAGAAAGCCTTGTTGTCACTGGGATGCTTGATTACTTCAAATAAGTTAAAGGTCACCTTTTGGTCATCCACACTCATTTCTAGATTACCATTGCCCATGTCAACTACACACTTAGTTGCAGCATAAATGGGCGGCCTAGAATCAATGGAATGTTAGAATCCTCCTCAATATCCATAATGAAAAAATCCGCTGGGAATGTAAATTGACATACTTTGACTAGAACATCTTCAACTACACCATAAGACCTCGTGATAGAGCAGTCTGCGAGTTGAAGTGTCATCCTGGTGGAAGCAATCCTTAGATTTCCTATCTACCTGCACATTGAGAGTGGCATCAAATTAATGCTCGCTCCAAAGTCAATGAAAGCTTTTCCAACTGAGCCAGTCCCTATGGAACAAAGAATGGTCACACTTCCAGGATCCTTGAATTTCTGTGGCAAAATTTTTTAAATAACCGCACTGTAGTTCCCTTCCACCACTATGCTTTCATCATTAATGTATTTCCATTTCTTGGTGAGGAGGTCCTTGAAGAATTTGGTGTACAAAGGCATCTTTTGTAGAGCCTCCCCGAAGGGAATTGTGATTTCTAACTTCTTGAATATATCAAGAAATCGAGCAAAGTATCACTCTTTTTCTTTCCTTGAAGGCACGAGAGGAAGATATGGGGCTTCTTTCACCAAAATGGTGGATGGGTCTCTCCTACTCTCCCTCGCCACTTGGCTTTTGGTCTTTGGCTCATAGCTTACTTCCTCGCTCTCTTACCTCTCATTTTTTTGTTTCTCTCTTTTTATTTTTCTCTTTATTCATTTTTTCTCCCTCTGCTTATTTTCTTCCTCCCTTTCATCTTCATTTTCTACATCTCTCTCAGTATTCTCTTCCATCTTCTCCACTCTCTCTCACCCTTGACTCCTAGTGACTACTACTTTACACTCATCTTTTGGGTTTTTCTCAATATTTGCCACAAAATTTCCAGTGGACTTTTCATCTAGTTTCTTGGTCAATTGCCCCACTTGAATCTCTAGACTTTTTATTGCTGACTCCGTGCTTTTGTGATTAGACATAGATACTTGCATAAATTGAGTCAATGTGTCCTTCAGCTTGGTCGTCCTCTCATACAAGTTAGGCCCTTGATTAGGAGGCCGATTGGATGGAGCCCTTTGATTCTTGTTGAACTAATTCCAAGGGTGGGACCTCTAGCCTTGGCCCTGATTATGAGAGAAGTTGCCCCCTTGCTGGTATCCTGAATAACCACCTAGATGGAAAACTTGTCTGTTAGGGCTAGCCATATAATTAACTTCCTTGGAGATGTCATCATGAGTCATGCAAGCACCAGACTCCTGAGTTCCTCCACATATACTACACCCCCCTACTTGCATGACTATCGAAGAAGCAGGTTGAACTGCATGCAGTTGTTACGAAAGTTTATTCAAGGTTTCTGTGAGAGACTCAATTTTCTTGGCCAACAACTTGTTCTGCGCCAACAAGGCATCCTGCGATGTAAGCTCCAAGAGACTTCTCTTTGCAGGTGTGTGGGCTCTATTGTGAAGTAAGGCATGGTCACTAGCTGCCATATTTTCAATTAATTTCATGGCCTCATCAGGGGTCTTCAATTTAATATTTCCCCCAACTGAAGCATCAAGCAACTACTTAGAGTGGGGGCATAGGCCATCAATGAAAATATTGAGTTGTATGGGCACTAAACCCATGAGTAGGGGTCTTCCAGAGTAGCCCACGAAAACGATCCAGGGCTTCACTCAAAGATTCATCAGGGAACTGGTGGAATGAGGAAATATTTGCCTTCCCTTCAGTTGTCTTTGACTCCGGAAAATATTTCTTTAAAAAAATTTCAACTACCTCTTCCCAAGACCTTAAACTATTCCCTTTGAAAAAATGTAACAATCTCTAGGCTTCACCGACTAGCAAGAAGGAGAATAGGTTGAGTCTTATGGCATCCTCTGGGACTCCCGCTATCTTCACCGTATTACATATTTCAATATAAATGGCTAGGTGAGCATAGGGGTCTTCATTCGGTAGGCCATGGAAGAGGTTGCCTTGGATGAGCTAAATAAAGGAGTGTGAATATGAGATATTGGCCGCTTGAACATCTGGTCGAGCAATACTAGTGAAGAACTAAGGTGTGGTGGAGCTAGAATAGTCTTCAAGGGTCACCCTCAGTGGTCTGTCTTCTGCCATGATAGTTGCCTCAAAGGTAGACAGCACTGGCTCCCCCAAGTTAACTGGGAATGAAGAAGATGATTAAGAGGATAGAATCCTTCTGTCACCTTGGTCCACTGACTCTTCTTGTAGCTCCCTTCTTTTTCTAGTTGCGTTGTTTCTTCTACATGTTGCTTCAATCTCCAAATTCAGTGGAGCTAAGTCCTCCACTAGAGTTTTACCTCGCATACAAAAAGCAAGCTACTACAGAGCAGATAACCGGGGCAAAGGATTAAATTAACAAGGAGAAATGTGTATATGTATAAAAAAAATGAACGAATAAAGAATAATTGCTTCCAAACTGAAGTATGCACAACTAAGTACAAAAATCAAAATCCCCGCAACGGTGCCAAATACTTGTTAACTAATTCGCAAGTGCACCAATTTGTCCAAGTAGTATTTTAAATAGTAAAATAGAGTATCATTTCCACACGAATTTTGTTTGTGCTCAACTAGTGCGTATTCAATTTATGTGCAATTAATGAATGACTTGGGAAAATGCTATGTAAATCATTTTGGTTGCAAATTAAACGATGGTGCGATTCTAGACTAAAACTGAGTAAAGAAAACAAACATTGAGCTTGATGATGAAAAGCGAATGCAGGATTTGATTATGTCGAGAACTCCCTACTGAAACCTTTATTGACATAATTGGGGTAATTTTTCTTTATTTGATATTATTCTAGTTATCACCTACATCCGTGAAACTACTCTAACCATGATTCCTCACACGAGAGAGCCTAATTCTCCTAGTTTCTTCCTTAATCCTTCAAGAACTAAACTAAGTGAACTGCATGACTAACAAAGATGTACACCTTGGCTAAATTACTTCACACTATCCCTAGCAATGAAGCATTTTAAATGTTCTTCCAAGTTCTAAGGATTACCCACATTCCCCAATGCTTAAACCCTAACATAACATATAAATGGATGATCAAACCAAGTACATGGAAATAAACACATGAAGAAACAATGAAACTAGCAATAATATTAAATAGATAGTAATAGTTTTTACATTAAGAGAGTTTGGTGGAAAAAAAGCTCCCCACAACGGATTGTTTAGCCCTTCATGGTCATGAAGGGCTCAAATATACAAAAGGGTGTAAAAGGTAAAGGGATAGGGAATGAAGATGAAGTGGGGAAAGAGAGTGGGCTCCCAATGATTGTCTTCTTCCTCTAACTCAAGCTTAGGGCTTTTTCTACTATCTGAACGAACTCTTTCTTCCCCATAACTTTTTGCTTAAAAACCTTTCTTGAGTCTGAAATCCCGCGACTACGCGCTGAGCACGTCTACGTGCTCAGCGCGAGTAAGTGGTTGGGCGCTAAGCGAACCATGTGCGCTAAGCGCCCTTTCGGTTGACTGCAGGTTCTCTCTGCTGCTGCTTCACGCTGAGCGGACACTCTCCCGCTAAGCGAGCTTGGCGCGCTGAGTGCAAACCATTAGGCTTCAACTTCTCTCTCTATCCCTTGTCTTTATAACTGCAAAATAAAATCATCAAAATAGTATGAATTAGTAGTTTAAGGCATCTACTGCACAACAACTTAGAAGATGCTGAAATTTTAATGATACACACAAAAAGAAGCAATAAAAATGGGAGGATATTGCTAATTCTTATATGTTTTAATTACATAATCTACTTATGCACATCAATTATCACCTATTTTGTGAAGTCAAAAAATTTTAAATTTGGATTTAATTGGGTTTTTGAAGGACTAAGTATTGAATGATTTTGGGTTTTCTTTAGGGTTGGTTTATGGTTTAACCGGGTTATATTAGGGTTGATTAGTGTTCAATTAGGGTATGATTAATGGTTGACAGTAAATTGAGAGTAGTTAATGGCAAAAGTGGGTACAATTTGCAGAATTAGCATTGATATAGATGTGTTTAAAACATTATTAAAACATCCGTTTTCCCTTAAACTATTTCATGTTAAAACGTTATTTCTATATGTGTTGCATGCATGAGTTTCAAATTAAAATTGCATCATAGTGGTTTCCTTCAAATGGACCCTGTGATGTAATATGTTGGGACTAGCAATTCTATAAGTGCCATTGATATAGATGTGGACAAGTGGTCATTCTTTGAAGCAATTGGGATTTTAAAAGAAGACTTTGGATATGGTGATCAACCAATGAGGCTATGGTGGAAAGGTGGTGATGGTGAGTATAAGGAGATGACAATAGACAATCATGCATTGGAGCTGTCTAATTATGCCATTGCTAACAGTTGTGAGGTGGAGTTGTTTATGGAATGTGTTGGTGGTAATGAGGGGGTTGTGGATGACAATTTTTTTGAAGACAGTAGTGATGAATCACTGAAGGATGTACAATTATATGACTCTGAGGAGGAAATGACAATTGGACTGGATGATAGTTTTGATTTACCTATTCCAGAAATTGGTAAAATGAAAAATAAATGAATAAAGAGGTTGACTTTAAAAAAAGGTGTGTAATCTGAAGGAGAAAGGTGATTCAAGTGATGATGTTTGTGCCAATGTTTTTGTTCATAAAGATGATGACATACCTAACAGCCAACTTGTACGTGTTGAATTAATTAAAGTATCTGAGGATTACTTCAACCAAGAGAAAAACTTAAACCTACCAAGTAAAGTGCGGAGTGATGCACATTTCAGGCCAGGGAACAAAGCTGTTGATGGCAAGAAGGTTGCTGGTAAAGGTAAAAAGCTTGTTGGTAGGGTTAACAAGGGTACTGGTGGAGGTAAGAAGCCTGTTGGTAGGGGTAAGAGGGCTAAACAAATTTTTTTGAATGTTAGTGCCAGTTTTTCGGTGTCACCCAGTTTGCTTGAAAATGATATTGAAGATGAGTATGTTAGTGAATAGTTGTGCAGTGATGATTCAGATGAAGATGTAGTCAAGAAATACTATGAAAGATTCAATAGCGAGTTGCTTTGTAAGGAATTTAAATGGAAGTTGGGATTGGAGTTTGCTTCTTTGAAAGAGTTCAAAGAAGCCATACTAAAATACAATGCTTTAAATGGAAGAGAAATCAGGTTTGAATTCAATGATAAGAGACGAGCAAGAACAAGGTGTAAGCATTGCACTGAGTATCTAGTATATGTCAATAAGGTAGGTCAGACTGACACATATAGGCTTAATACCATATAGCCTAAACGCACATGTGAGAGGGTTTTCAATAATACAAGTGCCAAGTCTACATGGGTCGCCAAAGTCTTAGTCAACAAGATGAAGGCAACATATGCTGACATGTATATAAAGGATATAATTGATGACATCAGGGCTAACTACTCAACTAGAATTACATTGTCTAGGATATAGAGGGCTAAACAACTAGCAAAACAGGTTGTTGATGGTGATTTTGTCAAGCAGTATTCCTAGCTCTAGTCATATGCTGTTGAACAAAATGATAGATGCCCAAATAATTCATGTTTGATTTGAGAGGAGAGACCATCCATTGAAGTACTACTAAGATTTGGTAGTTTCTACATGTGCTTAGAGGGAGTTTTACCATTTAGGGATATTTTATTTCGATTTTCTTCATATGCAGGTCGTTTTCAAATTATTTTTTGAAAAGGAAGTAACTCGTAACAAGTGTTACGACTTCTGAGTAACACCTGTTATGACTAATTATTTTTTTTACTTTTTTTAATGAAAGTCGTAAAATTTTTTACGACTTCAAAGTCATAAGTTTTGTTTCTATTTTTATTTTTATTTTAGAATTTTGTATACACATGTGTTTTCTTTTTTTTCAATTTTTTTTAAAAATATAAATAATTTTATTTATTTAATTATAAAATAAATATTTTTAATTTTAATTTTATTAGTTTTATTTAATATCTTGTATATATTTTTTATATGGTTTTATTTAATATGCTATATATTTTTCAAATATTTTTTATTTTAAGTATTTTATATATTTTTTTAATAATGTTTCATCTAAAATATTTTGTATATTTAAAATTTAGATAATTTTTTATATTTTAATAGTTTGTATATTTAACATAATCGTAATAACTATGCATACAAACAAATAAGTAGACAACTAATATAAGTTTTAATTTTTACGTTTCTCTTTAAGTTATATTGTTCATTTTATATTAATTTATTATGTTGTTTTTAATTTAATAATTACTTTTTTTTATTAATATTAACTTATAATTTATGAAATAATATTATTTATTTTGTATAAATTAATTTATTATTAACAAGTAAAATAAAAAATATTTATTTAAAAATTAAATAAATAAAATTATTTACAATTTTAAAAAAATTAAAAACAAAACAAAAAATAAAATACAAGTAAATAAAAAATTTTAAAATAAAATACTTTAAACGTAAAAAAAAAAATATGACTTCAAGTCATAAAAAACAAAACTTAGGACTTTGAAGTTGTAAGTTAAAAAAAAATATGTACGACTTTGAAGTCATAAATAAAATAAAAAATTAAATTGAAGTTCTAAAAAATTTTACGACTTTCTTTAAAAAAGTAAAAAAATAATAAGTCGTAACAGGTATTACGACTTCTTAGTCAGAAGTCGTTATGTCTGTTTCGACTTACCTCCTTTTCAAGAATAATTTGAAAACGACCCCCATATGGAAAAATTGAAAAAAAATACCCTTGAATGGTAAAACTCTTGTGCTTAGAAGGTCCAAAAACTGCTTTCAAAAAGGCGTGCAAACCCTTGATTGGTGTAGATGAATGCCATCTAAAATCAAAGTTTGGAGGACAACTGTTGATTGTTGTTGGCAGAGATTCGAATGACCAGTACATGTCTATTGCTTTTGCTGTTGTAGAAATAGAGACCAAGGAAACATGGAGATGGTTTCTGAATTTGTTGTTCAAGGATATTGGTGATGTTGAAACCAACCAATGGGTGTTCATTAGTGATCAACAGAAGGTAAAAAAACTATACACTTTGATTGTACTTTATTATGTTGTTGATATTTTTTGGATTATTTTCATGAGTTACTTTATGTGTAGGGATTACAACAAGTTTTTTTGGAATTTTCAACCCCGATAGAGCACAGGTTCTGCCTGCAACATCTTTACAACAATTTTAAGAAAAAATTTGGTGGTGGGGTAATGCTGAAAGATCTGATGATGGGGACTACTAAAGCTACTTTGAACAGTTGCAGAAACACAAAATGCAGCAGATTAAGGACATCAACGAAGCTTCATATCATTCGTTGTATAACCTAGCGAGGACAACATGGTGTAAGTATGCATTCTCACGTTACCTAAAGTGTGATATTTTGATGAACAACCTTAGTGAGTCCTTTAACAGTACAATACTAGTGGATAAGGATAAGCGTGTCATAACCATGTGTGAGTGGATTAGAATATACCTCATGAATAGGTTTGCAACCCTTAGAGACAAATTGAAAAATTACAAAGGTGAGGTGATGCCTAAGCCCATGAAAAGGTTGGACTGGGAGGTTGAAAAGTTTGGGAATTGGGTAGTTGCTTGGGGAGGAGATGGAGATTTCAAAGTCACTCATCTGCATTATGGTGAGAAATTTATTATTGGTATAAACAACAGAGTTGTTCATGTAACTTTTGGGGATTGGTTGGAATGCCTTGCAAACATGCAATGGTTGCCATACAGTTCATAAATTTTAAAGTTGTAGATTATGTGAATAATTATTATTCAAGGGAAACATATGGTGTTTGCTATAGCCATAAGGTGACATGAATTAATGGTATGGATATGTGGCTAGTTAGAGAGTTTGATGAGATTCACCAATAAAATACAAAAAGGGTCTAGTAGACCAAAAAAATTGAGAAGGAGGGAGCCTGATGAGGACCTTAACAGGACTAAGATAAGAAGGGGACCCAACTCCATATAAATGCAATAGATGTTGGGCAACAATTCATAATATGAGGAGGTGTCCATTGCTACCTCCAGTAGTACCTGAAGAAGAAAATGAGGAACCTAGTAGAGCTGCTAAAGGTGTAATTGAGGGTGCAGCTCAAGGTGCAGCTGCTGGAGTTCAATATGGACCAATCAATGTAGTTGAGGGTAGCACTAGAGGAGCAACATAGCTTGGCACTAAAGGAGCGGCTCGGGTTGGAAATAAGGGTGCACCTGCCGAAGGTCAGACTCAGTAAGTCAATATTGTTGAGGCTAGAAATGAGGGTGCACTTGTTGAAGTTCAGACTGAGCCACTCAATGTTGTTCTGGGTGGAAATGAGGGTGCACCTGCTGGAGTTCAAACTCAGCATCAAAAGAAGGACATCACACAAATCAAATGTTTAAACACAAACAATAAGGTAAAGTTTTCATGCATGCTTAGCATACCACATCACACTTCATATAGATTAATTTGGTAACTTAATTTTGTAGGGAAAAGGTATGCAACAATTTGTAAGAAAAGTTGTTGGTCCTTAACAACATCAGTAGTCCAAACCTACAAATAAGCACACAACAGTACTAATTGCATTAATTTGTACTCACTGTATTAATTTTCACAAATTTCAATTTTGTAGGGGTACTGTGGGCACGACACTGCTGTCAATGAAAAAGTACAAAAACTTGCTCCTAAACGCAAGGCACCAAAAACAAGGGAAAAAATTAAAGGTTGTCAACTACCTACTATTGAGAAGAAGATTAAGCTAGGAATTGGACTTGTTGCCACTCAGACCAAACCAGACGCATCAATTAAAGATACAGATAGACAAAAATAAGACTATGTCAAATACTTTTATAGTGGGGTATGGGAATCTTGCTTGCTTTGTTTTTTACTTTATTGAAATCATGTGCATAGTTTACTGCACCTTTTGTGTATTTGTTCTAGACAATGGGCATATTAACTATTAATTTAGGCCTTTTGGGACCATTTCACTTATATTAAACAATTCTCACTTATCAATATATTGATATCTCTTTTGCTAAATAGAAATTGTCACAAATGCTGAAGTAGACAGTAACACACTCAAGTGTTTAATGAATGAAAACAACAGGACAAAAAAAAGGAACTGAAACAATTGCACTTAAATAATGGAAACTGCAAAATAACCAATTTTCATTTTAGTACCTCAAATTTATTGTTTTTAACATCAACGTACTTGTAAAATAAAACATTTTCATTTTAGTACCTAAAATTTTTGTTTGTTTACATCCTAGTACCTGGAAAACAAACAATTTCCACATTACTACCTCAAATTCATTTTTGTTTTACTATCTCAAATTCTTGGTTCCAATAAAGTACATGATACTTGACATTGTTGGGCTTAGTAAGCCAGTACAATCAATAACATGTCCACATTTAAAATTAAGCATCAATACAATATAACTTTAACACATCATAAACTCATATCATTATAAGCATCCAACTACATCAAATACAACATTACTTTCCAAGATTTGCATCTCAACCCACCAACCTACCAAATTTAAGAAGACAACTGTCAAAAACCTACCAATACACAAAACAAAAATCAATTTCTCTTACCACCAACATTCATTGCAATTACAATGCTTAGTAAAGAAATGAACACCCAAAGAACTACAACTCCAAAACCTAACAGCTTCACTCTATTCCTTTCAACAACAAGATTGTTCTTTTTCCTTCCAATTTTACTCTTCAACTGCACAACTTCAGCTGAGGATGCACGATATTCTTTCTCTTGTGCAACAAATTGTTTCCTTAAATCTGTTATTTCTTCTGCATTTGCTTTAACTTCCTCCATTAATAAAGCAAGTTTCAACTTCAGCTTTTCATTTTCTTGAGTATATCGGACCAACTCACTCCCTTATGTAGACACATTATTGTCAGCCTCAATATCATCAATCCATTGAAAAAATATGCAAGAACTTGATTCCTACAACACAATACCAATTAAACAAGCAACACAACAGAGTAAAATCAAAAACAAAATACAAAATCAACATTTGCTTACATTTCAGTGTGGGCATCTCTAAAACCTTCTCCCCGGATGGTTCACACTGCATGACGTGAACATAATAGCGGGTACCTCACATTTGCACTTTACCATCACAGGAGATGAGGACAACTATGATGACCCACCCTTTCCATTCATCCTTTCACCCATCATCCTAAGAGCCTCACTTAGGGTTCGAAATTCCCAAATGCCTCCAAAGAGCCTTAGGGTTCAAAAATCCTAAATGCTTCCCTTAGGGTTCCAAATCTGCAACAACAACCAAAGACACGAAAATGAAAGTCAACCTTCTTTTAATTTCATTTTTTAAATTAAAAAAGACAAAAAATAATGACATGGACGTCGATGCCTACATGTTTAGTGACAACACATGATAACGTGATACCCCGTCTGTCACATTATCACTTAACGGATGTAGACTAACGACGCATAGTAAAATGAAACGTACATTTTTTTCAAGTACTTGGTTAAAAAAAATGTATGATAGTATCTAAAAACGGCCTGTATTTCATATATAAAAAACTTAATTAAAACTAAAAAAAAAAAAACTCCAACATTATCGTTCAATATTTCTGATTATTTATTTATGTGAGGCAGCAGCCAACAGGGTTTGTTTTGCTACATCGTACTTAGAATGTGTGGAGGCTAGCCAGTTTTTATATATATATATATATATATATATATATATATATATATAGCAAAACTAACCTGTCGTCTGATCTGTACAATAGTACAATACAATCCCTCTACATAACATCTCTCTTCTCTCTCACTTCTTCTGACTGATTAGCCTTTTGGTCCCTCTGTTTCACTTCCCTTTTGTTTTCTTCCTCTCACACCATTTATCTCTCTTCTTTCTTTCTCAAATATTCTCTTTCGGGTACATCCTTTTGCTTCAGGTTCAGGGTGCTACCTACCTTCTTTTCTTTTCTTTTCTTTTTTTTCCCTTTAATAGGGATTCATTCAATCTTCTCTTCCGGGTTTTTCTCCCAAGATTCTCTCATTATTTCTTTCTTTCACCATCCCAATTCTCCCTTCAATTCATCTTTTTTTTTTTCTTACTTTGTATTTTTGAGAGCCACGTCAATTATTCAAAATTCATTCATTGCTCTTTGTTTTGATCATTCTGTTCTTCCTCTTCTATAAAAGAGATCAGCTATGGTAATTATAAATGATGATGGTGTTTGTTACTACCGAGATTGACACGGCTTGGATAGGTCTTATTTCGTTATTATAATACTAAATGAATTTGAATAAAAATGTTTTTTTTTTCACTTTGCAAATCCATAAGCTGATTTTGACTTTTTTTTCTCCTTGTAGATGTATGTTCATTTTAGTTGGGGAGCACTATTGAAAATTGGTCAGATTGTGCGGCCCTTCAAAGTTGGATCTTGATCTTGACTTGGAATTGCAACACATGTGAGTAACTGAATGATCCAATCTAAATATAAAAATTGAATTGAGGGTTTGAAATGGTGAGAGAGTGATTCTGACATGGAACTGTTGTTTAATTGCAAGTTGTCTCAATTAATGGGTGGTGGTGGTGGCACTGTGAAATCATTGACTTGCAAATTTGTGTTTCTTCTTGTTACTCTTTTGATTCTTAGAGCTCTGTTGGTTCCTCCTTCCCCTGGCTTTGGTGGGGTTGTTGAATGGAGCAATTTTGTGTATATTAGGAACCATTCTCCATCATTTGGTATTGGGGTTAGACAAGACAAGTTTTTGGAGGTTCCTCAGATTGTGTGGGGATTGAACAACCAGAAGATTGCATTTGCAAGGGCTTGCCTCACTGCTAGAAGGATGAATCGAATTCTATTGATGCCTAGTCTTAGTGCCTCCTTGTTTTACAAAGAAATTAACCTCTTGCAACCAATTTCCTTTGACAAGGTGTTCCAATTTGACAAGTTTAATCAACTTTGCAGTGGATTTGTGCAGCTAGGTCAGTATTCGGATCTCTCGAACCAAACTCGAGTGCTTGAGATGCAGAAAGGGAGTGGTAGGAAGTGGACATTGGAGAGGGATTTGGATCAATTGAGAGAGCATAGCAAAGGGGAATTTGATGAGCATGAGGTGATTAGGATAGTGGGGAAAAACCCTTTCTTGTGGCATGATCATTGGCCTGTGAAGGACTATGCAAAGGTTTTTGAGTGCTTAGTTTTGATAGATGAGATTGGTCAAGAAGCAGATAGAGTTGTGTCAAGGATTAGAGCAGTTGGAAGAGAAACACAAAGCAATAATGAATCAATGGAATTGGATAATAATGATAGTTCTTCTTTTCAGCCTCTTCCTTATGTTGCTGTCCACATGAGGGTGGAAATTGATTGGATGATTCATTGCAAAAAATTGGAGCAGAGATTGAACACAAACCAAATTTGTAGTAGCAAGAAAGAGATAATGGAAAGAGTAAGCAACATCAAAGGGTTGAAGACTCCATCTGTTGTTTATCTTGCAGTGGCTGATAAACTCCTTCAAAATTCTTCAGTACTTGAAGGTTGGGAAGAAGGCTTTCTACCTTACGAGAAGAATAAACTTGGTGTTGATGGAATTTACAAGAAGTATCCATATCTGATTCAATCAGCAATTGACTATGAAGTGTGCTTGAGGGCTGATATCTTTGTAGGGAACAGTTTCTCCACATTTTCAACACTTATAGTTCTTGAAAGAACACAAAAAATGATCACAATGGGTATCAACATGTGTGGAAAAGATGTAAGATGGCCCTCTTATGCTTACAATATACAACAAGGAGAATCAAATGGCCCTATGAGATGGGTCACAAATATGTCTCATTCAACCCTTCAAGAAATCAGCTATGGCACCAACCACATAATCTCTTGTTGACTATGCAATGTCTTTTCTCTTGTCTCAATTTTCTCTCTTTTGGATTTTCGTTAGCACACTTAATTCTTTTCACAATTTTTTTATGTAGAGAATTCAACAATGGTACATAGCTGTTCACAGTACAGTGAGGAACAGTTTCTCATTATTCTCATCATTTTAACTCTTGATAGTTAATATAATGTATTATTGTGAAACATTCTATGGATGGACTATGTTAATATTGCGTAAAAAGGATTTTTTGGTTTCCTTGTTACTCTATTTTTGTTATAATTTTGAGGGTTTTTTTCTTTTTTTTTATTTGTTGATTTTGGTAATGTGAGGAAGGTGCGGTAGTTCACATGTGATAATAGGAAAAGAGATGTAGACAAGTCTGCAATAATCTGCGGTTTGTGTCTATTTGTCGTACATTGTAGAAAACACAAAATGGACATTCTTTTGTAGTTTTATTACCATACATGATAAAAAGTGTTCCATTTTCAGAAATTGTTTTCTTGGGGAAAGTTGGGTCTTCTGGATTTCCCTACAATTTGTACACACTCATGTTTCACTTTCAAGCAAATACAATCGTGTATCTCGTGAATAACGTTTAAGTAAATATTATTATGCCTTGTCCATAGTGATGTCCAATTTTATTTTATTTTTTATTTCTGGTGCAAGGAGTCACCGCAGAAATATTTATGAACTGTCTCACTTTCCTTGAGTCCTAACTATTTAAGTTAGTCACATTATTTTCTAAATAAATACTACTGCTTTTTGCTAAGATAACATTTTGTTGTTGTTTCTTTCTTGGGCTTCATGTGACTTTTGATAGAGTTTATTGGTCATACTATAACTCAATAACTCAATCAGAAATCACACTAGATTTGTTTTTTAAGATGATTATTATAAAATTGATAAATTTATTATATATATATATAATATTTTATAATTATATGATAGTGTAAAATTAATTTATAGTATGTTTGGATTAGATTTAATTTTCCCATAATTAATAGCAAATTACTTTGAAAGCCAAAACAATAAATAGATGCTTATGTTTTTTTTCAATTTTTCCCCATAATTTTGAGTCCCAGAATCAATTCTGGTTGCTATCCCAAACAAACACTTACATGGTCAGTAGATATATAATTACTTTTCACGTTTTGATATGATGATTTGCCCCTTTAAATAATACGGTTGTAAAGAATGATGAACTGATTTGGTTAAAGTTGTTTTACTTTGGCTAGAGAAAACGAAAAGCATTTCTTGTTCAGTGTGTTTGCTTTCCTTTATTTGTTGGGTCCTTCTCTTTGATCCTTACTTTTTTGGTCGATGGAATTTGGTGTCCAAGTAGAGTCACAACACAAAAGAACACTTGCCTTTAATGTGTGGGTTCACCTTGGTGTACAATGATTTGCCCCATGACCCCTCCAAGTATCACATGCCACTGCTTGGGAAGAGTAAATGCAAATCCAATTTTGAGAGCATTTAACGGATAAGGATACTTGTCCTTTTCTTATTCAGTGGTGTTAGTTTTCAGTTGTCTTGCTATTTTTCTTGATGAGGAAGTGATAGAGGATGGGATTTGTGTCTCTGGAAATGTTGCTTATCAATTAAAAATATAGTCGGGGTGGTTATGGGAATGAATTATTGGAGCCACATGGGTTAATCAATGTTGAAAGGTTGAAAAAAAAATATTAATTTAGTCTTTAAAATTGTAATTCATTCATGGTGGGCTCAATGATACTAAAGCTTATGTTTTAAACTTATCAATAAAAAATATTTACTTAAAAAAAATCACATATGTCAATAAAAATATCACATATATTAGTAATTAAAAAAGTTCAACGTATACTTCTTCTTTTTTTAAGTAAAAAAAACTTTAAATTTATCTTAGGCTTATCTCATCGTTAGACCACCCCAAATTCATTGTTATTTAGTTTTTAGAATTAGTGAAATTTAAAAAGTTCTTGATACTGTAATCTGTCACTCATTGCAGCCATGCAACTTAGAACTTAAGTGTAATATTAATACACAGTTAAGTTAAGGACCAAAATAATATTAAATAGTTAAAAAAAAATTACAGAGTAAATAGTTAATTTGAGATGACTAATTAAACAGATTACGGTTGTAGATGCTTTTTCTAAAAAAAAAAAAATTGAAGACAAAAGTGACAACAAATCACAATTTCAGACATTATTAAATTGACCATTTATTAAAAAAATGGAAGTGAGAGCAATTTGAGGAAGAATACTAATAGCATACTTATATATTTCTTTAACATACTTTTTATTATTGTTATTGGTAATATTTATGTGAATTTTATAAAATGATATGTTTTACTCTTTATTTAATTAATCCTATTTCATAATTTAGTGGGACTGATAAGGTGGTATTTAAGTGGCAAAAAAAGGATAAAAGAAGGGGTTGAAAATATTTCTCCAATTGTTAGAGGAGTGACTGTTCGTCTGAGATGGGGTGCAGAAAGAACATATGTAACTCAAAGTAACTTGGCTTCTTGCTGCAGAGAAATCAGATCCAACTCAAAGGGATGCTACTAATTTTTACAATATTTTTACATGTGTGTGGGAATTTGGAATCAAAGGTTGAAAATTTTTATTTTTCCGAGTAATGTTTATTTATATAACTAATCTTTACAATATTTTTATATATTTACTTGTCTCTATATTTATTTATATTATATTGGTTATCTTATTTCATACTTCTTTCTTGTATATAAATGATTATAAGAATCGTTTTTTTATAAATAACATTACTCTTTTTTATTTATTTAGATAGAGTTCAAAACAAAGTCTTTGGTTTATGAAAACTGTATACTATGTGCAAATATACTGAGGTTTACTTTTTTTTATACAAAATATATATTTTGAGGTTCGAGGCTTTTAACATGGATCCTTCACTCATAATTTCTATAATATCATGTTGCAAGCGGTTATGGAAAAAATATTGAATTTTTAATTGAAATTTACTGATAACCTATTTACATTGTCATCTAAATATATATCTCCTGTATAATAAGTTTGTTGTTTTTATAATAATTTTCTTTAAAATAATTTTAAAATTAATTTTTTATTAGTTAATAGTATAAAAATTTTACACTATTAATACATGATAATTAAACATCAATTCATTTGTATTAGTAATATATCGATGTACATTTTGTAAACCTTATATATTTTAAACTTCTTCGTTCAGTAATATATTTTAAATTTATTAGATCAATGACTGAACTTATAAAATACTGATTATTCATTCATTAGTCATTAATAAATTATAGTATGTAGTTAAACGTATAATAATTAGCTTCAAAACAAGCCGTAGAAAAATCCACGTGGAGAATTAGAGTAATAGAAAAAATGATGGGAAGTGGCAAACAACTGTAAGTGTAGTTAAATTCTAAAATTGAAGATTAATCTCATAATTAATCTAAAGAATGGAAACATTTGGTATACTTTAGGATTCTATTAGAGAACCAAAACTAAACTTTAAATTAAAAATCAGTCCCATAATTAATCTTTAAAACTGAAACATGTGGGATGCTTCGGATTCCATTAGAAAACCAAAAGTCCATCTTAATTAAGATTGTTGAAAAATAAAAGTAATAAAAAAATGTATGTGACAGTGGCACTAACGTACCCACATTCTTAGAGAGTAGTAGCTGGCACCTAATAGGTAACAACTATTGGACTCACTTTCCTCGTGGCCAATAATCAACGATTTGTAGAGCCACAAGATGTTGACTGTGTCCTACGTTATCTGTGTTTGTGCCAAAAGGACTACCCATTGGTTTAGGTAAACATACCCACAATTCGGGACATTTTTATAGAATGAAAAAAAAAATATTGATTAAAAAATTAAAAGGAAAAATATCCATTAAAATATGTAAAATTTTGATGTTTTTTTTACTCTTTTTAATTTTTAAATTAATATTCTTAGAACTCGTTAGCAAGATTAAAAATTAATAATAATACTTATTTCCTAATTATAAGACATTATTGACTAATTTATATTTATTTAAAATTTTTATTAATTTAGTTATTAGCATTAAATTTATTTGTAATTTTATTATTTTTCAAAATTATCCTTAAGTAACTAATGCATGGAGAAAAAAAATAATACTGGAATTTTAATTTTTAAAACTAAACTATTACATTCTCCAATTATCATAAAGGAAAAAAAATAATTCATGAACTAAATTAATTATTAATATTTTGATTAAAAAATTAATTCATAAAATGTCTTAATAAAAAAGAATTTCTAAAACAATATCTTAAAAAAAGTAGCACAGGCAGAGGGAACACAATTTTTTTTCTCCGGAATCTAGATGGTAGGTATTTCTTTGATCTTAAATATAAGAAAGAAAAATATGTAAATAAGAAAGTTAGTTAAGTATATTTAATATATATAGCGCCGTGATTGTAGAATTAATTTATTTCAATGATAGAACCTTAATTTGGGTGGTGTTGAATGCAAACGACCAATATGCGGTGTTCAATGCAAATTACTTTAATTTGGGCTTTAAATAACACCTAATAGTTCTCAATTTTTAATGTCAGTTAAAAAACTCTGCGTGTAACCTCCTCCACTCACTTATCTAAAATACGAAGAGTTATGTATTAAAGGCATTTCCATTCAAAAAAATTTAAGTAAGTTTTTTGACTTTTTTGTTTTGGTTCTCATATAATTTTATTTTAATGGTAAAAAATTCTAAAAAATTCACATTTTTATATTTTTTATTTTCACTTAATGATAGCATTGTTATGCATCAGATATTTGTTATTACTAAGAAACAATTTCTAATAGAAAATATAAATCTTATTTTAAAAAAATACAAATCTTATTTTAAAAAAATTCTCCTGGTCACATAAATTTATTCTAATAAAAAAGAAAATGTAAGAAATAGTTTTTTCACTTAAAAACCTAATTGGAGGTATTGTGATAACCTTGACAGTAAGATTTAGTCTTTCAAATATCTCCCAACTCTTCAAATTGACAACCCATTTAAGGAGGCGCTCCAAGTTCATCGAGAATATGTTTGGCCACAAAAAAAAAAAATTAAATACTTTAGGAAATACATTCATGGCACGGGGGATTATATATATCCATCCTCTTTTAAGTTTAGGTTCTACTCTGCACACAATTCTTCAGATAGGGTGCTTGATTCTAGTAATGATTTCTTTGAATTCCACTACCAACCTCGCCAATTTAATGCACCGTTACTATCTAGAAATTCCCTTTATTTAATACACAATTCCATGATTTTATGTGTTAAAAAATATTCTCTTTATTTTTATTAATTTCATGGAATGGATTCATATTAAATATTAACACAATTATTATGAGACGTCATTTTGAATGGGCACCTTTAAAAACTTTATCTCGGTCTCTTTGTATGAGCAAGTGAATAAGTGAATGGCATTGATCATTGCAACGTTTATTATTGATAAAAATAAACCAAATAAATACAATGTTGAGAGTGCATAAGGCCTTGAAAATGTTAGAATTGATCAATGTTTCTTGGTGGTATTTGGAAAGGATTGAACAAGAGAGAAAGACACTGAGTAACAGAAAAATAACAACTTCTTGAATAGGAATTGAGCGTCAGAAAACAGCAATCACTCACCCTTATGACAAAGGTTTACATGCTATTTATACACTAAGTAAGGCTTAACCTCTAATGCATTTCACAGACTAACAAAATTGGACAATTACATTTGAATTACACTATTTTTAACACACCACCTTAATTCAAATCTATCAATTTGTGCATCCCAATTTTGTTCTTCATTTCTTCAAGTCTCTTAGGCTTCAAAGCTTTGGTTAGCATATTTGCAAACTGCTCCTCAGTTCTGCAATGCTCAAGTGCTAGTTTGTTCTTGTTAACTTGGTCACGAAGAAAGTGATATTTTACCTTTATATGCTTACTACGTCCATGAGCTATTGGATGCTTAGCAAGGTCTATGGCTGATTTGTTATCAATCCTAAGCTTCATTACATTACTACATTTGATGTTAAGCTCTTCTAGTAACATTCCTAGCCAGAGGACTTGGCTTGCACCAAAAGCAGTTGAGATATACTCAGCTTCACAACTAGATAATGCCACCACCTCTTGTTTCTTTGAACACCATGATATAGGAGCATTTCCAAGCATGAACATGTACCCGAATGTGCTCTTTCTATCACCAACATCTTAACTCCAATCTGCATCTGTGTAGCCAACAATTTTTATCTCAGAATTTTCTTTTGCTGCAAGAAACAGAATCCCACATTCTAGTGTGCCCTTCACATATCAAAGAATTCTCTTAGCTGCAAGTAGATGATCCTTGCAAGGTTTCTTCATGAATATACTAACCAAGCCAACTCCATAGGTGATATCTGGCCTAGAATTACACAAATATATCAAATGAGCCAATGAGTTGCCTATATAGTGTTGAATCAACCAAGTTTGTGTCTTCACCAATAGACAGTTTTATTCCTGGTTCACAAGGAGTAGTAGCAGAATTGCAATCAAGCATATTGAACCTTTTCAATATATCAGTTGCATATTTCTTTTGGTGAAGGAATATGCCACTCTTAGTTGTCACAAATTCCATACCTAGGAAATAAGCTATTCTGCCTATATCAGACATTTCAAATTCATCCATCATTTCCTTCTTAAACCTGTCAATCTCCTGTTTGCTATCACCAGTGACAAGAAGATCATCCACATACAAGCATAGCATCACTACACCAATTACTCCATAGTCCTTCAAGTACACTTCATGTTCAGTGGTGCATTTCAGAAACTTTTGCTTTTGTAGAAATCCATCAATCCTCTTATTCCAAGCTCATGGAGCTTGCTTTAAGCCATATAGGGTTTTGTTCAGCTTCATTACCCTATCTTCCATGCTTATCTTCTCATAGCCAGGTGGTTGCCTTGTGTATACTTCTTCTTCTAATGGATCATTGAGAAAAGCAGACTTCACATCTAGCTGACTCACTGTCCATTTCCTCATGCTAGCAATTGCAACTATGAGTCTCACTGTTTCAATTCTAGCTACAAGGGCATATACTTCATTGAAATCAAGACCAGGCTTTTGCAAGAAACCTTTTGCAACTAGCCTTGCCTTATACTTCGCAATTTCACCAGATGGCTTGACTTTGGTTTTGAAAACCCACTTCACTTCTATGGCTTTCTTATTACTTGGTAAATTCACCATTTCCCAAGTGTTGTTTTTCTAAATTGATCTCAATTCTTCTTCCATGGCCTTTCTCCAATGTGGACTAGCTAGTGCCTCTTCAAGTGAAATTGGTTCTGCTTCTACTAACAGCACTAAGTTCATCAGCTCACCATTAACATTGATAGTAGCATCAGGGAAGACATCATAGTCTTGAAACTTCATTGGTGGAGATATCTGTCTTAGTGACCTTCTCAAAGATACAGCCCCAATCACATCTGGCCCATCATTCACATTTTGCTCATCATTCACATATTGTTCACTGTCAATCTGAACTTCATCCTGTATTTCTTCTCCTAGTTCAACTTCTACTGTTTTATTGGTTTGTCTTTCCATACCAATGTTCCAGTCCAATTCCTTTGTCTTATCCATAATCACATCATTACTTATCATAATTTTCTTGCTCAAGGGATCAAAAAGTTTATAGGCCCCAATACTGTGATAACCTACCAAGATCATGGTTTGAGCCCTTAAGTCCAGTTTTCTTCTATTCTGTTCAGGCACATGCCTGTAACAAAGTGAGCCAAATACCTTGAAGTGTTTCACACTAGGCTTGAGTCCACTCCAAGCTTCTTCTGGTGTCAAACTGTCAAGCCTCTTTGTAGGACATCTATTCAAGATGTGAGCAACTATGGATACTGTCTCTGCCCAGAAATCATGTAGAAGATGCTTCTCTCTCAGCATGCATCTAACCATATTTAACAATGTTCTATTCCTTCTCTCAGCAGTTCCATTGTGTTGAGGAGTGTATGGAACCATTACCTCATGAATTATTCCTTCTTCCTTGCAGAAATTTTCAAATTCAAGTGAAGTGTACTCTCCTCCACCATCAGTTCTAAGCATCTTAATTGAACAACCAGATTGCTTTTCAACTAGTAACTTGAATGATTTAAATGTTACAAATACTTCACTCTTTCTTTGTAACAGATAAACCTACAGTTTCTTTGTAAAGTAATCTATAAAAGAGACAAAATACAAGTTACCTCCATGAGATTTGATTTCAAATGGGCCACACACATCAGAGTGAATCACTGCAAGCTTTTCTTTGGCCCTAGTTGGAACTACTGCATTGTAAACCTTCCTTGGTTGTTTTCCTTCACAGCATCTACCACACACTTGCCTCGGTACTTCAATTGAAGATAGTCCCACAACCATGTTCTTCTTCTGCAGCTTGTTTAGGTTGTTGAAGTTCAAATGTCCAAGTCTTTTATGCCACTTCCACACACTGTCATTGCTTTGAGCAGTCAAGAACTTATGCTTAATGGTGCTTACACCCACCTTGAATGTTCTGTTCTTAGACACATCAATTTTCAAGACACATTTCCAATTAGAATCAGCTACTTCCATGTGTTCACCTTCCATATGCATTGAGAATCCTTTCTCTAGCCATTGTCCCAAGCTTAGCAGATTGCTTTCCATGTTAGGAACATATAGGACATCACTGATGGTCACCTTGCTCCCATCTACTCTTCTTATGGCCACCTTGCCAATTCCTTTAGCCATTATTGACCTATCATCACCAAATTTGATGCTTCTTTTCATTGTTTCATCAATTTCACAAAACCAATCTTTATGTCCTGTCATATGGTTTGAACAACCAGTGTCCAAATACCACCATTCCTTAACGCCTATTTCACTATTAACAGTGGCCATTAACATCACTGCTTCTTCATCATCAGAGTCACGCGCAAATTGTGCTTCTTCACTTCTCTTCCTAGGCACTTTAGGATTACTACACTCATATGCATAATGACCATACTTTTGACAGTTATAGCACTGAATGTGCTCCTTTGATTTCTTCTTTCCATTTCCATTGTTTTCTCCTTCTTTCTTTTGATTCTCACTTTTAGAACCACTGCTTTCTTATTTGTTATACCTCCACTTGTCTTTCCCTTTCTTATTCTTCCAAGAATCACCACCACCTTTCTTTTGATTTTTAGCAAATAGGACTTTCTCGGAATCCTTCTCTTTTTTCTTGATACCTTCTCTGTTCTTCATCTTTAACTCGTGTGCTTCCAAAGAACCCAGTAATTGCTCCAATTTCAACGTTTCTAGGTCCTTTGATTGTTCAATTACAAAGACAATATGATCAAAGCTTGGTGTTAAATTGGTGAGTACCTTTTCCACCTTCATCGAATCAGTCACCACCTCACCACAACTCTTCATTTGGTTTGCAAGAATCATCAACCTGTTTACGAATTGTGCCACCATTTCGTTTGATTCCATCTGAAGCAAACCCAATTGACGTTGGAGTGCCATCAATCTCACCTTCTTGGTTTGCTTGTCATTGGCGTAAGTTGTAGCCAACACATCCCATGCTTCTTTGGTCATCTCATAGTCAATGATTTTCTCTAGGACATTTGAATCCACACATTGATGAATTAGGAAGATTGCTTTATCATCTTTCTTCATTTGTTCACTGTGGGTTGCCCTGTGTGCCTTCGTGGGGTTTATCTCTAATGGTGTGACGTCGGTGCTTATGATATCAAGCACGCCTTGATATCTGAATACCACCTTCATTTGCGCCGTCCACCTCTCATAGTTGGTTCCATCGAAAATTGGTAGCTTCGCTGGGATTTGGTCGTTGTTCTTCAACATTGCCATTGTTCACTGTCGTATGTCGTCGTGGATCATGTAGCTCTGGTGCCAATTGTTAGAATTGATCAACGTTTCTTGGTGGTATTTGGAAAGGATTGAACAAGAGAGAAAGAGAGTGACTAACATAAAAATAACAACTTGAATAGGAATTGAGCATCAGAAAACAACAATCACTCACCCTTATGACAAAGGTTTACATAATATTTATACACTAAGGCTTAACCTCTAATGCATTTCACATACTAACAAAATTAGACAATTACATTTGAATTACATTATTTTTAACAGAAAAAAATGCAAAGCATTTCATAGCATCCATTATCATATATACCCATCATCTGTTCATTTTTTGTCCAACTCAGCATCTAATTTCTGTAAGTATTTCTTTCTCTCAAATGTCGAAAAGGGTGACAGATTTCAAAAATTGTTCCTGGAAATATTGATTAAATGTTGCAAGCTAGAGTAATTCGTTTGTGGTTTTTCTTTATGGACATGTAGGAAATAGTTGGTCTGTGGCGGTTGCAAGTTCTGTGCGTTCCTTTGTTACTTTTTATTTATTTATTAATTACATAAATTTTTCCAATGTTATGTAGGCACCACTAACATGGCAGGCAACAAGGTATGAGGCAAACAACATATGAAATGAAACCATTTTCTTAAATTTGATAATGACAAATACGTCAATAAAGATGTCTTGGAGCATGATTCACAGGTTTGAAATTAATGTAATATGATTATTTTTGTCTAAAATTCAATTTGCTATGTGTTATGTTTCTAAAAAACGTTATAGTTTTCTTGTGTGTAGCTTTCTTTCTTTGCAATATAAAAAATAATGAGTTTTTCATGATTAAGAAAAAGTTTGAGAGTAAGGTAATTTTGAATGTGAACTAATTTTCATTACCTTTATTCTTACATCTTAAAATGAGATGTTTAGTGAGAAATAACTAATAAGTTACATCAAGGAGAAGATAACAATATCTTTTCCTTTTTCATTATTGATAACAACTATTCTATTTTTTCTTAAATTTTCATTTGTCATGTATAAGTTCAGTCACAGACTGTTTTCTTATAATGCAAGTTGTTGTTTAACATAAAATGCTAGAAATGGTAATTTACGTTACTCATAACTGTATGATAACTACTAACATGTATTGTGTAGTAATTCACGTTTCTCATTTATTTTCAGTGCACATCAACATAGTAAGACTGTCAACTTTATTACTTCTAATGATTTTTTATATTTTATATGCATTGAAAATAATCAACTTTTCATTATATAACCACAATGTATTGGATAATATTGAGAAATTCAAATTAAAACTTACACTTAATGAAAGGTATAATTTTATGATTACTATTTGACTAATGGCTTCTTCTTTTATTCCTGATTTTGTTTACTTCTTTGTGGACAGAGTCTTCTAAAAAAATGTTTTTAAGTTTTATTAATTTTTTGGCAAAATTGTAAAATTGGTTCCCTATTTTATCTTTAATTTCGGATTTGGTCCCCCTATAATTTAATTCATAAATTTGGTCCCCTGGTTTTATAAATCTCTGCAAAATTAGTCCTGGAAGCCCGATTTGGACGTTGACTGTTAACCTCAGACGTTGACTGCCACATGTCAATATCATGTGTGACTGCCACGTGTCAATGACACGTGTCAACGTCTGAGTGGTTCCCTGTAAAGGCTTCATTTTTTGTAGGTAAAATTGCACTTTTGATCCCCCCAGTTTTACTCCAATTTTGATTTTGGTCTCCCTATAGTTTAATTCACACATTTAGTCCCCCGGTTTTATAAATCCCTTTATAAACTGTTCTTGCAAAATTGGTCTTTTGAATGGTTTAACTACTGGTGCTAGAGACATGATAAGTCTTGATAAATCTCGCACTTCTTTTTCATCACAAGTTTTTCACTCACTTGAAATTCAGAGAAAAATCACTCTTTGTCTCTCTCCCACTTCCGGGGTTGTTCAACTTGGGAAAGTGGCGCATGAATCCCAACCTGGATCAGAAATTTTCAGATCTCTTACTTTAATAGGTTTTGTAATAACCCCCTATTTTTATTTTTATTTTGTTCTTCCATGCAGTATTATGTGTATACGACTGCTTGAGTGGTCTATGTATGTCAATGGTATTTTTGTTTGAAATTTGAAATACAATTTCTCCAGTAATGAAATTTGGCTAAATTTATAAGGGGAGCAAAATCGGGCATTAAATTATAAGGGGACTAAAATCGAAATTGGAGTAAAATTGGGGGACCAAAAATGCAACTTTACCTAAAAAATGAAGTCTTTACAAGAAACCACTTAGACATTGACACGTGGCAGTCAACGTTTAAGGTTAACGGTCAACATTCAAATCAGGCTTCCTGGACCAATTTTGCAGGAATTTATAAAATTGAGGCACCAAATCCAAAATTGGAGATAAACTGGAGACCAAAAGTGCACTTTTGCGTAACTTTTTAAAATCATATAGAATTTTCTAGACTTGCACTCAATGTTATACCTTAACAAAAGCATTGTTGTTTTAAAATGATATAACGTTATGCATTTTGTTTTTAATTGAGTTTAATATATGAACAAAATATTATTTCAATTCCAGAAATTTTTTAGGTCAATCCAACATTGTCTCAATTGATGAAGATTATTTAACTGTGACTGGAAAGTTTATTCTCTGGCTTTTCATGAGACACTAGTAAAGGTATCCAATTATTCATCATTCCGGGTACATTTCTCCAAACCTGCTGTAATTTTTGAAGTCCCAGCGATTGGATCCTACAAAAATACCATGTTTTAGTCTGTGGTTGTAACAAGAAAGTTAAAATGTTGGAGCTTTTAGCTTTTGTTGAAGCAGTGGGTAGTAATGCCATTCGTAAGTACAGTCTTGACATCTAATGAGGTCAATTTCCAGGAAAAATGAAGAAGAAAAAATTGTGTGAGAACCATCCAGAAAAGAGAAAATAGTGCTTTTCTGTATTCATGTTTTTCACCTTTACCAAGGAATTGGTTAATAAGACAACAGAAATAAAAAATAAAAAGCATATTATTACTTTTATAGTCAATAAACTATCATTGTTTGGGACTTTAGGTAGTGTGTCAATATACAAACCAACCAACAAATACAACATTTATGAACGAGTGAATGACACTGGCCTTCTCTATCTATACCTACAACTACAGAGGTTTTGGTACAAATTCTTAAAATGCATATCGGCCTTGTCTAATTTAATTGCTTGTTGAGCATACACAGTAGTTATGTTATAGTTTTAAAGAGTACATAAGAGCATACTTACACAAATTATACCAATATAAGATCCAATCGGTAATTCATGTTTTCCCAAAAATCATACAGTTTTCATTGGTAAAAATGTAGGTAACTGTAGTTAGTTATTATGATTCCACCCCATCTCATCAGAGAGATCACCACAACACATAGTACTGGAAATTATTTATACTAAGCATTAATTTAAAACAAAAAAAAAAGGGCAATACAAGGTTAAGCTCAGGACAATTTACATTACTTAAAACCATGTTTACCATACTCTTCTACTCTATGGAGGGCATCCATGAGAACATCAGTTGTCCAATCCTTTACATCCTCCTGTACACAGCATACGAGGAAACTTCAGCCTTTAAATCTAAATGCTTTCAGGTTCCTAACTCCAATGTAATTGTTTATTGGTTATTAAAGTTATGCAACTTGAGACTACCATTAAACTAAATGAGTTATAGAAATTGCTTATATACTGTACACTACAACAACCACAGTTTCTTAAGCATTACAAGAACAATTTTTTTTATGTCAAAATGTAACTCACTAAAATATGTTAAAAACGCAAGTTGAGTTCTACAATTGGAGTAAAAATTTGTAAGTGTTCTTAAATCAAATATATACGAGACAAATTTAATAAAACTTAAAACTTAAAGAGAAGTTAATTTTAGCCATAGTTTTATGGTTGTCTATGGACTAAAATATGTTTTTAGTCCACGTGCTTTCAGTAAAAATTGGTATAAATCCCAGTACTTTAACTTTAATCAATTTGGTTTCTAAACTTTAAAAAAAAAAAACATAATTTTTGTCCCTCATCACAGACGACAGTTTTCATTGAGAGGAGGAACAAAAACAACTACTTTTTGTAAAGTTCAAGGACCAAATTGATCTAAGTTAAACTATGGAGACTAAAACCAAGTTTAACGGAAAGTACAAAAACTGAAAACATATTTATTACCCTTGTCTATTCAAGATTAGTTCCTGTAGCGAAATCATGTTCTCATCTAATACAATCCCTACATGCATATAAAGAAAACAAAGCATACAGTGAGGTGTGCATGTTATTACCGGACGCAACGATTCACCGATTCTTATTTTGGAATTAGGGTGGGCAAGCGTGGACTCAAACGGAGTCCTGGGCCTGACTTCTCGATACTCCTCCCACTCCTCTCGTGTGACATTTTGACACTACCTCGCCCTTTAGGGGCATTCTTTATCTTCCGCTCCAGCAGCTCTTGAGACCTTGAATCATCGTACTGCCACCACCCATCACATCCCTTTATTGTCAGAACATCTTTAATGAAAGAATCTATTTTGGGTTCTTGGACCTCGTTTTGTAGGTTCCATGATATCCCATAAGATGCAAGAATTTTTGTCATTTTTACTTTAGTGGTAGAACTCAATTTGGATTTTTGAATTTTACTTGCATAGAAAAAATATAGAACCTCTTTTTACTCTCAAATGACATTAAAAGACAATATTTTTTGACAAAAGTGGAGTTCTTGAGAATTCTTCCCCTGAAACCCAACCTCCAGCATGGAGAATTCTTGAACAAGAATAGTAGTAGATCTAGGGGACAAAGATTCTTGAGCTCAAGAACCCATCTCAAAAACCCCTGTTAGTCACGGCTCCCTTGTAGGGCTGTGCAAAAAAATCGGGTTGGGATGAACTGGATTGTAACTAACCTGACCTGACCCAATTTTGTGTCCAAACTGGTTTGCAACAAAAACCTGCCCCATTTTAAAAATAGTTTGAGTTTGACCCGTCCTGTTTCTCCATAGGCAACAAGTGATCCGAACTGCATTCTCTTGGGAGTTGCTACGTGCACCCAGCATTATTGCTGGGGCACCCAGCAAACAGTGAAGTGGCCAAATTGCCCTTCAACAATTCTTCTTCCGGAAGAAGTATTTCCGGAAACCTTCCGGAAAAGCTTGTTCCGAAAAGTTTACGGAAATACTTCTTCCGGAAAAAGAATTTGGGAATTCCGGAAGTACTCACGAACTTCGTCCGGAAGATCGTCATCCGGAAGTTTCCGGAAGAAGGTTCTTCCGGAAGTTTCCGGAAGAACATTCTTCCGGAAACTTTCCGGAAGAACATTCTTCCGGAAGTTTCCGGAAGAACGTTCTTCCGGAACTGAACTTTTTAAAAAAAAAAATTAAATAATATTTAATGCGTATGTAATGACGATTTTGCCCTTGTGTAATTTTCTTTAAATTAACGCGTAAAGTCTTCTTTCTACTGCGCTTTCGTTTTCTTCGGTTCTTTTTACTGCTTTCGCTTTCTTCTGCTTTGTTTCTTCCGGTTGCTTTGTTTCTTCCGGTTGCGCTTTCGCTATTTTGGTGTTGTTCCGGTTGCGCTTTCGCTATTTTGGTGGTGGTCCCGTGAAGTATTTAGAGATTCGGTGGTCCCGTGTTCGGTATTTGAAGTTTTGTTAGTGGCTGTTCTTCCTATTTTGTCGGAGGTACGCTTTTATGGGTATTTTTTTTCTTTTCCGGAAGAAAAGTAGTAAAAAAAATGTGTATGCGGAAGAAATTTTTTTCGGATGAAGTGTTGCCGGAAAACACATCCGGAAGACCGTCTTCCGGAAGTTTCTGCGGCCTATTCCGGAAGCACTTCTTCCGGAATGGGCCTCAGTGACTTCCGGAAGACCTTCTTCCGGAAGTTACTGCGGCCTATTCCGGAAGAAGTGGTTCCGGAAGTGTCTTCCGGAAGCACTTCTTCCGGAATGGGCCTCAGTAACTTCCGGAAGAAGGTCTTCCGGAAGTACTGAGGCCCATTCCGGAAGAAGTGCTTCCGGAAGACACTTCCGGAACCACTTCTTCCGGAATAGGCCGCAGTAACTTCCGGAAGAAGGTCTTCCGGAAGTCACTGAGGCCCATTCCGGAAGAAGTGCTTCCGGAAGACACTTCCGGAACCACTTCTTCCGGAATCGGCCTCAGTAACTTCCGGAAGAAGGTCTTCCGGAAGTGTTAAATTATTAGATTTTTTTTTATTTATGTTTTATAATTTATATATATATATATTTGTTTAATAATGGATTATTTGTTTAATTAGGTATAATGGTATATATTGTGGACATTAAAATTTATAACAATAAAATTCATTTAATAATTTTTTTGTTTTATAATGATATATATATATATATATATATATATATATATATATATATATATATATATATATATATATTTCTGTTTTATAATTTTTTGTATTTCTGTTTTATATATGTTGTGGATAATTTAATTAGGTATAATGGTATAATATTAAATGATTTAGGTAACTTAAATGTATAATGGTACAAAAATGTTTTATTAGTTGTTTATTATAGTGATAAGTTTAGTTTAAGTAAATAATGTAGTTATAAATTTAGAATATAGTGATAATTTTAATATAGTCGTGTATGATGCATATGTCCTATTAATATGTTTGTTATTTAAGGTGTAGTAAATTTTTGGATGTGGTTATATGATAATTTGAATGTACTTGTGTATGATGCATATGTCCTTAAGATGGACGAAGATCAATGGAGGTATGACTTTGCGATGTCACAAGAAGTTCATATGGATTATGATTATGATAATCAAGAAGAATGTGGAGTGAATGAACCACATGTCGATTGTTCAAATGCTTTTAATACATCTCAGGTAATCATAGATAGTTTGAGTCATTGGTTGAATTGATGGTTTGTACGAAAATTAATGTGTTAGGGTTGCGTTGTAGGTATTCGCTACTCGAGATGATGTTTTGCAATGGGCTCGAACAGTTGCCCATGAAAATGGATTTGTTGCAGTGATTATGAGATCTGACACAGAGACCGGTAGCAGAGGAAGAAGTTCATTTGTGTTAATTGGGTGTGAAAGGAGTGGTACGTACAAGTGTAGAAATAAAGAATTCGTTAGAAAAGACACCGGGAGTAGGAAATGTGGTTGTCCCTTCAGGCTTCGTGGGAAACCAGTGCGTGGAGGGGAAGGTTGGATGGTGAAGTTGATCTGTGGGATTCATAATCATGAATTGGCGAAGTCCTTAGTTGGACATCCATACGCCGGGCGATTGACTAAGGAAGAAAAGAAAATTATTGCTGATATGACAAAGTCGATGGTGAAACCGAAAAACATCTTGCTAACGTTGAAGGAACACAATGCCGACAGTTACACCACGATAAAGCAAATTTACAATGCAAGAAGTGCATATCGTTCTTCAATAAGAGGAGCTGATACCGAAATGCAGCATCTGATGAAGCTTCTCGAACGTGATCAATACATTCATTGGCATAGATTGAAGGATGAAGTTGTGGTGCGTGATCTGTTTTGGTGTCACCCAGATGCAGTAAAGTTATGCAATGCATGTCATCTAGTGTTTTTTATAGACAGTACCTACAAAACAAACAGGTACAGACTCCCACTACTTGACTTTGTTGGAGTGACACCAACGGCGATGACATTCTCTGCTGGGTTTGCATATCTGGAGGCTGAGCGTGTTAATAATATTGTATGGGCTTTGGAACGATTTCGAGGCCTATTTTTAAGACACGATCGCCTCCCTCTTGTTATTGTCACTGACAGAGACCTAGCACTGATGAATGCAGTGAAAACTGTGTTTCCCGAGTCTACTAATTTGTTGTGCAGGTTTCATATCGATAAGAATGTGAAGGCGAAGTGCAAATCTTTAATCGGGGAAAAAAATGCGTGGGACTATGTAATGGATAACTGGGGTACTTTGGTTGATTGTCCGTCCGAATACGAGTTTCATGAGTCATATCAGAAGTTTCAAGTTGCTTGTTCGCCTTGGCCGATGTTCGTTGACTATGTTAACGACACATGGATTATCCCCCACAAGGAAAAATTTATTACAGCATGGACGAATAAGGTCATGCACCTAGGCAACACAACAACAAACAGGTATTAACAACTGATTTTATTTGTTAGTAACGATTAATATTAAATGGTATTTAATTGTTGTATATTTTCATGTTTGTTGTGTATTTTAAATGTAGGGTTGAATCAGCTCATTGGGCTCTCAAAAGAGTACTACAAAATAGCGTTGGAGACCTATGTAGTGTTTGGGATGCCATGAACAACATGATCACGCTGCAACACGTCGAAATTAAAGCATCCTTTGAAACCAGTACGCATGTGGTTGGCCATGTATATAAAAAAACCTTATATAAGAGACTTCTTGGGATGGTTTCGAGGGATGCTTTAAATCAGATTGCTTCTGAGATTGACCGTCTACGTTATCTCGGCAACAATCTCTCTTCTTGTGGTTGTGTGATGAGAAGCACGCACGGGCTTCCTTGTGCATGTGAGCTTTCTAGGTATACTGCTAGCAGCATCCCATTGGAGTCAGTCCATCTTTTTTGGAGGAGACTTTGCTTTTCAGACCAAGGGTTATGTGAGACGGAAGTCACCATCAAGGAAGAAATAGAGGTCATATCTAAAAGGTTTGATGAACTTGATGTGGCTGGCAAAGTAAATCTGAAGAGTAAACTTCGAGAAATCGCATACCCTGATCATAACTCTATGTGCCCTCCTCCATCAAAGGTGAACACTAAAGGTGCACCGAAGAAACCGATGAAAAGAAGTCAAACATCCACAAAGCGTGATCCGTCTTACTGGGAGTATGTTGATGCTTTTCATTCTGTTCAAAGCAGCAACTCTCCAGTGAAACGAAGTGCATCATGTTCTCAACCGCGTCAGCCAACAAGGATCATCCCGATGTTGGATCAATTTGCGTCATTCTTTCAAGGTTTCATTCGTGACGTTGTGGATGTGAAAGCGGACGGTAACTGTGGATATCGGTCCATTGGCGCTTTATTAGGTATGGGGGAAGATTCGTGGCCGTTAGTGCGTAATGAATTGCTTAAAGAACTTGGCAGGTGGTCGCATGAGTACATGAACCTCTTCGGTGGCACAGAGAGATTTGAACAATTAAAGTTGTCCCTACTTGTTGATGGATTTTCAAAGGTATGTTTTTAGGTTAATTTTTTTTAATAACAATGTTTAAATAACTTACATGTGTATGTTTGGTTCATTCAGGTTAGTGTGGACAAGTGGATGGATATAACAGACATGGGATATGTGATTGCTTCACGGTATAACGTAATCCTTGTATCGTTGTCCCAACAACAAAGCATGACATTTTTCCCTCTTAGAAGTCAACCACCACCTGACTCTTCTGGCCACCGCATCATATGTGTCGGTCACGTGTTTGGAAATCATTTTGTTCAGGTACATTGAATATAGTTAGTGTAACAATTATGCAATGACTTCGCTTGTTCGTTTGGCACGGTCAGCGCATGATATAATGTTTGTTCATGTACAACAGGTTTATTTGAAAGACCATTGTCCGTTGCCGCCCCCAGCGCTGTTGTGGTCAACCAATTGTTATTCTCAGGCAAAGCAATGGGCAATTCCATATATTAGTAGAATGCAGGAATACACAAGCTTGATGTCATTCAAAACACACTATGTAGACCTAAATGAAGACTAAACATTCATTGTTTATTTATTTGTATTCATTATGCGATATAATTCGTTGTAACCCGTCACTAACCAATTAATATTATCAACTACTCGTTTGGTTAAGCAAGGAAATTGTTGGTCCAACAAAAATCATTTACGCGTACAACATACATCATTGTCATAATTGACAAAAAATAATGACATGCATGCGTGTTACAGTTTGAGCGTGACAACACATTGTATACAATATCGAATTGGGACATGAAGTTAGATTATCTTTTTTTATTATCATTAATTAAAACTGTATATCTCATGTGAAATTAAGGAGTATAATTGTTATAATTTTCGTATTGTATACAATATCTTGAGCTGCCCAAGGCCACGCCCGCCACCTCCCCACACATAGCTTTTTCACATCAAACATTTCATCATGGTAAGATAGTACAACAGAAGTTTCATGGTTTACCTGTAAGAAAATTGGCACGTAAATGGAAATGGTTTTTCATCTATTTCGTAGAAAGAGCTCCAACCCATGAGTGACTGAGACTCCATGATTATGCTTCACACAGGAAGATATGTATAACGATGCTGAAGTAGTAGTGAAGAAGGATTGGAGTAAGTCCTTTCCTTGATGAAACAGTAGTAGAACGTGGGAATATGAAAGGAAGTGTTGGCAACATATATGAATATACGATATGATGAGAGTGAATCATTTGTAACTAAAGGTGGCTATTAATTGTTTGGAGAATGTGCGCGCCGCCTTCTATGCGTTTTAATGGTGACGATGAGTATGCTTGTGAGAGTTACAAGATCAATTTAATTACTAGGATTAGGATATATCCAAGGTGGTTGTGCTCAATCTCAGCCATTGGATTAAACAAAATTAACTCCCTTCTTTTTTATTCTCTCGTGCGGTAACCATGCATGCATGGTCAGGAGGAGGTCCAGTCTTATGAAGATTACTGTATTTATCTGAGGTTGATCAATATACTATAGCCATAGAAGATTAATTAGCATGCCTAGTTATCGCTCTTTCCCAATCAAATTTGTAGAAAGTGACTACGAATTGATAATTGATAGGAACATTTCCCGAACTTAATTAATTATCAAGGGGAATAAGAATATTCCAAGTTTGAACTTTAATGAACTCTCTTGCTTCTTTAATGAATAGGTTTTGAAGATTGTGATCGTGGAGCTTCTGTGCATTTGGAAAAAAAAATCCCAAACATGGGTACTTGAACATGGAAAAAGGGTTCATTTCCTATTTTTTTCGATTTTGAGGCTTTGTTTTGACGTGTTAGTTGACGGAACTGGGGAACAGGACTATTTTTTTTGGATTCTTTGACGTCCAAACATGAGAAATGGCCGCCCTCCATTGTCTCAGGGCACAGGCACACCCACGCAAAAAAATTCCAAACATGGGTACTTGAACATGGAAAAAGGGTTCATTTCCTATTTTTTTCGATTTTGAGGCTTTGTTTTGACGTGTTAGTTGACGGAACTGGGGAACAGGACTATTTTTTTTGGATTCTTTGACGTCCAAACATGAGAAATGGCCGCCCTCCATTGTCTCAGGGCACAGGCACACCCACGCAAAAAAATCCCAAACATGGGTACTTGAACATGGAAAAAGGGTTCATTTCCTATTTTTTTCGATTTTGAGGCTTTGTTTTGACGTGTTAGTTGACGGAACTGGGGAACAGGACTATTTTTTTTGGATTCTTTGACGTCCAAACATGAGAACTGGGGAACGGGACTATTTCCTGATTTATTAATTATTTTAAAAACTTTTATTTTTTATGTAATTCTTACAAACAAAACTCATGATTCTAGGTTCCCTTTTTTTAAAAATAAATTTAAAACAACCGTAAACTTTGCTTAAGGACCACAAACAATCGGAATAACAAACTATATTATAAAATAATAAACTGTGCAAAACACGCCAACTATATTAAACAAAAACTGTAATAATTACAAATATTCATGTCAACTACAACACAACAATATAAATACAATGATCAATGGTCCGTGCGGCGTCTCTGACGAGCCCTGACCGTCCCATCAGCACTGGGTCCCCCTCTCGCGATCGTCAGGCAGTCCTGCATAATGTCATATAACTCTGTGCCTGCAGTGACTATCCTAAGGTTGAGCACACGCTCCAACCTCTGTGCAATCGCCTCATATCCCTCGTAATCATCCTGTCAAAGTCAGTAAAAACATTTATTATGAAATTCAAAATAAACAACAACTCATAAAACATTAAACGCGCAAATAATCTTACCACATATGGAGGGGGGTCAAATGCCACTGGAACCTGGGGGCTGGGCGGCTGTATGTAGTCCTCAGGGTCTGCAGCTGGTGCATCCCTCTGCTGGTCAGCTGCCTGGGTCGGTGTCATGAAAGGGTGAGATATGCGGAAAAACCACTCAATGTAATCCGCAGATACCTGCCCAGGCACTAAACAAGGCTGACCCGCAGGTAGTAAGTGATCCGCAAACTCCATCCACCTGTCATCTATCTGCTCCTGTGACAATCGTGCACTAACAGGCGGCGGAGGGATGCTCTGGATGTAACCGAACTGGCGTACCACCCTCTCCGGTCGAACTGCGACGATCATAGGACCCCATCTGAGCTGACCCTGGAACGATGAAATCTCCTGAAACGCCCTAACACCCCGATGCTCCGTGTACGGCAACCAGGACACATCTGTGACGGTCAAACCATCACAACGTGCCCTGTAGGGTGCTCCTGTGATGCCCTTCATGTGCGCCTTCGACGTCAACCACCGGGAAGCACGTGGGGACGTCTCCTGGTATGTGTCGTCAGTCACGCACTGATGCACACTAGGGAAGTGCTCATAGATCCAGCACTACACAATAATTGAGGTTAACATAACATAAAAACATGTTTAAATCATAATCGAACCTAACATATTAATAAACACAAAATTTACCTGAAATAGCGTCAAGTACCCCGCAAGCTGTCGGGTGGTGGTCCTACAAGCCTCATCTAACTGGTCGTACATATGAACCAGCGCGGCAACCCCCCAAGCGTAACCACCACTATGAGCGAGGTCCCGGAAAGCGTCAAGGTGGACCACATGCACGTATGTTGCACTCTTATTAGCAAAAAGAGTGCAACCGACAAGGTGCAGCAAATAAGCGCGAGCTGCGACAATCCACCGCCGGGCCTGACATCTGGTCTCATAAATGTCACGAACCCATCCTAATCGTACATATGCTCCACGTGTGAGCGCTGTCTCGGCTCTGGCCTCCTCCGCAGACACTTCCAGCAACTCTGTGAGCAAGAATCTGGCCTCCTCCGTAGAAAGAGCGTGGAAACTGTGCAAGGCGCCAGTGATGGGCAAATGTAGAATGGACGACACATCATCCAATGTGATCGTCAGCTCTCCTACTGGAAGGTGGAAGGTGCTAGTCTCACTGTGCCACCTCTCCACAAATGCGGATATAAGTCCAGGATCGCCAGTAATAACTGAACAATCTATCAGTGGACTTAATCCTGTGGCAGCCACCAGGCCTTCAATCTCAGGCACTGGCCTCCCAATCAGTGTCAGCTTCCTCCCATGTGACACTAACTTCAAATCAGGACGTTCCTGATTTGAAGTACAAATTATACAATTATTAAAAAAAAATTAATCATAAACAAATAAATAAACAATGACAAATAATTAACAAATTAAAATACCTGTCCACTCCACACGGCATGTGCAACATGCTCGGCAAATGATGTGAGCACTGACGGGTCACGTGGACCACCAGGGAATCCCTCTGCAGCATCATTACCATCTGACCCCTCACCACTATCAGCACCCTGTGCGTCCGCACGCATCTCAGGTGCCTCCGTAGGCTGCTCAGGGACATCATCAGTCATGTCAGCGACGTCCTCAGCCATATCACGTCCCTCCGTAGTCATCTGATGAACGCGTAGCCTACGGGCTGAGGCAGTAGGCCTACGCCTCTCGGGAACATCGCCAGCATCCTCGCCAGCAGCTCTATCTCTGCCTACAAATCTACCTATGGCACGACCTAAACCTCGTGTTCTGGCCATGATCTGTAAATCATGTCGAACACGTTTTTTTTTCGGTCAAAATATACACAATTTTCTTTATAAAAAATCAACTTTATTTATAAACAAATAAGACTAACTTAAATCAAATCATTTTCACACATACACGACCTAATTTTAAAAAAAAAAATTAAACAACTTCATTTATATAAAAAAACAACTAATGTAAAATAAAATTATTAATAAACATGCACAACTTAATTTTTTTTTTAAAAAAATAAACAACTTCATTTATATAAAAAAAAACAACTAATGTAAAATAAAATTATTAATAAACATGCACAACTTAATTTTTTTTTAAAAAAATTAAACAACTTCATTTATAAAAAAAAAAAACACAACTAATATAAAAATAATTCATTACTAAACATCCACAACTTAATTTTTTAAAAAAATTAAACAACTAATGTAAAAAAAAAATTATTTAGTAAACATCCACAATTTTTTTAGTAAATAAAATACTTCATTTATAATAAAATAAACTAATTAATTATAAAAAATTAGTATTTTTATAAAACTTCCAAAACACACAACTTTAATTATAAAAATAGACAACTTCATTTTTAAAGAAAAAACACTAATTTAAAAAAAACAATAAACAAAAACAAACACAACTACTTTTATAAAAAAAAATTAATTTACAAATTAATATTTAGTAAAAATACACAATTTAAATTATAAAAAAAATATGACATCAAAAACCCAAACTTCATTTTTCATAAAATCTAAAAAACAAAATAACCAAAATAAATAAAATAATTCATTTAAAAAAAACAAAACAATTTCTGTTTAAAAAATTTTTTAAAAAAAAACACAAAAAAAAAACAAAAAAACCACTTCCGGAAGAAGTGGTTCTTCCGGAAACACTCCGGAAGAAGGGTTCTTCCGGAAAGGTCTTCCGGAAGTTTGAAACTTCTTCCGGAAGTGCGAGTCTTCCGGAATTCTTCCGGATGAACCACTTCTTCCGGAAAGTTCCCGGAAGACGTTTTCCGGAAGTCTTCCGGAAGAAGTGTTCTTCCGGAAGACGTTTGGTTACTTCCGGAAGAACACTTCTTCCGGAAACTTTCCGGAAAACGTTCTTCCGGAACTTCCGGAAGAACCCCTAAGGGGTCTTCCGGAAGACTCCTCCGTCAGCGATTTCCGCCATTTTTTCCGGCGTCCTCTCGTCTTCTCCCCTCTCGTCTTCTACCCTAGGTTTCGTCTTCTAACCTAACGTTACACTAACCTACCCTAATGTAGTGCATAACAAAACCAAAGCTAAGAAGAAGGCCACCTACCTCGAAAGCAAATGGGTCCAAGGGCTGTCGGAGAAGCTCGCGGAGGGCTGTCGGAGAAGCTCGCGGAGAAGAAGCTTGTCGGGGAAGAGAGAAGAGAAGAAGCTTTTTGCGGAAGAGACACAGTGAGAAAAAGAGAGAATGCTTCCGGGAAGAAAAAAAATGCTTTTTATATTTTTAACTGAAGGGCAAAATTGACCTTTCATTGAATTGCTGGGTGCACCAGCAATATTGCTGGGTGCACCTAGCATATCCCCATTCTCTTGTGTGCCTTGGCCCATTGTCGTCGACTGAATCTCCTCGCCTCTCAACTTTCGCACTCGCAGTCTCAACTCTCGACTCAATCTCTCTCAGACTCGCATTTTGCAGACTCACGCTCTCTTGGCTTCATTTGCGTTTGGCTTTGTTTGCGAATTCGCTGTCTCACGTAATGTTCGAAGATCTTTTTTCATTTTTTTTTATTTTGTGTTTTCTATTGTTCGAAGACCCTTTTGAGTTTTGCTTAATTTCTCTATTTACCGTGCTTGAACTTAAGAGGGTGTGTGTGTGTTGGCAAAGTGTGACAGAAAAAGTGAAAGGAACTGATCTACTCAACTGGGGAATGTTTATGTTCAGATCTTTATACTAAAGTGTACATATTCTATCACAATACAATTAATCTATTTCATGACCATATTAGAGGTCTTGCTGAATATTTTCTCTACTTTTTTAACTTATGGGTGTTGTAGTGATGCATTGGTGGAGGAGGAGGTTGGTGGAAACTCTGTAGCTGATATATTCAAGCAACATGGTGAGACTTTCTTTCATAATAAGGAGGTCAGTTGGAAAGCACTATGATTTTAGTTGTTATAATCTTAAGTGTTCAGAGAGTGTGTTTAGTTGTGTTGAAATTTTAGATTTTCCTGTTTGTTTAATCTCATCCAGCATCCAGCATCCAGCATCCAGCATCCAGCATCCTCATCTATCTTCATATTATCTTATATTATGAGCAGCAGTGAGTGGTGCTAGATTGTTTTAATTGGAGTGGCCACAGAGAAATAATAGGCTTACATATTTTTTTAGTCCTTGAAGATATGACTTTTCAGTTTAGACCCTTTATTTGTTTTTAATTCTTACATTTAGCAATGTGTTTTTGGTCCTTTATTAGAGACTAAAAGCACATAATTTTAAACCAATTGAGGTCAGATTTGATGGAAGGGGTTGGTCATCCTCAAAGTAGCAATTCAATTAATTATTATCAGTGTCTTTGATGACCAGACATGTCTGTAATTGTTACATGGCACTTCCTTGATTTTATAGACTAGGTAAAAGTCACTGATTCACCTGTCATAAGCATACTACGACTCAGTTGACTCTGGTAGATAACTTTTACTGTGGATATATTGGTAAAAGATTATGAGGTATGAATAGCATCCACACACAATTGTTAATATATATATTTTTTTTTAATTATTTTCCTTAATGTAGAATTGTCTGAAAAATGAGATGTCTACTCTATTGCTTTGGAATTGTGACACTAGAAACATCTGCCAATACCATCTAGTCAAAACAAAATGTATAATGATGCTCAAGGTTATTTTCCCATAGTATGAATTGAACCAGAATCTTGTGATAATGATCAGTGAATGCACATTGTGTGATGCTATTACTTCTAGTTGTTTATGGTAAATCTAGTTGGACATTTAGATTGCACAAAATAGCTAAGGGGAGCAGAATAAGTGGAACAAGACTATACAAGTATACTATAAACTATATATAATAGAAGGTAATTAATGAGAAAGAGTGGAGCTTAGGAAAGCTGCATGTATTCATTTTGCAGATACACGTTTGTGCTCCATAAATGAAGACTTGTGATATTAGAATAGCATGAAGGCCAATATGATGATGATCTTTGAATTTTTCTCTGATATCAGCTTGAAAATTTAGTGAGGAATATATAAATGTGTAGAGATTCAATAAAGAATTCTGAAAAATCTGTTAAAGAAATGCTGATTTAATGAATCTTAACTCTTCTGCATTTCTTTACCTTTTGAAAATCTTCTGCAGAACAGTGAAGCCATGATTTCAATTGACATGCCGGCCGGTCCATCTGAAGTTTTGGTCATTGCAGACAAGCATGCAATTCCTTCTCATGTAGCTGCTGATTTGCTTTCCCAGGTTTAATAAGTTTTAAAATACTTCTATTTTCTTTACAAACACTATCCACTATTCACATTCATAATGAGAACTGGTAATCTTTCTTTGTCACCCTCTTAGAAACAAAATTCATGTTCTAGTGTAATTTATACATTATTCTAAAATTCTTTTATTTGTAGTTTCTACATTATGATGTTAGTTTTCCAAAATTCAATATAGGATGAACTCATAATTTGCGCAGCATGTAGGAAATGTGAATTAATTGAAGATTAATCACTATATCTGGAAGCAACCAAATTTGTAAACTGAGGATATGGAGTATAGAAGCATTTGTTTGTTTAGAATCTGATTATGATTCAGCCGTTCTCTTAGTTGACAAGGAATGTGCAAATACACTACACTAGAGAAAACGAACTGGAACACCTTTCTTCAAATAAGGCTCAAAATCTGCAAAAACTTAAAAGCACAGATAAACCCCAACTGACAGAACCACTACAAAAAAGAGTACAAGACCTAAAACCTGCTAAAAATCCATTTTCATTTGTTATTTATAAGATAAACTATCTTAGTTAAGTTTTAAAATCCAATTTGAAAACCATTTAAAAAAAATTAGAAACCAATTCAAAACCAATTTGGCTCTGAAAACAATTTTAAATTAGTTTAAAACCAGTTCAGAACCGGTTCAGCTCTGAAAACAATTATAAACTGGTTCAAAACTAATTTAGTTTAGAACCTGTTCAGAACTAGTTTCAAACCAGATCGCAAATCAGTTGCAGAGTCAGGTTAAAAACCGAACTGGTTGTTCGGTTTGGTTTTTTTCCAAACCAGTTTTTGCACAGCCCTACTCCCTCCTCTCATCATTATAATTGTCGGGCAAGATAATTGTCATTTTAGTTCTTCAAAGTAACATTAATTACTCTTTTCCACATATATCTCATATAAGATCAATGATGGACTACAAAATCTATTAATGTATTAATAATTATACAAGGTTAATTTCAAAAAATTACTAAGTTTCATTCGTCTATTTATTACTTTTTCTTGATCTGCGGGGAAAAACTAGGCTAGGATGACTATTTTGGGACGGAGGGAGTACTTCATTTCATCGAACACGTGGTGTGCGACGAGATGAATCGCTGTAATAATAATCATGACATTGATAATAAGATGAGTGGTGGTGGCGTACCGTCATGAGGAGCTTGGCCAAGAGTGCGATTCCGATGGCGGCGAAGTACATGGGGATGGTGGCGGTGTCGAGGAAGGAGAGGGATTCGGGAACCGTGACGATGAACTGGTCCTTGGTCTTCGAGTGCCGAGTCTTTCTCTTCTTCTCCAATTCCAACGCTCTTCTCTTCAGTGTTTCCGACGGGGCGGCGCCGCCGCGAAGAGTGTGCAACAATCTACGCCTCACTACATTCATCGTTTACCGTTCATCGAAGTTCAAACCCCAATTTTGATGTGGTGGTGTTTTGCTTCCTCTGAAGAAACATCATTTCTTCCGAGTGAAAGGACAATATATTACCCTTCAAAACTAGGTTGTGTTTAGTTTAAAAGAGAAAAATAAAAGAATTTTTTTAATTAAATTAGAATATAAAAGATGTAAGTTCTATGTAATAAAATATAAAAAGGAATTTATATATTATTTTTCTCCTTCAAAACAAACAAATCCTAAGAAAGAGGGAGAAAGCAAGAATGAGGAGGATAGAAAAAGGAAAAAAAATAGAAGAAAAAAATTAACCCACAATGCACAACACAATGACATGTGATGAGGACCAAAATTATTTTATATTACTATAAACTATAGACAAGATTGAAGTTTAATAATATAGAGAAGAAGAAAATTGAAATTTTAAATTTCAAGACTGAGTTAATATATAAGAAAATTGAAGTTAAAAAAATAATATTAAGAGAATATGGAAAATATGCAAGAGGGTATAGTAGAAAGACATAATTCTTAATTCAAAGCAGCATACTTAAAAAATAATAATTCAAAGCAGCAGATCTAGATCACTTTATTTTCTATTTATTTAGTCAAATACAAACATAAAATAACAGCCACAATTGGATTGGCCTAGTGGTAGAGATATTTAGATAGTATACAACTATTGTAAATAAAAAAAGAAAAAATACAAACATATATAAAATACTTGGTTTAACGAGTAAACGTAAACTCTGTCTTCTGGATATAGAGGGTCAAACTTCCTATTTAAATGGAACATATCAAAGCTGTTGTCAACTTTGAAAATGTTCTATAACATTATTGCTTACACCACACGTGCGTAAGGGAAAATTAAGCCCATTTTGCCATTAGAGACATGCCACCAGCACCCAAAAACACAGCTACGTAAGATTTTAATTGAAGCTTAATGCTACCCTGCAACCTTGGGCTCATGAAGTCAGCAGAGAGAAGGTCAACCAAAGCCATGTAGATTAAAAGCCCAGCAGATGATGCATTAAGCAAACCCACGGTGATTAGGGCACTTGGGCTGTTCTCTTTGTAGGTCGTGGACATTGCAATTCCTAAGGCAATTCCAAATGGGGTTGTGATGGAGAAAAAGACCACCATGATGGCCTTCTTTAAAAACTTGTACTCAGCCTAATAAAAAAATTAAAGGATTAATTTATTTTAGAGAAAGAAAAATTATTATTACGCTATCATTCAATTATAAATCGATATGTATGATTAGATTATTAATTTTTATAATAATTATCTTGAAAATCATATTAATGATGATTTATAATTAAATATATCATAAAATTATTTTTGACTGATAATTGATGATCATCAAACTCTTGATTTTATCAGCATAAAAATGTAAAACTTAAAAGATGTGGGAATATGATGTGCTCTTATTACCTGTAGAATGCACCCACCAAGACCCATTCCTTCAAACATTTGATGGAAGCACATGGCGGCTATAAGACCTCTTATTGTGCACGTGTTATTTGAGGCTCCCATGCCAAGTCCTATCACCACTGAATGAACAATAATTCCAAGTTCTAATACCTGCATTTCCAACATCAATTTCATGTTAAAATGCTCTTTTTTGGGAGAAATTATTATATGATTTAAGATTATTATGATTTTAATTAATTTTTATGTGAAATATAATTAAATATTAATGATTTTTTAAAATTAAAATTTTCGATTATATGCAATTGAAAAATTTAGATGAGACATGATAATTTAAGATAAAATAATAATTTATACATGTGTGAGAGTCCTTATAGATCTAAAATTTGAAAATTCACAATAACCCTCAAAGAAGGAAACATGTAAGAGCGTAATAATCTAGTAACTGGATGTGGTAATGTAAAATTTTAAAAATATTTACTATATATTTTGTCCTTAAATTTTGTAAGATTTATATTTACTCCTTAAATGATTTTTTTATCGGCCAATATGTTTTAATTTTTTTTTCATTCCTTATTTTTAGTCCTTGGTGGGAAAAAAAAGTTAAGAGATTAAAACCATTAAAAAAATTTAGGAACTGAGTATAATAAAACCATTTTAAAATAGTAGATAAAATTTAAAATTAATCATTGGCTAATTAAAAAGCTTTAAAAAATTATTATATGATTCAAGGCTATCATAATCCTGACTAGTTATCATGTAACATGTAATTAGGTTTTATTTATTCTTAAGTAAATGATCCATTCTTGTAAAAAGAAAAAAAAAAGTAAATGGCCCATTTAGTTAGTCCTTAAAATTGAATCTTAATTGTGGTCATTAGTCTTTAAAACTTAAAAGTCTCAAATAAAACCCTAATATCTTTTAGGACTTCATTTAACCTTAACCATATATTATTGTTATTATCACTTAAATCAATGGACTAGAGATAAGTTTGAAAAAAAAATAATATTTGGAGACTTAAATAAAATTCTAGACCTAAATGACCATTTTAGAGATTAGTATAACAATGAAATATAATTTCATGGACTAAACTAATTATTTAGTCTTAATTGTTTCACATCAATTAAAAAACTAAACCACATGTCAGTGATTCCACACCACTATTACCATATAATATTTTTTTTGCTGGATAGATCCCCATAATTAATTTTGAGATAGAAACAATAGTGAGTAACAAAATCGTATTTGATTTGCAAGAGTCAAACAATCTTACCATGGCAACAACACGATAACGTAGAAGCTGCGACTCTTTGCCATCCATCTTAGTCTCATGATGAGCATGGTGGTGACCATGGAAATGCCCTAAGTTAACAGCACCCATCTCTAAATTTTCCTCACCACCTTCAAGGCTGCTCTCACCAGGAACAACCTCACTAGTAGTCCTACACTTCTTGGTGTAAACACTAGTGGCCAAGGAATCAACCATCATCGTGATTATGGCGGAGAACATTGCGACGAGGCCCGAAAAGGGAAACTCGTGCCACGGCTTCTCCTTCAAGCAATCCGACCAGAGCATGGCGAAGGAATCCGGGAGCACATGCATGAACCCCGTGCCGAGGATGATTCCGGCGGCGAAGCACTTCACGATTATGAAGAGGTCGTTTTCCGGGCTTAGGGCAGGGACTGAACGTGTCACTAAGGGTAGGGTTATGCCAATTATGCTTGAGGCTAAGATGGTAAATATGGCTATGATTTTTAGAGGTAGGGCTTTCTCTTTGTTGTTGCAACTGTTTTTGGATTCGGCTTCACAATCAGCCGTGGCTTGGTGTGTGAGGAGAGTGAAGATGATGAAGAAAACAAAGGTTGTTTTGAATAGGGTTAGTGAAGTGGCCATTGTTTGTAGTTGTTTCTTTCACAAACTAAAGGACACTTCTCACTTGTACTTGTATATTTTGCTTTTGATAGAGCTTCTTTATATAGACTTTACAATTGCCTTGTTTGTTTTCATTCAAGAATTAATAGTGGCCGGCAAACTATTAATTTACTCCTGAATTTATAAAGCATTGTTAGTCTCTAAAAGTAAGAAACTCAAAACAACTCCATAAGCTATCATTTTATAATTCCTTAATTAATTGTTATTGCTTGAATCAATGAAAGTATGCTGATATTATTATTAATTTGGATTTAATTGGTATGCATTAATAAAGTAATAAAAGCTTACATGTTAAAGGTTTGAATTTTATCCTAATTATTTTAAAAGTTACACATATTATTGGCTGACAGTATAAAAAATTACACTGGTAATCTATAATAATTAAATCCTTCTTATTTAAGTAATACACACTCAATTAATATTTTAAATTTTGAACTAAAGTGAATAATAAATTACATTTTCAAGATTTTTTTAAGAAATTTATACTTTAAGGATTAAAGTGACGATGCCTCACATTGTTGAGGACAAATTTGGGTATTCACCCAATTACTAGCAGTAAACAAGTGCACACATGATAAATTATTCCACGATGGATGAATAACACCAACTAATGTGACTGCACAACAGTTTTAATTATAAAAAGGACTAATATTAATAGTAAAATATTAACCGTACGAAAATGGGTACTACGGCAAGGATCACCAATTATTTCTAATAGGATGATGAAAATAATTTTATATATACAAATGTGTAGGGAAGTCAATGCATATCACATACACATAGCCAAGTAGAAATAATTTACGTTTGCATAAAATGAACAAAGAATTGAAGTGTTCATGGATCATGCTGTTTATGGTTTTTTATAATCTATGTCATTAAGAAGTAAACTCGGTGACGTACGTGCGCCCCTTATCAACAAGCATAAAATATCTGAATTGATGATGGTTTCATGCTGTTTGTGATGATCATCATGGAGGTGATACGGCACAGGTATCTCTGCCTTGTCGATTGCCAAGAGGTCCTTGTGGCCGTGTGTGTAACAAGATGAGTTGATTCAATGGAAATAAAATATTTAACAAACGAATTTGAGATTAATGGTTATATATAGTATGATTTTTAAAATATTTTTTGTTAAAGATCAACGAACTTGCTATCATGTTGAGGTGTGATTTTAATGAGTATATAAAATTATTTTATATTATTATTACATAACTTTCAATGAATTTGTCTTATTAGCTTACAATACTTAATAGTGTTTCAACTTGGAATTTCTTGCAATATTTGTATTGTTATAGAACTTTATTCTATGTAAATAAAGTGTTTAATAAATAAATTTATCTCATTAGTTTATAATAATTCTTAAAATAGTATTTTGATTCTATAATTTACTGCTAGATTTTATTGTTATTCTTAATATTTTAATTAATTTTCTAATTTCCTTCCTCTTTTAATATTGCATATTTTTTTATAAAATAATATTACCCTGTTAATTATAATAATTAGTTGTTTTTTTCAAAAGAACATTTGATTTTAAGAACAAAATTATAAGAATTCAAAACTAACTAGAATGACAAAATTAACTTAAAAGTTAGCTGTAGGCAGAAAGCTTAAAACTAACTACTTAAAAGTATAAGTAAAAAAATTAATTGTTAGAGTAATTGAAAAATGTAAAGTAACTGAAAAATAATAAAATTATTATTTATTTAAAAAGGGTAAGCAAGAAATTTAATAAATATATTAAGGATAAAAGAGAAAAATATAAAAAACTTAAAAAAATGTTATTTCGAATAACATTTCAACAAACGCTAGACTCCATAAAAAAAAAACTTGTTTTTCGAATAATTAAATGAGTTTTTTAACTACTTAAAAAATCTAGAAACTAGTTTAAATGTCTTATCAAACATATATAGTTAAAGGCTAAAATATATTTTTATCTTCAAAAATACTTAAAGTTAACGAATTTTGTATTAGCTCCTGATAATTTTTTCATTTATTATTAATGTTTTTGAAAATACTAATAACAAATGTAAAAAAAAATATCAGGAAGGAAATACAAAATTTGCTAATTTATCTTTAACTAAAAAAAGTGTAAAGGATCAAAAGCAAAATTTTATTTTATCAAAGAGTAAAAATAAAGAAAAAAATTATTAGAGAACAAAGATAAAATTTAGATATTTATTAGAGATTACGGATATATTTTAATTTTACAAAATATATATATTTACCGAATATTAAAAATATTATTTGCTTAAAATATAGAAAAATATTATTAACACACTCTTTAAAATATATTTTCTATTAGTTAAAATTTATTTTTAATTACAAATTTTTGTGTGTCTCTTTTTATTTAATGAATTATACTTATGATTTGTAATTTTTTAATTAATTTTAACTAATAATAGAAAAAATTTAGAAGAAACGTGTTAGAGTATGTTATTAACATGCACTTCTCAAAATCATATAAATATGTTCTTTTTTTGTTAGTTAATTATATTTTCAACAACAGAATTTACCTATAATATTTCTAATTCAATGCGCTAACTGCAACACGTAATATTTTTCAACAAATAGCTTTTAAGTTAAAAACTAGCGTTTTAACTTCCAAATATCTAATCTTTTTTTACAAAATATTGCCAAAATCGTAGTCATGTATTAATTTAATTTAAATCAACGGTCCAGTAGAACAACAATAATTAAATACTGAATTACATACTATTTAATAACTTTATTTTGCAAAAATTAAACATAAAATCATTGAAGCATGTTAAAAAAAATAGTGGATATTCAAAGATTAATCTCTTTTGAGATATTAAGATTATTGAAGTGGACTTTTACTTTCTCAACAGAACATTTTTTCATACACATAGTTAGGAATTAAATCATGACCAACTTATTCGAAGGACCCAACTTTGATCTATTAACTATACCAAGTTTTGTTTATAATAAACTAATATTAAAACGAACTTATAAGAAGATCATAAACCAATTTTATAAACTTAAGTCAAACGGCTATATAAATTTCATCATAAATTCATTTAAATAAGCTTTGTAAACTCTTCCAAATGCACCCCTTATTCAGCTAAGATGTTTAAACACTAATTCATTTTAAGCTTTAAGTGAAAACCAAGACACTATATTTGTCCCATGATCAGTAACACGATATGATAATAGTTTACAGTTTCTACTATTTTTCATTTAGTCCTTATATATATGTAAAAAAATCAAACATTTATTTACTTAAGTAAAAAAAAAAATGTTCAAGAATCAATCACTACCATTTGTTGAGGTTTTACTAGATTCTGTCAAGTTGGTTAAGTTAGATTAAAAATTTGGTCCGCGCATTTGATATAATTTTCATTTTAGTCTCTATATGAAAAAAAAAATCACTTTATTTTAGTCCTGTAGCCCATGTGTAGAAAATATCACACTTGTGTGTGTGTGTGTGTGTAAGATTCTACCACTACCATTTGTTGTAGTTTCACTAGATTCTGCCAAGTCGGTTAGGTGGTTAAATTAAAATTTTGTTCTACGCATTTTATACCATTTTTATGTTTATATGAAAAAAATATCGTACTTTATTTTAGTCCATGCATAGAAAAGTCTATGATTTCTATGTGAAAAAAACTTAAAATCTAACGAAAACTAATTTGTAAATATTTCATGTAAAAACCAAAACAAATAACGGTGTCATATTTGGGGAGTAAATTATTAATTTAACCTTAAGAATAAGATAAATAGATTGAAAACAACTATGTGTCGACCAAACTCGATCTATAAAGAAATATGCAAAGTAAAAAGAAGAAAAAAAAAACACCCGTTATATAAATCAATAATTGAGTTATGTTTGAGTATTGATTAATAAAGTTAGAGCCTCATAAATTTAATATGGCACACACAAAAAATTGTATTTTTTTTCGTTTGAACATTTGTTTTTATCTCTCATATATTTTAAACTGAGTTGCAGAAATGATTTGATATTGCTATGTTCCTTCAGCCTATATAATTAAAAGGATAATGATACTAGGCACTCCAATATTATAAATATCCATTTGATACTCTTTATTTTTCTTTATTTCTCTATTCTTTTTACGTTGATTATATTACTTATCAGATCTATTTTTTGTTTATCTTCTTTCTCTTCTATTTCTTTCTTTTTTCAAGTATAGAGGAACAATAAGGTATACACAAAACATTATTCTAATTTAACCGATAGGGATGGATCGACGTAACAATAAGTTGTAGACTTAAGTTAACCAAAGTCAACCTTATTAATACAAACACCAAATCGGTGCAATCAGTTATGAAGTTGAGCCATAGACCCATGATAGATTCCATATTATTATCTACATCTATAATGTATGGAACAATACCTACTGTTGACAAAGAACTTCTAGTTTGCACTTTGCATGATTACGATCCTAACCAGACAATATTTTTAAATTTAAATTATTTTTGTTTCTTTCTAATTTAATGTATACAAACTTTTTTAATTGGCGAGCCTTTGTGGTAAGTTGAAATTTTTAAGTAAACATATAATTTAGTCTCTGTATATATAAGAGATTCTCTATTTAGTCTCAATACATCTAAATGTTATTGCTTTAGTCCTAGTTACCATCATTAACCCCTTATGTATTTTTAATTTGATCCCAATATATATACAGTATTTTTAGTTTGGTCCTTATACATATAACACATTCTTAATTTAATTCTTATAATTAGAAACCAAATAAAGAAATTTAATCCTTATAATTAGAAACCAAATAAAGAATGAGTTATATCTACAGGGGTCAAATTAAGATGTCCAATAACGATTGACATGTGATGATAGGAATCAAATAAGTAATATTTATAATATAGAAATCAAATTAATAATTTTTTACGTGTAAGGACCAAATTCAAAATTAAAAGACTAAATAATAAATTTTAATTGAGCCCAAATCCATAATGATTAATCTACAAAATTACTAACCCACTAAGATTGATATAATGATAAAAGGTTTAGATATTCAACCTAAGGTCATAAATTTTAACCTCAATGTTACTATTGAACCCAAATAAAATACTACAAAATTATTAAACAGTAAAGTTATTGTCGCAAATTGTTAAGATCTTTTTCTTTCACTAAAATAGTTTCTAAACTCATCCAACTTTTAACTTGAATCAAAGTACGATGCTTCAGTTTCTGGTCAGAAGCCTCAATGGGTATGATGTGGTACACCCGGATAAATTTGAGCTTCATACTCTTATTTTTGTTTTTTTTTCTCGGTCAATTATTTATTTCGGTTAACTAACTATCCTGTTACTAAAACCCAAATTAATTTTTCAATAACAAAAAAAAATATCCTATTGGGAACAACTATTCCCACTACATATTTGCTATTTAGGCTACCAACCTTTATGAAATTCCTATTTTGCCAACTCACCAAATCCCTACACCTCCTGCCCTCCTCCTTGGATACAAAATGGCCTCCCCCACCCCAGCCCAAATCCAAAACCCTTGCTTGCACCACCCCTAGACTGCACTCACTCCCATCCTAAGAGTTACAAGCATCTTTGTCGTCAATCTGTATTGCATCGGCCACCTCGCCCCCGTCATCAATATGCAGCCCACCCCACCCTATCGTTGATTCGTTTTGTTGTTGTTTTTGAATTTGTGTTGTTGTTAATGGATTTGGGATGGTGATCCAGGTAGGTGAATTTGTGTTGTGGGGTTGTTGAGCCAACAACGAAAATACTATTTCACTGTCACACAATATATAACAGAATCATATTTTTATTACTTTATTTTTTTCACCTCCCTTGTGTGTAATAAAAATACGATTTTGTTGTATACTGTGCAACAAGATTGTATTTTTGTTACTTTATTTTTTTTTACCTCACATATGTGCAATGAAAATATGATTTCATTGTAAACTTGTTTGACAGAATTGTGTTTCCGTTGGAAGGATATTTTTTGGAAGAAAAAAATCAAACCCACGTTAGTAGTGCCAATAGTAGTTCCCTTCCTATTTACACCATTCAGGCATCCACATCCGTTGGGATTTTATCTCTATTAAAAACACTAGTTTCGATTCAAACGTGAGAATTCTCGGGCTCCAATTTTACATTTAGGCCCATATAATGATTGGGCTAACTACAAACAAGTAGTTCAAGGGAATTAAAGCATCTCTTCTCGGGCTCCAATTTTCTTCATCTTGATTAGGGCGTTTGAAAAGTTGTGGGATTCGATTCAAAAACAACTGCAAAGACTTAATAAACCAATTTAATACTTGAATAAGATAGATTTAATTACTCTACATGTCCCTGAGGCCTGAACGTTTATCAAACTTTTAATTGAGTTTTTTAATTTTTTTTATTTTAATTGAATTCTTGAACTTGTATTTATTTTTTAATTAGGTCCCTATATTAGGGATCAATTTTTTCATTAAAAAAAAAACAAATACAAGTTCAGGGATATAATTGAAAAAAAAAACAAAAAATCTAATTAAAAATGATCAAATGGTTCAAAAACTTACAAGTTAATTTAACCAATAAATTATCATTATTAATAGTCTTTTCAAATTAAATTTCCTCATTACTGCCATCTATTCCAGCCTTTATCCTTAGGGTTTTAAACTCAAATTCATTTCAGGATTCAGAATAACCATACAACGAATAGCATATTATTGTTTGGAAGCGTAATTCTTTTCCGACTATATAACATGTCTGTCCAACGTAAATCTTATTTTTCCAACTAAATAATTATATATTATGAATTGAAAAAGAGTTATTCGTGCAATTATCAAACAATAGTCCTCTTGTTCAAATCATTTAAATACTATATATGTATAAGAAAATTCACATTTTAATAGGAGCAAATCGCAGAAAGAATGTTCAGGGACATCCGATAAAATAGGCATAGGAATGAAAATATAACAAAGGAAAAAAATCAGAGTAGAATATGCACGCAGAAAGAGTGTTGTAGTTTCAGTCACACCAATATTGCAAATTTTAATATCAAACTTATCTTTCAATTGGAAAAAAAAAATAGTACGATAAGAATATATGAATCTATCATAAGCTGATAATATATGATGAAAAGGTTTGTGCTATAAAATAACATTTTTAAAATCAAGACAAATCATTCATATGCATAGATAAAATAATAACGTATTCAATAAGAGTAAATCAAATAAAATAAGAAACTAGAGTATGCATATGCACCTGATTAATCTTGAAACGCGAATATGTTACGTTAGAATCCATGTGTAATGGTGAACTTGGTGGGTTTCCTCTTTCATGAACTAGCTCTAGTTGCTTCTTCGTGTCTTTGGTTGCTGGTTGAGGCAGAGAAAAATAGAGAATGGAAGTAACGTGCTTCCACTGCCACTGAATAACTGCCACCATAATAATAGTTGACGAATTAACTTGTTTAATTTCACTCCTAATGACGTGTTAATGGGAAGACGTACAGAACATAAATCATTCTTTTAAATATTGATTGCTTTTAAATAATGGGTTGAAAAGAGTGATACAATTATTCTTATTTAATTTTGTTTTCCCTTTTCTCTATGGCAGTTGGTACTTGGAACATTTTATGTGCCATCTGACGCTGATTGATATTTTCTCTTTAACTCGACATCTAAAAATGTACTTCCTATATACGAATTTTAATGTCATATGATGATGCAATTAGTTAGGATATAATTTCTTAACAGGAAAAACGATTCAAGCTGTTGTTGAAGTTATCTAAATTTCTGATGTTGCACTACTAAAAAAAGTTCTTTTTACGACAGCAGTTTTACGACGGTCGTTTATAACCGATTTAGAAATATGACATTTTTGTAATTATTATGATTAAAAATATATTTTACGACGTACATTCTAAGACGGTTATTGAAAATCGTCTTAGAATGTTGTACGAATTAAATTTTACACCGGTTTATTGAACAACCGTCGTAATTTGAAAATAAAAAAATAAAAAATTATATAAAGATTAGGAGAAATCTAAAAAGACAAATTATGTTTTTATTTTGGAAAAGATAAAAAGGAGAAATCTGAAGAGACTCTTTCTCTCTCCACTCTCCATCATCTCTGCAATCTCTCGCCGCTTCCTACCGTCCCCACCGTCGTGACCACGACCATGACCACCGTGGTGACCACGACCACGACCACCACTGCGACCTGGTGGCTCGAAGAAGCTGATCATCGAGGAGAGGCCGTGCTTTATACAGTGTCGTGCAATTTTGATTTTGAAGCCGAGATTTTGCTTCATCTGAGGAAGGAAGAGAACCCACACAACAACAATATTGAGGTTTCTACACGTCAGTATGCCTTTTTCCTCACTTCAATGTTGGCACCGCAGAGGTTTCTCTACACTCTCTCACACGTTCTCCCCCTCTATTCCTCTCTCTCCACCTTCAAATCTAGAACCTTCATTTTCCTTCCCTAAGTCCACTCTTACCACACCCTAACACCCTCGGTCTTGCTCTCGCCAATGCCTCACTGGTTTTTATTCAATTGATTAGTCCCGATGCAAATTCCACTGCTACTCTTTCTTGTATTCTCGGAATTGTGTTTAACAACTACTGCATTACGATTCGAAATTCTTGTTAACCACTTTAGCTAGTGTAGTACCTCAGGCTGAAAGTCTAAAACAATTTATATTCTATGATTTTGTGCTTCTGTTGATTTTTTTTTTTTGTTCAAATGTTATCACTTAATTTACTGTGCCTAGAAAATTATTTTAATCCCCGTTTTAGATTTTGAGCTTGATTGTCTGATAGTTTTGGATTTTGGATAGGCCCATTCATGCAGCAGCAGCAGGATACCTACCAGTGCCAGATTTGCAAGTTTCGTTGCCACACAACAATCCTCTTCTAGTTTGGGTGGTTTATTTGGATGGCTCACTGGAGACCGATCCAATTCTTTACCATCTCTGGATTTCCCGCTTTTGGGCGTTATACTTCCCCCTTCATTGCCTAATTTTGTTGTGCCCGGAAAAACTATTATTACTACACTCCCAAATGGACTCAAAGTGGCCTCTGAAACATCACCGGTATGAATGAATTGTTTCTTATGTTTGCAAAAAGTTTAAAATTTAAATATTATTATAATGACCACATTTTTTTATTGTGTCAGGAACCCTCTTTTCCTTGATTGAGAGGTTAACGAGCAGCTTCTGAAAGTGAAGGCTGAGATTGATGAAGCTTCCAAAAATCCCCAAGACTTGCTTTTGGAAGCAATTCATTCTGCTGGTTTTTCTGGTGCCTTGGCAAATCCTCTTTTAGCTTCAGAATCAGCTCTAAATAGACTAAATGGTACAATTCTGGAGAAGTTTGTTACCGTAAGTCTTCAAAATTAATCTTTATATATTACTTAATTACTTAATACGTGTTCATTTGTCTCTCAAAATTTGAAGATTTTTTATAAGATGTTCTTTACCTTTCTTATAAGACTTGAACTTTTATGAAACATCAAGAGAACTATACAGCACCTCGGATAGTACTTGTAGCATCTGGTGTTGAACATAAGGAATTATTATTTGTTGCAGAACCTCTCTTGTCTGATCTACCCAGTGTTCCACTTCTAGAGGAGCCAAAATCAGTGTATACTGGTGGTGATTATAGATGTCAAAGTGAATCAGGGGTATGCAATAGAAAAATATAGCTTCTGTTCACACATCAGGTTTTTACTTTTTGGGATGAAATTTGTCAAGTCTAACATTCCTTGAATGACCAGAGGACCCATTTTGCTCTAGCAGTTGAACTTCCTGGTGGCTGGCATAAGTTGAAGGATGCTATGGTTTTGACTATTCTTCAGGTTTTGATAATGTCTTACATTTTCTTGCTTTTCTGCACTTGAAATCACCTTTCTTTCTGATACTAAGTTACATACAAGACTGCACTACATGACAACTACTATTTGTGATGGTCAATATTTTATGTATAATTGTTGTGCTTAATTTTCTCTATTGCATAATCTTTATTTTATGTGCTCCTCCCCCCCCCCCCCCCCCCCCACCAAACTGTATTCAATTGATTGTTCCTAAATTGTATCACCTTAACATTCTTGGTTTTATCACATGCAGATCTCAATGTTCTGAATGAATAGTTCTTACTATTTCAGGTAAGAGTCATATGCTTATCTTTATTGTAACATTATAGGTAGGGTTTATATGCTTACACGATTGACATACATTTAACTATTATGCAGTGTGAATCAATTTGACCGAATGAAGCCGATGAGCTTTCTATTTGAATGAATGCAGGAAAGAGCATTGCTCTGTGTATGCCTTTCACTCTTTTTAGTTTTATAATTTTATTTATTGGATAATATTATTCATTCCTAAGGAAAAAGAAATCCACTATTTATTAATACCCTTTTTGTATTTTATCTTTTTGTATCAACATAAACTTCTGCGCTTTGCTTTTTAGGTAGGTAGGGTAAACTTTTGTGCCTCTAGGTAATTATGTTTCACATGAATCTCGTTACCATAATATGAATTCTAGGTAATTATCTTTCACATGGAAATCAATGATAACTTGTTCTAAAGTGGACATATATATATATATATATATATATATATATATATATATATATATATATATATATATAATATTTTATCTACTTTAATTACTTAAGCTAGGGAGTAGACACTAGTTAGTTTAGACTAAATTATAATTTTGATTTTTTTATAATATGTGAGCTTGATTATTTTATTTTTATAATTTTGATTTTCTTATTTTAAAAATTTTATGTTCACTTGCAACACCTTTTCTCACTCCCTTTCAAATACTTGTTACAAGCTAGCCATTTATAGGTATCATTAGCAATTTTCAATTTTCATCAATTGCTTATTCTTTTGTAGCCAAGAGCTTGTAGCTACAGTGGAAGATGAGAAATGCATGAGATCAAGAAACATTGCTAATTCTCATGTCCCCCTTGGAATTATTCTTTTGTAGCCAAGAGCTTGTAGCTGCAGTGAAAGCCACATAATATTATTTAAGGGGAATTATCATAGTTTCATTCAATGATCAGAGTCAAATTATTTGCAGGATGATTCTTGCTCAGATGACTCTGCCAGGTATAAAAAGAATCATAGTTCTCATTCAAAGATTAATAAATTTATCATACATTAAAATTTATAATTAAATTATATTATAAAATTATTTTATTAATAACTTGTATTATAATTACTTTAAAAATACATTTAATATGATTTATAAATAGTTTATAAAATAAATTATTTTACATTATGTTCTTAAATGATTAGTACATATTTATAAATAGATTAGTACATTATGTTCTTAAATTAGTTTATAGTATAAATTATTTTACGTTATCACCAATGTATTCCAATTCCAAATGTATTGAACAAATTAAATTCGAGGATATTAATATTCTAAATACATATTTAGGCATATATGACGTGTACGTATCAGTTTGAGGCAAGCATGTGGTATTATATTTTAAACTAATATCTCGTTTTTTAAAATTTAGAATTAAATATAATTTTGGTTTTCTATTTTTTAAAATTTATAATTTTAGTCATCTTATTTTATAATAAAAATATTTAATATTCATATTTTTAGTCATCTTATTAAATTTGAGGATATTAATATTCATATTTTTTCTAAAAGGTTTCTCATTATAGTTTGCTTGCAGATACAATCAGAACAATTGAGGGTTACTCTAATATAATTGTGATGCGGCAACATCCAACTCAGGTATGTCTAAAATAGCCATCAATGCAGGGTTACTCTCATGAGAGAGTTTTATCAACAAAATAGTTATTTTTAGAGAGAATATCTAATTTTTTTTTCAGTTTTTCTTTATATTTTGAGTCATTCAATTTTGTTTTAGTCAACTAGAGGTAAACCATTATTATTTTAATTGCTCCATGAAATTAGTTCAAGGAAATATAATTAGTACTATAGGAGTATACTTACTCGGTTTACTTGATCTTTTATTTTTTTAGCTTAACTACTGTAGTAGTTAGTTAGTTTAAAGGTCAAAATAGATCTAAGCTGGCCAGTACATATTTTTAGAACAAACCTATAATACTAGAATTAGTTTGTAAAAGTGACTCAAACGGATCAATCAACCATGTAAAGTTAGTAGGATGTAAATAATTAGTTACAAAAATATGAAGGACAAATTAAGTATTATTATTAATTTTTAATTATTTTGCAGTTGGGTAACCCTGAAACATCTAATGCTGAGGACTGGATGGGTCTGGTTGATTATGCTTGGAGTCATGCTATGATATTTGATGAACACTTAAACACTTTAAGGTGACCTTCTAAATTGAGATATTAGGTGTTGATTGGTATTCTCTCTAGTCTCTACAAAAAATTATGATATATAAAAAATCCATAAATAAAGTTATAAAATTCTTAATTTTATCCCATTTTTTCCATTCTAATAAGTTATAAATATTAGCATTAATCAGATTAAAATTCTGATTTTTATTGTACATGTTGATGTGTTGTATAGTGTTTCAACCATTACTTATTATATACATGCCATGAACCTTAGAAATTGTACAATGGTCCTATGAGTATTATGTAATTAAATGATTTTATAATTGTTAAAATTGTGTGTTGTAATTAAAACAAGAGCTTTTAAAGCATAAAAGAACACATTGTAGAAAGCCAAACTCAAAATAGTCATTCCAAGACGATTATTGGAATATCTTAGTTTCTCAAACTTACTACGACGGTTCATATTTAACCGATTTAGAATGTTAGACTTTCTAAGACGGTTATTGAATAGCCGTCTTAGATTTTACATGTTGGGAATGACATTTTAAGACGGTTGTTGACATAACCGTCGTAAAAACTAATACTTACTAAGACGGGTGTCCTACAAAAATCACCTTTGAAAAGAGAACATTCTAAGACGGTTATTCAATAACCGTTTTAGAAAATACAATTATCTACGACGGTTTAACAACCGTCTTTATAAGCATAGTACCATATTACGACACTGCGTTCTAAGACGGTTCAAAACCGTCTTAAAATGTTGTCTAGAACTGACTTAAAAAAGACTTTGTAGTAGTGATGCACGCTAACAACATTGCGTAACCTATAAAGGTATATATATACCCTGCTATAACACATCATTCTATTTATTTATTTATTTTATGCAAAAAAATTTAAGTCATTGGAATTGCTCTAACCATATAGAGGGATAAGGTACATCGAAGATGTGAGGGTGAAGTAGAGCTCTCTAATTTTTCCTTTTGATTTCTGCTTTATAGGTTGAGATAACAAAGGGGGTGTAATTTGTTGAATTAACCTTGCAAAAAAATTAACAAAAACCAAGATATGTAATAAAAATGACAAGATAAGATACATGACTCGATTCATCACCTCTTCTTAACCCCTTAACTAACTCAGTAACTCAAAGGATTTTGAGGGCAAGATGGGTTGGGTTGATTCATCAATTGACATACTTAACCTATTTTCCTAATTAAAACACTATTTTTTTATGAAGCTAATCCACTAAGGCATGTCCAAATAAAGTTTGTTTTTATATTATTAAAAAATAATATATATATATATATATATATATATATATATATATATATATATATATATATATTATAAAAATAAATTAATTAATATTTATTAAAAAATATTTTTTGGCCATTTTACTTGTGTACTGATTAAGGCGAGTTGCAATTGGTTGAAACATACTAGTCCGACTTACCACTCTTAACTTTATAATCTCTCAAGGATGGATGAATATTAGAAACTCTTTGATATTGTGTTCAATTCTTACAAATAAAAAATACTTTCAAGTTTTAAAGTTGTTAATTTTGACTTCTCACCCTAGGTGTTCCTCAAATCTTAATTATTATTTTTTACTATTCACATTTCTCAACTATCATATTATAAGTCTCTAGTTTACGTATTGAATATCCAATTGCATTTAATATCGAACACGTAAATCAATTGGTGTATGATTGTTTTAACTTAATCGGTAGTCTCAAGTTTAAGTCCTAGATATGCAGTTACATTAAGCGCTCAAACAAAAAATTTGTTATCCATAGGAATCATATCCGAATCAATTATATTGTCTTTTATAAAAAATACACATGATCTTTTCTAAAAAGATACACCATGTGTGTGCTCTCTACAATTAAATGAGACAATATATGATTTTATTTCTTATCTCAAAGTTACTTATGGATACAAATTTTAGGGTCAACAAGATAAATTTCTTGATGAGTGATTTGTAAATAGTTTTTGTTAGTGGTTTTTAACCCTTAGAGAATCTCTAATGGATGCAATTTAAGCAATACATTTTGAGTTTTTTTTTTTATTTTATGTCAATTGATCCTTATAATTCTACATCATAGTTAAGCAACACATACACATGTTGCTTCAATGGTATAATTTTATGTAACTCTTAAATTATTCAACTTAAATCATTCTTAAAATAGTAAGAAAATATATTTTTTACTCATAAGCAACCGTTGTTTAGATAAACAACTTAACATATGATACGCGAATTACTTCTAATGGTAAAAAAAAATTGAAACAATAATATTTAAAAATAAACAACTCATTAAGCAACAAGCATTGAAGATGCTCTTAAAACATATTTTTATCCTAATCAGTTGTTGAGATCTAACTAACCTAATTTTTTGTTGACAAGAAAAGGAAAGCATTGTTTATTTTGTGCTGAAAAATAAAGCGTTGTTTTTTTATTCTTGAGTCTAAATTTTTTTTTTTTTTTAAGAAAAAAGGTCAAGTCACATACAGGCCCACGCTAGTACATCAACAATGTTTTGGGTTAATGGGTATATTATAGTTTATTAAACTCATTGGGCTGATTTATTGCTATTTGTACTTCTAAAGTCTGGCAAGACCGATGTTAGGACTAAGACCATTTGACTTTTAGTATGTCTATGTTTTTAGTACAACAATCACACGTATGTATAAACTTATAGTGTTTTTTTTAATTAAGAATCAAATATTTATCAGAATTAAAAAACCCCACAATTATATTTAAAACTAATCTAAAGTGAACGTATGTCAAATTGTAGAAATCAAAGATTGGACTGGATTAGTGAAGGTTCTTAAAATTATAGACAAGTACTAAAAAAATAAGATTTTTTTAATATTTTTATTCAATTACAAATTGTCAGATATGATAAGTTTATTGACTTTTATAATAATTTCTTTCAAAGTCATATTAATAATATTTTTTTAATAGTTTTACATTGAATGCCTATTAAAAGAAAAAGAAAAGGGAAATCAGTAAAATGGTAAGTTTATGAAAGAAAAAAAAGTTCACACTAGGAGAGACCACCAATCCAACTTTTATTGGCCACAAAGTCAGTCTTTCTCATCCTCTTTTATAAGTACAAAGTGAATTTTATCTTATCTTATAAGTTTCTAAAGGGTAAAGAATTCCCCCTAGTTATTTGAGGCATTGTTCCCTTTAGAAAGCAAGTTTTTTGAAATACATTATACACCCAACATTAATCACACAACTCTAGTGGCTAACCATGGCTTTCTAATCAAAGATCTAGTCACTTATTCGATTCTTAATGTGCCACAGTGGAAACATTGCAAGATCCCCGTGACCAATATGAGTGGGAAGCTAATGCTGTGAATGTAGCAAATGGGTCAACCAGATATCACTTAAAAAGGAATCAAACACTTTGTTCTGAAGATCTTAGCTGTAAAGGAGCATTGATCCGCACCTCAAAAGCACGGTGGATGTACATGTAGAAAAGATGTGACAATGTTCGACCAATGTGTCACAAATGGGGGTAAGAATCCACTTACATGTATTCATGATGCATTAGCACAAAAGGCTTCCATTTAACTAGCGAATAGTAAAAACAAAATATTGAGTCAATTAATAAAAAAATAAACTCATTTGATAAGGATGTGGACTCGATTCATCTTATTAATATGAAAATCTTATTACTAAATAATCTATAAACACTTTTATAAATACTAATTGAATCTTAAGATTTATTCTAATTTTCTGATAAATTATCTGAATCTAAATCATCTAAACTTTTAGGCGTATTAAATAAAAACACTAGCTAATAATAACTAGTAAGCAATTTATGGATCAAAGGCTATAAAAGGAAGGGTCCACAAATACTTTTTTACATAATTGGGAAAAAAATCAAGGAAATATCAAAACCATTAATGTGCTGTTTAGAATGCCTACGCAGATGAGCCCAACTTAGCTTTTGTGCTCTCAGTTATTTTGACCAATATTGAGAACCCAATTAATTGATATTGGATGTGTCCAGTCATCAATGAATGACACTCGTGTTAGGACCAAAACTAACTAGGCAATGCACACGTTGAAAGATGATTCGTGACTTGTATGAGCGTATATATAGCTTTAGCAGGATGGTAAAGGAAACTGTCCACTTTAAGCACCATAAAGAAGAGAGTACTATGTATAGTTTGGAGAGTCAATGCTAATTATTGAACAAACATTAGAGAAAATTAGATTTCATTTACAATCTCTTGTCAAGCTTAATACCATAATCATATGGTAACATAGCAATCTCTTGGAAACTATAGAATTGTAGAAAGGCCTTAGAAGAAGATCAAATTAGTTCATAATTTCATTTAATTTACACTAAATGATCAATATTTGTTTCAGGCTTTCAATTTGTATCTTACGGTCATTTTAGTCCCTAAAACTGATAAAAACTCAAATAAGTGTCTCAAAATTTTGAAGATTTCATAAGTTTTTATAATAGGACCAAAATAAGAAGAAAAAAAAAGTTATTTTCATAGACCTAAATGGAACTGTAAAAAAAATTGATAGACTTATTTAAGTTTTCTGTAGTTTTAAGAATTAAAGTGAAAATGAGATATTGTATAAATTTAGAAATGAAATTAACCATTTAGTGCATTTTTAGATTAAAGTTTACAAACATGAGTTTGAAATAAAAGTATGTTGATAACTTAGTTTGATAAAAAGAAATTACTATAATGTAATTATGTTTGGATATTTTTGGTTCAAAAGTATGTTGGTAGAATTAAATTTATTTGGATAAAATTAACTAAAAGTATTTTTATCTGATATTGCTATTGGATAAATATTTCAAACGAAAAATAAATTTTCAAAAGGAATCCCAAGTTGCTTCTAGATGAAACTCAGTTTGGAGTGAAATGTTGGTTATTAAATGGCTTTTGTAGGCAACCAAACATGAAGCATAATACATTTGAGGGTTCAAAAACACGTTTTAACCCAACAAACAACATACTCTTACTCTTTCATTTATTTACATTCCAAAGTAGTAATTTGATGTCCACTCTTCACATTGCCACAAACCCATTCTTAATTACTTTAATACAGTAGTAAATTTTAATTTGTCTTTTACAATGAGTTGAATTGACTATGATACAAATATCTATAATATAGAGCCTTAGCTTCTTATAAATGGTGATTACTATTCGGAATAAATATGTATGTCCAAGATCCAATTCATCATGTTATCAATTTTAATAAATAATTGTTCTTTATTTTATTATCATATTTATTGTTTTATTAAATTGTTAGTTTTGCAAGTCCTTGATTAAAATTATAGGTTTGTTATCGTGTTAGAGATTATGATAATAAAAAACAAGTTATTTATAATTTTAATCTAAATTATTATTGATCGTAGGATTATAGTGAATAGAACATCAATAATATGAATAGATCAATATATATATATATATATATAATAGTCTATATTAGATAAATATTAATAGATTTCGTTTATTAATTTACATATATAAATTATGTATACGTGGAAATTGACTCAAAGAAGAAATAAATCAAGTCATTATAAGTTAACTCAAAAGAGTTTGATAGTAATATCATCCTCTAGAGTTAACCCAGAGAGCTGTAAAAATGGAAAAAAATTATTATACTAATCTTCTAATGGTTGTTGAGAGTAAAACGCTACTTTATGTTATCAGGACTTTAAAGAATATTATTGTATGTCTATCTTGATTAATATATTAATTTGATTAATATAGTATTGAACCCATGGATCACATTCAAATGAGTGTTCTAATATTTGTTAAGGAATTTATTTTAATATTTGATGATCAATTAAATTAGAAAATTTAATATGATCAAATGAGTAATTAATTTTCTAAGTGAAATATTATTATAATTTTTGCTAATATTAAAAATATAAATAATTTGAAATATTTGGTGAAAGAAAATAAACAAACGGGAGGATTTTATGTTTGAACTTTGGTTTGAAAAGTTGTTACATATAAATTGGATTTGGTCAATTATTGTTTCTAATTTCAAATGATTAAATGGTTAACAATAGAAAATATTTTAAAATGACTTAAAAAAAGATAATTATTTCGGTTTTATTACAAATTTGTATATCTGTGGTGGAAATACACTTAAAATCTTCATACTATTGGATAAAAAAATTCATAATTCAAAAGCTCATTAATAAATACATATTTAATAATATCGTACATTTAAATATAATTTAAATGTAAAATAAATGTTTTAGTCCGCTGTATATTTTAAACACTTTTTTCCTTGGGCTACTTCATGCAAAAAACAAGGGACGGATATTTTAACTCTTTCTTTAATTTCTTCTGATTCGAAAGAGTCTGTGGAGTTGGCCGTTGGGCATTTCAATCGTTGTCGCTTTTCTCCTTTTATTATTCAGTTTGGCGTGCTGAGAGAAAAAATATATATTGTACGGCAATGTGATGGTGACCCCTTTTTATATGTGCGTGCATGATTTCCTTTTTCTGTTTCCATTTGGTCCAGTATTTATTTTTACTTTTAAGGATAAATAACCAAATCCGATTTTCAAAGAGTGAGTTATTTATCAAACATAAAAAATACCAATTTAGTTTTTAAATATATAAAATGTATAATAAATTAATTATATTGTTAAATATATCACAATATATTGTTATGTATGTTTAAAAATTAATTTAATAATAAGTTATACTTTCTATGATCAATATAATACTAAGTTATAAAATTAAGTAGTAATTTGACATTAAATTATCAAAGATTAATTTTTTATATATTTAAAAACTAAATTTAAATTTTTATATTTTAAAAATTAATTTATCAATATCTCATATTTATATGGATCAATTTGATTATTTACCTTATTTTTATTTTTATCTTCAATTCCTCAACGCATTTTAATTTGATAAAACAATTTTTTTTATTAAATTTTATTTATCTTTTAGTTAAATTTCAAATTAATTAGTTTTTTTAAAAAAAAAATAGGATCATCAATCTCGTAGATAGATCTCTCTGATTTTTATTTGTAGTGTACTGTGATGTGATATGTCCCAAATTTGGACGTGGTTGTGAAGCCAAGCTATAATAATAATTAATAGTAGTAGGGCATAAAAAAATTTTGTAACACATGGTGGGACTCCTGAAATTATGTCAGAGTCTGGGTATTTTGAGGGGTCTGATTCTGATGTGTCAGTCTCTACTTAGCACATGCTTCCGTTAATGCCCAACAACATATGTACCATTACCCATCTTATATTGCCTTTGACACTATTCCTACTCCTAGTTCTGCCACTTTCCAAACACCTAATTGGAACTATCCAAGCAATTAATGGATTCTACCTCCATAATGGAGGTAAGGCATCATCATGCCAAAAAGGGGGCCACTTAGAAAATGCTAAAATACACGAGCATTCAAGTCGGAAGATTATCACTCATTTAGAATTATATCCTTTTTTCTTTTTTCAAATGATGCATTTTCATTCATTCATATATGACAAATACTAATTAGTATTTTTAACACATTTGTTAAAAAAAAATAATAAAATGTACAAAAATTATAATGTCATGACTATTTTTATGTTCTCCTTTTATTTTTAAAGGAAATTTCTGTGCTCTCCTAATTAATATATTATAGATTAATAGATAAGAAATTGTTTAAACACATGTTTGAGTGTGCGTTCCATTGGTGCAAAATCGATTTATTTCCAAGTTTTAACGCAATTGTTTCTTCTTTTTTTTCACATTGAATACGTGTGTCTTTGAATGTTTGGACGCGAAATTAAATACCCTCTAAATTTAGTACGTGAATTTAAGTTTGAATTATGATATATAATTATATCAAATATTTAAATAAAAACTTTATTGTTTATAATAAAATTATTTATTTCAAATAAGATTGTCTAATAAATAATTCAATGAGATTTATTTTTTAGTATAGAATAATCGTAAATATGCATTCTACGAAAAATTCTCATCGTTAAGTCAATTTTAATAAGTTTTAATTCTTATGTGACAGTTAGAGTACGATCACCTTCAATAAAAAAAAAATACTCGTGATCTTGTAAAAGCAATCATATATACTAATGGTGAAGAATTTAAACATTTTATCTTATTGTAAATAATAAATCACTAAAATTACGAGTTAAGTATATTTTATTTAATTTAGTTGCTTGATTAGTTTAATCTTGACAAAACATGAATTCGCAAACTCTCATTATTTTTGTATTAAGATGTAGGGGAGAAAGTGAAGCATATACTTTTGAATGAGTGGTGTGACGAATTTCTGGTTATGTGAATAAATAATAATACTAATAGTGTCTTTTATGCCTTCTGCACAAACGTGGATTTTATTCCGAAAAAACATGAGGGTGGTGGTGGACTCAAGAAAAAGAATCAAAAGGCAATTGAACAGGAAAGTAGAAAAAAAAGATGAAAGGAAGAGGATATATGACACTCCAATCATTCCATTCCAATTGAGAACAGAAGTACAGCTTAAACCATGAACACCTTTCTTTTCTTTTGGCGACAGACAAGTCACCAGAGAAGATTATGTATTGGGAAAAGATAAAAGATAAAGTTAGCAAATACTACTGACAAAGAGGACTCTCTTTGGATCTCTGGTTTATCAATAAACATGTGGGTCACTCAACCCATGTTTGTTAAGCAATAATGCTAATAATAATATCAATCATAAATGTTTTGACAATTTAAAAAATGTATTGGGAAAGGTATCAGAATCAGACTAGCTATCAGTATCTTCACCCGAGGTCACCTTCAGTTTACTAAATTGAAGTGCCTGTGGGCTTTGGCATTTCAATTTTGTTGAATTTTATCAACACTCAAAGAAGAAAATATGAAATGGGTCATAAATAATTACAAATTGTTGATGTGAACAAAATACAGTATATTTTTCATCCTACGTAGTTTTTAGTTAATAATTTAATACTCTATATTAATAACTTCTGTCTATAACGTTGAATAAAATTAACATAATGTTGAAATTATTCATACTTCAAAGTTTAATTATGAAATTATGAAAGTAAATTAAGATGCGGATTAAAATATTACGAGAAAGTAAAATTATGAAATTGCAAATCAAATTTTAAGGTTTACAGTGATAGAAAATATTCTTAAGGACTTCTTTGTAAATTTATGATGAGCATAGAAATTTACGACACTCCGTAATGGTACCTTGTGGCTGAAATTTCGATCTATTGGGTTTTGACGAGTATTGCTGAATTTCTCAACTGCACCATACGTGGTGAACTATTTAGGAAATTATCTTCGTGGGTCTACGTAAATAAAGCAAGTCTCACGTGAGACTTGTGAACAAAGCTAAGAGGCAAGAATGAACAATGCTTCGTAGAGCAAGTAAATTTGACAATCAATGCCCCAACAAAAAAATTATGAAAAAAAAATATTAATGTTGATTTACACGTAGAAGTAACTAATATGGCATTAAATTTTTCAACTTATTTACTTTCGGTTTGTTTATTTACTATTTAATTCAATTAAAATAAGCAATAACTTTTATATTTAACTACTAGTGCTTTATATTTTTGAAGTGGGTGCCACCCTAATAACAATAATTATATATCTTATTTAATAAAAATGAACGTTCAAAAATATTATTTAAACATTATTAAAGTGATTAAAGATAAATGATTAATGTGAGATTGAATTTTTCAGAGTTTACCTTCGAAACTCTAAATTAATTAAGATTAAGAAGAAAAAAAATTTAAACATTCATTTTTATTAAATAAATATAAAGTAAACTTTAAAGAATTTTTGTAACATAAATTAAAGGATTATTTAAACAAATAAAAAAATTTGGTAAAAATAAATAAATGATTTTCTAGCAAAATTTTAATTTTAATTATTTATTAATAAATTCATTATTCTAATGACTGCAAAAGTTTATGCTTAACTTGATATGCTTATGCTTACTACCTTGACAAGCTCTTGTTCTATTGGATATTTGGATGTAAGAAAAAGGAGAATAAAGCTTAATATTATTGGGAAGGTGGTACAAGCAAGCAATACATGATGCTTTTGTGAGTGTGGGGAGAAAGAATTGTACTAGTACTAGCAAGAGGAAGGGATGAAGTAAAAGCACAGAAAAAACAAAACAAAACAAGGTAGTAACAAGAAAGAGGAGGTGGTAGTAACTAGGAAGCATCATCCACCTAATGGTGACACAAGAAACAAAATGATGATGCCCGGTTGGTTATTAGACATTGGAAACTTTATGTACCCGTGTTATGATGGCTTCTATTACTACTACTACATAATACAGAGTCTGCAGCAGCACCCAACAAACAACACTACATGCACAGCACTGGGACTTATCTTGGTTTTTCCTTTTCACTCTGTTTTTTGCTTTCACTTTATGGGGATATCTTAGGTCCGTTTCCAACTTTTTCTGACTTTTTCGTACTACCCCATTCAACCAACATAATGAAAGCAAACAAAAGAAAAAACACTTATCACCACATTCATAGCCGTTTCCAGAATTGATGCATGTGGTTGTGGCCATATACACACCCCCTACTCTGTGTTATGACCTATGACCTGTTTCCCTTGGCCTTTTCTGTTCACACACACTGCACATTTCATTTCATACCCATCACAAACAAAACAACTTTCCCAGTAGTGGGATTCCTCTAGTCTTTCTCCTCCAACAATTCATTCACTCAATAGTTGGGGACGCACACCTCTTGCTTCCTGCTTTTTTTCTCCCATTTAATTAAAATTTCCAAATACTAGTAGTTTTCAATAGAAAAAACAAAACCCCCCCACAAAAAATAATAATTTCTATGAACAACATTCACATTTGATAAAAAAATTATTTAAATTTTGTGAATGCCATTAATTTTTATTAATAAAATGAAACTTCCTTTCCATTTATCTCGCACCATGAATCAGTTTTTTCCTTACAAATAAACACCATTTTTTTATAACCAAAATGATAATATTCAAAATAAACAACGTTCACTTTGAATCAGAATATCAAAATTTCTTTGAATGCCATTAATTTTATCAATAAAACCTCCTTTCCAGTTATTCCAATAAAAAATCAATAGGTATCCTAATTTCCAACACCATCACCATGAATCATTTTTCCTTACACTGATTCAAGCAATAACAAATTCCAGCAACTCTAGATATCAAAACAAAAACAAAAAAATCCAGCAAGGCAGCAACTAAAGAATTACTATACATGAACAAAACCAGAGATCGAGAGAGAGAGAAAAAAAATCTGTATCAACAAAAGAATTCTACATTCTACTATTTCTTTGTCCTCCTTACACTGTCCTTCGGACAAAAAAGAAAGTAAACTGTAACTATTTTTTTCCGGTGGTGTAAAATGGAGTAGTAGTATATGGAAAACGTTAAGAAAAGAAAAGAAGAAGAAGAAAAAAACTCCTCCTAAGAGTAATTAACATGAACACTGGCATTAATGCCAGATTGACAAAGAGGGCAATTGTGTACGGTGGACCCACACATTGTGCACAAACACAGATGCCTACATGGCAACAACAGCACTATCGATTCTCTTACCCCACACTGATTGCACATCCTCTTCCCCAAAACGCCGTCGTTTCGCTCGTATCCGCCGCAAACCTCCTCCTCCTCGCGGTGGGGGTGGTTGTTGTTGTTGTTGCTCGCGCAACTCGATTCCGCCGCTTCGACGGCGTGGTGGTTGTGGTTATGGTGATCTTCGCTAACGTGCGCCAGAACTTGTTCTAGATTGTTCCGAAGATTATTCGCGGTGGCTTCGTTTGTTTGCGCTAGTTCTTTCCAAATCTGATTCTCCACGCAGATGCTCTTCACTCGTTCTTGCAGAACCCAATTCAGCTTCCCCACGCGCTGAATCTCTTCGTCTTTCTCCTTCAGTTTCTTCGCCACGGCTTCTTGAATCGCCGTTATCAACATTCTCGATTGCCTCACTCGCTGCTCCGCCATCTCCATTCTCACTTTCTCCGTCTAAAAAAATGAACAAAAATATTTTAATTTTAAATCACACGATTTTTTTTTATTTTTTTTTTTAGGTTTGGAACAAACTTACGTGTTGTACGATGAAGCGGTCGATCTCGGATTGCTGGTTCTGGAAATGGAAGAGAAGCTCTTGATCGAGAATGGACGGTGGTGGTGATGATGATGATGATGATGATAGTTTGTTCTTCTGCGGAAGTGGTAGAAGCGCGTTTGGTACAGTGGTGATGGAGTCTCTGGAGCGTTTTCTCGTCGGAGCGGTGGTGGTGACGTGGCAGGTGAGGCCACTATCGGATTGGTGGAGAAAAGGTAACGCCGTTGACTGAAGAAGAGGCGTAGCAGCAGCAGCAGCAGCTTCCGTTTGCTGTGCGGTGTAGAAGCCAAGATTCGGTTTCATCATTTCTCTGTTGAAACGGATTTTCAGATTAAACGGTTCGAGAAATGTTGAAAACTTAAAACGAAGAAAGAAAAAGGGAAAATGGTTTTTTGTTGATTGATTGTGTTACCTGGCGGTTAGTAACTGCGAGGGGAAGAGATTCATGTTGTGCGGAGGAGCCTCAACTGCCATGATGAGAGATTTGTTGTTTGTTTGGTTGTTACTCTCTTGTGAGTGTGTGTGAGTTTGTTGCGGTTTTCAGAGTTTTTCGTTTTCTCGCAATGCAAATGAATGAAAGCCAGAGTGTGAAGAGAAAGAGGGAGAGAAATATAGAGAATAACGAAGCATGCAAATGAGGTTGCCCGTTTATTTATTTGAGGCTTTGGCTCTTGTGCCATTCCTAGAGTGAGAGAGAGAGATAACGACAAAGTCAAACTCAAAAACCAATTTTCTAGTCTTCTCGACACACCAAAATCTAAGCATATTATTTAATTCAATTCAATTAATTAATTGCTTTTCACTTTTTCATTTATTGCAAAGACCATTTAATTGGATTTTAATATTAAATATAATTCTGCATAATAATAAAAGACACTCTAACGCATGTGGGGATGGGGAATCCTTTCTTGAGTTTTAACTTTCAACCTTTTCTTCTTTCTCTCTCGTCTTGGAATTTGTTTTGTTGTATATATTTGAATTTTAATTAACGCTAAAAGGTAACTTAAAAAGAATTATATAAAAAATATAAATAAAACTAAACATAATCTTATATTTAAAGACAAGAAGAATAATAATTTTAGGATAATGCTATGGCCTTGGTCACCCGAAGAGGCATATGTATGGCACAATTAAGTGGATTGAGGAATCGTATTATACAATCCACTTTTATGAAACCATATTATCTTGACTTTTAGCGGCAGTTAAAGTTATCTATCAATTGATGAATTTGATTTTGGATCTTTATTTCTATCTTTATTATTATTTCCTTGGGTTCAAGGTAAGTAATTTTGGCTGTTTTTTAGTGGTGCGAATGTGAATGACGTGGCGGTGTGAAGAACTCACCATGTGAATAAGCACGTACGAGTAGACATGTTTAAAATCAAAACACATTAAGTGTAAAATCAAAGAATAGTTCCAAAAAAAAAATATCGCATAAAAACTTGTGGTTATTGATTTGATTTTTTTATTCAAACTGCAGAGATTGATTTTCAGTCTGACACACGATTTGATTGTCAAGTTTCACACACAAGAATAGAACTAAATCAAATTGCATCGTGAATATTTTGTTGTTGGGTATTTACTTTTTCAATTTTCATGAAGAAAGTATTATGAATATTATTTTATTATTTTTTTAAGTTCGATAATTGCAACTTGAAATAAGTATTATGTGTTAATTTTATTTTTAAATTGAATGTTTGTTATTATAAAAGTTAAAAATAATTATCATTTTACTTTTAAGTTTAATGATTGAAACTTTTGTTTTCTATTTATACATTAATTTTATTATCCAAGTTCTGTTTAATTATTAACAAATTTTTTAAATATTTTTTAATATTTATTACCGGAGTTTTTAAATCATAACAAACTGAATCAAATAATAAAAAATTAATTTAATTTTTCATAAATAATTTAAGTTGAAACAAACTATGCTACACTTAATGTTTTTAATCTGATTTTGATTAAATTTAAATTAAAATCATAATAAACCACACTAGGACTACTCACATGGCCTTCCTTCTTCACTACCCCCAATCTATAATATCTATGTAGGAACAGATTTGTATGATCACCTGAGAGTGATAAACTGGGTACAATAATCTCAATTCGCATGCTAGCGGTCAACATTCAAACATCAATGCTTTTTGACCAATTTTCTTACTTTCTCACCTCATCCAACATAAAGAAAAGAAATAAATTAAAGACTTTTTTTAAGTTTATCGTGAAAATGAGTAGCAGCAAGATATTTGAATAGACCACCATATTATTGGTCAACATTGTTACCATCACTGATGTGTGTGGAGTAACAAACATTCTTATAAATTTATTAAACTTTTAATTAGTAAGTTTTGTATCATACAATAAAAAATTATTTAATATTTTTAAAAGGAAACTAGTCTTTATTAAGCAATGGTACAATACTTCATTGCAATATTAATTACATGAAAAAGATGTGCTATATTAAACAAGTCAATTCAGTATTTTTTTTATATTTGAAAAAAGGATTAGTATTCAACTACTATTAATTAGTAGCAAATATTTTTAATGCTATTTTTTGTAACTTGTATTTATTGTTATTTACAATCATATGAAAAATAGAATTTAATATTAATATTTTTTTACAAGTTTGTCTAATTATATTATTATATACGATAATTTTTTATAATAATTACTTATGAAATCACATTTAAATATAGGTTTTTTTAATTGAAATATGAAAACTAAAGACTAAATTGTAATTTTGGTTCTTCTAATTTTTTAAATTCATGATTTTGGTCCACTTGATTTTTAATTGTAACATTTGGTCTTCTAATTTTATAGATTGTTGATTTTGGTCTTCAGATAAATTAACCTAATAATTGTGATTATTAGAGACATTAAATGAATTATAAATTAAATAAGATTTATTAATCATTAAATTTTTAATAAAAGACTATTAAACCTAATGTAATAATATGGTGATGTGGTTGGTGGAGTTGTGGGTGTGCACAAGAGAGGTGGGCGAGATGTGTTTGTGGAAAAGAGAAGGAGCATGCTGTGAAAATTAGAATTATTAATCATTTTTTATTGTTTTTTAATAAATAATGATTTTAATTAATTTATAATTAACTTTTCAAACTGAATTAAATCATGTCCCATTCCGAACATCCCTATAAATTATTATTGTAATTAATATCTTATTGTTGGATATCTATTTTCTAAATTTTCATGATTGAAAGAAAGTATTTTGAATATTGTTTTACTATTTTTTTAGTTCAATAATTATACCTTGAAAGCCAGTATTATGTCTAATTTTTGCAAGTTGAATATTTATTATTATACAACTTGAAAACAATTATTATTTTACTTTAAGTTTAATTATTGAAACTTTTATTGTCAATTTATACCATTGATTTTATTATTCAAGTTCTATCTAATTAATAACACATTTTTTTAAGTATTTTTTAATTTTTATTACCAGAATTTTTAAATCGTAAAAATCAAACTAAATCAAAAATCTTAAAATGTTAACTTGATTTTCATAAATAATTTACGCCAAAACAAACTATGTTTTTTAATGTGATTTTCATTAATTTTAAGTTAAAGACATAATTAAAAGGCTCGGTTCTCGGCTTACATAAAGTCTGGCTTGGCCTAAGAGCCTGTTTAAAAGTTTGCTTAAAGACGTCTTTGATTAATTAATTATTTTAAAATTTAGTGAAATACTAACTAAAAAACGAAACTTATAAAATTTTGTATAAGTAATGCATAAATCTAAAAAAAATTGTTAAACAAAAATCATATTGAATTCAAGTCGTTAAAACACAAAGTATATCAAAAGAAAATGAAAAAAAAAACATAATATTAAAAAATGTATGGATTAGAGATGATTTATACTAATGAAGCCGAACAAAAATATTTAAATTGTCTGAAAATGTTTTTACAAAATATTATTTTGCTGGTAAGTTTTCATCTAACATACAACTTAGAAGTTTTCATCCTTATTTACCATATTTACCATCCATGTAAATATGATATTCATTCCATTGTAGTTCAAAAATTAAATCCAAATCAAATATTAATGGCTCTTTATTGTATTGAAATTTCAATTTCAAAATTAGAATTACCCACAGATTTTTTTTCTTCTTCTTCTTAAACATGTTCCTTGTAGGCATCCTATGTTGTGTGAAGACCGACTCATCCCTAAGTAAATTGACATGTTCAGGTGAGGAAATCTTCTTTTATTTTATATTTCTAAATTAAATTAATTAATTAAATATGTAAGTTATATATATATATATATATATATATAAAATATTATAAGCACAAGATCAAATGATTAGAAATAATAATTATGTTTGATAATATTAGTTGAAAAAAAAAATCATGATTTATTTAAAAAGGATAACTAATAATTTTGATAGATGTATTAAAGATAAAAGATGCTAGAACATATAACATATGCAACAAAAACTTGTTTACATGTGAGTTAAATAATATTTTTCATGGTAAAAAATAAAAAAAAAACAAATGAAATGATTTAACAAAAATAATTTATAATTTGAGTATTTCTTGTTTTATTTAATTTACTTTTTAAGCTTTAAACATTATTTAAAAAAAATCAACCACAAAAAACTAAATATTAAAAAACATCATCTAATTTCAGTTGAAATTGAAGGAAAAATATATTATATTAATGTTATTATTTAAATTGATACTTAAAAAATTGATTAATTTCATGTTAACTTAATTTCAAATATATTTGCATTATGATATCTTTTCCTTTCATTGGAATTATTTCTGAAAACATACAAAGTCATGTATTTTCATAAATTTTGTTTTTAGTTTTATTATGGTTAATTATATTTTAAATTAAAATAGTTCTAAAATAGTTTTTTCATTAAATGTTTTTTGTGAATAAATATCATAAGAAATTAAACTTTATTAAAATAAATAAATATTTTTTATGATTACATTTCAATCCAATATTCACAAAGAGATATATTTTTATCAATGAAAAAATCTTGCATAATTTTCATTTGCAAGGTCTAAATTTTTTTATGATACAAAAATGTTATTTAAATAATTTTGTATAATTATTTTTTTGTATGAGTATTGAAGAGATGCAATGCATAAATTTTTTTCTCTTTTCGTGTCTATAGATAAGTAGTACATAACTAAGAATTTATAAACTGATTCAAATCAATCATTATTTAATTTTCTAAATAATAATATATTTATTAGAATACTCAAATTAAAGTTGTTAAAAGCGCCAAGGGTGGTGTGAGCTTGTGTTGATGGGGAGAGGAGTGAGTAGGTAGCATTGTGATTTTTGTGGGATTGAAATGTTGGGTGTTGAAGTGCAAGGGAATTTCTTTCATATTATTCACTATGAAGCATAGTTTATATCTTTGTTTCATGCGTTTTCAATCGTAGGGTGTTGTTGCTTCTTTGTGTGTGCATGAAGGGTTAGGGAACAATGTGCATGATCATTTCGTGTTTTTTTATTTTTGTTTTACCATTTTGATTGTATTTTGTACTTTTGAATCCTATAGAGGTATATTTTGTGCTTTTCTAAGTTTTCTTTAATAAATTTTGATTGGCCGTTAAAAAAACATTGTTAAAAGTTTAAATAAACTAAAGACTAATATATGTAATAGTTATCATATATATATATATATATATATAACTTTTGAAGATAATAATATATTTTTTGATAAATTTTTATGGCTAATATATGTAATGATTGACTGATTATATTTTTTTTAAAAGTATTATAAACCTAAATCAACAATAATAAATATTTGTTTAAGGTATTTAACGCAATAGTATTAATATATATAATAAATATAATAAGTTATAGTCATCACAGGTATTATGAAATAATTAGGGTAACAGTATTATTTAATAATCCGTACCATAGGAGATTATGTGCAAAAATTAAGATAACAATATTAATTGATCATTTATATTTTATTTAAATATATTTTTAATCCTTTAAATTTGGGTAATTATTTTTCTTAGTCCTTTAAAAATTGTTTTTATTAGTTTCTCAAATTTTTGAAAAATTGCTTTTAGTCCCTCTCATTTTTGTATTCATGGTGTAATAATTTGTGGGACAGTTTTTCCCATCAGAAATATTTTTTTAATTTAATTTATTTAAAATAATTTGTAACATTTTAAAGTACTAGAATATGTAAATAAATCACAACAATTTCACATTCATATTTTTATTTTTATTTTTTAAAATACTAGAATATGTAAAAAAACGATCACCAAATCATACAAATATAATATTTTGATGATTTAAAATTGTTAGTAGTCATTTTTTTAAAAATAATTTTTTGTGGTTAAAGATGCCAAAAATTATGAAACAATGAAGAAAGATAAACTAAAAATATTTTTTCAAACAAATTAAGGGATAAATAATTTTTTTAAGAACAAAAAAAAGTTACCCAAATTTGAAGGATTAAAAAAATATTTAAACCTTTATATTTATCCATTATTTTTACATTAATAATTAATAACAATATTTAATATAATATAATAAATTATTGTCATGAATATCATTATAATAAATAAATTTTATAATTTATTAAATAATAAAATATAAAATGATGATAGTAAATATAAATCATGATCATAATTTATATTATTATTATTAGTTTGAAATGTTGAAATCATAAAAATCTTACGGATCATAGTATACTCGTAGTTTTAGTTTTGAATATCTTAATCATAAGAAAATGTCGGCTAAAAATTATTTTATAAATTAGTTTGAATTAAAATATAAATGCTTGTATGATTAGGTTGAATATTCAAATCATAATTTTTTTAATTCAGTCAATTTTTTAGACAATTCAGTAATTATTATGCATGATTTTGGTTTTAACAGAGGAGAATAAAATAATTAATTAATTGTATTTAATAAAGAAAAATGAAACAAATAAATATGAAATTGATTTATTTAGTTGAGAACAAGTTATATATATATATATATATATATATATATATATATATATATATATATATATATATATATATATATATATATATAGTCCATTGAGGCATAGACATATGCACTTTAAAAAATAAAGTTAAAATATATTAAATCTGTCAGTTGCCTTACAGGTAAACACAGAAACGAGCATTATCCTTAAGTGACTTGTTCATGCCCGCTTATAATCACTAAGAAGTTCTTTATATTAAATTAAATTGAAATACATAAATGTTATAGACTATAATATACTCTTACTCTTTTATGAGAAAATTATATAATTAGTTAAACTATAATGATTCGTTTAAGTTTAAAAAAATATAAGAAACTATATTAAATAATTTAAAGTGTACTTTAAGATTAAATAAAGATGTAAAGATCTTTTTACGAACTTTAATTTATTTTAGTAAATAATTGAGAAAATTTAAGTTCTAATGTCTATGAAAAGTTAAATAACAATAAACCTATTTTGTAACTATTGAACCAGTGACCAAATTTAAAAAGAGTAACAACGTCATGTGTTGAGATAAAAAAGATCAGACCGTTGGATAGTGATATGTAATTTAGCCTATAAAATAAATTAGACTAAATCTTTTATCAAAAATCTATTTAATTAGAAAGGTTAGGCCTTAGGCTGTTTAGAAAGCCTATTAGACCTAACAGACCAGTCTATTAAAAAAATATAAATTAAATATTTATTTGTATTAAATCACATTTATTTTACTTTTTAAATGTTACAAATAATCATCTATTTAAAGAGTGAAGCTATAACTTTATTGAAATATGCATTTATGTCTTATTTAAAAGTTTTAAATAAGTTTGATGAATATTATATTAAATCTTAAAAATATGTTAATATGATATAAACAAGTTAAATTTAATTCTTATCAAGCCTAATATATATTTTTTAATCTTTATTTTACTTTTGAATTATCACAAAGTAGATCGTAAGGGGTTGTTTGGCTTTGAGATGGGAAAAGAAGAGAATAGGTGAGAACAAAAATAAGTAAAAAATAAGGTGGAAATAAAAGTGATTTGGTTAAAGAGAAATAAATGAGGATAAAATAAATTTTTTTAAATTAAAGTTAGTTGGTAATTTTTTGATTTTTCCCCTCCAAAAGGTTAGGTTACTATCTTAGCAGAACTTTGGGGCTGGAGGTATGATAGTCAATGAATTATTTATTTTTAATCAAGGTTAGGTTTGGGCCTAAGAAAGTTAGTTTAGTCCATTTTAATCTGTCTTTAACCCTTATTGTGTGTGCCTGATTATCTAAAAAAATTCAGTTTATTAAAAAAATATTAACCATTTGATTATATTTTTTCATCTTTTAATTTGAGAAAAAAAGTTTACACAAATAGTTATGATTTATGTTCTATTTTATTTTTACGATTTTAATAATACTACATTTTGATCCTTTATTTTATTTTTGATTTAATTGCAAATTTTATCACATCAAACTTTCATTATTTTACTAATTTTATCACTTAAATTTTATTTTTATGAATTTTATCACTTAACTTTGATAATTTTGCGAATTTTACTATTTGATTTTCAATATTTCACAAATTTTACCATCTAAATTTTTTACTTTTGTGCATTTTACCATCATGGCACTACTGGCAAAATTGTATTTTTGGTTCTCCAGTAATTTAATTCACGAATTGATTCCTCTTATTTTGTAAAATCGTGCAATGTTGGTCCCCTAGTGTGGAAGCAATGCATTCTAAGATTATTTTGATGATGCCAAAGAATCAAGAGTCAAGCAAGTTTCAAGAATCAAGAGTCAAACAAGTTTCAAGAATCAAGATTTAAGAATAATCAAGATCAAGATTCAAGATTCAAGTAAAGAATCAAGACTCAAGATACAAGAATCAAGAGAAGACTCAATCAAGATAAGTACTAAAAAGTTTTTTCAAAAACATTGAATAGCACAAGAATTTTTCAAAAAAGAAAAATATTTTACCACAGAGTTTTACTCTTAGGTAATCGATTACCAGTAACCAACATTGTTTTCAAACTGATTTACAAAGCTGTAATCGATTACCATGAGCATGTAATCGATTACCAATGTTTTAAAACGTTAGATTTCAAATTTCAAGAGTTACAACTTGTGATAAAAAAATTTCAAATCATTTCAAACTTGTGTAATCGATTACACAATACTTATAATCGATTACCAAAGTTTCTAAACGTTTTGATTTTCAAATTTAAACATGAAGAGTCACATTTGTTGATGTGTAATAGATTACACTATGATGGTAATCGATTACCATATAGTGTAATCGATTACCGGTGACTGATTTTGAAAAATTACCAAAAGTCACAATTCTTAAAGTGATTTGTTTTTTAAAAGTTTTTCAAAAGTCACAGTCTTTAAGTGACTAGTTTTCAAAAAGAGTCATAACTTTTAAAGTGACTAGTTTTCAAAAGAGTCACAACTTTTAAAAAGTGGCTAGTTTTAAAGAAATTGTCAAAAATCACAAACTTTAACTTGAGTCATCAAATGATTATAAATATGTGACCATGGCACAAATTTAAAAGAGACTGATTCCTTTCATGCATAACACGATTTCTTTCATTCATTTCTCTTCATCTTTATAAAAATTTTTGTTCAATACTTTCTCTTTCAAGAAGAGTTCATTGACCAAAAATTTGTGCTATTCTTCTTCTTCATTCCTTCTCTCTTGCCAAAAGATTCAAAGGACTAACCGCCTAAGAATTCTTTTGTTTCTTCCCTTCTCCCTCTTGACAAAAGATTTCAAAGGACTAACCGCCTGAGATATTTTCTGTTTCTTACAAAAGATTTCAAAGGACTAACCGTCTGAGATATCTTTTCCCCTTTCCCTTTAAACAAAAGATTTCAAAGAACTAACCGCCTGAGATATCTTTTGTTTCTCCTTACAAAGATTTAAGGGACTAACCGCCTAAGAATTCTTTGTCTTAACACATTGGAACGTGCATCCTTTGTGGTACAAGTAGAGCGTACATCTACTTGAGTTGTTATACTGAGAACAAGAGAGGGTACATCTCTTGTGGATCAGTTCAAGTGGAGCGTACATCCACTTGGTTGTTCAAAGAGAACAAGGGATGGTACATCCCTTGTGGATCTTTGCTTGTAAAGGATTTTACAAGGTTATTGGAAATCTCAAGAACCGGTATTTGCTTGGGGGCTGGATGTAGGTACAGGTTGTAGCCGTACCAGTATAAATCTTGTGTGTGTCTTCTTCTTTCCTACACTCTTTAATTTCCACCTTGTACTTTTATTTCCGCTTTACTTTTTGTCTAAGTTATTGTTTCTGTTCTTTACTTTCTCATAACTTAGTAGTAAAGCCTAATTGAATCTAGTAATATTAAGAAGGATAATTTTTTAATTAGTCAAGACACGTTCATAATTAATTCAACCCCCCTTCTTAATTATTCCGAGGCCACTCGATCCAACACCCAGGCCACAATTGGACGTTGACCGTTAACAAGTGACGTTGTCTGTCACGTGTCACTTTCTTATTGGATCATACCTATCACATGTCATGTTCTGATTGGTCAATGAAAACAACAATGCATTTCATCTTTCATGGAGTTGACATCCAATCAGAACATGACACCTGACAGTCATCATTCAATAAGAAAATGACACATGACAGTCAACGTTACTTGCTAACGGTCAACGTCCAATTGTGGCTTGGGGGACCAACATTGCATGATTTTACAAAATAGGAGAACCTAATTCGTGAATTAAATTACTGGGGGACCAAATCCGAAACTGGAGATAAACTGGGGGACCAAAAATGTAATTTTGCCAAAATGATATAAAATGACAATTTCTACACGGGTGGCAATTACAACCGAGATCAAATGTTAAAATCATCCATTTTCTATCAATGATGGTACAATGCGCAAAAATTGAAAATTTAGATGGTAAAATTTACAATTAAGTTTTTATTTTTTAGGTTCAATTTAGTCTTTTTAATTTTTAAAAGGTTTAATTGGATCTTAATTTATTTATAAGGTTCATCCTTTTATTTTTAAAAACTTCAATTAAATTGTTTATTTTTTAAAATTGATTCAATTTGATCACATTTAAAATCAAATTTTACCTCTTTTTTAGAAAATGAAAGAAAACTGGAAATAAATTTAACTCATTTTAAGAAATGAAGGACTTAAATAAACCTTTAACAATAAAGGAATCAAATTAAACTTAATAAACAAATCAAAGGATTAAATTGAATTTTTAAAATAAAATTATCAAACTAAATCTAAAAATTAAATTAAAAAAACAAAATAACAATTAAACCTTTTAATATAGCATCAAAAGTTATGGTTTCTGTCGTCTATATATGAAAAGTAAAATTGCACTTAACCTATTTGATTGAACGAGTGATCATTAATTTTAAGAAGACAGAACCATATTCCCAATTAATTAATTGATACAACTTTTTCTTTCGAAATCCGTCCCAAAACATGTGCTGGGGTAATTGATGTCTAAAATAAGTAAAGTTAGTTCGTTAAATCGATACACATAAGTTTATGTAGTGGGTCAACCGTGTCTCATCCTGCTACTTTTGTGTAAATAACAAAAGTGGCGATCAATCACCTTGCTTAACTTGCTAAAATAATGGAGAAGCTGAATCTATTATATATAATCAGGTATATGTATACATGCAACCTCACATGCATATTCAGTTTACAGCATTTCCTCCATAATATGATGGATGTGCCCGACACATTGCTAATGATTTTCAATATGATAATGAGGGAGGGTGAACAAAACCTTTGAATCGTGCTCAATAAAGATCTGTCTCTTAGTTGTCCCAGTTATGCATGTCCGTACGCATTTTTACCCACTAATTCCCATCATAACACCTCAGTCATTAATACCTAATGAACAATTAAATAAGTAATTAAAAATATATATAGTTGATGGGTATATCTCAGTTGGTAACAAACTTTAAGTTTATTGAAAAAGATCTGAGTTTAACCCCCACAAGATATTCTCTTGGAGATGGATGAAGAGTCTAAGTGTGATTATATTCCGAATAAAATGATATCCGTTGCTGTTAAACAAAAATATTAAAAAATATAAATATACTTAACCTCATTGCCTGTGCAACATTTACGTTAATTAGTCTATGTGAGTTTATATATTTATTACTTTTAGCTAGATTTTCAACTTTAATATATAGCTCTTCATTAATCCAAGAAAGTTTGGCGCTTATTATTAAAAACTCTAGTGCATGATCCACTCCTACTTTTCCTTTTGCCTAAGGGAACAGGTTTTGTGATGTGCTACGATTTTTTTAAAGTGCAATTTATTGAGATGCCAATGTTTGTCTTTTTACATGAAAATGTGCTAGGCATAAACCTCCGTGCAATGGGGCAGAATCACTTTTGTGTAAATAAAAAGAAAAACGTAGAATAAATTCACGTTATAATGACTGTAATTTCAAACGAATTAAGTTTTATATTACATATAGTAATAGGCACTATAGTAGCATCTTGGATCCCAATCGCTTCCACTCAGCCCCACCTTTTTGTTTAGTAATTAATATGATAGGTTACATCAGTTACCTCTAAAAGCAGCTAATAATAAACTTAACGTCTTCATTACCAGTATGAGAACTTTAAAGGTTATAGGTTTTTACTGCAAAAGCGTGTGTAGGCGAATTAACAACTAAGTCCATAGCTATAGGCATCATTAGCATGCATTTGAACATGTATATTCAACCTAGCTAACTATGGGTTGGAAGAAATTAAAGCTTAAAATTTGAGAAACGTGTGATCTAGTTTACACATCTAGATGGTTGATATGAAAGTCGAATTTTAATTTTCATTTCTCAATGCTTAATCAAAGAAACAAAATGGTCTAAAAAATCAAATTAAAAAATTGACTAAAAGAGGGGAATGAGTGTTGGCTGACATTAGTTTTAAGCATTATTCTTGAAAAGGACATTTTAGTATAAAGGATTTGAAAATTTGAAGCTGGTATTTTCAAACACCTAACATGCATGTATTGTTCTAATTGCCTTCCTTCCCGGATCAACCAATCAATTTCCTTATGTACATAATGTAAATTATTTAAAATTTAAAACAATATATAAATTAAGGAGCTGAATGTCAAACCACTTGGTATTCGATCATACACTTTGAATCAGTATGAGAAATTATTCAGGGAAGTTGTCAATTAGACTTCTCATATATGTCGTGCTTCATGGGTGTACATCATTTTATAGTCCAATTGCTAAGTTGGTCAAATTTGCAACGTTTTAGGCGAGAATATATAGGTCAAGAACACACACACACGCACAAAACATAAATATTTAAATTATTATTATTAAATATTTTATTATATTACATATGAATAAATTAGAGATAAAAATTTCTAAAATTGAAGGAAAATTATACAATATATATATATAAGTCAAAAGACTCAAACGTCAAAAATAACTTTTGTCAAAATTTAAATTCAATTTATCTAAAAAAAGAAATGTATCTTCAAAATAATATATTGTATTAATATTTGCAATCAAAATTAAAAATTAAAATAATTTAAGTAATAATATTTGAAAATAACGAAACTTATAAATAAAAAGCTACAAGTTCAATAATGTAAAGGGAGTTATATCATATAATGAGGAAGAAAATAAATCTTATAAGGATATAAACCTTGATACGTTTCAATTTTACAAAGAAAAAATATTAAAATTTTCAGAAAAAATTTAAATATTTTTTATCGATAAATATTAATTATTAATAAAAGAGATTGAACTTATAATTTTTTTCATTTTTCTTATTTTCTTAATCATTTAATCAATCTTATATCTTTATATTTAAATTCAAATATTTTTAATTCGAAAAAAAAACAAAAAAATATTTTAATTTAGAAAGTGACATTTAGTTATTAGGCATAATCGACACAGTTTCTAGTATGCTCTCGTTAGGTCTATCAGATGTAACAAAAGTCTAAATATGTGATTTTTTTTTCTTGTACAGAATGCACCGGCCTTCTTAGAATATGAGTACGGTTAACCTAGATTTTCACGTAAGATATTTCGTAGAGAAAGGTATCCATTGGATTGTCACTTTCACGGAATCAAACAAAGAATACCTCTCCCATGCAAGGTCTTGCATCAAACCTTCAACTGATATGGAGCCTACATATCATATTCTTCACAGAAAATTTATTATTATTTTTTGTATGATATATTGCAAAATAATAGAAGTTTGATAAAGAATAATGATATTGACAGGTAGGTTGAATAAAAAGGAGCAGTCACCCCACCTTGTCCGTAGCAATCTATAACATTTTCCATTTTTAATTTCCCTCACAAACACGCATAATATGAAGAAGAAGAAAAGGTATATAAGATAAAAGCGAAAAATAAAAGTAGTGGCCAACAAAAAAGAAACATAAATATTGACAGATGGATTCCTACATCCACTTCTCCCAATAACTTTCTCTTTCTCTCTTTTCCATGTCCTTCTTTATTATTGCTTGCTTCCATGATCAAAATATATCATAGATTCCTTCAATACTATACTTATATCAACCTCTAATTACCTTGGAAGAAAACAAAGGTATCTTAAACAATGAAAGAACTTCTTTTCTGTTCATTTAATTTTAAAAAGAAATTAAAGTATAAAAAAAGCATAAAAAAGTTCATGTACTTATATAATTAGATAAGTAGTTATAAGACTGATTTGGGATGGATATTTTTTGTACACATACTTTTGTTGATAAAAAAAACCTATACAATTAAGTAAAATGTTATAAGATTAATTTGATAGTGAAAAAAAATGAAAAAAAATTGTGAATTTAATTTTTTCACTAAAAAACATAATAATTAACCGCTAACATAAGTACAGAAAAAAAAAACTTATACAATTAGGTATGATAGATTTACTTGTGCAAAATTAATGATAATTATGAAAACACTTTTTTTTATTTATTTTGCAATCTAACAGATGTTGTTAGATATTGTTACAACAGATGTACATATGCTTTTCAGCTTAGCCCAAGGTAAACCAAACTTGGTGTGCTGGACAAATAAAGATAAGAACAAATATTTAAATTATATGTATAAAAAAAGGAACAAATTACTAAAATTGATGTGGAAGTTTCAAATTGGGGGCTTGAAACGTGTGTCCATGGATTAGATGCGTTTTTAGTTGCTGAAGTAAACATTGTCCTTTATAATGAAAGGTTCAAAACCTAACTGTAGAGGCAATGTTTGGTTGCATATGTTTATATTACATGTGGGCTTGAAAACTCACATACATGGATACGACACAAAATGCCAAGTGTCTCTAAATTAATATAGATGTACTTTACTTTCGATGTCTATGTCATCCTTATCGAGGAAAGATCCATACAACTTTTCCAATTGGCCTTAAAATGTATAAAGGTTCTCCATAGTAGCCTCTAATAACAATTATTTCTATAAATAATGCAGTTTTTTCTTTGAAGAGCATCAACTGCCACGAATTAACCATCTGTGTTTCGCTTTATCTTCTCACAATTACACACAAATATATATGAAATGAAAACTTTTCTTATATATTATAAAAAAAATAGAAATATAAATACGTCCTTAAGTAATATTAGAATTCGTTAAAATTAAATGAAAAACAAAATATATATTTTTTTGTTGAAAAAAAATACACTACTTTTTAAGTACTTATTTAATCATTAATTATTTTTTAATTTTAACAATAAATTATATTTTCTCATTTGTATATATATATATATATATATATATATATATATATATATATATATATATATATATATATATATATATATATATTGATGATGATGAGAGGGGATGGAAACTGGCCAAAGAATGTTCATGTATTTGGTTATACTCAATTACTAATAAAGATTTTTCGTACTTTGTTATTTCTCTCCTCCCCCGTTCCTGTGAGTTTTCACTAATAAAAAAGTAAAGAAAATGATATCGTTGTCCAATAGGTTAAGTAAGGGATAATATTTAATTTAATAGATAACCCCTATTGTAATTATCACCGATAGTATAATGTGATCTTTATAGCCAGCACGGGGTGAAGAGGATCACTTTATTTGGTGCAATTTTGGAGTGGATTTGCGGTGGTAGCTAAATGATAGTTAAATGGAACCTAATGAAAAAGTGTCATCGCTTTTATAGCTAAAGAAGGAGAGCAGAGGGTCCCAAAACCCTCAAAGATATAGACTTTTGAATAATTAATTAATTAGTTTGAGTGATTATTGACCAAGTCTAAAAGGAAACTGATCTTGTTATTTTAATCGCAATGCTAATCAAGATTAACTAACTGATTTGACCCCATTGTGTCTTATTCATTGACACTGCCTCATACAGCATAGATATATAACTTTAATATAAATAAAGGCAATGCTATATTAGTGCAAATCGATGTTTTAGGTACCTAAATCTTCATTGCTTTCACATGATCGAACCTGGCCATGTTAACTTTTATGATACCATCGCAAGCAATTAAGCTGTTCACGATTGGATGTTGGTTTTAAAAACAAAAATCAGGAAAGTCCGGTGTATGTTCTTTTGCACCCAGAATAATAAAACAAAGCCAAGAATAGGTTAAGAATTTCATTAGAGAGAAGAGAAACACCAACATGTGTATTTTAATTTTTTTTATGTCATCGATAATTCGCTAGGTCTTTTGTTTTTGCCGTCTGCTTGCTTCAGAGAGAAGATCAGGTCTCATTAATAGCCTCCTTAATCAATTGATGCCTAGTCTTTTTCAAGAAATGGAAAAAAAGAAAGAAAAAAGAACATAAGTCCACATTACCAATAATAACATACTTTGTTAATAATTAGAAGAATGAATTAAATAATCTTTGAAAGATGATTAATTATTTAATAAAACAATTTTAACACTTATGAGAAATAAAACAAGTAATCATTTATTTAATTGAATAATTATGTTTTATGTCACATTTTCTTTTCAGGTAAAGAATTCTTAAGGATAAAAATCCCTATATATATATATATCATACATAATTAACATTGAACTCAAGTGCATAATAATTTTCACTATATAATATAAAATATGCAATATTTTTCACAATTTAAATAAATGATATTTGAACTTGTGTATCACTACAATTACATATTATAATATATTACATAGTTTATCATTTCACATTTCAAAATTACAAAAATATTATCATTAACATAATTTAATTTTTTAATTTCTCTAATACCCCCATGTGTATGTACAATTTATTTAAACATAATTAAGCATTTTATTTTCTTGAAGCATTTTCTAGATCGACAATGATGGAAACCATGATTATATAAAATCAATCAACATTTGATTTACTGGAGGCTTCTCAGAAATACGACCTTAATTATTTATCAAGCAATTCTATTCCAACTTAATTAGTCGCACCACAAGAACAAGAATGACTAGACATTTGAAAACCAATTTGTCGATTTGTTATCATCTTTGGATCCATCTTTTCAAGGCCAACCAATCAACATTTGTCCTTGACGCATGTACATAGGCATTATAGGCTTATAGCTACAATTTCAAAGTAGCCGCAATAAATAATTAAATAAATAGAAACTTCTTGTGAGTATTTAGGGATATAATTGCATTATAAATATATATACAAGGAACAGTATATCTGTATATGTCTATCATAACTGTCATCTATAAATGTGAAATGAATATATGTGCTGCGCGTAGGGTTGAAATTGCAAAGACAAAATGATGTATCATATCCTTAGCAGTTTCCATCGAAGAAAGTAAGAGAAAAATTCAAATATATATATCACAATTAAGTTGGCCAAGACAATATGGCAAATGAGAACAATAAATTCGAACCAAACTGATGGAGATTTGGTGCGTCACTTTCTTGGAATTTCTCTTTTGGAGGCAGCCGGATGAGCACGATAGCGAGGAATTTGTGCGTATTATAAAATAGTTTTGAAAGAAAATTATAATAATAATCTTAGTGTTGTCAAGAGTCACGTACATTAATGAAACTATTATATTCGACCCCACAAAGAGGGTGTGGACCAATCTCAACATCAATGTTGTTGTTGTTGTTGTAGTGACGTATAGATGGGATGATTGTTTTCTTTGTCTCCATTAGGAGTACTTGGTTGGTTTTTAGTGACGAAATTGATATGATTAAATATACGTTTTTGTTTTGTTTAACACAAGTGGAATAATGCACCCCACACCCTGATTTTTCCAAGAGTTGGCGGAATAGGACTACTATTAATATTATAAGTCTTTTTCATGCACTAATCACATGGGCTAAGGTAATTTTTTTAAAATAATGCATCATTTATTTGCTTAATTAATTTAATTTGTACCATTGTATCAACTTTTTGTTTATGGTATCTAATATCACTACTACTGTGTATGGGTAACGTGTCGAGGGCAAACATATGGCATATATTGGCATGCATGCGTCAGAAAGTTCATAAAATAATGAAAGTAGGACTAGGACATACTGAAATCATCACATGCGAGACATTTTCTTTTTACATATGTTAAAGTGCAAAGGGTCACGCCTCTTTAATATTTATAGGTGATCTTTCACTTGTCTAAGTTATACTGAGCAGAATGCGACTATTTATTTAATAAGATTGCGATTGTCATTAATTGGACAATGCACATAATGTATTCGTTCTTGATTACATTATCTGATGTTGAAAGTGACAGTAATAAAACATTTTTTAATCAACAGAAATAAAACATACTGAATATATATATATATAATCCAGAAGCTTCATCATTTTGCTAATGCTTTTTAATTTTAACTGTTTTTACTCCTATTATTCTGAAGTGTCACTTAAGAATTTTTGTTTGAAACAGACTTAGAATAATTTACAAGAATAGTAAAAATAATAATTATCTTATATAACTAAGAGGAAAAAGTGATTATAAGACTAACTTATCCTCTTTGTTAAAATAACATAATTGTTAATAATTCAACTCTATAAAGAAAAGAAATTAACTTATCTAGTTGCAAGCATTAGTAATTTAAAATTAAAAAAACTGTAAAATTGTAATACTCAAGACAATAAGTACGTACTAAGCATTGGTGTAATATATTTTTTTAATACCTATTAACATAATAGGTAAGAAGAATTGATGTAAAAGGAGATGGAAAAAATTGTAAAAATAGTAATAAATGTATTTTTATTATTATGGAATGATAAATAATATAAATGAAAATTGCAAAAAGTATGATTTTTTAATTAAGAATGTAGGAAGTATGTTCTAATATTCTATATATAGTATATAAATATGAATCCTCATTCTCATGAAAAAAATGATTCCTCATTGTTTAATAAAACGTTTTTTAGGATGAAAATACCGAGCTTGAAATATAAATATTTGTAACATAAGTAGGAAATTCTTTGCATGATATCATCAGTGACACGCAATGGTTTTATATAGAATATTAAATCATATTCCTTAAATCCTTGTATAGTTTCTTAAATTAAAATTAAGTATTTTTTTAATTTCAATCATTTTCGTATTAAATATTGACACGTACTACAACAAAACAAATCTCTATTTTAATTAAGAAATAATACCAAATTCGTACTAGAAAATAAATTCACAGTTTTTTGCCCCTTATTATATAAAATGCAGTGCAACTTTTCGTTAGCTTTAAAAAAAAAACTGTAACTTTTCATTGAGTAAAAAGGCTTTGTAAAATATATCTTGTTATTTTTTGATGGTGTCTTGTCCTCCACCAGAAAAAAAAAATTGAAATTAGTTTGGTTGTTTGTTGGATATTTATAACCGCGAAAGAAAAGTCAATTCTTATTTCTTTTATCAAAGTGTCTCATGATAATGTTTAAATAACCTAATTACAAACAGACAATAACCGATGACAAATGAAATTAAAATCAAACTAAGAATTTGAACACCGGAAATAATAAATGAAATTAAAATCAAAATAAGAATTTGAACACCGGAAATAATAAGTTTGAATATTTGATAATTTTATTATATATCATCATCAATCTGTGTCAGTCAACTTTGCTCCTCCAAACACCTTTAATTTTATCGAGCAATTGATTAGTTATGTGGCTTATTTGCGCAACACAAATTTCCATCTTAAGCCAAAGATAAATGTCATAACAAACAACATTGCTAATTAATGGACCAGTCATTTCGGGAAAACAATGACAAGCTAAACAGTTCCAATAAGGGCAAGACATATTGGCATGTAATTGTGTCATTTTCAACAAGTGTGCCTGTAATTATAAGCTGATTTAGACCATTTAGCAATGCCATCATTTATTCATATGGTAAATTTATATATTTTTAATTACTTTTTAAACTATATTATTAATATAAAATATATACTTATTTTATTGATGATTAATTTTTATGGAAGAATTTAATTAATCACTTTTAATTATGTTTCCACTCAATTGACCTTCAACCTTATTTAGTGGAACACCTTATTTAAAGGGCTTCTATTCAAATTAATGATTTATTAATTTTTGTTTTATTATTTCATTTCTTTTGTGTTTTATATATTTTTTTTCTGTAGGTACAATTTGTCTTCAATGTTCCTGACCTATCTCGCAAATCGTGATTATTATATATAATGTGGTTCTCATCTATAACACGTTCCATCTAACTTTAGATTCAAGGAATCAAGATAACAGTTTTTTGAAAGAGGAATCAAGATAACATTGGGATTAAAACCTTCGTTAGGTGAAACATCTACCGGTTAGACAATGACAAATAATTAATCGTCTCTCAGTCTAATCCATTGTGCCTTATAAAATGCCGCCTGAATTGATGCCCCTTTTTTCTACGTAATTGTTTGTTAATTAATTTGATAGTTATATTATTACTATTCATGGTCATCGAATAATTAATTGATAATTCTATTATTTGCTGTTACCACCCGTCAGCGACGATCCTTAATTTCCATTGTTTCCTTCTTGCCTGACTTGTCGCGATGCAACCTACGTGAACAAAACATATAGACTTCCTTAAAATTGTTTTAATTTATGGAATCATGATGTCATAATCAAAGTGTTAATTGTAAAAATTGCATCTATTCCTTGAAATAAAAATATTTTCAATATAGCAAAAGAATTTTCAATAAATAATTCTATTAACAAATAAATATTTAAAGATGAAATATAAAATTCATTTTTTAATTATAAGTTCTTTTTGTTAAACAAGTAAATTCATAGTTTTCAACTTATAAAAAAATTTCTAATATTTAATGCGAATTACAATTATAATTTCAATAAACATATTCATTTTTGTTACTATAGTATAATAACTCATAGGATTATTAATAAGGAAATTTTGATAAAAGTGTGTTCAATTTAATGATTGGTATTTAAATTATTTCGATAATAATAAAAAGTAAGGATTAGAAGCGTAAAGATTTGAGAAGAATTGAAGACCAGAAAGGATAAATGATTTAAAAATGTGTAGTAAAATAAACAAACATGAATTCATAAAAGATAATAATTGAATACATACACGATGATTCGCTGAACCTTTACCCAATTTTTTATGATAGATATTATTGGTGTCTAAGGAATTAAGTGATTGTGTTTCAATCTCCGAAAATTGACAGTCAATAGTTTTATTTATAGACCTCTAATACTAACGATCCACTTATACGATTTTGACACATGTATAAAGATATTCTTAAATACATTGATATAATACTAGTAATTATTTTCGCATAACTTCTCTGCACCCGTGCCAGCTGGTACTTCAATTTGTCGAAAAATACTTCATTCTCCAACACTTTTCAATCATACGTGCATGAATAAAATTATCAGAGTCAGCAGTCTCAATCGAAATTATTCACTTCGATTACATAGTCCTGTTTCTCGAACTTTAACCCATTTTTCAATTGCTTTTAAAGGAATTCTATTACTCATCTCAAGCCAAATATATCAAAATTTAATTTCCATGACTCAATCAAATTTTACATAGCAAAGGTAACACACATTATATTCTTTCCCCAATGTTTGGGTGGACACGTAGATATGGAGGTTCATATTTGAACGGGGAATTCCCCTTAATTAAAGGGTTGTCTTACTGTTTATGGTACAAGTTCATTTAAGTAACCAGACTTAAATTTTATTATGTTTCCATTGTTGATTTTAATTTCTAATCAAACACAAACAACTCATTAGCCTTCAAAGGAGAGACACAATTGATTGTTGGGCTGGACGAAGACATATAGGCATCGAAAAATAATACAAATAAGGTACTTACTATATACACCCCCATTTCTGATTAGTACATCCCCATGGCCCTTTTGTAATTTTAATTATCCATTATACCCTTTTTCCTTAAAGAGATACACCCCTTGAAACTCCTCTTTCTTTTGCAAAATAATATATACCTATTATGGAAATGCATTTCTAGAACTATGTATATCAGTTCCAGAAATACATTTTTGGAATAGGTATATCTTATTGCAGAAAGACACTTATGATATTAGAAAATGAATGCTTATCTTACACCCCCTATTTGTTAGTCTTATTTTGATCCAATCTTATTTTTCTTGTGTAAAAAAGTATGATGTACATTGTATAATAGATAAGTCAACCATGGATATACCTTGAAACACAATGTCACATGGGAAACACAATAGTATGTAAAGGAGGTTTAAAGAATAATGAAGATGAGCAAGTATGGGAATTCAAAATTAGGATTTAATAATAATAATAATAATAATAATAATAATAATAATAATAATAATAATAATAATAATAATAATAATAAAGATGAGATATACCTTTAAAAGCAGTGTCATGTGAAGAAAAATGCACAATGTTACATGTAATATACACATTATATAATGAATATGAGATAAAAAAAATTAGGGTATAAAGAACAATAAAAATATGATAAAATAAGAATTCGGACATGATTTAAAGATCACTAATGATAGAATGAAAATAACACTCACAAACATGTGGACGAAAGATAAACATTCATTTTCTAATACCGAAAATATCTTTCCAGAATAACATATACCTATTGTGAAAATGTATATCCGGAACTATGTATCATAGTTTCAGAAATACATTTTTAGAATAGGTATGTTATTCTGGAAAGACATTTCCTAAAAAATAAAAATGAGTTCCAAGGGGTGTATCTCTTTAAGGAAAAAAGATATAATATGCAATTAAAACATAAAAATGGGAAATAGGAATATGTTTAGCAAAAATAGGGGTGTAAATAGTAAGTGTCCATAATGGAAAAAAGGAGCTTGATACACAAATTGACTTTAGGCCCAATAAAGCCTTGGTTGGAAGGTCTTTTAGTGAAGAAAAAGGATGTGACCGAGACACGATAACTTTAAAGGAGTTGAGCATTACTATAAAAATCAAATTGGACTGGTCGGTCTGACCAAAACTTAGTGGCCTAACCGATTTGGTTCAACTATTGGATCAGTCAAGTAGTTAACCCAGATCAACTTGAATTAAATCGATCTGGTTTTGTTAAAATTGGTGGCCCTAGCGATTTCGGTAACCTAGATCAACTTGTGCAACTTTATTTATAAAAATAATCGAAACAACGTTGTTTCAATCAAAACATATGTTTTGTTTTTGGGAACCAATTAGTCTCAGCCCAAGTCTATAAATAGTTTAACGCTATTCTTCTCTTCACCAAAGTGACAAACCCTAATTCTCACTGCCTCTTTCTCAATCTCTTCGGTGATGACCACCACCTCTCTGAATCTCGCTTGCATATGACCACTGGGTTGGAACTTTGCGAACATCACTAGTGCATAATCTGATAATCTACAAAAATTGATGTTCATCGTTGTGTTTGTTTGACGAATCCTTTGGCGCCGTTCAATCTGTTTCTTTCTTATTCCCCCTTCCTTTGTTATTTTCCAAGTATGCCTCTACATTCATTCTCAATGAATTTATTTCCTTCGCTTTTCTCAAACTTATGTACATTTTGTTATTTGTAGCAATGTGATTTGGGTTTCATTTCATCTTTTCCTATTTTGGTTTTCATAATGTTAAGTTTCAGTTCATCTACTAACAGTTTGTGTATATAGCCTATTTTGGATTGAATGGAAAACATGTATATAGCCTTTGTTGTTTTGATTTTGTTTGCCTATTTTTGATCTAGTCCTTTGTGTAGTCATGTTGGATTGATTCTTGAAAATTGAATGGAAAATTAATACCTAATCTTTTTAGGTGAAACAAATTAGCCCACCAAATAGATCATTTATGCTTGATTCTATCTTCTATAACTTAGACATGTTGATTAATGGTTCATTAGTTAAATAATTTGGAGTAGAGTAGCAAAGAAATTTTAGTATTGGAATATTATTAATTAAATGTATCTATTTTGGAAGCATAGTGAATTGAAATTTAGGAATGTTATAAATTTAGTGTATCTATTTTGGAATGAACTTTATTTGCAATTTGGGAATTGGGATATTAGGTACTTTATCATGACAATATGATTTTAATTTGTAGGTGGGTGGGTGGGTGGGTGTGTGTGTGTTTGTAAAATTTTGAATATATATTAGGTCAATTAGTGATTCACCTGTTTGACCATATGCCCATTAACCCAACCTAGTGCCTCGACCAGGTCATTTTTCACAACATTGGAGTTGAGAGAACAAATTGAAATAAGTTAGAATAATTACGATGTCTATGTTGGAAGGATACACGAGGACATATTGGAAGTCAATTGGGCAAATAAATGTTGTGATTTTGAGACTGGAAATGAAGATTTAAATGAAGAAATCAACGAAGGGACAAAAAGAGAACTAGTGAAAAAAGGAGGATATAAGAAAGCTCATTACTGGAAGTTGCTTACATGGAAGCCAATTATCCATTCCGAGTGATAATTTTGCAACTTCATCCTACAAAGGAAATAGTGAAAAGAGAAGGATGAAAGATGTGAAAATAGCTTATCACACATCTAGTAATTTCTTGTCTAATAGTAACACTAGGAATTGCAAAAAGATCTCTTGGCTTAACAAGGAGGTAGTGGAGGTTAAGAATTTATGTGAATTAGGGAAAGCCCCAAGAGTATATTATGAGGGTAATGATGAAGAAATTATATAAAAAACCGATGCATTTGAAGGAGAAGGGTCAATGGGAAACAAGAAAGGTAAATGAAGTTAACCATGTGTGGATTAAATTCGTAAAAAAATGAAAATCATGTCATACAATGTAAAGGGCTTATGAGGGAAATAAAAAGGAAATTCAAAAGAAAACTAGTTGTAAAGGAACATGTACAATTACTTTGTATCCAAGAAAGAAAGAAGGGGGAGGTGACTAAGTTGTTTTGCCAGACAATGTAAGGTGATAGTGAAGTATAGTGGTTGATGTATGCAACAAGTACTCTTCTCTGTGGAAAAACATGGAATGAAATGGATATCCATAGTTAGGGACAATATGTTTTGAAGGAAAAAATGAAGGGGTTGAGGAAGTATACAAAATGGAATGAAGAGTAGTTTGGTCTAATACTATCTTTTAGTGAGTTAGGACCTTTCTGTTGGGATTTTCAAACCTACATATCCAAGCCATTTCAACATTTACTGGAAAAGAGGAAAGTCAGCATCTGGCTCTACACCCTTTCTTATGTATTCAATCTTTGTGCTACTGCTTTTGATAGAGTTAAAGGTTTTAGAAGCATAAACATATATTGTAATAAGTGATTCATTTTTCTTACTATAGAAGACATTATGGATAACTTCATGAGGACATACATTGAAAAAAACAAATCCTTTCCTTGATTTCTCTACTACATTTGCAACCAAACTAGACTAGTAAACAACGGAGACCACATTTTTGGCAGAGATGATTTCAACAATTTTAGCTTTTCTTTGCCTGATGAAGGAAAAAAAGGGAAGAATAAGCATCGGAGGGATCATATTTTTCATATTGGTGCATCAAGAAAATATTGCAGAATCTGTGAGAGGTAGTGGTAGAGGCAAAAAACATGATGAAGCTTCAAACAAATCTCATGGCTTTGAAGCATCTTGACGACACTATTTTTTTTGTTGATGCCATTGTATTTCCCTTATCTATTTTGATTGCCATTATGCGTTGAACATACCAACCTATGCACCTCATTAATTCCATTCTCACCATTCACCAAGAACATATATGTCTCTAATAGTTCTAATTCAGTTGTAGCATTTCGACTACAGTACATGTAACACACATAACAAGTTATCAGGATCTGATTATCTCTTACTGCAAGGCATATTTTGATGATCAAAGGATGGAAGACAACATTTCCTCCATTAATGTCAACAATATCTCGATCGATAAATGTGTGGCTAAAATTAGTGCAACAAGTAGTGACATCAAGAAGGATGAGTGTAGTAGCAGTTCTTATAGTTGCAACAAGCAAAGTCACTTATTCCAAATGAAGAGTTCATTTGTAGAGGCTTTGAAGAAAGTTACTGCCACTTTTATGATAAAGATAGAAATGAGATATATGTTGGTAACAAACACATGGTCTTGTTCATGCAGAGTCTAACTAATGAAAAAGAAACATGAAACTCTTGCCATTAGTTAGACCATACATGAACAAGACCGTGTATGTTACCAATATATATCTCATTTCTATCTTCATCATAAAAGATTGTAGCAACTTAACTCCTCATTAGGGATGAAGGAGTTTGCTTGTTGTAGGTGCAAGCTATGCTACTACACTTGTCATCCTTGATGCCGATACTTGTTGCATTAATTTTAGCCATGCATTTCTAGGTCAAGATATCACTAACATTAATGCAGCCAGTGTTTCCTTCCATCCATTGATCATCAGAATCTCCCATACAATCAGAGATAATGGGATCCTGATCACTTGTTATGTGTGTGTTATTCGTATTGCAATCTGAATGCCACAACTGAATTATTATTTTTGGTGAAATGGTGAGAATGAAAAGAAGGAGGTGTGTAGGTTGGTGTGTTCAACGTATAGTGACAAGAAAAATAGAAAGATGAAATGTAATGGTATCAGCGAAAAACATCAGTGTTGTCAAGATGCTTCAAAGCCACAAGATTTGTTTGAAGTTTCATTGTTCTTTTGCCTTTTTCACTACCTCTAAAAAATTTTGCAATATGCGTTTGACACACCAATATAACGAATACGATCCCTCCAATGTCTTTTCTTCCCTTTTTCCCTTTGTCATGTAAAGAAGAGCTAAACTTTTCGAAATCATCACTGCAAAAAACATAGTCTTCGTTGTTTACCAGTGTGGTTTGGCTACAAATTTTAGAAGATAAACCAATGATTGGATTTTCTTTTTGAATTCCCACCCTCATAAAGTCATCCACAAACACTTCTATAATATGAACAATGACCCATTAAAGTATGTATTTATGCTTTTAAGAACTTCAATTTTTTCAAATGCAGACCCACGAACATTGAGTACATAAAGAGGGGCAAGCAACATGTCAACTTTCCTTTTTTCCGGTATGAATGTTTAAAATGACCATGATATGTAGAGTCTGAAAATCCTAATGGAAAGGTCCTAACTTACTCACCAGAAGATAGTATTTACAAGGTCTTTGATCTTAAAGGGTACACCTTTCTATAATCAGTTTCAAATAAGCACATTCAAGAAATCAAGATTAGTCCTAGCATCATGTTATTAATTTTCAATAGAACCAATGGTCGCATTCCCCTGAAGATTATACCCATTGAAGATGACACATTTCTCAAAATATCCAACCACCTAATTTATTAGAATAAGAAGGTGGACTTAATAGAGCTATTTAATGAAAAGCTTCTAGTTCAACAAGATAATGAGAACCTTTAAATTCTTGATGTTCAAAATTTTGAGCTAATAGAGATAAGCATAATAGAGTTTATGAATCCATGAACTTTTAACTTTTTGTACGAGAATCTATTGTTCCATACTTTTAACTATCAAACATTATTTGTTTGGAACTTTCGTGAGGAGCTTGCCACTTCATTTAAGGATCACCAGTTATGGCACCTAGAATGCAATACAAATAACACACACATAACAAGAAATTAAAATCTCATTATCTTTTAATGCAAGGCAATTTTTTTAGGATCATACGATGAAACAAATGGTTGAATGTTTTTAGAACTATATCATCTTGAATGGATATAATCTTGAGGGAATATGGTAGTTGTAACATCCTATTTTTCATAAATAAATTAAAAAGGATTTTAATTTAAAAATACATAGAGTTTTAGAAAAAAGATGAGGTTTTTATAATTAAATAAATAAGGAGAAATAACTTTATTAAAATAATGGTTTGAAGGAAAAAGAAAGAAAGATATTTGATTAATTCATTTGATAGGAAATAAAAATAGAGTAAATAATAGGTTGTGAGTACCCTATCTATAAATAGAGACATCGTAGGTCAATTTTCAGACGAACGATACTCTCTACGCCTCCTATTCCTCTCAATCTCCTTCGCATCGTAGCTTTTTCTTTTCCTGCAGAAACCCAAAACTGAAGCAGTAAAACTACGATCTTGGAATCGTTAACCGTTGGATCATCGTGAAATTTGGTCAGCAGGTTTGAAATTCATTTTCTCATAGTTTCACCATTGAGATTTGCAAAATAATGTCTTTGGAGGTAGAAATAGTCATCGCACATAGACAGTAAAAAAATGGAGGCTTCAATCTCTTCTCTTTCTCTCTAACGCTTGAAAACTCTATTAGAATAATCAGAGGAAAAAGCTTGAGGAATCCCACAAAAAGTGTAAAGATGTCGTTATCACTATCATAATACACACGTGAGCCCACTTAGAGATAAGAAATGAGTTATTCACAACTGGGGAGTAGTGAGAACATGTGTAGGGATCCTTAGAGTATCAATTGGAATTAGTTTTTGGGGTGTTTCCACAAATTTTGATTCTATCCTTACAATTATAACTGTGAATTATATATGTTTGATGAACCAATTGATATCTCAATGAGAAATTGCTATGAAATTGATATGTTCTTGTGGACCACCGGTCTGTCAGCCCCAGCTGGTCTAGTCGCCAATTATCGTAGCCGTGTGGCTTTTCTTGTCCGCTTCAAAGTAGATGGCGATTGTGATGCTGCTTCTGTAGGAGGAGGAGGAGAGCTGAGTAGAGTAGCCATCTTCCTGCAAAGAAAAAAACATTACTTAAATAACATTATCAAAAAACTATAATCGGTTATGTAAATGAATGGACTCAAATCATTGCACGCATAATAAGAAAATTACATTAGACGATGTTAATTAATTCTCCTTCATCATGATCATTACGATTAGCATGAACGTCGTCAACTTCACCTTCTCCGACGACATTAGGCGACATTTTTGTGGACAAAGGACTAACATAAGTCTCAATGTATGAATCATCATCTTCTACATTAACACCAATTATTTTCCCGTGTAGAACCACTAACCACCTTTCATCACAAGGGTCTTGAACATAAAATACCTATTTTGATCTTTTCACCATGATGAAAGGGTCATTCTGGTAAGCAAGTTTCTTAAGATCTACCAACGTAAATCCCACATCATTGATCCGCATGTCAGTGTTGCTGTCAACCCATTTACATTTGAAAACACAAACAGTAAATTTGACATAGTTAAGCTCCCAAATTTCTTCAATGAACCCAAAGTAAGGGATGGAAGCTACACACGGATTGTCATCATGTACACTGACGAAGTGTTGAGATTCAGCCCTTAGGGTGACCCCATTGTTTTGCATTGTACTTTTCTCGTCTTGTGCTTTTGTATAAAAGGAAGACTTGTTTATGTCGTATCCTTGCCAAGTTATAACATTTCTTTTAGGTCCATCTGTTAGCATTCTTAACGTTTTAGAAGCATTTTCATCAGCAAAGATTGTATCTTTAAACCAATCAAAGAAAGTCTTGTTATGCTTTTTCAATACCCAGTTCTTCGACATTTTTGGATTACTTTCTTTGACTAAACCTTCATGCTGAAGTATGTATGGCAATACTTCATTACTGTTATTCAACACATACAAGTGAGCTTGCAACAAATGTTCTACACTTTGAGTGATAACATGCAGTCCTCTTGAACCCTTACCGCCCAATCTATCGTCATGCCAAGACTCAGGAAGCCCAACAAGTTTAGCCTTTTCAATGTACTCTGAACAAAATTCAATGACTTCTTCTGCAATGTATCTTTCAACAATACATGCTTTCGGATGATGTAAATTTTTCGTATACCCTTTTAAGATCTTCATGTATCACTCAATCGGGTACATCTACCGCAAAAAAATAGGACCACAACATTTGATTTCTCTAACTAGATGAACAATTAAGTGAAACATGATGTCAAAGAAAGAAAGAGGAAAATACATCTCCAACTGGCACAGTATAATGGAAACCTCGTTTTCCAGCTCATCTAACTTCACAGGATCAACGACCTTGCTACATATGGCATTGAAGAAAAAACATAGGTGAGTTATGGCTAACCTGACTTTGTTAGGCAAAATGTCTCGTATGGCCACTAGTAACAATTGTTGCACCAAGACGTGACAATCGTGAGACTTTAACCCTACCAACTTTAGATCCTTCAACTGTAGAAGACTCTTAATATTTGAAGAGTATCCTTGTGGGACTTTGACCCGGTGCAGACATTGACAGAAACTAATCTTCTCCTTTCTGGACAAAGTATGACAAGCTGGAGGCAAGTATATTTTTTTACCATCAGACCTTGGATGCAATTGTGATCGTATATCTATCTCAGTTAAATCTTGACAAGTATTCAAACCATCTTTCGTCTTACCTTGAATGTTAAGGAGCGTCCCAATGACACTATCACATACATTTTTCTCCACATGCATAACATCAGTACAATGTCTAATATGCAGATTAGACTAGTACAAAAGATCAAGGAAAATTGACTTCTTCTTCCATATGCAAGTCTTACATTTTTCCTTCTTTTAGGTCTTTCCAAATGTAGTATTCAGGTGTTTAACTCGTTGGAAGACCTTCTCACCAGTCAACGGTATTGGCGTAGTTTCATGCTCTTGACTTCTATTAAATGACTTTTTCAATCACCTGTAAGGGTGATGAGGTTTTAGAAAACGTCGATGCCTAGTGTAAATTGTTTTTCTACCATGTTTCAGTTGTATGTAACTTGTGTCTTCTTCATAGATGGGGCATGCATGATGACCCTTAACACTGTAACCGCTCAAATTCCCATATGTTGGAAAGTCATTAATGGTACAAAAAAGCATTGCACGTATTAGAAAAGTCTCATCATCCTTGACTTTGTACCACATTACCCCACACCTAGGGCATTTGGACATTTCTTCAAATTCATGTCTGTAAAGTATGCATGAATCTACCATAAAAATATCAATCTCCCCAAATCGTCCAAATGGACAATTCAAGATTGAATACAATGATTAATGCAAACTGTTCGTAAGAGTCATTGCATTCAGTCTCAAACGGGAAGCTAAGGTTCACTCATCATGAACATAATTTGTATAACATATATCAGTGGTCATTAATGGTAGTGAATAAGTAATAAAAACATTAATTGGTAACAAAAATTTGTACATGTGATGATGAGCAACACAATCTAAATAGTAAGGCAACTAACTCTTCCTAGAGCAGAGCATTTTTTAGGGTATCACATTGGGAATCCATACTTTTATTTTCATTAGGTAGTTAATTTGAACAAAATGTTAAGTGTTATCTACAACTTTGATACTAACTTGGAATACATACTTTAATTTTTTTTAATGAAAGAAAGATCAAGGTGGCTTTAAAGAGAAGAAAATAGATAGAAAAATGAGAAGGGAGGGTGACCGTGGGAGGGAGACAGGGCTGGGGGAAGGAGAAGGCAGAGTACTTTCAGTATTTTTTTAAAAAATGTGTCAGAAGTTACTTCAGTAGTTTATTTCATTGAATGTTGTTCTCACTTCTCACAGCTAAATTCCTAGTTCTTTCAGCAGAGGTTATAAATTAAGTTATATGACACTGTGTGTGACAAACAAACACTTGAAAGTTATTCTAGTGGGAGTGGGACAACCCAATACTCCAGCCCAAGACCAAATCATTGCTCACAACAAGAGGAAATTTCAGCACCAAGACAAAACATGCATCCTTAGCTTAATGGGTTAGCTATGGCTAAACAAAATGCAGAGAAAGTTGATTCAAACCTCCATGGTTCTAATCTACTCCTGGTATTGAGACACCAATTGCTTCAAATGCAGCCACTACTGCCTACTACAACCACTACTAGCTACGAATTACGATTAAATATAGTGTTTCAGGTATACAACTTACAAAGTTAATGGACATTGGATTATTCCACTTTAAGCTTTACTTATCCTAACTAATAATTGATGGACACCCATCACCAGCTATTAATCCTATCAATGGAACAAAGACTAATGAATTTCTACCCATTGCTTTTTACCATCATGCTACTCAAGGCCAGAATTGATTGAGGGGACAGTAAACAGTTGTGAAAAATCAAATCAATTTAAAAAGTTGACATTTATCTTTGCTTAAAATGATGTGAGTGCAGATTTCAAGTGAGCACAAAATAACATAACAAACATAAACTACAACCACTACTATCTAGGAATTACAATTAAAAACAATGTAACAATGTGCTTTACACATATACATGTATATATAAGCAATAGTAACAATGTGCTTTACCTGGAGTTGCTTTAATCAAATAGCTTCCATAACAAGGCCACTAAGCAGTAGTAAATGATAACCTAAAAATAAAAAGCATATGCCAATTAGCCATGGGCCATACTGCCACAACAAAGATATGTATCACATTTTGCAGAAAATAACCTTTGAGAACTAATGAGTAATGACATTAGAAAAACTCAGAGTCAAACCTAGTTCAACTACAACAAAGTAATTTAGCTTATGCTCAACCAAACTATGTAACATTACTAATGCTCATATGACTAGACTGCATGGACTAACAACTATGTAATAACTTAGCCTACAGAATTGTGGAGTTCATATAAACTTCTCATTATTTATTAAAGTACCATAGTTAAATGAAAGACAAAACTCTACAAAAGTGATCATGTTCTCATTATGTCTTTACTATCAAGTTCTCAACTCAAATTATGATATGTGGATAGCAATAATTCAATATGTGCATTTTCTCTAGTTTTTCAGGGCTTTATTTGGATTTTCTCTAGCTTTAGGGAGCCATACATGCTAGTTATCAATTATGATTCGGAGCATGATCACTTTTGTAATATCTGCATACTACCTTTAGTAATGTTGACAACTTGTCCTATGAGGCTTTCAGCATATGAGATCCTAAAGGAATGTGGACTTCGAAATTCTAATACGTACATACTACCTTTAATTAGAAACACTAAACTATGTGTTTTGTCCTTTTAATAAGAAAGAGTGAACTCTGGATTGGGTTTTAGATTCAATTTTAAAAAGCAACTCAGTCCAATCCAAATTAAACTTATATGTGCATATATACTTTTTCAGACAAATTTCATCTCCATTTTCTCTCTCTTGTATATCTTTCTAATCTGTTTTCTACAAAATCAAGTGAAAAACACTGTTATTCTTTCTATTTTCTATGGTATCCATGTACAATACTTGATTGTGTAGGGGTGCAAACATGTTTATATGCTGGCAAAATAGCATAGTTTTGCCACTATAGGACATGCAGTTCAGGTTATCCATATTCTACAAGGTAATGGCAATATGGAATGTTGAACCAAATGCCTCACATAACACAAAGTTTAGCCAACTACATATCGCAAGTACAAAACAAACCCATGCTATACTACCATAGGTTTAGTGAAATGTTATAGAACAAATAAATAATTTTACCTGCAATGTTCCTTCTGTGGATGAAAGAAATAGAAACTACAACCCCTAAACCTACAACAACAGAGCTTCATCAACAACAACACAAATAATAATCACTAAGAATAAAGGGGTAATTGTCAATAGGCTAACTCACCTCTGATATAGTGCAAATCAAAGGGCCTGAACCTAGTTTCAGGGTATCTGAACCTTCAAACAGTCAAAACAACAACTTTCCTAAATAGATCAAATGCAGGTTGCAACCAACTAAGGGAAGTTAAAAGCTCAGTTTAAGGGAACTTATAACTAAGGGAAGTTAACAGAATGGCAAAGATTGCGAGGGTGGGGTGAGCAAAACTTACCTTGTGATTTCGAGTACAAACACGATCAAAGACTGCTTTCGTGCCAATGGAATGCCTGCAAGAAAACCAATGAAGCTTGTTCAAACACAATGGTAGTGACTTGAGGGTGAGGTCAACGTGTTGAAACACCAAGCTTCTTCAAACACAAAGGTCGTTCAAGGAAACCAACAAAACTTACCAAAACACGAGGGTGGGGTGAGCGTCACGGCGATCACAACGGCCTGAGCGTGGCTATGCGAGACTCAGCATCGGGGTCAGGGACAATGCCAGTGACGACGGCGGCCTAAGGGTGCCTTTGCGAGAGTGAGAGTGGGAGGTCAGGGAGAAGCAAGAGTGTGATCTGATTAATAATCTAGTCTTAATTACAAGTATGCAACCGCGTTGGTGTTAGCATCGGTTTTGCCGAAAACCGATGTTAACCTATGTTAAATGTATAATTTTTAGTAGTGTTTATATCTTATCGATTAAGTGATCTGATATGATACATATATTCTGAAAATGTATTAAAAAAATATGTCAACACTGTTATGGACTCAGTAACCGGTTATCAAGAACTACTATGGGTTACTCAATCCGGAACAATTGTACCACCATTCCAGAACACTTGATCCAAATTCCATTAAATTGTAATCTTACAGAATAAAAAATCCATAAAAACTAATAAAATAAAATAAAAACCTGACCCAATGATTTCAAATAGGAACCTCGATGTCCACAAACAAAGGAGGAAGACAAAAGAAGGTTAATGTCACCTTCTACACTTCATACAAGTGTTTCCTGCTAAGGAAAATAGAGGGAAGACAGAAGGAGAACGAGCATTAGGAGATAACAAAAATGCAGTAAATGAAGGTTTACAGCTGCTAAAATATAGGAGACATGTTTTGAAGGAATCGTAGAATTTCGAGAAAGAAGGTGAGAGAGGAAGTTATTTAGAATCTATCTATTAATAATGAGAATTACTCTATTTTATTTACACATTTTAGTGGATAATTTTATCTTTAAATTACTTTTTAAATTTCAATTTTTTCTTCAAACTTACGTTGACTTTTCACCATTTTTATATTATTAGTTTTCTTTTATTTTATTATTTTTTATTATCTGTATTTAACTTTTATTTTTTTATTATTTAAAAAATTTAGAGAGGCCTGGTAATAAATAAAGATAATTCAAGGTTATTAAAAATTATGGGGTGCAGAAAGCAATTGCATGAGAGAAAATAATATTTTTCTTGGTTTTTGACAAAGAGGCATCTCCACACAAAAGAAAAGACAGGTAACAGACATTTCCGCACCAAAAATTAAAAACAAGGTAAAGACATTTATCTTATAATCAATCTTAAATTGTGATTCAATTTTTTTTCCCTGAGCTGCAATTTTTTTTCCATATTTTTTCAAGTTAATAATTTTTATTTTTCTAATTGTAACATTTAATTCCTTTAATTTTATAAATTAACTTGTTATCTTGATAGATTCAAAAATTAAAACATGTGACTTAAGATATCTATAAACAGGTTGGATTGAATTTGATTCAAATGTTCAACAATACAACTTAATTTGTTGTGTTGATTTGAGTGTCATTAGATTGGCATGTTTTCCGTACATATAAACACTTCTATCTTTAGACCAAAAACCTGATCGGAAATAATTTGCATATAACATTCATGATTATCGTATGAATATAATAATATAAAAATAAACTATACATGAAAATGGTAATTATAATATTTTTTTAATTTATATAATAACTTAAAATGTGAAAAAAGATGATTGATAGATAAATAATATAAAATCTTTTACTATTTATTAAACTCTAATGTTAAAATATAAAAAGAAAATCCTGCACCGTACATGAATTATGAATATACAAAGAAAATGAAAAAATCCGGTATATAAAAAATATCATTAAAAGTTAAGACACTATAAAAATTGATAAATATACATTAACACCAAAAAATGTTACTTTACAACATATAGATATACAATAAAGAGAAAAAAGCATAAAGATTGAAAAGAAGAAAAGTGTTCACCCTCCACCACAAAAGAGGGACCACTTTTTTTTTATTATATCACATATTATATTTATGATAATTTTTTACTTTTTTTTTCTTTTCTGTCTATAATAATAATAAATAATAAAAATTCATGTAAAAATAATAATAAAAATAAATAAATAATTGTTAATATGTCTTTTGACTTACTTTTTTTGAAACATAATTTCTTTAATTCATATTTTTATTCTTATTCATTTTTTTTCATTCTTTATACTTTCATCTCTTATTTCCTCCCACCAAATACTATGGAAATGACATTTCGCAATACGTTTCCTTACAAATCCAACTAGCACACCATAATTTGAAACCAAACATTCTGTATGTTGGAAGTTGGAACGATATGTTGAGTTTGAACCTTAATTTGGACCCATATATCAAATATATTAATTTTGAAATAATATAATTTATGTTTAAATATTTTTATTATAATTAAAGAATATATTTAAAACCAATTGTAAACTTAAAATTAATTGAGCGAGGTAAAACAAACACTAATTCCATACTTGAATGAAGTTGCAATGCATATTACTAACTTGTAGTAACTTCCTCACTAACGGCTCTTTCTCCCTAAGCCATGGCCGAAATCGAACCATGTCCCTTCCTTCTCCTCGCACTCTTCTCATGCACCCTCTTCAACGCTTCCTCCACCGCCAAAATTGGCGTCAACTACGGCACCGTCGCGGACAACCTCCCTCCGCCGTCAACCGTCGCAGCCTTCCTCATATCCCAAACCACCATCGACCGCGTCAAACTCTTCGACGCCAACCCCGCCATTCTCCGCGCCTTCGCCGGCACCGGAATCTCCGTCACCGTCACAGTCCCCAACGCCGACATCCCCTCCCTCTCCACACTCCCCGCCGCACAAGCCTGGCTCTCCGCCAACCTCCTCCCCTTCCTCCCGGCCACCTCCGACAAAACCCTAATTTCGCACATTCTCCCCACCATGAAATCGCTCCACGAAGCCCTAACAATCTCAAACCTCACCACAATCCAAGTCTCCACCCCTCACTCCCTCGGAATTCTCTCCACTTCAAATCCCCCCAGCGCCGCCGCGTTCCGCCGCGGCTACGATAGAGCCATCTTCGCGCCAATTTTAAACTTCCACCGCGAAACGAAATCCCCTTTCATGATAAACCCGTACCCGTTCTTCGGATTCTCCCCGACCCGAGACCCTCGCCTAAACCAAACGGCGGCGTTTTGGACCATCTCACGGGTTTTAACTACAGCAACATGTTCGATGCCCAGATGGACGCTGTTTTCTCTGCGATGAAGAGGCTCGGGTTTGCTGACGTGGAGCTTATCGTGGCAAAACGGGTTGGTCCTCTATGGGTGACCCGAATCAACCGGGTATGGATTTTGACAATGCTCATATAATGGGAATCTTATAAAGCAGTTAACTCTGGCAGAGTATGCCTAATTGAACATTCAAAACTTATGTCTTCTCTTTGTTTAATGGGAATCTCAAGCCTACTGTTTCTGAGCGGAATTCTGGGTTGTTTAAGCCTGATCTTACTCCGGTTTATCACGTTGCCGTCTACACTGCCAAACAGGTACTTGCATATTCCGTTTTTTTATGAATAAATATTAATTAATAAATTTGAACTCACAATTTCTTCTTTCTTCATCAATTCACCATCACTAACTACTTAGGTATTTCTTTTGCTTTCTCTTTATTTTTAAAATTTAAAATTATTAGAAAAATGAAAATGGATGCTTGCTTTTCGTTCAATGTGTAGCGTAGAAAGTTGATAAAAAAATAATATTTATCGATAATTTTTTTTTTTACCTTGGGTACTACTCCCTTGCAAAATAATGACTAACATATGTCTTTCCTGTTTGCATGTACAACACTGCCCCTATGTTGTTTAGCAAACTTTACATATCTAGCTTTAATTTCAAGTATTAGGGTTGGCTTCAGTCATTTATACTTCTTCCTAAATAATGCCCAATAATTTTTTTTTTCTTTTTGTTTTCTTGCAATTACAGCACTGCCCAGTCTGCCACTATGTGATTTAGGGTTTATCTGTGTTGTTTTTTTTATATGGCTGAACATTTTTAAAGAAGTTATATTATGCACAAATTTTATATATAACATCATATAACAAGGAGTGAAATAACAAGAATACAGAAAAATACTCTAAACTAATGATGATATACATTTTTATATTGAAATAATAAAACTAAAAAATATTTATAAAATGATGAATATTATTACAGTATTTTTATCTTTTATTTTCCATTTATCTATAAAAACAAGTTTATATCAACCATTTTCCAAATAAATAAATCACGTCCTTTCTGATTCCTAACCACGTGGTGATAGGTCAGAAAATGTCACCGTCCTTAACCTAAAATGCCAAAATGATCCTATTCAAATTGCCTTCTATGATTCATTTAATTATGGGAGCAATGCAACATACTATTATAATGCCTAACGAAAAATCTTAATTAATTTCTTATAAATATTAATCAAGAATTCCAAAATAAAGTATTATAAAAAATAGTAGGCATACATTTTTATTATAAAAATTGTTGATTTCTTAATCAGTGTCCGATGAATACTGATTAAGATTTATTTAGTTCATTTTATTTTTCTATCACATTCAAATGATTTATACAAAGTATTGCAATAATTTAGCATTACGCTACTACCCTTTATTTATTCTTGTTAATCCATGTCAAAATAATCAATAAATTAATTAAAAAATTGATGTTTGGTTAACAGTTTAAAAAGTATTTTTGAGTGTTAGAATATACTTTTTAGAGAATAATTTCAATTCCGTAACATGTTTGATAGTTACTCTCAAGAGTATACTTGCGCATTAAAATTTTGTCTTAAAATTTAATTTGTAGAAGTATGACTTTGAGTGACTTTAACTTGGAGGATTACAGTGTGAGCCAATAAGGAGGGTCATGGAATGAAAGCTATGTGATACGGTGTAAGCAAATTTATCCATGCAAGAAAAATAAAGAATTAAAAAGAAAGAATCAAGTGTAAGGAGGGAAGTCTATGTCTCATTTATCAATAATTCCTACTTTTTATTATTAATTGTTTTTACGTTAATAAGTTGAACATTACGAGTTACGATTGGTTTAATGTTGTGTAGTGTAATAATGTAAATGCAGGCGCTGGGTCCCACATCTAGACCCATGGCATTAACACCTTCAGAGTCACCTGCATCATCTTCATCTTCTTCAAAGAAAACGAATGCTAGTGAAGCAGTGTTGCAGGCAAACATTGACTTTGTTTGCAGACGCAGTGGAATAGATTCCGGGCCCATAAAGGACGGTGGGCCATGCTTCAAGCCCAACACAGTTAGGCCCCACGCGGCCTACGCCATGAACGCATATTACCAAGCATCTGGTCGTCACGATTTTGACTGTAATTTCGGCCACACTGGACTCGTCATATACACCGATCCTGGTAAGTAAATGATCAATTTAGATTGTGTTTGATTTTTTGTTTTGTATGTTTTAAATTCAATTTGAAGAATAAATTTATTTTGGTTACATGTTTAGCTATCTTTAAAAGTTTGCATGTGAAAATTGTCTAGGTTTTATAAAATTATAAAATTAGATTTGAGTTGTTTTTACAAAATCAGTTTACAAACTTAAGTTTAATTCAAATTTAAGTATATGAACTTTAATTTAAACAAGCATTCGGTCTTTGAATTTGTATCACTTATTTTAGTCTTCGAAACTAAAAAATTCAAATAAGTCTCTAATTTTTTTTCAATTTTTCATTTAAATTCCTAAAATTAACCTATTTTTGGTAGTAACATGTTTTTCTTATTTTGGTTCCTATTCTTATGTTATTAGTATCAATTAAATCTTTAGAGTACGGATAAAAATAGTAAAAAGAGATTAAATTTAAGGAACTCTAAGAAAATTTATTAGATTTTCTTATAAAAAAATATATTAAAATCACAAGATACAGATTGAAAGACTAACTTTATTTGCTCAAATATATAGTATTCAACATGGGAGACTTTGTTTTAGTAACTTTGGTTCAATATTTTAATTGCTCCTAATTAAAAGAAGCATATGATTCCTCTTTTTTTCTCATTAAAATTGATGCATTTATTAAACTATTAATAAAATAAAATAAGACACATTTATTGGTTGAATAATATTTATATCTCAAATAATTAAACATCATGGTTAGTTTTAGAATAAAATTAAAACTTATTAAAAACTAATTACTTTTATTAGGTAATTGTTTCTTATATTCTATGTGTTCTTAATTATAAGATATTTTTTAGAAATATTTTTTTATAAGAATATTTTTTAATTTATAGATGCGTTAATTATTTTTTTTATATGTCCTGACTTAATTGTTCTCTATTCAAAAATTAATAAGAAACAATTAAATAAATAGAAAGATAAAATAAAAATAATAATATAAATAATTGATAAATTTAATTTGATTAATTAAATTAACTAATTTTCTTTAAGAGTATAAATCAATTAAAAATATCTTATTATTAAGAATGAAAAGAATAATATATAAGACCAGGTTAGTAGTATTTTGTTGGAAAGAGAATAAGTGAAGTGATGGAATAGTATGGGTGGGCGATTTGTGGGAGGTTATGAGTCATGTACGTATCCAAATGACGCTACTGGGACTGGGGATGGGCTGAATACAGCCACTTACAACTCTGGATCATATATCTTCTTATTTATCATTCAAATTTTAATTTCTTTCTGTTTTTTCTAATTTTATTGCCTGTGTTTCTATTAATGTTATGAATGCAACGTACAAAAATGATGATAACGGGAGGGTACTGAGTAGTATTATTAGTATTGTTTTCTTATTCTTTTAGGTCCTACTGACTCGGCTGGGTAGTAGTACTTCGATCTGGGTTGGTATATATACAGATATTTTCCTTTTCATTTTTTGTTGAGCTGCACAAGCATTAGGCATTAGCTAAATCACGATGGATTCTTGGCAAATTAGTAAGAATGTATATTAACTGGTGCATACAATTCATGATTTTTTTAATCGGTAATTTTTTTTTTTGAAAAATTGACCAATGTTAATTTGTTAATTGTTAGAAATATTAATTAGAGAGATTTGAACTCACAATTTTTTTTTCGTTCACTTTTTTTTAATCATTGGGTCAATCTTATATCTTCCTGTTTTTTTTTTTATTATTGATTACTGTGATATTGAAAAATAAATTATTTTAAAATTGAGTTATTTTATAAGTTGAAAAAAATACTTGAAATGATAAATTTTGGGGTTAATGTAAGAAAAATAGACTGCATTTCCTACGCGTGCAGTTTTTACCTGATGCTTTTAAATTTTTGTGGCTATTGGTTTACTCAATCTATTTTTTTATTCTAATTACTTTAAAAATCATACCAATAATGATTTTTTTTATTGATTTTTTTTATTAATTAATAGTTTAAAAAAATTTACGCTGATAATATAAAACCATTAAACAATTTGGTTTAAGTGGTACTCAAAACCTTATTTTGAATCAAGAAATATACCAAATATAATAATGAAATCATCAAAACTTATTTTTAACCAAGGTATTATAATGATAATAACTTGAGACTAAATATGTATTATAATGATCGTCAGTATTTACGGGACCAAAACTAAAACTTCGAGGGCGTTGTTTATAGATATAGACATACAGCCCATGAGTAAACGGGGATCCAAAATATTAAAAATATAGCTTAATAGTTTTTTTTTTTCTATATTATTTCCACAAATAGTTTGAAATTTTATCTTGTTTTATGTCTTTTTTATCCAAATAAATGTAATAATTAGAAAAATCTCTTGGTTATTTTTTTTTGTTACATTCATAAATTCATGTTAAATAAAATTTTAGCTATAAAAGCTTCGTAATGGACCTCCTATGTTCCCCATTGTCTTACTGTAAAATAAAAATGTTCCTCATTGTCTTTCTTCACTGTTTTGGAACTTTAGATCAAAACACATAACATGAAACACTCTTTATATTTCGTGGTGGCTAATTGCTCGAATTCCCTATCATGGTATTCAATAAATTCGTAGTATTTATACACTAGTCCAAACGGATTTTATGAAATACGAAATCTGGTTGAAAAATAGTCGAGCTTTGCACTGAAATGCTACAGAACGTAATTGCGAGAGAATGATGATAAGATGAATGAACGAAAATCGAACTACAATAGACAAACAAAAAAAATACTTCCAAAAGCATTCTTATATCATACTGTGAAACCTTTAAAATGAACAGTATAAGCGATCTGATACTTTTACTACATACAAAATCATGCATTCATTCGATATCTTTTCCTCATATAATAATCACAAGGTAAAATGACTCCTCGTCGGAAAACGATGCCTTATTTTCCACAATTGAACCCACGGCAGACAGAAAGGACTATTATGAGGATCAGGGCTATCAAAATCGCCAACACAATCAGCTTTATCTTCATGTTTTGCAGCCACATTTTTCTACGAATTTTGGTCCCAGAATTCCTGAAGTCTTGTGCCTGCCTCAAAAATTAGTGAAAAGTAAACAAAAAAGCAAAGACAGTTACCAATAATTTGTTACCTCCACCGTTTTTTTGAGGTGGAGAGGAGTGGGTAGATCTTACCAAGAGAGACACTACAGGATCAAATCAAATAGAGAAAGAATAATCCGGAGGATGAGAAAATATTTACTAATGATCTTGAAGCATGAAAGAATAATCCTCCTAAGTTCAAGACCTTTGAAACCCTAAGCAGTAACAGGCAGATGCACATATAATGATGAACTGACCTGGTGATGAAGATTTTCAGTTTTGTCAACCAGAAGCTCTATCTTTTCCCCCCGGTCCAGAACCTACATTAAATTACGAGCATGTCAATATAATCTGAATAGATGCCAACATAATCCGATCAAAGGTATTGGAATGCAAAAACATATTGTGTATCATTATGTATGACTGGTTTAATCTCTGCTTTTCTTTAGTGTGCATAATGTATATCATTATGGCATAGAGAAGACATAGAAACACACTCCATTATGTGTCATTGAAATGCACAAAATTTTAGCTGTCAATAATAATGCAGAGGAATAGCAATTGGTAATTGAAGGATTAACTGTTACACAAATTCACAACTAAGTCTTGGCTTATTTATAATTATTTGACTTAGAAAACAATTGAACTTGAAAAGTTATTCACAAAACACAGCAGCCCAACCCAAGTGCAACTGGAGTACCATTAATTATTTAAGGAGAAAACAATTTCTGGGATTTGGATCCTTTCCTGCTATTTAGTAGAATGATATGATTATGTTGGAATGAGAAAGACATTTATTATCAAATATAATACGTGAGTCCTATAACTAATCATGGCGGATTCTTATTTGATAAAAAATATGCCTTTCCCCTCCATGATCACATCCTGTTTCTCAACAACAGAGGATCCATTCAGTTAATTCCTTCCTCTCCCTCCAAACAGATGTCTTCAAGCGCAATTCCCTTCCTGTCCCCTCATTTCCTGCCTCTCTGGTAAAAACAAATATTGGGGCCCATGGTTTAGGGGCCTATAAAAAAAGTCTACCTTTCAGTGAAACTACTTTTGGCTAGATTTGCTTTCAGAAAGAATTAGGCTAATAGCCTAAAGAACTTGGGATAGAAAAAAAATGCACACATCAAAAACCTCCTTCAAAAAGGATAATAGTATCATCAGTAAACTGGAGGTGGGAGACCATTGCCATGGTCCATATCAAAGGCTCTTGGACAAACAGGTAGAGGGTCCCTTCACCGAACTTCTTGATGTCCACAAATGAAAGCCCATTGTTCACTATTCACAATCACAAGAAAGATCGCCAGAGACATCTGGATTCACTTTCTCAATCTAGAATTGAAATTACTTCCCTGTCATGAAACCTCATCTACAAAAGGAACTGATCATACGCCTTCTCAAAACCCAACTTCACACTAGGCTACATATTTTTTCCTTCCATAACATCATAGTTATCTATCCTGGATAGTGGTGCAGAGCAGCAAACTGCAAAACTACTATCAGAGAATAGTGGATAGCGAGATGACTGCTATACTGAAGATTTTAAATACAAATTAAATGATTTATATTACACACTAAATAATTTATACTACACATAGAAAAGCTCAAAAGTAGAACATAGCATACAATAACAGCAATGAATCATCACAATTTCTGGCACATAAATATGGCTCACATGTTTCAATAATCACTTCGGATCAAAAATTGTAATGAAGAAGAATATCTGGCTGAAATTATACTAGATCCCCATCTGACATGCCTAAACTTGACATGTAGAAATATCAATACTTTAGAAGTTTAAAACCAAACCACAAATCAATTTTTTTAATCGTGAATATCAATTGTAGGATTAAAAGACACATTGAAAAACAGATTGAAATATATCATATTAAATTAAATGGTGAAAAGTGCTCAATGCTATAATTTGAAACTACGACTTAACAAACCACTTAACCATAAATCTCAATAAAATCATTAGTCATTAACTAAGTTTCACTATCAATCTATAGAGAAGCTAATAAATAGAAAAGTCAAAACAAAACATAAGCTAGCAATCAACTGAATTCATAAGTCATAATTCTTTAGTGTCCCACCTAAATGGTAGTTCATCCTAAGCAAACTACCCCATATTCAATGTGGACATTGAACGTTAGTTACATTTGATGTGTGATCTATTTATAAATAATCTTTCATCAGGTAACATCCTTCTGTTTCTTTGCCTTTGGAACCACATAAAGTGATGCCTGAAGCCTTACTTTAATAAGGCATGTATAGAGTGAGCAATTGGCTGTGCATCTGTGAAGCCTCTGTTTCAAAAGAATAAAAACAGAACAATAGAACAGCCAAATCGGATGCAGAAAGTTAACGACTGCAAGAAGTATGAGTGCTCATAAACTGATCCAATTCACTCAGCGTAAACAGCAACAACGAACCAAAAAACAAAAGCCAAAAAAGAGCAATTTTTTTATTGGATTGGATTTCAGATCCAATTTCAAAGATTAATATAATCCAATCCAACCCAAACTAATATAAATATGCTTGAGTTTATTAATGAACTTATCTTATCACCTATATTTATAAAAATATGCATTGATGATATTACTAGTTTTATCAATCTATGACCTTATCCTCTAAATTACATCTTATCTTATTATTTAAAAATATATTTATAAATTAATTAGTTTTGAATGAATTTATTTCTAGTGTCTCATTTTTATCAAATCATTTTTGTATTTTTTATATAAAAATGATTTTGAAAAAAAGGAGTAAAGCAGATAAAATATGACTTATATTTTGTCCTAACCAAAATAATAATAATCTAATTCAAAACATTTTAGATTGGATCCTATCAGATCTCATTTTAGAATAAAATCAATTGAATGGTAAAATTATAAAATAACAAATTATGAGATTGGATCAAATAGTTTTTCTCCTTAGATCTGATATATTCCTGGAACACCTGTGTGTGAAGCCCCTACTTCATAACAATGAAAACAAAGCAATGGAATAATAAAATAAAGATCCATTTAGTAGTATTCCTTTAACTTCTTTTAATTTGAGAGTTTAATCTTATCTTCTAATTTTTTTTATGAAATTTGATGAAAGAAATGCAAAAAAGAAATAAAAATAACAAACTGCCGAAATGTGGGAATCACCCTGGTCCATGCACACATATCACAGTCCAAAGTCAATTTGTATTGAATCACTTCACTCTAAACGTGCCATGTGCAACACTAACAACTATAACAGACTCTAGTATCAATACCACATGAGCACAATGCTGTAATTCAACAAAATGCTGGCCAGACTATTTAAACAGTTTCATATGAGGTTGAAGCATTCACACATTTAGATTTTCTTAAAGATCCACTCCTACATTCCCCTTGTCTTTGTTTTTATAAAAAATTTCAAACAACCACAAGTATACTTCCCTCTATAAAACACAACTCTTGCCATTTATGATAACAATGCAACTCGATCAACTTAATTTATGCTTGATCTATTCAATTTACACAATACCATCCAAGTAAGCAATATAAATCGTTACCTTTTCAATGTTCTCCATCATGACATCTTTAACTTCAGAAACCTGAGCTTTCACCTTAGCAAGCTTGCTTATCTCTTCAGGATGCTCAACACAGTACTGCATGTGCTCCTTCAACTTAGACCTACAACAAGCAAATAGACAAGAGCATATAAATCTTCTCACAAATCACAACAAATTCAGCATTAGCAAGTTCACATGTCACAAATTCAATACCCGAATTCCTTGTTCAGGCTGTTCGCAGCCACGGTTGCTGCCTTTCCGCCGCCGTATTTGGCCACAAAGTCATCCTTCACACGCTCCAGAAAAGCCACAGGCACCTGTCTCCCAATCGATTCATCCGCAACAACACAATAAGCTACAAAAAACAAGTGTGTGAGTCAGACATTCATTTCCAAAAACACAGCACCGAACTTCAAATAAGCCTATAAACAAATAATAACAACACGAATTTCATTTCAGTTCATTTTCAAACACATCACCGAACTTCAAAATAGCCTCTAAACAAATCAGAACAACACGAAATTCATTTCATTTCCAAACACAACACCGAACTTCAAACTAGCCTCTAAACAAATCATAGCAACACGAATTTCATTTCACTAAACCGCGTTTGGATGTTCGAATTGAAAAATTCCACCAGATCGGTGCGAGGAAACACTCACTGAATCCGTTGTCGACGAGGTAGTTGAAGGTGTGGCCGTCACAGTTGTAGGTGAACTTGTTGTTGGAGGCAGGGAGCTTCTGGAGGCACTGGAACGCGATTGTGTTGAAGTTGCCACTGAATTCAGTGTACTCGGCGAGAATCACCGTGCCGCGAGACACGAACGCGTAGATCAGCGATCTCTGGTTCTGATCCTGTCCCATCTTCTTCTTCTTCTTCTTCTCTTCTCCCAGATCTGTGCGTTTGAACCTGATTTTGGTAACTGTGTAGTGTGTGCTTCTGTTTACCTACACTCTCTTCTTTTTCTTTTCTTTTCTTTCCTTTTCTTTCCTTTGAGAGAGAAAGAACAGAGAGAACGATGAGTGAGAAAAAAGAACAGAGTTTATTGCGCTTATAAAGCAGGTGATGTCTCCGATGTGGCGTTTAATCCGTGGAAAGTAAACAAGGTTTTTAATTATTACTTAATTAACGGGTTTAATTATTGTCAATTTGTATTGGGTTTTAAAATGACGAATAAATCTTGATATAATCTTCCACTGATGATGAATCATGTATCTTTTTTCTTCTTCCTTTTTTTTTTTCTTTTTTGTTGAAGGATGCATCATGTATGATGTATCTACAAATACTAGCCGTAAGGTTAAAAAAAAAAAAAAAGCAACGGAAAATTGAAATTTTAAAATTTGAACTAAAAAATGGAAAGTTAAATGTTGTATTTTAGAAGTTGATTTTTTTCCCCAACTTTTTCTTTAATTGAATAAAAGAAAATGCAACATTATTTATATTTTTTTTTGCTTTATCCAAGCATAGTAAAAGTCAATGTTTTAGATAGTTTATGTTGACATTAGTCCTTAAAATTTTAATTTATTATTAAATTAATTCTATAAAATTGAAATTAAAAGAGTAAAGTAATAAATAAATTTAAAAATATTAATGAATAGAAAAATAAATTATTTAAAATTTAGTTAATGATAAAATCTTTAAAGGATTAAAATAATAATAATAACAAAAAAATGTAATAGTTTTCAATAAAAAATATTTAAAGAATTAAACTAATGTAGTCATCTGATTTTGTTTAAAGTTCATTAGCTAAGTTTTTCAAAGAAAATTAATTATTAAAAAAATAGTGATATTTCACATTAATATTATAGTGACCAAAACAAATCAGATCTTTTTAGAAGTTTTATACTATAATGATTAATGCATGTAATTTTAAATAATTAAATTGAAGGTTTTATTTAAAGAAAAACAGAGGAAATGGAGTGGTGGCATTGGCGTTACGATAGCATGGAACAATGGTAGAACCGTGCGGCCTCAGATAATAACTACGGAAAATGAAAGAAATAATAATTTAATTTAAATTTAAATTATTTACATTCGTCCTTTTTGTTTGAAACATCCAACTTACCCTCCTGACTGCGCCCGCTAATCCAACAACAACGACATCTCAATTATCTGACATTCATTAAAATAATAAGATTTAAATTTAGGTTAAACGTACTTCTAATCCTAATAAACACTATTTTCAAAACAAACAAAAAAACCCTAATAAACACTTTATTTGATTTCCTCAATTTATTATTAATCGTAAGAATGTGAAGATTTGTTATCCCCCTTCCAAAATCGTGTTGTGATTGTGGTCCCAAAATCGAACTAGGCATTGACATTATTTGTTAAGGTAATAAAAGTATCTTTTTTACATAGTAATATTCGTTCTTAAATAAAAGTAATTTTAACAATGTCTTTTTCATTGAATTACGTATTTTTTTATATTAGGTATTTGGATTAATTTTATATTTAAGTGGAGAATTCGTATTTAATTTTTGTCATGTGTAAAATTCTATTTGACAAATAACAATCAAGCATTATGAGCATAATTAATCTATAATAAAAGTAATCTAGGTATTATGTTTAAATTATATTTGAATATTTATATTTACTGGATATAACTTTTAAATGGTCGGACTTTTTCCAATATGCATATGAAGATTAAAAAATGTATGCTTCTTGTTTGTCTTTGAATTGATTATCCAGTAAAAAAAACATTTAACTTGATTACCAAGACTTTGCAATTGTTTTGCTTTCAAATAAAAACCTTTAAAATTTTATGTCTATATTAGGATAGCACTAGCGCTACACTTCTTATTTCCTTTATTAAAGATAACTTTGTAAACAGACGGATTTAGGGGGCAAGAAGGGTTGTGTCCCCTCCCTCTTCCCTCAAGATTCTTCGTGTATATGTATGAGAAAAAAAAGAAAATAGAAAAAATAGAATATTAAATTAATATTTATTTAATTTTCTTCTAATAATGGATTCTATTTTTAATTTTACACATAAAGTTAATTATAAATATTTTTATAAAACTCATTATTTATTAAAAATTAAGTATTTAAACTATTGTGAAAAAAAACAATTGGCCCCTTTAATACATTTCTAAATCTGCCCATGCATGTAAATATTCAAATTCGATAGTTTCTAAAAAAATGGACTTAGCAGTAAGTAGATTGATGTTAGTTTTACATGGTAGAGACATTTTCTTTTGTTTCTTTTTTAAATAAAAAATTTATCAAAAATCAACTGTTATAATTGTAAGATATGTATTATAATTCATAAATGGTAATGTTATTTTGTTATAGTGTACAAGAATACCCTTTGGAGATTTTAACATCGGCCATTAAGAACTTTTAAAAGTATCAAAGTTGAAAGTAATATTGTTAACAACGATTTTCAAAAATCGATGTTAACATAAAAATGAAAATATTGGTACTTTAAAAAACCAATGTTATATAATAAGAATTATAAAAAAAAGAGTCAAATATCTACAAATCAACACCAATTTTTACCAAAATCGATGTTAACTTGTACATACAACATCAGTTTTTAGAATATACATAAAACATTTAACTTGATTACCAAGACTTTGCAATTGTTTTGCTTTCAAATAAAAACCTTTAAAATTTTATGTCTATATTAGGATAGCTGTTAGGTGCTGGGTTTGTTGTTGCTGGTTTCGAGGGTCCAACACCTCTAGAAGAAGAAGAAGAGAAGAAGAAGATAAACTCAAGGTAAAGAGGACTCATATCCTGCTTGTTTATTTACATGGCTATATATAAAGAAATTCAAATAGCAGATTTGTGTCAATTCTTATCCAAAAGGAATATTCTAATAACAAATTTTGTTATGCATGTCTGCCTATGAGGGAGCAAACACCACAAGCAGGATTTGGTGTTGATTCTACTAATTCGTTCTTCCAATTCTGCCTCTTATTCGTAATCATCAAGGTACGTTGGCTTCACCACTCTTCTCTTGGTCCCTTCTTCTCTTTGCACCTTTGTTGCTGGTGCTTCCTCTGTTTTTGGGATTATAAGCTTACTCGTATCATTCCACGACCCTTGGAAATTCACCTTGTCCTCAAGGTGATATGCTTCAAACCATGGCTACCAAAGTAATGTCGGGATCCCAAGGTCTATTTCAACAAATTGCACTCGGTTTAGCAGTTGAGCATAATGCAAAGGCAATTGATTGGAGCTTGTATGTGGCCATGATAGTCCCATAAAGAGGGACAATGCTGAAGAACTTGTTGAAGGAAATGGTGGTGCATTCCAAATTCTGGTCGTTGCCAACCATGACCCGCAATGGTGATGTCGCTCGACAAGGGAGCCCCAACTGAGCTACGAGCTGGTGCTGGGCGAAGTTATGGGTGCTTCCTCCGTCAAGGAGGAGCACCACACTATGGTCAATGATGAGTCCCACTAAGCGCAAAGCTTCAGGTGCCAAGTGGCCCGTTAGAGAATTCAAACTTATTTGTGCCGGGTGCGGGTCAGGTGGTTTAGGTGGGTCAGTACTCGAGTCAGCTGATTCTATATTAGGGCCTGAGGTATCTTCGTCCTCCGTGATGAAAAGGAAAACCCTGGAGGCATAATGGTGACCTCTATGGTACCTCTCATCACAATTGAGGCACAAATCGTGCTCATGATGCGAGGCGATCTCGTCTGAGGTGAGGCGCTTGATCACCAGAGGTGGCTAACGAGAGGGGGCCGGGAGCAGTGGTGGAAGTGACGCGGCGCAGGACTGAGGCTCCGTACTTGGCGTACTGGACGTCACGCGAAGAGGAGGTGGAATGGGTGGCGGTGCTCACACGCGCGGTGGTTGACGAGCGACAAAGAGCTTCTCCTCTTGTAATTTCGCGAGCCCGACTGCTTGGACTAAGGTGAGGGGCTGGTGCGCCTGCACCTCACTGCGAATCTCCGGGGCCAAAACGGAGATGAAGCAGCTTAAGAGGAACGGCGGCGGTAGCCCAATAATCCAGTTGGCCAAGTCTTCGAATTCTCCAGGTATTGTGCTACTGAACTTTTCTGAGTAAGCTTGAACAGGGCACCCGTTGGGTCTTCGTATTGTGACGAAGCAAAACGGGTTTGTAGAGGTGGAGTCGACATGAGCAGGGGAGGTGTCAGTGGTGACTGTACGGAGGAAGAAGGATAGTGGAAGGTGGAAGCTTCATACGGCGGTTGCTGAAATGAAGGAAGAGTTCCCTCGGTATCGAACAAGCTTAGCAATCGTTTGCGAGTACTCTCAAAATCAATCCCAAGGGATTGAGCTGAATGTACAAAAGGATAAGGGGTGTGCAGCAACGAAGGTGTGTGGAAATGGGTATGGCGGCCATGGAAGGCGGCCATGACTCTCAATGAAAGCACCAAATGTTAGGTGCTGGGTTTGTTGTTAATGGTTTCGAGGGTCCAACACCTCCAGAAGAAGAAGAGAAGAAGAAGATAAACTCAAGGTAAGGAGGAAATTCTATTTCTCATATCCTATTTGTTTATTTACATGGCTATATATAAAGGAATTCAAATAACAGATTTGCGTCAATTCTTATCCAAAAGGAATATTCTAATAACAGATTTTGTTATGCATGTCTGCCTATGAGGAAGCAAACACCACAAGCAGGATTTGGTGTTGATTCTACTAATTCGTTCTTCCAATTCTGCCCCTTAGACGTAATCATCAAGGTACGCTGACTTCACTACTCTTCTTTTGGTCCCTTCTTCTCTTTGCACCTTTGTTGCTGGTGCTTCCTCTATTTTTGGGATTATAAGCTTACTCGTATCAATAGCACTAGCGTTACACTTCTTATTTCCTTTATTAAAGATAACTTTGTAAACAGACGGATTTAGGGGCCAAGAAGGGTCATGTCCCCTCCCTCTTCCCTCAAGACTCTTCGTGTATATGTATGAGAAAAAAAAGAAAAAAGAAAAAATATAATATTAAATTAATATTTATTTAATTTTCTTCTAATAATGGATTCTATTTTTATTTTACACATAAAATTAATTATAAATATTTTTATAAAACTCATTATTTATTAAAAATTAAGTATTTAAACTATTGTGAAAAACAACAATTGGCCCCTTTAATACATTTCTAAATCTGCCCATGCATGTAAATATTCAAACTCGATAGTTTCTAAAAAATTGGATAATGTACTTAGTAGTAAGTAGATTGATGTTAGTTTTACATGGTAGAGACATTTTCTTTTGTTTCTTTTTTAAATGAAAAATTTATCAAAAATCAAGTGTTATAATTGTAAGATATGTATTATAATTCATAAATGGTAATGTTATTTTGTTATAGTGTACCAAAAATACTATTTTCTTTTTATCTTTTGGGTTTAACCTACCCTATTTAAATGAGTGAAAAAAATTGTGATAGTCTAGAATATCCTGTGGAGATTTTAACATCGATTATTAAAGACTTTTAAAAGTATGAACATTGAAAGTGATATTGTTAACATCGATTTTCAAAAATCGATGTTAATATAAAAATGACAACATCGATATTTTAAAAAACCAATGTTATATAGTAAGAATTATAAAAAAAGTCAAATATCTACAAATCAACATCGATTTTTACCAAAATCGATGTTAACTTATACATACAACATCAGTTTTTAAAATATACTGATGTTGTTGTTTGACAACCAATATCGGTTTTTACAAAAAACTGATATTGATGTTCAACAACAACATCAATTTTTAAAAAACTGATGTTGTGAGTCCAGCTTAACATAGGTTTTTGCAAAAATCAATGTTATTTGTAAATATCAACATCGATTTTTACTAAAAACTGATATTTTTTGTATTTTTTTAATATGTTGTCTATTTTTTTAATTACCTCAAATTAATCTGCAAATTTAAAAGTAGAACTATAATGGATAATTTTTAGTTTATTTTCAGATAGTTTTTAGCAAAAATTTCATAAAAATTGAATATTTACTATGAATTAAAAGAATATTTAATGTGCATACATTACATGAATTGTAAAAAATGTAAATTAACTAAACTACAATTCCAAAATTACTAAATACTAATTGTTTCATTTTTAACTTTCAAATAGTAGCTTGCCCACTGGATACGAAGCGCCTTCAATCTCTCTAGTTTCAATGGTTTAGCATCATTGAAATACTGCATGATATAATAAAATATAAGTTAATAATATATAATATCAATTATAACAAAATGAAATATGTTTGAATTAAACAATTATCGTTTTCCAATTATTCTTGAAACTTTCTAAGATTATAGTTGACATCCAGTGCATGACGTTATATCCGCACTCAGTACTTCCTTTTTGTCTATTACACTAAATACATTATGAAATTTAGATATTCAATGTTAAGTATAAATTCGTCTACACAGTAATAAAATATAATTAGAAGCATTGTTTAAATGATTTACTCTAACAGCAATCCACCTAGCAGCAACCTTGGATTTACTTTGTGGAGTATCATCAAATTCTTTCAAAGCACTGTTCAATACAAACATGGATGCATATTGTACAATTAAAATATTGATGTTCCCGGCTAATGCTAATGTAAATGTATTGAAAAATATAACTGATTTGTTAATAATTCCTTTCAGGTAGTTGTCTGGCCTATTGTGTAACGAACAAAACCAGATGACAACATTTTTCTTAGGCAAAATGACGATCATTTGTCAATGTGCACTAAAGTGGAGAACAATATAAGTTATTATACTATTATACATTAAATTCATTTGTTCAGATTAACTTACCCATTCAAGTAGGCTCCTAGGTACACACCCCTCTTTGAATTCTGCATCCAGTTCTTAATATAACTTTCTGATTCAAATTGTGATTGCACAGATCTCTGTATGGATCGTGGCTCAAGGAATCCATACACATTGGCATTCCCCGCTCGCAGACTTATCTCAGTCATATGCCTATTGTTGTTAAAATAAAGTATAAATTATGTGTGAATTTAAAACAATAAGTTAGGTAATAAACAATAATGTAAAGTGACTTACAGAATCCACAATTGTATAACAGAGATGCTAAGACATTGACCACCGTGTGTTATTTCAGACATATCTTCATGTTTTATGTACAAGGGGAAGTTGTCATTAAACACCACAAACATGGTAGTATCCCACATAACTTGCAACGACTTTAGAAAAAGTTGTGGGATGGTCAATGTCATCAGATATAGGGGATCATCAGCATCATGATCTGGCCTATCTATAGGTTTCGTCAGTCCTACAGCTCTTTGTTTATCCAACATAATTAATTAATATAATTTAATGACAGTGAACACTAAAATTGAAAAAAACATTAATGACAGTGAAATACCTGTTATGATAAATGCTTGACAAGATGTATCAGCCAAGCAATGAAGATGTTAAGTGTTTGCCCCACTAATTGAACCTCTTGACTGGGTACAAGAATGTGAGCATTTGCATCTCTAACTTCCTCAACACCAACCTTGACTTGATCATTGCCCAAATGGATGTTGTGAATGGTTGTCGACCCCTCATAGGGCAACCAGGCGGGGAGGATTTTCTTCAACATACAACCCGCATTTCTCTAAGTCACTCATGTATGGGTCGTTTCTTGAGGGATCAACATAACTCTCCTTTGTGTTGACACGAGCAGCTGAAGGACCAACCTCAGGCTTAGGAGGCAGTGCGAGTCCCTCTGATTGCATCTGCGATTGAAATTGGGACTACATTTGGTTGAAGGGCATCATTAGTTGTCGAGTCACTTTTTCTATAATCGACTATGACTATATGAATACATGGTTTTGATGATGCCAAAGAATAATCAAACAAGGTTGCTTTCAAGATTACTTCAACAAACATTCAAAGGGTAATCATTGCTTCAAGATTAATATAAAGTTGTTTCAACAAATAAGCATTGCTTCAAGATTAATTCAAGATCAAGCTTTTGCCTCAAAACAAGTGTTTCTAAAGAGATCAAAGCTCTGGTATTCGATTACCAGGCAGTGTAATCAATTACTAGAAGACAATTTTGAAAATCAGCTTTTAAAAAAGGTTTTGAATTTGAATTTTGAATCATTTAATCGATTACCAGATGTTTATAATCGATTATCAGCAATAACACTTCAAAAAACACTTTGAAAAGTCATGACCCTTCAAAATATAACTGTGTAATCGATTACCTGAAACCTATAATCGATTACCAGTGAAGAATTTCAGAAAAAACTTTTTGAAAAGACACATCTCCTCAAACCATTTTAAAAAGGCATGAAGGACCTATATATATGTATGTCTGACTTCAAAAAGAAAGAGAAAGATATTCACAAAGAACTTAATTGCCAAATGTTCTCTCAACACCTCTTGGACAAACACTTGCAAATCTTGAGAATTCATCTAAGAACTTGTTTCTTTTTATTTTTCTTTTCCTCTATCAACTTGTTTTTTAGAAATTCATAACTCCCACGAGACAACACGTTAGGGGCAATGTTTTGTTTCTGAATGGTATGTGCCTTCTTTCACACATCCTTTAAAAATTAAACATTATCCAAAGTTATTATTACTGACAATAATAAGTAAATTTAAAGTTTAAAACAATGAAAATCACAAAGTTACCTCCCACAAAGGGTCTCTGCGGCTCTAACAAAATTGAGTCCACTTCTCCTTGCTAATGTCGTACTTTTCGCATACAGTGTCATCGACAACATCCTTGTCGGTTGTAAGTGCACATTTCAACGTCAAATTAGACTTAAACTATCTCCATCGCTCCCTCACGGTCTGAAGTATTTTCTTTTTCTTCCTCAAATTAGATGCTTCAGGAATATCAAATTCAGCCTGACAAGCGAAAATTACATTATATTGTTACTAAATTACAATTTTATTGTTAATCAACAACATGTAGCATTTAAGTAAAATACTTGAATATCCTCCCATATCAAATCCTTCTGGGCAGTAGGGACTTGTTTTAAATTCTCGTATGTCACATCCACATTATCACGAGCGACGATCCCCAAATATGTTCTTAACTTCTTTCTGTGGGGACCATCGACATTCTCGGTCTCAGGATCCACATGGACTAGGGGTCTCTCTACCCCAACTACTCTAGTAGCCAATGATCTCAGGTATGTGGCTTTTCTTGTTCGCTTCAAGGTAAAAGGAGAATGTGATGCTGCATCAGAAGGAGGAGGAGGAGGAGAGCTAGGTGGTGTAGTCATTTGCCTGTAAAGAAAAAAACATTAATTTTCAAGATGATCACAAAACTCTATTATCTTATGTAATTGAATGGACTGAAATGAAGTACATAATAAAAAAATTACATTAGACGATGTTAATTAATTCTCCTTCATCATGATCATTACAATTTTCATGAACGTCGTTAACTTCTTCTCCGACGACGTTAGGCAAGATTTGTGTGGACAAAGGACTAACATAGGTATCAATGAGTGAATCATCATCCTTGTGGGACTTTGGCATGGCACAGACACTGACAAAAACTCATCTTTTCCTTTATGGACAAAGTATGACAAGTTGGAGGCAAGTATATTTATTTACCATTAGACCTTGGATGTAACTAGGCTCGTATACCCATCTCAGCTAGATCTTGACGAGTATTCAAACCATCTTTTGTCTTGCCTTGAATGTTAAGGAGCGCCCCAATAACACTATCACATACATTTTTCTCTACATGCATAACATCAATACATTGTCTAACATCTAGATCGGATCAGTACAGAAGATAAAAAAAATTGACCTTTTCTTCCACATGCAAGTCTTACTTTTTTCCTTATTTTGGGTCTTTCCAAATATAGTTCTTAAGTCTTGAACCCACTAAAAGACCTAGTGACCAGTTAACATTATCGACGCACTTACATCAAACGGTTCAGATTGGGACCCCCTCTACATGTCTGTCAATTCACCATGTCATATCCTCATTGTACAATTCTTCTTAATCCCATCACACAACAGATGCTCTCATATGTCATCGAGTATTTGTCATCTCCCGTTTAAACAATTTATACAAGGACAAAAAAAATTTCCTTCCCCATCCGGTCGACTTCTTTTCGAAGCAAATTACAAGAATTGTTCCATGCCTACCTCATATGTAGGGCTCATGCAACTTTCGTTCATCCAACTTTGATCCATCTAAATAATAACTCTAATACTCACAAAAGTTATTCAATGCATGAAAATCTCACTTTTTCATTAAAGGTATGGCCCTATCCTATTCATGAAGACATTTTTTTATGGTAGATTCATACGTCAAGGTTAAGTCTCTTTTGTTAAATTTGACGAATTTTTTGCAGTATTTCACATTGATCTCCAAATACACGACATGAAAGCAGTGAGATTAATTCCCCGACAATCAAGCATGCACTCAGAGAACAACTAGAAATGCATTGTACCAAAATTTCATCAAATTCAACAAAATAATCTTAGCCTTAATGCATGAATCTACCATAAAAAAAATGACTCTTCCCAAACTCTCCAAATAGACAAATCAAGATTCAATACAACGATTAATGCAATATATCCGCAAGAATCATTGTATTCAATCTCAAACGGGAATCTAAGGTTTACTCATGATGAACATAACTTGTATAACATATATCAATTCTCATTAATCACAGTGAACAAGTATTAAAAACATTTGTAACAAACAACAACATCAAAAGTTTACAAAATACATTTGTACTTGTGATGATGAGCAGCACAGTCCAAAAATAAAGCAACAATCCATTAAAGAACTCAATCACCACGTACATCAATCATCATTCCCAAAAAAATTAGATATAAAACTTCCCCAACGCAGCCAACACAGTCCAAAACCACCATGATCCAGAATCCCTGACTCTGTATAAGTAAATAGCATAATACCAAAGGCATAAAGCAACTAATTCTCTAGTTGAAGACATTAAGTTCTTTACTACCGTTGAATTACAAGTTTCCAACAGCAAAAAATGGAGACAAGGAATTAAAACAACCAATTTTGTTCAACCATATTGCTAACATGTGACATACAAAAGTTGATTGTACCAATAATATAGAATTTGTAGTACAAAACACTAACACAGGCCTTTGAAGCAACAGGGAGTCACCTCTTTTGGACAAAATTCAACAATTTAACACATAATGAATCAAACATGCCAATAATTGCAGTAACAAACTAGTGTCAACCAGGGTTGGAGTGGGAGCAACCAACTCACGGGACACAACTTAAATTGCTCCTATCTGGAAAAACACACACACACACACACACACACACACACACACACACACACACATATATAAATGATGCATCACATTCTTCAACACTATTAATAGGTTCAACAACTTTTATGGTATGTGTTGAGTAGAATATGTTAATGGTTCCCTGCAAGATTGTATAATGAACTTGGAGAACTACGTAAATGAACTTAAGAAAGCACTATTACAAATTTTAACTAGTCAAACCAACAATTATTTTACAATTTCAGACTATGCATGCTAGTAGTCATGAGTCAGAGGGCCTCTGACACCAACATTTATTAAGCAGCTGAATTCCATGTTCTGTGCAAATGACTCTAACTAAAACAAGGTAAAAGTATGGAGTAATATCCACATGGCTCTGTCTTTCCTAGACACACACCTCAAGTGAAGAGTTTTTGTCCTAGTAAAAATGGAAAGTTGCTTATCATCAAACTTGCTAGAACAAACTGAAGAAACCTGTGAACAAGACATATTTAGATTTAGCACTCACTAGAACATATAAGAAAGGAAAGTTGATATATGTATTAAAATTGAAAAATAAAATAAAACCAATGGATCATTTTTGTTTGTCAATGTTAAAAGTGCAAGGATGCAATCAGAACCTGGTATTACTACTTCTGCATATGCCAATTTCAGCAGCAGGTAGTGAAAGACATTGAAGAACCCAATATTTCAAATACGTAAGACCTATATATAATTTAACCAAGACTCAATTACTCAATTTAACTCAAACTTTTACCCAGATATAATATAATCAATGTCCTAGTCATCTAACGGATGACCCTTTACCCATTCCCTTTTTTCACAACTTTTCTAGAAAATTTTACCAAACAGTATTTATTACCTTACTCACAGTTCCTTTACCTCTACACACTAATTGATGTCTTGTCCCATGTTTCCCTAGTACATAACATAAAACAAAAATCCAAGAAAAATCCCAAAATAGATAAATAGGACGAGGGTTTGTCGACAACGACAGCAACATGGTACATAAACTTGCTGAACATGGGGGCCATATATTTAAGTGTAGGTGTGAAGAGGAACCTAAAGTGTTTTGGGCCAGCAGAATTATTTGAGTGTTATGTCAGAATGGTAAATTCAATCACTAAGGAAAGAATCACAATGATCTGAACAAGAGATTTAGAGCCAATGGATGAGTTAGGGCCAGACTTTCCACTATAATAACTTATAGTTATACACAATTAAACTTCTCTAACTAATAATTAACTTAAGTTGTGTAGTTTATCATCAAAACATTCTAATCATACAGAAACCAAAGCCCTATTCCAACTTAGTAGGATTGGTCACATGTCTTTCATGATAACCATGGCATACTATAACCTTTCAAGTTTTTTCATTTCACTATAGAAATTTTCCAACCATCAACATTCATATTTTTTGTTTATGTTCCACAAAATCAGTGAATGCTCTCTCTCTCTTTCTCTTTATTTTTCAATTATCTCCTAAAATTTAACTAACTATATGTTAAAGAGCATAGCATGTTGTTTGCAAGTAAGTGTGGGAACAAACCTGATGATTAAGGAGGTTCCAGTAGTGGTGACACAAGCAGGGATACTAAAACCTTCGGAAGCGGAACCCGCGACAATTTCTTTGATTTCAGAATGTTGGAGATTCGAATTGTTTTTCAACTACAACATGCATATTTAGATGAAGCAAGAAAAAGGAAAAACAAGAGCAAAAGGAAAGAGATATAGATAGATGGATACAGACAACATTTTTGATAGATTGAAGCCTTTGATTAATTTTGGTGTCATGTAAATGGCACAAGGAATAACCTGAAAAATAAAAAAGAGTGAGTGAGGGGTTGTTAATGTTATGCAAATAGAGAGAATAGAAACATACACACACATAACTAAAGCGGTGATTTAAACTCTGATAAAGTCCGAGCAAAAGAACCCTAAATAGAATAAGCCTAAACACGTCGTTACACAAACATTGCTACTACAACAACCTGCTAAATGTAATTATCAAAACTCAGCCATGTGAGGTCTAGCCAAGAATGTTGCGGCCACCAAAGTCGAGGCAATGTCATGCCACTCAGCCATGGCACTTGGCAAAAACTCAGTCATGCAAGGTAAGCCAAACTCAGCCATGGTATTTAACACAAAAAGATGCAAAGAGAGACACAATCACAAAAAATAAGCAGAAAAATACCTACTCACAATGGCAAGGGCACAGTGGTGATAAGGTTGCAGAGAGAGGCAGAGCCGAGAAGACGAAGCTGAGACGGAGAAGAGGAAGAGCCGCGAAGAGAAAGCTGAGTCGAAGAAGAAGAGAGCGCGGGAAAAATAGGGCTTGTGTTTTGATATATTTAAATTTAAGTTCAACATCGATTTCTTTATTGAAAACAGATGTTAATCAAGTGATGTTAACTTATCATAAATTACCATCGATTTTTTAAAAAATTGATGTTAACTAACTAACGTTAACATCAGTTCATTAACTTCAATTTTTCAGAAAACCGATGTCAATGAATACACGTGATTTATAATTATGTCATTGTGGTTATGTTAACATCAGTTTTTGACAAATCGATGTTAACCTAGCGATGTTAAATCTATATTTTCTAGTAGTGATTGCTAAAGTAGTGATAAACGCAATTTTAAAATCTAACCAGCTGGAAAGTGTTGTGTCATGGACGGCTCCTAGTTGGGTGTTTCTCAAATGCAATGTGATGCAGCCTTTTGGAGTTAGGATAAAATAGAAATAGAAAGTTATTTATTTTATTAAAATGTGAATGCAACCTTTTAAATAGAAGCAATTTAGACAAGTAGACTAAAAAAAAGTAAAAAGTTGTTTATTTTATTAAAATTAATATTTTTTTTTAAAAAATTGTTTAAACAAACTGGTTCTATATCTTTTGTAGTTGGCTATGAAGTTATCCAGGGTGAAGCATTAGGCTTCCTTCATGCTTTATTTGGGGCACTGCAGTTGGGACTCCCTTCTGTTATCTTTGAATTAGACTGTAAGCTTGTAGTAGATTGGGTTCTTACAGGAATTGATGATGTTTCTAAAGTGGGGTCAAATTTTGGCAGAGTGCTAGTCTATTCTCCTTTCCTAATGCAACTTTAAGGTCAAGTTTGTTAGACGACAAGCCAATGTGATGGCTCATGTATTAGCAAGAGCTTTCGTTGGCTATGCTAGTTTCACTTTGTTTAATTCTATGTCTAGTTTTATTTCTTAGTTGATTTAATTATCAATGATATGAGTTAAGCTTTCTTCCTTAAAAAAACAAACTCCTAATCAAATTATTAAAGAACAAAGTTATTTGTCAAATATCACAACTATATTGGTAACATATTAGTTTTTTCAAAGCAACATTTGATATTGAAAATCTAGTTCAAATCATTGCTCGCATGCTTAGGATATTTTATTAAAGAATGAAATTGTTTTCTTATTTCCTATCATTGCTTTCACTAGTTAATCCATTACATGTTTTGGATTAATTGGATCAATTACAACTGAAATGAGATGAAAAAAAAACACTAATAACTTTATTCATAAGTGAATAGTTGAACCTAAACATTCATTGGTTCAACAAGCTCAATAGCTCTTATGTACTATTTTTTTCTACTCACCTTTACTCTTATTATTCACTACTTATTTGATTATAACCTTTCTTTAATATTTGTCTAAGTCTTGACCCATTTCTACTTACATTTAGTCTTATTAAAATGACATTGAGATTTGTCTCCCATTTTGTTACGAACTCTTACTTCTGAGTTTTTACTTATGCTACTATTCATTTTATATCTAGGTTTGTATTTTCTAATTATATTTGGATTTGTGACTCTCAAATGATGTCAACATTATCACTAATAAGTGCATTGATGTTTAAAACTAGATAATTTTAATATAAAAATAGACTTTATTTTATTTTTTCTTTTTCATGTTTTAAAAAATATTTAATTCTAAAACAATTAAACAAAATATAGACTAACTTTCCTGTCCCACTTTCACACTCCTCACAGTACGCAAAGGAATTTTTAGTGTATTGGTGATCTATCTTGTAAGTGTCATTAGATGTGATTGAGATTGATGACTTGAAAATGGTGTAACAAGTAATGCAAGCTTTTTTTCAAGAATTGCAAATAAACTCATTTCCCTTTCAAACTCCAGATTATAATTTTGGGTTTTGTGAGTGGCCCTTTAGTCCAATAGTTGGAACAAATCATAGTAAATTGGTATATTCTAAAGGCCAGAAATCATTACTATGTTTTGCATTTTGATGATTCTTTTTATTGAAAAACACTTACCGACATAGATGTACTATTAAGTTTGGTGGGGCCAGCCCCTCTGTAAGCCCCATTCTAAAACGGGTTGTTGCTTTGGTGGGAACTACTAGTAATTACTAATTAGGTATTAATAAAATTTTCTGCTTTGGCTTAAAAAAAACAGTAATGAGGTAGAAGACAGATTTGGTAGTGAAACTACCGTCAGAGATCAATCCCCAATGAACCAAAATTCTGTTTTAATTTTGATATTTTAATCCCCAAATGAACCTTTTTTGGTCGTTGATAGGGACGAAATTAAAAATAAAAATAAAAATGAAAATAAAAAAAATTAACAGGAAAAAAAAGATTTTAAATAAATGTTGCATCGTAAAGTTAAGGATTAAAATGTAAACTTAATAAAATTAGAGATTTAATTAATTGGGACTGTTTAAGGGATTTAAAGGAAAGTTCCACCTATATGATTATTGATTAGATTCTTTCTTAATATGACGTACAATCAAAGCATAGGAAACAACTCAATAACAACGTTTCAAAAAAGATTCACATTTTTTTCTTACAAGAAAAAGGATTCACATAGAAATCTTTCTTTTTACAAAACATAAAAAGTTATAATTATATATCGGCTAAAATATGTTTTTTTTTCATATAAAATTAATAAAACATGGATTTCATTCTTGTAAAGATTTTTGTTAGTTTTTCCCCTCCAAAATTGAAAATATTATTTTTTTTATCCAGTTAGATGGACTGATTTTCATACCTGCTTATCACTCTTAATTACGCATCATTCCCTTATTGGCTCAAGTGGTGGCTACTATTCTTACAACTAGTGTTTTGCCTATACCGACGCCCGGGCTCATACTCCTGTTTAAATATTACCAACACATATGCAAAGTTCAATAATGATGTTTATTTGAATGATAATAATGTTGACATATGTTTAGAAAAAGTAACAAAAGATGTAGGACTTGGAAGTATAACAATTTGGTAAGCATACTTGTTTATAAGTTTACAAATACTTCTTTGTATATCACATTAATGGTAGTATTTTTTTGCAATGCCTTGTTTATCATGAATAAGAATACGTAGTCCTTTTTTACTTTGTACTCATGAAAGTGCAACATATAGTTGACCATGACAAAAAACGGGGTTTGGCAAATACAATCCAACATGTGCCAAGGATTGTCCTTGAGACTTGTTTATAGTCATTGCAAATGAACGATGAATGGAAACTGTCTTTTGATTAATTTAAATGGCCATGGAGAATCGGAAGGAGACATATTCATTCTTGGTATGTATGTCTTATAACCTACATTGGGTCCAATTATTACCTCTGCTTCAACTACATTGGTTCCAAGTTTGGTGACAATTAGTCGAGTTCCATTGCATAAACCATTTGCCTGGTCCAAATTTCGGAGTAGTATGATGGGAGTACCAATCTTGATTCTTAGCTTGTGATTAGGAATCCCTGATGTTTTCAAGGTGTTAAGAAACTCAGGTGTTAGTACTCCAAAAGTAGGATTGAGTAGTTCATCAGATTTGTCAACACTATCAGCACTACAATACTTTTTCTCGTCACTAGGAATCAAAGACAGGACATAGTCATTTATTTTGTCGACAACATCTTTTGTAGAGGCTAGGATAGCTCTTTTTTGCAAGAAATCTGCGTTGTTGTAGTTTTGTAATAAATATGGATATGTTGCATCAACAATTGCTTGGATAGGATCCTCAAAATCCATTATAAGAAACTCATATGGGATGGTGATTTCGCAATGTCCATTGTTAGCTTGGCCAACTTTGCCATCACCTATGTCTAGTAACCAATCAGAAAACTGTTTGAGTTCATGAATGTTGCTATGGTTAGAAGGATTGGATTGCAAGCGCATATTTTTTTGTCAATTTTAGAATTTGACAATGATCCCAAATGTATGATGCATTTAGAGATACATGGACAATATCAGAGCGACTACCAAAAACAATAACCTTTCCCCCAAAAGGTCTATCGTTGTACATGATGTCTTTTAAGCTTTTGTCAAGTGCCTCAAAACTAAATTTGTGACACATTGGAGCTTCGTCCCAAATTATTAACTTTGTCCTCTGCAACAATTCAGCCAAGTTACTTTCCTGATGAATATTGCATGTTGAATTTTGTGTTGCAAGCACAGGTATGGCAAACTTAGAATGTGTTGTTCTACCTCCGGGCAATAATAATGAAGCAATGTCACTGGAAGCAACAGTTAAAACAATGCCTCCATTAGAGCGCACAGCAGATGACAAAGTTTTCCACATAAATGTCTTGCCAGTCCCACCATATCCATAGAGAAAATAAACTCCCCCTAATTGACTTGCAACAACACACATAATATTATCAAAAATAGAAGCCTTCTTATCTGAAATTAGTAATGTAAAAATCATAATTAATAGTAAGCATTGCTAGGAATGAATCTTTTGTGAGTTAAAACCGAAATGGGGTGTACGTACCTGTCATTGAGTGATAGCATCTGTTAAATTCGGTAGCCAAAACTTCCTTGTCATAAGCCATTTCATTGTAGATAAGCTTATTTTGGTGTGGGTTGGCAGCATAGCCTATAGGATATGGCATTGAAGGGAAATCTCATAGACTTTTTCTATTGGCTTGTAGCATGTTTTCAATTTGAGTCAAACAAAGATGCATTGTTTCTTTGTCAGTGAGTTGAATGCCTATGAATACTAAAATAATCACATTGTTAGCAAGTACATTGTTTCCTATGAATGAATGGTATATAATTATTTAGGATTTACGAAATTACCTTGACTTTTATGATTAAATACAATATCATCTGTCATCCACCGCCAAGTTTGTTGCCACACATATTCTGGTCTCTCCATTGTATTCATAAATAACAGGTTGACAAATAATTTTCGAAGGAAGTGTGGAGTTCCCCAAGTGTTAGCTTCTCGCAAAGCACCAAGAAATTCTTGATCACTTCCTAGGAAACCTTTTGCAAAGCATGCTTCTCTAAAAGTATGGTAGACAACATTATCTACTGTTATGATATCTTTGAAAGATTGTGAGCCTTTAGCGGAAGAAAGCATCATCCTCATGTAAAACAACTCTCCAGTTGAAGGGGGTACCCATATCAGCCTCCCTATTGTATTTCCTTGTTTTCTTGGCTGTCAGCATCTCTTGTGTGCAACATAAACGAATTTGGACACATATTCAGGATAAGTAAGATCCCTTCCATCATGGTATATTTTATTTGAATGCATCCAAGCTGTAAACATTGATTCTTTGATGGTACTCTTAGATAGTACTGTCCCAATTTGTTGGTTGTCTGTCCAGTAAATTGGCTATTGATTTTCAAGGTGGAAATAGAGACGCTCAACTGCTGGTGCACGTCCATGCATAGGGAATGCAAAAAATTTTCAACATGCTTCAGGGGGCGAGACATACTTAGAGGATGATTAGTAAAACATAAACACATAAGAAGTAGGTCAATTAATGTAATAATAAAGGGTGTGTTGTGTATAGGTCAATGTTATGCATTTAATGAACATATGGTTGATATTATAATTTGTACCTAATAATGTTGAAGTTGAAAGATAAAGACAAAAATGTCCTGAATTAAATATAATAATTTATACCCTTTCAGAGAACACCATAATATATGAGATAAAGACAAAAATACAAAAATGTGGAAGTTGAACATATAAAAAGCAAAAGAAGACTATCCAGGCAATGAAAAGCATAAACGAAGGGTGTGTTATGTGTAGATGAATGTTATGCATTTAAGAAGATATGTTTGACACATACCGACAATCAAGATACTGTTTAATTTCATCGTCAACTTGATGTTGTCTGCCATTTTGGTTCTGCACATTAACAATAGATGTTGTAATTCGATCAGAACCTTTGTTGATGTACTTAAACAGGTTTTTGATGGATGTGCTCTGATTGCACCATTCAACATTCAGGTGTGTCCTGTATTTGAGTAGCAATTGTGGACTGTATGGTACAACAAAGCGATTATCAAGTTCAATACCATGCTTCTGAACCGTACGCCCATCATTTGTTCTCCTGTATACTGGAAATCCATCTCGGTCTACAATTGTAGCTTCGTTGAATTTCTTAGGAAAAAATCTAATACACTTCCCATCAGCCATACATGGTGCACTTCTATTTGGGAGTCCACATGGACCGTGAATCATATGCTTGGAGATAATTTGATACAATTCTGGATCTGTGTACTTATTTGGTATCTCTGCAGAAATAATTTTATCAATGTCTTCTGGATTTGGATACTTGTTTGCAGGTTGCAAAAATATCAAAATATGAGCATGAGGCAATCCTCTTTTTTGCCACTCAATAGTGTAAATAACTGCAGTGAACATAAAATATTAGTAGTCACATTAATAATGAATAATTGTAATTATAGTTTAACATTTCAATTGTAAGAACACATTCATAGAAATGGTAATTACTTACATCCCAGAATAGGACCAAAGACATGTCCACGTTTGAGATCATTCATCAATTGATTTAACTTCATCTTAAATATCCTTAAGACAACACCAGGGCAGTCATGAGGTGTGAGATTGGATTTCCTAACCTTTCTTTGTATTTCAGGCCAAACTAGATTACACGTTAATGTCAAAAATAGGTCTGGAAATCCGATATGGCCACAAATTATCATGCCATCAAAATACAGTTGTTCCATATACCTCTGACTACCAACAAAGGAGCTGGATAGTATAACTCTCTTACCCTTTTCATTGCCAAGTGTTTCAGGGACATTGTTACAAACATTCAAATTGATGTATTTGTCAACTCTAAGTTGCTGTTGATGTTGCGTAACATAATTTAGTTTTTGCGACTCAATCATGCAGTAACCATCAACAATCCATTGCTGAAACAATCTTCTTGAATGCAGTCTTGTTTGAGCTTCATTGTTCCTTGATTGCAGCCTGTAACAAAAATATTCACGCATGGTAACATTTTTTCTCTTTGCTGCATGGATATTTGGATGATCCTTATGAGGAATATCTGGCCGATAGCCATCTTCCCCTCTAGGGTACAAAAGGGGATATTGCAAAGGCAAATATGCAGGATGAAGTTCATTGATTCTTTTCAACAATCATGTTTGCTTTTCTATTATGATATCCCTGTGGTTACCTGTGTGCTCGTCACCAACAATCAAAGCAACAACTTCAGCAGTATTTGGCAAATTGTATAATCTTCCATCTGACTGCCTATCATAAATCAGTTTAAGCTTTAGGTCAGAGACTATTAAAGATTGTAGTTTATCCCTTGCCATTCTAAACTTATGCGCATAATGGTTGTTGTTATCTAGCATATTCTTCATGGCAATGATAATGTCTTCATTAAGAACATCTTTGTTGTTGTACATTGATGAAGGAGCAAAAGCAAGTGGTAATGGTATACATTGTTAAAAAATAATTTAAAATTATGTAATGTAACATTTATTGGTTGGATTGTAACACTTACGGGTTTTGCAAAAGCCTGTTGTTAACTTCGTTGTCTGTATCATAAATATATAGTTGTGCAAACTTTGGTGACTTATTTGCCAAAGGTAGGAGGCTTCCAATAAGATGATGACCTTGACCATGTACACGGAATGTAGGAGGCCCTCTTACTGTATTATACCTTGTGTCAAGTTGGAGACTGGGTGATGTGAATGCAAACATTACATTATATGATTGAATGTTTTGTTGGAAGTTCTTAGCTTGAGAGTCGTTAGAATCAAAGAGTAGTTGCCTCAACGGTTGTGGAACATCTTCTAACACAGGCAGTTGTATTTTTCCATCACCACAATATAATGCAAACTTTGGGTTTTTGGTTTGTTTGTCTTTGTTAATTCTCTCATCATACCACATCATAGCTTTACAGTGTCTGCATTGCCAAATTGGATCTCCAACATCTTTGTAACCTATACGTGTACATTAATGTGTAAGTTTACATTGACCCATCAACCAAAAGGAATTAAACAAAACACCATCAAAGTGGAAAGTTGATTGGCTGAACCTGTATTTTGATTTTCATATGGTGTGTCCAAATTCCCATTTTTATCATTTTCTGCATCATCCTCTGTTAGTGGGTCGTCAAATGAGTAATCTATATGACACCAAAATTGTTTGCTTAATCTAAAATAAATTGTGTCTGCCTAAAAAAGTAACTAAAATACATTGTAAGTTAAATATAACGATTTGGAAGTTGACTTAATTTAAACACAACAACAACATTCAAATAAAGTTTCTTTGATTAAACACAACAACAACATTTGACATGTATCAATGACCCCCTCTGTTTTGTTGATTTCTTCATCATTGTCATCTGAGATGTGCTCTATTAGTCTGGATTTTTGTATTGTATATCTTCCTGAATGTATATGCTGAGTTGTTGAGGGAGTGTGAATGGGATCAACATCTAAGATTGTATGTATTGGAAAATTTGCATGATGATTCAACATTGATGGAGTTAAATTTTCTTTCCCAAACTTTGACATTAGATTCATCTGGATAGTTGAAGCATCGACGATACGTTGGTTGAAAGAATGTCTCGGCCGAATAGCAGATTCTCTTGTATGATTGTGCTCACATTGATTTGTAGAAAACATGATGTTTGATAATGGTGTACACTGCGTATGTACTATGGGACTATGCCCTTTAAATTGTGTATCACATGGTGAAATACGTTTACGCTTTTCTGCAATAACAGTCGTTATATTTGTGTTAGCATTTATAAAACATAAGCATAACTAAAATGTGCTTTGATATACATTTTTACCATTAGGTACATAATTATTTTGACTGTCATCACTTTGTCTTCTCTCTCGCAATATGTTTTTTCTATGTTTCCTCCGCTCGACAGAATTTTCCATTTCAAACTCGTGAATAAAGTCTACATTATTGAGTAAGTCTTTGCAAATAACAATTTAAGATAAACATATTAAAATTGCAACATGCAAAATTGATAGTGCATGTAGTATTGTACAATGAGTTAAAACTAATTTTTAACATCCAAAAAAATAAGCAAAGAAACTTTACTTGAGGGTTAGTTGTCTCTTGCCAATGTTGTGTTGTTGTCTCAATGTGGCTTCCCAGCTTGCATTTTGGTTCAACGTTTAAGTTGTTCTGCGTGTTGTTTGCTATGAATTTGATTCGATGGTGATGATGATAGAAAAACAACATTATCAAATTGATTCCAATTAAGACAACCTATGAAAAGTGAAGAAGAAACCCTTCTCGTTCATTGTTTTGTGTTTTTTTTCGGCCCAAGTTATTGATTCGACACTAGGTGGCACTTTGCATTCCTTCAGTTTTGGCTACAGTGCCTGCAAGTACACATTATTAATTGTGTTCATTAAATGCGTTAGCAGCTTTTTATAACCACGTGTGGTCATTGAAAAAATAATAAGCTCCATATTTCTAAAGTTACATTCACAAAAGCCAAATTGTTTAAACTACTGATTATATATATTTATTGTATTTTTGTTGTTATTAAATAGGTGGAAAATGATTTAGAATTTTGATATTCTATATAGTTACGCTTCACTTGTATTGAATTGTGTACACCAATATATTTTAGAGCAGTGAATTTAGAAAATGGGTTGTGTAAAAATCCAAATTTTGGTTAACACCTTTGCCATTTGATCATTTTGTAATTTGTTTTACATTTAAGTAAGTTTCAAAGTAATTTTAAAGATCCTACGAACATGTAAAGTCATACGCTCCATTGTGGTTCTAAATGTTGAGCAGTTAATACTTTAAAACTATATAAAAAATGGGGCATTTATATATATATATATATATATATATATATATATATATATTATTTTTAAAAAAACCATGTAATAATTTGACTAATAATATGAAGAAAAGATATACTACGATAACATGGATGAATATAAAACACTCCCAAACTATATATTGTCTAATATTCGAAGGTAATTAAATATTGTTTAATCACCGATGGTGATTAAGTTACAGCATTCGGGTTGATCAAAACTTACAAAATAATATAAGTTTAACAAAAAAGGGCAAATAAATTATATTGGGCTGCGGACTGGATTGTTCAATGTGACTGGCCTTCATCTTCCCATATGAGTTGCTTCCTCAAGATAAGTTCCCATACATGCTGGTTGGGCCTGAAATAGAAGGCGACCTCATCTCCAGCCATTACGTTATTGTCCATTAAAAATTGGTACCAAGGTGCAGCCAGACATCGAATGCCATTATCCATAGACATGCTCCATATTAAACGACGCCCACTACTATGCTGAATAGTCATATATAGTGATGATGGCCCAACCAAATTGAGAGCCTCGGGGGGCAGCAACTACATTTAAAGCAAAGCAGTCACTAATGATTGCAAGGTCATTATTATTAATTAATAAACAAAACAAACATTTATGATTTATGATATTAATAAACAAAACAAACTTTTATGATATCAATAAAGTCGTACCAATGGGGTAGCATTTGAGATCATAGGTTGGGTAATGTCTATGGTGAACACATAATTTTTGGTGAAACTGTGAGGCCTTCCACATGTCTGTCTTTCCAGTGGTGGAGTAAAATGGAGATGAAAAGTTGTATTATTGTTGGGTGCCATAAAGTAAACCATGACACCTTCATATATATTCAACTCTCTTCTAAATTGTTTAAGCCCATCAGCAAAATAGTATCTGTTATTATCTTTTCTAATTTGTATAATCTGCTTGTGGCCATTGTAATCAAAGAGAACATTAGGTGGGTAATCAGGAGCCCATTGCTGATGATATTTTGAGGGTACCTCAATGTAGTTATGCAATTAAAGATTCAATGATATCATAATAGCAATATAAATTACAGGAATCATAACATAATTGCGTGGGGAAACACATACTCTATCAACATGGAATGCAGTCTGAAATTGATATATAACTGTGCATCCTAAGAATTTAGGTGGGCCCTGAATGACAAAATTTCCCCAAACAAATATTATAAATTATACCCCTTTTTCTAGAATATGATGACAATCACCAAGATGATGACAATCACCAAGATGAATGATCAAACTACATTCAACATTAACATATTAAAAACAAAAAAATCCTCAAAGCGAGAGTAGACAGACTTACAACACAAAAATGACATGAAGACAAAAACACAAATATGAAGTTCAATGTTGAAAGCATTCCATACATATACATTGCAAGTTCCCAATAGTGTAAACTTTGGAAAAGAAGAAGAAAGCGAAAGTAGACAGACTTACAACATTGGAGCCCGTAGATGTTTCTGTACTCATGTTGAAAGGAGAAAGAGAATGAGAGACAAATGAAGATTTTGAAATTACCACATACAAAATGTATATATTGCAATTGATAACGATTCAACTATTTTAACAAAAATAGGTAATGAGTAGTTAATGTAACTACCATAGCAGTTACTTGGTATTGGAAACTGCACCTAAATACTGTGTATATTAATGGACACCCTTTTACTCTTCCTCCTGTCAATCACACACGAATTTTTGATGTACCGGGTATTGGGAATATGCAGGTCAGGTCACGTCTAATACCTAATATATACTTGTATTATATATGTGAAAGGTACTCCACAATATAAGCTAACATTAATATAGCAAATAATATACTATAAAATATAAGGTTAAATAGTACCTGCTTTGGCACCAATTCCAACACTTTATATGACAGTGATTTTGTATAAGTGTATACGTTACCATCATAAGGGGTCATAAGTCCAGAATCATATAATGGCTTGTCCACCTGCAACAAAATCATACACAATGTTATCATTATATTAGAAAATACAACTGTTCAACTTTTTTATGAATACAAAACAAATTAATTGCATTAACCAAATTAACCCTACTAGTTTGGCACGTGTATAAAACAATAATGTCAATGTACGTTATGGAAGCATGCATAAAATGGTTTAAAGATTTCATAAAACTTTTCTTTTCTTTCAATTGATAATAATTGATAATTACAAATTGAAAGACTTCATTACAAATTCAAATGATAATTACAATGTACCGTACTAAAGCCGTCATAGGTCCAGAAGCTGATCCTGGCTTGTCAACCTGCAGGAAATCGTACTAAATGTTATCATTTAATTACAAAATACAATTGTTTAACTTTTTCACAAATAGAAATGACATTATTTGAATTTAGCAAATTAACCTCACTAATTACGCACGTGTACAGAACAACAATTACAATGTACCTTAAGTAAACATGCACAATATGGTTTAAAGAATTGATAAAAAAACTTTGTTTTTTTCCATTGATAATTTCAAATTCAAAGACGTAGATATATTTTGGTTGGTGACAAAATTTAGTCGTATGTTATTCGTCTGGATTTTAATTTGAAGAGACCGTTTTAATCATTAACAATATAGTTCCCATCACAATCTTAAATGGACAAACATTACTGATATCAAATTTAACCACACGAAATAATGTCGATAGAATTCATTGTCCATACATGACTAATTAAGTGGGTACAACATCACCAAAAAATAGCCCTCCAAATGTAAACCAAAATAACCCAACAAACATATATAAAATTTAAGCATAAAAAATATAATTAAAATGTCAACTGATTACTCAGCTTTAATATGTTTGTTTGTGGATAGCTCATACGCAGTAGTATCCTCAGAATCAAATTCATTTGTGGCTTGTTCACCGCTCAATCTTTTGGCAAGGGTGATGAAGGCAGTGTTCCCAGGGTCATAGTCAGCTGACTGGGACAATGAAGGCTGCAAAACAAATATAAGGTATTGTTATGACGGCCCAATAACATATTTAGACCAAATTTGTACTTAATTAGTTAATGAAAGGTGTAACAAATTTACGTACCGTCGGATGGTAATACCCTGATGAAGTCTCAGCACACGATGCGGGTGATTTCCCTATAGTTTGCACATCCTGCATATACCACATTCAGAGGCAACATCAAATGTTTTTAAATTTCCGGATACACCCTTACGATAAGTTAACTATTACCTGTAGACCAAGTTTGAAAGTCAATGTCTGGATATGATGTTCTTCTTCGCTAACATCCATCACAGATGACTGGCGCATGTTTACACGAAACTTGAACCTGACCGCCAATGTCTTACCAACCAAATCATCCACACACTCAGGGAACACTTTGATCTCATCACCACCCTAATTATAAGCAGTAAATTTAAACAAATAAATTTAATTATTATGAATAAATTTAAACAAATAAATTTAAATGCAATATAGTAAAGTCATATTGAATTGTCATGTCATCCATCAGGGTATGTTACAATACATACCGCAATCAATTCTTGTCTACATTCCTCGACTGTCTTATCGAACATTTTGATACACGTTGCATCCCAAAAATAAAAGTTAGCTTTCTCTCCATTGTGTTCCATTTTCACAACTAATTTATACCTAACACAACAATATCCATGTGAGTAAAGACTCCAATGTTAAGTACATTATAACTGATTTGGGAATGAATACATTTTACTTGGGAACCGTATGACTAACTTGGTTCTGGCAGGAACGGCAGGCACCCACTATTTTTAATGGATCAAACATTGTGGTGCAATTTGGACAGCTATCATAACTCCATGGTGTATCAATCAAGACTTCATCCACCGTAGCAACGGTCAAACAGAAACAATCCTAATTGAATTAAAATATATAACAAATGAAAGTGGACAGATCAAACCAAAAAAAATTAAAAAACATTTAAAAGCTATGAAAACAAAATCATACACACAACAACAACAACAATACTTTCACCATAAACAGTCGGCAACCACACCAAATCCAATTCAGGAACCACACCATATTCAATCCAAATGGTGTTTCATTTAAAATTTGTTGTTCTTACCTCTCTCAGTCTGCTTATGTCACCTAACCTGACCATCTGAGCATTATGCAAGAACTTATCACGATCACCTCTTTGTGAATTACTGGTATACTGAGATTGCGAACCACTGCCTTCTTCTGTTAGTCCACCAACATAAAATGGAACACATAAACTATAAGGATGAAGGTCATAACATTAGAGTATTATTATAAACAAAATATATAACTCAAATTGTTTGCAGTTATCATACCTATCACGGAATTTCCTTATCTCGGCAATATCATCAGAGTTTACATACAACTTGGAACCATTTTTTATATTTTGGACACTGAGGGGATACTTGTCTGCAAAAAAAAACATTATAGGTACATGAAATAATATGCAGTGCCACATAATATTGATTGGCAAACGTAAGAAGTAAAAAAAAAATACATTATATTCACCTGTGGCATCTTTGATCTTAGCCAATGTTAACATAAGCACCAACGGCTCCCTTTTAAAATGGTTTTTTTCAATAACATCATCTAGCTGAAGAGCATAATCCTCCCATAGTGTCATGAGGATCTCAGCATCACTAACAGGACATAACACATACATACTAATTTGTAATTTAACATATATCATTATGGTTTTTCAAAATATTTTAAAATGTCATGAAAATAACCTATTGTCTCTCAACTTCACCGTAACCCTGTATGCAGGATTCACTGTTTTTCGTTCAATAACTTCAGCGATAACACCCACGACATCTATTTTCATACCAAGATAAATGAATATGTTGAATATATAAACTAATATGTAATGGAAAAGATTATAATATACTTACCAACTAAAGTATGTCGCAGTGCAATGCCAGAAATAATATCAGCAATTTTAGTTATGACGTGTACATTAGCAAGAATTTCAGGTCTTTCAACTTCCTTCACAGATGTTGTTTTCACAAAGTAAAGCAAATATGGAATTGAACTTACTTTGTATTCAGATTGATTGTCCACAACTTTGATGTTTTGGATCAAATAGGAACAACCTAAAGATAACTTCGGTTGAAATTCAGGGAACAACTCTTGCCATAGCGTTGCCCTAATCTTTACACCCTGAAAGTTATAAACAATCCATAACTACAAATACCCTCTTCACTAACTACACAGTAGAATCAAAGCAAATAACATAACAATTACCATTTGGTCTATGAAGACCATTTCAATCGCTTGTCTCCCATTGTGCTTCTTAACATCCCACATATCAGTTATACGCACTGCTATCTTCCATGATCCTTTCCTTGGATGCAATTCAGATATAAGATTTTCTTTTCCAGACATCGCTACAATATCACAAAGAAATAGTATGAACAGTGTATCAAACAGAGCATTAAATTTTTTTAAAAAAATAGTATAAAAAAATTAAACAGCTAAGGAATCATACACAGATGGAAGAAAAAAAACACAGACAAATAAGAAAATCATAGATAGGTAACAAACAAAACAATCAAAACCAAAAGAAGAAGCAAAAAAAAAAACAAAAAACCAATACGTGTTAATGTAACACATGGAAAGTAGAAAAAAAGTGCACCTTTGTTGTTCAAATCAACCTTTCTTCTTCAAATGCACCTGTGTAAAGTAGGAAAAAAAAACCACAACAAAAGAAGAAGCAAAAACAAAACACGGAATCATACACATCCACTAACTAAATCTTTTTTTCACGGGTAAAGGCGAAGCATAAAAAAAATGAATACATGTTAATGTAACACATGGAAAGTAGAAAAAAACGCACCTTTCTTGTTCAAATCAACCTTTCTTCTTCAAATGCACCTGTGTAAAGTAGGAAAAAAAACCAAAAAACAAAGAAGAAGCAAAAACAAAATACGGAATCATACACATGCAGCAACAACGAAGAAGCAAAAACAAAACACGAAATCATACAGGTAAAGTCGAACCTTTGCTTTTGTTGCTCAAATGAACATTTGTTCAAATGCACCTGTGTAAAGTAGGAGCCAAATGCAAGGAAACGAAAACAAAAGAAACCAAACGTATAACCAAAAACCCAGGAAGAAAGTAAAACAAAAGAAACGAAGCGTATAACCAAAACCCTTCATTCATCTGCAATCCGCAAAAGTAAACGTCTTGTCAAGTGGTCATTCGAGAAGCATTGGTATTCGAACGGCATGGGTAATGGAAACGCATCGGTATACGAAAGGTTTATTGGAAACGTATTGGAGAAGCTTGGACACGTATTGCAAAGGCTTGGAATGGGAAACGTATTGGTGCACTGTAGCTGGAGGTGACATTTTTGGGCGGGAAATTGGGTTAACCACAGCGCGACACGTAGGCATCCAGGGCCTTGTTTGTATAATGATAGATGATTTCTGACCTAGCCTCCAAATTACAAAAAAATCTGTCACAAATTTTCAAATCCCTCATTCGTGACCTTCTTTGAAACACTTGTGCGGAACCTAGCCCCATGTGAAGAATGCTAGAGAGACATTGTGTAGTGTCTAGTTCCATTCTAAGTTCAAGGAAATGGCGGCTTGTGATAGGGACCTTATGACCGAAAACAGACCAAAGAAATAGAGTTTGCGGTTTTGAAGAGGGAGGACGGAGTTGCAAAAGGATGGGTCGCAGGCGAATATGCATATGGTGTTGTGGGAGACGGAAGTGGTGGGTGGAAGGTATCTTGTGTGAAAGCTAGGGAGGATAATAATGAGGGGAGGAGGAGAAATGTTGATGTTGTTGGGATGGAATTACTACTTAAGTTGTTGGCCATCGAGGACTTAGGCTAGAATTTGTTAGATTGAAAATAGTCTTATTGTTATTAAACTCGATTTGGTCGAGATAGTAGTCAATGGTTCAATCGGTGGGTCAATAATATTAGTTATATATAGATAAATGTATAACTAATATTATTTGGTCAAGAAAAAATCATCAATATTTTAAAATTTAAAATAACAATTGATAATAATGAGACATCAAAACGGACTTCTTAGAAGTGTTCTATTTTTTAAAAAAATCGGTCAAGTCAGACCGGTCCAATTAAGATTCAGTAACTTAATTGGTTAGATTTAGTTGGATCATCTCGAATCAATTACATGATCGATTCAATAGTAAAACGGACCTGATTAGGTCATTGGATCTCGAATGGACCGATTCAACCAACTAGGTCAAACCGGATTTTATAACATTTATTAAAAGAGTTGATGAGCCTGTGTTGAAAATTTGAGGTAGATTCTTTTCTAATTTGTGAGGGGTTTTAACCTCCATAAATGGTAAGAATAGTAGCTAACAATTGGACCAACTATAGGATTACACTTAACCAAGGGAGTGACCCATAAGTATGAAAATATAATTTTGGATAAAAAAATAGCAGGGAAAAAAAATATATTTTAGTTATATATACTCAGCTAGTGGAAATATTTTTCTCCTAATTATAAGGTTAGTGTGAAGGTTAAAGAAGGAATGAACGAGAGAGAGAGAGATTTAATTTGAAACTACAATTTTCTTATATATTTTTTATTAGTTAAAATTTATTAAAAATTACAAAAAAAAAATTACTCTTGATTTAATGAGTTCAACTCCTACTTTTGTAATTTTTAATAAATTTTATATAATTACCGTCAAAAAAATAAATTTTAACCAATATTTAAAATCATAATTTTATAATTTTTAATAACTTTTAATTAATAATAAAAAGTGTTAAAAGCATATTGCTAATACTCCTCTATTTTTAATTGAGTCATAATAGTAGATAAAAGTGCATCATCCAGATAAAGCGTGTCAAAATGTTACTATCTTCATTTTAAATCTATTAATGATTTTTTTTTCAAATATATTGATATTTTACAAATATAAAATACCATTACATTTTTTTCACCTTTACCCATATTTAATAATTATTATAATAATATTTTTTTTTTTAAAAATGAGATATTAAATAAATATATTTTAATCTGAATAGAACAATATTCTACATTCTTTAAATATTTAATTTATATGCATTAACCTTAAATATCCAATATCAATAGATGTTAAACAGAAGGTAAATTTTTCTTATTAGTTGTGAAGGTCCCAAGCAAATATATGTTGCTAGTATCTTAAAGGGTCGTTGTTGTCCCTAAATCACAGCATATGACCTGATTCTGCTCACTAATTTCCCCAAAACTATTGTCCATGATTTTAGCCCCTATCAATTATGTGCCATAAAGCGCCATAAGTGCTATTCAAGTATTGTATTCCAAATATAAGAAAAAAATTTGATTCATGCTAATTAAACAAAGTAATTAATTATATTTAATTATTCTATCTTTAATTAAAAATTGTATTATTTTTCTTAATTTATTTTTTTTTATTGAAATTTGATATCAAGAACAAAAATTCATTAAAACTAAAGTCTCAATTAAATAAAAGATAATTTAGAGATAATAATATTAAATGAGATAAAGTAATTAACTTTTTTATGTTTAAGGTCAAGCATTGTTTTTTAATATTTGAGACTAAAGTAATATTGAACAAATTGGACAAGGTGGGGACATCTTCCCCATTTTCATTTTCTGGCTGGGTCAGTTCATGCCATCTTTCAGTCTCTCGTGGTCCCGCCTTAGGAAGATTTGCGTGAATATTTACCCTATTTTGTATTTAATTATTCTATAAATATAATCCTACAAATTTTAGTTCTCTACCACACAACAAGCCCATCAAAGCATAAAAACGGGCCCCTGTACCAAAAGCAGCACCAGATGGAAATAGCTATTGACTATTCATTATTTGGATTGCAATCTATTTTGTTAATAGAAGTGCAAGCCATTGAGGGGGTCTTACTAGGTGCACCAGCATTATTGTTTGTGCACCTAGAAATTTTTATAATTCCACAAATACCCCTGCATCTTCTTCATTTATTAAGTTTCGTTTACTGTTTCTGCCACTTACGTTTCGTGTGCTTCGCTTTCTTCTTTGGTTTCTCCTTTGGTGTTGGTTTTTCCCGTTAAGAGAGGTGCCGCTTCGGTTGAGGTGAAAGTGTTACGGGTCGGTGGTGATTGTTGCGATGGTTGGTTCGATTGCGACGTCGTCGAAAGTACGTCAGTTGTAGTTTTGGTTTTCGTTCCATATGGATTAAGTGATCCTTAGGTTTTAATTTAACTTACGGATTACATAATCCGTATATTTTATACGGATTATCTAATTCGTAAGTTAAATTTGAACTTACGAATCACTTAATCTATATGGTTTATACGGATTAAGTGATCTGTATGGTTTGGATTTTTAAATTTTTAAAACTTGTTAAAAATTTTAATTCGTTTAAATTATAAATGTTAGTATTTAATTTTTTAAATAAAAATTATTTGTTTATATGTGTGTTTGAAATAATTTGTATGCTATTATTTATATGGGGTTATTGGTTTTTAATATATATGGTTATGAATTTTAGTGTTTATAAAATGGTATTTAGTAAAAAATTACAAAGTTTTGTGTGATAATATATGTATGGTGCGGTTAGGTGTTGTTTGTTTGTGATGTGAAAATTTTTGAATCTGTTGTTAAGATGGACGAATATCAATGGATGTATAACAATATAATGTCTAAAGAAGTTGATATGAATGATGAAAATGAACACGAAGCTGGTGTGAATGAAAAAAAATATGTTGATTGTTCTGAGGTGTTCAATACTTCTCAGGTAATAATGTGATTTAATAAAAGGAATGTCCCTTTGAAGAGTAAAATTGTGTGGCTTACACTATAGATGTTTGCTACTCAAGATGATGTTTTGCAGTGGGCTTGATCAGTCACTTATGAAATTGAATTTGTGGCGAAGCTGTGGAATGCTCCTATGATGGGCAGATGGAGCAAAAAGGCCACATCATCAAGCGTGATGGTGACCTCTCATACTGGACGATGGAAACTGCTCGTTTCCTTCTGTCACCCTTCGACAAAAGCGGATATAAATCCCCAATCGCCAATATCCAATGAACATACGATCAAAGAACTTAATCTTGTGGCTGCAATCATCCCTTCAATCTCAGAAGTAGACCTCCAAAATTTTTGAACCTTCCTTCCATGGGAGGATAACTTCAATTGAGGGCGTTCCTAAAAAATTAAATAATTTTAACAATTTTAACAATGATAACAAATACTTGTTGAAATAATATTTATTAAAAACTATAAATACCTTTCCATTTCAAATAATGACTGCAACATGATCAGCATAGGCAGTCAGTACTGATGTGTCACAAGGTCTGCCTGAAAAACCCTCGGCATCATTAACAGCTTCTTTAGCATGTTGGAATAGCTCTTAAACTGCATCATCCACGTGAGGAGCATCCTCAGCAACAACGACAACTTCCCTTGCCTATGTGCGGATATTGTGGGCATTTGTCGCTGGGAAACATCATCTGAATCAAGATTATCCCCTCTCCTCAGGGCTCTTCCTATAACTCTGTCTAAGGCACACCTTAAACCTCTATTTCTAACCATAATCTGCAAATTTCCACATACATACAATTTTTGGTCAAAATTCAAACAATACTTAAATCAATTACAATACAATCATTCCTAAATAAAAAAAATATTTTATAGTTAAAAGAAAAACAAATTCATTATATTTAGAATTAAAATAAATAACTATTTAAAAACATAATAAAAAATAAAGTATTTATTTATTTCTAATAAACAATAACTATTTGCAAACAAATAATAAAAGTATATTTATATTTCATACAAATAAAATATTTATAAACAAATACAAAATTAATATATTTACCATTAAAGTTAATAACTATTTCATAACATAATTCAATATAAACTATTTTTATTTAAAACACAAAAATTACCTATTTTTAAAACAAAACTAACAAATAAAATAACTATTTTAACACAATTCACAATAAACTATTTATTATTTAAAAAAATAACAATAACTATTTACAACAAAAAAAAATAATATATTTATATTTCATAAAAAAGCATATTTAAAAATAAAAACAAAATAATTTTATTTTTTTAATTAATTAAAAAATAGCATACGAATTATATGAGGCAAAAGGATCAAATGATCTGTATGCCTCATACGGATTAGCTGATCCGTATGTGTTACACGGATCATATAACGCATACAGATCATACGATCCGTATAAAACCAGACCAAACGAAACACCAACAGCAGCCATTAATGGAGAGCAGCAAGCTTACCTCGACGGTGAAAACGGCGAAGATCAGTGAAGACATCCTCAATGCCAACAATGGAAGCACTCAACAGCAACAACATGGTGAAAACAACCACAAAACAAAGAAGAAGAAAGCACAGTGTGAGCGGATAGCAGAACGGTACAGTAAGTACGAAAGAGGTGGTAATGTCCAGCCAGGAAGAGGAGCCTTTTTAAATTTTAAATGAAAGATATTTTCGTCCATTTATTTATTTTTATTTATTCACTTAAAATATTGGATGCACCTAACAACACTTGCATTAAGAGGTGCAAATTATGAACTGATTTTTTTTTCTCTCAAAATTATAATAAAGTAAATGACAATTAACATTGAGATTAATGGATATGTACTAACAGTGTAAATTATTTTATAGTAACATCCAATAAAATTTATCCATCTAGTTTCTTCAAAATAAAATAAAATAAAGTATTTAGCCATAAGTACATTAAGTCACATCTTACGTGGTGACTTTCACCTCCTTGTGGTCTTATGTCTTCGCCTCTGCAGCAGACAAAAGCTTTTCCTTCGCATATGAAATTATAAATTCATTTTAATTAAACAATCTGACATAAATCATTTAATAACAACAAATTTAAACCAAAGCATATGCTAAATCCAAACCAACCCAACCTATACCTATCCTTACTTTTTCAACAAAATATATTCACTTTAATTATTTAAAATCAATAAGATTAGTGTTAACAAAACTTTAACAAAACTTTTTTTGAGGAACAGAACTATTAATCATCGCTACTAATCACTATACTAAATTCACAAGTTAGAATAATCAATTTTCTCAATTCTCATCATTTACAAAATTTTCTTGAATCAACAATAAACACGTAAATTTAATTTCTAATCCAATGAGTTAAAAGATATCTATGATCTCTAATCTAAGAAAAAAAAATAGTACAAATAATAGTGACATAATTCTTTAAGTAATCTAGGTTTGAATTCTAATTTTGGATAATAAATCACATTAAGAAAAAAATACTCACCTGCACTTGTAATCCTTGACAAAAATTATTCATTGTTTCTAATAATAAATATTTTGTATTTAACAAAAACAAAATATTGATCACTATCTATTAGCCTGCCAATAGTCTTACCAAAAAATAGATTTGATAGAAACTAAAATAAACAAATCTATTAGCTGAACCCTCGACGGTTCTTTGTTTCGAACTATACCGGTTCTCAAGACCGGACTAACAACCACTCAACCATCTCTACAAAGGCTAATTTATGTTTTAAATTCAAAAATATTCATTATCTGTAATTTCAAAGTTTATTATTGAATTATCTATTATTTTTTATTTCATCAAACACATTGCAAATGTGATCTGGAGACAATACGCACAAGGGTATTCTCCAACTCACTATAGGCAAAACTTCGAAACATTAAAGAGCAGCCATGCAGATTTTACCTCTACTGGTGAAAATTTTTCCAGAGACTAAGTCGTTAATCAACATATTCAAAAATATGTATATTTCAACTGTGCCAACCTTCGGTAATCATCGCCCCTCCAATAAAAAAAAGGGGGGAGGGGGGAAGAAGAATTTTTTTAAAAATAAACAATCTCAGATGACTACAAAAGCAGAAATAAGCAATTAACTTGCCAGTTCAGAGGAGATTACATCTTTCACGACAGAACTATTTCAGAAGGATGATACTAGTTGATGAACTTGCTTACAAATTAATAAATCAATCAGCCATTACATGACGCTTAAGACAATTGACTTCTCCATCCTTCCTGTCTCATTGCTATCAAATTGGCACAAAAATTCTTCCTTTCCTGACTGCTTCTTCCCTCCATTTGTTTTGGTTGGGGGTGTGAGAAGAAATAATTACACAATTTTCACTAAGTTTTAGTAGTATTTGTTGATTCATAAGCAGCATCGGCAGAAGAGGTGTCTATATCATTCAGACCTAATTCTTCATTTTGTTCCCATGACCTCTCGTATTCCTCAACTGTAAGACATGAATATATTTACACGAAAAACTATGCAGCTAAGTGTAGATAACATGCCAACAATTTTAAACAATCTGAATTGCATTAAACCCATTCATCACATGATTCAACTTATGCAGGTTACTCAGCACTGTAACACAAAAGGTTGAAACACATGCCCCTAACAAGGGAAATATCGCGCCAATAAACTTCCTATTTGTTTTTTTGTTGACTTCACATTGCAGTATACTGGATTACCAAGCAACTCCAATGGTTGAATTGAATCAGATATCTTAAGGAAGAAAAAAATATTTTATACCGATAAAGAAAGAGTACCCAAGGAATGACCTGATCCGTAGTTATATGATCAAGTATAGAAAGTTAAAAGTTAAAACATCACTATATAAGCAAACTGCACAACAAAATAAAACCAAAGGCAAGAAAATAATCTAGTTTTTAATTTCAGTACACTTAGAAAACAAAAAATTATCATCTCAATAGCTTGAACTGATGGTGCAGAATGCATTATCTTTAACCGTACTGATACTAGATTATCCAATTTTTACATTGAAAAATCATCACAAACCTCTTTTTTTAATTTCTATTACAATTTCTGGATTATTACAACATGATTTTTCAACTTTTCATATGGTATATGAAGAGAGACTAGAATCTCTCATGGTAATGAATGGAATTAGTATATTGATGGAAATGGAATATAATGAAATAAAGTCACTGAGGTTCCTGAGCAAAAGGGGGACAAAACAGATTCAGAATTTCAATTTCGCACTAAGAAAATATAAACTTTATCTGCACAAAGTATAGCTTTATATCTAAGTTGGAAAACTTACATGATAATTGATTGTCCTCTTTCAGATCATCAGTTGCAGGAGCTACAAAAGAATTGGCTAATGCATCATCGAGAATTAGAGTCCAAGCTTCTTCCAAGCTAAGAAGCTGCACAAAATGAAAGGGTGCAGACAAAAAAATTGGGTTTAAGAAGTTATAGGTTTTAAATAGGCAAATTCAAATCAAAGCCTTCAAATTCAAAGACAGGAAGGTCTGAGAGCTTCAGTTTATTAATGACTGATGTTAGAGAAACATCCAACAAGCGATGTAGCCCAAAAGTAGCATGGAATATAACCACAAGTCGTTGTAGCCCAGAAAGTGACCCTTAAGAATGTATTTGGTTAAAAATCCATTGACTCTTTTCTTTTTGTTATTTGTTCCTTTTTCTTTTTATAGATAAAATTCATCAAACTGGGATAGAAACAGGTACACAAACGGGATAAAATATAAGAAAATAATTCAGAAATACAAATGAATTTACAATGCCTGTAATTATCTATTGCTCCTCTTCCCTCTTTCCCCAGTCAGCAGCAAAACATTGTGTAAAGCATAAATTACAAATCTGATGGTAATCTAATCAATAGAACTATAAAATGAACAGATATGAGAGAAATTCAATCCAACTCAGGTAAATAGTCATTTGCTACCTTGTTTAGCCTTGCTTTAAAATCTATCCACTTGTTTTTTCTCTGTTCATCGAGACTATCTCCAAAAGTAAAGCCATGGACCCTCTCAAGGCCTGTACAAGCAAATCACATCAAATTATCAAATTATATTCTACATTCTGTTATCTATGGGCTATGGCGGATGGCAAAATATGGCAGAAGGCCAAAATTTCACCACCATATAAACATGCCATTGTGCTGCCATAGCGGGGCTCCCTTCAGAAATTGCTTATGGCAGAGGCCTAAAAAGAGGCCATGTTATAGCGTTATGTGGTACTACAATGGTTATTTAACAACATTGCTACATTCTAGCAAAAATAAATAGATTGTATTAAAAAAAATCACTACAGGAACAACATAAACATGATGAAAGGAGAACAGTTTAAAATCCATATTTCCAAAATGGATACAAATTTTGCATTTAGAAGGCTTTTCAAACATATTTGAGGTAGATTATTTGGAGTGAAAGAAACAAATAATGATGTTCAATTGGTTGAAATTTGAAAGATCTATTAAAAAGAAAAATGTCTTCATCATTTCGTTCAAATGACGCTCAACAAAGTGTACAGCTACTACTATGTCCTTTTCTTTTCACAAAGATCACTCCTAATTATCCTGTCTCAGTAGGATGTTTCCTAGATTATAGTTTTTGTGTGTGAGAGAGAACGCATACTTACTTTCACTAATTTTTGTAATTAAACCTTCAACAGTTGTAACAATTCCTCCAAGGGTTCCGCTTGCCAGCTCCAAGTCAAGTTCAGGAACTTTTACACTTGCAGTATCAGACTAATCAAACCAAACTACTCAGTCAATTGATATGAAATGCATATCTACGTCTCAGATTGCAGAAAACATTCAAATGGTCAGGCCTATATGGGTATCATCATGACATTTTTCACAGGTTATCTTTATTAGAAGGCAAGATGTGTATCATTACAACTTTTAATATATCATTGAAAACAGAACATGTTGATGTAATATTTCTAGGATATCCCTTGATGAAACCATCAATTTCAGGCTTCTGATAACCCCAAAATGTGAATTTCATTCTTTAAAATGCTATAGTTTCAAGTGTGATGGCAAAATAAATTGAAGAATAAAGCCAAAATTTAAAGTGGCACTGAAAGAGTTCACATGATTAGTTTTTTTCCTCAGTTCCTTCAAACTTCCGGAAGCTTTACATTTGTCCTACATTTGAAGGCTATAACGTCAATAACCAGAGTCCAATTCTTATGGGATTTCTTTATGAATCCCAATTTGTAGTAATTACACATTAGAAATAAGAAAAATGACATGCTCACAAAATGCAAGGATAAACTACAAGATCCATTATTCATCACTAACCATACACAAATTAACAAACTGCTGGGTTGAAATTAGTTAAGATCCAGGATAAAATTACAGACCTTTATTACATCACGGCTCAGGTCATTAACATTCTTCACATTAAGAGTAATTTTTTTCCCTTTTTCAGGAATTCGACCACCAGGTTTCAACTGCAAGGTGAAGAGAAATATTTTATTCCAGCCCTCAAAATAGAGAACTACACTCAAGAAATCAGCATATACCTCAGAGTTGCGGTAACCACAGGAATCACATGTGGATGCCATAACAATTACTTCTTGGAAGTAAGGAATATCTGGTCATTGTTAAGATCAACAAAAGTGTAGAAGAACTAACAAAACATGTGGCTCAGGCGGACTGCAAATAATATAGAATATAGAATACAGAATATAGAATAGGCACATGGCATAGTTAAGAAGAGCATGGCGCTGTTATCAAGCAAGCAAATGAATATTATCTACAGTCTTTACCCTATTAGGCTATCAACAACCAGAATACAAGTCAACCCTGTAGACAAGTGTTTCATTTTAATCTAAACATCCAACATTGGTGTTGAGTAAACTTGAATCTATAGCCAAGTTCATGAAATTTGAAACCAAAGATTATTTTCAGGATTTTTAATTGAACACATGGTTATCAAAAAAATATTTTCTGCACACCAAAGATGGAATCAAAAAAGAAGTTAAAACAAAGAAAAACCAGCCCCTATAGTTTATATGATGTCAGATTTCAGTTTTAATTATAATTGTCATTGATGCAAAAATGACAGACTCCTTCTAAATTAATGTAAAACAGTCAAACAATATCCCAATAGCAGTATGAAAAATGATAAAAGGATACTGGTGACAAACATTCGAGTCTCACACCTAGCGGCACAAGCACCACAAGAAGTTGGGAATGTCATCACCTGTCAAGAACAAGCAGCAATGTGACACTGAATGAACAAACAACAAAAAAGGCCAAAGCTCAGTACAAGCACTATACAATTCAGCAATGCATACCTCTTCTGGTGCAGTATATCGAAATAAGGCTTCAGCAATTTCTGAACTGTTACTCTGTGCAATGGCTCGATGACCAGCTGTTGCCCCTATTGACCCATGAGGTTCTCTCCTCACTTGATCAGCAGTCACTTCTCCCCTTTCTGGTGCTTGATCATGAGTTCCTTCAATGTGAGTGGAACCAACAAGGTATCCCAATGATGCTTGCTGCTCAGGAGTTCTCTCATAAAACTTGATAGTCAATGATGGATCAGATGATGGTGCAAACCTGTTCACATGTGTCTTCCATTTAATTAAAATAGCAGCAGCTAAAAGGTGTGACTAATGTTAGGAAGCACCAAATGCAGGTAAGATTGCCTTGCGAACAAATACAGGTTTGTCTTGACTGATTTAAAATAAGTTATAAGAAATATTATAGAATGATTTGTTTTGCATCAATTCAATACAACAATCCATTAAGCCACCAAAATACACTTAAAAGAACATATTTCAAAATAATCAAGTTCCCTATTCTTTCTATGATAGTATGTATGATGCAATATGAAACTGGCTTTTATTCTCTTCTAGAAGGGTACATTACTCCAAATCAAATCTCATTTGTACAGCATCACTTCAATCACATGTCTCTTCATTCTCTTGTTAAGTTACAGACAGAATGGAGAAAATTAAGAGACTCTTTCTTTAGTCAGAAATGGGGGTTACCAAGAGAAATTATCTTGTTAATTGGGATAAATTTTGCAAGCCTAAAATGGCAGGGCCTACATCGCCTGCTCTCCTTGGAAGTAATTTTAGTTGGATCTTACTAGTTATAAGTGAATATTGATCACGATGGCATGCTTTTATTATTTTTATGATTATTACTTTAATTTATTTTGTTACATTATCACCATTTAATATCTTATGCATGGAGAAATATGGATTTTATATTTTATTTAATCACTCAGATTCCTGCTTTTTTTTCTAGTTATTTAATGGCATGATTATATCTATGAACTATGAAAAAAGCAATTATTTTGAATACATTAAATAAAATTGTTATGAGAAGCTGAGATTAAAATGTATGAGATTGAGAATTTGACCATTTGAAACAGATTTGTTACTAACCACGAATTATTTTTACCACTTATATTGGGGGTGGGGGATCCATGATAGAATCTTACAGTAGCATCTTTCACCTGGTTACGTACTCAGGGAGAAAAAGGCTATTTGTTAGATGGGGACACTAGTGCATGCAGGGGATCCAACAATATGATGTGATGTAATAAAACTTGAGAAAGGAAAAGGCAGCCTATTAGATGGAGTCCCCCCGAGTGCTGTTAGTAGAGCCTCAGATTTTGGTCTCTTGGGTGGCCCGTACAAAATTAAAACCCTCAACTTCTTTACATTTAACAAACTGTTAAGTTTTATTTTTACACATATTTCAACCCACACTTGTGAAATAAACACTATTTTATCCCGAAAATTGTCAACTTGTAAGCAAATCAGTCAGTGAGCTCTACCAAGATGAAAATTTTCTTTTTTTTTTGTCATTTACTTATATGAGGATATCTTACCCTCTATTTTTATAATCTCTTCTCTAATAAAACTACTCTTATTATTTATTATAAAAAGAAAAAAGAGGTATGATCTCTTACGGGTTTTCAATGAAGCTGTTTCCAGCAGGATCATCAAGAATAAATGTGAAGGCTGATTCTCCTTTTGCACAGGCTCGCAGTTTCACCAGGAACTGATCAATTGCCTCAGCTGTCTCTGGAGCAACTTTCTAGAAGGTAAAAAGCATAACATTAAAAATTATTAAAAGAGAAACTTATATATCAAATAACAATATAAAGCAGAAACAAATAGTACTTTGCGTTCCTCTTGAAGAGCCTGAAGTTCATCAGCTGCTCTCATAAGTATCCCTTCCACCTATAATAACACAAAAATGATATTGTTGAATCATTTGACTACAAATGTTTAACTGTTCAATGTTCATGAATTTTCATAAAATACTGTTAGAGCTCCGACACCCACAACTTACATTTCTAGTATACATGTATGGGCATCATCCTTGCTACTAAATAACGGGTGCATACAGAAAGTGCCAAAATCATACAAACAAAAACTAATAGACTAGAAAGATAACAATCTTATTTTTAAACAAACGTTTTGATCAAATAAAAAAAAGGACACATTGGTGTGTTTATTCACCAGATTTTAAATAGTCCGCTGTGTGTGACAAAAACAAATGCAGTGTCTAGAAGAGATTTGCACTGACAAATGCAAAAACAGGTAAACCCCTGCCCTACCCGGGAAAAAAATAAAATTGACCAAGCAAAACCAGTCAATGCTAGGAATGAGAAAAGAACAAAGTAAATTGAAATATGTATCAGAAGTACCGTTGACAGACTACCACGTTGAGCTTCTGGTGGAATCTCAAAATCCAGTTCTGGTATCTGCAAAATCATACATATAAGCAAGGTGCCTTTTGAATTTATTACACATTACACTTAAAATTTTCATTAATAGAACCACAATAGTCACTCAATTTTAGAATCAATAGAGATGACTCTTAAAGTGCTTCATTCATTAAAAAAAAAAAACAATGCAAACCATCTATCTATCTATCTAGCTTAGCCCTTGACTTAAAAGAGACAAGAACCAGGGTGTCAATGAACTAAAGGGTTTTCGTTACCCTTACATGGCTGTCAAAATAGGAAAAAGAGTAAACGAGTTAAAATAAATGTAGAGAAAAAAATAAACAAAACAAATTTGAGTACCTTAATGGTAGCAGATTCAGCTTTTACCACTTGTCGATTTAGCATCTGCATTCATAAAACTGATCAACAAGACACTCTTATAAACAAATTATCAGAATAGTTAACAAAAAAACATGCTTGCAAATCAAAATAACAAATAACTGGAATAGGAGAATCCCAAAAAAGCATACATTGACGATACAGGAATTAGACTGATATTCAATAAGGCTATTTCCTGGAGGTTCTGTTTCATGTAATAACACCAATGTCAAAATAGTTTGTTAAATTTAGTTTCCAGACTTTTCTAAGTTTGGCCATGGTATTCATTAATGTTTCACCATGGGCAATTAACTTTATTTCTTTCCCTATTTTGTATGACAAACATGCATATATTATTTGTTTCTGAAAAAGCCTTCTAGCCATTTATAATCCCAGTTTGACTATTTCCTTGCATGGAAAGAAAAAGGGGGAGAAAAATTGAAATAGGATAGCAACATTCTTTCCAGTTTCCACCACTGAGATGCTTATCATACTTGATTCAGTAAAATGCACACAAAAAACCAACCATGTCAGTTGCAGTGCGTTTTCAATTGCAAACAACAATGACAACCTAAGATGCTAAAACTGACAAATGAGCAAGCAGTGAGGAAGGAGGTGGGATGCTGACCAAATAAAGTGAGACCCCATTTTAAAAAGGGAAAAAGTTCATCATAATGCCAATCTAGAATGTTCTTATCAATATCAACTAGTATTCAATTAGAGATGAGAGAGAAACAGACGCGGGGGGGGGGGGGGTTGTGAGAGAAATAGAGAGTGGGTGAGAGTAGGATCCCGTTGTAACCACGTCAAAAATGGGTATGGTCAAAAGACTGAAAAGAGATGAACGAACTGGAGGGATGCAGCTGATGTTCATTCCTTCTATTTCACCAGATTTCCTCAGGAGATGAATGAAACAGAGCAGTGGCATGAATTTAAAAAATGGGGGGACGTGCGAGAAGTCTTTATCGCAAGAAATCACAACAGAAGGGGGGAGAGATACTGCTTTGTAAGATACAGAGGGGTCAAAGATGTCAGCTGGCTTGAAAGAAAACTAGATAACCTGGTAGTAGGGGGATTGAAAATGCACGTAAATATAGCAAAGCATGAAGGATGAGGACAAAACAGGGAGATGCCAACTGGAACGACATGCAAAGGGCGGAGAGAACTTCTGGTAAGGTGAACGAGGACGACAAAGGCAAAAGTAGCGTTGAAGGTGCAGTGAGACAAAAGTTTCAACAAAACGAAAGAGATAACCTCGTATGCGACAATGCTGATGACCGAAAGCAGAAAAACGGGACGAGGAAGAAATACCCCAAACCTGAGCACAACAGGAGGAACAATCTCTTGTTCATCAGTACCATTGAACATACCTGTGGAAGAGAAGACATGGCTAAGCAACACATGGGTGGGAAGACCGAAGAATCTTGCGATGTTCAATAGAGTGGAAGACGATTTCGTGTGGTATGGGGGCAAAGACATCATGCCAAAATATATAGGAGATGACATGATACTTCCTCTGGGACTCACAGAGGACAGAGCCAAACAAATGATTACGGTAGCAAATGAACAAGCTTTGTCAGTATTTTACTCGCAGGAAAAATGAAACCCTCAAATCAGAACGGGGTATCGCCTGGACTGGTTGTTGCGCTGGGGAATACCCCAAACCTGAGCTCAACAGGAGGAACAATCTCTTGTTCATCAATACCATTGAACATACCTGTGGAAGAGAAGACATGGCTAAGCAACACATGGGTGGGAAGACCGAAGAATCTTGCGATGTTCAATAGAGTGGAAGACGATTTCATGTGGTATGGGGGCAAAGACATCACACCAAAATATATAGGAGATGGCATGATACTTCCTCTGGGACTCACAGAGGACAAAGCCAAACAAATGATTACGGTAGCAAATGAACAAGCTTTGTCAGTATTTTACTCGCAGGAAAAATGAAACCCTCAAATCAGAACGGGGTATCGCCTGGACTGGTTGTTGCGCTGGGGAATACCTTTACATGCGTGGGATTTGGAACACATTAAACAGATCGTATCTGTGGTAGGAGAAGTGGTGGAGGTGATGATGAAGTGGAAGGATTACAGAGGTTGGATAGGGCGCAGGTCCTAGTCGAGACACCACGACAACTGCAAATTCAACATAATATATCCGCATGGATCAATTGGGTAGAATACTTAGTGTACATGGTTGAGGAAACTTGCTATAATCCCAATAGGTGCAAATATCGGAGAAAATAACCTCAGACGAGAGTCTATCGAAAATGGAGAGGCTGTCGAAGAAGATATTTCTGATATCATGCGGCAGCAACCAGTGCCCAGAGGTGTCGAATGGGCAACAGACCAAAGAACAACAGGATCTGCATGATCCACAAGACCAATTGGAGGATACCGCCGCGAGCACAGAAAATTGTCACATCACAGTGTACCATTAGACAGAAGGAAGCTGACGTACCATTAGACAGAAGGAAGCTGACCAAACTTACGACAAGGAGGCCAAAAATGAACAAAAAGAGGCAGAACGGATACTAGTTGCAGAAAATAACAATGTTATTCATCAAAAAGAGACTGAAAGGATATTAGGTGAAGCAAAGCATACCCTTTTCCACCAAGAAGAACCCGAGGATAATAGCAGTAAAGGGTTGGTAGAGAAAAGACAAGTGGAGGAGAAAGGAAAGAGAACGTTAAGCTGCAAGGGATAAAGTGCAGAAAAGACAATGGGCATGAGGGGGGCCCACTACTGCCAGAAAAATTTGAATCAAGTGCTCCAGAGTCACGGGAAGGTGCACAAAAATCAGAGGGAAATGGACCCTTAATGGGCCTTCCAAAAAACAACCTTGATGGAAAATTGAAGGGGCAGAAGAAAACATAAACTGCGAACAAAATGGAATATCACAGTTGAAGAAGGTGCACTCAAGAACCAGAAGGTGCAAAAAACAAGAGGACCGAGGCCTAACAGATGGGTCCAAACTTGGGCTCTCAAAAAAATCACTCGTCAGGAGACTAAGAAGGAGAGAGTTAATATGTAGTGTCTACAGGAGACTAAGAAGGAACAAATAGATAAACTCACTCGTCAGGCACTGTGTGCAAAGGTAAGGTGGGAGATGCAACCAGCATGTAATAGAGCAGGGGGCTTACTCTACTTATGGGATGAAAAATCATTCAAATTGGAAAGTAGATAACTGGACAAAGATTTATTCACTTAGAAGGCATATGGGTTCCTGATGGGCAGAAGATGTTTATAGTCAACATATACTCGCCATGCGACAAGGCTTAGAAGAGAAATTTGTGGGTGCATATAAGACAATTGAGAGAATTAAGCCCAGGAATGATGTGGTGCATACTTAGAGATTTTAATAGTATCAGAAGCCCAGCTGAGAGAGTAGGACTGAGTCAAAGAGGCGAAAATGAAAGAAATGTGGAGGAATTCAACGAATGGATCAGTGATCTTCAGGTGGATTGTACCTTGTGTGGAGAGAAAATTTACATGGTACAAGTCAAATGGGACAGCAAAGAGCAGACTGGATAGAATCCTCGTCTTGGTAGAATGGTTTGCAAATGGCAAGGAACTACACAGTTCATATTGGAAAGAAACTTCTCTGATCTTTGCCCAATCCTACTGAAATCTGAAAATATTGATTAAGGACCGCGACCTTTCCGGATTTTGAATTGTTGGTTCCATGACAAATCATTCCGAAGGGTGGTTCAACAATCTTGGACAGATAATCATGTATTTGTGCTTAAAAAAAATAAAAGGAGCTAAGGCAAGGGTGAAAGTATGGAATGAGGAACAATTTGGAGACTCACATCAAAAGATTGTAAGCATCGAGAAGGATTTAAACAAGCTTGAAACTGAAGGAGACGAAAGACAGCTATCTGAAAATGAAGTGCTGACTCGAAAAAAGCTGTAGGAGGAGTTGTGGGCATCAGCTCTATCTCATTAGTCACTATTAAGGCAGAAGGCAAGGGCAAAATGGATCAAAGAAGGGGATTGTGACTCCAAGTTTTTCCACATGTTGGTAAATTCAAATCGAAGATTCAACACTTTGAGAGGTGTGTTTGTCAATGGACTTTGGATTGATGAACCCAAAAGGGTGAAGGAGGAAATATGTTTGTATATCGAGAACAGATTTCAGGAGGAAGATTGGGTGAGGCCCAAACTAGATGGGGTCAGATTTAAAGCTATTGGACAACAGCAGAAATCCAGAATGTCGGAGCCATTCAATGAAACAGAAATAAAGGTTGTTGTGTGGGAATGCGGGAGCGACGAGACCCCTGGACCGGATGGAGTGAATTTTGAATTTGTTAAGGAGTTTTGGGAATTTATAAAGTCGGATGTGCTCCGATTCATGGATGAATTTTTTGTCCACGAAAAATTCCCGAAAGGGTGTAATGCCTCATTCCTAAGGTCAGCGATCCGCAAAACCTAAATGAATATAGGCCTATTTCTTTAATAGGTAGCATATATAAAATAGTTGCAAAGGTACTAGCGAGAAGGATGAAGAAGGTGTTGTCAATGTTGATAGATGAGAGACAAATAGCATTCATCGAGGGCAAACATATGTTACACAACATTCTCATTGCAAACGAAGTAATCCATGAAGCAAAGAGAAGTAAAAAAGCCTTGCTTGGTGTTTAAAGTAGATTATGAAAAGGCATACGATTCAGTATCATGGGATTTCTTGTTGTACATGTTAAGGAGGATGGGATTCTGCAAAAGACGGATATCATGGATTGAGGGCTGCCTAAAATCCGCTTTTGTCTCTGTATTGGTGAATGGTAGCCCCTCGGCGAGTTTATTCCACAAAAAGACCTAAGACAAGGGGACCCACTAGCTCCCCTTTTATTCAATGTTGTCGTCGAGGGACTCAATGGATTAATGAGAGAAGCAACGGAGAAAAATGTGTTTCAAGGCTATCCAGTGGGAAGAAATGAGGTAGAAGTTAGTATCTTACAATACACGAATGATACAATTTTCTTTGGGACAACATCCATGGAAAATGTCAAAGCGATCAAGACAATCTTGAGAAGCTTTGAACTTGTCTCAGGCCTCAAAATTAATTTTTCAAAGAGTAATTTTGGAGCAATTGGGACGTCAGCGAGGTGGAAGGAGGCTGCCAGGTACTTAAACTGCAGCCTATTAGCCATACCTTTTTTGTACCTGGGTATCCCAATTGGGGTAAACCCAAGTTGTAGTGACGTCTGGGATCCTATTGTCAAGAAATGTGAGAAAAAGTTTGCAAAATGAAAACAAAAGCTACTTTCATTCAGGGAAGGGTCACTCTCATAACATCTGTTTTAAATTCTATCCCTATATATTTCTTCTCTTTTTTCAAGTACCCAAAAGGTCCTAGACAAGCTGGTGTGGATTCAAAGGCGGTTTTTGTGGGGTGGTGACATGAAGCACTAGTGTGCCTACCAAAAGAGAAAGGGGATATGGGACTCAAGGACATAAGAAAGTTTAATTATGCACTTCTGGAAAGTGGAGATGGAAGGAGAATTCTGGGCTAAGATACTAATGTCAAAATATGGCAAATGGCGGACTGTGAGGGGGAAAGTAGGGGCAGCAGTGAATCAGCATGGTGGAAGGATGTCAATCGCATAGCTCATTCCGGTGTAGACGACAGCTGGTTAGATAAAGCGATAAAAAGGATGGTCAGTGGTATGTGGAGAAAAGGTTAAATTCTTGGAGGATGGATGGAAGGAGGATAGAGTGTCACTTAAGCTGAAGTACCCTACACTGTTTTCTATGTCCTATCAACAACAAAATGTTATACAGCAGATGGAAGTTTCACAGCTGAAGGGTGGGAATGGGATTTTCAATGGGGACGACAACTGTTTGATGGTGAGATAGACATAGCTGCAAAGTTCTTGGAAAAATTAGATGGTATCAACATTCATCCAGATCAACAAGATAAATGGATATGGAGGGAAGATGCATCTGCTGCATATACAGTGTGGAGTGTATATAAGATGCTGATGAAAGACCAAACTGATGAAAATCAGGATGGTGCTTTTAATGCGCTATGGAAGGTAAAGGTCCCTAGTAAAGTTTCTTTCTTCATGTGGAGGCTAATCAAGGATAGACTGCCAACTAGAGTAAACCTGCATAGGAGAAATGTGGAAATATATGATCCAACCTGCCCATTCTGCACAAATCAAGAAGAGGATGCAGCACACATTTTTTTTAACTGCAACAAAATTTTACCGCTTTGGTGGGAATCATAATCATGGACAAATATTTCAGGTGCATTACCACAAAACCCGAGATAGCACTTCCTCCATCACGTGTTAGGAAGGGATAATGGCAGCAGAGGTCAGACCTGGCAGTAATATGAGGGAGGCTTTTTGGGATTAGGGAAGGATATTTTTATAAGTGTCTGTAACAGTGAGCCAGGTTTACAGTCAGAAATATGCTTTTTAATTAATGATGAATAACTTGTATTAGGGCACCATATTTCTGCTCAATTTGGCACCCAGGTGAAATTTTCACAGTACAACTTGTACTGATTCATACATAATACAATATTACTTTTGTTGATTTAAAAAAAAAATCTAGAAAGTTCTTTTACAATTTGAACAAATGTTATTAGAGGAGTGCCATACTCTAACACACTCCTCCAAACACAACCTTAGAATGGTTAAAATTTATTGAAAACTACAAAATCAGGAGAGAGAAACATTAAATATGATGTGGGACCCACAACTTTTTGTCATTTTCAATAAATTTCAATTAATAAAACAGTGTATTCCTAGCATTTCTCATGTTACTATCCCAAGATATTCCATGTCTTTCTTACTTAAAATTTTGGCCATCTGAGAATGGATGAAGACTGAAGAATCCAGCTGTATTCTGCCTCAGCATTGCAGTTCTTACAAAGTTTCACGTGATTTAAGTTTTGCCACACATTTGTATCATTGTATGCCATCTTACTTCAAATCGTTTTACATCATTACCCCTTTAAGACAAATGTCTTTTACGATGTTCAACTCGACATTCTACCTAGGATCTGGCAGGGCTTGAAAACTCGTAACTCGAAGATCATAACTAAGATTGTAAGATCCTATTTTTCACCTAAAATGCAAAAATTATACTTATATGTAATATGCATATGCATAAATATACCATAAATTAAGAAAATAACCTCTAACTCAGTATTAAAACAAACTTAAATTGAAAAATTATACTTAAAGCAAGTTATAATATCCAAATAGTATATCAGAAATGTGCGACAAAGAAACTCTTGTTCTTTTTTTTTTTTTGCTGATAAGAATGTTGTGTTGTTTAACTTTTTCTTAGAATTTGGGCTTAGGGCCTAACTCAACCACACAAAACTAGCTTGTAAGGAGAGAATTGCCCAAGCTTTATAAGGCACTACTTAAGCCGTCGAGTCAATGTGGAACCATACCCACCCCTTCACACCAATAACAACGAAGGTGCATGAGGCCGCAAATTATGGTGGGTCACGGGTGTCCATAATTAATGCAGCATTCCAACAACCCCGCCCCCCCCCCCCCCTCCCGCCTAGGGCTATCGGCCTAGAGTCCCAATGTAGGTGGCCCCAACAATGAATCCAAGCTTTATAAGCACTACTTAAGCCTTATCTCTGGTCAACTGGGACTACACCCACCCCCTCACATCACAATGAAGGTGCATGAGGTCTCAATTTAAGGCAGGCTAGGATGTTAATAATTAATGCTGTTTTCCAACAAAGTTTTTAACATAGTTCTTGAACAAAAATACCTGGACCACACTTGAGCACCTCCATTCAAGTCATTACTACACCATGTTTTAATTCATATATTATAAATAACGATAATTCTTTTTTTCTTTTGGGAGGGTAGTTGAAATTTGAATCAACACAAACCTTTTGTTCGCATGATGGGATCTCCAAAGAGTAACAACAACCACGTGGTTGAATTTCACCAGCAAACTGTACTTCATTGTTCCTAACAGATCAAAACAATAATTTAGAAAACAAAAATATTAGCTTCCAAGGAAGATCAAAGGGACCACTTATGTTCATTGCACAGTTTTAAGAGGAGGGCATAGACTAAAGGGATGTTTACCTCTCACCACAGTGTGGACATTCAAAAGCTGACAACAAAATCTGCAGGAAAGGTAAATGTGGCAATGGGTTATATTTCTAGAAAACTAATGGGCAGACATAAGAAACAGCACTTAAAAATAACAATATGTGATCAGATCTGTTAAGATTACATATTCTGTTATTATGATTAGATAGTAATTAGTGATTTAGTCATTATTACTCATTAGAGTGATCCTATGTAATCAATATTGATCATATTTACTCGTTATAAATAAAGGTTACGTGGTCATACACAAAACACAATATTACAATAGAACACTGTTATATGGTATTAGAGCTACGTTATGCTTGACAGAACGAAAGTGGTTCTCCACCAGGGACCTAGTGTCCGTGGTGGACCATTCTGCTCGCTGCCCGTCTTCCAGCACCCTTTCTCCTTTTCCAATGACTTTTCGCTGTAGCATACCTTTGACCATTGTCGCCCATCGCATATGACTGTCACACTTTCCACGTGCGCAGCCAACTCAAACAACGTCACATGCAACCCCATGAAGGGTCCTGGCACGTTAAGTTCATGCACGGGATGCATGACGCATTGCCGCCAGCGTCACATTGATCTTCTCTCCCTCCACCTCAAGGCATCCGCGATGGATCTTGTTGCTTTTTTCATGGGTGAACAGTACCCATCGCCATCACCAAAGACTGCCACATCATCCACATGCACAGCCAACTCAAAACACCGCTGCACAAGGCCTCACACAAGGCCCTAGCACATGAAGTTCACCCACACAATACGTGATGCATCTCTGACAAGCGTCACATTGTATTCATCATCACTGTGGGCCTTCGTTAGCTGCCGCAAAGCCATGTTTATCTATCGCAATCACATGACTCGAATCACCTTTAGTTTCCATCGGGTTGACCAATTTTGTAACAAGCTCGACCATATGCTCAAGCTTGAGGGGGAGTGTTATGATTACATATTTTGTTATTATGATTAGATATATTAGATTGACCCTATGTAATCAATATTGATCATATTTACTCATTATAAATAAAGGTTGTGTGGTCATTCACAAAACGCAACATTACAGTAAAACACTGTTATAAGATCCATCATCTAATTTGTGAATAGTGCTAATCCATTTTAATTTAAGTACTAACACATAACTTAGATTGTGTTTGGTATGAAGGAGAGAAATAACATACCAAAGAAATGTTGTACTTTATTCCATAGGACCCACCCACACCTCTTATACTCTAATTTAATTCAAAAATTTATCTTCTATTTCTCTCCTCTAGATCAAACACACCCTTAAGGGGAGGGAATGAATGAAACATAAGCATAAGGAGAGGTAGAAATAAAGATGAAATTTAACATACATATATGATATATCCCAATACCTACTGATGAAAATTAGTAACCACATGTCAATCTCAAGAGGAAATAGAACGACAGATAAAGCATACCTTTCTAAAGTTAGGAATTAAAGTCAATAAAAATCTTGAAGTCCCCTGACAAACATGAAAGAAATTGATGTCAGATGATAAGTTTAAGGTGCATTTGACTTGTTAGCCAAGTAATAAATAATTGAACCGCACAAAATTATTTGTTTCATTGATTTTTAACATGGCCATGGATAGAACAACACAAAAGATGAAACACACAAAAAAAGTGTAAATATTCATTACTCAATAAGCCAAGTGATAGTGTTGCTTGGAAATAGATTAGTTCCGTGAAATAATTGCTCCTTTTTCCTAAATATTCTTTTAGTAAACTAACAAAAGTAAATGATTATTTCTTCAATAAGTTGAACTTGACACATATATGATATAACTCTACTCCCATGCACAAGGCCACCCATTAACACCAATGAAGAATAACCCAACCCCTGCCCCACCTCCAAGCTGCTTGTGCAGTACATCAACCCCCATAACAATAGACAAAAAAAGAAGTTTTGCTTGTGCTAAGTGCTCTAACAAATTCTACATGTACAGTGCATCAACCTTGTACAATTGACAAAATATTGTTCGTGCTAAGAGCTAACCAATTCTATATGTGCAGTGCATCGACACAATAGACAAACAAAGGGTTTTGCTTTTGCCAAGTGATAACCTATTCTACAAGTGCAATGCATATACCCGATACAATATACAAAACAAAAAATTTTGTTTGTGCTAAGTGCTCTAACCAATTCTACAAGTACAGTGCATTGTCCTGATACAATTTACAAAACAACAAGTTTTTTTTTTGTACTAAGAGCTAACCAATTCTCTGTGTGCAGTGCGTCAACATGATATAATAGACAAAACAAAAGGATTTTCTTGTGCTAAGTGCTAACCTATTCAACAAGTGCAATGCATCTACCCAATACAACAAAACAGACAAAACAAAAGCAAATTCTACTAAGTACTCTAACCAATTCTACATGTGCAGTGCATCGACCTGATACAATTGACAAAACAAAAAGTTTTGTTTGTGCTAAGAGCTAACCATATCTAAGTGAGCGGTGCATCGACACAATACAATAGACAAAAAAGGTTTTGCTTGTGCTAAATACTAACCTACTCTACACGTGCAATGCACAGACCTGATACAATAGACAAAATAAACATTTTTGTGCTAACCTATTCCATGTGTGCACTGCATCGACTCTGAAACAATAGACAAAAAAAAAAATTTTGCTTGTGCTAAGTGCTAGTCTATTCTACTATACTAGTGCAGTGCACCAACCTGATAAATAGACAAAATGTTTTGCTTGAAACTCAATTGCTTGTGCTAAGTGCTAACCTATTCTACTTGTCCCATCCTTCCATATGCACAACGTATCCTTAGTTACCAACTCATACACAATGAACATGTTTAGGCAAACAATCTAATTAAGAGCTTAATTAAGTTCCTATCACATAAGAGTTGAGAACTTATATCATACAATAGACAAAAAAGCATTGCTTGTGCTAACTGCCAAGTGCTAACCTATTCTACAGGTGCAGTGCATCAACCCGATACAATAGACAAAACAAAAAGTCTTGCCCATGCCAACTGCTAACCTATTCTACTTTCGCAGTGCACCAACCCAATACAATTGAGAAAACAAAATGTTTTGCTTTTTACTTAGTTGTTTGGGCTTAGTTGATTGGGCTTAGTGCTACCCTATTCAACTTGTCATATCCTTCAACATACACAAAACGTATCCTTAGTTCCCAACTCATACACAATGAAAGTGTTTAGCCAAATAACTCAATTAAGAGCTTAATTAAGTTCTCATCACAAATTTGATTATTGAACCTATTAAAATAAACTAAAAATAGCTTATACTGATAAATTTCTACCAAATGCTTATTGAAATAAGCTATAAAAAACTTACAAGTTACTTTTACAAGCTTCGGTAAAAACTCTTTCAAACACCCCAAATTCAGTATAGTATGCCGCCAAACTACATTACCTCAAATTCAAACGGTGGATAGTTCCAAAAAGTGTTTAATACAGCTAAATGAATTGATGAAAAAATTAAACCCCACCGACTCATAAATTAACACATTGACTAGGGAAGAAAAATACAAGGCCTTTAAACTACAGGAGAAAAAAAGAGTAAAAAAAATTGAGTATTGAATACGAATTAAACGCATTGACGTATGGAAGTAAAAGTCGAAGCCCAGTGTTCAATTTTAAACTTCATAAACGTTTCTACATCAAATAAAAAGAACTAAGAAGGAAAAAGGAAAAAAGAGTAAAAAAAAATGGTGCAAAGTGCAATTCATAAGCTTTAAAGTTCACCGCCGAGTAATAAAGATGCAGAAAAAAAAAGTAAAAAAAATCGTATATTGAATATGAATTAAACGCATAAAAAGAAAAAGAAAACAAAGTTTAATGCATAAACTTCATAATAGTAACGTTCACCACCGACTCATAAAGATGCAGAAAAAAAAAGAGTAAAAAAATCGTGCATTGAATACGTATTAAACGAAGAAGGAGGAAGAAAAAACAAAGTGTGATGCATAAGCTTCCTAGTTCATAATAGTAACGTTCACCACCGAGTCATAAAGATGCAAAAAAAAAAGTGTGATTCATAATAACGTTCACCGACTCAATTAATGAATATGCAAGAGAGAGAAAAAAGTAAAAAAAAAATGGAGTATTGAAAAGCTCAGTTACAAACGCAGGAAATGCGGGAAAAAGAAGAAGAAACGGACACAGTGAATTAAAGAGAAGCGGAAAAAAAGGGAGAAAGGAGGAAAAGTTACGTTTTCACCGCAACGCATGCAGAGACTTTCGAGGCTGTAGAGAGGAGCGTCACCGTCGTCAGCAGAAACGGCTTCCACCACCGACCCAACGTCCACAATTTGCTCGCGATTTGCATCCATTGAATTGAATTTCTCTGATGCGTTTCACTTTATTGCCTAGAGAGAGAGAGAGAGAGAAAGGATTCGATTTTCAACCACAGTGACGAAGAAGAGTTTCCTGAACCGCTGGGAAAAAGAAAAAAAGATGAAGAAAAAGAAAATTGTTGAATGTTGTTATTAGCGGGTTTTGTGTTTGGGGAAGACGCTAGAAGGAACTAGGGTACACGTCTATCGGGTTAAGTTGTTCGGGTCGGGTTACGATGTTCGGCCCACGGCCCAAGTCACATTTTGTTGGATTCAAAACTTGAATTTACGTTGACCTTGACTAATCTTAATTAGAGAGTGGGCACGTGATCTGCACGTGAAAGAGAAGCAAAACAATGGGCCTTTAAAAAATACAAAATAAAAAGGGTTAAATATACTTAAAGTCTCTCCTAAATGACCCAATTTTATTTTAAATTTCTAATAAATTTTTTGATTATCTTAATTCTCTATAACTTAAAACTTTTGTTTTACTTTAGTTTTCAAATTTTGTTTCCTAATAATAGCTTATGACATGAAATCGAAATAAATTTTTTAATATATGAAGCACTCAAAATAATGCTTCTAGTAAATGTTACGTTAATACTATTCTCTTTCATCTATCTAATTAGTTTTTTAAACTATTATTATCTTTTATCTATTTATTAGTTTTTCTCTATTTGTATAAAACATTAAGACAACACTTAATTTTAAATCGAGATAGTATTTGACTATTCATGATAAGCTAGATGGTGGGTCAATTACTAGGCTTAATTATATAATTGGTCTCTTAACTATAATTAAAAGTTCCTTGGATCCCTCAATTACTAAAATGTTGAATAAGATCCTTTAACTATTTTAAAACATTCAATGGGTTTCTCAATTGTTAAAAAATTCAAGTCCTTTAATTATTTTTAAAAAAAAATCAATTAGGTCCCTTAACTATTAAAAAGTTGAATTAGGTCCCTTAATTATTAAAAAATTTAATCAAAACTTATATATTTTAGGTTAAAATACAAATTTTGTCCTCTCCTGTTTTTTCATTTTAGTCTTCCTATTTTTTAACTGAGACATTTTGTCCCCCACTTTTAAAAAAACTTTGACTTTAGTCCCATTTATCAAATTGAGACTTGACTATGTGCTTTTTTAACTCTTTTTTTTAACAAATCAAGCTTCTTAGCAATTAGATAATTTTAAAAATTATCATTTGAATAATAAATAAACATGTGTCAATCAACATTTACATAATACAAAAATCAAAGTTTGAAATTGACCACAAAAATCAAAATTGTGTATTTTTTAAAAGTAGGAGAAAAAATGTTTCAATTAAAAAATGGGAAACTAAAAATGCAAACTTTTTAAAAGTGAGAATGAAATATCTCAATTAAATAACAATATAACTAAAATCATGGATTTGAGAAAATAGGGGGACGAAAATTGCATTTTAACTTATAATTCATTATAGAAAAGAACTTAATTGTAATGTTTTAAATATTTAAAGGACCTAATTGGACTTCAAATAATTGAGGGATCCAATTGAAATATTTTAAATAATTGAAGGACCAAATTGAATCTTTTAATAATTGAGGGATCAAATTAAACCTTAAAATATAATAAAGAGACAAATTATATAATTAAGCCGAATTATTAGTTATTAATAATAAAAGGGAGAGAGTATAATAGGAGAGAAAGTAGAAAATGAAGAAGAAAAAATATTTTTATTCAATCAACCTATAATTTGAAAAAAAAAATTGTTTAAATGCCTCTGCCGAAAATAAGTTTTTCTTTTCAAATTATATAATTAAAAAATCAATTTTAAATTTTTGAGACTAAAAATAAAATTTCTTGAATTTTAGAGACATAAAAATATATTTAAGTCATAAATTATTAAACCTATTCTTTTTTAAAATGAATTATTAAACTTGTTCTATTAAAAAAAAAAACAAAAACTGGCATTTTAACATGCCCTTTAAATGGAATTATAAGGTTAGTTGGATGGTAAAAGGAGAAGGGAGGGAGGGAAAGGTTAGAGGTTAGATTCTCCCACTAACAAACAACTAATATTTGTTGATAAAAACATATGCATGTTAAATATGATAAATATTTAATTTTATATAACAACAAATTATAATAAATAAATGTTTTTCAACATATAAATATATTGTAATTAAAATTTATAACAAATATATACTTTTAAATGTGTAAAATATATTTTATTTTTAATGCATAACTTAAATTATAATATATGATTAATTTTTGTGTCATTGTGATATTAGCTTGAAGTATCTATCAATTTTGTTGATGACTAATTTTCGTTAAAGAAGTGATCACCTTTAGTGAGGTCTTCTCTCCCAACCATATTTTTTTATCCACAAGACTCGATCTTGAGATTTTGCTTAATGAAATCGAGTCTCATATCACTCGAACTAGTAACTTGGTAATATATGATTGTTTTTTGTCTCTGATAATTTCTTTAAAATATTGAAATTTAGTTTAGAGATAAAACATGACAAATTGAGAAGGATGAGGGTTAAAGGAGATCAAATATACATATAAAAATAAAATGATGGCAGTTTTAGAAGGTTGTGATTATAATTTTACAGTTTAAAAGGATAATATGTGAAATATACTTTAAAAGAATAAAGAAACTAAATTTCATTCTCTTAATTGTGTATTCTAATTTATAACATTATAAAATTAAATTATATAGAATTCAAGTTTGATAACATGTGTGAAGTGATGAAATTTTAAAATTAAAGTTTGATAACATGGTATATTTTAAAATAAATTATATTGAGACAAAAATATCATTAAATAATACAAATCATTACTTTAATATTAAAAAATTAATCATTTATTTTTTTCAAAACAATAAAAATCTTAGGCATAGATATACTTTTTGTCCTTATAATATACTCATTTTTATTACTTTTGTCCCTGTAAAAAAATTAAAAAGGTGCCTAAAATTTGTTAATTTTTTGCTAACATGTCTAACATCAATAAGTGTCATATCAACAAATGATTAGATCTACAAATGCCATGTCATGGGTGCCATGTTAGCACCAATAGGAATGATAACATTATTATCTCTCTTATTCTATTTTGAATGTGTATATTTTGTCCCCCACAACTTAGGATCCTAGATTTACAATTGGTTATAAGTGATTGTGTTTAAGGATTATACCATGGATTAGGCCAATTGTGAGACTTTTGAGAAACTACAAATAATGGTGTCACCATCACAAAGCCTTCAAACCGAGTAGGTCATGTATCTAGGCTTTTAAGTTAGAACAAATCTTCAAAATAATTTTTCCTTATCATTGCAAATGTGACTCAACATTGTGGTTATGTAAAACATGTGGTAATTCATGTTCATGTAAAACATTTTAGAATAAGCTAAACCTTCAAACATGGAAGATGAAGCCTTAAAAATTAGCTTATAACAAGAAAACATACCAAGTCGAACTTTTGTAATTCTAAAACTTGTTGTTATGTATTTATTTTATATTAGTTATAAAGAAAAATATCACAAGGGAGGTTGAAGTGTGATTTTAGAATTTTTTCTAAACCTGTTCAACAAATAAAGCTATCGTCTGATATAACTTTTGAAAGTAAATAATAGGTTTTCACAAATTGACACTACCAAACGATAGTAACATATTTTGTAAAAAATGTTTCATTGCACAACAAAATCAAATTCAAACCTTAAGTCAATTAGCACAAAAGATATCGAGATATAAGATGCAAAGTTTTTATATTGATTCGTTTCTACCACTGAGACAACATTCAATCTTGACAATCCATCAAGTTTCACTAACTTTAAACAAGTTACAAGTATTTTTTACAGTCACTTCTGACTCTTACAACCCAAGTTTATCACCAAACTTAAAATTACCTAGTATTCTTTGTTCTATCAAGTCACTATTGGCTCTAAACAAATCAAAATATTTGTTGTTGGTTGGTTTGTTCACTAACTAGTTTTTAACATCTTACAAACGATTATACAACTTAAGCACTTAGTCTTTTCTCGCAAGATATACAAAGTGTTTTGAGAGCTTTTAATTTTACAAGTATACAAAGATAGAGCTTGAGAAGAGAAAACTAGAGATTTTGAATCTTACGTAGGTTCATAACTTTCACTCTTCAAAGTTCTCATATTTATAGTATATTCTTAAGCAAGTGACTGTTGTCTTTAAACGATTATATTTCTTCATTGGAAGTTTCCATTGGAAGAAGTGTCCCTTGAAGCATTTAATGCAAATCCTCTTCATGCTGAGAAAGCATTTTTTTTAGCTTTCTTGAAGCATACTTTAGTAGAAAATCATGTGTTTTTTTGTTAAAGTAGGTCGGTTATAACAGACATAGTAGGGCACATCTTTTGAGATTGTTTGAACTTGTTGAATATTCTCATACTTCTCAGGACTTCGACAGATCCTAGGAAGAATGTTTTTAAGATAGTTCTACAAAATGAATCTCAGATACATAGTATTAAATGAAATCTTAAATGATTCATCACATCTTAACATTTGTATGCTTCTGTGTGATGTTTTAGATGAATATATAATGTTTTCGCCTGACTAAATATAAGACGTAACTTTTAACCTTTGTATTTATTTTCATCTAATCAAAATTGTTGAGTGTCCTGATTCATCTTATGACTCAACAATCTTATGACTTAACATTAATATTTATTTTAATTTATCTTACAAATATGTCACTATTTTGTTTTAGTCCCTATAAATTATACTTTTTGTTTTGTTTTTACTTTCTTGTAGATTTTTTTTTGTTTTTAGTCCATGTTGACATAACACCCATGGCATGACATTTCTTTTGTTAACATGACACTTGTTGACGTCATCATTTGTTGATGTTAGCAGTCGTTAGTCACGTGACTTACCATTAGTATTTTTTAACAAAAAATGACTAAATGCCAAAGAATAACAAATTTTAAGGACCTTTTTAAAAAAATTGAGGGACATAAATTGAAAATCGAGAAAATTATAGGGATAAAGTATCTTTAAACCAAAATCTTAAAATATATTTATGACTTTACGTTAGCTTACAACATTAGAACAACTCAAAAGTGGCTCAAATCAAGATTAGATAATTTTAGTAATTTTTAAGGTTTAAACTCAACTCAATAAATCTTTTGCAAAGTTAGTTATTTCAACTCAATTATTGTTTTTTTGTAAATTATTTTTAATCTTAAGCATTTTTTTAAACTTATTTTAAAATGTGATCTCGAGGTTGTTGTCCAACTAGCGGTTGAAAGGAGGTAGGGATTTGACCCCTATAGTAACACGATTTAGGCTTGGTATCAATGTAATTAGGAAGTTTGTGTTTCATAATTATCTAGAGGCCTATTGTAACACCTAAATGGGTATTACCATAAATAACACCATACTTCATAACAAATAGGAGAATACATTATTAATATTATATGGATTGAATATTTATGTAGAGTTATAAACTCAAGCATAACTCTTCTCCCAAATAAGTATCAAGAAATTATATCAATCTTTCAAAATGAATTTCGTTAAGGTTTTACATGTGAAAGACCAAGTCATATACACAAGGGGTTCCCATAAACAAAATATAACACCAGTTTCTCAAAAGAGAGCCTAAGCAAATATAAATATTTCAGCACAAAGATTTCCATGCTCGTTATCCAATGGTTATATACCAACTTAATCTAGTGTCGAAACCAAAGTCTTAGAAGCGTCAAAACTCATTAGTGTTTTGACAATAACAATGGTTATTGGACTTTAAAGATTAACAGTGTGTTATATGTGCAAACATATATGTGTGAAAAATGTCACTCTTTATAACACTTTATGATGTGTGTAAAGGACTTTAGATAAAAAAAAGTTAACACTAAGTGTCTTAAGTGAATTAGTTGGGCACTAGAAGGGGGGAAGGTTGAATAATAACACCAAAATTGGTTAAACTATTTTTTGCAGAAGCACATTTTTTTTCTTAAGCTTCTTTTTTGAAAATTAGAGAGGTAAATCTTTTCCTTTACAAGTATGTGGATAAAAGAATATTTTAGAGTAAAAACCTCTAAGTAATCTTGTGTTCCATTGCTTTAGATCCTACTTTCAAAATCACAGATTTTGTTAAACAATAGTTTCTGGTTTTTTACTTTTCTTACTTAGAGTAGGTATTGCTTCTAAATAATAAAACAATTTTATGATTTCTTTTCAAATATCAAATTTAGTCTTTTCAAAACAAGGTTTGTCAAAAATAAGTTTTAAGCATAAAACAATGAAAATAAACATAAAGCAATTGGGAAGAAAACAACCACACAAATGAATTATATTGGTTCACCCCAACATGGGTTACGTCCAATACTTATACTTGTAGGATTTTTCCACTAAGACCAAACACCTAACCATAATATTCTTTATTTTCTGAAGCCTCCACAAGCTCCTACAATGAGTATTCTACAAGTCTATGCAAGTTTCACCAGAGTATTCTTTTGAAAAGCCTTTTTAGACTTCACCCTAGTATTCTTTTGCAAATCCCTTCGAGGCTTCCTTCAAGTATTCTTTCAAAAAACTTCTTTAGATTTTACCATAATATTCTTTTAGCCTTTGTAGGCTCTACCCAAGTATTCTTTTTTAAAAAAATTCTCTTTAGGCTTCACAGTCTCACACAACACTTATGTTCACACTAAGCTTCAGAAGTAGAAGTTCTCAAGCTACTCTTATGAGTTCTTTCCCTCTAATCTTAGGGGATGAAATCTATACCTTTTGGGATGCCTTCTAGAGAGACTCATTTGATGAATGTGTTTACACTCATTCAAATTTGGCTCTACTAGATCCACACAGAGTTTTTGGCTAAGGAAGTTACTAAGGGGTTAGCTCACTTGACCTTACCCTATCTTTTTGGCACCCTTTCCTTGTAAGTTGCTAATCTAAATTTGATCAATTTATAGATTGATCTAGATCTAATCAACCTTTTTCTTCTATGACTCATTTAGTTGTCTTCTTCGTCTTTGCTTTTTTCCATTGTCAGCCAACTTGCATTCTTGAATTTTAAATTGTGTTTGTTGAAGGATTCGTTAAGAAAGATATGTTGAGTGTTAGTTTTTGGTCTTACTCATGGTTTTGAAACTCAGACCATATAGTTTGTTTCGATCGGGAACTAATGCATCCTTAAACTGACTCAAAACCACTAAACTTGTCTAAAATCGGTAAAATTGGTGGATTTATCGGTTATACCAGTTTCTCTTAAAACTTTTTTTTTAAAAAAAACTTTCAAAATGACGTTGCTTTGTTTTTTTTCTTAAAAGAAGAACCATTGAACTTAGATATTATGTTGAATTATATTTGCTACATGTTATAACTTATGACACTTTTAAGTGAAATTTACTTATTATTATTATTATTATTATTATTATTATTATTATCAATTTATGCACATTATGTTATTTTTTGTTGAATATCACTAGGATATTATATTAAAATATTTAATATATATATATATTTTTATTAAAACCAGTTCAACCCCGATTAAATCATTGACCCTTGAACCAAGGCCTTCACCAGTTCGATGATCGGTCCAATTCTGAGAACATTGGTCTTATTTGTTTCACATTATTTTCGCATCATGTCTTCTATAGATGCACTATTATTGTAGTGAAACATGTTATAATCTTCTTTCTACTTAGTTGTTGGTTCGTTGACTAGGACAACTGTCTCATTCGATTCCTTTGATTGAACATCATCAAGGATAATAATGAACTCGTAGCTTCAGAATCAATGTTGTCCAAACACTAATGCATGTCTTGACTAGTGTATTTTTTTGGATTCGTAAGATATGTTTGTCATTACTAATCAATTTGCAATGCAACTTTTGTTAATCCTTAAGTCATGTGTAGCTTCTGATAATTACCTTTTGTCTTAAGCTATCCCTAACACCATACCTTTGATCATACACAACTTCCAATATCTTACCCAGAAAACATGATTGTCTTTTCAACTTCTGAAGAGCTCTCATTATGGTAGTCTTATTTTTTTATTGCAAAATCTATGGCATTAAAAGCTTCCACTAAAGGTCTATTATTCACACTTGTACCATGCTTATGATTTTTTCTATTCTTAATCAAGAACACTTAAAACAATCATTAGTAGTTAAATTGTTACTTGTGGTTTTGCTTCATAGTGGTTTGTCATCATTAAAACATTAGCTTTGGAAAGGTTTTGTCTCAACAATGTCTAATACACTTTTTGAACTAAGCATCAATGTTTTTTTATACAAAGCGTCCAATACGTATTATTATCAAAAACATTCAAAGTTTGTTTTCAAAACAACTTTGATTCTCTTTATAAATACATGAATGATGTTTTTTTTTACAGACGTTGCTCTAAACAAAATGCATTTCAAAAAACAACTAAGTTATTAGTGTTGTATCAACCTTATTATTCAAATATCTTATGCATTTATTATAAAGCTATATTTTTCTATTTTATGATACTAGTTGAAGGCATGTTTCAAGTCAATTTATCAGTTCAAGTTGTACCTTATGAAGAAAAAAGAAGAAAATACATAAAGCTCTTTCATTAAGTTAGTAAAGAAGTTACACCTCACTCCAAGGAGACGAGGGATAGTTGTTGGGCTTAAAGAGCACTTACATAGGTACTTACATGTACCTCACTCCAAGGAGACGAGGGATAGTTCAAATTTGTGACCTGACACATTTATAATTTAAAATCTAGATGAAATAACTCTTGAAAATAAAGTAGAATATACCAAAATAAGCTTTTATACAAGCAAGTTTATTTCAATGAAATTAACTTATATGCTACTAAATTTACTCGCTAAACACACCCATACTTTAAATAAAAATTTCATTTGGTAAGTTGTTAATTGTTTTAGTAATTTTTCAATATAGTTCACCTTCCTTTTCATAAGTGCATTCTTTGATGATTCCTATTTTTAACTTGACAAAGTTCATTAGTGACTTTCCTTTTTTTATAATGAAATTTAATTTGTCTCAAATTTAATGACTTTTCATTTTGAATTAATTATTTTAATTGTTAAATTTCTCCCTAAACTTAGAATTATAAAGTTATCTAGGTGGTTAAAGGAAGAAGGGGGGAGAAAGAGGTTGTGAGTTCGAATTTCTCCCACTAATAAAAACTAATAAACTAACAACTAATATGGTCCAATAAAAAAATCTTCCTAAACTTAAATTACTATGTTTTCTTATTAATTAATTATATGCATTTATTTTATAAATTTTAATTTTTCTCTTTGTTTTTATTTTTTTATACTTAAATTAAAAAATATTTCATGGACTGCATTAAATAATCTCTCATATATTAGTATTTCTTTTGCATAATAAGAAACTCATAAATGCTTTGTTTGGTAAGGAAGAAATGGGAAAGATGAGATATGTGAAAATTATTTAATTTTGGGTAGAGAAGAGTTAGAGTAAAAATAATTTAAAAAATTGTGGGGTGCATTATAATATTTCCCACATATTTTTATTCACCTCTTTATTTGTTTCATTGCATCTTGTTTATTTCTCTTCAACCAAATACTTTTTTTTACTTTGTTTTTCACATATTTTCACTTCATTTTATTTTTATCCACCATATTTCTCTCTTTTCTACCAAACAAGACAAAAACATTTTTACAAAAGAGTTTATTAAAATAAGAAAAGAATAGTGTGCATTTTAGATTCAAACTCAGGCACAATTCATGGTTCACAAAACCAACCAATTTAGTTGATTAAGAAAACAAGTATAATAGTATTATTATATACATTTTACATGTTTGAAATAATATTTAAAACATAGTTACAACTATAAGTATTTTATTTAACTTATTAAATGTTTCATATTTATTGAAAATAGTACATTTTTAATTCTTAACATATTAAATAGTTTACTTTTTAAATTATTTTCTATATTTGATTAACTAATTTAAAAAAGTAATTAATTCACATAAAGAATTGTGTTCATCATATACCAATCAAGACCAAAATTTGAATGAGGAATCAAAATTCAAATATATCACCCAGGAAGTCAATAAAAACTACTTAAAGTAAGATAAAATATATTTTTCGTCCTTATAAAATAGAAATGTTTGGATTTTGTCTCAACAAAATTTTTCATCCTCGTAAAATTATAATGTGTCAAATTTTGTTCTGAAGCAAGGTTTGGATATCTGAACCTTTGTTAGAGTTTTTGGGAGTTAAAAACTGACACAAATGCCTGAATAATCGCCATAAACTACAAAATAAAATGATATAAAAATAAAATTTGTGACATTTTTTCTACAATTTATGGTAGTTTTTAACTCCCAAATTTATAATTGCAAAAAATTGTTACAGGTAGGTTCAGATGTACTAGAACCTTGTTTTAAGCCAAAATATAACACATTTTAATTTTATAAGGTTAAAAAATGAGCAAAATTTTTTGCAATGACGAAATCCAAAACTTCTCATATTTTATAATGATGAAAAACATATTTTAATCTAAAAAATATTATAACATTTTTGGGTATTAATAAGTATCGATAAAAGAGCCTCATACAAAAAAAAATCTTAAGTTAACTTTCTTGATAGAGGTCCACACTTATTTTTTAATTAATTAAATGCATTGTTTGATTTTATTACACTTATCCTTATTTTCATATTTTACATCAGTTACATATTGAATTCTCCATACACATGTCAAACACAATTAATATATGTAACCTTTATGACATGTATAAAGTTGGTTCTTTTACCAATTTAGAGTCATCATTTCTTCTTCCCAAACAATGCGTTTTCTCTCTCTTTCACCACTTCTCACCTTCATGATGGCTCCGATTTCCACAGAAGAGCTTTATCAATTTCACAAAACTCACCGTGAGGTCTTCTGTTTTCTGGTCTTCAAACTACATCGCGACCTAGCAAAGTCCCTTCTAGTCATGGCCTTATGGATTTGGCTAGAATACAATGGATACCCCCAAATCACCCATGAAGTGATGGACGTGCCTTACACTTTTGTCAATGGTCTTGTTGATGAAGCTGTCTCTTGTCTGGAATGCTTAGAAGAAGAAAATTTTGTCGTCCCAAATAATGGTGGATTACCCTTAACAACAAGGCTAACAAAAAGTGGCATATCTATGAAAATCTTTAAGCAGAAAAGGTACACCATAATAGCCGGTATCAAAAGTGTTTTGAAAAATATTTGTACTCGAATTTTTTCTGATCTTGTGCAGATAGCTCTAAGAATCAATATCAACAGAGCTGGTACATCACAAGGTAACATATCACATATAACTATCCCTGGTTTTCCACACCCTTTGTTTGGTACCTTTGATATGACACCAATGGATACTGTGAGCCTAGACTTGTTTGATGAGCGAATATGGACAAAGGGGCCCTGTGATGATGTTACTCCTGATGATAAATCCATGTTTGTAACATTTTCTAGAGGTTTTCCAGTGTCAAGAGACGAGGTGATAAAATTGTTTACATATGCATATGGGAATTGTTTGGAGGACTTATCTATGGGAAACCCTGATGAAAATAAGCAGTCTTTGTTTGCAATGGTGGTTTTGAAAACCGTGGAAACAGTCGATCAAATTTTGAATGGGAAACGCGTTGCAAAGCTTCGGATAAATGGAAAACACATTTGGGTTCGCAAGTATGAGCGTCGTGACTGAATTATGCTTATCATCTAAAAATTCTAATAAATAAAGTTAGAAGTCAAATACTTCAACCAACTAAATATCATGTTTACCTTATTTTTATTTTTTTTCCTCCTTGAAACTCATCTTTACTTGTCTAAGTGGAATCTTGCTTAATTGTTAATGACTAATAATGGTCAATCTTCATATATGGTATCCTTTGTGTTTTTATCAACTTCTTAATTTATAATCTATTAATAATGGATATGTTATAATTATATGTATTGGTAAAGATTAGGATGTAACTCTTAAATGTGGCTTCAAAACATCATCACTCCTTTATATGCAAACCTTGACTAAAACTCCAAAACATGACTTTAAATCTTGTAGTCACAATTTGGTAAAATTGAGATTTTTTTGGTAATATGAGGGAAACATAAACAAACAAAAGAAAATAAACTACATATGAGGGAACAAAACTCCTCTCGCATCAGTGTCAAGGAGGTAACTCATCACTATCAAAAACTGAAAATGGTAAAACTAAAATTTAATTTCATTGTTAAAATAACTTTTATTTTATGTATTAGTCTCTTATAATCATCAATAAATAACATTTTTCACATGAATTTGACATTTAATAAAATGCAATTGTTTCATTCATAAAAAAATGCAATTCTTTCCTTCTAATTAAGTTTCTCACATATTTTGTAATATTTCAAGAAAAAATATCATACTATTAATTATAGTTCAGAGGTTTGAGACTTTGTTTCAAAGAATTGGGATAAAACATGTGAGATTTTTTACTTTTTGATTTATAAGTTTAAGTGATAAAATTATTCAAGCTATTGATAATAATTTTAAAAAATATATTTCACATTCAAAAATTAATTTTGTACCATTCGTGTTATGAAACATGATAGTGACAGTGATTGTGTGTTGTCTCTCTTACCAATAATGTAACATCCATAATTGTCGACTTCTTAGCAGCTGCACACTATGACACTTCACATGGTGACACTACACTCGACATTCTTGGTGGTTAGAATCAGTCACCGGTTAGAATCCTTTGTAACTAACCCTTTTCGATATCTCAACAATCAGCTTTGGCTGCTTCTAGGGCCAATAGTTGTCCCCACAAATCAATACAAAACTTTTTTAACGTGCTTTGTCTTCACTCACATGTTTTTGGGAAACACTCCCAAAGATCACCCATTTCATAATTGTTTCAAGCCAAACACGCTTAACTGTGAAGTTCTTAAGTGATGAACTACTAAAAAGATATATATATCTTGTTGGTATAAGTAATACCAATTAATTCCTTTAATATTCACATTTAATATATTTCAAAAACTAATATAAGAAATAGTTTCATGCCTTGAAAATGTTTTTGTAACACATCTTCATTAATATTTTTTCCATTAGACTTCTTTTATTACCACAACCTTGAGAGAATGTCACATTCACTTTAAGGAATAATGTGGAGCTAGTTATACAAGATTTTTTTTCTCTTAAAAGTTTATTATTTTTTTTAACCATAAGTAACAAAAAATTAACTTAAAATACTTGGTAAATCAAGGCATGAAGAGTTGAATATGTTTTTGTAACACATCTTCATCAATAATTTTCTCACTATATAATTTTAATTAAGAACTACTCTTTAAGAATATAGTACTAAATTATATTTGCCTATAGTTTTGAAATTTGCAATTGCAAATATAGCTAATTATGTCAAGCATATGAAAGAATCTTATTCTATTTTTGGTTGTATTTTTTATTAATCACTATTCCAAAGAAACAATGATTTCCACTAGTAAGTTACTTAGTTTTCAATTTCTCATATAAATGACGGCGAAGGAAAATTATTGCTTTTACACAATCTTGGAAGGATATTTGATTTTCTTCTTTAATAATGCCTCCAATATTTATAATATTAAGATAAGATGAATATCAACATCAAGTAATAATTATAGAATTCCCTTTAAAAATATCAAGAACAACAATTCTAGATTTATAAATTTTGGCACTTTAAAGACACTTGAAAATAAAAATATAAAGTTAGATATTTACTTAAAAATTTAAACAATAATACATTCATATATCGTGTTTTAGAATATGAACAATTATTTACTTTCATTGTACAAGTTGAAAAATATAATGCATGATAGAGTAAGCAAATTTGTAACTTCAAAAGAATCATGAAGGATTTTGCTACATTGTTAGAAACTTATTCATATTGATAACACATTATGAATGAAATAAATAGAGAAAGTATAAAAAAGATTAAGATTAAGAAATATGACAACTTTCTATCATTTTTTCATACTTTTGCCCGGTAACATTTTGTTAATAAAATAAAACAAATGTGTTTCAGTTGTTAATATAATGCATGCATCATTATATACAATTATTGCACTTTAATTATTCATATGAAAGGTTGTAGATATAAGCCTTTGCTAATAACACCTTAGTTTATAATCTCAATACTCATTAATCACATGGAAAACATGTAAATTTCATAATCACTAGGATTTTACTTTGATTGATATGATTGATGAGTTTTCCTTATGGGATTTGATGTTTTGAGGCATGTGGAAGTATTGTTGTTGCATTTATTGTGTTACGATTGGTTGTTGGGTCGTTGATGGCCAAAGGAGATCTTAGGGTTATGTTGTTACAATTTGTAGATTGCACTTTTGTACAAATATGACACCGGACATGAAATCATGTGAGGTCTATGTTGTTTCCTAGTGTATTTGCACTAAGTGAGGGAACTACTCTGAATGCGCCCTACGGTGCCTTAAGTGTGGAAATGGCTAAAGAACAAGTCCCAAATCATTGCATATCCATACTATGCACATACAATGGTGTGTTGAGAATGAGTTTAACATAGAAGAAATATTGAATTCTTGGGCTTTCACACTAAGCATCCCTCTTTATGTACTAAGTGTGGGACTTCCAAAGAGCAAGCATTAAGTCCCTACGCAATGGCGTTAAGTGTCAGGGCCACACATTACACATAAATTCATTTTCTAGTAGTGCTTGTGACAAAGACTCTATCTCTGACATAATGACATTGTTGGAGGGACTTTTGAAATTGAAGGAGACTCTTCAAATGTTGAAGTCCCAATTGGATTCCTTACCTTTCAAGTGGCATTGATTGATGTTGTTTTTTGAGGCTTCAAATCACCGCACTTTCAAGTTTCATCGATAGGCCTCATTAATTTACTTCCTTCCACTGTATTAATTTTCACATGGCTTTATATATGTTAATTTGGATGATAATATGAGTCTTGAGGAAGACTTTTTCCCCTTCTACATGCCTCTAGTGGTGGAAGATGAATGTGTTTGAAGATGAAGATGAATAAGCAACGATAGTGAGATCCTAAAGAAGTGATAAACAACTCTTTGAACCAGAGGGTATATAAGTATGAGATCATGACATAAGAGTGAAGTGATGCTTCTTGAAAATTTGAGCTCAATACGTAGTTGTAGGATAAATATAGGAAAAAATAATGTCAAGCATGTAAAAGCTAATGTTATATGTTTATGAAATTGTGAAACAAGGTTTTATGTATATTATGCATTCATGAGTCTTTCATTGCTTGTTGCATGTTTATAGTACTCATTAAAACATCGTCTCATTAATTTAATATTTATGTTTCAGGGTTGAACAAGTATCTAGGAGGACATGAGATGCCCATGGAGATACTTATGTTATATCTTCTTAGGCTAACTTTTTGAATCACAAATTATGTATTCAATTTATATTCTTTGTTTAGGGACCCTTATATAAAGAAAATTACTCTTACGTCATGCATATGATAGTATTACTTAGGAGTGATGTATGATTTTATTTTTATCTGTGTATTTGATATGAAAAACATGCATTTAAGATAATATTTCTTAGAGTGTTACAAATTACATTGTTTATGTGACATGTGTATTTGATTTTAAATGATTGCCTTGTTAGTGATTTCACACAGAAGTGCCATTTTTTTTAAAATTTTCTATGACATTGACCAAAATATGAAACAAATAAACTATACGCAAAGCTAATATATTGTTTTGTTGCCTTTGTAGTTTTTAAATATTTCTAAAGGATAATATTAACTTTCTATACTATAAATTTAACATTTTTTTTATTGTAGAACATATGTACGTAATTAGATTTTATTTTATTTTATAACACATGTCATATGATTTTTTATATTAATTAAATTATTGAATTAAATGAGTTTTTTAATTTTTAATTATTTTAAATTTTTTTAAAAAATTTCAATTAAAATCAATTATAGTAAAACATAGTGAAAAATTTTACAACAAAAATATTACTTTCTCCATTCTAAATTAAATGATATTTTAGCATTCAAAAAATATTTTCACATGATTAATAATTTCACTCTTAAGTGAAACTTCTATTCTATTTTTATACTTTAATAAATATTATTGTCTTAAAATATTTAATAATGTATTTATGAAAATTAATAAATACAGTAAAAATATTTTAATAAAACTAATCTCTAATAAATTATTGTTAGGGTATTCGTGGACTAATTCAGGTTGATTTTTGTCAAATTCAGAACTCAATCCAATTAAATTTGATCAGTTTGATTCGTCTTGATTTTCACAACTTTTTTTTAAAAATCCAACCCAACCCAGTCATGAATCGTTTTGTTCGGTTCTGGCAAATGGATTATCCATTTAAGTTTGATTTTTTTTTTCTTTTTAGAATTACTATCTTATATCATGATTCAACGAGATTTACTATAATAGTCTGAATCAATCTTACAAATTAATTTCTTACAATAAATTTTATTGCAACCAAATTTGCTACAACCATATTTGTTGCCACTAGATTTGTTAAAACAAATTAACAAAATACGATCTATTAATGTTATAAACATGAAAATAACAATGTATCTGAAAATAATAACTTAAAAAATTTCAACACTAATGATCCTTGATTCCAACCATCTCAATATTAGTAATACGTCAAACCAAACAATTCAAAAAAATTTTGTTGATATGTTTTAATAAGTTCAATTCGGTTTTGACCTAAATACATAAATAATCTAACTCAAACTATTCGGATCGATTTGGATCAATTCGGATTTACGGGTTGTCTCAAAATAATTACTTTTCTTGATTATATATATATATATATATATATATATTAATAATTTGAAAAGAATATATTTTCAAATTCGAAACGAATATGTATATTAACCTTAAACATTAATCAATTTAAAAGGAATAGAATAGGTTGCATTATTTTCAAATTCCTTTTAGGAATTTTCTTCTTATCATGTTTTCACTTTATAGAAGTACTATATTTTTTAACACATGAGAAAATCTAAAATAAAAAATAATTTCCATTTCTAAAAAAATAAAAAATAAAAAATAAAAAATAGTAAAATAGGAAATATTTTTGCAACTAAAGAGGCACTTTCACTTTCTTGTGAGAGGTGGACAGAGAGAGACTCAGGGAGAGAATGGAGAGTAGCGAGGAAGAAGATGATTTCCCTTCCATTGAGAGCATCATTCCCCAGTCCAAGGTTGACTCTCTCTATCAGTCTCACACCGAAAAGGTTCGCTGTTTCTATTCCTTCTTTTCGCAATCAACATCAAACAATGCACACTCTGAAGAAACCTTTTTTTTTGTTTGTTTGTTTAATTGCATGTTTGTGATGAAACAAAAACTTGTGTTTTTTTTTTCAGGGGATCAGGAAGCTTTGCTGTGAGCTCCTAGATTTAAAGGATTCTGTGGAGAACTTGTGCGGCAATATGCACTCCAAGTTCTTGGCTTTCTTGAGGTAAACATTTTGTGTATTGTTCTGAATCACAATTTATTTGAAGTTACCCACCAAGGAATTTCATGACCCTTTTATAAATTGGTGTGCCTTTTGTCTATATTGCACTGTTACAAGTTCAAGTACCAGCACACATATATGGGTATGATGGGTACAATGTTTTTAATTTCAATGGTGTATCGTGCTTTGGTCATGTGGCCATTAGCCTTGTTCGTGCAGATTTAACTTTTTGCGCTAACTAGTATTTGTTTCTTGAATCAATATTAGATGGTCATTTGTTTTTTGATTCTGCAGTAGAATCTTATTTCTTTGATTGGTAATTTCTTGATAGGAATTTATCTGTAAGTTTTATAGTTATTTTTCAAATTGGAATAGGAAGAATAGGAGACTTGTTGATTAGAATAAGCCGTTAATAGCTGTCTCAGAAAAGGGGGGAAATGGTTAACGTCTTGATAGGAATGAAAATGGGAGTGAAAATTCATAGATAAGTTATATTAAAGTTGTATTGAGAGTTGATTCATGAATTTATCACCTCCTTTCTAACCCCCCATACCAAACTGACATAAAAAGGTTTCATTTTCTTGATTGGTAAGTGATAAAACTATTATGAATAGAACTCTGATTTATTTGTTTGCTTGTTGCTTCACTAGTTATGGTGATATTTTTCAAAATGTTAATTAGTGAACAAAGTAAGTAACATTGTAATGCACCATTCCAGTTACAAGCATAGCTTGTTAAAGGTTTCTATATTGTATGGATGCTGCAGTGGAAGATGAGAAACAAGCTGGTATTGTTTTTATTTGTTTAGTTTTGTCAAGAAAAAGCTCAAGCTGTTAAAATATTGCCCAGTAAGTTGGTTATACTTTAGTATGTTCAACAGACCCTGATACATGAGTTATTTTTGGGCTTGAACTTGAAATGTGCACAAAGCACTAGCTCTCTTCCCTACCTTGTGCTGAAATTTAATTTAATTGGGGAATAGGTGTGAAAAGGATTGAACACTTAACTGTGTGGGTGAAAGACCAAGCTTCTCAAAAGCTTAAACTGTTAGTAGAAGGCCTACGAATGGTTCCTATTTTAATATTTCTGACAAGTTTGCGACCTGAACTATAAAACAACAGACTTTTGTAACAATTCAAATCACTTTCTTCAACCATATTATATGCATTCAAATTTTGTTGTTTGTTCTTGATATTATAGGATATCTGAAGAGGCTGTGGAAGTAAAGCATGAATTGATTGAGCTGCAAAAGCATATCTCAGCACAAGGTATTCTTGTTCAGGATTTAATGACTGGTGTCTGCCGTGAATTGGAAGAGTGGAATCAATCAAGCAACGATGTTGCTGAAATTCAGCAAGAACCTGAACTACCTGAACTCCTTGAGCCTTTACCAAATGAGAGAAATGACCAGAAAATATTATTCTTGGAAACCATCGATGTACTTTTGGCTGAGCATAAGTTTGAAGAAGCATTAGAAGCATTAGATGCTGAAGAAATAAATTCTGCAGAGTTGAAGGGCTCAGGGAATAACTCTTCAGATGATGTTTCCTTGTACAAGTCTTCCTTGTTGGAAAGGAAGGCAATGCTTGAAGACCAGCTGGTTGGAATTGCTGAACAACCTTCTGTTAGTTTCCCTGAGCTGAAAACAGCCTTAAATGGTTTAATAAAACTTGGAAAAGGTCCTCTAGCACATCAACTAATGCTGAAGTTTTATCAGTCTCACCTCCAGAAGAGAATTGAGGCTTTGCTTCCCTCAAGTTCTCTCTGTCCTGAAACATTTCCTTCTACATTATCCAAGATTGTGTTTTCTGTAATATCACTGACAATAAAGGAATCTGCTTTGATTTTTGGAGATAATACTGTTTATACCAACAGAGTTGTTCAGTGGGCAGAGTGGGAAATTGAATATTTTGTACGAGTGGTGAAAGAGAATGCACCCTTATCTGAGACTGTTTCTGCCTTACGTGCTGCTAGCATCAGCATTCAGGCTAGTCTGAACTACTGCTCAATCTTGGAATCACAAGGATTGAAATTGTCTAAATTACTGTTGGTGCTTCTGCGCCCTTCTGTTGAAGAAGTTTTAGAATCAAATTTTAGACGTGCTAGAAGAGTAGTGCTTGACATGGCTGAATGTTGCCCGTTGTCACCACAGTTTGCATCTTCACTTTCTGCAATTGCTAGTTCATCTAGTAGCATGCTTGTTGAGAGTGGAATGCGATTTATGCACATAGTTGAAGTAAGTAACTATATCACATGATGTGGCTATTTTCAAATGGATAATAATTATGTTATTTTGCCTACGCACTCTTTTCTGTGATGGAATTATGTAAAGTTTTGCAGGATAAGAAAAGCCTTTGCTTTAAATTTTGTCCTCGTTTCCTTTTCCATTTTCTCCCTGCTAGCTCTGTTATTAAAACATTTATTCTAGAGATATGCAGCATACTGTTGATCCTCATCTCAACAAAATATGTAATAAATTGGTCTGTTTGATAAGAAACTATTGATTAAGGTCCTCATAATATCAGGTTTTAGACCTTTAGTAAATGTTCCTTGATATCCATGATCTTCTGGGCATGAGGAATTAGCTAAAGTATTGACAGTTGATGTGTAACTAGTGCTAATGACAGTGCAACATATGTGCATACTTTTGCGATAATGTCAATATGTTCCTTTTATGTATGTTCACTTGTTTTGTTTATATCTTATTATGTATGTTAGAGATTGTCTTCACTTCAGCGTAAATGAATGAACTTGCCTGGAATTTTTCTCTGTCTTGCTATAACAGGAGATATTGGAACAGCTAACGCCAACGGTTAGTTTGCATTTCGGAGGAAATGTACTGAACAGAATCTTACAACTATTTGATAAATACATGGATGCTCTTACCAGAGCACTACCAGGTCCTTCTGATGATGACAATCTTCCAGAACTGAAAGAGGTCGCGCTTTTCAGAGCTGAGACTGACTCAGAACAACTTGCAATATTGGGAATAGCATTTACGATATTGGATGAACTGTTACCAAATGCTGTGTTATCAAGGTGGATGCTGCAAAGTGAAAGCAAGGCCAAGGAACCAAATAGTGGAGCAACAGAGAATGTAACCTTCAATACAAATGCTAGTGTAGAATTGAAGGAGTGGAGGAAACATCTTCAGCATTCTTTTGACAAACTTCGGGATCACTTCTGTCTGCAATATATTGTTACTTTCATCTATTCAAGAGAGGGAAAAACACGGTTGAATGCACATATTTACTTGAGTGATAACAGAGAGGATCTTTACTGGGATTCTGACCCACTGCCTTCGCTGCCATTTCAGGTCATTATTCTTATTTTTCTGCTTTTGCTGCTGCCCTTGTTTTTGTTCTCTATTTGTTTCTTTGATCATCCTTTTGCGTTTCCATGTTTCCTTTTTGGTAATGTTGCTGTTGATTGCATGTTTTTTCAGTCATTATTAGAAATTGATTTTCTGAATGAAGCTGTGGCTGTTATTTGCTCACTAATTTGATAATTTCTTGCATTATGCTATTTTACCGAGGTATGTATCTGTGCATCTGTCGGTCTGTGTCTATATATTTATTTACATGTTCATATTGAATTCTGGTGTTTTGTTTTAGTACTGACAAGTATAGCTATATTTTCAGGCATTATTTGCAAAGCTGCAACAATTAGCAACTGTGGCTGGAGATGTATTACTTGGGAAAGAGAAAATACAGAAAATGTTGCTAGCTAGGTTAACAGAGACTCTTGTCATGTGGTTGTCTGATGAGCAAGAGTTCTGGGGTGCATTAGAGGATAATTCAGTTCCTCTAAAGCCACTTGGTTTGCAGCAGGTATTTTATATATATATAAATATATATATAATTGAACACTTTTATGTCCAAATTCTGTCATCCAAAATACTTTTAGGTCTTAAGCTTTACCCAGCACAGTCTTGATGCATCATTTGTAGAATATTTGGTTAAATCAATATTTTCTCACAAATAGTGTCGTTTATTTGGCTTGTCAAATAAATAATTGTGATGGTTATCATGGGAGCCGTAGATTGCATCTCGAGAATTTGTTATCAACCACAATTGAAGATATAATGCATATCATTCATCATTCATTCATTTGATGTATGTCTTCAGTATCATTATGCAATAAAACCTATGTCTTAAGAGAAAATTACTTAATATCATGCTATTATTGCTCTTTCCCATTGGAAAAATTATTATAGAGAATTATTGTCTTTCTCTTTAGTTTGGTAAAATTTTGTGGATAGGGTTTCTTTCTCTGCACTCCTCTCACCCATAGCTGTCTTTTTGTGACAGTTAATTCTTGATATGCACTTTACTGTTGAAATTGCTCGCTTTGCGGGGTATCCATCTCGACACATCCATCAGATAGCATCAGCTATCACTGCGCGTGCCATCCGGACCTTCTCTGCTAGGGGCATTGATCCACAAAGGTATTCTTGATTTCTGCATTTACCATTCCTTGTCCTCAGTTGTATTGTGTTCTAGTATTCTAACACCAATCATTTTTCATGATCAATTATCAGTGCACTTCCTGAGGATGAATGGTTTGTGGAAACTGCAAAGTCAGCAATAAACAAGCTCTTGCTTGGGGCATCAGGGTCTGAGGCATCCGACACCGATGAAGATCACATCATTGTTCATCATGACGAAGTTGTCTCAGACTCTGATACTGTTTCATCCCTGTCTTCTATGGAATCAACCGAGTCTTTTGCATCTGCTAGCATGGCCGAACTTGACAGCCCCTCTAACTTGTCTGATCCAGATAATTGATTTTTTTTTTCTCTCTGGATTATTTAAAATATAGAGTAGTTGTAGTTTGAGATTTTGAGAAAAATGTAAGTGTCCTCAGTTATCAAATTTGCAATGTCATGGCATATTGTAGGACATGTTCATAGACCGTGCTAGGGGATAGGAAGATCCCTTGGATTTAAATTAGGGTCCAAGAGTAAGTGTAGATTGATATCTCATGTGTATATTTTGAAAGGAGGGTAAGGTGGCTTGGGTTTCTCTATTCCCGTTTTTTTTTTTGTATTGATTGATATATTTTTGGTCGACATATTTTGATGATGGCTCTTTCTTTTTGCACATTCCCTTTTAATATTTTATATGCTAAAAATGTTTCTTTCCTCTCATCCTTGATACCTCTTCCCCGAATGCATTAAATGAGTTTCATAAAAATTATTGAATGTGTTTAATAAAATTAATTAAATGCATTTCAAATTTCATTTATGAAAGTATATTAAATGCATTTAAAAAATTCATTTATGAAAGTATATTAAATGCAAAAGTTAATGCATTTTGAAAATTAATTTCCAGAATGCTTTAAATGCGTTTCATAAATTAATTTCTGGAATGCATTAAATGTTTTTTTTTTTTTACTGAGAATGCATTAAATATGTTAGGTAAATTAATTTTTGAAATGCATTCATATTTACATTTATTATATGATAAATGCTAACTAGCATCCTTAGAAGATTGGTTAAATAATTAAAAGAAGAATTTTTATTTATTTATTGGCTAAAATGCATCTTCAAATGATGTTAACTTTAGTCTTTTTGATGAATCCTCATTCATTGTGATTCATATGAAAGACATAATGTTGCTTCATGTATTTTCTACTACTGGCAACTTCAATAATCTGACGAATCTTTATTCAATGTGATTCATATGAAAAATATAATGTTGCTTCATGCATCATTATGATGTTAACTCCAGTTTCATGCATCATTATGATGTTAACTCCAGTTTTCTCATGAAATCTCATTACTTGTGAATCATATGAAAGACATGTTGTTGTTCCATTATTATGATAATGTAGATGGAAAATCATTAAATGTTCTTATAGGAATATTTGATGAGATAACATCATAAACTTCTATTCCAAACATTCTAGTGTGAGCTTGTTGCAACTTGTTATGTCTACTAGTGTGAGCTTGTTGATAATTATATCCTTGACATTTAAGCATTGGTCTCAGATTAGATAGACCACTATAACATAAACAATCTTCAAAGTATTGTAGTTGTATTATAATGTGAGGAAAAAATAATATCTCTATCTTCATGATAAATTTCATCCAAAATTGAAGCCATATTAGCTCAAGACTTCTTCATGAAAGTTGTACATCTTTATTTTAGCTATCCACAACCAATGAGATAATCTCAAACACACTTATACGACTCAAGCAATCTTCAAATTACTACACACATGTCAAATTATCAAGGTAGATCAACATCTATAACTTTAGTTGATTTTTACTTTGAGATGAAGTTGATTTTTCAATCTTGTCTATTTTTGAACTTGTTGCTTTCTTATAATTTTTTTATTGAGAGAAATGTTCTTCTTGTCCTTGAGTTGGTGATTACTTTTCATGTGTGGAATTTTCTCTTCATTTAGTGAGTTATTGACTTCATTGTAGTGTATATATTCAAGGACACTCTGAGTCTTTTTTTTTTTTGAGCTTTCAAGCCTGTCATCTTTCTGAGTGACTCATATCATCCCTTTGAGTATATTTCAATTGCTATTCTTTTCAGAACCTGTATTTCTAAATACACTTAAAAAAACTCATCAATAGGCTAGATTCAAAAGGCTAATGATTTGGTTTCTTAGAATTTGTGTTTAGAAGGTTTGTAAAAATTTAAACACAGAAAGGGTTGCAGACTCAACAACATGTACATGATAAAAACTTGTGTTGTAACTTGAATGTTTATCTTCTCCCTATGTTATACCTTAGTGCATATCAATCAATTCTTAATTGTGAAATCTTGAAGAATAGATTTTATAATATACACAAATCTTCATATAGTGTTTACCATTGATTTTTTCTTCTTCTGTAATTTAGTTTTTATACTACATTTATCATAAGAAACTCACTAGTATTGGATTAGTTGTAAAGAGAAATTAAGGAACTTAATTATTAAAGTCTTAGGTTCAAATTTTAGAGCTGCCATTGTACAAAAAAATAAATCCTAAACATTGAATCTTATACAAAATAAAATAGAGATATCAAAAGGTCCAATAAATGAGGGTTTGTGTAAGATAATACAAAAATTTTCCATTAATAACTACTAGTATGTTTAATTCTTTCGTTTTATTTTTATACTAGAAATATTGTAAAAAAAAAAAAACCTTGCTAGTACGTGCTTAGGGATAAGCAGAAGTAGGTAGCTCACATAAAATTTTAGGTTCAAATTTTAGTGTCACCATTACACGAAAAAAAAAAAATCCTAAACCTTGTACTTAGGGGTGAAAATAGGCCGAGTTGAGCTAGGCTTAAGCTTAACTTGGATTAAAAATATATATGAGTTTGGCATGTTTACCCGCCAAAGATTTTTTTAAGGGTTCGAGTATGACCTATATAAAAGTCTTGCCTGACCTACAAATATATTTTAAGGGATTAGTTTGTGATATTTTAATACTAAGATAGATGTAAAAATATGTATGCAAGACTTTATAAGAATCAAATTTAACTTATTTATATGATATTAACATATTTTTAAGGTTTAATATATATAATATTCATTATTTTATTTTAAAAAAAAATTGTAATAAGGTATTTAAATATGACAGTTTTTTTCCCAATAAATTTAATTATAAACTTTAACTTGTTTTTTTTTTTTTTTTGTAAATTAACATGATTAACATTTAAAAAGTCAAAGTGTAAGATTTTAATAAATGACCTAAGGCCTAATCTGTTTAACTAGATAGACTTTAATTTACAAAAAAAATTATCTTGACCTATTTTCTAAAAAGGTTTAGTTTAGGCCAGATGTAGGTTAGGCCATAGACTTCTACCGAACAATCTAACCTATTTTCATTGCTACTTATACAAAATTAAATAGAAATAACAAAAGGTGCAATACATCAAGGATTTGGATAAGGTAATCTAATAATTTTCCATTAATAACTGTTAGATATTTTTTTTAATGTCATACTATCATATCTAATACTTATTAACAGAAACTTATCATTTACCATGCTCCATAATACTACCTTATACATACCCTTAAATCAAAGATTATCTTGCTCTTCAATCTCAACCTCATTCTCTTCCAAAGACCTTCCCATGGTTTCCCTCGTGAAAAAGTAGGTGATCACCATTCCCAATAAGCACACCCCTCCAAGTATAATAAGGGACACTTTCATCCCAATTCCCTTAGGGTACCCATCCTCCTTCTTTCTATGTGAAGCCCAAAGAAACCCCACAGACCCAATAATTGCCCCAACCTTGCCAACTGCCCCAGAAATGCCATGACAACTTGACCTAAACCTAGCAGGAAAAAGCTCAGCCGGGACTATGAAAGTAGTAGTGTTGGGCCCAAAATTGGCAAAGAAAAAAGCAAGTCCATACAACACCATGAACACTTTATTCTTATGATGTTCCTTGGTGGTCCAATAAGAGTAATAGGGAATTCCAATGGAGAAAAAGGCCAATGCCATGAAGAAAAAGCCCATCATTTGGATTTTGACCCTTCCCCATTTGTCAATGAAATACATTGAGAAGAAGTAGCCAGGAATTGTGGAACAAACAGCAATAACGGCTTGGATCCATGCAGCATGGAAAGTCTCTTGATACACATCCACGTCCTCCTTTTTGTCTAGGTAGCGTTTGTATATTTCACTTTGGAACAAAACTTGGCTATAGAACACAATGTCCACAAGGAACCATGTGGAAGAACATGCAAATAGGTCAGGACCGTGCCTACGCAAGAATTCCCTTGAAAGTAGAGGGTAAGGATGCGGGGTTGGTGGCAAAGGATCTTCTTCAGCAATCTGGCTCAGTGTTACATCAAGGACTTTCTCCATGTCCTTTGCTGCTTGCATCACATTTTGCTCCACTAATGCTGTGTACCTAATGATTGCACATCACAATCTTTAGTTAAGAAACATACTAAATATCTTAATGTATATTGACATTATTATGTGAGTTTAACTTTAATATACCGATGATGCAAAGATTGACTATTAATTAAAAATAGTCCTGTATATATAACATTTAAAATAATGGAAAAAAAGATTATATATTGAAAATTTAAAATATTTTATATCGTTATTTAATTATAATTTATTATATATGATAAATTTATTAACTTTTATGATAATTATTTTAAAAATTATATTAACAATTTTTTTGTAATTAAACGAAAATGTAAAAATATTTTATATCATTATTAAATGATGATTAAACTCTATTATAATAGCCAACAGTCATACAATGTATGATATTATTATTGAATAACATTAAAAGTCTTTTTTTTTTTAAGTCTGGATTGAAAAAAATGAGATTTAAACTTGAGACCTACAAATTATTATCCAAATTTCACTGTTAGGTCGAGTCTAATAGGATGTAAAACTTTATGGTTAGTTTATATTTTAATTAAATTCTTATCTTTTTAAACCTTAGTATAATACAATATATGTTTATTTATTTATTTATTGTATCTGATCGCATGGCGCACAGTCTGATTGGTACTTGGTGCGTGCTGGTTAAGACAAGGCATAAAATACATATTCAAATTCAGTAATGCATTGTTTATGAAATGTTTGACTTTGACCAAAAAATACTCTTACTTTTTCCTAAACACTATGACGAAGGTAATTTCTTTTTTTTTCATTCAAACGAAATTATTATTTTTCAACAAACTTATCCAAATAAAATTTGATTATGATTACAATTGATTATAATAATCATCAATTTTACATATAATTGATTATTAAAATAATATAATTTTCACAATTATCACAAACACATCCTTAGTTTTTCACAATTATCACAAACACATCCTTAGTGAATAGTGATAGACGAAAAATACTACTGATATTTTTAAGATAATATTAATTATTATTTTTTAATTATATATTCTTGCCTTTAGTCAATTCCTAAAACTCTTATATATAATATATTTATTATAAATAAGACAAATAATGGTTGAGGGTGGTTAAAGTAATAAATTCAACCTAAATTCAAACAAACGATTGATAATATTTTGATTTTTTTATAATATCAAACATGAATCACGAGAGCTCCTTAAACAACTCTATAATTAATCAACCTTGCCATTTTTTCTTTTCGGCTAACGCAACCTGGCATTCTTTAATTTTAAGGGTGCACGTACAGTTCTTGGTCTTTTTGGTGTAATCAACTTGATTTGATAAATGCGAAAATTTCAACGACATGGATGATGGACCTGATGAATAAGAATACGAAGCCATAGGTTCCTTCAAACTCTATTTTTCCCTTGACTAAAACAATTCTAATTAATAAGTGGCTAAACTGAATAACTGATTCCTTGCACGCCAAAGACAAGGATTAATAAGTGCATACACAAAATAAAATGAGTTACATTTTTTTAAATTAAAAAATTTAGTTGAATTGAGTTTCGGAGATTTACTAAAATTAATTAAGGCATACCTTAAAAGGCTCAAGAAACATTTATGGAAATACATACACATTATTTATTAATAAAGATTGTATGACAAATTATTTAAGTTAATTTTAATTTTTTTTACTAGTGATAAACTTATTTGAATATTTGATAAATAAATTTTTCTAATAACTTTTAATATCTTTTTTTTGAAATATTACTTAAAACATTAATTTCTAACTTTTTATATTTTATTCGGATTTATCCTTAAAATATTTATTAAGTATATTTAATTATCCTTGTTAAATAAAACATGAATTTATTATTTATTTTCACTCATTTCTCCTGCACGATTTTTTATATTACACTATTTTATTTTAATCATTGTACTATATATAATATTTACTTTAGTATTTCAATATTATATTTCAATAAATTCATAATGATAAATATTATATTTTTACATTTTAATTTTCTATTATTTTTTGAATAATTTTAATTATATAATTTATTAAACTCCTAAGTAATGAGAGAAGTTGTGATCCCAAGTTGAGACTAAGACTAAAGAGCAAAAGTGACTTACAAGCTCTTCAGTCGAGGCTAAAGGAAAAGAGTGAACTAGATAAGTTAGTGTTAATGTTTCGACCTTAAATTCAACCGACATCTAGGATATATGTATTCAAGGGATTGTCCTTTAGATGCTCAATTAATTGTTACAATTTTATCTTTGTAGAAGACATTTCATAAGAGGAAAATGCATTTACAAGCAATCTCTTGAATTTGACTCTTAAGCGAAAGCTATGTATAACTTTGTAACTATTACAACATAACTATTATGCTAATTAACAAAAGTGATGATACTCATTCATCTTATTTTATGTTTTTGCTTCTTATTTACACATTAATTGTGAAAGAAATTCAACAAGGAAAAACATCAGCTTGTCTTTGTCAATTCCGTTTTATAAGGTTATGCACCAGAACAAGCAATTTATTATATAAACACAGCGAGACAACATCCCTTTCACGCCTATTCAATGGATGGACGCAAGAAATAAGTGATAATAATAAGAGTTTAATGTCTATCAAAAATAATTTTATACTTTCATTCAATTATATTTTACGATATAATAAATTTAAAAATATATTATGAATGAATATGTGTCAAATTTTTATACTGTGCGTGTATAGTTTTATTGAATAATGAATAAATTAAAAGAAAAGATGAAGGTGGAAAGTGAAGAAGTGAATGGGAGCAGGTACCTGGCGGTTTCGGGCATCATCATGCGCCAGTAGTAAGTCATGGCTGCGGGGACAGAACCGAGCATGAGTATGAGTCTCCATGCCACGTCAGCCTCGGAATTCTTGGACGCTGCGCCGAATATGGAGCACACTGCCATGGTCACGGTGGAGCTGGCCAATATGCCGAAGCCTTGCATCGAAAACACCGCCGCTATGAACGACCCTCTTGTCTTCTTGTTCGCAAACTCCGACATTATGGTAGAAGACAGAGGGTAGTCTCCTCCAATACCCAGCCCCAAGAAAAACCTAAACCAAATCAACCATTATAATTATTAGTACTACTTATTAACAAAAACTTGATAGAAAAAATATTTTTTTTTAGAATTTGCTTAAATCAGATGAAATTTATATATATGACAAAATTCGCCATCTAAATATTTAATAAGTTGTATAAAAATAATTTTTTTTCTAAACTTATGTATTCTTGTTAAAAAATAACTCGGTTGAGTTGAGTATGATTATTATAAATGATAAAATTCTTCTTTTAAATATTTAATATAATTATATACTTATAACTTAAATTTGAAATATTTGATTAAATTGAAATAATTGAATTAATTCACATGCTTGATAGTAATATAATGATAAACTAAAATTACTAATTAAATTGAAATAATTTCATATCATTTATTCTACACAGTTAATAATATATACTAGAAAAAGAAATTCAAACAATCAAATCAAAAATTACTCGTTAAGTTTGTTGGAATAATGCATGACAATTGATTTACACACTAAATAGTATATAAAGAAGATTTAAAGAATTCATAAGAAAGATTTTTTTTAAAAATTATTTCAATAAATTATATGGTTTAATTTGATATATAACTTAAGTTGTTCATTACATTAAGTTTGAGAATAAAATATAGTGTTGTTATTCTTTCATAATTGGATTTAGTTTTGGTAATCCAGGTAAAATTTATATATTAAATGTTAAACACACGCGTGTACACACATGTAAATGAAACTTAAATTAAGGAAATGAAACCTAGCCCACTCTAATTAGAGAAAGCATTAAAAACCGTTAAAAAAACAAACTATATATAAATTTTGTCCTAAGTTTGGCCAAGTTAATATTTTGAATTATTGGTAACAATGCAAGGCAGACCTGAAGAAGCCAAGAGTGAGGAGAACGCAGGTTTTTCTTATGCAAATGGAGAAGCCAGAAGCCAAGGAGCTGAAGACCATCAACAAAAGAGCGAATCCGTACACTCGCCGTCGCCCCTTGAGGTCGCCAAGCCGGCCAAATACCAGCTGGCCGACGGCGGTGCCCAGCAGGGCGACGGCGACCAAGGCGGACACGACCTCCGGTGGGGTTTCGTACCGGTTTTCACCTTCGCGGTGGCCGTAATATACCCTTCCAATTATCTTGATGATGAGAGTGATTGAGAAGAGGTCGTAGGCATCGGTGAAGAGCCCCATCCCTGCAATGATGATGGCTTTGAAGTGGTAGTATTGTGTCCTTGCTGTGTCTAGGGCAGACAACACCTTCAACCTAGCCATTTAGCTTCTTCAATATTATTTTCTTAAAGTCTATATATATGATATGTGTCAAAATGTTTGTGGTTACTAAGGCCTATGGGAGTTTTGTGCCATGGTCGTTTAGGTTCTGACTTTTGTTAATTGGTCTCAATATATATGTGTAATCATATATTTTGCCTAAGTATGAACTGAGGCACCTAATAATATAAGGGCCAAAATTGATGTTTGTGCTTTAGCGGGGAAGGTTCGGGCTTGTTGGCGTATATGCTATTTTCTCGTGAGATTAATTTGTTGTATTTATCGAGGAAATTGTAGGGAAAATTAATTGGATTTTAAGTCAATGCCTAATGTTGTGAAGAACCAATTGGGTTTTAAGTAAAACCCATGACTGCATCATTCTACTAAAGATGCGAATCAAATGCATCCTTGAAACATTTTACGTTCATATTATATTTGCCATCTGCAGTTGCCGGCGTCATCAAGGGGTCCAGCAGGTTTGCAGTCTGACCCATTTTTTTAGTGGCAAAGATTAAAACTATAAAGCATAGACGATCAAGGGAAGCACTTGACAATTTTTCTTTAGGGACCAAAATAATAAAAATTATAACGTGTATATTAAATATAATAATTTTGATAATATTATTTTATAGGTATTTCTTTTTAAAGGCATTTTATAGGTAATTTTGAGCATTTAATGATATTATTTTTTTGTTAATTAAATATTTTTTGATATTTAACTATATTTTTAATTTTTTTTCTACTTTATTAATAACACTTTTTAGTTTTTTTATGCCTTGGGCTCTCATGTATATACTACTGAATTAAAAAAAATATAAGATGTAACACCTTAATTTTTTTTCTTTCTAAAATATAGTTTTAAAATTATTTAAATAATAAATATTGTGAAATACACTTCATTAAATTTAGTTTTCATTTCTAAGTTGATAAAATATTTTAAAATATCTTTTTTTTTCTTTTGGGAAAAGAAGGAATATGTACACATATATATTAAGGGATGCACATATAATTAAAATGCTCATGAATAAAATATATTGTCAAAAAGCGTTCTATATTGAAAAATCATTTTGAAAGTTATTGTCATTTTCGAGGAGTTTTGCACTAATGAGTCATGAGTAACCACATAAGGGAACTTGACACCACACTTTAACCCAAAACCATAAGGCTCACTTATATGGCGCTCAACTTTTCCACTTTAACATGCCGTCGACTCTGATACCAATTGTTGGAAAATTGAGGGGAGTAAACACCGGGAAGATTTACACCAATGAGCCATGAGCAACCACATAAGAGAATTTGACACCACACTTTAACCCAAAATCTTAAGACTCAAGTTTATGGGTCTTCTCCTCACTTATATGGTGCTCAATTTTTTCACTTCTACTGGATGTGGGACTTCACCTCACACTTATACTCCAACATGTCAAGAGTAGCAAAGTCAGGCCTGTGAGTTACCCGTGCCAAATGAGTGCACGAAATTTTGGTTAGTCACCACTCGCTAATTTTCCTAGGTTCTTTCAACCTCTCTGTCCACTATACTCTAGTGTATTTCTGTCCATCATCCACTTCCTCAATGTAACCTCACATTCTCATAGAAGAAAATAGAACCATTGTTTCCTTAATCTTTATCCAATCCTCTTGACTGTTACTGCAGCATTGCTTGCGTAGCCCTTGTGCCACGTGCATCAACGAACACATACAAACCAACAAGAAATAGGGACGAGACTAAGCCTATGTACTATTCTCAAGGAACTAGTCACGACCCCTTAAGTGGTAAAACCACTTGTCACATAAAACAATCGGACAACATAACGACTATAATTATAGATATCTAAACAAACATAACAAATAATTTGTCGAGGGTCGAACACCTCCGGACCCAAACTACAACGCGTACAAATAAAAATGGTAATATGTAGACATATATATGATATAAAATAAATTCACATGCCATAGATATAATTGTTAGAGTTCACACTTTGTCGGTCTTACCATTCAACAACAACAATAATAAATATACGTGCATGCATTTAAGTAATTTTATCAATAGAGAATCATCACAATTTCAGAACATGCATCAATCATTAGAGTTTGCTGTTTATCTCAACAATCATATAACAATTAAATCAATAATTTCAAAAATAAATAATTCTAAAGTAATTTATCTAGAAGCACAAATTTCAATGTTAAGCTATCAAAAGTTACTTTGCCACTCCAATTTATAAAGTTTCACTCTTAGCTTTTTTTTAATGTTCTGGGTGCTTTGGGAATTAGATTTTCATAAATCTTATATACTGCCCTACATTTTTAAACCAAAAAAACCTCATTTTTGAGGTCAAAATTTTAAGAAAATAGTTTATATTGCTGAACACTCAGTCCAAGTTTGTGACAAATTTTCATTCTACAAAAGGTCTTTAAGCTTGTTTAATTCATAGCTTTTGTTAGGAAACTCTTATTTAAGCGCAATTTAAGGCTAACTCTATATTTTAACATGCAAATAGCTCATTTTTGGCATAAAAAATAAATAAAGGAAAACAACTCAGCAAACAAATTTAGGGAAGGAGAACAAGCACAAAATTTCAAGACAACATATTCAAGGAAGTTTAACAACAAGCATGGGGTTCAAGAGTTAGAGAGATCCTCCTTACCTGTTGATGAAACTCACAAAATTTAGAAGGAAGAATGAAGGATGTTTAGCTTTCAAAGGTTTCCCTTCATGAGTAAAAATGACAATTTTAAGTTAATAGAAAAGATAGAATAAGAAAATGAAGACAACTCAAGTCTAGAATAGAGAATGTAACTTATTTACTTAAGCTTGATGGATTAATGACTCAAGAGCACTAGAAAGATCTTGGAAGAAGAAGCAAAATGGACCTCTCTCCCTGAAGGTACACCAGTGCAGAAAATGCCTTCTACATAAGTTATTAGCAACATTCTACGTCGATTTTGCACCGTCTTCGAAGCCGCCATCGTTGAAAGCAAAGACTTTCAATGACGGTCGTAAACCACCATTGTCGAAAGGTCATCGTTACAAAGACGTTTTTTGTTCAACACCGTCTTTGCAAGTAACCATTTAACGACAGATTTTACGTAAATATCGTCATTGAATTGTATCATTCAACGATGGTGGTTATGATGAAACCCGTCATTGAATGGTATCATTTCTAAGACGATTTTTAAGTATACACCATCGTAGAAATGATACCATTCAACGAAGGTTATTCGCTAATAACTGTCTTTGAATGCGTTCGTTTAATAGGTCAATATTTTATACATATATGTATAAAATATTATCAATTAAGTAATTACAACACATATGTATTCATTGGTAATTACAACACATATATTCCCTTGTTATAGTAAAAATGTATTAACCCTAGAACTAAGAATTTATTCTACCATCCATTGCATATCAATTAAGTCATCACATAAAAAAAGCTAAGTTATCATTGAATATACAAGAACTCATAACTAATCATTCCAAATGACTAGTTATCATTCTTTCTGTTCTTTGTTAGGAGATACAGGTATACCTAACGAATACAATTCCAATCATCCAAGCAAGCAAATAAGGTATACTAAAGCTAAGTGAATCCATTTCAAGACGGTAATTTGAATAACAAAAGTAATCATTTCACGAACAAAAAATACACCAGCAGGTAAAGCCACATAGAAGCTGACTGAATCTATTTCATTAAGCCAAACTTATCAGGAGAAGGTGATGTTAGCAACACCAGTCCAACATCTACTAACAGGCCCAATAGGTGCATTAGGAAACCAACCCATCTCAATGACTACATTTAGTCACGTGGGTAAGACAAGCAACAAGCAGAGTGCATAACCATGAACACCACTAATAATAGAATCTGTTATAACAAAATTGTACATGTATACCACTTAGTTGGTTATTTAGTTTTGCAATTGTGCAGTAGCTCTATATGTTCAAGCTTTCACTATAAATATTGTACTAAAGTATGTGGTGCTAAGCCATATTCACAAATTGTGTACTAAAAAACATATTATGAATGACTTAAACTAGGGTCACCAACTGAAATAAGATTTATGCGTGAACAAACCATTTCAACATAATCAACTCTCTCAGGTGAATAATCAGTATGATATGAAGTCCTTCATCCTCTTAAAATCCAACATCTTTCAGCACAATTCCTAATCAGAGCTAGATGCATAACACAACAAACCTCATTCATTTCATGTGCCAGATCCTTCAAGGTATCCAATCCCTCTGATATGATATCAAGTCCTTCATCCTATACAAATTAAAATTAAAATTAAAATTTGAATCATCTTAACACTGCATTAGTATATTAACAATAAATATTGTAATAAACATAGTTATATGAAAGATAAGGGGGTGAGAAAGAAAAACCTTGATTCTCCAGTCTTAGGCTTCTTAGGATCCACAAAATGAACAATTAAAGGATGATCACAACCCTAGGTGATTAAAAATAAGACTTTAGCTAGCATTTGAAAGTGGATAAAGTAATATGTATCAATTAAATAAATTAGTTTTACTCTCATCATGAAGGTTTTATTTAGCCGTTTGATTGTAGCCAATGCCATTTCTCTATTAGAAAATTTGACAAAAGCATATCCTTCAAAATCAAGAAAGGCATCCACATAACAAGTTAGGTTAAAATGAAAACCATGGCCATGAATAATAAATTGATGACATATATGTTCCAAATTTTAAGTAATTTTATGGTATAAATATTTTTTCTATTTTCTTCTATATTAATTCAAAATTAAATAAATTGAAATAACAAAGTTATTTTTCTTTGTTTTTGTTTTAATATTCATTTTTCTTTCTAATAGAAATAGAATTCTATTCTAGAATGATATATAAAATAATACGAAAGATATTCATTATCATTAGATTAGTTTACTCAATTCATGAGTTGATTAATAAGTCTGTTGATTTGGAATATAAACATTTATGGTAATAGATAGCCTCTGTTCAGTATTAGAGAGGTAAAAAAACAAACATCAAGAAAGATACATTAGTATGATCCCCTACATATTCCCCAATACCCAGATATTCAAGACACCTGGACTCTACCCTCCCAAATCAAATTCCACTCCAAAAATCCAATGCTTGCTCTTTGCTTTCCCCTCATATTATTTATATTGTCATTCCTTTCTCCAACTAAGCAATTAACGGTAGGGATCTCCTAACATTTTACTAGTACTTTTTTCTACAAAAGCTGTCATTGTTGAAGCAAAATTTAGTTAAGTGAGATTTGACAGAAAGAGAAAGAGTTCATTTTCACCCACTGCCTCACACTATCTCTCCTATTTATTATTCTAGCTCTATCTACAACTTCTTTCCTTATAATGGAAATGTTGGATAAGAAATAAAAGACAGAATCAAATACAAGTCCATTCCTTAAAGCCACAGATATAGTATGAAAAACATAGCATGAAAAGATCAAGGACCAACCATGAGTGCTTTTAAAGAAGATATGTTCAACATGCCCGTAAGGGGAAAATATCTGCATGAATATGCATACAAAACTCAGAAACACAACATGAATATTATAAAGGATATTCCACAATATCACATATAAAAGAAAATGCAGGGCTACCATAAAGAAAAAAATTATCATACCAACCCGCTTAAACTAAATTAGGCTGCAAATGGTTACATATGTACCTATTGGTAACTATCATTTTTTGCTAGCTGTTAGCCACATACCAACATCATGAGAAGTGTCCACATGATAACTAATATTTTTGTATCTAATATCTATATCTGTTCCAATTTAATAGGAGCCACTAGGGCAACATTTCCATCCAGCCAACCTAGGATGTGGGTCTAGACACATTTCTACAACTAGAATTTACGTATCCTTCAGCTAAATACAAAACCATGGATATGGTCATTGTCATGAAAAATAGTAACTCAAGTTCAGGCAATGGAAAAATATATATGGATTATGGATGAGTGTGAATGGTGAAACATACTTCTTCAATTTCCTTGTTTGTAGCTTCTTTATTGATGGAACTAACAAAAACTTTATCTGCCACCTCTGAAAAAAATATAGAAACACAAGAAACAATAGGAAGTGATAAATTGAGCACTAAAGAATAACATTTTAAATTAGGAAATCATATAATCAAATAGTAGGCAACATATATCTTGGAAAAAGATGAGAAGCTTGCCTTCTAAGGGATCTTTCTTTTCCATGTTATGACAGAACCCTCGAACCCCTACAAAAAGAATAAAAAAGATTCACATAAATTAAACACAAAAGAGTATACTGCTTTTAAATTATTCATTACTTGCTGGAGAAAGTAAACCATATTCTATGCCATATTCTCATAATAGGGTGAACTCTTAAAAGCTTTAAACATTAAAAAGAGGTTTACAAAAATTCACAGATATTCAAATATGGGAATAATACAGGCACAATAACCTTTTAATTTTATACCAAAAGGATTACCCACCCGCATAAGCTGTTGAACAAAAAGAGTAATATCCTTTCCAACAATAGGAATCGATTTGATGCTACTCCCAATAACATAGCCATCTGTAACAGGTACAACAGGAATCGATTTCCAATGTCTTCATTTACCGGCTTAGCCTGTGAGACTGTTGCCATGTTCGACGATTCCCCATGTCATATCCATTTTGTGTAAGTCGGAACTATCCCATCACAGATAAGATGAGATCTTATGTCCTTTACTGTTTGTCGTCTCCCATTTGCATAGCTGACACATGGACAAAAATATTTCCCCCACAGAGATAGAGCATTAGATTGAGCAAACTGCAGAAAATCTTCAACACCATTCTAAGTTATCCGACATGCATGAAAATCTCACTTTTTTCCTTAAAGGTGTGGCCTTATCCCGTTCAGAAAGCCCCTGTTTAAAGTACATTCGGACGAATGGGTACGCTTGGTTATTTATTAATTTTGCCTAAATTTCGGCAGCATTTTGCATTGATCTCTAAGTACACGACATGAAAGTGATGAAATCTAAGGATCCACCACTTTCAAGTATGCACCTAGAGAACTAAGTGAAATGTAGTATACCAAAATTTTGACCAATATAACAAATAAATAGTTAACCCATGCGTATGAAAGTACTATAAACAAAGAGCCCTCCTAAGCTGTCCAAACGGACAATTTAAGATTCAACACATTGATTAATGCAAAATGTCCGTATTAATCAATGTATTGAATCTCAAACGGGAAACTAAGGTTCGCTCACAATGCACATAAGTGTTTATATAAAACAATACACAGAAAGCAACAAGCTAAGCATGTAACAATTTTGGAGTGTGGGACATACAACAACATACCTCGAAAGATAGTCACCAAATACAAGGAGTATGTCACTTCCAGTCTTGAATGGGAAGCAGACGACACAGTCCAGAACACACAACATAATTCCTCCTTTTGTACACAACACTGTAGTATCAAGCAAAATATTGAAGTAGTAAGAAGTCAAATATGGTTGAACATCACTAAATTAGCATTAACATTATTCTCATTACTCCATAATATATAAAATATAAAACCACATTCAACAACATGAACTACATTGCAATATTATTGCATATTGTGTTCCATTGGGTATAACATTACAAATAGAGGTAATTCCATTCCTCCAAACAAAGCAGTGGCACAACTAAAACAAATTGGTAAAGCATACACAAATGGTCAATGAGAGGTAAATGATTTATGATATTATTTATTTGTTGTTAATAATTAGTATTTTCTAACATGTATTAACTTTAGCTGCTTAACCTAATATTTTGGTTTCATTTGCGAACCAAAAAATAAATATATACATCAATAATGAGGATGGATTAAATAAGAATCATAAGTTCAACATATCAAAATTTGAAATTTAGTTAAAAGATTTGATCACATTTCAAAGTACATTTTAGTATTTAGTATTCAAAGTGAGCAACAAAATATGGGAGGAAATTGGAAATGGATGTTGCTCAAACATTCCAAATGACATTGTAGTTGTTACTGTAAGCAGAGCTACTCCAATGGACACCAACATTGTTCCATGAATGCCAACAAAACGTGTTGTATCTGAGTTGTCCTTGGCTGCCTGAGCCTGATCCTCATCTTCTGCTGAAGAGTTCTCCTTATCAGCTTTAGGAGCCTTGGCCATAGCTGGTGCTGAAGCTATAGGCTTAGGCTTAGAGAAGTCTAAAGGAATGAGAGGTTGCTCCACATGATATATGGCAAGTGACTTATCAGTATACACAATATCTGTGAGTGTGGCATTCACCACCCCAGCTGATATGTTCACACTGTTATCAGTGTACACAATGCCTCTAAGTAATTAATATATTATACTCAAGTCTTAAAATTTAATATTATTGGTTAAACTGAATTAATTTCATGTCAGTTTTCATGTTGTGCTTACTAACTAGATGTGAATTACAAAAATAATTCTTTTCTTATTTTATAAATCACATGCAATTTATATTAAAGGTAATAGTGTTTTGAGTAAGATAAGATTATTATTGACTCTAAAAATTATACCCATAATTATTGACTCTAAGATTATTTGTTAAGCTAAATTGATTTCGCATCCGTTAATTCATGGTGTGGATGCTAATTAAAATTTTCTTATTCAAAAAAGATATCAACAATCTTACAATAACTTATTTGCATGTTTAACCAACAAGCCCAAAATCTGCATGATGATGCTCATTTGCCTTTTTTTTGGGTGTAAAAGCTAATATTTGCATTTATTGTCCTTGTGTAAAAGCTTTGCTATTAATATTTGTACACATATAAACTATGATATATATTATGTTAATCCTTGTGCTTGATGGAGCATAGCATTTATAATTATATGCAAAAATAGCAAAAACATATAGTTGTTATAGGCTGAGAGGTGTGTGATTGTGGTAATTGTACATGATAGCTCTTGAGTACCAACTTCTGATTTCTTAACCAAGGTTTTGAAAGTCACAGGACCTGAACGCTTATATGGTGTGGTTCTTAAATTTCCATTAGTTCCAAGTAGCACATCTATGCAACAACCAATGCATTTGCCTTCACCCTCTACTCAGTATATGCAACAGATTCCTCTTTTGCAAGCTGAATATGGTTCAATATCGGTAAAGGAGGAACATGTTTTACCAATGGATTATAACAGATTGTTGCATGAGGATTCTAAGCATCTGCCAAAACCACTTCATCTAGCTACAAATGTCCCCCTTTCAGCTCATTCTGTTCCTTCTGATTATGCTCCTACTTATACTACTTCTGCATCCTAAGCTGTTACATGGACACCTGAACTTATTGCAAGTTTAACTTCTTTACTCCTTGCAACTACGCAATCATCAACCACAGGTGGCCCAATGGAAATGGCTGGTCCCTCTATTGTGAAGCCATCTTTTCCTTCTGTTGCACCTAATGATGGAAATCAATCTCATTTGTGGAAACAAGCTCAGCAAATCCCTGATCCTTCTAGTCATCCTCCTCAACAATTTGGGAGTATTCATAATGTTCAATATCAACCTTATCCACATGCATCTTCTACTGACCACCCTGCTCAAGTGGTCTCTGGCAGTTCTTGTTTCCAAGATACCAATTCCAGCCTCTAGCAGCTAGGTGCTGTTTCGTGTACACCCATGACTAATTTCATCTTACCTCCTCAAAATGGACAGGTAGCTGTGTCTCCTCAAGTCAGTTAACAATATCAGGTGGAAGTCCCCCATGACACTGAGAAAGACTATGAAGTTGTTTAGGGAACAGATGCCTCTGTTTTATATAGTTCTAACGCGTTCTGACAACCTAATAATTTTATTTCCTCATCAAATCAAGTTGCCAATGCTGCATCACAACAATAATCTGTGATGCCCTTTACAGTGGACAAAGTTAATTTAGGGCCCACAAATCAACAACTTCAACCAGCTTTATTTGGAGTTGGCCAAGGAGTGTCAAAATTGGAGGCTGATAAGAACCAGAGGTACCTATCAACACTATAGTTTGTTGCCAGCCTTCTCTAACAGATACAACAACAACAAACACAAGGAGTGCATGGGCCAGGAAATCAACAATAAGAATTGTCTTCTGTAAGTAATTATCCATTCACTAATTCTTTTAAATGAAGAAATCCTTTATATCATAATAAATTAGGTTGATTATTTTCTTTACATCTTGGAATTATGATTATATTGTATTATTTCCCCAAATCGTTTAAGCCATAGGTGTAAACTACATTGCTTGTGACCTGTGGCATGGCTTAGTTGCAATTTTTTTTGGCTAAATTATCTCTGGTTTCTAAATCTGAAAACTATCTAGTAATGTGAGAAATATGCAAGTCTGAGTGTTTGAACTTAAAAAGATAAATTCTTGGTGGTGACTGCAATCAGAAGGTGATGACTGCAATCTTCAAAACCTTGGTCAAGAAATCAGAAGGTGGTGACTGCAATTCTTGGATTCAATATCTTAGAAGATTTATCTATCGTAAGATCCATCCAAAACGACCAAGTAAATATTGTACAGGGGTTGTGGTAGGTAGACCTTTGAGAACCAACAGAAATACAGATTTTGCATTTGTTGGGGTGAGAAAAATGTCTCTCTTTGAAAGAATCGAGTATGTGGTACGAGACTTTCCTAAATATGTCATTTGGGCAAATATCTTAGGTATGAACTCTGTATTTTATTCTCTCAAGTCTCACCATATGCTACTGTTCTTGTTTCTATTGCTACTATTTTGAAGTTTAGAGCACTGCTTTGAGCATTTTGGGTTGCAAACAAACAACCACTTTTTTGAGATTGAACATTCCCAAATGTGTGATAAAACAATTTGCTCCTTAAGATCTGCACCTTCATCAAGCCACCTTGTGCAAGGTTTACGCTATGAGTATAAACACTTATCCATTTTGCAATGACTAGTATATACTATAAACTATAATAAACGCAATATATGAACATGTTTCTGTGTGTCTTCAACTAATAATAGTAATAGTTAAAAGTTAAAATAAAACAAAAGCATACTTATATGCAAAGAACCAATTCAAGCCATATATTCCTTTTTTTCACTATTCAATAATAAAGAAATATATAACCATGTAGCTTGTTTTAGTAATAAACATTTATCATTACCTCAATCAAAATGAGAGACAGAGAGAGATGATGTGGGTTGGTTTTGCTTCATGCAACAACTTAGTAGACTTGGAGAATTTCCTTGCACACGAAAACCGTTGAAACGATGGTTAGCACACAAAACAATAAGAATATAGTGCTTACAACTTTGAAACATTAAGCACAACATAAGGGAAGCTTACCGAACGAACAATTTAACAAATAGTTGCAGCTCACAATAACTTTAGCCTAGCTAGGGCGCGCGCCACACTAAGGCCACGACACCAGCCTCAGCTCACGGTGGTGCGACAGAGGCTCATTTCCTGGAAAACAGGGACTGAGGGTTCGTTCCGTGGAAAGGGCTTCACAATATGATACAGAAGACGCCGTAGAAAGGGCTTCACAATTTTGATCTCCAAGCGCTTTCTAACAAAGTGGGCACATGGCTAGTCTTTCAATCTCCAAAGTTATAGGTAATCTCAAATACCGTATTTCGATCTCCAAGCTTTCGATTGAGCGAGACACAGGGCCCATCGAAAATTCAATTATATAATTGAATTTAACGACAATGTATTAATAACACCGTCTTTGTATGTCATTAATTCAAAAATGCCACTGAAGACCATACTAAGACGATCTTTGCAACAACCTTCGCTGTATAGTTCATTTAAAGACGGGTTTTTGAACACCGTCTTTATTGAGTTGACATTTATTTACCTAAATGCCACTGCATCCTTACTAAGACAGTTGGCTTGTGACCATTGTTGAAGGTGCGTCGTTGAAGCTCCTTTTTTTAGTAGTGGTAGAACTTGTGTAAAATAGGAGAATGAAGGGTTCTAATTTGATTTTTTTTAATGAGCTAGGAGGTAAGGTTTAGGCTTCAATGTTGACATGTTCATTGACACTTGAATGACCCCTAGTTGGCCATGTTTCAACTTGCCACTCCATGCCTCAAATGGGTGATTTTTCTTTTTGCAAAACTAGCAAAAATGGAAGGGATATGATTTGCCAAAAATGAGTATTTTTGTTTTTTTATACAAAAGTTAGTAAATTTATCTTAATCGATTAGGTTATTGGGCTAAACTTTCTAGGAATACGTGTACCCATAATTAAATTACACTACTGTTTAGTGCGTGATGTAATTTTGCTACAGATGAAATTTTTGTTCAGACAGTTTTCAAATTTCTGTTAACTAACTAAATAAATTATTTACACTAAAAATAAATATGACTAACACAAAACTTATACAATTAATATCATACAAAGAATAAATTAAATTAGGTAAGCATATAACTAAATTACACAATACATAATTTTTGTTGTCAAATCCTCAACAATGCAATTTTACACGTATAGAAAAAAATAAATTAAGAAGGAAATTTTAGGGTGTTACACAAGACATTATGTTTTTTTATGCAAACAAAATTTGCACAAGAATATGTAAAAATATCGAAATTTTATATGGATCAATTTAATGAATTTAAGGAAATAGTAATATTTTTATCAAAATCATAGAAAATTCAGCACAAACATATTAAAAATAGAAGAAAATAAAAAAAACAAAAGAAATTTACATGAAAAACACAAGAAAATTTCATATGCAAGAAAAACCTATAGATTTAAGTTATGTTATATACACTTTCTTAAAGAATAAAGATATTATAAAAGTCATAAAAAAATGAGTTTGAAGGATGAAAAAAAATGTATAGAAAGTAATATTAATGTTTAAAATTAACCATAAATATTGATGTTATCAAAAGCAAAAACTTAGAAGTCTAGTTTAAAGTGATTTCAAACGAGTGATCTAACTTTAATGCTTTTTAGTTGAGCACAACCTCCTAGAAGTATACTCTCCCAAATGTGTAGTTCGAGATCATCATGATAATAACCACATGCGTTCATGGATAAACTTATCAAAACAAAATAACACATGCAAACAAATGATTTAAAATTAAAAGAGAGAAAACTAAGTTTTATAAACTTTGAAAATATTATCCATAACAATCAATAGTTTAAAAGAAAAATCAGTTCATATTGGATCAATAACCACCAATAGCCAACCACATCATAACTAACAACCGATTTATTTTTATTTTTCACTAACAAGCAATTGATTAATACAAGAAATTAAAAATAAATAAATTATGTACATAAATATTTAAATTAGTTACATTTTTTCACATACAATACAAGTTAACGCATGGAAATAAAAAAACTTCATTTTATGAGATACGAAACAAATAAAACTATCAAACATGCTTGCTAATATTACAATATGAGAAAAAGAAATATTCATTAATAATGTAAAATAATTTTATAAAACTATTTTATATAATAAATTTGTTGACTTTTTATAATAACTAAAAAGTTATAAATGATAATTTGTAATTAAATGACGGTATAAAATTATTTTATATTAACAATATATAATCATTAAACTCTTATATTATATTTGTGTAAGTTTATATCGGTTACCTAATTCAATATGTTATGTTTTACATTTCTACTAATAAAAGAATTTAAAAATTTCAATTTTTTTAAATTAATGCTTCAAAATTTTATCCTATATTTTTTTAAGGATAAAGCCCGCAGATCACGTACAATGTTTAAAAAGCCTTCCAAAGTAGAATATAAACTCTTAATTATCTAATAATTAAAAGTTAATAAAATAAAAATATTAATTTTTATTAAAATTTCAGATTCTGCATAAATAAATAGTAAATAAATCCTCTTATTTTTAATAAAATCACAAATATTTCATTATTTTTTTTCACTCTTCTTGTATCTCGATCTGTTTATGTATTTATCATCGTACATATGGTAATTATTATTAAATTTATTTTTAAAAATAAATTACCCCACTGACACACAGGTCCTGGATCTGCCACTTACTATATGCAATAGTATCAATTGTTAGGGGAACGACAATCTGTTCTTTAGTTTTCAAATTTAATTTTCATATTTTTTTTTGGTCTGCTGCATATTAAGTTATTTTTTTATTCAAAAGTATCCAAGCCTACCCTTTGATAAGGTTTTGACGATGTTTATGCTTGCGTGATGGATTGTGAATTGACATGCCAAGATAATTGAAGCGAACAACTGTAATTTATTTAAAGGTGTTTTGGTGGCAAAGATGCAAAGAGCACCATGAAAGATAAAGACATGACAAGGAATCAGAATAACATGGATTGTGACACTATTTGCACTTCTGGCGTAGTGTAACTCACACACATGCACCTGATGCCTTATCTTGGAATAACATTTTAACTTTCTGAAAGTAAAGAATATTTTTTTATAACTATTTCGGTTGTCAAAACATAGATAGTTCATTGAGTATCATTAACACTCGTGCGTTTTTACTTTTTCTTAATCTATTATCATAATTTAAAATTTATTAATTAAACTTACATGATTATTAGATTATTTTAAAATAAATTTTCTTTTTCTTTAATTTTGAAAAACATATTTTAATTGAAAATTATTATTTTTATTTTTATTTAGCATGATTATAAAATGAAATTACAAATTCTTTTTTAAAATAATGATAAATTATACATCATTTGATATTTAACATTAATTTTTCATAATATTGGTACATTTTTTTTTTGATATATAAAAATTATATATGCATCTTAATTACAAAACAAAAAAAATTATCATAAATTATGTAATATTTATTATTAATTAGCACAACAAAATAACATATTATAGAGTTATTATAAAAAGAAGTATACTATAAATTACATACTATAATCATTAAAAATTTAAAATAAAACTAACTACATAATATGTTCAACATTTATTAAATAAAATTAATATAATTATAATATGTGATCTAATTCAGATTTTTACTAAAAGATTTAAAAAATCAAACCAAATTACAAAAAATATGTGATTTTTAATTTTTTTGTGGTTTTCGATTTTTTTGGACCGGTTTCATGGTTGATAAACAATTTAGCTCAATTTTGAACACTTCATTCTAATCTTAAATATAGTCATATATAAAGTTCTTTATACTCTCTAAAAATGAATTCTGTGGGGATTCAAGTTCTGATCATTCCTCACAAATATAACATGTGTTGTTAATTATGTTACACCTATTGAGTGGTGATCTTTATTTTTATAAATAAAAGAATTGACCAGGAGCATTTTTTGAAAAAGACAATGATCACATCTATAACATTTTCATGAATGAGAGATAAATAGAAAGATTATTTATTTTAGAAAAATAATTTTTTATCATATTTTCATATAAAATTTATTCTTTTACACTTAAAAACTTATTTGACATCTAGTAATGTAATAGAAAAAATAGATAGATAAAAAGATGAATGTTAATGAAATGTTTAGCAAAATGAAGTTAAAAAATCACTGTTCATTTAGTCATTTACATATTATAAAAAATAAAAAACATTTTTTTTATCGTAGGAATTAAATATAAAACCAATTGAACTACACTCTTTAATAAGTAAAAATATGTTTAACCCTTTATAAAAGTTAAACCGTATAACCATATATAACTACTTAACTAGTCTTTCTTGAATGATAAAAAAAAACTAGTCTTTCTTATATATCTCCTCATTATCATAAAGCATCTTATCCTTTAGAATAAAAAAAGAAAAAGTAATAACAACGGTTCAGAAATTTGATAAGTTTAATTGTTTTTATAATTTTTAAATTTATTTATTTTAATTTATATAGTTAATAACTGAATTTTTTAGTCTCTGAAGTTTAATAAATAAATTTTTTATTCTCTGAAAATTACATTTTAATTCTTAAAAGATATTTATTGTTAAAATTTTTTAATATGATAGTTAAATTAAAGACAGAGACCTTTTAAGAATTAAAGTATAAACTTTATAGATTAAAATTTTTTCTTATTAATTATATAAACTAAAAAATATAAGTTTAAAAATTATAGAGACTAAATAGGTAATTAAACTAATTTGAAATATACACTACAAAATGCTTAGATTTTATTTTTGTATACACAAAAATTAGGTTTAGATATATCAACTAGCTAGGGAAACCTATATAATCAACTCTGAACGTGTATAGTAGAGGAAGAAAAATGGGGGCTTCTGAATCACATGAAAAACTGCAATCTCAACAGCCTCAGCCACAGTCACAACATGTACAGCACCAACAGCCACAGCCACAGCTACATGAACCCACCAGAAGAAGGGAATCATCGTTGCTGCCTCCTGATCAAGGGAACACAAAAGCTTCCAAGGATAGAACAAAGGCAGTAGTAGATAATAATGCCACTATGATGCCAGTGAAATCTTTGAAAGGACTACCGATCCCACACAACTATGAACATATACTGAAAAGTAATGCAGATTCACCAGTTGATAAATCTCTGTTGGATAAGCTATATGCTGGGGTGTTCTTAGACCACAAAACAAAGGCAAGTTTAAATTCGTTCATGATCAGTTTCAAGAGTAGTTTCTTTAATTTCTTACCTCACCCTTTCTCCCTAGGTTGACAATTGAAAGATTCTTGAGAGCCATTGAAATTTGTTCTTTAAATTATGATTATTTCCTGCTACCAGAGTTTGAGCTAATAATTCGATTTAAGAGTTCTGTTCATGGTTTTAAATTGTGGTCTGCAATAGTAATTATGGCTGCAACGCAAAGGTTTTTTGAATCACCACAATTGCATCACAACCATATTAGTTGCATTTTTTTGCAATTGCTCATAAGGTAAAGATTTTTTGACTCACTGCAACCGCGATCCCCTAACTGCAATTTAAGAGTTTATTTAATTACAGATTGAACAATTTTCATAGTGATTATCATTATTTGTAACACAGAAATATTGGGTAGAGAAGAAGTCCAACGGCAACTGTTTCATGCTGTACGCAAGAGCACTCTCAATCACCTGGGCAGAAAATCCAAACTATTGGAAATGGGTACAGCACAAAGAAGAAAGGTACACACTTTTCACAAATTATGTAAGAGTTTCACTAAAAAATATATATAGATATATAAATTAAAAATACTAATTAAGAATATGTTAAATTAATTTTTTGTCTTTTTAATTTATTATTTAGGTTCGATTTGATTCTTTAATTTTTTTTAATTTAATTTGATTATCTAATTTTTAAAACTGATTCAATTTAATTTTTTCGTTTAAATTAATCTAACAATATTGAAAAATATGTATTTTGTGGGATTTAAAATTATTGAACGATTTTAAACTGCCACAAAATATAATTTATTAATACCATTAACCTAATTTAGATGGTAAGATCAAATTGAATCGATTTTAAAAATTAGAGAATCAAATTGAAAAAAAAATTAAAAAATCAAATTAAATCTAAAAAATAAATTAAAGAAAAAAAACTAATTTAACCTTAAAATATCATCTCAAATTAAAATTGAGAGAAAAATGATCAACAGAGTATATCTATAAATTAAAATTCACAAGCAGGTTAGTTATATTGTTTGTTTTTGCCTTCATAACAATTTGTTACACACACACACACATATATATATATATATATATATATATATATATATATATATATATATATATATATATATATATATATATATATATATATATGTCTAGTTAACTTAGTCCAATATGGCTAGTTAAACTTGTTTTATATGTATATGCATGTTGGTTGCAGTGGCTCAATGATAGAGTTGGCTAAACTGAAAATGGTATGCTGGCTAGAAGTGAATGGAAAATTTGGCACTGGAATGCTTTCACCTGGAATTCTATATCAAGTGTCATTTATTGTAATGTTGAAAGATTCGGCTCAGGGGTGGGAACTTCCAATAAATGTTAGACTTGTCCTTCCTGGAGGAAAGAAACAACAACACAAGGAAAATTTAATGGAGAAGTCTAGGGAGAGCTGGATAGAGATTCTAGTAGGTGAGTTTGTGGCATCTGAGAAAGATGTTGGTGAGATGGAGATATCTATGTATGAACATGAAGGTGGCATGTGGAAGACAGGGCTTGTCATTGAAGGTGTTGCCATCAAACCAAAGAACTAGGAAATAGAATATAAGCTATGAAACTCTCTTCTCTACCATGTGCACAGAAGTATCTCATTCTCATTATCATTTTTATCTCTCTAAATAGAATAGAGCAACATGGTGTGCGTCAAAATTAATAATAATAATAAAAAATAAAGAAGTTAGACTTATGTTAAAAATAATAAAAAAATACAATCATTTGATTAATAAAACAAAAACAAAAAGAAAACAAGAAAACGAAAAAAAAGAGAGTAGGTGACCTATTTTTGCTGGCCTGCCCATTTGGCTTATGTAACTCCTTATTAATATCCATTTTTCAACTACTTCTTTACTTAGCTACCAATTTTATTATTCCCGCTACTGTATATTTTTGCTAATTTGTAAATTAGAATTTCATTTTATATCTTCTTCTATGATTCTTTTTGGTTTGTTTCACATCCTATGAAAATTGTACAAACATCTTCAATTATGATTTAAGTGTGAATTTAATTTTATATATGTATGTTTTAATGATCCACAACATTCAAGTTATGTAGATCAATTCATGATATAATTGATTGTTGATATAAAATATAATGATTTATTTAATATAAAAAAGATATTTTAGTAATATAACATATATTCCTAGAAATAATAATATGAATTAAACATATATTTTAAATATTCCTAAAAATATAAAAAAGATTTCAAATAGTTAATCAAACACATTTTTCTTGAAATAATCAGAAATGTCATTTCTATCTAATATTCTTAGGAATAACATTTCTCAAAATCCAACAAGATTTCGTACAATAAATATTCCCTTATAATTTATTCCACCAATAATAAAAAATGATACATCATTTAAAATAAGATCGGTTAAAGGTTTTTTTTTTGTTTGCCAAATAAAAAGTGTTGTATTGATACCATATGAGTTTAATTACAAAAAAAGGGTACAAGCAAATACCCAACCAGGGCTAACCAAACTATTTGTTAGTGTTTCTATATGGGTTACATATCATTAATAGCTTTAATAGCTTTGGTTGCCACTAATGAGAGTTAACCCACCAAGAAGTCAAACCTGTGTATTTCCCAACTACCTATCAAATGTCCCTACCATTGATTCACCTGTAATAAATCCCCTGAAAACAAAACGTAATAAATGTCCTAACATAGAATTATGGATGGAGTGAAACTACCTCAATCCCACTTGCCATAGAAATTCATGCAGCTAGGTAAACCAATGTGCAACGTGCATGTCAATTACCTAATGCCAAGAATGCATGTTACTAGACAAGCCGACCATTGATTGAAAGACAAACTGGTAGCTTTTCCAAGGAACCGGAGCCATGACCATGTGCAGAGAGTGAATTCTTCCTTGATTTTTCCAGTATCCAAATCCATGCCTTCAAAAATATTGTTGTTCCTCACACGCCATATACACAATGCCTATCTTGTCCAGATCAAAGCTCTCAATCATGCCTCCTTGATCGAACTTACTGGGAACATGTGCTGCCAGAGGTGAGTCTTCATTGAGTTTGGCAAAGTTGTTATGACATTTTCTTGTCTATATATACCAATCCATCCACAGTTGAGATATTTTCGGGTAGGAGAGGATCACATGTGCCACTGTCTCTTGCGTTGTATTACACCACAGGTAGCAAACATTGTTAGGGATAATTCAAAAAACAGTTACTAGTTTGTTAGTAATTGATGGTGGTTAGTTAGTTGAGTTAGTCTATATATAGACAAATCATTACGTGTAATAGAATACATACAATAGAATAACAGAAATTTTCCTCCAATCCTTCTCTCTCATGAGTTCATGTGTTTAGATTGATTTTTGTGTTTCTTGTTTCTCCTATTTTGTTCTAACAAATTGGTATCAAGAGCATTGGTTCATGATCTAGGGATCATTCATTCCTTTCATCTGTTTCGTTTTGATTGTCGCTGCGATCATGGGGCCAAACGGAGGAGCAAACTTTCCGACGAACTTTCCAATGTTAGACGGCAAGAATTGGGATCGATGGCGAGTTCAGATGAAGGCATTGTTGGGATCACAAGATGTAAACGACATTGTGGAACAAGGATTCCCTGATCTTGCTGAAGGGGCAATTGAAGAACAACGCGCCACGTTCAAGGACAACAAGAAGAAAGACTGTAGAACTTTGGTTCTCTTACACCAGTGCATAGATGATGCACATTTTGAAAAGATCTCCAATGCAAAGAATGCGAAACAAGCATGGACAATTCTTGAAACTTGTAACAAAGGAGGGGAGCAATTGAAAAAGGTCCGGCTACAAACTCTTCGCCGCCAATATGAATTGATGCAAATGGAGTCAAATGAAAAGATAGCTCAGTTCTTTAATCGGATTATCTCTCATACCAATGCCATGAAGGCATGTGGTGAGATAGTTTCTGACCAATCTATTGTTGAAAAGATATTGAGAACGCCAACCCCATATTTTGACCATATTGTTGTGGCGATCGAAGAATCCAGGAAGCTAGATGAGTTGAAGGCAGAAGACCTTCAAGGCTCACTTGAAGCTCATGAGCAGCGGCTCATGGAGAGATCCACATAAAGGTCTGGTGATCAGGCTTTGTTTGCTCAAACTTCTAAGAAAGGGAGAAATGGTGGAAGAAATGGATCTCGAGGAAGAGGAAGGGGCAAAGGTTCCAGAGGTGGAAATTACAAGAACTCTCACTATCAGGATCAAGAAAGATCTGATCAAGACAAGTCAGAAAACTCAGAAAGAAGAGGTGGCAACAGTCAATGGAAAGGTGGAAGAAAGATAGTGGATAGAAAGAAACTGAAGTGCTTCAACTGTGGAAAGCTTGAGCATTTCTCTACTGAATGCAGAGCCCCTGCCACTCAGAATGAAAACAAAGGCAGGCAACATGATGAAGCATATTTGGCTAAAGAGGATACCGAGGTAAAGTCTGATGACCAACCTCTCTTGCTTATGATGACTACAAATTTTGATATGAGTAGCTGTGAGAATAATTGGTATATAGATTCAGGCTGCTCTAATCATATGACTGGAAATAGAAACTGGTTAATTAACTTTGATGAGAATAGAAAAAGCACAGTCAGATTTGCTGATAATAGATCAATTCAAGCTGAAGGAGTAGGTGATGTATTGTTAAAAAGAAGAGATGGTAAGGATGCTATGATAACTGATGTGCTGTTTGTACCAAAGATGGATACTAACTTGATTAGTCTAGGGCAACTCCTAGAGAAAGGCTTCACCATAGGATTTCCAAAAGGCTTTCTGGAAATCTATGATCAGAATGAAAGGCTGGTCATGAGGGCAACTATGGCTTCAAACAAAACCTTTCAAGTTAGTCTAACATCAATGGAAACTCAGTGTCTGAATGCTACTTCTTTAAATGAGGAATCTTGGTTGTGGCATCAAAGACTAGGGCATCTTAATTTCAGAGATTTAGGAACCCTGAAATCAAAGAATATGGTTTTGGGATTACCATCAATTCAGACTCCAAAAAAGATCTGTGACAATTGTTTGATCAGCAAGCAATCAAGAAATTCTTTCAGCTCATATACTGCTTCCAAGGCCAGTGATTTGTTGCATGTTGTATATTCCGGCGTGTGTGGTCCTTTTGATGCTATTTCACTTGGAGGCAATAAATACTTTGTCTCTTTTATTGATGACCTGAGCAGGAAAGTTTGGATTTATCTCATCAAACTCAAAAGTGAAGTCTTTACTGTGTTCAAACAATTTAAAGCACTGGTAGAAAAGCAATCAGGAAGGAAATTGAAGATCCTCAGAACAGATGCAGGTGGAGAATTCAACTCAAGTGAGTTTGACATGTACTGTAACGATCAAGGTATCATGCATGAAGTCACTGCACCTTATACACCCCAACATAATGGGTTTGTTGAGAGAAGAAACAGAACTATACTTAATATGGTGAGAAGTATGTTGAAAACAAAGAATCTACCACACAGTTTTTGGGGTGAAGCTGCTACTATTGCTGTCTATTAGCTAAATAGGTGTCCTACTAAGAAGCTAGATTCGATGGCACCTGAAGAAGCCTGGTATGGATTGAAACCTTCAATCAAACACTTTAAGGTATTTGGCTCTTTATGCTATAAACATATTCCTGATCAGAAAAGGAAGAAGCTAGACAACAAGAGTGAAGTAATGATCTTTATTGGCTACAACCCCATTGGTTCATACAAACTGTATAATCCAATGACTAAACAAGTGGTGTATAGTAGAGATGTTCATCATGTGGAAACAGAAGCTTGAAACTGGTCTAAGGACAGTATTACTCCTATGACTAGTTTGAACTTGGATTGGAAAAATGACATTTCTGATGATTCAGCGAGGGAAGAGGTTGCTATTGAGGTAAATCCCAATGCCTTAATTCCTAATAATAATCATTCACCTCCACGTCACTTAAATGTAGAAAGACCACAAAGACAAAGGAATCTACCATCCAGACTTAAAGATTTTCAATTATATCAGGCAAGTTCAAGTACTGTGACTGCAAAAAATGACTTAGCACAACACTTGGTGCTGTTAGCTGATGCTGAACCCTTGAGTTTTGAGGAAGCAATATCAGATGGTAAATGGAGAGAAGCAATGACTGAAGAGATTAAATCCATAGAGAGGAATGGTACTTGGGAATTGGTCAATTTACCAATTAACAAGACACCAATAGCTGTTAAATGGGTTTTTAAAGTCAAGCTGAAACCTGATGGCACAGTGGCAAAATACAAAGCCAGGTTAGTGGCAAAAGGCTTCATGCAGAAGGAAAGACTTGATTACTCAGAGGTCTTTGCACCAGTGGCTAGGTTGGAAACAGTAAGACTATTGGTAGCTATAGCTAGTTGGAAAAATTGGAAATTATGGCAATTGGATGTAAAATCAGCTTTTCTAAATGGTCCTTTAGAAGAGAAAGTATATGTACACCAACCCCATGGTTTCATTAGTAAAGGTAATGAGGAAAAGGTGTTGAGATTAAGAAAGACACTCTATGGGTTGAAACAGACACCTAGGGCCTGGAACAAGAGAATTGATAAATTTCTCTCTAATTCTGGTTTTGAGAAATGTTCAGTTGAGCATGGTGTGTATGTCAAGCTTACTGACCAGGATCAGGAGGCATTGTTCATTTGCCTATATGTAGATGATCTACTCATAACTGGAAGCAGCTCCAAGAGAATTAAAGAGCTGAAACAGAATTTGAAAAATGAATTTGAAATGACTGATTTAGGAACCATATCCTATTTTCTGGGCTTAGAATTTCAGCATTCTGAGAAAGGTCTATTCATGCATAAGAGAAAGTACTTACTTGAAGTACTACATAAGTTTAATATGATGGACTGTAATGTTTCACTTACACCAGCTGAGGTGAATTTGAAGTTGGATAAGTGTGAGAATGAGGCTACGGTGTATGGAACGGTATTCAGACAAATTGTGGGAAGTTTGAGGTATATTTGTCATACAAGACCTGAGTTAGCATTCAGTGTTGGGATGATTAGCAAATTCATGAGTGATCCTAGACACTCTCACATGGTTGCAGTCAAAAGAATTTTGAGATATCTTAGAGGTACACTGAATATGGGCATTTTATTCCCACATCAAGATGAGAAGGTTAGACCACATCTTGTGGCTTATTCAGACTCTGATTGGTGTGGAGATGTTTTGGACAGAAAAAGTACCATGGGATATATATTCATGATTGCTGGTGCACCTATATCCTGGAGCTCAAAGAAGCAAAGTGTTGTAGCTATTTCAACCTGTGAAGCTGAGTATATTGTAGCATGTTCAGCTGCTTGTCAAGCTTCATGGCTGTCTTCTTTGCTTCAAGAACTTGGAATCATTACTGGAATGGCTATTGAATTGTTAGTAAACAGTAAATCTGCAATTGATCTTGCAAGGAATCCAGTCTCTCATGATCAAAGCAAGCACATTGAGACTAAATTTCATTTTCTAAGAGATCAAGTGGCTAAAGGAAAGGTTAAGCTAGTGCATTACAGAACTGAGGTTCAACTAGCTGACATAATGACTAAGGCTGACAAATTCAAGGAGCTGAGAAGGAAAATAGGAGTTCAGAGTTTGGAGGATTAAGAAGTTTTGTTCAGTAAATGTTGTTGTAATGTTCTTGTTGTTGATTCACTGTTTTTGAATCAAAGGGGGGTGTTAAGGATAATTCAAAAAACAGTTACTAGTTTGTTAGTAATTATGGTGGTTAGTTAGTTGAGTTAGTCTATATATAGACATATCATTATGTGTAACAGAATACATACAATAGAATAAAAAAAATTTCCCTCCAATCTTTCTCTCTCACGAGTTCATGTGTTTAGATTGATTTTTGTGTTTCTTGTTTCTCCTATTTTGCTCCAACAAACATCAGTTACATTAGTGATGATGTTGTGCTGAAGAAGTTTATCTCGCGATGGCAACCTATTTAGGATCAATCTCCACATGAAAAGTTGCCACCTTTGGCGGTATTTTTAGATCCCAAACTAGCTGAAGTGTTTCATTTTCTTCTGTGTACAAGCTTGTTAACCTAAAAATGTGAGTAAGCCAACTTTGTCGTATATGAGCAATCATTTCCTCACTCCCAAGAATCCTCACTTGAGTGACTTGGGGGTGATATCCGTGAAAGTGAAAGCAAAGTCTAGGGTAGTCTTTAGGGCTAAGTAGCTAGTTTAGTAATCATGCACAATATAATTCTTTTTAATATCACCCTTTTTTCTTAATTTAAACCACAAAATGATTTAGCTGAAATAATATAAAGAATAAATAGAGTTAAATAAGTGTTATCTTTGTTATGTGAAATTTTTCTAAGATATGAAATTTATATAATTTTGATGAATTTGTCTCTAAAGAAAAATAAGGGTGTGTTTGGTTTACATTTTCATTTTCTGTTTTCATTTCCTGTTTTCATTTTCTGAAAACTGTTTTTATTTTCAAAAGATTTGAATTCTGAAAACATGTTTGGTTTGATTTCTTGTTTTCTGTTTTCATGAAATAAAAATACTGAAAATTTATGATATATTGACTTATTGTCTTTTTGTATTTTTAGATTTGCTTAAAACTACATTCATTGTCACCGCAATTTCATTTTAACCAAAATGAGGTTTCTATTCTCAATTGAAAATACTGAAAACGAAAATTTTTTGTTTTCATTTTCTAGTTGTTTACTGTTTTCATTTTCACTGAAAATGTTTTCAGAAATCAAACCAAACACATTTTCATCACCGTTTTCTGTTTTCAGTGAAAATGAAAACAGAAAACAACCAAATCAAACACCCCCTAAGAGTGCATTCAAAGGTGATCAATACGTGAACTAAAATTTGAGAAGTTGAATGTGCCATCAAAGGAATTTATTTTGATAGAAATTGATAATTTTAATGACTCTATTTAAGGCAGGTGGGGTTGGAAAATGCTCAAAAGCATGATCGTTTCGAAATTCGAAATATGAGTTGAAGTAGTTATGGAAAAAGTTATATGAAGTTATCAAATAACGTTAGATTTATGTATTTAGGATTGTATACATGTTAAAATCATAGAATTCAATTGTTGGTATTAGAATTTTATAAATAAGACCTATGATTGTTAATTTTCAATGAATTTGAATTACTATCACTTAACTCCTCAAACACTGATAATGTAGCACATCAAAATTGACTACTAGTTTAGATGATCATCGTGTATGCATTCATTTTTACTTTTAATGAATTTATGTTTGTTTATTTTAATGCATCTTTCTAAACCCTTTTACTATTTTCAATCTCTATTTCTTCTTGAAATCTCTACTTTTTCAATCTCTTGTGTTTTATTATTATAATTACTATCCAAATCTAATGATTATCAAGATTAACTTTTAAATAAAAAATACTATTATAAAATTTACTTAGAAACTATATTACAGATCATTATATGATATAATTATAATTATCTATGGATATTTGTATCGAAATCACTATTACCATATGTATTAAGTATTAGAAAACTCTTTGATAAGTTAAAAATCATGAAATTACTTGTTTGATTACAAAGAACTTATAATCAAGAATAAATTTTATGTCTCATCTTTAAATATTTATTTGTTAATAGAATTATTTAGTAAAAATTACTCAATTATAATAATAATCTTTTTAAAGATTAAGTAACAATAAGTTAATTAAGACTTAATTTGCTATTAATTGAGTCCAGGTCTAGACGGCTAGTCCATATAAAATAGCTGAATTTTGTGTTTTAAACATTGAATTAATGGATAATTGACTCGGTAGGAATAGTAGTTCACTGAATTATTGATTGAACATTTGAACTGGTGAGTTATTATTGAACAGCTTAAACTAATATAAACATTAAAATGGAATAACGTATAGCATATTTATCTATAAGGAAGGGCTGTGATTTATAAAGTTACTAGTCGGTAACCCGTGCGCATGCACGAGTCTTTTGTCTAAATGATTTTCGATGGAAGAATAAAAAGAAAGAGATTGTAAAAAGATAAAAGAACTAACATTCATATTAAATAGTTGTAAATAATAGAGTTGATCAATTGTTAAATTGTTTGAGTCATTTGATTAACCAAACTTCAAAGGTTGATATTCATGTGAATTTGAAACCCGTGCATACGTATGAGTCACTTGATTAAGGGACTTCAAAGGTTGATGTTTATGCGAATTTAAAACCTGTGTATATGCATGGATCACTTGATTAAGGAAACTTGATGTTCATGCAAAACAATTGTTTCAGATCACAAAATTAATAAACTATATTAAGATGAATCTCATAAGGCTTAAACATAATAAACAAAATAAATGTTTAAAACTAAAAGGATTAAAAAGTAAAAAAAAAGTGTAATTAAATTGAGAATTGAAATTTCAAATAAGTAAAATAGTTTTTTTTTATAAATATATGACATCATGTCAATTATAATATAAATTACTCCATATTTACATTTGTCAGGTCACTTAACAATTGTTAATTTACACTTAAATACTTGAATTTGAAGCACCTCAACAATGACCACACTATTTCCTCTAATTACCTGCAATAATAGAGAAAAATTAACAATTTCAAATCCATGTTCATGTTCTATTAACTGTACTATCTTAACAACTTAAATTTAAAAGACAATGCAAAAGAATAGAACTCACCACCATTTCTATGGGATTTTTTTCATTGTCATTCACTTCACCACCAAAAAAAATCCAAGTGAAAAATGAGAGGAATCCTAATATTTTAAAATTCCGTGATTGTTCTGACCTACTCATGGTGGAGAGAAGGGATCAGAGAAGCAAACAAAAAAGTATGATAATAGCATGACTGCAATTGTAAAGAAGAAAATGAAAGACGAATTAATAAGAATGAAGAAAGAAGATATAAATCCATAGCACAATATCATGAAATTTGAAGTTGAAGTACCTCTCAAATAGCTTGAACCTTCCATAAATTTTTTTTAAAAAATAATAATAATAATAATAATAAACATGCATAAAACAAAGTACAAAGAAAGAACCTTGCAAGCAAGAAAATTAGAAAGTGGAAAAAAGGGAAAAAATCAGTAAGGAAGAAAAAACATGAAACAAACAATAATAACTAAATAATAATGATAATAATAATAATAATAATAATGATAATAGTAATAATAATAATAATAATAATAATAATAACAAAATTAATTAATTAATTAATTAAATACAAAAAGAGAAAGTAAGGAAAATTTCTAATTTTCATTGCACTACCGACTTGATTTGTTTCCCGTGCGAATCTCAGTATTAAAGTTGGTATATGAAACATCAATTATGGGCTGAGAAACCACAATAATAAATGTTAGAAATCAAATACTTTTAATATATGTAGCTTCATGAGTTTGGATGAAGCCCACATAGTCACTTTGATGACAACAAATTGTAATAGGCTAGATGTGTGTTGTGGTGTTTGTCTTTGGTAAGCTCAGTCTTAAGAGGCATGTCAAAAGAAGATTTTATTTTCCTTTGGTAATCTTTCCACCGTCCCTTTTCTTTGTTTGTTCGTATGGGGAGATCTTCCATGCTATCCTTTTAAACACACCAAACATCTCTGAAAGAGGAATCTCTCTCTGTGACTCTGGGTGCTTTATAATTTATATTTTATCGTAGTCTGTAACACTTTATTTAATTAAAGACCAAACCTTATTTTGTAATCATCAAAACCAGAGACAGTGAAGAAGGTGTATGACAAAGTCAAGAAGCAATTGGCACTTCCAGAGGAATCCGGTGTTATAGGCCTGTCTAAATTTTAAGCATGAGTACATCAGTAATTCAATATTAATATATAGTGATAAATAATAAAAATAATTAGTAAAATAAATATATTAAAAAAATAATTCTGCACAAAAAAAAAATCTTGTAAATATTTTTTTTTATGAAAAGATTAATTGCTACATTTGATTCCAAGTTTTAAGTATTTATTACATTTCACCTACATGCTTTTTTTTTCTTTATACACAATCAAATAAGAAGAAGAAAAATTAACTTTGTTTTCATTTTCTCTCCTACCAAAAAATCATCTCAGTTTTCACTCTTTATCTTTCTTATTCCTTCCACTTTTCTCTCCCAAACTAAGCATAACCTTAAAGTAAACCACTAATTCTCCTGAGACTGATGACCACAGCCGGTACATGTGTAGAAAGTAGTTTGCTCTTTGTCTGCTGATCTCATCTGAAATTAGAATGATTAAAATAAATAAATTTAGACTGTTAAATAAGAGCTTCAAATTGAATTGGCAAATCTACATTAAAGATACCTATCTAGTATAATAGGTAGCTTCCCCATGGCCACATTTTTCACATTTCTTGTTGACCTGTCAAAAAACAATAGCATTTAAACAAACAAAAATCTGCTAAAAAAACTACTAAGTATTGCAGGATGCATCACCTTAGAATATTTCATCACCGTATGTTCCTCAATTATTTCCATTCCAAGCTCTCTTCTGATATCCTGCCAAGCACAGGATAACATAAGGAACAATTGCCAATACTCAACATAAAATGAAATATGTTCATGGTTATGATGAAAAAGTCATAATACTTAAATCCAATTTGGTAGTGTGTGGATCCAAAATCACTATCATAAGAAAGCTTTTCTATAATATCAAAGTAATGGTATGATGAACTCAAGAGTCTCTTTCCTCCACTGAGTCCAATAACTACCGCAGTAGCCATTATATCCCTTCCTAGCCACTATGTACGATCACCATCAATTTTGTCTATTATAACAATGATCCTAAACCGTATCCACTACTCCTTCTGATAAACCAAAGAATATAAAAAATAGTAATTATTGTAATAATATAAATAATGAATTATTCAAGATTTCCTTTATAAAGAAGATTAATAATATACCTAATTTCCCTATTTACATTCAATCATTTTTTTTGTTGCTTTGGGGATTTGGCAAAATATATCATAATATAGAAGGAAGCAAAGATGCAAGAGGGACACATTATTTTTAATTTAGGTGCAGAGAGAAGAGTAAATGAAATAAATTAGATATCATTCAAACTACCCGTGAGAGTTAGAAAGAGCATACTCTGGACTCTAAATTCATTAGAACTGCAGACTTCGTGGATACCTTGGCACGGTCAAGCTGTACCTGTGTAACTACCATTGCAGGAAGCCTATATTTAATTTGGCACATATCAGGATTCACAGCAAGAGACAAAAAGCAACGCAGATCAAACCTTGTCCTAGTGATGCACTTGTTATTAATTCTCTGGCTGCTAAATCCATAGCTTTTGCCACAAAATCAGAGCCCTATATTGATGCATAAGAAAAAGCACTAAATTTTGATATATAAAGCAGTAACTACTATTGTAAAAAATTCCAAAGAGCCTAAAAGGAGGAAAAAGAAAGAGAAAGTTGTCATGATTACACGGTATCCATATAGCAAGAGTTGAGCGATTATTATATAGTTGTAATTCTTCCCTAATTTAGGGTAACCATTTGAGTCATCAGCATCAAACCACATCTAAGAAGAGCCTACAGATGCAATTTTTACCTCCCCTTTGCTAATCACGATTGATTCCTTTGCTCATTTTTCCAAGAATTCTTGACAACCTCAGCCGACATATCATCGGAATCCCCACCCGGCTTTGCATGTTAACACTAGCTGCTCAAGGCAACCAATTCGACATATTAAAGCCTGCAACAATACATTAATATTATCAGCCAATATGTGTGCATGATTTAGGAAAAAAATGGGAAAATAGAGCAAGGCAAAGAATGTGTTTAAAAGAATTGAGAAATATCAGTAAAGTACTAAGCAATTTCTATAACTATATATCAACGTTCCAACAAAAATACTTGTATGCATCAAAAACCCCAGGTTCGCCGAGGTAAATGTATAAAAAAGGGACAAATTTTAGCAGATGGCGAGGAGTTATTTTTCAAAAGAATGAAACAGGTACATACATTATAATTTTTTATATCAAGAGATGCAATTTAAACATTTTTTTAATTAAATACAAAATATTGACTAAAAGAATGAAACAGGGAAGCAAAAGTTTGTAGCCTCATCAAATAAAAGTGAACAATCAGTACAATGGATATATTATGAAATGATAGAAGTTCTTTTTTAATGTAAAAATACATCCCCATGTGTGTAACCCTCAGCTGCACCCACCATATCAAAATCAAAATAAAAAATTCAAACAAAACTTTAAATGAATAAGAACAAATTAACAATACCCCACATTATCTTCATAGTATATGCCACGACAACACATTAGCAATACACCACATCATTTTTAGCATCAATAATGCAAGAAAGAGATCAATGCTCTTAACCATCAAGTCTCTCGGAAGGCTAACAATGGTTGGCAGAACACACAAAAGTAAAATGTGATTGGCTTTGTCATTTGTCTCTTTACTGATGCCATTTTCCCTAAAGAATGCTTATCCACACCTGTGCTGTTTATCCACGTCCTAAGCCAAACTTAAAAGAAGGACAATGATTTAGGTGCATTAGTTACTCGAACCCATTAAAAGAAGTGAACCAATCAAAATAAAATAAAGTGTGCTTCTTTTCTACTGCTTGAGAAGCAAAATGTTAAAAATAATTGCCCAAAGAATTTCCTTCATATGTTATAAACTTAAAATAGATATTAGAGACTATTTAATTTCAAAGTTCACTCGGTCATTATAACAAAAAAAAAAGACATCCAACTACATAATAATAATAATAATAATAATAATAATAATAATAATAATAATAATAGCTTCTAAAACAGTCTCTATAAAAACTCACATTTTTCAAAATCTTAAAATCACTTTTTTTTAAAGCTTTTGACTAACAATAGTTATAAAGACTTTAAACACAGACAATGGAATCAAGTCAAGGGAGTACCTTTTTAATCTTCTAAGATCTTTTTTGGTTTTCTTTGTTATCACCACCTACATACACCAGGAACCTCAAAGAAAAATTTCAAAGTTCACTCGGTCATTATAACATAAAAAAGGACACCCAACTACATAATAATAATAATAATAATAATAATAATAATAATAATAATAATAATAATAATAATAATAATAATAATAGTAACAACAACAACAACAAAAATTAAAGAAGAAAAAAAACACAAACTAAGAGAGAGCAAGAAAAAAACCCGCGCTTCTTCCTGTTGAACAAAAAACCTGGGCTTCTTCCTGTTGAACAATAGATTAAAATAATTAAAGAATATAAATGATATCAATACCAACCAATTGTTACAATGATTATCATCAAAATCTTGCATGTATCATTCATTAGACACCCAGCATGGAATGCAGGATGCGCACTGATGCACATGAATTTTTAAGATTAAAAACTAAAACTTCATTTAGGCATTTCATCAAACACATAACTTACAACCCATATGGGGAAGATGACGAAAAAATTAGCCCGGAAAAATAAAAAAGAACCAAAAACAGAGTTGAAAAATCAGTAAAAAAAAATAACTATTATTAAGAAGCAAACATGCATAACAACAAACAAAATTAGAACCTTGCAAATAAAAATAAATAGTAATGAAACAAACATGCATAACAGCAAAAGAGGAAAAAACATGCCTGCTGGATGCTTCTTCATCGATAGCCCGACAAAATAAAAAGGAACCAAAAACAAAATTGAAAAATCAGTAAGAAAAAATATAACACCGAGATGTTAATGCTATCCATTGGAAAGGATGGCCACGACAAAAGGACACTCGTGAAGAAAACTGCAAAGCAATGAAACCTGAGAATCTTCTGAACTGAGAAGAAGCCATGGCAGTGAGAATAAACTACTCCATTCAAAACACCCTCTGTCTCCTTAACCCTCCCTTGTTTTCCCTTCGTTACAGAGTTTCTCCCCTGAAGCTGAAACCTCAACTGCATTTTTGTCAAAACCCCTCTCGAGGAGCTTTGTTTTGAGAGAGAGAAAGCTTCCAAGTTGTACAGAGAAAGAAAGTGAGTGAGAGAGAAAGAGAAAGGAGCCTTTTGCCACGGGAGAAAGAGAAATGGAAAAATAAAAAAGAAAACTGAAAAGACTTGGGATGAAGATTGGAAAAGGAGACACCAATACGTGGAGCAACCAAGGGAGTGGAAAATGAAAAGGTTAGAAAAGAGGACACCTGGAACAATACGTGGAGCAACCAAGGGAGTGGGAAATGAAAAGCCTAAAAGACCAAAAAATCAAGGAAATGGACAGCTGTCACAATCTTAGGTAGGGGTATTTTAGGAATTTCCAGAGGGTTCTCTTTTATAGATAGTATACTAGTGGAGTGCCCGTGTGATGCACGGGTCGGTATTTAACTATAAGCGAAATAAATACTATTTGTCAGGGTGCTGTTTGTATCATTAGACTATAAGTGACATAAATAATATTTGTCAGGGTGCTGTTTGTATAATTTTACTGTAAGTGACATAAATACTATTTGTCAGGATGCTGTTTGTATATAACATAAAGATAATTTGTATAAGAGTTGATTGTGTTGAAAATATTTCAAAATTGATTTAAATTATATAAAAGAAACATAGGAAATAAATTAAAAAATAGTGTGATTTTGCAAGAAAATTTTTATTTTAGATGTATTTTATTGTGAAGAGGGACTAAATTTTCATAATTAATAGACATATGAAAGTAATATTTTCATTGTAAAAGATAATTGACACTTAAAAAAAATAATTTTTTTTGAAAAATAATTTTGTAGTGTTTGTTTTTAAAAAAAAATTAGTGGGCATATGATCTCTTTATTTTATAATTAAAACATTTTATTATTCTATTTTTAAAAATTCACAACTATGATCTCTTTATTGCAAAATATAAATATTTGGTTTTTATATCTTTAAAAATCCACAATTTTTGTTTAATCTTTAATTTTTTGTATATTTTTTTTCTTTTTTTTACTCTGTGCTGTTGTTTTCCAAATGCAGGACGAGAATGAGAGAATCCATTGCTTATGTTACCATTGGCTTTCTTATTTAGTGAAGAAGGGTAATTTTGTGGGAAACGAAAATGCAAAACACAAAGGTTAGGAAAAAACAAAAAACTTTTCCCCGTAACTTTAAAAAACTAAAATGTTCAATAATTAGAAGCAAAAATATTGAAAGGTCACAGCATGGTGGGATAAGTTTTTTATTTTATTTTTTATGATCAAGTAAATCTGAAAACAGAACATGGATATTACATGGTCTGTAAAACATAAGCACTGGAATAAGCAAGCAAATAAATATGAGATGAGCATAGCAGGGAATGTGTAAGATGAGCAGAGTAGACAACAATATCCCTCCATCAATAGTGTTTAGTTTACTAAAAAGTAATGGGAAAAAAATAGATAAAAATGGAACCTTTAATAATTAAATGTTAATGTTAATAAATTGACAATGATTACGATAAAAATAAATAGAAAATTAAAGCTGATTTGAATAATATGGTAAAATTGATAGTGTAATATTTGAAAAAAAACATTTCCATTAATAGGTACTTGTCAATTATTTTTTGCCAATTAATTTTGTCCGATAAAAAATAATAAACTCTCCAATCTTTCTTTTCTCACTTCAATCCATGCATAATTTTATTTTTTATTTTTTTATTTTGCTCAGTGCTTACACCTTCCTCACATGCTGGTGTTTTTTTCCAGTACCACCAAGCCACACGTATCGCTTTCTAATTGTCGGATATAAAAATAAAGTGATGATGACCCCATTTTGATTGATGGAGAAATTTTTATGTTACTTTGTTTTGACAGTTTAAAATTATAATTTAATCATTATGATTTCCAGGTAATGCATTTTATTGTTTACAATTTGCTGAAAAACGTAAATTGAAAACACATTTTTTATATTAGTTATACTGAGTTATTTAATATTAGTAATTTTATTCATTTCACTTTCATATGAAATTTTTTTTTTCATTAAAAGTATGATATGATCTTTTTGTTTTGATAATAACGAAGTTACGAAAATTGATTTCACTATTATAAACCCGATTTATGAAGGAAAGACACATATAGTGAAGAGTATTTTGTTTATCACATTTTGTTCTTTCTCTATTTTAATTTATAGGAAATTCGTGATTTTGGAAGTAAAAGGAGCTTGTAATCAGCTTTAAATATTATACTGCTAATTTAAAAATGAAACAAAAACGTTAGGAAAATTGAAAAAACCCTTTCCATTAATAGGTACTTGCCAATTAATTTTTGTCAATCAATTTTAAATATTTTGTTGGAATATGAAAATGGTCATGATCTTCAAATTAATGAGACTATTCCATTAGGATATGAAGATGATGATAATATTATGTTACTTAGTGTAATATTTGGAAAAAAAACCTTTCTAGTACTTGCCAATTAATTTTTGCCAATTAATTTTGTCCAATAAAAAATAATAAATTATCCAATCCTTCTTTTCTCACTTCAATCCACGTGTCCTACAATGTCATTTTTTTAATTTTATTTATTTATTAATTTTTTTTGCTCAGTGCTCACACCTTCCTCACATGCTGAAGTTTTTTTCCAGTACCACCAAGTCATATGTGTCGCTTTCTAATTGTCGGATTTCACCGCACCATTTAATTCCCCTTAATTCCAGAACTTTCTCCTCTCTCCTCCATGTCTTTTGCCTTCGTCAAGATTTTCTTATCAATCAGCTTTAAATATTATATTGTCCATTTGGTAAAATTGATAGTGTAATATCTGAAAAAATCATTTCCATTAATAGGTACTTGCCAATTAATTTTTGTCAATTAATTTTAAACATTCTATTGGAGTATGAAAATGGTCATGATCTTCAAATTAATGAGACTATTCCGTTAGGATATGAAGATAATCCTAATATTATGTTACTTAACAATCATTTTTAAATATTATACTGTCAATTTGGTAAAATTGATAGTGTAATATCTGAAAAATTCTTTTCATTAATAGGAACTCGCCAATTAATTTTTGGAAATAATTTTAAATATTTTGTTGAAGTATGAAAATGGTCATGATTTTCAAATTAATGAGACTATTCGGTTAAGATATGAAGATAATCATAATATTATATTACTTAACAATCAACTTTAAATATTATACTGCCAATTTAAAAATGAAACAAAAACGTTAGGAAAATTGAAAAAAAACCTTTCCATTAATAGGTACTTGCCAATTAATTTTTGCCAATCAATTTTAAATATTTTGTTGGAGTATGAAAATGGTCATGATCTTCAAATTAATGAGACTATTACGTTAGGATATGAAGATAATGATAATTTTATGTTACTTAGTGTAATATTTGGAGTAAAAATGATAGGTATAGTGTTTTCTTCAACATTGTCTGCATACAACACTGATTCATGAAAAATAATCAACATGCAATGACATAAACAAAAATGGAACCAAAACGAAAACAAAAGTCAAACGAAATATAAAGAAAACAAATAAAGAAAACGAACTTGTAGATAGAGAAACAAAGAAAAGAATCCTGTTTGAGATAAAAATCAAATACAAATCGAAGGTTTTTGGAGTTAAAAATGGCAGCTTTAGTGTCTCCTTCCACCTTCTCTACATACAATAATGATTCATAAAAAACAATTAACATGCAGCGAGATAAACAAAAATGGAACTAAAACAAAAATAGGAGTAAAACGGAATATGAAGAGGAATGAAGACGGACGAAAATGGAAGTTGGAGAAACAAAGAAACAAAGAAAACAAAATATGAAGGAAGATGAATGGAGAGGAATGAAAAAGGAAGATGGAGAAACAAAGAAACAAAGAAAACGAACATGTAGACAGAGAAACAAAGGAGACAAACCTTTTGACATAAAAATCAGATAAAAATGGAAGCTTTTTGGAGTAAAAAATGGCAGCTTCAGTGTCTTCTTCCACCTTCTCTGCATACAATAGCAATTCATTAAAAACAATGAACAGGCAGTGAGATAAACGAAAATGAAACCAAAACAAAAATAGAAATAAAATGGAATATGAATATGAAGAGGAATGGAGAGGAACGAAAATGGAAGATGGAGAGGATGTAAAAAATAAGCAACAATTCTTTGTAGCAAAAATGGCAGAAGATAATTTTTTTTTAAAAAAAAAACAAAAAAGAATTAGAAGAGAAACAAAAAGAAATCAGCAACAACTCTTGTAGCAAAAATGAGAGAAGATAATTTTTTGAAAAAAGAAAATTACGAAAAAAATGACACATTTGTTCTTCAACACAGAACCTGTACTCATGTAGAAAACAAAATAAAGGTAGAACACCCCCAAAAATTAAAGCCTTTGTGTTTACGAACATGAACCCATGAAGCTTTTGAGATAAAAATCGCAACTTTAATGTGTTTTTCCACCTTCTCTGCATACAACATGCCAAAAGAATACAAAAAAATTTAAACTTTTGTATTGGGAGAAGTCAGAAAACAAAAATAAAGGCAGAAAACCACAAAAAATTTAAGCTTTTGTGCCTACAAACCTGCATTTTAAAAAACCGAAAAAGAATTAGAAGAGAAACAAAAAGAAATCAACAACAACTTTTGTAGCAAAAATGGGAGAAGATAATTTTTTTAAAAAGGAAATTACGAAAAAAATGACAATTTGTTCTTCAACACAAAACCTATACTCATGTAGAAAACAAAATAAAGGCAGAACACCCCCAAAAATTAAAGCATTTGTGTTTACCAACCTGAACCCATGAAGTTTTTGAGATAAAAATTGCAACCTTAATGTGTTTTTCCATCTTCTCTGCATACAACATGCCAAAAGAACACAAAAAAATTTAAACTTTTGTATTGGGAGAAGTCAGAAAACAAAATAAAGGCAGAACACCACAAAAAATTTAAGCTTTTGTGGCTATGAACCTGCATTTTAAAAAAACGAAAAAAGAATTACAAGAGAAACAAAAAGAAATCAACAACAACTCTTGTAGCAAAAATGGGAGAAGATAAATTTTTTAAAAAAAGGAAATTACGAAAAAGATGACACGTTTTTTGTTCAACACATAACCTGTACTCATGTAGAAAACAAAATAAAGGCAGAACACCCCCAAAAATTAAAGCCTTTGTGTTTACGAACCTGAACCCATGAAGTTCTTGAGATAAAAATTGCAAAGTTAATGTGTTTTTCCACCTTCTCTGCATAGAACATGCCAAAAGAACACAAAAATTTAAATTTTTGTATTGGGAGAAGTCAGAAAACAAAATAAAGGCAGAACACCACAAAAAATTTAAGCTTTTGTGTCTACGAACCTGCATTTTAAAAAACGAAAAAGAAAAATCAACTGTTAGCATGTCCCAAAAATCAAACCACAAAAAATTAGACCACAAAAGATTAGGCAAAAAAAGGAGAAAAAATAGATAAAAATGGAACCTTTATTCTTCAATACCTTTATTCTTTAGTAGCCTATCCCAACTCTTCCATGGGCAAAGCCTCGTAACCTTCAGCACCATCGTTAGACTGTCCTAAAAATCAAACCACAAAAAATTAGACCAAAAAAGGAAAAATAGAATATTAACGTGAAACAAAATATGGACGGACGCAAAAGAATAAAGGAGGAGAAACAAAAACGGCATGGATGCAAAAGAATAAAGGAGGAGAAACAAAAGCGGAGAAGAAAAAAAGGAGAAGTTGAGGAAGAGAAAAAAGGGAAAACTGAATATTGATAGAGAAGAAAAGAGAAGAAGTTGAGGAAGAGAAAGAGGAGGGAAAAAATCTGGACGGATGCAAGAGAAATGGAAGAGAGAGAAGAAAGTTCTGGAATCAAGGAGAATTAAATGGTGCGGTGAAATCCGACAATTAGAAAGTGACACATGCCTTGGTGGTTGTGGAAATAAGGAATTGCAACAGTCGACACAAAGAAGAGAGAATGAGCCTTGTAAAACACAAACCTTCAGAAAAGGAGAAAGCCTTCATGTGACAATGAGCAAAGAAGCATAAAAGAATGCCTATAACTGGATATGTGTCAACAGGATAGAGAATTGACAGTGGACAGGTGTTAACAGGATAGAGAAAAAGTAGTCAGAGCCTTGTTTGTATAATTATATAGATAAAGATAGACATGATATGATATGAGAATATAATTTAAGAACGAGGGAAATATAATTTTCTGTAAAATGAAATCTAACTAAAACCTATCAATGTTATTCCACTTTTTTTTCTTTTTATTTTCTGTCATATCTGTCACTTAAATATAATTACTAAATGTAAAAATTAAGAATTATTATGGTGTAAGTTCATCATTCTCCAAAAATTAAACCATAAAAAAAACTGTCCAAAGTCATATATGGAATCCGCACTCTTATCATTGAGCATCTTATGTCCTTTGGAATAAAAAAAGAAAATGCAATACAAAGGTTCAGAAACTACCGAATCAACTCTAAAACGTTATATATTTGGAACATTAGTTACCTAGGAACGTATAGTAGAGCAAGAAAAAATGGGAGGGTGTCTACCATCCAAGCCAAATCCAGAAGATAATGGTTCAGCTTCCAGCAGCACAAATCGTTTCATGCTGTATGCGAGAGCACTTTCAATCACATGGGGAGACACTCCAGAATATTGGACATGGGTACAGCAGAAAGAAGAAGCAAGGTACGCATCTATCTCCAAATATATATTAAGTTTTACTAAAACAAAAAAAAACAAAATCTATATAAAAAGTAGTGTTCTAAAAAGTAGATCTCTCATTCAATCTCCTCTTTTATTGTTAATAAAGTTTTCTTCTGAAATAGGAATATTGCATCTGCCTTCGTATAGGTTTAGATATATAACTCTTCAGTTGTTTCTCCTGGGTTTGGTTTGGCGCCTTCATATTTTTTGTTCATTAATTCTTCTTTTGTTTAGTATATTTAATTTTTGGCGTGTTATGAATGATGGGTATCATCTAGAGTGCTAACCTAGTTAGGAATTTAGGATTCCTCTTAATATTGTGATACTTTAATTAACATGCCTCTTTTGCTTACGAAAAGATAAAAGATAACAATTATTTATATTTAAATACTGTTCATTAATTAGCAACTATATATATTTTTTTCAGTATAAGAAATGAATGTATATTATTGGTGCATATTATTAGCATTTATCCGCAATTTTCATTAGAAAAAAATATACATACTATAGAATATTTACATAATCTAGGAAAGAAAAATTGCATACGGACAGAATCCGAATCCATAATTAAACCGTAAAATTGTGTTCAAGAGCATGTGAACTGTCAATTGACATATCGATGTTTATCTTGTTTTCTTCTATTCTATATTCACAGTATATTAAAACCTATTAACCGCAAATTCTTTCAAACTAAATTCGAGAAAAATTGTTCGCCAAGGTAGATCTTTAAAATTGATAATTTACACTAAAAATGTTTGCTATTGGGGCTTATTGTTTTATCATTGGCTAATGGTTAATTCAGTTGATGATCATCAGTTTTTGTGGCTCAATCTAAATGAATTTTAGTTTGGCCTAGTGTTAAAAATATCTGATAACTAAAATTCCATGAAGACGAACAACTAAAATAATTATATCTAACGACGAATAACTAATTATTATTTCTGACGGCTAACGCAATAAGATGAGATTGACAACAATGCAAGAATACAAGAATATTTTTGGTAAAAGTAATTATTGATAATTAATTTGTAATAAAAGTTTCATCTCTTACTACAAATCTATTTTCGAAACTTATATTATATATCTCTTCACTAAAATTTCATTTTTTAGAAACTTAGTATTAAAAGAAACAAAATGTGTTGTAATATAAGAGAATCTATTCTCTTTTTTTATCGTTTTTTAATTATTTTGGAGATTTTATAATCTTTATTTTAAAATTATTTGTTTACACGGTAATGATATTTTTCATTTTTTCTTTTTATCTTTGGATTTTTATCTAACAATTCACGGTGTGAAGAATAAGAAAAAGGTGAATTTTATATTTTTTTTGCTTTTGCTGGATTTTGAAATATTATTAAGATTTTTTTTATTTTAACATCTTTAACTAGCAAATAAAAAAATCAAACAAACAAAAAAAAACAAAGAAATTCAATCAAAAATATCAAATTATCAACGGAAAGAAAGGGATTTGAAAACCGTCATCTCTCTCTAATTGAAAAATAGAATTACTTTATTGAATCAGGCCTACTTTGGGGAAGACCAAGATGGAGGGAAGAATTAATCTTGGAAGGTCATGACTATAGGCAATTTTCAAAGGCTAAATGCATATTTTTGTTATCAAGCCATGATTTCCTAACAAATAGGAGAGGTGGATGGGGCATGGAAGTTAATAGTTATTTTTCTGCGCCTAGAATGAAGTAGACAAAAGGTCAAATTAAACGTTGTAATTAAAATATTTAGGGATACATTTCAGGACAACAATCCATGATGGAAGCATGCACCCATAACCATCATACTAGTAATTATTAGAAAATGAGCGACATACCCAAAAAATGGCTGACATATATATCCAGAAAATGATTGATGCTTGCAACTGTTTAGAAAACATTATGAATAGAAAAAATACAATATAAATTAGGTTCCCGACCAAATTAATGTAATTTATCTTTTATTTATCACTTTATGTAGAACTTTTCTTTACGGTAATTTTATAAGAGTAGTGTAACATAGAAACTTGAGTTAAACGATTGTTAGAAAATTCTTTAAAGTGAATTAAAAATTCAATCAAGAAATAAAATTTCTTCCTTGAATCAGCTGCCTAACTTCAAATTTATTCACATATTCATTTTGCACAATTACTATCAGTTTTAATTTTACAACTAGATTCATATATCTATCTAATTCTCTAGTTGTTTATCTATATATATAGTTATCTAACTATCTATGATGTAATGCCACAATGACAAAGTTGGCTAAATTGATATCTATCAATGATGCAGTGGCACGATAGTAGAGTTGGCTAAGTTGAAAAGTGTTTGCTGGCTAGAAGTGCATGGGAAATTTGACACTAGAAAGCTTTCAGCAGGAATTCTATATCAAGTGTTCTTTCTAATAATGTTGGAAGAATCATCTCAAGGGTGGGAAGTTCCAATAAATGTTAGATTTGTCCTTCCTGGAGGAAAGAGACAACAACATAAAGTAAATTTAAACGAGAAGTCAAGGGAGAGTTGGTTGGAGATTTTAGTAGGTGAGTTTGTGGCATCTAAAAAAGATGTTGGCGAGATGAAAATTTCTTTGTATGAATATGGTGGCATGTGGAAGACTGGGCTTGTCATCCAAGGTGTAGTCATTAAACCAAAGAACTAGGTATTAAATACATATTAAGGATATAGAAGCTTTTATAGAAGAAAAACATAAGAAGAAAAAATGAAAAAAAAAATTCTATAAATTAAAATTAATATTCAAAGAAGCTAACATGAGGAAAAGAATGTACTCCAACAACAACAAATTAGGTTATGGATAAATTAACTAATTTTTAATTTATAGAGAGAAGTTTTTTTCCTACTTACTTTTCCCCTATAAATAGTATTTATGAAGAAATTTATGCAAATAAAGTCTAAGCTATATATAATTTTTCTTTGATCACTAAATAAAATGAATAAGGACACCTTTACTCTAGTCGATACCAAGAAAAGATGAAGAAAGAAAAAAAAAAGTATATACAAGAAGTAGATGTGATAATAAAGTATATGTATTAATAAAGTATTTGAAATGATGAAGTGTTTTAATATCACATTATTTAAATACAATATAACAGATTGTTGTGTGAATCTTTTCCTTCTTTTATAATTTGTTTTATCTATTCAATAATAGCAATAAAATAAGACCTATTAAGTTAAAAACAAAAAAATTAAAAATAGGGAAATGTCTAATTTTTTTAAGTAAAAATAAGGTTAAAAAATCCCATGATAAATAATTGTTGCATTTTATTAATACTTCAAGATGAATGATTGCAGTAATAATTGTACCTATCAACCAACTATATATACTTATTCCGAAATACCCCGTTAAATCATTATTGTTATTTCTTTAGTGTTTTTAATATTTTTAAAACCCTATAATTATTGATCCTTTAAACAAAATTTAAATTTAAATTTAAATTAACTGAGCATCGATTACTTTTAATCAATTTCTTTTATTTTTTTGATAACTTTAAATTTAATTAATATTGACATTAATATATTGATGTATGATTTTTTTGAGATCAGAGATTAAATTGAGATAAATACTAAAAACATACTCTTTAACACTTTCTTTAATTGTTTAAAATTTATTAAAAATTATAAAATCAGGAAAAAATCATTAAATATAATATGAGATTCACAAAAATTATCATTTTCAATTAATGATTTTATCAATATAAAAAAGTATATTAAAAAGTGTGTTTGTAACATTTTTCTAAAATTTATTATGATGTTTTTTTGTTGTCTCAGAGAATAATTTTCAGAGTCTGTCTAAAAAATATCCTTATATCCTTGAACCATTATCTTTTAATTTAAATTTAAATTGATTGATAATTGATTACTTATAATTATAATTAATATTTATTAGTTAATTTATTTTACTTATCACAGTCTACTTTCAATTTCTTATTGTAATTTTTGTGGATGCAGTTAATTATTTTTTTTATCCTTGTATTAATGATTTATTACTTTAAATTTTAATTAAATTTGATAAATTGATATTAATCAAATGATTTCTTATATGAGGTTCCCTATATAGCATACGGTGTTGGGGTCTTTGTATAAAGTTTAAATCATCAATCATTTGAACGAAAGTTTTAAATGGAAATATTTTTTTTATATGATTGGTACGTACAAATAAATTTAATTTTCAATCATTTACATTTAACATATGAGAATAAAGAATTTATTTGAAATTATATGATCATAACTTACATGAATTAACAGTTTATTTGAAAAATATTAACATCTAATTTTTTAGACTTTAAGTAATAAATTTGAGGAATTAAACCTTTTTTAAAAAATCATTTTGTCTTTAAAAATTAAATTTTTGAGACTAAAACTTTATTTTCTTTTTTCAATTTTAAGAGACTAAAATGATTTTTATAAAACTATATAATATGGGAGTATAATTTGAGAATCAGAAAGGAGTATAATAACTTTCTCTAAAATGAAATCTAACTAAAACCAATCTTAATCAATGTTATTATTACACGTCTGGGTCTTACACGATAGTTTTGATAAGAATTTTGAGGGATTATAAGCTTTTTCACTGGCTTATAAGTTATTCGGATCAATTTAGTAGCTTATTTTTCATAAATTATTTTAAATAGTTTATTTTAATATTTTATTTAAATTAGTTTATGAAAAATAAGTTAATGAATAAGATGTTAACTTTTTTTTCAATTTTATTTTTATTATTTTATTTAAAATTTTATTTTACTCTTTTATTTAGTTTAAAATTATCTTATTTTTTTTTTCGTTATTTGAAAAAACTTTTGTATTTAATTTGAAGCTCTTACACAAGAAAAAGTGCAGGTCTGTTATGAAATAAAAAACCTGGTATTGGTGGAATTCTGTCGCGTGCAAAAGGGGGTGTCGGGTGATGAAGTTAGAGAAACATGCAAAGGTACTTGCTTTTGTCTCTATGCTGATACTTAAAACAACAATGAATGGTTGATTCAATAACAGTCAAGAATGGTTGGTGAATATTATAAGGGCTACAATGTGATTGGTTGGGACAAAGGCACCATGCGCTGTTAGTGGTCACGTGTATAGGCTGGAGGTTTTTTTGGTTTGCCCTTAGTTAGTAGATTGGATGGTTTTTTGGGATAGTATTATGCTTGGGCTCAAAGGGATTTTGATGTCGGCGCTTGGTTAACTTCCTGTTTGCTTGCTGCACCTCCCAATTTTTCATAATGGCCATAGCAACCTTGTCTTCCTCACTTGTCCATAGGTTGTTTTCCTCACTTCTCCATGCCGGAAACATTGTCTTGTTCACTTCCTCACATTTTCGTGTCTCAGGTTCACTTGCACAAGTGAGTTGTTAATTGTGTTGTTTATACTTTTTGTGTTAAATTATTATAACTAAATTGTCTTGTCCATAATTGATTTTTAGAAAACAAAGTTTTAAGATAGGTCTGAATCAATAAATTAAGAATTAAATCTGTAAAAGTAACATGATACCGAATCAGACAATTCAGATTTGTTATACAAATCCAGATTAATGAATTCAAAATGGTGTAGTATTAATACCAGATCAAATAATACATATTCATTCTTATACAAGTACGTATTTATTGATCCGTAAATTATGTGTATTTGTTTATTAGTTTGGATCAATTAATCCAGAATTGTGCAATTATAATACCAAATTGTTTGATCTATTTTGAGTTTTTTTGTTTCCCAGGTCAATTATTCTAAAACTTCAAAACATCAATTCTTGATAGTCTGATCCAAAAATTATATTATATCTCGAATCAGGGAATCCAAAATTAATGTTTTGAAGTTCTGGATTAGTCAATCTAGTTTATTTTATTTTTTTCATTTCATTGCCTTATCTAGAAGGTTGGTTTAATTTAGGGTATTTATAATAATTTTAGTTATTAATTATAAATTGGTTTGAATATGTTGGATAGTTTTTGTTCATTAACTTACTTTGTTGCTTTTGAAAGATTTATATGGAAGATGGTTATGTGAGGAAGATGTCTGATGGAGTGGATGTGGAGGTTGACATGGATAATGACGTTAGAATAGACGAAGATATTCATAAAGATTATGGACAAGAAATTGGAAAAATTGTTGATTGTAGCAAAACATTCATAACTACAAAGGTAATTAACAAAAAATTAAATATTAGATTGTTGTTATTGGTATACCAAGTCATTCCAAAATTTACAAGTCACATGATGAGCATATTCAGTAAGGCTTGATTTGTCCTCAGGTCCACCACCAAACACAACATCTTCAGGTGCAACATCATCAACTGCAACATATTCGAGAGTTTCATAAATCTCTTGCTCCTCATCTACAATTGCAAGTCTTTAACGTCTACGTACATATGCAGTAGGTTTGGTGCGGTCACCACCTCTTGTACATGACATATTTGTATAAAAGATAACATCAACGTACACTAATTAGAATTCGAGTCAACATATTTTAAACATATCATAAATATTGTGAACATAGTCCGACACATTCTAACATTTGTAATCATAGTCAAAGTCAATATAATTAACCTATCCTAACAATTACAATATCCTACATATCAATTAACCTATCATAACAAATATAATTTTCTACAAGAAGGAGAGTAAGGTGAGAGAATTTTCTGTAGATGGATTGCCTAAATTGTGTAACTAATTATAATCAATCAACCAATTGCTAAAACATAATAGATGGGGTAGGTGGTGGAAGGAAGGAGGAAGAAAGTCATAGAACCATATGATTCCATGTGCAACATTCATGTTTTTTTTTTCTTTTTTTGAGTTCATTCACATTTTTTCTAAACCCAATTCAATCTCGTTTTTTTATAGAATTTAATTAGAACTTACTTATCTAATCATATCATACATGGTAAGGTAGATCCTTTTCTATAATAACTAGTGTAAAGATAGATAATTTACGCAGTTGGATGTCATTTGTTTTAAAAGATGTAACTACACTTAAAAGTTAAATTAAAATACTGCAATGATTTATAATAGTTGAGAATAAAAAATGTTCATAATAGTTGGGTTGCTAAATACTTTTTTTAAAATAACAATTTCTCCAATACCAATTTGCATTCCATTTGGCTAAATAAAATTATGGATAGGTTCACCCGTAGTAATGATTGTCAATCCGAAACATATTTTCGGGTTGGCAATCACCACTATGGATCAACTAATCCATAATTGTGCAATGTAACTTGGATTGCATGATCCTTAACATTAGAAAATATTACAGATCATGCAATACACATTACATTTATGGATTCCATTGTTCAATTACAGATAGCTTGATATGAAAACCACCAAATCCACATTCGGATCAAGCTATCCGGAACAATTACAAAAAATATAAAAAAATAAAAAACAAACATTCATGACACAATTACGGATAGCTTGATCCAGATACAACACAACATAAACCAGATCAAGCTATCTGAATAAATTACAAAAAAAAAAAAAAGGAAAGGGATGAAAGTTTCAACTTACTTGGAAAAAATGTGGAAGGTGATCTTGGATGATTATTAACTCACGAACAACCACAAGAAAAGAAAAAACCAAGAAGCCAAGGAGGTGTGGGGTGTGGGGCGACGAGGAAGGGGGGAATAGGAGGTGTTTGCGGCTCAGAAGAAAAGAAAGAAGAAGTTAGGTTAAGTTATTGGGAGGTGAGGGCATATTTGTTTATTCACCTATTTTTTCAAATAATGGGAGGTGCAGGAAGCAAAAACCCAATATATCTAACCCATTTGTGTCATATGATTAAAAAAGTAAAAAAAAATTCTAATTTAGGTATGTAAAAAAAGTGTAACAATTAAGTTTTAACTTAATGATAAATTAATCTTTAAATTTTATAATTTAATATCAAATTGATTTTTCAACATTATAACTTAATGATAAGATAGTCTCAAAAACTTAACTATAAGACATAATTGTCACACTTTTATATATTAAGAGGCTAAATCAAAGTTTTTGTTCTTTCTATATATTAAATAATTAAAATGATCATTTATCCTAATTTTGTTCTTACACGGCTTGGTCTTGCTCTTTTTTTTTCCCACGTACAAGCCTCCTCCTTTAAAAGTAATTTTGTTCAAAACACAACAAATATTAAATGTAAGCATCCCTCAGTAGAGATTCCAACCTGGTCCTTTCCGCAAGGCCTAACTCTGGTTGATTAGTTTATTTATTTTCTTACGACCAAAACGAATTCTCCTAGTGTCTGGACCTCAAGTCAACCTTGGTTCTGGACCACACATCGTAACATCATCGAGTGTCTGATCTCGTTCGCACCCTGCTTCTTAGTCCTCTCTCTCACCATTTAACAATTACACTGGTAAGAACACTTTTCTTAGCCAAATCTTTACAAGGGAATAATAATTCACATTAGACTTTCGTAATTTTATTTTCATCCTATGATTATCTATCTCACTTTTTCCCCCCCTGCTTCAGCCATAAATTTGACTTCTGTTAGGAGAAACCAACGTTTGTTGCTTTGTGCAATTGCTTATTTTACTGATCGAGCATTTGAGCATTTTCTAATCTGCTTACATGTTCCAATCTTTCTCAATCTGCATACTGTTTGTATCTTTCTTAATCAAAGGAAAAGTTACACACTGCACTTCATGAGCTTAAATCAAGGTTTTAAACATCCATCGCCATCGTGTTTGTTGATATCACGGAAAATCATGGACAAATACGACCAATACTGTTCAAATTACGGTGGTAGACAGTTAAATTTTTTTGATGTTGTGACTCTATTTTTTTAAAACTTTGGCTTAAATATTTGTGCTCTGTTTCTGTTTGCTTTAGAGATCTCAACTTCTGAAACTCTAACGGTGACTTTTTTCTGTTTAATGTTTTTTTAAGGATGATATTAGTACGAAGTATTTATTTTATTATTGGAAGCAGGAATTGATCTTTAGTTTTCTTTTCAGATGGGGAGAGGAGAAATTGTTTGTTGATTTGGTATATTGGGGACCATAACCATTCCTTATGTTTTAAATCTATTAGTATTTTCATTATCTCCTAATGGGTCAAACTGGTTTCCGTTTATAAATAACTAATATAAATATTATAATATAGTATGTAGTCCATATTAATTAATTAGGAATTATAAAATTCCTAACAATTATTTCTTTAATTACAACTTATGTCTTGCTAATAATTAGAGTCTTTAAAATTGAATCAACTCTAAATGTTATGCATTTAAAACATTAATTACCTAGGAAGAAAAATGGGAGGTTGTCTATCATCGAAGCCTAAGGCAGTAGATAATGGCTCAGCTTCCGGCAATACCAACTGTTTCATGCTGTATGCGAGAGCACTCTCAATCACATGGGGAGAAACTCCAGAATATTGGATATGGGTTCAGCAGAAAGAAGCAAGGTACTCATCTATCTCCAAATATTAAGGGGTTTTACTATAATAAAAAAAATCAAAATTCTATATAAAAAGTAGTGTTCTAAAAAGTAGATATCTCACGAATCTAACATACAGGGATGGGATTTTTGTTGTGAGATTCAATCCCCTCTTTTATTGATAAATGATTTCTTTCGCAATAGGATTGATTTGCTTTCATATAGTTTTAGATAGCTCTTTAGTTCACCGTGTGTTTCGTCCCCCTGTATTTTTTGTTCGTTCATCTTTTTATTAATATATTTTTGGCTTGTTGTAAATGATGGTAATGTCTGGAGTGTTATCCTACTTAGAATTATTCCCAAAAATGTTATTAGTATAAATGTTATTTCAGAAAATATTTAAAAAATCTAGTTAGATTTTAACATTCCTGGAAATGTTTTTGAAATTTAAAATAATTGAAATAGAGAATGGGTTACAATGGAAGTTATAAGTGGGCTAAAAAATTAACTATTTAAATATTGTTCTTTACTTAGCAAGTATATATTTTATTTGTTAGTGTAAGAAATTGAAATATATTACACACATTCTTAATAGATAATCTTATTCCTTAAATATGTGATCATGGATTCAATCCCTGATTCATACATATGATAAAACATCTTATGTCGACTCCTTAAATGGATTTCAATCCTTCAGGAAAATAATCTTTATTTTTTCATCAAGGAATACACTAGTTCACACCAAAAAACATTAGCATATTTTCACAATTTTCATTAGAAAAAAATACATTATCAATTATTTACGCAATCTAAGAAAGGAAAATTGCATGTGAATATAATCAGAATCCATTAAATTGAACACATCATCATAAAAAAGTCAATGGTGATCTAGATCCGGAGTAATTGAGAAGTGAGGATAATTTCCTTTCATAAATATAATTATTATTATTAGAGGTATAAATTGCAGTTGCAATTGCAACCACAGTTACGACTTTGCTGTAATTCTTGACATTGTAAAAAAATTGCTGACAAATGTGGTAGACACGATCGCAGCTCTGATTGTGAGAGGGTTGTAATAAGTTAAAAAAACCTCTTTTATGTTTTTCATTTTGGTTGCAGCCCACAATTTAAAACCGTGATTACTATTCATGTGAAAAGAAAACATGAGATGAAATAAAATGTATAATTGAACAAAAGATAAAACACTAAATATATACTTGAATTTTTTTTCTCAGGAGTGCATTTGTTCCCGACTGAAATATATATATATATATATATATATATAAAGACATTACAGACCTTGGAAAGCATAAGGAATGCCTCGAACAGGTAGCAAAATCAAATAATAATACGAAACAAAGAAACCCGAACATAAGTGACTCCTTGTAAAGATTAAAAACATGTGAAAGATAAGAACAGAGTGCCTTTATAACAACTTGTCATACATACAAGAATAACTTCTTGTAAGTCACTTTTACACGTCTCTTACTTGCTTGATTTGTATATTGTTCATTCTTCTTTTCAATATTGGTTCGAACCTTAACATGCAACTCCCTAATAAAATCCGTCTTATGTTTTCCATCCAAATTAGTAAACTCATTGATTGAAAAATGCAAGATATTTAAAGAAGTCAAAGATTAAAATCATACACAACTCCAAAAGGAAAATTCGAAGTAATAGAATAAACAATCCTGTTATAAACAAATTCAACATGTGACAAACATTTCTCCCACTATTTCAAATTCTATGAATGATATCACACAACAAAATAGTAAATATTCTATTGAAAATTTCAATTTGTCCATTCGTTTAAGGATGTCCATTTCAATTTGTCTTTAAATTTATGCACATATTCATCTTGCACAATTGCAGACAGTTTAATTACAACAAGCTATTCATATATATCTCTATTTATCTATCTAGTTATCTAACTATCTGTGATGCAGTGCCACGATGACAAAATTGGTTAAACTGAAATCTATCTATGATGCAGTGGCACAATAATAGAGTTGGCTAAACTAAAAAAAGTTTGCTGGCTAGAAGTGCGTGGGAAATTTGACATTAGAAAGCTTTTACCAGGAATTCTATATCAAGTGTCATTTCTAATAATGTTGGAAGATTCATCTGAAGGTTGGGAAGTTCCAATAAATGTTAGACTTGTCCTTCCTGGAGGAAAGAGACAACAGCACAAGGTAAATTTAAACGAGAAGTTAAGGGAGAATTGGATGGAGATTCTAGTAGGTGAGTTTGTGGCATCTGAAAAAGATGGTGGTGAGATGGATATCTCTATGTATGAATATGAAGGTGGCATGTGGAAGAGTGGGCTAGTCATCCAAGGTGTTGTCATCAAACCAAAGAACTAAGTATTAAAATAGATATATTATGAAGTCGATGCCATAAATGATAATTTGTATTACTAGTAATAAAGCTTTTGGATTGATGAAGTGTGCTAATATCATTACTTAAATAGGATATAGCAGTTTGTTGTGTAATGTTTTTACTTCTTCTTCCTTCTTTTTTTAATTTGTTTTATCTATTCAATAATAATAAAATAAAATCTATTAAGTTAAAAACAAAAAAACAAAAAAAAAAATATGTGGGACTGTCTTATTTTAGTTGTGTTTTGAAAAGAAAAAATTCAGATACTTCAAATTGGGTAATAAAAATGAAAAGAGTGTCATGACTCATGAAAGATATAAGACCAGTTTGAATATAAATCATAAGCATTTTTGAGAATTGTTTTATTAAAAATATAAAATTTGTTTTAATAGAGAAGTTTTCAAGAATATTTTTATTCATATATCCAAACAGACTCATAGAAAAGAGAAGGAATACAAATAACATATAACTCAACAACGGGAGGCAGATGCGCATTATCTAGGAATAACATTTTTTTTTACGATTTTATCTAGGAATAAGATCAAAGTATATATGAGAAAAATTAACAAATTATGGATTCTATGTTTAACAGTTTGCATAAGGAGTACAGTTCCCTTTATTTCTGTGCACAAACAAGGCGTAATAACATATTTTGACAATGAAAGACAAAAATAAGAGAGGTCATTTTTTTTATATGAACGACCTAGAGACATTACATGACATCATACAACTCTTATGTGCAAGGTCTTATTTTAATTTGATTTGAAACATCTCATAATTTATTTGTTTACGAAAATACTATGAATTTTTTTTTCCTGTATACTAATCCATCATCAACACAAATAAAACATAAAATCATCTCACCATGCAATAAAGGAAAACAAATGCTGTGTCTTTTGGCACTAGAATTAACGATACCTAAGTTTCCAAGTGTGCATCATCACAGGGAAGGTTTATAACATTATAAACAAACTCTCTAGTTGGCCACAACTAAAAAATAAAAAAAACTAAGAATCAGATCTTCATGCCAAACATGATTCAACAATAAGGGTCACCTCCCACCATCACCTATGATAGGACCTACGTCAACTAAGAGCAGCATGATCCAAAGAACCTCATCACCGTATCAAATACGATCATGGCGAATCTTACCATTCAAAGAGTGCAAGGGTAAAACTTAATTGCTTAAACCCAATTTTTTCTTTAAAACGAAATCTAACTAAAACCAATCTTAATGTTAATCCATTTTCTTTTTCAAATTCCGTTACTGCCATTCAATTACTAACATTTCAATTTTCAATTACAAAATTAATGTTTTTACACCCTAAGAAAGAGACAGGAAGGAAAACAGAAAAAAATGATAATAATATGATAAAAAAAATTCAAAAAAAAAAAAGGTATAAGGTAAATATAAAAAAGAGTTATTATTATCATATACATCTACTTTCTCTTCTATTTCATTTCTATCTCATTTTTTTTATCACACATATTATCAAATGATGTGTAACAATCTACATCATCCATTATTATAGAGGTTCACATATGTGCGCTTTATCTTCTAAAGTGTCCGCTGCATTTTAGAGGAGTCCAATCTATTATATTTTGTCTTTCATTCTATTCTAATTTTTTTTGTTTCTTTTATTCTTTTAGGCATACACCAATAAATATTGTGATGTAAGTTTGTCATCATTTTCCAAAAAAAGAAAAAAAATGTTTAGTCTTTTTATTTTTTAAAATTCTTAATTTTAGTCCTTATACTTTATTATTCAATATTTTAGTCTTTAAATTTTTAAAAATTTATAATTTTAATCTCTCAAAATTGACGTCAAATAAGAAATGATGTTAACCAGTATCTAACATGAAGAACTAAAAACTTTAGGAGGTATTGGAACTAAAATGTTCAATAGTATAATATAAGGATTAAAACCAAGAATTTTACTATACAGAGAAATTAAAATAAGATTTTTCACTTCCAAAAAATAGACCATACAATAAAAACAGTTCTATTCATATATTTCTGATGAGCACTCTTATCATAAAGCATCTTATATCCTTTAGAATAAAAAAAGCGAAAGCAATAACGATGGTTGAGAACTTACAGAATCAGTTCTAAACATTATATATTTTGAACAATAACTAATTAGCAAGGAACGTGTAGTAGAGGGAAAAAAAAAATGGGGGCTTCACAATCACAGGAAGAGCTACAATCACAACAACAGTTTCAACAACACCAACACCCAAATGAACTCACCAGAAGGGAATCATTGTTGTTGTCTCCTGCAGCTAGTAACAACACAAAACAATTCAGCAACAGCACAAAGGTAGTAGATAATGTCACAGCTGCCAACAGCACCAACACCAACTGTTTCATGTTGAATGCGAGAGCACTCTCAATCACCTGGGCAGAAAATCCAGACTATTGGACATGGGTACAGGATAAAGATGAAAGGTACACATCTATAACGAATATATTGGGGGGGTTTTAATATAATTACTACCAAAAAGAATCTATTTAAAAAGCAGTTTTCTAATTAAGTAGTGAACATGACTGACTAATCAGACCAAAAAGGGTAAACGGAATTAAAAAAATTTATTATGGAGAGAGTAAAACTAAATATTGTAAGAAATAAGTGACTAAGATGGGTAAAAAAAATATTCGGAAACTATAAGCGACTTTTATGAAAATGATAAGGGACTAATAATAGTTTACAAAACAAATTTGGACATGAATGTTACATCGGATTAGTTGATCATGCATCAATTCTTTAACCGTGATATATATTAAACGGTTAAATGGGAAAAAAAATGTAAGAATTAAGATAGGTTAAATTTTTGTTTAAAGACTAAAAATGAAATTGGAAAAAGGTTTATGGATTAAAAAATATATTAAACCAAAAAAGTTAATTACATGAAATATTATACGAAAACAAACGTTGAAATCATGCTGATTGAATTTAAATAAGAAATTTTAAAATAAAGCTTTTGACGAAATCAAAGGTGGCGAGAGTTTGTAAATTTTTTTGTGAGTACGAATTCGTGCTAATGAGATTTTTCCTAAGAAAAAATATGTTCTCATAGGTAGATCTATAAAAGTCACTAGCATTTTCTACTTTAAATAACAACTTGTTCTTGCGTAAAAAAAAAAAAAATCGTTCTATGTATATGTGATTAAATTAAGTATTAGAATTTAAGCACATATTCATCTTGCACAATATTCCAGTCAATCTTTAATTAAAACAATCTATTTATCTATGTTACAGTGGCACGATGATAGAGTTACCTAATCTGAAAATGGTTTGCTGGCTAGAAGTGCATGGGAAATTTGACACTAGAAAACTTTCACTAGGAATTCTATATCAAGTGTCATTTATTGTAATGTTGAAAGATTCAGCTCAAGGGTGGGAAGTTCCAATAAATGTTAGACTTGTCCTTCCTGGAGGAAAGAAACAACAACACAAGGAAAATTTAAACGAGAAATTAAGGGAGTGTTGGATAGAGATTCCAGTGGGAGAGTTTGTGGCATCTGAAAAAGATGTTGGCAACCTAGAGATATCTATGTATGAATATGAAGGTGGCAAGTGGAAGACAGGGCTTATAATCCAAGGCATTGCCATCAAACCAAAGAATGAGACTAATCAATCACAACACCACCAACAACCACATGAACTCACTAGAAGGGAATCATGGTTGATGTCTCCTGCAGGTAACTCAAAATACTTCAAGAATAGCACAAAGGCAATAGATAATGTCACAAGTGCCAGCAACACCAATTCTTTCATGGTGTATGCAAGATCACTCTCAATCACTTGGGCAGAAAATCCAAACTATTGGAAATGGGTACAACATAAAGAAGCAAGGTACACATGTATCATGAATATATTATATAAGATGTTTCACCATCACAAAAATCTACTATCTCTATTCTTATTTATAAGACCCAATTTTTTAAAGTTATTTTTTTATAAGACCTAATCCATATTATCTAATGCATTAATTATTTTTAAACTAATATACCCGTAATTAAATAAGAAAAGTTATATTGACATGTATTTAGAAGAGAAAAATAAATATTAGTGACAATATTATTATTAAAAAAGTATATAAATTTAGGATAAATTTATTGTTATAAATTAAATTAATTTATTTTCTTAATCTTGATGAATTAATGAGTTGAGTCTTATAAATAAAAATATGGATAATGGATAGTATGTAAAAAGCATTGTTAGTGTTCTGAGAATCAAACACAGTTGATCAATTGGACTGAAAAACAGTAAACCGATCAAGTGTCAAGTTTAAATAAACAACATGAATGGCCTATAGAAAAACTAGTCAATGAACCATAAAACAGTCTAAAAAAATAAACTTAAAATATTTGTTCTTTTATTTTTTATTCTAAACATATTTTTTTATTATTAATAAATATTGTTATGTATTGTTGAAACTTAAGCGTAAGTATAATGATATATTTAATTTAAACTTTTTTGTGTACTTTAAGACCTTATGAAATTGTGTATTAGTATTTTAGTTTGTAGAGTTAGAGTTATGATATTATGTTTCTTTAATATTATTTTATGTATTATTCAATTATCATCATTATTGTATATATATTATTCTACCACAATTAAACTGTGGCTACATTGTATTAAAATTTAAACCAATGTCTTTTGACTAATTCAATCATCCATCGGACTTAATTAAATATCAATGCTTTTTGTTCCTATATTCCATATTGACATGTATTAAATCCTATTAACCATAAATTCTATCAAATTAAACTTGAGAAATATTGTTCATGGGAAAGATCAATATCAAGTCACTAGCATTGTTTTTTTATATAATAACTTATCATCTGTCTAAAATGATCACATTGATACTTAGTGGTAATAATAATGATAATGAAAGTATTAATTTTTTTTTTAATCTTGATTCAAAGATTACAGTGTGTTAAATATTTGGATAATTTTATTATCCTTAGTAATCTTATTCGGCAAGAAAAGATATTGACTCGAGTAAAAGATATTTATGATCTAGAAAAAAAATATTATAATTATTCTCATATTTTTACCATAACTAGGTGTTCTCAAAAGAGTCTCTTTATGTGTGAGTGTCTAGTTAAAATAAGTCTTAAAACTTATGCACATTGATCTCAAATAGTTCCCATCAATCTTAATTTAAGTTATCTATCTACCTTTCTATAATGCAGTGGCACGATGACAGAGTTAGCTAAACTTAAAATGGTTTGCTGGCTAGAAGTGCATGGGAAATTTGACGCTAGAAAGCTTTTACCAGGAATTCCATATCAAGTGTTGTTTATTGTAATGTTGAAAGATTCAGCTCAAGGATGGGAAGTTCCAATAAATTTTAGACTTGTCCTTCCTGGAGGAAAAAAACAAGAACACAAGGAGAATTTAAACAAGAAGTTAAGGGAGAGTTGGATACATATTCCAGTGGGAGAGTTTGTGGCATCTGAAAAAGATGTTGGCAACATAGAGATCTCTATGTATGAATATGAAGGTGGCATGTGGAAGACAGGGCTTATAATCCAAGGCATTGTCATCAAACCAAAGAACTAAGAATCAAGTAGATACTAAGCTATATATAAACCCCCTCTGCCATAGTAACATGTAATGAAGTATTTTATTCCCATATTTAGTACTCTCTGATCTCTAGTTATAGAATGAATAGAGACATGTTCACTCTAGTTGGCATCTAGAGATCCAAGAAAGAGAAGAAAATATATAAAGATGTGATAAAAAAGAATGAGATGGAGAAAATCGATATGCATTTTTAAAGTGTTCTCATATCATTACTCAAATAAAATACAATAGCTTGCTGTTTTCTTCTTTGTCTTGTTCATTCTTTTTTTATTTGTTGGTATTTCATTTGCATAACTGATACATACGCTTCACATGTACTATCAAACATAGAACACGGAGGAATATGCCACAACAACATCAAACGAATATCATTATATACAAGAATTTCAGAACGATGGTATTCATTTTCATAACTGATACATACGCTTCACATATCATACATAAATCGGGAGGGATATGGCACAGCAACATCAAACGAATATCATTATATACAAGAGATGTCATCCATAATCAACAATACATGTGAGTGTTTGGTTTGCCGTTTGCACAGCTCCAAACTCCGTTCACGTGTTCCATAGCAGCAAACGGAACAGTTATATACAGCTGGATTGGAAAAAAAGGTGGGTTACGTCGAACCCAACATTTTTCCAAACACGCAGAAAGGCTTCAACAGAATGTTATTCATGAGGCATCAACTGAAACAGCCAAAGCATTCAGTTGAACGTGTTGTTTACCCTCGCTGTCTGGGTGAACAATGACAGTAGCATGAGCCTCAGAATAAGATTGATTGGCTCCTTCTTGTGAAACTGATATGGAACACACTTTATCTGCTGTGCTGCTTTGGTCATCTTGGACTTTGGAAATAATTTCCCATTCCTCTTTAAGGGATGCTACTTCTACACCCTTCTCTTTATGCCTCTCCATTTCAAAAGCAGTAGGTAGAATCACATAATCATTGACCGGATTGTAAAAGGGATCGGGTTCTCCAGCCTTCAGCCAGTGCTTGAGAAGCCGAAATACGTGAGGCTCGCGAAGAATACCCTGATGTTCACCGGGCACGCCAACCCTTGCCTCCGCATTGAGACCATCAGCCTGCATTTAGGTTTAATCAAAATACATTTCGGGCTCTTAACCCAATTATTACCACCAGCACTAATGCTACTTCATTGACACAATACCAAGAAGACATCAATTGCACAAGGATTGTGTATAGGGAAATTAACAAACCTTCGCTGATTCTATAGGAACTGTTCCATCTCCATCAACACATACGTATTTGGCCTGAATATTAAGAAAGATAAAAGTAAGCATTGGCAACCAAAGCAAAGAAGAGAACCAAACGATGACTTGAGGGGGGAAATAATTTACACAGATTTAGCATCAAACATGTTCAATTAAAACTATTCTTCAATTATATCACACTAGAGAGAAAAGACACTGTATGTCAATAATAGAATTAAATATTTTGAAACAATTATATACAGTGGAAGAAAAGAGAAATGAGGTGCATCTATCAAAAAGAATTATTTTTTATGTGAGATCAAGTTTATGAATAGAAGAGGTTGCCACATTCCAAAGTCTGAACATACCACAAGGGCTTTAAAAAGAAATTATTTGCATTTACTAACTCTATTAATCAACACAGTTTATTGACTAATTCAATCAATAAATACTAAAATAAATACAGACAGACAAAATGTAGATGGAAAACTGCCCAGACTTTTATTCAATGCAAGTATAAAGAAAGAAAACTGTATTGTAAACTTGGGGAATCAGTATTGCATGCAGCCGTGCACCATAGCATATGGTCATCCCTCTCCTTTGATACGTAACATGAATCCAGAAACATATATTTAACAGAATGGCAAATGTATTTACCTGGAAATAACGTAACTGTTGCAGATCTGTGACAGGCTTGTCCCCACTTCCAAAGCTGCAGAATAATAGTTATGCAAAGTGATGATCAGTTGGTCATATATTTCCAAAAGAATTATAAATACCTACTTGTATCCACTAGTCCATTCTTAATACACTTCACAAATACCATTTCAAGGGTAACCATGGTACATCCAAAGAATTGATAGAGGCCTTACCAAACACTATGAGGTGTCTCAAGACTGGTCCCATAAATGTTGTAAAATTTAACTTGCGAGGGAAGTTTGGCAGAAGACAGAATCTCCCATGTTTTGTTTGCCCATTTCAGGATCTCAAAGTTGAAAGGCAGGGGCAAATCCTCGCCATTATAATTAACCTGGATCACAGATAGATATCATACCAATCTAATTAACCTACAAACCAATAAACATCCTAGATGATCTTGAAGAGCAATACTAGCATTCCTTAAATGCATTAATGTATTCTAAAAAGCATGGAAATCCTCCACTCCATTCCCTCCCATCTCCCCCAAAAAAAACACACACAGAAAGATTTGCTTAAAGAAGAGAGTAGAGACTATGTTGAAGTTCCAAGCTCATCTCTAAATATGGAAAAGACAACATCTTTATATTATGATTTTTTCAATTCCAAATTATCCATTAATCATTATTTGTATAGAATTTAATAGATAAAGGCAACTTACAAGTGTCTTTTGCTCTAAAATAACAAATTTAAACTATAACACATTCAATTTCATGGAAATGTTACTGATACCTAAATTTAACCAAGTTCCATTAATTTGCATGCTGAGAAAGTTAACACTGGTAACTCACTGTGTTATTTACAAGAGCTTGCTCCAAAACCTTGATGCTATCACATGGTGGATATGACTCCAGAACAATATGTGATTTCCCATCAGAATCATGTCTCTCACGCCACAATTCCAGAGCAGGAATATGTTTCCAATGAGAATTAGGACAACCCATAAGTTCATATATTGATGGGCATTCAATCAGCTGTGACATTGGAAGAAGCTTCAATAAATAATTCTACAATATCAAAATATCTAAATACCAAAAATTGAAAGAGAGAGAGAGAGAGAGAGAACAACATGAATCCAAAAAGGATGCATGCTTACAAAAAATAAAAAGAAACATGCAAGATTATGCTTTAAATAATCTTTTACACAGGGAAGCAGCACAACCAATAGAAATAGAGAACACACCATCCAACAATACATATACGGAAAATCCAAATCATGTAGTCTATATGAAAAGATAATACAAGATGAAAGAGTAATCCAATAATAAAATAACTTTTATAAAACTATGAATAATAGCATCCAAATCTTTTTTTTTCTTTTGTATTATGTGACTGAATGGGAAGATCTCATCATCAGTAGTTTCCTATTTCTACAGACTGGTTAATAAACACTTAATCTATCTGCACTACTGTCAATTGCCTTCACGGAGAGTGCGTTTGGTAGAGGGGGGAAGGAGAAAAATACAGAAGAAATAGGGTGGGTCTCACACCTTCTACACTCTACTCTAATTAAAATATTTCTCCTCTATTTCCATCATCTCAACCAAACGCACTCTGAAAGGTAAGGATAAATTGCTCAGACAGTTAGTAAACAAACTCAAAAACACAAATATAACGTTTTGTATTAGGAAACTACAAATAAACAAACTCAACACAAATCCAGAAGACAAAAATAACTGATCTGTACCAACTGGTGCATGCTCCATTTGGAAATATAAAAGTTTTGTTCCCATCCTTCCACAAATGACATTCCATTTAAAAAGGTAGAATTGATGGTTCCTGGTGCACCTGCAGAACAATGTACAAGTACAACTACACCATTATGCACTTTTCTGTGGCAAAACAAAAATTAAGAGACCCCTAAGTAGCTAAAACAATACAGATGATACGTGAAGGCAACAAAAGCTATTAAGTTCAAATCATATTTTGGTCAACATCAAGTGAATGACAGTGAATGATCTAACACTTCTTTTTTGATATTTGAAAATCATGCTTTTTGCACATTTTTTTTCCATCAACTATTTTAGCCTATGAAGAAAAGATGACAATGCCTTCTTCCAATATATTAAACATGGAAAAAAAAATTAATAGACCCATCATTGAAATGCTAAAAGAATCATTCATCAAATACCCTTAATTATAATTCCATACTTCTTATGAATATAGAAAAGAATTACTTACCCTGGAATGGCGCACAAATTGCAACCCAATTCTTAACATATTTCTCAAAAATCTGAAAAAGACATGAACAAAAATGAACACATGTTACAGCAGCAGATAAATTCCAAGACTCAAGTGTATAAATCATAAATTGACAAATATATATGATTAGATTAAATGGAAACTACAAAATAGATCAAAACTGATATGAGAAGCTTATGAGATGTGTTACATCGCTTTGCAGGCACATGAAACATTTCACCAAAAGACCGCCCATAGAATGAGTTATAATGTTTATTTTCTTCCCTCCTGCAGCATTATAAATTGATTCTAACTTTGCAGCCAACCGATCCATTGTTTCCTGCAACCTAATTTCATATGGTTAAATACTTGTTAAAGACCTTATCCTTAGGATTGTGGGAAATCATACTACCTACCAATAGCCAAAAGATAGATACACTGGAGAGACATCAATCAGATTAAATTCATTTGCACAGTTACAGTTTACTTCAGGCTATGTTTATTTATCAGCTAATAGCTTCCTCAGAAAACTTATCCTTTCATAATAATAATAACAAATTATAAAAATACTCAGCAATTTTTTTTACAAAGAATCAATTCCATTATAAAAAAAAAATATAGAATCAGTTTTTCCTTAGCAGAAAGATGACATAAAATAATCTCATAACATGTACATATTTGAAATTTTTTAATTTCACTATTATGGATTAGTGATGAAAAGGGAAATGATTCAATTTTCAAGATTAGTTAAACTGCTCCAGCTTTAAAATAATTAGGTACCTGTTGCTTTGGCGAAAATCATATCCAAAACCAAAAAGCGTCTTTCCCTCTTCAAACCCCCACTTACGCATTTCAACGATCATGTCATGGAAATAATACACAGAATCACTTCCCAACATCTGTTCAAAAGAATTATATAGGATTCATGAATAACTTGCTTGGATATCTGCATTGCACTTCAACAAACTTTAAAACAAGCATACCAAGTCAGGGTCCAAAATATCAATTGCATGGAGTCCATGCCTATCTTCAGGAACCATAATTCTTGAATTTGGATCCATGGACTCGGTTTTTCCTGTTTTCAAAATAGATTATTAGGTAGGTTAAGATCGCCAAAGTCAGTTTCTTACAGCACACTCGTCAGCACAGAACACAAATTATTTCAGTGAAGAAAATAAACAGGCCAGGAACAGAAGCTTGGACAGCACGAGCATTAAAGACACAAGAATACAATTTGGGGCCATTTAGAATAGCTTCTTCAGAACTGGTTTGGACTTATCATATAAGCACATAAGTTAAAAATTGAAGGTATTTAGTTAAGCTTTAGAAAGTGACTCCTATAAGCTCTTTTACTTAGCTGGTGTTTGTTTGCATATCAAATCCTTGAGTCAAGTGGCAGTTTCATGTCAACAGCGTAAAACTAAAACTCAGAAACTACTATTTGTAGCTTTTGCTCCACGTGCATCAAATACTGATAAACATTAAACCAAACATGCAGTTAATAACTTCCATGGTGATTGGTGAAGCTTATCAAAAGAAATAAGTTTTCACTGATAAACTCTTAATTAAGCTATTTATCCAAACACGCACTTGTTCAATCACAAGGTTTGCTCCCTGTCCTACTGCAATTATATAATAAGTTGTTGCAAAGCAAGGAAAAAAAATTAACGAACAATTCGTATTTTTATTTTTAGCATATAAACCTGCAATTTGACTTAATTCGATATCAATTTTATTTCATCTTCAATCCGAAAACATCTTCAGAAAATTGGCAGCATCAACGAACAGCAAAAACCGTTAAATTAGCAACACGCGCAACTAAATAGCATCAGTTTCAGCTTTTTCAACGTGCTTTTTAATTATTTATTTTCTTAAAACGAAAAATTAGGTCCTACCGGTGGAAGGATCGTAACGCGACCAAAGCTTGGTCTTGAGCGTGTACTCGGCGTTGAGGAAGCGAACCCAGACGCGTTCTCGGCTTCCTTCGGATTCGTCAACGGCGTGCAGCATGGAGCCTCCGACACCGGGCACCAGCAAAACGGGGTCCAGATTAGGGTTCACGTAGGGCTGAGGCTGCGGGTTCTTGATCAGCTTCAGCCACAGCTCCAGCGATTGAAGAATTTCGCCCAGCAAGATCGCCATCGCGAGTTAGGGTTTCGATCGGGAATCGCGAGTTAGGGTTTCGATCGGGAATCGCGAGTTAGGGTTTCGATCGGGAATCGCGAGTTAGGGTTTCGATTATTTGATTTGGGGAAAGTGCTGTGTGCTGTTGGGTTAATTTCGTCACGATGAGTACGCCAGCAAAGTTCTGCGTTGCACGGAAGAGAAGAGACGATAGCGTGGAATGGACAAATTTAATTATTTGCCACTTGTCAGATTCGTTGTGGTCACTAACTTTTCTCATATGAATAATTTCTTGATTTAATAGCAAATTTTATCATTTTAGTGATTTTGCAAATTTTATTATTTAATTTTTTATTTTCATGAATTTTATCACTTAATTTTTTCAATTTTTACATATTTTAACATCATTGACATGCCATAAAAAATGTTAAAGAAAAAGTAAAATAATGTTGTTTTGTTTTAATGTAATGATAAAATGTAAAAAAATCAAAAATATTGAATGCTAAAATTTATGAATTGATGAAAGTTAATAGTATAATTCATAAAAATAAAAATTGGATGGTAAATTTAATAAACTAATAAAAATTAAATGATAAGAAAAGTTGAAAGATAAAATCCATAAAATTATGAAAATTAAGTGATAAAATTTATAATTAAATAAAAAATTAAAAAATATGAAATTGTGGATATAGTTGGTGATTCTTAATATTTTGTTACCATAACAACTCTATGGATATTGGTTTCTTAATTTAGTAGATCTAGACTAGATACAGGGTAGTTGATTGAAAAATACTAGTACCCATAATAATTGAGTAATTAAGCATTTTAGCCTATAAACGTGTTTAAGCAAATAAATGGGAAATATATGTTATTTTATTAGTTTGGATAGATCATAATTGGCTTTTAGACCATTGACTTGGATGTTAAATAGTATATTGACGGAAATACTCATTCTAAAGATAACTTCATATTAATATTATGATTTAAAAAACAAATAATGCACAAGATCAAGAAAATTTAATTGCCTATTTCTGATTACGAGTTTGACTTTGTCCATTCTTAAATCTAAAGGCCTATATATATATGTTTATCGGCATTTTTATTTTTTTTGCAAGTGCAAGATTCAAATATCATGTTTATATATAAAAAGAAAATCTAAAAGGCGGGTTAGGAAAGGAATTTGTTATTCAATGTTAAATATAATGATATTTATTGAAAATAAAATTTCAGTTAAATTAATCATAATTTGGAAACAGTTTCATTAAGATAAAATTAGTTGAAATTTATTTATATTTTTTAGACAAACATTCAAAATATTTTTTTCTTACATTCAAGATCTATCTTAATGAGATTTTGTCAAGATACACAAAAAAAATATTTTCATTGTGTATCTTGCTTAATTAATAACAAGTGTCAAAACCAACTCCAATAATGATGGAAATAAGGGGAAAAAAATCAAATATCTGTGTAAGCATAGAATTACTATAAACTAAAACTACCTTAGTTGAAAATTAGAATTTTATCTTGTAATTGTGACGGCTAGTTTTTGAATCACTAACATTTGCAGAAGTCTGGTTGTGTTTGTCTCTTGGTTTCGATTTCGTTGATAGCAAGACTTTTAAGAAAAGAGCGCTGATACACACACCGGTAACGTCACATAATAAATATTATTTTAATATTTAATAAAATAAAAAATTAAAAGAAAAGAAAATATTTTAAAATGGGTGTGTTGTTTTGAGTGGGTGTTTGTTAAACATTGATCTTAAGAAAATCCTTTTGTCATTTGTAATGGATTTGGGATGCTTTATGGAGTGTGAACCCAAACTGTACAACCCGGCCGCATTATGTTCCTTTTAATATATTAAAATATTAAATAGTTGTAATGTTTTCTTTGTTTAATTAGTTTTGTTAAAAATATTAATCAGCATTTGAATCCCAATTTCTATATGTTCTTAACGCATCAATAAATAGACATGACAACGAGATGGGTAAGGACAGTATTATCTTCTCAATTTCCGACCTAACCCCTCATGTCTTCATATCCTATACCCAACAAATTAAAATTTATTGTGTCATTCCCGTACCTATTCGATATCGGGTATCCCCGACCTCGTCTCGTATCTTATTCAAATTAGAAAAATAATTTTTTTAAAAGAAAATATTATAAATTTGATTTTAGAAAAAATAAATTGATTGTTAAATATTTATTTTTAACTACTTATATATCAATAAATTTATTATAGCGCATGTGTTTACAAAAATCGTTAAGAAAAGAATATTAAATTATGTAAAAAATTTAAAATAAAATTAACTAATAATAAAAATTCTAGGCCTTTTGATTAAATTATGCAAAAATTCTAAAAATTTTAAGTGACGGGATGGATTCGGGGTCACGACGGATGTAGTAATCCCATACCCGTACCCGACTTTTGGTTATCGGAAAAAATTCGAATCCAATCTCATACCCGATCAACTCGGATATTATCCGTCAAAGTCAGGACGAATTCAGACGGGTACCCACAAGTATGGGTTTTATTGTCATGTCTAATAAATACGTTAACTTTGATTGTTTAATTGGTTCATCTATTGTATTGAATTGAAAATTTGCAATAATGTTTTAATTTGGTTGGTTTATTCCTTTAAAAGTAAATTTTTAGTAAGGAATTAAAATGGTATTCTGCTAAGGAATTAACACCGCAAAAAGCTTATTTTTTGTGTGACCTAGCTTTGTGGATCCATATATATATAATATAAGGTGAATTCTAGGGTGCGAAAGTGAAACTTCTTTCGAACCCTATGTAAGTTTAAAAAAAAGGGTCGCAGTCATTTGGGTCCGTCCGATTTAATAATAAAAAAATTGAATGAACCAGATTTGATGATGGCAACCGGATTGAGAGGTTGCACTTACGGTCACTGTTCTTCCCTCCCCCTCTACCTGTGGTCGAAGAGGCTACTTAATCTCACTGAGGCTCGCCGAAATCTTGCTAGAGGCCAACACTACCAGCACCGCCACCATAGGAGGCAGCGATGTTTTTTCTATCAAAGAGCATCAAGTCAAGCCTCTGATCCCAGGATCCCAGGAACAGAGGCGGCGAAGAGGATTTCCTCTTGGAACAGCGACGGGCCCTCGTTCACGAGCATCAGCGCCTTGAGCGCCACAATCCAGTCGCACGTCTTCCCCAAATGCTTGTCGGCGAGGGAGAAAGGGTTCTTGTAGGGGTGAAGAAGAAGGCCGAGTCTACGGTACTATTTTTTGATGAGATCAAGGTCTTGGCACGTGCAATCGACCTGGAGAATAGCGTACCAATCGAGGTGGTCGTTGGTGATTGGCTTCTCGGCAGCGAGGAGGACGTTGACGATGGCCAGGATCTGGTCGGAGCCTTTGAGGAGCAGCTTGGCTTCTTGCGCGAGGCTCCCTAGCCCCACCATTCACGTTGCCCGCAAGTTCGCGAATTGTGGCAAAGATTGCGGAGGCGACGTGGGGGCTGAGGTTCCACATGGCGGAGGTCAAGGACTTCAAGATCCAGCTGCAGGGTGCGGCGGAGGGGAGGAAGGGGAGGCTGGCGGTCACGGCGGAGGGCCGAAAGTCACTTTTGTGACTAAGACAATGGAAGGGGAGGGCCGATACCCCAAACAGATCTCCACTGTTTGATTTTCTAATTTTAAAATCGAACAGACGCAATGCATTCTCTGAAACTTGCGTTTGGTGCGAAAGTAGTTTCACTTTCGCACCCTAATCGCCGTCATAATATAAATATATAATTTTTTCTAAATCAGTATAAAATATTCACCAATTTTGTTAATGATTAATTTAAAAAAAAATAGTATAATTTTTTCATCAAACCACGTTTTTTTCTATTTGAACTCCCGGACTATATAACATAGAAGTATACGTGCGTGTCACGTGTTAGTGAGTGGATTGGAGTTAAGCAGCCACTCCTGGACTCTTACGTTGTTGACATATCCTGTTTCAGTTGCGCTTAAGGTTTTCTTCTTATTACATAGGAACAAACGAAATGAAAATTGCTTCCTTGATTTCTGGTTGCAATGACTACACTCACCTCCTCTCTATTAAGGTAAAACTCTTGTCACTCTCTCACTTGTCCTCTCTGATTTTGAATTATGTCTTATGTGTTAAGCCAGAAAAAGAGAGAAACTGATCACAAGTAGAATGCTGGGTATTGAATAATTATTGATTTAAAGGAGCATGTGATGAGGGAAGAGAAGCCAATTCCTACTACAAGGAAGAGTGAAGTGAAGTTTCTCAAGAGCTTGACTCCTCTTGTGGCTGCTTTTCTAGTCTTATCTCCAATTTGCAGCATTCCAGGTTAGTACTACTCCTTATCCATGTCCTCTTTTTAAAATACTAAAATGCCCCTGCTTTTGATTCAAATGACATGACTGCCAACATGCAATCCACCTACTCTTGTTTTATACGTCTAGACAAAACAATTCAAAAAAAATTACAAAAATAATTTATTTGATGATATATGAATCATATGAGAACTTCACATCAATCAAGAATCAAATCTTCAATGCATGATTCTTCTTGGAAGATACGTCTTATGGAAGAAAGAATATGAAAAAAAAATACTAATAACACACTTTTTGATATATTTTTTTAAACACATACTTTATTATTAGATTGATTGAAAAATACATTTTTTGGTGGTCCCATTTTAGTAAATAATCAATCATACACTATCATCTACAATAAGTTTTTAGCTTAAAAGTCATACTAAGAAATTCTGATTTATGAACTGAAAATGTATGGCATCTCATGCTTGCCAAATATTTGTGTGTGCCAATTGGCTAAAATCTGTTTACAGTTATTGGATCAACTTAGTTGTTTCCTCTGATGTATCTTGTTTCACTCATCTTAAATGTAAGAGAAGAAAGTGTACTCTACAAAAGAACTAGCACTTCTGGATTTGTAAGCTATTCTAAAGGTAATCTTTACAAGAAAGAAACATGAAGTTTTCATGTTAAGCTTATTCTACTCTACAGTTTCAAGTGCTCAAACCGTAGATATTCAGAGAGGAACCACGTTGTTTCGTCAAGCTTGTATTGGATGCCATGATGCAGGTGGAAACATAATACAACCGGTGAGTATCCCCTTATGCATGACATTTCTTTATTTTTTTTTCTTTTTAAACTGAAATTAATTTGTTCTTTCTTCCTTATTCTTCCTATTTTAACTTACAAGGGGCAACTCTATTTACAAAGGATTTACAGAGGTAAATGGAGTAAACCTAAGCACCCTCATGCAGTGAATTGAAAATATGGAATAGAAAGCACTGAAATTTTTAAAGGATAAAAGTCTTAGTTGAAATTAAAAAATTCAGAGATCATTTCTTTCATACTTAATGAAGAATGAAAATAATCTATCAAGTATCAACTGTTTCCTATGCAAGTTATTGCAAACTGCTCTTGCCTAAGTTGAAGGCATGAATCAATATATCTTTGTTGTAAATTGCTAGCTTAGCAAGTTCTTTAGAGTATCAACAAATGTGAATTTGAAAGTCACAGGTTGTTGGCCTCTAGCAACAGCTGTAGCAAACTTCTGAGTCTTTGTGGTATATCTTTGAAATAATCCAAATGTTATTGCTCAACAGAAATGAAGTTGATACAGAAGAAGCAATCTATCGTGTCACATACTATGGCAAAGCACGAATGCCAGTAAGTTATCTTGTAGGATTAGCTCTCTATGTATTCAAATGGATATGTAGGAAAGAGGGAAAAAGACAACCCATTAGATCATTTAGTTACTTTAAATCATAAAAACATGAATATATTATCTAGTTTCTATTTGAGTAAAACCAAACTTGACCAACAATGTATAGTTTTGTATGGTTAAAATTAACTTCACTTACCTTTCACTTTCACTAAATGTACATACATATACATTGTCAATATTTTGTTTTTCATCATTCACATTTTATGTTTACTGGTTTAAATAATTTGTACGCATATCTAGATTCTACTTGGTCAAAGAATGTCTTACACTTGCTTGCAGGGCTTTGGTAAAGAGTGCATGCCACGGGGTCAGTGCACATTTGGAGCTCGTTTGGAAGATGAAGATATCAAGACATTGGCCGAGTTTGTCAAGTTACAGGCTGATCAAGGGTGGCCAAGTATAGAGACTAAAGAAGAATGATTTAATACATATTTGGTTCAATTTAATGAATTTATAAAAAACAATTGCTTGTTCGTTTCAATTTTTTAAGGGAACTTTTGGAAAATAAATGATTTTTTATGTCCAATTGAGCTGAACAAAGCATGCTATTAACTTTTGTTTCATCTTTTCATAATATATGAATGTTTGGTTTACAGTTATTTTGAGCTTACACAGTTATTTTGTGCGCAGACATATGTTGGCATGGAAATTTTGGATTTATTTATATAAATTTTGATAGGATTTGGGCTTGGATTCTTTTGAAATTACTAAAAATTAAGGCAAACAGAAGCCCTAGCTACTACTAGATGTATACTTGTACCCAGGTCCTCTTGTCCAAGCAAATTATAGATCTAAAGGCAGAAGATCATCAAATTCTTTTGCATAAATTATTTTTTAAAATTCTCTTTTAAAAAAAGCTTATAATTAAAAAAGTGATTACCATAAGTATATTTTATTGAAGATAATCAATCATATTCCAGCAAAGCATAATCACTTTGAACGATAAAATTTTCCTTTCAAATAATTCAAGTAATTACATATTCAAGATTCAAACTCAACTATTGATTTTAATAGAACAACCTTACATATATTAATACACATGTTTGGCCGTAAAAGTGACTATTATTATTATTTTAAATATATAAATCAAACTAACCATGCATTGATTTGAATGAATCCCAAAGTTTTGTATGAGTGCAAACAAAGCCTTAATTGAAATGCTTGATTTTGAAGGGTATATTTGAGTGTCAAGTCAAAATAAATTTATAACAAATTTGACCTTTTTTCAGGGTTTAATTATCTTTTTTTATCCTTATAGTTGCAACAACTTCTTTTTTGATTCATACAGCTTAAAACATCTTATTTTGATTTTTATAGTTATATTTTTTTTTACTTTTTTTTATTATCGTCATTAAGTGTCAACTAATATCATTTGAAAGGAAGTGACGTAGCTCATTTAATCAACATTCGGTAATTTTAGATAGTGAGAACTGAAAGGATAAACAAATAATAAAACTATAGGAAATGAGATATTTTAAGGGTAATAATAAACTTTTTTCTAAATCTAATGTTTATGTTTGATAGACAGTTCTGAAGACCATGACATGTCCATGAGCCTACTTCCCAGCCCCAAATGTCAAGAGTACTGCTAGGTGCACCTAGCATTATTCTTGGTGCACCCAGCACTAACCACGAAAAGACAAAAATACTCTTTACGGATCAAGTTGATCCGTAAGTCTTTTACGGATCAACTTGATCCGCAAGGAGAGAAATTAATAAGGACAATTTTATCATTTTCAAAGAATGTTGGGTACATCAGCAATAATGTTGGATGCACCTAACAACACTCAAATGTCAAACTCCTTATGTCTTGGGCCTGCGGCCTGGCAACCTACTCCACACAGTCAGATATAAGGGTGTTTATATGTTGCTTTCTTAGTCCCCTTTGGTAGTAATACCAAACATACATATCAATCGTTTAAGGAGAAAGAGAGTAAGAAAAAAATAATAATAAAATTACGTGAAATTCATATTTTTATATTTTATTTTAATTTAAATTTTTTATCTTAATTTATTTTCTTTTTATTTCTTTCCTCTCTGCTGAATAGATCCTTAATGTCTACTAAGCAATATAATTTATTTTTTTTGTAGAATACTTAGGAAAAATGGGCCAGTGATAATTAACTGTCTCATTTAGTGGGTCACCAAATCAAGCAAAACTTTGACTTAGATAAAGCATTCATGAAAAAAGTTACGAGTCAAAATGAACCAAGCGTGGGGGTTAAAACTTCGAAGGATGATTCTCACTAAACCCTAGGCAAGATGCATGATGACACATTGAATCAAATACGTGAACATAGATCCCCAAAACATTTAACAAATTGCACAATGCTCACAAATCACGCCATAGCTATATATAGCTCCACCTTTTGTGCTCTGCCCTGGCCCTTTCAAGTATATAAAAATATTATTAAAGATTCCCACACCAAGAGCAATAGTCCTCCCAAGCCCCAACAGCCAACCTATAATCAAAACGGGACAAACTAGATCTCTATTCATTTTTCCCATGCGTAAATGTGGAGAAAAAAGGTCAAAGACTAGACTAATCAAGAGCCATTGGGTGGTACAACTTGTCACTTTATAGTTTGTTGCCATGTGCCACTTTGTGCTTGGTATCATGGAATTTCCCTCAAGGCAAGGGTTTCTTCATCTTTGCATATTGTCGATTTGATGAATTAATCTTGAAAATAGCTTTATACACATAGCAACTTGTGTTTTTAATTACATTCTTGTTTTTTTTTTTATATATAGAAGCAGAAAAAGATGATGTATTGGTAAGTTTTAATATACTAGAAACAGCTGTTACGAAAATTATTAATTGATTGTCAATTTCCTGTATTTTTTCAGGCTATTGATGGGAGATAGATACTTCTTTTCTCTTTATCCCCCAATGCTTGTTTAGAAAGGAAATAATGCTTGAAATAGATTTTTGTCATGTATATTCAACAATTGTTCTCGAACATTACTGAACAGGTAAATCAACTAGCGCATAATTATTTTAATTTTACCTATAATTTTTAAAATTTGTGTTTTTAGTATATAATTATATTGAATAATCAGAAGAAAAATTGTTCATAATGATTCAATATGAGGAATTGCCTCCCGTAAATATATATGATTTGTATGTAAAAGAAAAAAAAAAAAAAAAAAAGCAATACTTCTCGAACCGTGCTTTTGGATCTCCACGTTGCATCCATGCCAAATTGATGGAACACAAACGAGTCCCTTTTATTTAATTATTTAATAGACAAACACAATAGTAATATTAAGGGATCGGAGTACAAGGATATATACTCTAATCCACGTTCATAATAATCCTTGATAATTTTTACAAAGCTAGCTTAACACATTAAAGACTTAAAGGAAGATATAAAGTTGGTTGAATGCTTATAAAAAAATAGAAAGATTTATAATAAATTAACAATTAATATTTATAGATAAAAAAAATATTAAAGGCTAAAGAGGATAAGAAAATTAAAAACTATTTATCAATTAATGGAAAACCAAGATCATTGTCTGAATTTTCATGAGATCCAAGTCTAATCAAATCAATTTCCCCATTTTTAAATATCACCTAGTTCTTTTATGGCGTTCTTGAAAACCAAGATCATTGTCTGAATTTTCATGAGATCCAAGTCTAATCAAATCAATTTCCCCATTTTTAAATATCACCTAGTTCTTTTATGGCATTCTTGTTTTTGTTGTTTTTTTTTTGGTGAGTGAAGTAAAGAAGAAAACAAATTAAGCACGGGTGAAAACCACCCTATCTCTATCAGCTACACTAACAAATGACTAATAGCAACTGGTGCTTGGCCTATCTAGGGAAATCTTTCATTGCTGCTAGCTCTTGTCTTGGCCATATGCAATCCTCCACTTGATTGGCTTCTATGGTGTTCTTGTTTGGGTGCATTTAGGGGAAAATAATATAGAGAAGAGAGAAATAGAAGAAAAATATATATTAAAGATTGGATGGAAGGAAGTTTAATACCTATTTTCTTTTGCTTTATTTTTAAAGATTATATAATTATATAACAAAAATAATAAATAATTTTATATTAAGAAAAATATAATAAAATGTTTATACCGCTGAAAGGGAAAAAAGTTGTAGAAAAATAATCATAAGTTACAAATTTTGAGCTTATTTTTTGAAACATTTTTTTTTTCTAAAAAAACAGCTAAGATTTGGGATTGTAATTACAAGCTGTCCAGAATTATTGTTAATCTTTTTTTTTTTTGGTAAAGTTTTATTTTTAATCCTTTAGAGTCAACATCTCCAATATTACTCAACTCTTTCCCATATTTAATACCTGTTGTAACCAATTCAATGACGTCAACTACAACAACAACAACAACAACGCCTTATCCCACTAGGTGGGGTCGGCTACATGGATCAACTTCCGTCATAATGTTCTATCAAGTACCATACTTCTATCCAAACCATTAATTTCGAGATCCTTTTTTATAACCTCTCTTATAGTCTTTTTGGGTCTTCCTCTGCCTCGAATTGTTTGTCTTCTCTCCATCTGGTCTACTCTCCTAACTACAGAGTCTACCGGTCTTCTCTCTACATGCCCAAACCACTTAAGTCTATTTTCCACCATCTTCTCTACAATAGGCGCTACTCCAACCCTCTCTCTAATAGTTTCGTTTCTAATTTTATCCTGTCGAGTCTTACCACACATCCACCGCAACATCCTCATCTCCGCTACACCGACTTTATTCTCATGTTGGCTCTTGACCGCCCAACATTCTGTTCCGTACAAAATCGTCGGTCTTACCGCCGTCCGATAAAACTTTCCCTTTAGCTTGATCGGTACCTTTGCATCACATAACACCCCCGATGCTTTTCTCCATTTCATCCATCCTGCTTGAATGCGATGATTCACATCCCCTTCAATTTCCCCATCATCCTGTATTACAGACCCAAGATATTTAAACCGTGTGACTTGAGGGATAATATGGTCTCCTATTTTCACCTCTGAGTTAGAAACCCTCCTTCTTTTGTTGAACTTACATTCCATATACTCCGATTTGCTTCTGCTTAGGCGAAAGCCATGTGTTTCTAGAGCTCGTCTCCAAGTTTCCAACCTCTCATTCAACTCCTCCCTTGACTCTCCAAGGAGGACTATGTCATCTGCAAAAAGCATGCATCTCGGCGCTATCTCTTGGATTTGTTCCGTGAGGACATCCAGAATTAAGGTAAAAAGGTAGGGGCTAAGGGTTGACCCTTGATGTAAACCAATTGTGATGGGAAAATCGTCTGACTCTCCACCCTGTGTCCTAACACTAGTCGATACCCTATCATACATATCTTGGATAGCTCGAATATATGCAACCCTAACCCCTTTCTTCTCTAGAGCTTTCCACAAAATCTCTCTAGGCACTCTATCATACGCTTTCTCCAAGTCAATAAAAATCAAGTGCAAGTCTTGTTGGGCCATGCGATATTGCTCCATCACCCGCCGTAATAAATAAATCGCTTCCATGGTCGACCTTCCCGGCATGAAACCAAATTGATTCTCAGTAACTTGAGTCTTCTTTCTTAATCTCCGTTCGATCACTCTTTCCCATAATTTCATGGTATGACTCATGAGCTTGATTCCCCTATAATTTGCACAATTTTGTATATCCCCCTTGTTCTTATAGATTGGCACTAACGTGCTTCTCCTCCATTCCTCTGGCATGCGTTTTGACCTCATAATTTCGTTAAAGAGTTCGGTGAGCCACTCAAGACCTCTATCTCCAAGAGTTTTCCACACTTCAATAGGTATGTTGTCTGGCCCCACTGCCTTACCATTACTCATTCTTTTCAACGCTTCCTTTACTTCCTGTTTCTGAATCCGACGATAGTACTTATAGTTCCGGTCCTCTTCTCTTGTGTCTAGACTGCTAGAGTCATATCCATATCCATCATTAAATAAGTTGTGGAAATACGCCTTCCACCTTTCCTTGATATCTTTTTCATGCACTAAGACTTTGCCTTCTTCATCCTTAACACACTTTACTTGATCCAAATCTCTAGTCTTCCTCTCTCTACCCTTAGCAAGCCTATATATAGATCTTTCTCCGTCCCTGGTTCCTAGAGCTTGGTATAGTCCGTCAAAAGCTTGGGCTCTTGCCTCACTCACCGCCTTCTTGGTTTCATTTCTAGCTATCTTATACTTATCCCAAGTTTCAGAATTTCTACACCTAGACCACTCCTTGAAACACTCCTTTTTTACTCTAACTTTGCTCTGAACATTTTCATTCCACCACCACGATTCTTTACCCCTAGGTCCAAAACCTCTAGATTCACCCAACGTCTCTTTAGCCACTTTAATAATCTCTTGGGACATCTTGTTCCACATATCATTTGCACTTCCTTGTGATTGTCCACACCAACCCTCCCATATCTTTTGTTGGAAGATTCCTTGTTTCTCACCCTTCAAGTGCCACCATTTGATCCTTGGTGCTACCAGAGGACTTCTTCTCTTTGCCCTATCTCTAATTCTTACATCCATAACCAAAACTCTATGTTGGGTAGTCAAGCTCTCTCCCGGGATAACTTTACAGTTCAAGCAATACTTCCTATCAGACTTCCTGATAAGGAAGAAATCTATCTGAGAACATGTCCCTCCACTTTTGTAAGTGATAAGATGTTCCTCTCTTTTCTTAAACCATGTATTGGCTATAGAAAGATCCAAAGCCTCCGAAAACTCCAAGATGGATTTACCCTCCCCATTCATCTCCCCTAGGCCAAAACCCCCATGCACCCCCTCAAAACCTCTAGCCACGCTACCTACATGTCCATTGAGATCCCCTCCTAGGAAAACTTTCTCTCCTTGGGGTATATCCTGAAGTACCACTTCTAGATCCTCCCAAAATTTTACCTTAAAGTGTTCTGCTAACCCAACCTGAGGTGCGTACCCACTAATAACATTAAAGGTGTCCTGTCCCACTACCAATTTTAAGACTATGATACGATCTCCTACTCTTCTTACATCCACGACATCCTTCTTCCACTCCTTGTCCACAATAATCCCTACCCCATTTCTTGATCTGATTTTTCCCGTATACCACAGCTTAAATCCCGAGTTGTCTAATTCTTTCGCTTTTTCACCTGTCCACTTAGTTTCTTGTAGGCACATAAAATTGATCTTCCTCCTCACCATAACATCCACTATTTCCATAGATTTTCCAGTAAGTGTGCCTATATTCCATGTACCAAAGCGAATCCTCCTGTCATGAACTAGCTTCTTTACCCACATCCGTTCACGAAAATGTGGGAACCCTTGCTTACTTTTCACTACATCCGGGCGGCGATGCAGCGGTGCAGCGGCTCTTGCTCTTTTGACACTGTACTCGAACCATACAGCGCGTTGCTTCCGGACAACGACCTAGCATTCACATTATTACGTAATTGATCCATGTCATAGAGATTCGACAAAGTTTAACGTTGGCTGTCGAAAGCCTAACACAACCCTCTCCTTTTATCCGGGCTTGGGACCGGCTAAGAATAGCAAAGCTACCCTAGGCAGGATTTCAATGACGTCAACTACATGTATAAAATATAAATACATTGAATCAATCAGCTAATTGATTGGTCAACTGTAATTTTAATTGCAATGGTAAGAAAACCATCATCATTCGAAAAGTACTTGCTCATTTCAAACATAAATGTTAATTGGTTTGTTAACTTTAGGTTACCAAAACAATTAGTAAAAAATACACAGATGGCTACAGGGAATGTTAAGGTATCTAATATTTGGAAGGAATGAAATAGGTGTCGATCTTCTTCACATTTCTTAAGCTCTCAATTTAAAAACTTATAAAGTGAGAAGAGAATTTAAAGTAAATAATTTTAATTATTACACATACATACATGATTGATTATGTATATATACATAATATTAATTTTGATTTTTTTATTAATAACTGAGATTAGTGCATTACTATTTAAAGTGAGACTGGCTTATTCTAGCTAGAAAAGCCAAATTCATATAATTCTCTATTCTAACAATTAGGCATAATAAAAAGGTAGATCGATCGCTTAAAAAAACAAGGTGGGTAACACTCTTCTGGACTTTTTTTTATAGATGACTATAAGTATTCTTAAGAGAATCAATATATATATATATATATATATATATATATATATATATATATAAGTAGTAATTTTTTTTCTTCGAAAATTTAATATGACTCTATATTTAAGATTTAGACTCGAGGCCATTAATTAATACAGAATAATTTCATTTGAATTGATCATACACTCAAGTGGTAGCTCTTCTTGTCTTCATCTTGCAAATTTCAATGTTATTATTTAATTACTATATCTAGCTCTATTTTCTTAAATTAAAAAAAATCCAAATTAGAATTCAGTCAAAACAGATTTTCTCTATCAAAATTAGGTAGGGATTAGACGAATATTCGCAATTTCTAATTTAACTGTCATGTCAAATCTCAATAAAAATGACACATAAGTATGAAAAAAATATTTTATATGGAGCTTATTTATAGTTGTTAATATATTTTTTTAATTTACCGATATGCCACCTCTTACTCGAGGAAGAAAAAAAGTAAAATTTGAATCCTATTTTGGAGATAATCGATAATATGAATCGAAGCATGTGTTTCATTTTTGTTTCCGGGTGTCTTATATTTGAAAAAGGTCACAGAAAATGGAATCAATTGTTACTAAACTAATATTATTTAATATCTTTGTGCTTCTTTAATTCTGGTTGCTCAGTGTTTTTCTAATGATCTAGTTGAGTGTCTCCTTTGTGTGGTTGAAGTGAAATGGAGCAGGTGAAACACAAACTGGGCATCATAAATGTGATTCTCTCTAAAAAGTAATTAACATTTACCCTGATTTAGGTAGAGGCTAGGACAAACGAACTGTGAGATTGAAGGCATGGAAAGCAAAAGGGCATCTTAATTAATTAAAAAACCCAGCTATATGTATAAAGGAGTTAATTGAATTATCTAACGAACAAGTGGGACCCAAAGAAAGAAGAAAACAAAAAAAAAAAAAAAGAGAACCCTAATACGTTTGGTAAAGGGAGCAGCCCTAATATGAAGTGTTTTTATTCACAACCACCACATACAAGTCACAACTACCTTAATCAATTGAAGATATCAAACTGATTATTGAGCTAAAACACACAAAAGCAAAACCATGTGACTCTATCCACAAATCAGAAGAAATATTTAAAAAAAAGATGCATATAGGTGGTCCTTGCCTTCCATTTGGTCTGTCCATATGTCATTGTTTGTCAACCAAATACACCAAAGACAGAGAAACCACCCAAAGCTAAAGACAAAATGAGGGCACCCTCAACTGATTCCACCAACCTGGCCAATTTAATTATACCCCTTTTTATTACATCTAATTACCATACATTATTTAATTGTGATTATGTGGATGTAGGGACGAAGTGCTCTGAAAGCACATGGGAACATTATCTTTATCACCTGTTTAGAGCATGAATAATCAAATCCAAAGAAACTCAAAATATGGTGCTAAAATATTGTCAAACTTTCTAACTCGGATTTTTTGAGGAACATGTTGAGAGAAAATTAAATTTGATTAGACAATGTGTGAATTTTAAGTACTATGGATTTGAACTCTATCATGTTAATTAACAGGATATATATATATATATATATATATATATATATATATATATATATATATATATATATATATATATATATAAAGGTTTGAGTTGAGGAGTCTCTCATTTTAAAAACATGACAGATACTAACTTTTATCAATATTCATGATAAAATTACATATTGCTTGTCAATAAGAAGCTAAGATCCAAATCCAAACCACATAATTATTATTTAAAAAAATCATAAAATTATTATGAGCAAAAGGTGAATGAGTTGAGCCATAAGTTATATCAAATCGTAATCTATTAATTATAAGGATAGTACAAAATAATGATTAGTCGTGCAGTTAATTTATATGTACTTGACCAATAAATCCTGATTTAGATCTTATGGGAAAGTTATTTTATCACCCTAACCATTACTATATATACATAAAGGCGTATCCCAACAACAACAAAAATAGTAAGGCGTATATAAATTAAATATAATTTAATTATTCATTTTATTTATAGTTGAACAAACTTTATTTTTTTAGTTCTTATATTTAAAAATTATTCATTTTAATTCTTATACATATATTATTTTTAATTTTTTTAATCCTTATGAATTTATATAAAAGAGATTTAAAGGATCAAATTAAAAATAATATCCATATAAGGACTAAAAAAACTAAAATAACATGGATAGAAATTAAAATAGATAATTTTAAAATATAAAAACTAAAAGATAAAGATAAAATTTATGGACCTATAAAAATTAAACGAATAATTAAACCATTAAATACTTATTACATGTTTACTAGAAATCTCTCATCTTTTCCCTCAAGAAAAGGATCTCTCATCCAAGAGGAGGACCAGTGGTACTTTTTTGCTAACATTAGTTTAGCTTCTAATATAAACTTTTCCAATTTCGTTTTAATTAATAATTTCTTAAGGACAATTATGTGGTCCCCTTTCATACCAATTATAATATGATTAACAATTGTAAACCCTACAGAGTGAGAGAGAGAATGGAGAGGAAAAGGAAGTCATTGTCAATAGCTGTAAGAAGGACCAAAACCTACAATTAAATACTCCCTCTATGTCACAGTAGTGAAAGAAAAGAGACATTGAGCTGCGCACAGGCATTCATATATGGATCAGTGTGAAGATAAAGAGGATCACGAGGGTCTTCCTTTAATTACTCCAAACATGCATGGCTTGCTTGTTCCCTTTTTTGTTAATTTCTATGTATCAAGATGTTGTTGTTGGTACCCTCTCACAGGATTTGCTTCAATGAAAGGGGTTCATCACTCTTTTCATCACATGTTGGTTTGAGAGGTTGAAGCTGCCAGCATGATCTGGTAAACCACCACACTCTTTTTTTCTCATCTCATGCCTAATTTTAAAAAACTACTCACTAGAGAAAATAATGGTGAAAAATCCATCTATTCAGTTTTTTTTTTCGAATTCAAGGTTCCCAGTATGTATCATTAATGGTGAAAAAAGTGATGGAATTTTGTAAAACATGTGTTAAGTTTACCTTCTTTTTATTCTTCTTTTTTTAAGAAAAAGTTTTCGTTTTTAAGTTTTTGAGCCAAGAATTAATCCTTAATTAAAGGAAACCTACCAAAGGGCAATTTGGTTATCATAAGATGGGGTTTCCATCAGGTCATCTTGCAGCTTCAATCACTCAATAACCAACAGATTAGTTTCTCAAGTGATGAATTCTGGTACTGTTCATGCTACAATTTCAATTTCAGGTACCAGGCTTTCACATACTTGACACTTTCAATCTCATTTAATTTCTTTTCTGTATTGTTTATTTCTTTTAATTTCAACTGTATCTTTGTATAGGCACATGCCTTCTTAGTTTATATTCTCTTCCCAGTATTAATTATTAGGCACATGTCAATTGACATATTTGTTAATAACGAAAGAAAATGTTGTCTGTATATAAATTACCAAAAGCAAAAAAGATGGAAGAATATATGGCCATATATAAGACAAAATATGAACTTATATATATAGCTAGTGAATAATTCATGATCTGCATGAATTTAACATATTATGGTTAATAATTACTACACAATACTATCTGTGTATATATGTGTGGTTCTACAACATGAAAGTGATCTATCTAACAGAAATAATCGTTCACGTATATTTGTTTCTAGTCGTACTCATTTGTCTCATAATCTCAACTACCTTGATCTCTAACTTTTTTTGGGGATGCGCTTTCTGATACGAGTACAGAGACAAATTAATGGAAGCGGTTTAAATTGTTATTTTCCTGTGTAGACAACTGTATGTGTGGTCCAATCTACCTAAGCCTTCTGGAATATGTATGTTCATTCTATTAATTCAGCATCTGCTAGCTAGAAAAGCTATTTTGGATTATATTCATATGATAGATAAAGATCCACCGACTGAAAATGGTCTAGTGTATACACCTACGTAGGCAATTGAATGGAGTACTATTTTGCATTTTTCTTCTCTTTTTTTTTTTGCCGTAAATTTTGTTTAGGTTGATCTGTGCTCATCTAGGTAGATTTTTTTTTTCCTTAACCTTACACTAGGGGAAATATACATCTTTAATTAATTCAAAGTTTAGTTGAAAAATAAGTAAAGTATAATAAAAAATATTTTCATAAAAAATTAAATTAAAATAATATTTAAACGATTCAACTTAATTTCAGCATATTAATCACTTGTATATAATTACATGATTTCTCAATCGATATTAGTTTCATATCATATACATATGGTTTTAGATCAGTTGCAATTATATATTGTGACTGTTACAAAGTTGATATCAATTGCTACCATAATGGTCCGAAAACATGACCTCATGCTCAGTCCTAGCAGTAGTTGCAACTGAGAAAATGTTGTGAAGTGTGAACATTAAAAAAGACAACAAAATGTTGTCCATTTTGATTTGGGAGTATATATTTTTGAGATATGTATGCACATAAAAGATAAATATAATTGTATACAGTGTTACATGCGGTATCAAATAATTTTTTAAAGTTTCCAAATAATGGAATTACTGCAATTAAGACATGGCAGCAACATATCATGTGATGCAGTTCAAGTCTGTTTATTCAAAACTGGCTATATATGACTAATGTGAACAAATATTCTCTCTACCTTTTGTGAATTAAACAGCTTAAGATTTTATTTGAAATATTGATGGCAATTCTACATGGTAGCCTCTTCAAGTAAGTAGCTAGTCCTCCATATATGATACTCAAATTCAGTGTGTGTATATATATATATATATATATATATATATATATATATATATATATATATATATATATATATATATATATATATAAAAGCTGGTGTGTTAGGTTGTGTTTAACTGAGGGATATATTTGAAGGAATGCCTTAAAATCAAAAGGAAAAATAAATTTTGTATACTTTCACTTGTGTTTAGAGCTAATTAAGTTTTTGATTGCGATTCACCATGCCCTAAGATTGCATTTGATAAAATTTTAAATTCAACTAATTTATTGGTGTTGCTATGCGTGCCTTTCATCCAGCTGCTTGGAAATTCTTTGTTTGACATGGATTAATTCTTAGAATGCCTGTGATGTCTCCTATTAAATTAATATACACAGTTGTTGTAGATTGTTGCTTTTTTATTTTGGGATGACAAAGGAGAAATCCGTGAAATGGGTTGATAAATAGATAATGTTTAACAGTACAAGGCTGATTATGATTATCAGCTGTGTTAACTTACAAGTTAATTAACGCATTAGGGTCAGGATAGTGGTGAAAGGTTAGAATAGAAGCACAAAAACTTAAATTTGATCCTTGTTGTTGTTATACATAAAAGAAAAAAAAATAAAACTCACAAGTGAATCTAAATGTGGTTTATATTTTCTTGTAAAATAATATAAACATCATTTGGGTTTCTTTAGTTTAACTAAATAATGTAAAAATATCTCAAGATCAATTCATAGTGCAGATTGGTCACAAACACATACTTATCCACGCTCATTTGCTTCTAAAAAGCTAAATTCGTGTATACTTTAACCTGAATCTTAGTTTCTGATAAATCACACACACATATAAGAATAATTATCTTATGTGAAAATGATAATGATTTATCTTAAATGTTAAATTAAAATGAAAGATCAACAATAAAATATTTTAAATTCAAATTCAAATTTTATTTAACCATAAAATCTTTAAAGAAAATTACTATATAGCAAATCAAATATTTTAAAATTTTAATTTATATTTTTTTACTGATTTTTTTTAAACTTATGTTACAATGGTGACAACAACATCAGGATCATGATGATAATTGTTGTGACGATCATGACAATTGTAATAAAAATGATCATGACATAAATTAAATTTTTAAAATATTAAATTTTTTGTTTGATAAGTTTTATAAAAATTTATAGGTAAATAAAGTTTTAATTTGAATTTATATGCATTTCTTCCGGTCCTGAATGTAAGTAACAAAAATATCTTGTTTTATATCTCAAATATAAACAAATCTTAATTACTTATGTTTTATATAATAAGATTTTCATAAAAATATTTTTACTTAATAAGATCAAAGATTATTTTTATGTTTGATATCAAAGTTATGATCCAATGAATGATGGTTTAGAAAAAAAATATTTATTTTTAATTAAAATAACACTGAAATTAACTTATTTTTTAAATAAATACTCGAAAAGGAAGTACTTTGCATTATTTGAGCTTTCTGAATTTATTATGGCACTTTTCTCATCAGAAATTTTTTGGGTCTGGGCTAAAAATTTTAAAATTAGAAGAAAAACTAGAAAGAAGCTAAAAGTTTGAGTTCCACTAATTTAGGGTCTCTTATTTTTTTCATATTTAATTTGTCCCATATTTGCTTGTGTCTTGTCATGTGCCATGCCTTCAAATTTACTGGTTTTCCATCGACTGTTTGAGAGACTATTATACTAATTTTCGAGTATTTTTAAGAATTGCTACTCTAAAGCAAATGTGATGTTTAGAGGATTAAGTCTGTAATTATGTCTATTAATTGAAAAATAAGAAAAATTAAGTTATGTAATAATGATATAAAACAAATTTACAAATTCATATATATATATATATATATATATATATATATATAACTGATTTATATTTATTATTCATTTACAAATAAATATATAATAAGTTTGTTGACTTTTTCTATCATAGTATGTAAAAAATTTAAACATTTTACCACTAAATTCATAAGATAAATGTATACACAATTATATTTATGATTTGTTTTATATATGCATGTATCTTATTATAACCTAATTTATACAATTATATAATTTGTTATATATGTGTGTGCATGTATTTATCATAATTTCGACTGTTAATTTTTTAACTGATTATATATTTTAACTTTATATTTTACTTTCTAAAGTATACTCCTCGATTGTTTGGAAGGAATCAAATTCTTTGGAAAAAAAAACTTCTATGGTTTCTCCCTAGCTAGTTTTGGTTCTCCTTGAAGCAGTTAAATGATTGGATGGAACCTCAACATTTTTGTATTCATTCTCTTCGATGGGTGGGGTGATAAGTATTCAATTGCTTTGTATATAAATTGAGTTTCAGCGTTCTTTTGGATTGATAAATGTTATCATAAACTCATAGTGAAAATGGCTTATAAGCTTTATTGAGACTTTGGAACTAAAAAAACATGGTAATTAAAAATTGAAAAAAAAAATCAAAAGCTATTTATTGTTTTGACTTTCAACAATTTAATCCATAAACAGTTTTATAGTATTTTCCAAACCACATGTTAATGCCAATTTGTCTCTATTTTTCCTATTATTACATCAGAATATTATTCATATCAGAATATTACCTACCCATACTACATGCAACAAGACAATTTTATATACATTGACAGAACCATGACCACCCATCAAAAATCGTATAGAACTCACTACAATTTTATATGCATTTCGATCTATAAGACATCTGTGACCACCAGACCGGTAGCAAGTTCAATAGGTCAACATTTTCTTCATTAACTCTTGCAGCAACACCAACTCTCATGGATCGAATCTCAGGGCACCATGCATGTACTGCAACTTTTAGCATCTCTCTCAAACATTCCATTTCTACCTAAAAATACCAAATAACAACATTAATATATAAAAAAATTAAACACAACCAAAGGATTCATACTCAAGCAAAATGGTTATCTAAGAGACAAAAAAAAGTAACTAGAACCATAATTTGTTAGAAAAAAAAACTATTAAACTCAACTCTTGATATGCAATTACCTCCTTTAGCTTGAAGGAGCAAGTCAAAGATTCATCTTCTTCAACAAATAGATTTCCGACGAACATCACGTGATTTGTTTAAATACTCTTGTGGTCTATATAAAATCTATCACAGTACAAAATCCACCACAGCCCTGCTCAGAAAATTGATGATGATTTTCAATCTTGGCTTCTTGTCTGTGGCTTTATCACAACCGTACAAAATCTACAACGATCATGTTCTTCTTAACAGTTCCTTTAATAATTCCAAAAATACATGATTTTTTTTGTCTCTTGTCCGCATAAAACCCTCTTAAGAACCTGTCTTACATAAACTAACACCATCTTGTTAGAGAAAACATAAAAAAGAAATCTTGTTCTGTGATTTTACATCTTTGAGACTGCTAAATGATGTGATAAATTCACTTTTGGTTGTGAACGCCAATTATATTTATGAAGTCAAAGTCGGAAAAAAAATCATGTAATGCATTAACAAATTGGCCTTAAAAAGACATGTTATTGGAAAGCAATATTCGTCGGAGATTTATAAAGTTATTGGTTTCAAACGCTCGTCAATCCTCACAGCCAAACTGGACCGTCGCATTCATGCGTTGGTGAGCTCGTGAAAAGAACTTACGGTAATTTGACATGTTAGATATTTTTACTGTCTTATAAGATGAAATTAAAAATGTTGCAATTTTTAGAACGCTCGTTTAATAGATGGCATGCTTCCTGCATAGGATTATATATTTTTAATTGATAAAATCTATTATTTCATTTTTATACTCATTGGACAACAGAAAATATTCGACAACTTTAAGTTTTGTCCTTGACCATATACAAGAAAAAAAATTATCAAGATTGAAAATCAACTTTAAGTTTTTTATCACAATCATGGTAGATTTAATATGATCATGATGAATTTTGTATGGCCATGATAAATTTTGTACAAACTTCAAGGAGTATGAAAAATTTATATTAAGAACTATATTAATTTCTTATATTATTGGAAAAAAAAAATCGATTCAAATGTCCATAAGTTAATTTTCAAAATATTTGTCTCCTAAAAGTAAAGGAGTTTGTACAAACAAATAAAATACATAACAAAACTCAAATGAAAGTAATAATAATAAAATTATTTTTTATACAAGATAGATTATTTCATTATAATCACTTTTATAGAGATTATTAATTTAACATACTGTAAAAAAATATCAAAACAGAATTAAGTGAATGAATGAAAAATATATATTTAACATCACATACTTAAATGATTTAAAGTCTATATAATATTATATTTACGTTAATTTATGTTAAATTTTATCTGATTAAATAATTTTCAAGGAAAAATATTTTTAATAATTTTTAAACAATAAAAGTTAGTTAATATGAATTTAATTATTTAATTTCAAATATTCTCAATTTCAATAAAATATTTATAACATTTAACTATTAGTTAAAAAAAATAAACATATTCTATTCTTTTACCTCCTGCAGACTGAACTCACATTTCAAAGATCCACTTTTTGTTATAAAAATTTTTACGATAATCTGGATAATAAAAGCCAAGAGAAAATCTGGATAATTCCATCTTCCCGATAGAATTTGCATTTTTGGCTACCTAATCATCTGGCTGAAAAAGAAAGAAAAAAAGTGGCCAGTAACAAAATCATTATGAAAGACATAAGATTATAAGGTAACACACACTAACCATAAATGATTAGGCTTGAATGCTTTGACCTTTATCGTACACACCAATGTCAGACAACAAATAGTCAACAGTTTATATTTTTTGTTCTCAGATTTACCTATGAGATCCTTGAATAAAGAATACCAATTAGTCAACATCATCAATTAGAAGTGTAAATAGGATAATGTTTTACACAAATAACATGAAATCACATAAATTTAAACATCATTAGCAAGCTAAAATAAATTGACTTCCTACACCACCTCCATTCCTGGTCAAAATCGATAGAATGTGTTCATTGCCAGGTAAAGTGTATGAGGTAATAAACTCCTGACAAATGTTGGGTAACATGCACATCAGATTTTTAGGTTTTAAAAGTGTTGAAGAAGTACAAGTGTGAAGGTAAAATTTCATCTTGATTAGAATTTGAAAAGATGAGTATCAGTTAAAAAAAAAAAAAAAAAACATAAACCTGAATCTTAATGCTTTGAGTTAAAGTGTAACAAAACAATGACAAAATTTGAATAAACTCTTTTCCCTGACAATGTTGTGGTACCATGCAAATAAGATTTTTAGGTTTTAAAACTTATAAACTGAATAATCAGAGAGACCACTGTTATAAAAAAACTCGAGCAAGTGTTAATTTTCCTACCCCACCCATTCTATGGATCCCTATCATCTGGACACCATCATCAGACCTATCATCCAAAAGCTTCCTTACTTCTAGCACTTGTGACTCCAGTCCAACCGGGTGATCTGCAACATATAAAGTAGCATGATTAATCTTGCTGGAAACCCTCTCAACAATCTTCCCAATAAACTCATATTCGTATCCAGCTCTGTTTCAAAAAAAAAAAATCAATAAAGTTAAACTAAAAGCCTTCTATCAATAGTAGACTAGTAGTTCAATCCCGGTCCAACAGAATTGACTTCAATAAAGAATATATGTGGTCTATCAAGGTTAACAAACTTTTCTTTTCTCTTTAAATTTTAACGTCAAATTATTAGATCTGTATAACTTAATCCAACTAAAACAATAAAGTAAAAAAGATTGGTAAGGTTAGGTACCCATCTTTGAAATGATAGCCAGACAAGTTAGCTACTTGATACAGACCCATCTTCTATTGTTGCAACTTCTCCATGTTATGGTTGAACTTGAACCTTTCCTTATGCTTAGCCAATGCTTCTCCATAACTGCCTTTCCAGCGTCGAACATCTGAAGGATCCATGTTATGAAAACCCGGCAAAACCAACAGTCCTTTTTTCCCATTGACACTGTCAAGGATAGGTTGCAAGTTCATCTAAGCAAAATGAGGAAGAAGCATAGTTTATAGAGAGCACAAATGCACAATGATGGTAATCTTGGACTCTTGAATTGCGTTCACAAGTGTTGGTGTTATCTCCTCTCCTCTTTTAAGCTTCTCATGATCAATGAAAGTGTGGATTCCCCTGTCACTAAGAGCTTTGTAGAGATTACCAAAAAAACCAAGGCGGGTGTCTGAGCCTCTAAAGCTGAGGAACACATCGTTGGTGAATGCATCTGAACTTGATCGCAAAGCCATGAGAATACAGGTGTGTGAAAATTAATTCAGTAAAAAAATCTAATTGATTTTCAACTGTTTTTGTTGAATTAATTTTTAACTCGTATTCATTTTCAAACTAATTTTTGAATTATTTTTTTCTAATAAAAATTAGTTTGGTTAATCGAACTAATTTTCTAGAAAATTAAATTAATTTTATAAAATAATACATTTATTTTCTCTTGAACTAATTCAAGAAAAAAAATCAATCCAGTTTAAATTTGATTATAATCTAATCCGAACCAATTTTTTTTTAAACACTCTACATGAGAACCGAGAAGAAAGGCTACTATATATGATTATGGATGAAGCTTTATATATAATTTATGACCCTACATAAATAAAATAATGCAATTAAGTTTGATGATGCAAATAATAATAAGTATAAAATGTTTTCTCAGTCTCTCAAATGAAGTCTTGTGTGTTTGGTTTAGCAAAATTAATTCTTGATTTAAAATTAATTTTAAATATATTTTCATATATTTAATTTCACATTAGAGAAAAAATCAGAATTGATGCTAAGTTGAAGTAATTTTAGGTAATTTATGCGTTAGATTCAAAAATTTATACTGAATTTTATTCATAACTTATTTTATAATAAAACATTCAAACATAAATCATATAATTTCAAAATTAAATTTAATCAAAATTAATTTTATTTAAAATCAATTTTTTCAATGTTTATTCAAACACACATGAAGTGAAATGTATTCGCGTTTTGGATTCACCGGCAATTTTGTAAGATTAATATACTAACAGTGGAAACAGCAACAGCTTATCTTCTTCAGTTTAATTTAATACTATATATAAAATAAAAAAAACCCTCATTTTTTGACTTTTTGAAATAAACCAATGGATTTGTTAGTTTTATATTCACAAGTATATAGAAACCTTCCACGAAGATTTATAAAATATATATCTTCGATATTAGTTGCTCTTCTAAAATGCCTTATAAGATTATACATTATTTCAGTAAACTAGTAACAATTGAATAATACTATTGTATTTGCGTTAGCGTATCTTCTTCAGTCTAATATATAGTAAAGCACCGCCATTTTGACTTTTTGAAATTAAACCAAAAGATTTGTTGGTTTCATTCACCTACATTTAGAAACCTTCCACAGTATAAAGAAAGATTTCTGAATGTTGGTAAATATAGAAATCTTCCATGGAGATTAATTATAAAAAATCTATTTTATATTAGTTTTTCTTCTGACATGAATTGTAAAATTACATATTGTTTTGACAACTGCCGCACAAGAGTATAACTTCTTATTATTCTATTAACGGTTGAACTTGTATTCTTGAGCAAACTATTCAATCCTCCCACCATTTTGATATGAGAGTTAAAAAAAGTAAATCTAAATTATGCATAAATAATTAGGTTTTAATGTTACATGAACACTTAATAAATTAGATGATTTCTTAAAAGAATTCACATAACTTTATATGTTTTAATCATAACAATTATTTCATAATAAGATGTAACAGTTAATATTTTTTTCCCTTAGACTCACATAAAGATCCTCTCACTATATACATCATTATATAGGAGCATATTCGGTGATTTAGATTTTTTTATACTCGTGTGAGAAAAATAGATATTGAATTATTAATTATTGACCATTAAAATATATCATAAATGGTCAAGAATAAAACAGCTAAGTGATGATCACTTTTGACATACAGACACCAAAAATAGTTAATAAGACCTAACTCAATTGATTAAATAAAGATACGTAAATTGTTATAAACCTCATGATATTTTCTTCAATTCTCACGGATAAAAAAAAAACAGACACCAAGGATATAATAAATGCATTTGCACGGCAGATTCTTGTTAATGCAGGTGGTGCTCTAGAGTCAATAGTTTATGCATTCAACTATTTATGGAGTTTTCATCTGTTCTTTATAAGGAATGGGTTTCACCTGAACAGGTCCTGCCTGAAGATTTTATCAACGGTTAAACCTGTGATCTAAAAGAAGTTGGAGGCTTCTCCTGACATTGTCAATATTTTTTGAAACCTAATGCAAAGTTCTTTTGTCAAGCTCAAATTAAAAAAGACTGAGCTACCATAGAAGCCATTGTCTGGTATTCTCAACTACGTCTATGAAAGAAAATTAGTGACCACAAAATGTCAACAAAAGAAATTTAACTCATCCTTTACAGTTCCAACATAAAAAAACATCTAGGAATTCCATCTAAGGCTAGAAATTAAAATGCCTTTTACATTAAAAAAATCAACTAAAAGGATAAAAATTTAAGGCAGTACTGAATAAGTATAAAACATGGATACTGAATAGACCGAAGCTGCTTAACATCGATATATTTCACATTCTGATAACTTACAATAGCTGCTCTTCCTTCAGGGAGTGCTTATAATACAAATGTCTACAAAAGTGGTATAAACCATTCAACACAGTGCAAGCTAAATGTCCTCTATAAAATATTATATAACCCACAAGTGACTAATATCATCACTTTGCCGAAACAAGATTGAAAAAAGAAAAGTAAAGAATAAGAATATCATCCAGAAGTGAACCTTGTTTGTGCTTTGCTTTTGAAGCTCCTCCCATACGAGGCACCACATGCTAAAGGCCTTGCGTTTCTATAGCATAGAGAACAGCCATGCAAATGAGACAGTCGCTTCATTGAGTATATATGCTTCATATTTAAACCTACTAGTTTTATTCTTTGATGCAAAAAGAGGAATTTGAAAGCTTTCTTCTCTTCATTTCCGGCTCTCCTAAATGCAACGAAACAAAATTATCTTCATCAGGGCCATTCCTAAGTTCAGCTAAACTTTTCAGCTCCATGTCTTCTTTCAGGTAGCTTTGACGTGCTGGAGACTTGCCCGCATAGCTTGGTATGAACTGGTGTTCTACATTTGGAGCTATTTCAATCTCACTTTTTATATGAAACTCACAGGGCCTTATTGATGGGTTGACTCTTTGAGAGGGTTCATCTTCAACTTGAGCAAGTGGGATATTCAAGCAAAAAGGCTCAAAGCTCTCTTCAAGCTTTTCTTTAATTGGCACAGTAGGAGAGGATTCTCCAACGGTAGAATCAATTCCAGCAGCAGAACCATTCCTTTGCTCTAGCACTGCAGCTACAAAAATGACAAGGAAAGAAGTCAGCTGTAAATGTTCAAACAAATAAATAACTCATAAAAGCTAGGATATTGTCACTCATGCTCCAGCTCCATTTCTAAAAACGGTTTGACAAAATGGATCCATGCCATAAAACCTCTATGATATGGCATCCACCAGAACGAAAGTAGCAAACTTGCATATTTCACTACATCTTTTCAATGACAGGGCTTGAGATTTTAAGGGGCTTAAGGGTCATTCGGCCATGTGGATGAAAATTATACAGCCTATATGGTTGAAAATAATATTCCTTTTGAGTATTGTAATGTGGAGATTACTAATTGTCTGGGGGTGTTCTCGGTCTTAACTCTTAAGGCTCTCCAAACTGTGGCCAAATGACCAGCTGGAGACAATGGGTGCACTCAAAATGTGACTTGGCGCAACTTTGGGAAGGAAGTCCTCAAGCAGTTCCAACCTCGATACACATAAGATTCATTGATAGCAATTTGGGATGAAGAATTTGAATCTTGGGTAAATTTCTTGAGTGCAAGAAAACAGAAAAGATGAAGGTTTGGAGAGCAAAGAACCAGCAGCTTGAATGTAAACAATGTGCAATTTTCCAGGCAGACGAAACATAGAAGTCTCACCCAAAAGCAGCAGTGAGAATTATCGAAACACACTCCCTGCATTACATAATAGCCCCTATTTTTGTGGATGCACAACTCAAGCATCACACAAGATTGTCTCACAGATAGAAGATGAAGAAGTACGGGACAAAAGCCATATTTTGATGTGATGTTGCCATAGGGGATGCATGTTCAAAATTTTAAACAAATTCATAACCATGCTTCAAAATATGTTAAATTTTATTAAACTTTAAATCTTAAGTGTAAAATGTTGCATGTTATAAAATTATTTAGATTTTATTAAACTTTACTCATTCAGTCAAGCCCTGACCCAGTGACCCAGTGACTCAGTACCCCAACCGAGTCAACAACCGGTCCGAGTCTGATAACATTGGGGGAGAGTATTGTTAGGTAAGCCCAATGGTTCTGTTAATTGAAGGAGTCATAGCCAGTAATTGTTAGTTACAGTTTTAATAGAATGGAAACAATTGGCTATAAATAGATAGGGAAAGAAGACTAGTGACATTCAGTTCTAGTGTGAAGGGTTGGTTTGGGAGAGATCTCAGACTCTCGACATTCTCAGAGAATGAATCCATCATTGATTTTAAATGCAATAAGTTTACAGAATATTTTAATTCAAAACAATGGTGAATATAATCATACTTTCTCACTTTAGAGGAGCTATTTTCAGAAGAAAAAAAAAGTCTTAGGCAAACAGAATGTAGAGAAAAAAGGGAAGAAAGTCATACAGTCCAAAAACTCCAGAAAGCCACAGTACTGCTAGTTGGAAACTGGAAAGCATTTCAAGTACCAAATAAATAAACAATAAAAATTAAAGAACTCTCCTCTTCCAAAGTTTTTCTTTGCAATTACCGACATGCCCATTCCTCTGTATTGAATAAGACAGGAAACGACCATTCTCTCCATATCTAACATTGGAATTACTCGAATTTATGTTTTGGAAGTTTTGAACCTTCACAAAAGGATGCATGCTCTCTGCAATTGAACTTAAACAAGCCAACTATCTTCAGATGTAGCCAAAAGAGATTCCTCTTATCTCAAGTTATCAACATGAGCAGATACTACAAGATTAATCAGATACATATATCTATATTATCGCAAGAAGTGAAAAAAATAAGCATTCTTTCTATGTTTGAAATAGTAAGACCCTTGATGTTGCTTGTTCTTAGATTACTTAAAAAATAGTAACAATATTAATTATTGCAAATGATGTTGGAAAGTGAGCAACCCAGCTGCTTCTTACAAACACATTGAAATAACAATGCATAAAATATTGCCACATAAAGACCATTGAACAATAATTGAATTCAAAATTTAGTTGAAGAATACTCATGACCACGATGGGTAAAATGGACCAAGGATGATTCTCTAGGAATGCCATGATAGCAACAGATAATTCTGGTGAAACTACGGCACCCATGTTGATTTCTCAGGGAAAGTCATGGGGTCCTGTGAAAGTCATGGCAGCTGATTTATCTGGAAAAGCAGCAGGGTCAACTAATAATTCTAGTGAAGTTGAGGAGCCAGACTAATAATTCTAGGAAAGCCATGAGGACAGGCTGATTTCTCTCATAGTGCACAATACCAAAGAGGTGTGATTTAAGTAGCAGAGATCATGGGACAAAAGAGATAAACCAAATATTGGCGAAAAAAATGAATAGAAGTGGCTGGAAAAGTTTAAAACACACTGAAAAAAAAATGCACAGCAAATGATAAGGCATCAGACACGGCACCCACCAAGACCAATTACTAGGAAAGTCTATTCTAGGAAATGTAGGACTTAGTTTTAATAATTACTGCAGTTTTCATAACCACCAGATTAGGATTTAGTTATAATAATAACTACAGTTTTAATAACTGTCATGTGACAATTTCAGTAAGGAAAAGGTATGAATTTTCATTTGTATGATTGTATTGGTGTGGTGGTGTTAAGGGACAGTCATGTCACGTGTTTTGTGGTTTTTAGGACAGAGATAATCTCTGTACGGATTAAAATAAAACTCATTAGGAGGCTTGGCAGTGGAGCAGTGGCCAAAAAATTATACTTATCATAATCCTAATGAGTTAGAGAATAAGAAAATATAGTAAACAATCCTAAGCAATGATGAGAAAATACGGAAATTAACCAATCATAGAGAAATGTTTGGAAGTCCCACATCACCTACCTCAATTCTCATGGTGCAGCTTATATATCTATTGGATAACTTCACTTCATGTCAATTGGTTTTAAGCTGAAATCTAACAAGAAAAACCTAGGATATTCTAAAATATGATAAGATGTTTTCATATGTTCTAACAAACTCTATAAACTCCTTTGCTTGGTGCATGTGTCAAGGAGAAGAAAGGAGATATTTTCCAAGGATGTAGCCAAGGTTTAGATACAAAGAGTTGATATAATAGTTGTTGAGATCCCACATTGATTATAGACATGGAAAAAATAGAACTTATAAAGGCTTGTGAATCCCTCATGAGCTAGAGATAGGCTTAGCCCAAATTCAAGAGCAATCATCCTTGTGCATTTTTTTTGTAGAATTCCTGTAACTTTCCCATTTTTGGTAGTTAGTTGATAGTTGTAGTGCCTTATAGAATAGTTGGATACTTAGATCTAGGAGGATGTATAAATAGCATTGCGCAAGTCTATACTGGGTATTCAGAAATACAATCAACAATTCCCTCCATACCCACCTGATCCTACACTGGAGATAGCTGCTCACGAATTCCTGAGCTACATCAGTTAAGTACTAGTTTCCAAATTCTGTTATTGAGATCAGTTTAATTGGTCTTAAATAAAAGTTTGCAATGTTCTATGTTTCTATTTATGGTTTGCTACGTGTAATAAGCAAAGGCTGGAGAGGTGTTAGAGAATATATCATTAGCTATTGCTTAGTAGTAGTGTGATTGGGGCTTGTACTAGAAGTGCTACTGCTTGGCCTAATTAATACTAATAATATAAATAGGTAGCATTACGCTATTGTATCTTAAGTAACATCTTACTATCAAACTCAAAATACATTGCTAGCCTTTTCTCTTCTTCCTTTCCCTTGTCTAAACCCTAAAGTTTAAACAATTGTGAAACAATAAAACACTAAATACTGCAGCCTTTTAATACTGCCATTAATTGAGAGAATTGAATATTTGAATTATTAATAACTGAATGTTTGCAAACCTTGGAGTGCTTCATTTGTTGTAATGAGATCAAGTTCAAGGAGATCAAGAAGTCGGCCAAGATCAACTCCACTTGTCCAATTTTCTGGGGGTTGACCAACTTTTAGTTTCAAACGACCCCGATTAGCTGTCCCACCCCAGATAATACCAACAGGGCATGGCTTCTCCCCATTTTGTCCAGTCAAGAGAATGAGACTTCCACTGTCACCTTCAAGGTCAAATGTCTGCTGGTTCTCACCAACAACAAGAAAATCAGTGAGAAAACAAATCCCCTTCTCATCATTGTATTCTAGGGCATATGCCATTATAGTCCCTGTAGTCAAACCAGAACTTCTTCCAACTTTAACCACTTGTCTTCCAATGAGACTGTTGATTGGAGACTGCAAATCTATGATGTTTACATCACCGATCTCCCCTACACCTTTTACAGTTGTGATTACATTGTTCATATTGAAATCTTCTGCAAATGGGATGAATGCCCCATCAGCTCGCACAAATGTTTCTGCAAGATAACAAAATTGTAATGTGCATGCGTCATGGGTCAGGACCCAACAGAAAATTCTAAGCCAAAATCATAACCAACAAATTTGAAATAAGAAAACTATGAATTTGGCATGCCATTTTGGAAAGATTCTCAAACATACTCTTTTATCTCATTATAAGAACTTAAATCACTACTAAAGTGCAACATCTCCTAGTATCAGAGGAGCGTTAAAGAAATAAATTTAGCATATGATGTTGGGATGAAACGAAAATTCACTATAGGGTACGTTATCAAACATAAGCTAGACAATAGACTGGTGTAGTCATTACTGTAGAGGAAAACTATAGATTATTTAGCACAAACTTTTTCACATCAAGAGCTAAACAATACAAATACAAATACAATATCTCACTGAAATAATTAGCATAAAAACTCCATCATTATATTTGCATTCTGCTGCTGAAGATTTCACTTTTCAAGATAATTCTCTAAACAGAGATCTTTAACTCAACTGTAAAACCAACATTGTTAAAACCCTGGCCTAGCCTCTGGGTTCCAAATTGTGAATACTGGAGTGACCATTCCCTTGGGGAACTCACTATATTAGAGTATACTTACTCCATAAAGTGTTTTTACTTTGTGTATTTTGTTTTCTATTATCTGTGAGCTGTCAGTTAACTCAGTTTGTTATAGCTCTAACCAGAGTTAGTCTGTAACAGATAGGGATAGTTTACGGTTAGACTTCAAGTCTCTCTCTCTCTATACATAGAGATGACTATATCCTTAGTAACTTGCCTTTTTCATTTTCTGATTAATGAGAAATCAGCGTTTCCCAAACTCTATTACACTAAGATCCAGCCTCCACAGTCAGGTACGTCTACTTTTGTATTTCTTATAAAATCAAAACATTTTCTAAAGAAATATCACTTTATGGAAAGAAACTTCGCTTGATTAACTTGTAGAAACTACCAACACAACACCTATTATTTTGCATTAAAGGCAAGTTAGACCCCAGATTTAAGATTAACAAATAGCTCCTGGCTGAGAACTTCTAGTTGTTGACTGAGAACTAGAACCACATTACCTGGGTTTGTTCCTGCAAAAATTCCATACCAAAGATCATCAGTAATAAATGATGTTGCTCTCTCAACTGCACCAAGGTACACACCGGGTCCAAGGCTGGGTGGTAATGGGTGAAACATCTTCTGGTTTGGATAGTCTAAATCAACAGCTACATGTCGATTTGTTAGAAAACCAACTTCTCTATTTCCTGATCGGCTTCTGACAATAGCACCCAAGGTTCCATATGTCTCTTGGCTAGCAACCTTCAAGGAGAAGAAATTATGAAGGAAAGATAGATTCCAGCATTAGATCAAGGTTCACATAATGAGGAGCAGAAATCAATACTTGGAAAAACTAAAAATGAAAACAAATCTAAACAAATAAGTATCTAAACAATTATAAAAGTACAAGAACAAATGAAAATGAGTTTCATATACTATCACTTGTTCATCTAGTAAAAGAATGAAGCTGTCTATCAACAGCATAGCACAACCATCAATGCCCAAAAGAGACACAGAATTATTTCTTTGAAACTATGACTCGACCATTGTAGCCACCATTTCAAATGAAGAAATGTATTTAAAGAAATGTATTTCTGCAATGGAAAACTATTATCTCAGTTAACTAAAAACAAGAAATTTGTAGCTTCATTTTAGGCCACTTGATAATCTACAGCTGCACGCAACCACAGAAAATATGGGAACAAGACAACAGCTAACTAAATTGATAAGGTAAAAAATGAAGGAAAAGTTCCATTTTGAATACAAAATGAAATCACCAATTCAGTAATCGCATCAATACTTTTAAGATCTGTTGGAAAAGCCTCCTTAATTGCTGGCAGTGACACCCCTTAGCCCGCCTTAGTTGCAGCCTCTTTGGGGGTTGCCAGAAGTGCAACTTGGAGGGTGGTGGTTTAGTCCCACATCGACTAGATATGGTCAAATTAAGTATATAAGTGGAGGGCAATCATCACCTTACAGGCCAGTTTTGTAGGTTTGAGTTAGGCGCATAACCCACAATTCTAAGAAGATCAATTTAAAAGTTACCAGCCACAAATACTTATCACTGCAACCCCTATCTTTCATCATTAATAATAACATGCCCCATATCTATCATATACCAATAACACTTTCTAAAGAATTTTCCATCAAAGACCAATGAATGGGTGGAAACGTTAAATATAATCTATAATACATATATAAACATAATTTATTGCCATAATTTGAACCAAGAGGAAATGTCAATTTTTTTAGTGAACTGGCAATTATAATAAGTAGTACACCATAGAACCCAATATATTCAGAATGTGTTGGTTTCTGATAGGGCCCAGATAAATAATCCACAGTCACAGTTAATTCATCATGCCAAAGGTGGACCCAAGATATGGCAAGTTTATTCTAGAAGGGGTAAGAAGGTCAATAGTGGCTAGCAGTCAGTGACGTGGCTGAGAGTGAGGGGAGCAACCAATCTTTTCCACATTATAAGGAGCAGGCAGTTAGAGGAGAGAGGGATCAAAAAGTTGATTGCTAGATCTGACAGAATGAATAGGGGGCTCTAGCTGCCCTATAGGAGCCTCGCTCTGGTCAGAATTAGGCTTACTGTGTCCTAAGTCTGTAATCACTCCATTATCATCAATAAAGCTCTTAATTCCTCTCATTTGTATTGTTATTCTTTGTTTTCCCTGTTTTGATATTTTCTGGTCCGTATTAAACTGGTCCGACCTGCCGGATTATCCGACGACGGAGCCAGTGGATGCCACCAAAGAAAACTAACGTGCTCAAGCAAATGGAAGCTAGGGTCGAAGCGTTGGAGAGCGAGCTTTCTGAAGTTCGTTCAACACTAGCTGATGTTCAGAACACAGTGAAGGAGAACCACGCGAGCTTGTTCGCGTTGCTGGAAAAATGTTTGGGTAAGACGTCGCACGTCGGAGAAGGAAGTACGGGGAAAAGTACGGCGACGGTGGACCAGGGGTCACCGGAGAAGATGAAGGGTACCGGTGGATCGTTCAGTAACCTCAAAGGTGACGCGATGACGGAGTTTCGTCAATCCGTCAAGAAGGTAGAGCTGCCGGCGTTCAACGGCGAGGATCCGGCGGGGTGGATCTCGCGTGCAGAAGTCTATTTCAGGGTTCAAGACACCCGGAGGTGAAAGTGAACTTGGCTCAGCTATGCATGGAAGGACCCACCATTCACTTCTTCAACTCGCTGATCGGAGAAGATGGTGAACTAACGTGGGAGAATCTGAAAGAGGCGCTGCTGGAAAGGTATGGGGGGCATGGTGACGGTGATGTATATGAGCAGCTAACAGAGCTGAAACAAGAGGGGACAGTAGAGGAGTACATCTTGGAATTTGAGTATCTCATTGCTCAGATACCCAAACTTCCAGGTAAGCAATTTTTGGGGTACTTCTTACATGGTTTGAAGTCTGAGATAAGAGGGAAGGTAAGAAGCTTGGCAGCAATGGGGGAAATGAGCCGCTCCAAATTATTGCAAGTGACACGTGCTGTAGAGAAAGAAGTGAAAGGAGGAAACGGGTCGGGTTTCAATCGGAGCTCCAGATTCGGAAATGGGTCACAACGACCCGGGTCGTTTAGTGGAGGACGGGGCAGTAATGATTGGGTGTTGGTAAAAGGAAAGGAAGTTGGAGGGTCCAAAGGGCCAGCTATTGGGCCTAAGAGAGATGGGTCAACCCATGGAGACAAAAAAAAACATGGACCTCGTGACAGGGGCTTTACCCACTTATCCTATCAAGAGTTAATGGAAAGGAAACAGAAGGGGCTGTGTTTCAAGTGTGGAGGAGCCTTTCATCCAATGCATCAATGTCCTGACAAGCAGTTGAGGGTCCTGGTGATAGAGAACGAGGAGGAAGAAAACTCAGATGCGAAAATCCTGGCAGTGGAAGTGGAAGATACGGATGAGGAGGAAGGTGGGGAGTGTAGCATACTGAATTTGCATCACATTGCCCAAGAAAATCATCACACCGTGAAGTTTCAAGGCATTGTGCGTGGTGTTCCTGTGCTTATTTTGGTGGATAGTGGAGCCACACATAATTTCATCTCCCAGAAATTAGTGTATAAGATGGATTGGCCAGTAGATGATACCCCGGAGAGGAGGATTAAGCTTGGTGATGGGTACCAGACCATTACTAAAGGTATATGTAAGAAACTGGAAATGAGCATTGGGGATTTCACTTTGAGCCCAGATTTACATTTGTTTGAGTTAGGAGGTATTGATGTAGTGTTGGGTATGGAATGGCTCAAAACATTGGGGGATACAATCATTAATTGGAGGAAACAAACGATGAGTTTTTGGATGGACAAGCGCTGGGTTACCCTGCAAGGCCTGGAAGACTGTAGAGAGTCTATGGTGGCGTTGCAGAGCATTTTAAGGAAGTCCAAACAGGAGGTACAGGGTGGATTTTGGGAGATGGAGAAACACGAACAAAGGAAGGAGAATCAGATCCTAACATCAGGGCAACAAGAAGAACTGGAAAGGTTGCTCCACAAATTCTCACAAGTTTTTCAAGAACCAACTGGTCTACCCCCCATTAGAGGAAAAGAGCACGCTATTAACCTCATGGAGGGGCAGAATGCAGTGAATGTCAGACCTTACAGGTATCCCCATCACCACAAGAACGAGATTGAAAGACAGGTGAAGGAAATGCTTGCTGTCGGAATCATACGCCACAGTACCAGTTCTTTCTCTAGCCCAGTAATACTAGTTAAAAAAAAGGATAATTCATGGCGTATGTGTATTGACTACCGTGCTCTTAACAAGGTAACCATACCAGACAAATTCCCTATACCTGTGATTGAAGAGTTGCTAGATGAACTTCATGGTGCTCAATTTTATTCCAAGCTGGATTTGAAATCAGGCTATCATCAGGTCAGGGTGAAGGAGTCTGATGTGCATAAGACGGCGTTCCGAACTCATGAGGGGCATTATGAGTTCCTTGTGATGCCTTTTGGGCTCATGAATGCTCCCTCGACATTTCAGAGTCTCATGAATGAAGTGTTCAAATTGCTTTTGAGGAAGCATGTCCTTGTGTTTTTTGATGATATTTTGGTTTATAGCCAAAGTTGGGGAGACCATTTACAACACTTAGAGGAAGTGCTGCTGGTTCTGGCAAATAATAAATTGGTGGCAAATGAAAAAAAATGCCAGTTTGCTCAAACCAAGGTGGACTATCTGGGCCATATCATATCAAAGGAAGGGGTGGCTGTTGACCCTAGTAAAGTAGCAAGTGTCACACAGTGGCCAGTACCAAAAAATGTAAAAGGGGTGAGAGGGTTCTTGGGACTCACTGGATATTACCGAAAATTTATAAGGGACTATGGGAGGATAGCAAGACCCTTGACTGAGCTGACAAAGAAGAACAATTTTATTTGGGGAAAGCAAGCTCAGGATGCCTTTGAAGAATTGAAGTTGAAACTCACCACCTCTCCAGTGCTAGCTTTGCCTGACTTCAGCAAAGGCTTTGTGATTGAATGTGATGCAGCGGGCACAGGAGTAGGTGCTATACTGATGCAAGACAAGAAGCCCATAGCCTATTTTAGCAAAGCACTTGGAGTGAGAAATTTGACCAAGTCTGCCTATGAAAAGGAGTTGATGGCTGTGGTGATGGCTATACAACATTGGAGGCCATATTTACTAGGAAGAAAATTTACAGTGTCCACGGACCAGAAAAGTTTGAAACAACTGCTGCAACAAAAGATAGTCACTGCAGAGCAGCAAAACTGGGCAGCCAAACTGCTTGGTTATGACTTTGAGATTGTGTATAAGCAAGGAAGATTGAACCAAGGGGCTGATGCGTTATCCAGAATTAATGAAGGAATGGAGTTAAGAAACATCACTACTTTGGTACAATGGGACCAGAAGCAACATGTGATGACTGAAGTAAGTCAAGATGAGGAGTTGCAGAAGATTGTTGCAGAACTGCAGCAGAATCCTGATTCCAGGCCTGGATATGTGTACAAGCAAGGAATTTTATTCTATGGAGATAGAGTGGTGATATCCAGACATTCTACTTTAATCCCTATACTGTTACAAGAGTTCCATGCTACTCCTCAAAGTGGACATTCAGGTTTCTATAAGACGTACAGAAGGATAGCTGAAAATGTTTATTGGATAGGGATGAAGAGCAAGGTTCAGGAGTTTGTCAGAAGCTGTGATGTCTGCCAAAGACAGAAGTATTTAGCATGTTCCCCTGGAGGATTTCTGCAGCCATTACCCATTCCTGAACGCATATGGGAGGATATTTCAATGGATTTTATTACTGGGTTACCCAAGTCTAAGGGGTATGAAGCTATATTTGTAGTGGTTGACAGGTTATCAAAATACTGTCATTTTATTCCCCTCAAACACCCCTACACTGCAAGAAGTTTAGCTGAAGTTTTTAGCAAGGAAATTGTCAGATTGCATGGCATTCCCGTTTCTATAGTAAGTGACAGAGATCCAGTGTTCATGAGCAGTTTTTGGAGAGAATTGTTTAAGATGCAAGGAACACAGCTGAGGGTAAGTTCTGCCTATCACCCAGAATCTGATGGGCAGACAGAGGTGGTTAATAGATGCTTGGAGACGTACCTCAGATGCTTTATCTCTGATCAACCTAGGACATGGATGAACTGGGTTCACTGGGCAGAATATTGGTTTAATACCACCTTCCATAGTGCTACCGAGAAGACTCCTTTTGAAATAGTTTATGGGAGACCACCTCCAGCTATGATAAGGTGGGGACAAGGTGAAACAAGGGTGGAAGCTGTACAGCGGGATCTCTTGGATAGAGATGAAGCACTCAGGCAACTAAAACTTCAGCTAAAAAGAGCACAAGACCGGATGAAGAATCAAGCTGATAAAAAGCGCAGTGACAAAAGCTTTGTGCCAGGAGAATGGGTGTTTGTGAAACTCAGAGCACACAGACAAAACTCTGTTGTTACTAGGATTAATGCCAAATTAGCTGCTCGTTATTATGGGCCTTACCCCATCTTAGAAAGGATTGGAGCTGTAGCATATAAGTTGAAGCTTCCGGAAGGGTCAAAAGTTCATCCAGTTTTCCATGTCTCGTTGTTAAAGAAGGCAGTAGGACAATATTTTGAGGAAGAGGATCTCCCAGATCATATGGAGGGAGATTTGACTGACACAGCAGAACCTGAAGCGGTGCTAGCTTCCAGGAAAGTGCAACAACAGGGAGAGGTGGTGCAGCAGTTACTAGTGCATTGGAAGGGGAAGGCAGTAGAAGAGGCGACTTGGGAGGATTTGTTGATGTTCAAAAGTCAATTTCCTAAGTTCAACCTTGGGGACAAGGTTGAAATTGAAGAGGAAAGTATTGATAGGGCCCAGATAAATAATCCACAGTCACAGTTAATTCATCATGCCAAAGGTGGACCCAAGATATGGCAAGTTTATTCTAGAAGGGGTAAGAAGGTCAATAGTGGCTAGCAGTCAGTGACGTGGCTGAGAGTGAGGGGAGCAACCAATCTTTTCCACATTATAAGGAGCAGGCAGTTAGAGGAGAGAGGGATCAAAAAGTTGATTGCTAGATCTGACAGAATGAATAGGGGGCTCTAGCTGCCCTATAGGAGCCTCGCTCTGGTCAGAATTAGGCTTACTGTGTCCTAAGTCTGTAATCACTCCATTATCATCAATAAAGCTCTTAATTCCTCTCATTTGTATTGTTATTCTTTGTTTTCCCTGTTTTGATATTTTCTGGTCCGTATTAGTTTCCCACCAGATTACAAAACATTATCATCTAATCTATTTGGAAAGGAAGAAGTGCTGATATCAAATATATAACTGCATTCAAGTCCATAAAAATAAAAAGAAAACGATGGCCATGATGGTATATCTCTTCTCTAGTATCAAATTAAGAAACACTACTTTCCTTTCACTTACTTCCATTTAGTATACAGAAAATGTAACACACAAGATATTGATTCTTCAAACAAAGTAGAACTGTAGAAGTACCTGAGAGCCAGAGCCAACACATGAATCACTTCCCCTTAAGCCATCAGCAAGCTCCGTATATAATTGTTCTTTAGGAGTTTGTGCAGGTGCACCATAATAGGAGAACTCCACAACATCCACATCACACCAAACACCTCCCGGCCCCTGTTTGGAAATTAAGAGATGACTTCAGATCAGCATCTTTAATTAGAAATTATATCAAACTTAAGATCTTAAATAATAGTTCTATAGTTCCATTGTTGCTTTAAGATGGTACTTCTAGATAAAAATAGATTTTACAATAAGTTAGGTTATCACCATAAAGAAAATTGTATGTTTCCTGTTAATCCATAAAATATCTGTAATTAAATTACCAAAAAAACTAAACAGAAAAACAACACATTGTAGTTAGATATACTATATTCTATCAGCATTTGACATCTAAAACATGTGGAAAAATTTTACGTTAATGCAACTCAGATTTACATAAACTCAGAATAGTGTAAGTTAGGGGAGGAAATTATCCAATATAAAGATATGTGAAATTGTGCGATAAGCTTACTTTTTCATAATAGAAATTTCTTAATCATTTTCTCATAAGAGACCATTGTAGGCCAAAGAAAAATAAACAATATTCACTGTTCAGTGCCTTATCCGCATGTGGAGACCATTCTGCTTTTAGCCTTGATAAAACATCCATTGAGTGACCCAAAAATTTCTCAATAACCAGTACCTGTTTCTTATTTGTTAAATCAATTGTGCAAACTTTAAGAAAGTCAGCATTTAAAAAATTTCCCATATCTAACATTCTATATTGTGTTTTTTCTTTAGCCATCTATAAATCCAAATCATAGTGCCAACATATACCTATATGTAAATACTAAAAAAAAAGAACCAAAACAGAAACAACAAAAATAAATAATCAATAATTCAATTGAAAAGTGTGAGGAGATCCACTAAAGCCATGTAGAAACCTGCAACATAGCCAGAAGAACCAAAATTCCCCACCTCAAGGGCAGCAGGTAGGCACTGAATATGGTTGAGCCATTGCCTGTGAACTTTACGGGCAACGAAGACAAGAATAGCTGGAATATCAGTCAAAACACCTCCTCTAATTCGAAATCCAATTGCAGTGCCAAGACTGAATCTGCGTAAGATCTTGCTATGAAATGCCCTAATAGTCATCAGTTCAAGCAAGGTAGTAGCTTGCTGTCCTGTTGGCAATCGACCCAAAGTTTCAGGGAGCACACCCTTTTGAAGGTTCCCAAAATAGTTGGCTCTATCTTCTGCTGCATCGTTCCAGCGGCTCAATGTAGGCCAAGAAAAATAGGCAGCGTTGCTCTCAGAATGCTGAGCACCTCCTGCAAAAGGTTGCAAGGGTGAAGGACTGGAGGGGTTAGGATGACCATAGTAGCTCCTTTCAAGGTCCAGAGCCGACTCCTCTGATTGTGTTGATCCAGAATGATGAGCTCTTAAGTCCAATTGATTCTGATTCATCGGTCAATTCTCCTACATCACACTAAACTTAGCTTCAACAAACTTAAATAATTGAAGACCCAGATCCACTTAACCAAATCAAAACACCATTTCTTGTTATACTCAAACTCAAACTACAAAGATTTTTCAACAAAACTTCAACATAGGTGGAGAAAATTGTTCAGAGAGCATCTGAACAGGAAATGGTGTTTTGATTTACAGAAAGTAAACTTCATCTGCATAAAGTAAACCTAACAAGCCAAAGACTACTATTTCATGTACATAACATAAACAACACAGACTAGAATGCCCCCAGTACATCTGAACAGGAAGCTCCAAATTTTTTCACAAAATAATATCAAAATCAACAGACAGGCAAAGTACAAACTATAGGAAATAAAGATCATTACACAAGTTCTTCAGTTGCAAAGGCCAGCACATCTCCAGAAATTTATCATATGAAAACATAAAATATAAGCTATCAAGTATTATAATGGTACTCAAGAGTATACATTTGCATACAAAAATATCAACACCACTTTGGCACTAAATCAAAAAATTAGGATTACAATCCCCTTAAAGCCAAAGCTATAGCAAATCTTCAAGTGACAAATACAAAGTGAACCCATGAGAAGAAAAACAATAGAAAAATTAAAAGTCATCATGCAGTGTACAAAAGAGAATCCATAATCTTCACGTGCAATAACAACAGCTTAAAAATCCGAACCCCGTATCAAGCTAGATGCTTTTTATCAGAAGAGAGAAAGAGAAATTGAAGCAAACCAAACCCAGAAAGCCATTTCAAGAAATAGGTACCCCAAAATGGAACAATGGGCAAACAGTGTGTGCAAAAACAGACCCATCTTAGAAAAAGAAAAAGAGAGAAAACACAGTTTCTCAACTCAGGCACAATCAGTGTGAAAACAAAAAACGCAACCCATTCATTGAAAAGGGATGTGAAAAAAGAAAAAAATTTGCAGAACCAGTCAGAGAAAACTCACCGATCAGCAATGTTGGAGCAATGGAAATGGCCGCCTCGGAACAAAGAAGCTCGAAGGTTTTCATGCCCTAGTACATGTAAATTCTGCGCCAATCATCTATGAGATTAAGATTTCAGAAGAAAGGGTATCAAAGTTCAAAAGGGGTGCATTAGAATAGTAGTATTAGTGAGTATGATTCCCAAGCCTTGCCTCAAACTCGTTGTGTTGTTATTGTTGTTGTTGTTGTGTAGAGTGTACGAAGGAGTATTGAGAAGAGAGAGAGAGAGAGAGAAGTGATGATGATGAAAGAGCACTACTAGCTAAAATAGCTATACTTGTGGATTGTCAAAAGGCATTAATATATCTGTATGGTGGTATGTAGTATCTACCATCTACTATATGTTACATGGCAATAATACAATAAACTAAGGTATAATTAATATTAATTCTTTTAGCCCTTTTCTGCTGTTTTTTTTTATTTATCATTTTTAATATATTATTATTAGTAGCTTTTTTGTTTCAGCTATGGGGGAGATCCTATTCCTGTCACAGCTTACAATTATGAGTGGGGGAAATTTTAATGGAGGAGACATGGGCACCCAGGCAATAAGGGAAAATAATAATATAACATTTCTTTGGATACAGATGATATGATATTTATCAATTTATTTATGTGGGTGGGGTTTAGGGGCCCATCCCTGTTTGCTCCCTAAAAGTTGCACACCCTTTCAATCTTAATCATTCATTTCCCATCTATCTAGCTATAAAATTCACACAAAAGAAAGAAAGAAAAAAAAAACGGACCAAGCTGTGGCTGCCCTTACATTTTTGTCCACTCCACATGCTTCTTTGGGTCATATAATCATATGATCATGCATTTTTTTCCATGACTTAATTTTGGTTTATTGTTTCTTTGGTTAGTTTTTTTTTTCATTTTCGTGTAATTGGAGTTATTATAATTGAAAACAAGTAAAATGATAACAAATTGATTGTCCATATCAAACAACTACTTTTAATGTCCCAAAGAAGGAAAAATACTACAATACTGCAAGAATTTGTAGTTGATAACAACATTTTATACAATTTGCTCAAGCTCCCATTCATCTTGCGTTCTTGAGAACTAGTGCATATTTATTCTTGCATAATTTCCAAATTTAAACGATTCAAGGCCCTATAAAGTATACATGAATTGTCATCAAAAAAATGGTTACACAATTATATCCATTAATCTTCAATTGTATCCACTAATTTTCAAGATAAAAATACGTATTGTTCTTAGATAAACTTTTTCATAAGTATTTATGAAAGAAGAAAATAATAAAACAAAATGAATTTAGTTTCTTCATAGACTAAAGTCAATTTATTTACCTAATTCAATAGAAGTTCTTTAAAAAAAAGTTGCATAAGTTAATTTTTACTTATAAAGAATTTTAATATATTTTATCTTTTTTTATTTTATCTTATAAGTATTTATAAAGAAGTTTATCAACATGACAACACATGTTTAATATGTAATCCCATTATTTTATTTTATTTTTGAGAGACTAAAATCAGAATAGTATTATTGAAAAAGAAGCATGAGTACAAGGCGTACCCAAGCCAAATTACACAAGATTAGTATATTACAAGAATATGTGACCAAATTATTACATACATGTTTAGTTAAGAAAGCCTCAAATGAAATTTATTTCAATGTCTAAAACATAATTTTGGGATTTTAGAAGAGAAGAAAAATCAATTATAATGAATAAAAATATTTGCCTAGATTTTTGTTTTGGACTGGACTCGAGGTTCAATCTACCTAACAAGACATCTCGACTCAAATGGAGAACTAGTTTAATTCATTAAGTATTGATTGAAATACGCCATAATAAGTGGCGGACCTACAGCCATGTGAGGGTGTGCACTTGCATCCTCTCATTTTTAAAAATTCATCAAATTTATAAATAAAATCTTATATTTTTATATTTTATGTCATCTATATTTATATAATTGAACTCACTAATTTTATTTTTTATAATTTACACCCACTGACTTAGGGTCTTGGATCCGTCATTGGCCACAATCCATAATTATGAATGCTACAATGCATTTTAGGCATAAGGAACGTACCTTGACCTTGAATAAAGTCACAGTGTTCTGCTCCAAAATATACTAACATTGCTCCTTAGAGGCCTTAGTGACAATTTAAGGCACTAAATTCATTCTAGTAAAGCCTTACATAATATGAATGTATGTGCTAAGTTACTAAATCAACCTTACATGGCAAACATTCGGTCAAATTCATTTTATTAAAGCCCTAGTGACAAATGCATCTAATAAGTTATTAATTTGATCTTACATGATGATATTATGGTCCTAAATCATTTATTAAGGTCTTAAGTGATAAACATCAGTGAAAAAATATTAAATTAGTGTATGCAATAGTCATCTATATTTGAAATCATCTCATTCTTGATAGGTCAGCTTTGTATGGTTCGAATTCATTATTCTTTAACCTTCTATGAGTGAAGATTATGCTATGTTATGGTGAAAGACCACAGCAAAAAGTGAATTTGATTTTGACTATTCATTTGTTCAAGGTTGATTTAGAGTTACAAGTTAACTTAGCATTGATTTATCAAAATAACATAGTGTTGGCAACCTAGTTAATTCATAAGTCCAGTCCAAGAAAGTAACTCACCATTTCATTCAAACTACAAAATTGCATGGAAAAGGCAAAATATATCACAAAGAAAGTTTAATACATTAGGAAGAAAAGGTAAGAAGAAAAAGGCGTTAAACAAAAATTTGGTGTAGAGAATGAGTTGTTTGAGTTGATCCTTTCAACTCTACCATCTGACACACAAAAAAGTATTTGAAGCAATGCTAACATCGAAATAAAAGCTTATAATCGTAGTTGGGCAACAACATTGTTGAAGGACTCAACAACAATGTCAAACTAATCCCCCATCATCTAGTGCTTGTTTGGGTAAACTTTTCTAAAAGCACTTCTAGAAAAAAAAAAAGAAAAAAAAATGAAATGAACTTTCCATTAGCTCTCAATTATTACAACCATTTTGATTTGGTTGGTTGCAATAACTCCATGTTAGACAAAAAATTATCAAGTTGCAGAAAATGTTATAATCAAGTTGCAGAAAATGTTATAATAGAACTTGGACCTTGAACTTTCTCACTAGAACAGGACTGTTGTGATTAAACTTTGGCCTACAGCGACAGAGGCACTAAGAAGACCTTCACAAATATTTTGCTACACATACATATCTTTTTTTATTGCCTTCCTCCACCTTTTTCTACACAACCATGGCAAAAAAATAAAATAAAAAATGGATAAAGATAAATGGAATGGAGGATTAAAAAAAGTGAAACAAAACACCAAAAAATAAGAGAACGATGATGGAGATGACCGTTAAAAATTGTAAAGGAATTGAAGGAAATCAAAAGTTTGAAAAAGGAAAAAAAAAACAGGTGAAACGGTTTTATTTATAAGCATTTTTTATAGTGGTAAAAATTACTCTTCCACTTCAAAACTAAGGGTAAAAAAAAAAATATAACATTTTAACCAAAACTCTAATTTTTCATGATAACTACATGAAACCTTGTGACATTTGTCATAGTTATTGTGAGGCTAAAAAATTGGCATCCTATCAAAAAACGTCATATGTCCCATTAAATGGTATATTACAACCCAAACAAAGATGAATTGATATGTCTAAGACTTCACCTTCGAATAAGCAAAAACCACAAAATCTATGCAAACACTTGACATTCTCACATAAGTACCTAGCACGTCAAACCTTGGGAAACAGTTATAAACCAAGCTCAATGCTCAATTAGCCCAACAAGGAACCTTGACCTAAAGAGAGAACTAGTCCAATTCATCAAATATTGACCAAAGTGAATGCCACAACCCATTAACATGAATGCTAAAATACATTTAGGCACATGAAAGTGTATCTCGACCTAAAGTAAAGTTATAATGTTCTACTCCAAAAATAGACTAACATTGCTTCTTGAAGGCCTTATCTCATACCAAGAAATCCAGCCCATCTTAGACCCCAATAAATACAACCAACATCAATAATAGTGTCAAGTATGCATTTATTACACATTGTCACTCTACTAAAAGTATTGTTAACTTAAGTATTGGAATGACTTTTGTAGATACTTCATCCTTTCTATAACTTTTAAACAATAATAAAGGAAGAAGTAACATAAGTTAAAGTCAAGTTAGAATTCGATTAAAGTCAATCTTATCAGCCTAAACATAACAATTTTCATCCATTGTACTTACTTTTGGAGTGAAATTCGATCTTCATAGGTAGGTTTTGTTCTACTAGACAAGCAAAAAAATGTAGAGTGTGTGTTTGAACTCATGCCTACAATGTATGCAAAATCACTAAAGATGAAACAAATATTATAAAAATACGCTTTATAACTTCTATTTCATCGTTCAATGTAGAACCAAACATACACTATTAATATCTCTATAAATGAACAATACAAGCATGTCATGGAACTTCCAAAAAGGACAAACTAGTAAATAAATATGAATTACTGGAAATTATTTTGGTGGACTTTAAAGTATAAAAACATTTGTTTCAAGTATGATTTTTGAAATGGTAACAGGGAAGAAATTAAAAGATGAAATAGCAGGTCCTGCCGGAACAACTGTTATTAGTAGAAAACCTTTTGGGACACAGAAATAGAATTTGATTGAGACATGCAAAGTAAAATTACTTGCCAGTTGATGCTACAATTGCTTGGATGTTTTGGGAAATTACGCCCAACTTGGAAAAAATGATATTTAGTTGTTCAAGTAAATAGCTTGATTTGTATAATTTTAGGATGAGTCGGGTGTGATTAAACACATAACTTAATCTGATAAAAAATTTACTAGTTGAATTTGTATAATTTTATTGTCAAACTCAGTTCAAATGAATCCATTCTTATAAGAATTAAGTCAATATAATATGAAAATTTAAAAAATATTTTTATTTTGTAAAATTAGAAATTTTTAGAATAATATTTTTTTTTTTTTGCTTAGAGCTTCGCAAATATATAATAATAAAATACTTAGAGATCAGATTGTGATGATAATATTTTAGTAATAAAATGAATGATTTTAATGTGAATATAATATTTTATTTTAGATAGAAATAAATTATTATATTAGCATAAGAAAAGCATAAACAAAACAAGACAAAAATAAAATAAAATAAAATAAAATCCTGGTTAAAAATTAGCAAAAAATTGTGGTATTCTATATTCAATAATTTATATATAATTAAAAAATAATAATTACATGGCACCTGTTGGGTCACGGTTTAAAATACAAAATCCATTGTCCGTACTAATTGAATTAATTTGGATTGGATCGAATTTAACTTAGAACTTTTAAAAAATCTAAATAAGACTAATTGAATTAGTTTGCATCGACTTGAATTTGCGGCCTACTCGTCCCTATGAACACTCCCAGCTAAAATCAACAATTATAACAATTTGTAATTATGGTTTATTAAATTTAGATACTATATAAAATTATAAATTAAAAAAAACATGCTTGAAATTTTAATTAAGTATTAAAAATTGTTTTGCGGGTATAAACAACTTACAAAAAAATTATTTGAAACTTTCTAGTTTCAGAAATTACAAATTTTAATTTAATTAATAAAAATCATCTCAATTATGAATATCTCATTATTTAATATCAATTAAAAAGATTTGAAAATGATTATTATTTTTAAATAATTTAAAAGAGTAATTATTTTAAAAAATATTTTTATTTGATATAAAAAATGAACATGTTCTATATAACAAAATAAACACAAAAACACATGACTTTATCTAATGGGTGTGACCCTAATTGAATTGATACGAGATGTTTAAAACTTTGATAGAGTTTTGACGTATTGTTGTAGTGGTCTTTCTTTCCTGTAGATTGATGGTGAAGGTTGGGTACGGTACATATAAAAACACTTCAATAGTTTAATGCTTAATTCAATAAGATTTTTTAATAAATGTAACAAATGTATACTTCACATTCTGATAATGGTCTATTTATAAGAATATTTTGAAATGGATTGAGATGAATAATGTAGGACTCAAAATCCCTTCTAGAAAGGTTTTACCAGTACAAAGGAAAATATACTTTTCAATCTGCTCCTAGTTAATATGTGCTTCCATATTCTAAATTGTATTGAATTTGCTTTTTTTTATAAAAAAAATGTATTGAATTCATTTTGTAATTGAATCTTGTTATGGACTTTGATCCATTTACTCTGAGAGACCTTTAAAACGGTATCTATATATTATAAGCTGAATAGTTATACACTCTTAACAAAAAAAAATGATGTTATAATAAATGATAGTTATATATAAAATTATTTTACATTATTAATTATTAATGTATAAAATATTAATTCATATATTATTTACTAGGGTGAAATGACTTTAAAGGATTGTACTTATATGCTTGTCTAATCCGAACCACAAATCCTCTTACAAGTTAAATAATTTAGTTAAATTTTATGAAATATTTCTAAGCATCCAAAAGAAATTTAACTGTACAGAAAGAAACATGAGGCAGAAATACTTGTTTCGATTATATTAGCCAATCAAGGAACCTGTATATGAGGGTTGAGGAACAACCACAAATCTCTAATATTCGTGCTCAAGCCTCAATGTCATTTAATTTAGTTTTAAGAAATGAAGCAAAATCCTACAAACATTATAAAATTGAAAATAAACGATAACACACGGTCACAAAATAAAGCTTACGCAATAGTACAAGCTTGAGATCTTGCAAGAATTTTTTTTCCAGAAAACAAACAACAACCATTTGTCTCTATCTTGCTTCCTCTTTCTCCCCGTCCAATCACCCATTATCCTACATTATCTTCACTATTATTAGTCACATCATGGTTTTCAATTTTCAATCATCAAATCATGATATCTTTCAACTCATATTAAAATTATTAACACAAAGACTAAAAAGGATCTTATTATATTTATCCACACACCAATATAATCACCTCTACACTCTACTATATTGGTGCGTTTGCATTATCATTTTTTCAAGAAACCAAGGCCAAATAACACATAGAAGATGTGTCTAGAGAGTGTGAGGGAGGCATTTGGACAAAGAAGAGAGTCTAATTAATATAATAAAAGACACTGATCTTCAGCTAGGGGACCAAGACAAAGATGGAATAAAACCCTTGTGCCAGCAAAATAAGATATTCTAGGATATGCCTTTAATTTTTAGCATTTGCCATGTATATTTCAAGGCTTCTACATGTTTATGCACTTGTCTTTATCAACCTCGATATTATTTAAAACAGATTTTGTCAATGAAAAAGAAGAAAAACTAATAAATGTAATTTTCTTCCCTCCAACTACTTCTTGCTGAAAGAAAAACTTCAAGAAAGCAATAATTGGAGAAGGGGTACCCCATGTAGGTGGGGCCCACCACAAATTAAGTCTCTTACGCAGACGCAAGTTAATATGGTCAGCGCACTCTCGTCCAACTATCGAAAGGGCAATGCAATGCTACTACCCAATCCTTTCCTTTTCTCATTAGAAAAATGTTATATGAGTGTTATATTATTATGAGTTTAATGTCTATATGTATAAAATAATTTTATATTATTTAATTATAAATTATGATTTGAATTATTTTAAGATAATTATTTTAAAATTTATTATATTTATTATATATGATGAGTTGTAATTGAATGATTGTGTATAATTTTTTTTATAACTTTTTTTATATTATTTAAAATTAAAAAAAAAAGAGAAGAAAAGAGAAAAATATAAATATGATATAATTTATTATGTGATAAAAAGAAAGAGATAAAGAAAAATAAGAAATGTTAAATGAGTAATTAAAATGGTGGGGTATTTATTTGTAAATCATTATTCTTTTCAGATATATTGCAGTGTTTGGTGAGAATAGAAAAGCAGAATTTGTTTTTATTTTCGTAGGCCACATTCCTTGCTTGCCCCCATCCCCTTTTATCTATTGATAATTGATAATAAATTAAAAGGAAATTAGAGAAAAAATATTTATCAATCTGAACTTTGATTAGTTCGTACATTGGCACCATAAACTTTGCAATCTTCAATGACCTTCTCAAGGATATTTGGAGGGCCTTTTAATAATGATAAAAATACATTTTTTTAGAAAAAAGTATTTAAACATATTTTTTATGATATAAAATCAACTATTAAATCTATATAATTAAATTAAGTTATTTTTTAGTCAAGTATCATTTTTTATCTTAAATTTTTAGTTGAAGGTTATTTAGAAATCTAAAATATAATTTTTTTAAAACTCAGTATATTTTTGTAAAAATATTTTTAATACAGTACCAAATTTTAAAATAATAATGCACACACGTTGCTAATTTTCCTGTGACTCCAAGAAAGTGCAGTTAATCTAGACAGAGGCCTAGTCACTTGCGTCTAAAGCCGAATCTAATCATTTTATGTAGTTTTTAAATTACCGTTCATTAAATTACTCATATATATAATACGACTTCTATGAGAATTTTTACCTGAAAACATAAAAACAAGTAATAACATCAATAAATTATGATCGATTGAGATTAAATATTTAAATTAAAATATAATATAACCATTAAATCTCAAAAAAATTCATCAAACAAATCAAATAATAAAATATCTCAATTATTATTAACATATCACCATCAATTATCATTGTCATTGTTGTCATGATCATTGTTGTCATTGTCATCACCACCTATGGTAACAATGACGGTGATGATGATCATGACAACATAAGTAGTGTCAGTTGATCACAATAAGAGTGACAACAACGACAATCATGATGGTGATTGCGATAATAGTCATGATGATGACATTGACGACGATAAAGATCATGATAATAGAGGTAATGATGTTTGACGACGGTGATGGTTGCAATTGATGATGATGATGATGATGATAGCGATGACGATGATGGTAACTATTGATGATGATGATGACCGTGATGATAATTATGATGATGACTGCAACGATGCTCATGACAATAACAATAACAATCATGACAATGAGAAGACTGTCCTAATATTTAAATTTTTCTCTTGTTTAAATCGTAAAATTTTATAACATGACTATATAATAACATCTTTTCTCTATATCTCTTTCCACTATATCAACCATCTCATTTCTCAATTTTCTCTTCTCTTCTATTGCTATCTCCCTATTATTTGTACAAAAAATTGTATAATTTTATCGCACATATATAATAATATCTCGTATGACTGCTATTAATAATGATAAAAAAGAAGCATTCTCAATAATAATAATAAAACATTTAATTTGATAATATAAATTTTCATATGAATCTCCTAAAAGTTTTCATAACTTTCCCCGTTTCTGTACTTCCTTTCACTTTTATCATTTTCTATTAGACCCTAACAATCAGGGGCTACACGAGATCCAACATGCTAACTGGTTGATCTCAAAGCCCAACACCAAATGTATGTGATCTTTCTTATCCATTTAAAACAATATACTTCCTCTCTTCTTATCTATATAGATAAGACTTAATTACCTAATTTATCAAGATTAAAGAAAGTGATTAATTTAGTTAATAATTATAAATTTACCTAATTATTCATTTATAACTTTTTTCAAAACTATCATCATCATTAATATTTCTTTCTCTCTTTTAATGGTTTATTAATATATTTTCTCTCTTCTTGTAACATAGGATATTTTTAGTTTACAAATAATTTATGCGAGGAACATTATGATTATGTCTTATAAAAAAGAACAAACAACCATTTGGAATGTGGATCTTATAAATAGGAACAAAGGAAATAGTATATTGTATGTAATGTAGGATATGTCTAGCTGCAAATAATTCAACCAGTTTTAACAAAGGAATCAATGAAGCTAAATCACAGAAAAAAAATTCCAACATTAAAAGTATAGATAGTAGACACAAGCACACACCTATGCCAGTTTATTTTGAAAATATGTTTTTCAACAAAGCACTATTGTTTCTGCAGTTATTCAACAAAACAGTTCACTTAGAAGATACAGAAAATTCCTCATAAATCTCTTACAATTATACAAACATGCTATAAACCACCTATGCAGAAAACCTTTCTCTGTCATGAGGAGCAGAATAATCAATATTTGGCCCTACAGGAACGATCCCAAATGGATTGATAGAAGGATGACTTCCATAGTAATGCAACTTTATATGTTCCATGTTCACTGTGCTACTAATGCCAGGAATTTGGAAAATGTCTTTCGTGTAATTGAAAAGATTCGGGTATTCGCGTAGCAGCTTCTTGTTGCACTTGAAGTGAACAGCATAAACCTACAATTATAGCAAAGATCAATTACTCAACAGTCACAACATTGAAATGGATATATTGCAAAATGAGTCCCAAAATAGGAAAGCTAAAGATAATGATTTATGCTATAATTGTATATACAAGTATTAGGGCAATTACTCGTCAGAAGGCAAATTAAAAATAAGACCACCAATCATGCAATGAGAGAATTGCCCTAATACTTGTATATTCCTCCAACACCATCAAAATGTAGAGAGTACAAAAGCAAAGAGAAGGAGAAGGAAAAACTTAGTGAAGGTAATGATTTATCATTGTGGCATCTTAAAGTTTAAAATGAGAATAAAATAGAAATTTGAGAAGTTTACATATTTGCACCAGCCATAGCCAATATAAAACAATGAATGAGATGATTTATTTTTTAAATTTATTTTCATTGGTCTCATTAAGAGTAAAATACTACACCAAAAACATAACAAGGAAAGCTGACTATTCTGAACTATGGAAAATATTAGAGATTATCATTTGTTAGAACTTAGAAGCACAACTTCGTAAAATTCCAAGATAGAAAAATGAGTCTTCAATTTTAAGATAGAAATGGAATTTGACAGGAAAAACTCCATATTTTTACAAGAAAGATAGTCTTAAAATTAAGGGAGACTCCAGCTCTGTACTCACTAACTTAGGCTACCTGTGATTTGATTATTATTGAGTTCTAAAAGGAGGCTCTTACTCAATGTGATGCTTCTTTGACTTGATGGTTGTTGGAAACGTGTCGTAGGGTTGCTACAGAAAGATTGCTGAACAAATGTTGGACCAAATGTTTAGGGAAAACTATATTTTGTTATTGCTTGATATTAGGAATTTGTTAGATGTCTTAGGAAATACTTTATTGGTTATTAGAAATCTGTTGGATATGACTTGTGATTAGAAAGTTATTTCCCTTTTTTCTGACATGTTCCAACTCTATAAAAAGGGAGCAATGCAGTGAATTAACATAATTCTTCTGATTCAAAGTTTATTTATTTTCTCTGTTTAGTTCATGTTGTACCAACAAATTGGCATCAAAGCTCTCTTATGAAGGGTCCTGTGAGTTGAAAAAAAAGGACTCACCATACATAGCACTAGCCCCACCTGTTCTTGATGATGACAACTATCCTATTTGGGCAGCCAGAGCCTATAATAGAGGCATACCTAGAGGCAAATGATCTCTGGGAAGCTGTAGAGGAGAACTATGATGTTCTTCCTTTGCCGGATAATCCAACATTGGCTCAGATTAGAAACTGGAAGGAAAGAAAAGCTAGAAATTCAAAGGCAAAAGCTTCTTTATTTTCTGCTATCTCACAAGAAAATTCACTAGAAATCAGCATTGGGAATTTGGCACTTCCTCAAGGATGAATGTGAAGGAAAAGAAAAGATAAAGAGCCTGGAAGTGTGGAATCTGGTTACAGGATTTGAGATACAAAAAATGAATAAGTCAAACAATCAAGATTCAAGAGTATGCCAATAAACTTCTCAACATTGCAAATAAGTAAGATTGCATGGCTTTGAATTTTCTGATTCTAAAATGGTTAAGAAAATACGTATTGCTGTTCTTGAGAGATTTCAAGCCACAATCCATTCTTTAGAAAATACTAAAGATCTGTCTAATATTACCTTAATATAACTATTAAGTGCATTAAAAAGGCACAAGAAAAAAGGAGAATGGTGAGAAAAGAACAATCTAAAGAGGGTGCTCTCCAAGCTCAGATAAAAGATTCAGGAGGAAGAACAACAATGAGAAGAAGAGTGACAAGGCTGACAACAACAACAAAAATAGGGATTGGATTTATCCATCATGTCCATACTACAAAAAGAGCAATCACCCACAAAGAAAGTGTTGGTTGAGGCCTAATGTTGAGTGCATGGTAAGCTTTGGATGCATAGAGCATGTAATAGCTCTAGTGATTCATGACTGATTTACAGTGGCAGCACAAACCACATGACCAAAGCTATTTAAAGAGCTTGATAAAACTATCATTTCCAAAGTCAAAATTGGACATGGTGAATTTATTCAAATCAAGGTCAAAGTAAATCAAGCTGTAGAAATCTTAACAAGTTTGAAATATATTTCTGATGCTTTATAAGTGCTTGACATTGACCAAAACCTGCTTAGTGTTGGAAAGTTGATTGAAAAAGGTTTCACGGTCATATTTGAAAACATGGTAATGGTGCTTAATTAAAGATGCAAATGGTAGAGATATATTCAAAGTGCAAATGAGGGCAAAAAGCTTTGCTCTAATTCTAATGGAGGAAGAACAAAGAGCATTCTAAGCACTGTGAGCAAAGCAGAATTATGGCACAAAAGGCTAGGGCATTTCCATCATGTTGGGATTTTTATATGCAGAAACATAATTTGGTGAAAGGTGTGTCGTTGCTCGAAGACAAGCTAGCTGATTGCATGACTTGTCAATAAGGAAAACAAGTTAAATCTGTATATATTTAAACCAAGTTTCTACCAAAAGCTAAATTTACAGCCTTAAGAAACAAGTTAGGCTTCTGCTACTACTAAGGCAAGAAGAACAGTGTTGGTAACATGCATCAGAGTTGCTACGAAAAGATTGCTGAATAATTGGTTGTTGGATCAAATCTTTAGGAAATATTTTATTTTTTTATTGGTTGATATTAGGAATCTGTTAGATATCTTGAGGAAATACTTTATTTGTTATTAGGAATCTGTCGGACATGCCTTGCAATTAGTAAGATATTTTCTTTTTTCCTGAAATGTTTCAGCTCTATAAAAAGCGATCATTGCAGTGAATAAACATAATTCCATTATTCAATTTCTTTTCTCTACTTTGTTTCTCTGTCTTTGTTCTTGTGTTGACCAACAAAGGTTTGCATAATACGAGTAACAAGAAAGTACATAAGATATTCCCAAATGTCAACAGTAAATGCCCTATAATAAACACATACACTTTACCTCATCAAATCTAATAAGAGTGACAAACAAACGAATGTCTGCTTCAGTTAGTGTATTGCCACATATATAGCGTTGCTTGCTTAGTATATCCTCACATTTGTCCAAAGCCCCGTACAATTGTCTTGCAGCCTGGAAAAAGGAAGGGCCAAGTAAACAGTTGCAATCATCTGAGTACAGCAGTTTTTAAACAAATGTAACATTTAAGTACCAGCTGTTGCTAGAAAGGGTTAAAAATAGCTACTAACCTCATTGTATGGTTCTTGCTTCTTTGCAAACCCACATTTATAAACACCATTATTTATACTATCGTATATCCACTCGTTGGTATCATCAATTTGGGCTTTTAAATCAGTGGGATACAAGTCCAAGGTGGGGTTTTCTGCAATATTATTGAATTCAGTATTAAACATGCGGATTATCTCTGAGCTCTCGTTGTTAACAATTGTCTTGAGTTTCTTATCCCACAGAACCTGTGCAGATCAAAAGTCATCAGTTGACAATAAACATCTTCCCAGCAAAGCAAATAAAAAAAAAAAAACAAGAAAGAAGACAGTGTATCTTCATACCGGAACAGTGTACTTTCCGGCATAGTTTTCACTTGCAATTTCATAAAGTTCCCTAATAGTCTTTGCTCCATTGAACCTATCAGGTTCAGCTCCAGGCACCTCGGTTTCCGATTCAGGAAAAATCCATCCCTTATATTCATCTGATTCTCTAGTTCTCTCAAAGATGGGTTTGACAGCCTGTTCATTAAACACGCGGCATATGAAATTGGGCGATGAACTAAGCAACTATTCTACTTGAAAAATATTCAGCATGAAGGCTACTAACTAACCGAGAAACTGATGGCTTTGTCAAGTCCTTTGATATTCAAGTAAGCAAGGCACCTGGAAGCCCAAGGACAAGCATATGATACATAGAGATGATACCTCCCTGATTCCGGTGGAAACAGCGAATTCGGGTCCCTCGAAATCCAATTTCTGAATGTTGAAGCAGATCTCACAAAGGCACCAGTGTCTGATATCTCATCCAATGAAAATCGAGCCATTCCAACTATATGCTAAGCAGAATATATTTTACAAACCAATCACAGACAGCACCAAATCTTCAAAAAGTAAAGAATGGAGCAAAACAATACTTAGTTCAACATGAAATTGGCTTTTGTTCATGTATCATGCTACATACACATACTTAATGGATTCAGAATTCACAAGATAAGCATATACCATGGTAACAATTATCATCTATTGTGCAATGAATAAATTTCCTAAATCGTATGTAAGAAAATTCTTGTCTCGACAAAATAAAGAACATGAACAAAAAGTAGAAGCTTTTCATGAAAACTACCGATTTTAACATGCAGGAATTCCCATCAAGCCTATTGCATACCTAAAACAAGAGAGGAAAATAGAGGTTTGTTGAAGAAAAATACCTTGTACTGGTAGTAGTTGTAGCAAAAGTCAGAGGGAGGAAAAGTGCTTTTGGGGCGTAGCAATGGTAGTCTCAGACACAACATGATTTCGGTAAGTTTTATAATCGCTGTTTTAAAAGTGATTTGAGTGAAAACTAGATTTAATGTCGAACGTCAGGTTTGAAGTTTGCGAATTGTAAAAATATGAATGTAAAAAAAGTTCTACTAAAGATCAAATAGGTTTTCGACTAAGATTATTCAAATAAGTTAAGTTGATGCGATATTTGAATTGAAATTCACAAAAATATCCAAACATGATTTTAAACTCATTTTTCTCACAAAAATATCTTTGAATCTTTTTACCAAAACATCCAAAAACTCCAAGAGTTTGTTTGGATGAGAAAATTTTAAATTTTGAGAAATTTTAAATTTTAAGAATTTCAGGTATTTTAATTGAATTTTTTTTATTTTTAAAATTGTGTTTGGATAAAAAAAAAATTAAAATTGTGAGGGTGAAATAAAATGAATGCAAAAAGAATAAAAGATATGGTTGGTGTATTTCCAAAGAGAAGAATGTTGATACAATATGGGGAGTCGCACGGGAACCGTAATACTGCAGCGTATACTATCACACCTGATCACATCATTCAGTCAACGGGACAAGGCATGGTCAGGCCCTCCGCGCTTGCGAGTACGTCACCTCATGTTCTCTTAGGGGAACATGAGGTATAGTACTATGTGTTCCCCTATGTCCACACCCAATTGATGCTTCGTGAGGTCACACTTTTCTTATCATTGGCCATGAGGGAAGAGTTACGAATTTGATAACGGAATTTTGAAAATTTTCAGGTGAACTAGAGGTGGAAGGTTATAAAGGAAATACGCGAACATTTTGGAAGGTTCTTGAATTTCAATTTCTCACATTTTAGAAGAAAATTGAAATTCCACATTTTTAGTTGTTTAAAATTTCAAAAATTTAAATTCTTCATAAAAAAACATTCAAACAATGAATTTTAGATTAAAAAAATTTAAATTTTCTGATAAATTATTTTCCTCAGTTAAAGTTCTCTATCCAAACACATTTTAAATGTGTTTTTAATTCTCTCACTTTTAACGTCATACATTTCATTCTTCACTTTTAACAAATTTATGATTTTAGTCTTTAATTTTTTAATTGAGATATTTCATCTCTCATTTTTAAAAAATATGTGATTTTAATTCTTGTGATCAATTTCAAACGTTAATCTATGTTATTTGTAAATGTTAACCGATAACTATTTGCTTATTATAAACATGAAAAATGTTTTTTTTTAATTATTTAATTATTAACAAGCTTAACTTATTTAAAAAAATTAAAAAAATATACAATCAACAAGTTTGAAATTAATCAAAGAGATTAAAATTATAAATTTTTTAAAAGGTGAAAATAAAATGTCTGAACTAAAAAATAAGAATAGTAAAATTATAGATTTTTAAAAATAAAATATAAAATATCTCATTTAAAAAATAAAATACTAAAATCATAAATCTAATAAAATTGAAGGATAAAAATTATATTTTAACTTTTTTTTAAAACTTTGGTCCAAGGCAACGTCAACGTTGAAGGCCGGACATAAGAACAATATTGTACAGTTCAATCAATGGGCTACGACTATGCGACTTTCTTTTTTCTTAATCGTAATATCTTTTTTACACCGTTTCTAACAAAATAATTTTTAAGACATATTTAATATTTTTGGAAATTTAATATTAAAAAGTTATATTCTTTTAAATATTTTAAATCTAACATATATTAAACAATATTTTAAAAATTTAATTTTAAAAGAATGTTTAATACAATTAAAAGTTATATTTGTAGAACTGATATAGAAGAATGATATAGATAGGGGAAAAAAGTAGTGAAAAGTAATTTCTTTGCACGGCTGATTTTCGAAGGAAACCCACAACTGGGCTTACTGAACGGCCCAAATTTATAGGAAAGTTGCTATTCTTACTTCAGGTTTCATTATTTTCACCCCTAGCTTTATGTTATTTTCATAACGCCCAAAATACCCTTTTGGCCGAAACACAATTCTGTTGTTTATTGATCAAAACGGAAACACGTTCCCATTACAAATGAGGGGTGTGGATCATAAATATGCAATGAAAAATTGATATTGTTGTATATTAATGACAATGAATTTTAGCTTATGCATAAGTTATAAAATAAGAGAAACTATGTGAAAGAGATTTTATAAATTAACTTATGCATAACTAAATTTTAGTTTAAAGAAAAATAAATTTTATTTTATTTATTTTTATTTTCTTCTCTTAGCAGTGTTTTTTTTTTTTTGAAAAAGCTTATCCAATTTATGATTCTTCAAGTGTCCTCTTAAGTGGTTGGAATAAAAACACAATAAAGCACAATTTTTTTTCCGGTCGATTGAGTTTATACACAAATCTCGATATTAATCTCAAGACTGTTTATTTCATACTTTAACAGTCAATATCTCTTCTACTAAGGGGAGGCTTATATTATAGTATGTTTTATAAGGTATAAAAAGGATAAGGAAATCTGAGCCTGAGCCTATCGGACCAACTCTTGAAGGAATTTCATTTCTGAAAATCAATCAGCAGCAGAATGCTATGTTGGTTGGGAGATTTGAGGAGGAGAAAGTGAGAGAAGCAATTTGGGACTGTGGAAGCGATAAAAGTCCGGGCCCGGATGGTCTAAACTTCAAGTTCATTAAGAAGTTTTGGAAAATCTTCAAGCCTGACATCCTCCGTTTCCTTGATGAGTTTTATGTGAATGGTATCTTTCCAAAGGGTGGTAATGCTTCATTCATAGCTTTAATACCTAAGGTGCCTGATCCACAACAACTGTCGGAATACATACCTATTTCGTTAATAGGATGTATTTACAAGATTATTAGTAAGATCTTAGCTAGAAGATTAAAGAAGGTGATGCCATCCATTATTGACGAAAGACAATATGTTTTTATTGAAGGTAGACACTTATTACATGGTGTCCTTGTAGCAAATGAGGTGGTGGAGGAAGCTAAGAGAAAGCAAAAGTCATGCATGGTGTTCAAGGTAGATTACGAAAAGACTTATGACTCCGTGTCATGGCAGTTTTTAATCTACATGATGAGAAGGATGGATTTCAACCCTAGATGGATTATGTGGATTGAAGGATGTCTAGCTTCTGCATCTATCTCCATTCTTGTAAATGGGAGCCCAACCAAAGATTTTTCTCCTAATAGAGGCCTAAGGCAAGAAGACCCCCTTACGCCTTTCCTATTCAATATTGTAGCAGAAGGCCTAAATGGACTGATGAGGGAAGCCATTGAGAGAAAAATCTACACAAGTTTTTCAGTGGGGAGAGATAAGGTGGATGTTAATATCCTACAGTACGCGGATGATACCATTTTCTTTGGAGAGGCGACAATGGAGAACATTAAAGCAATCAAGATCATATTGAGGACTTTTGAAATGGTGTCAGGGCTAAAAATTAATTTTTCCAAAAGCAGCTTTGGATCTATTGGCATGCCTGATGTGTGAAAGCAATCTGCACCTGATTACTTAAATTGTAGCTTATTGGCCACCCCTTTTGTTTATCTGGGGATTCCGATAGGGGCAAACCCAAGGAAAAGTAAGATGTGGGATCTAATTATCCACAAGTGTGAGAGGAGACTAGCAAAATGGAAACAAAGACATATCTCATTGGGGGGGAGAGTCACTCTTATTCAGTCAATACTAACCTCTATTCCAATCTATTTTTTTTATCATTTTTCAGGATCCCTAGAAGGGTGACAGATAGGCTGGTCAGCATACAACGAAGGTTTCTTTGGGGTGCCGGAGATGACCAACATAAGATCGCTTGGGTCAAGTGGGACAACTTATGTCTACCAAAGAACAAAGGAGGCTTGGGAATAATGGACATCACAAAATTCAATCTTGCGTTACTTGCTAAATGGAAGTGGAACTTATTCCACCACTATGAAGAGTTATGGGCAAAGATTCTGGATTCAAAGTATGGAGGTTGGAGGGGTCTTGATGCAGCAACGATCGATAATAACGCCTCACTATGGTGGGCAGATCTCAAATTAGCCCTTCATAATCCCCAACATGAGATGGTGTTAAAGGGAGGGCTAACATGGAAGGTGGGGAATGGAGCCAAAATCAAGTTTTGGGAGGATGATTGGAGCTTTGGAGATACACCGCTTCTGGCAAAATACCCCAGATTGTACCTAATTTCAGACCAACAACATAACTATATTCAGGAGATGGGTCAGCAAATGGACAAAGGGTGGGAGTGGAACTTTAAATTGAGAAGACACTTGTTTGACAAAGAGCTTGAAATGGCAGATTGTTTCCTTAATGATGTTGTTGGCAACTGCATTCAGATTCACAAAAAAGATGAGTGGATCTAGAAAACAGAGCCTACTGGACAATATTCGGTAAGAAGCGCCTATAATATGCTCAAAGGAGTGGATGTTGAGGAGGATAATGTGTGGGTGTTTGAGGAGTTATGGAAGATTCGAGTCCCAACTAAAATCACTATTTTTGCATGGAGGTTATTAAAGGAGAGACTACAAACAAAGACAAATTTGAGGAGGAGAAGGGTGGCAATTAATGACACATTATGCCCATTCTGTGGGAATTCTGAGGAGAATGAAGCGCATGTATTTTTGACATGTGATAAAATACTTTCATTATGGTGGGAATCTATGACATGGTCAACATTCATGGAGCTTTTCCGCATAAACCGTGGCAGCACTTTTCCCAGCACGCGTTCTATTTGCCTAGTAGAATTCGTGTTAACCGGTGGAGAAGTTGGTGGTTGGCCCTCACATGGACAGTGTGGCAGCACCGGAATAGAATCATCTTCTCAGATGAAACTTTTGATGGTAACAAGTTAATGGAGGATGCTGTTTTTACTCTATGGACATGGCTGAAGAACTTTGAGAAGGACTTTGCCTTCACCTACAACTATTGGTCGTCTAACATAGCATCAGGATTTGTCTTTTTAGGGGGGTAGAAACCATAGACAGTGGGTGGTGTAGGTCTTTGTAATACCTAGCTTTGGTTCCTTGCGAGACTGATCTCAGTTTGAGCTTGGAACCATGTTGCTGGTAAGTCAATCTAATACATGTATTGTTTTGTACCTCTGGTACTCACAATATATATAAATATAATTTATCTTTGCTGATAAAAAAAAAGATAAGGAAATGGAAAGGAACAAAAGTGCATTGCTGGATCAAATTTATGCACTTAATATCCCATAATATAACCAAACAGTTTAGCCTAAGAGGATAGAGAAGTAAAAATTTTAGAGCTGGCTCGGTTTCAATTTTTAATCTTCTTATTTTTTTTTGTTATTCTATACTTTATCAACTTTTTAATTAGGTTTTTGAACTTTTACTTAATTAATTCTATATTCAACTCTCAATTAATTTAATTGTTATATTTAACACACTCTATAAACACCGGTCCACTTTCTACACACCTCTAGTCATGTGTTTGTGGTTAATTTTATTAAAGACAAATAGAGTCTAGGGAATCAATTATTTGAAAAATTAAGAACCTAATTAAAAATTTGGTAAAAATAGTAAAATTTGTGAACCAATTTAAACTATTTTTTTTATGAATTACAAAGATTAATATCTTAATTTTAGTTCTTTGCTTATTCTTAAATATTTATATAGAAAGTAATTTTTTTTACAGAAGGTTTTCTTTTTTCTTTTGTCTCCATTGATTATTTCTTACATAAAATTGTAAAAATAAAGTAAAATAAGTAAGAGATGACTATTTTTAAATTTTTTAAAATAAAAAAATAAAACCAAAACACGTTCTATTAGACCCGACATATCCTTAATACTCAAGAACACTATCAATCTCGTATTAAAAAGAAGGTAGGATTTTTTTTTCTTACTTGAGTGAGTAAGGTAGGAAAATCCTAACAAATATTTGTCAAAACTGGTGTGTGTGTGTGTTAGCATATAAACAAACCATATATGTATATATATATATATATATATATATATATATATATATGTATATATATATATATATATGTGGTTGGCATGTAAACAAACCATAATAATCCAGCTTCTAAGTTCTTTCGCATTGGAAGACTTCTGAAAGTCAAGTTCAGCGTGAGAGACTAACAATTTTTTCTTAAAAACGTGTTTACTAGAAGACCTTGACCCAATGTAGCTCTTCTTTAATTTCCACTGCTAACTAGTATATTATTATTATTATATATGTATTTTATTTATCAAACTCATATTTTCTTTTAGCATACACTATGTCGTTGCAAAAAACAACTCATGCACAGATCACAACGACAAAAAGTTAATTTTTGGTTACCAAATTGACATGCATATTGGCAAAACCACACAACAAATTTACATAGTTACTACAAACTCACCTTAATTAATTGTTCATACAATAGATAGTTACAGCATGCTTGGTGGTGGTAGCAGAAGCAGCACAAGACTAATTGGACAATCATCATATTCATGTCCACCAAGAATGGTTACAATTTCATCAGAGGCTGCTTCTTCTTTCTCTTTTGCATCGCCTCTTAAAAGATACGATGTTTTTATCAGTTTTAGAGGCGAGGACACGCGCAATAACTTCACAAGCCATCTTTATGCTGCCTTTCAGTTGAACAAAATCCAAGCCTTCATAGACAACAGGCTTCACAAGGGGGATGAGATCTCTCCCTCGATTTTCAAAGCCATCAAACACTCCAACCTTTCTGTGGTTGTTCTCTCCAAACACTATGCTTCCTCCACGTGGTGCTTGCGTGAACTCGCGGAAATACTTGATCACAAGAAACGTGGTGGACACATTGTTATACCTGTGTTCTATAAGATCGACCCTTCTCATGTAAGGAAGCAGACCGGCACTTATGGGAAAGCATTCGAAAAATATGAAAGAGATGTTAAACACAACATGGCCATGCTGCAGAAATGGAAAGCTGCTCTCACTGAAGTTGCCAATTTAGTTGGGTGGGAATTCAAGAATCATAGGTATAATCTTTTTTACTTTTGGAAATCCCCCTCCTGTTTTCTTACTTGAAAGATGAGTGATTAGGTTTATATATTGAGAGTCTACTTACTATGATACTAATAAAAGTCTAAGGATTTTTTGTATAGTTGTTTTCTAGGCCAATAATTGAATCAGTTTAGGCAAACTGAGATAGAATGAGTTTTTCAATATTTGTACCAGAAGTTTTCGAAGGTACCATAGAATTTTTCATATCATATATATATAGGCCAAATCAACATCATGTGAAGGTGTGTTACATTTTTCATATCATACATAGGCTAAATCAACATCACGAGAAGATGTGTTAGATTCCTTTGCTTCTAATACTGTAAATCACTAGTCTATTTATTTCAAGGTAATTATGTGATCAGATTTTACTTGTGAAGTTGTGATGCATATTTCACCTTAATATTTTTTTTATGCATGTTAGGACGGAAAATGAACTCATTGAGGGAATTGTCAAAGATGTTATGGAAAAGCTGAATCGTATATATCCCACTGAAGTAAAAGAAACACTTGTTGGAATTGATCAAAATATTGCTCCTATAGAATCACTATTGAGAATCGGGTCAAAAGAAGTTCGCATAATTGGAATTTGGGGCATGGGTGGAGTAGGAAAGACAACCATTGCCAATGCTTTATTTACCAAATTATCATCTCAATATGAAGGTAGTTGCTTCTTGGCAAATGTAAGGGAAGAATATGAAAATCAAGGACTTGGTTATTTACGAAATAAACTTTTTTCTGAGGTACTGGAGGATGATGTGAATCTCCATATTAGCACCCCCAAAGTAAGATCCACTTTTGTTATGAGGAGGCTTAGACAAAAAAAGGTTTTGATAGTTCTTGACGATGTCGATGATTCAAAGAAACTAGAATATCTTGCTGCACAACATGATTGTTTGGGATCTGGTAGTATAGTCATTGTCACCACCAGAGACAAGCATGTCATTAGCAAAGGGGTGGATGAAACATATGAGGTCAAGGGATTGTCCCTTCACCATGCTGTTAGGCTTTTTAGTTTAAATGCCTTCGGGAAAACCTATCCTGAAAAGGGCTTTGAAATGCTATCAAAACAGGTGGTTGATCATGCAAATGGCAATCCATTGGCTTTAAAAGTTTTAGGTTCACTTCTCCATTCCAGAAATGAGCAGCAATGGGCCAATGCTTTGAGAAAACTCACGAAGGTTCCTAATGCAGAGATTCAGAATGTCTTAAGATGGAGTTATGATGGACTGGATTATGAACAAAAAAATATGTTCCTGGACATTGCGTGCTTTTTCCGAGGAGAGAATATAGAAAATGTTATAAGGCTACTAGAAATTTGTGGTTTCTATCCATATATTGGTATAAAAATCCTTCAAGAAAAAAGTCTTGTAACTTTTTCTGATGACGGTAAAGTGTGTATGCATGACTTGATACAAGAAATGGGCTGGGAAATTGTTCACCGGGAATCTATCAAAGATCCTGGAAGGCGTAGCCGATTGTGGGATCCAAAAGAAGTCTATGATGTATTGAAAAATAACAGGGTAAGAAAGATATACTGAATTCCCTTTTTAAACACATGCTGGAAAGCTGGTTAGTGTGGTACTTTTTATCATCTAACATTGTAGTTTTTGTTTGTCAGGGAACTGATGCAGTTGAAGGCATAATCTTAGATGTGTCTCAAATAAGTGACTTGCCCTTGAGCTATGAGACCTTCTCAAGGATGATCAATATAAGATTTCTCAAATTCTATATGGGGAGGGGTAGGACATGCAATTTGCTCCTTCCTTCAGGTCTCAAATCATTGCCTAATAAATTAATGTACCTACAATGGGATGGATACCCTTCCAAGTCTTTGCCATCAACTTTTTGTACTGACAACCTTGTTGTGCTTTCCATGATGGAAAGCCATGTTGAAAAACTTTGGGATGGAATCAAGGTAATGTCTTTTATTTTACAGCAAGTCTTGTATGTTTGTGCTATTAAAGCCTTTGTTTTTTCATTCTTTGTTGCTGCAGAGTTTTGCAAGTTTGAAAGAGATCAACCTCCGTGCCAGCAAAAAGTTAACTAATCTCCCAGATTTATCTCTGGCACCAAATCTTGAAACTATAGATGTTTCTCATTGCACAAGTCTGCTTCATGTTCCCTTATCCATTCAATATGTCAAGAAGCTTCTTCTGTTTAACTTGGAATCCTGCAAGAATCTTAAGAGTCTTCCAATAAACATTCACTTGTCTTCTCTTGAAATGTTCATTCTCAGACGCTGTTCAAGTCTTGACGAGTTTTCAGTGACTTCACAGAACATGACAAGCCTAGACTTGAGAGAAACAGCAATAAAAGATTTCCCAGAATATCTTTGGGAGCATCTGAACAAGCTTGTTTACTTGAATCTGGAATCCTGCAGCATGCTCAAGAGTCTTACAAGCAAAATTCACTTAAAATCTCTTCAAAAACTCAGTCTGAGAGATTGTTCAAGTCTTGAGGAGTTTTCTGTGACTTCGGAGAACATGGGATGCTTGAATTTGAGAGGGACATCAATAAAAGAATTGCCAACATCACTTTGGCGCAATAACAAGCTTTTTACTTTGGTTCTTCATTCCTGTAAAAAACTTGTGAATTTTCCTGACAGACCAAAACTTGAGGATCTGCCTCTCATTTTCAATGGGGTATCCTCCTCTGAAAGTCCAAATACGGATGAACCATGGACTTTGTCATCCTTAGCAGATTTATCTCTAAAAGGAAGCAGTATTGAGAATTTACCTGTAAGCATCAAAGATCTTCCTAGTCTTAAAAAGCTTACCTTGACTGAGTGCAAGAAACTTCGGTCTTTACCAAGCCTTCCTCCATCCTTGGAAGACTTGTCCTTAGATGAAAGTGATATTGAGTGTTTATCTTTAAGTATCAAGGATCTTTCTCACTTGAAAATACTTACCCTAACCAACTACAAGAAGCTTATGTCTCCACAAGACCTTCCATCATCTTCAAAAGCTTCATTACTAAATGAAAGTAAAGTTGATTCCCATCTTGTGAGCATGAAAGGTCTTTCTCATCTACAGAAGTTTCCTCTGGTTAAGTGGAAAAGGTTTCATTCTCTACCAGAGCTTCCACCATTCTTGGAAGAATTGTCACTAAGTGAAAGCAATATTGAGTGCATACCTAAAAGCATAAAAAATCTTTCTCATCTGAGAAAACTAGCCATAAAAAAGTGCACAGGGCTTCGATATTTACCAGAGCTTCCACCATATTTGAAAGATTTGTTTGTACGTGGATGCGATATTGAAAGCTTGCCAATAAGCATCAAAGATCTTATTCATTTGCGAAAGATCACCTTAATTGAGTGCAAGAAGCTCCAGGTTCTACCAGAGCTCCCACCATGCCTGCAATCATTTTGTGCAGCTGACTGCAGATCACTTGAGATTGTTCGAAGTTCAAAGACTGTCTTAATAGAAGATAGATATGCATACTATTACAATTGCATAAGCTTGGATCAAAATTCACGCAACAATATCATTGCAGATGCACCCTTTGAGGCAGCTTATACTTCTTTGCAACAAGGAACACCTCTTGGTCCTCTCATTTCTATTTGTTTGCCGGGAACTGAAATCCCAGACTGGTTCAGCTACCAATCAACAAATTCTTCACTGGACATGGAAATTCCTCAACAGTGGTTCAAAGATTCAAAGTTCTTAGGTTTTGCCCTGTGCCTTGTAATTGGTGGCTTCCTGCAAAACAGTTATGAAGGGTATGATCCAGATGTCAAGTGTTATCACTTTGTGAAGTCTGCCTTTAACTCTGACCCCAGTGTTCCCTTTCTTGGCCATTGCACAACTGTAATGCAGGTGCCACAAGGTTTTAATTCAGACCATATGTTTATATGCTACTATCCCACTTTTAATGCCTCCATTCTACAAGATTTCAAGGATTTAGGCATGTACTATGATGCCAACAGCTTAAGGCTCCGAGTCATCTTTAAATTTAAGGGTCCATATCAACGGTTGGACATTGTAAAGAAGTGCGGGGTCAGACCTCTGTTGATTGCTAATACTGAAAGGTTTCACATAGAAAGTGAACTACAACCTGAATAGAAGGGGGCATGAATTGAAACCGAGATTTTGATGAAATATATTATAGCCGTAAGAAGAAAAAGAACCATGAAGTATAACAACAGTTGACACAAGTGATAGTGACTTATATTCCTTAACCAAGTGGTCCAGGTTTCGAATCCTAGTCGACATTGGAATATGAAATAAATTGTGTTGGTAGGAGAATATCCACATTGTGTGCACTCAAGGTCCTTGACGAAGATTAGTCACTGCTTCCAGCAGGAGCTACTTTGTACCAATATCATTGTTAGCAAAAAAAAAAAAAGAGAACCATGAGTACAACCTGAAGCAAAGGAAAAGATTTGAATCCAATGGTTGCTGAGTAAGAGAGTACATCCTTGAAACCATAGGTATGTCACTCTAAAATCTGCTTCCAACCTTACTTTTCATGCATCCATTAGTACTGTGAAGTTTCCATTTGATAGCATAGCAACTCCTGATCATGTTGAGGGAAGAGAAAAATAGAAGTACCACTTGAAACTTTTTCCAATAGTTATCATCATTCAAAATGTCTCGAATGAAATGAGAGATGATGGCCTGATAAAATAAAATAAAAAGATATTTTTTTTTATCCATTTCTAACGAGTTAATGAATGCTTTTGTTGTGTTTTGCTTTTTATGTACTATTTTTTTGTTTTGGTATACTAATGAATGTTTTGTTTAGTTTAGTTTTAAAAAATAATTAATTTTTTTTTAAAAAAAAGTTCGTAAGAAACTGTACATTAAGTAATTGCTTTCTTTAAATTAAACTGAACAAAAATACATTAATTTTAGAGCATTTTATATGTCAAATGTAACACTTTGAATGAACGGAAATTTTTCAGGACAACTTTGAGGATTCTAGTGATGAGCCGGTAACCTGGTCTGAGGGTGTGTAGATAAAGAGGAGGGACCTTAAAAATTGCTGAACCCGCGGTCATTGTTTGTAGCACACAGATTGAAATTGTGAGATTCAAACTTAGGACCTAATAATTGATTCAAGCAACGTTAACCATTACGCCTACTTAGTTAATGACTGGACAGAGTCTTTTGTTATTTAAACAAATTTCATTTGAGTCCAGGTCTAATAACGTTAATTGGATATATACTTTATTATTAAATAAAATTTCATTTGAGTCTCAGTTTAGTGAAATCCACGTGAAATCACCTAACAATAGAGTTTCTCTTCAAGTGACGATAGTTCCAGTGTCTTGAAGAGTAATAATGCGCAATATCAAATGAAGAAATTAATAATTTATAAAAAAAATGAAGAAATTAATAATAACATGCTCTGTTTCTTCACTGACTAATAAAAAGTATCAGATACTCATTGCAATTACACAAAAACTGTGCAGTGATCTCTAATAAATACTGTACTGTTAGTTATAAATATAGTAATACATGAATATCATTAGATAACGCTAGTTTTGCTTTACAAAGTTTTCAGTATATCTTAGCTCTCTTTTAGTAGTAGACTTCAACCCAGTATTTAACAAGCATACTATAAAATTGTACCACTACAAGAACAAGAGCCTGCCGATGTCTTCTGGACTGCAATCTGAATGGAATCTCAAGACAAAATTGGTGGAAGTCGGCATTCACGGTAATTCCGAGCATCGGATACAAGCATAATTCAAAAGCTTGGAGACAAGGCTATCTGGTTCAGGGATGAGAGAAAATGTCACGCTGTTCCAGAAATGAAATGTCAACGAATTGTGCAGGATATTTTCAAGCAGCACATCTTGTTGAGCTTTCTCAGTCTCTGTCGTCGGTGCAATGAAGTATCTGTTTGCAGTTTAATTCAGGTAAGGTACACAAGCACAAAATGAAGTATCTGTTTGCAGTTTAATTCAGGTAAGGTACACAAGCACAAAAAAGAGAGGCAGTGTCACTCTCCAAGTTAGACTCGAGCAATAAAGCCAACCAGTGAAAAATGCCAACACATGTATTTCTAATAAAACCTACGTCATAAATGTATTCCCGATTAATTGAGACAAATGTAAATTTACCTTGTTATGTTCTGAGAACTAACAGGGAAGAAGATATAAGAGGGTTCTACTTTCAACTCCAAGTGCTTAACAGATTTATTCTCATCTCCTAAATATTTTCGAGCAACCCTCGTCAACAGATCAGCACCATTCCCTCTCAAACTGGTATCATCATATGTCATGTAGAACTCTTCCAAACACTCCTTTACGAACAAACTGGCATATAACAGATAGTCAATCTCAAAGAAAGTCTCACACAGTGCAGAACAAATTAATTGAATTTGCACCTATGTATCACTATATCATTCAAATTGATTATGAAAAGGCACGGCATCATACATTTCAACCAGAATGTCCATAATTTAATCTTCAACTTCAATCAAATCTATTGATAAAATTATCCTCTCTTTTTTTGTCCATTTCCATTGGGGTCCTAACATTTTGGTTTCCAAGCTTATGCACTGGAGGAGACAAATGCTGTTGGAATCCCAAACAAAAAAGAAGGACAAGCCTCCCAATAAATGGGACATCGACTAAGTGTGCATCTCCATATGGCAGTTATGGTGACAACAGCAAAATTGAACAACATAAAAATGTGCACATTATGCTTACTCATGCATAAGTCATAACAAAACAGTCACGTTCTCAAGAAATACTCTAATGGAATATAAAACCAACTTAAACACAATGGATAGTATGGAAAGCATACCCAACTACAAGAACCAAGTCTTATCCCATTAAGTGGGTTTGACAACAAGATGAACCTATCACCATTGAGGTTTCATAAAAAGAGATGCAAGAGAATAAACGGAAAAAACAACTATTTTTTTATGACAAGAAAACCTAGTCAGTCCATCGCAGAACAGAATTTGGACATTCAAGACCCCCATTTTAATAAGTTCCTTGAAAATCATGTTTCCGATATGAAATCATAATGGAAAGATAGAAAGCAAGCTAACAATACCTGTGTCTTGGAAAAGACATTACAGCACCATTCAAAGCACTTCCAGCACCATGACCCTCCATACCAACAGAATTATTAAGAAAAGAAATCGGCTTCAACACGATGATATCTGAATCTAGATAGATCCCACCATACCTGACAAAACAGAAGAAAATGTCATTGCAACAATTTTGATCCTCGGACTTTTTCACACAAAAAAAACATCAGAAACAGTCAGCTCACAACTTACTCCAATAGATAAACAGCAAAATAAAGTAAGTACTAAATACTATCACCATGTTCAATACACATCACCAAATTACTATACTAATACACCTAAGCAATCACCACCAACTACACAAAACAACCAAGAAAACTTACTTGTACAGAGCAGCAAGGCGGATAAGCTCACTGTAATGAGTAGAATAGAAATTTGTCTTCTTCCATTCAAACCACACAGAAGCAAAAATGTGAGCAGGCATATCCTTCAGAAGCTCATCAAGATTTGGCATAGCAACAGCAACTTTGTACCTGATAAAAGCAATTCCTTGATTCTCAGCAATCGTAATTCAAAACAACACGGTAACTTGAGCAATAAGAAAGCAAAATCTGGACCAAGAGAGGCGACAATTACCCATCCTTAACAAAGCTGTCCTTGAAGAAATCAAGTTCCACCGTCTCGGAGAACACAACAACACAAGCATCGGGGTGATGAAAGAGCAAACTCTCGAGACCACGCTGATGCCGAACAGTGTACATCCAAGGTGGCGAATTCCACACCATAAACACTCTAGTAACACATTTCCCCAGCCTGAAAAACTCATCCATGAAATCACTGAACGACAATCGCAGCCGCGGCAATCCAGGGTAGTAGCCCCAAGTATCCCCATCTGCATACACATGATTCTTCACAGACACACCCCTAGCAGCACCAACAACATCAACATCTTTCTCAATGCTCGATTCACCACCATTGCTACCAGAATTTACAACATGATTCTTCACAGACACACCTCTATCAGCACCAATAACATCAACATCTTTCTGAATGCTCGATTCACCACCATTGCTACCAGAATTTACAACTTCTTTAATAATCTCATTATTATTATTATCATCATCATTGTTGTTGTGGTTATGATTCAAAGTTCTGCGTTCTATGCCAACTTTGGTGAGAGTGTTGACATTGACATTAAGAGGAGCCTTCTTCTTGATACCAGGGAATGGAACTTTCTTGAACTCATGGATCCACCACTTCTGGACAATTCTGTCCCCCCTGGTGAGTCCGGTGGTGGCGGCGCCGGCGTCGGGATCTTGAAGCAAGGGGTTGTTGAGAGGGTTAAGCACGTCGAAGTTGGATCTGAACATTCTATCCTTTCTTAAAAACACACTCTTCTTGTCGAACCAGTCGCTCCATCCTTCTCTTAAGGGAGAGGTTTTGAGCAGCAGCGCGTCGTCGATTGTGGCCACACGCGCCGCCATGGAACGGACGGTGAAGTCCACGGGAACGTCGTCGGAGGCGAATGCGGTTTTGGAACGGTCATCATTATCGGAGAAGGATTGGAAGGGGAAATTATTGTTGTTGTCGGAGTGACGGTGGTGGAAGGAGCGGCGGAGGGAGGCGGAGAGGGGATCGAAGAAGAGGTGGTAGGGGGGAGGGTTGAGGCGGAGGGAGGGGGGATCTAGGGTTTCGTCGATGAAGTCGAGCTCGTCGATGGGGTCGTCGGAGGAGGCGATGGAGATGTCGGCGGAGGTGGAGTGGGAAACGAGGGAGGGACGGGGGAGGTGGTGGGAGTGGGGGTGGGAGCGGGAGAGGCGGGAGTAGAGGAGGGAGACGGAGAAGAGGAGGAGCACGGCGGAGATCACGGCGCAGAGGTAGGCGCCGTAAGGGGAGCGCCGCCGTGAACGAAGCATTTGACTAAACTCTGAATGAAAAAATCTATGTATCTATCATTTATGTTTGACTCTTTTGTCTTCAATTCGTGTCGTTTCGTCACTGTGACTGGATTTGAATGCTGCAGAGAAGAAAATGCTGTCTGTAATAAACAGAGGGAAGAGGAAAAACAATGAAATAACGTTTACTTGGAGTTTTGAAGAATTTTTACATTGTTTTAGAGTAAAAAAAATAATGATGAGAATTCAATTAAAAATAATAATTTAAGGACTTGTTTAATAATTTAAACTTCAAATAAAATACCAAACTTAGCTTTCCTAAACTTTTTAATATATAAAAAATTTAAATAAAATACACTCTGTACTACTAAGAATTTTTTCTAAAGAATAAATTGTATAGAATACAACAAACTTACCGTGGGGTCTTTGTAATTGGTTGGATGAAAATTCAAAATTCCAACTACAGAAAATCCACTTTCCAATTGAGCTTTATTTGTCGCAAGTAATGTATGTTTTTACTTTATCTTTGAATTATTTTTTTTAATGTAAAATAAATCCACAATTATAATTAAAATATGATTTTTTAAAAATGAAATAAAATCCCCAACATGCTCATCACATGTACCTTTTAATTTGTTTTATTCTTGCGCTTGTCTTTCACGTAGTTTCGAGATATTACAGAATAAAATCAGCTCTGAAGAAGAGGAACATGAATTTCATCTATGACCATGTTTCTAAGATAGATCACTTTGCCACTCATTGAAAATAAAGTGGTATTGAACTTCAACAAAAGCTATCATCGAATAAAAAGAAAAATAATAGTCAAAAAAGAAAATTACAACAAAGGAAAAAGGAATTCTATTAGTTTACTCATCTAGATATTATACTGAATACACACTGACCAAAACAAAACGTGCTAATTTGAGAGAGGGAAGGGGGCATTTTCTCCACTACTAGTAAATCACAGGCGTTTAAGATCAAACGGCAACCACCAAATGGGCAAAAGCACTGAAGAAGCCAACATAAATATGAAATTCAGCAGCAACGTTAAATCCTGGTTTGAACCGCCAGAAAAGTGTCATATATAACCGACGCTAAATCCTGGTTTTTTTTTTTTTTTTTGTGGTGAACACTTCATGATAGCTATATGCCTTTGTGCATTGCATTTGCATGAAATAAAAAGACTAACAGCTTTCAAGAACCATCTACCTTTCTTCTCGGTAGGTGAAAGGGTAGAAGTTTGAAAACAGCAGACTGCCAAGAAAAATGTATGCCATAGAGTATGCCCATATCACGTATCCCCATCTAAAGTATTTTGCAGGATTCGCCATTATATATGAAGCAAACCAATAAAGATTCGCCATTATATATGAAGCAAACCAATAAAGAGGAGGGCTGGCAGACAAGAAACGAGTTGACACCTGTTAAATGTCATTTACCAAAAGTTTGCATTAGCAAAAACTTTCAGCCATTCTTAAGCAACAAAACGGATATGATAGAAATTGATTAAAAGGTGCAATAGGTAAACAGTAAAGTGGGATAGCAGAAAATGAAGGGTGCATCTATACTTTTCTTGTGGCCAAATACTATGTCAATTTTCATTACCCCATTTTTCACCATGCACACCCTCGGTGACCAAGTTTAGAACATTTAAGCAATATTCAGGGCAGGTCTTAAAACATGATTAGAAAAAGTTGAAGTTCACACATGATAAATAGAAGCAGAAAGAAAGCAAGACAGTTGACACTACCTGTACACGCATGACAAAAAAAGCAGTGCATACCATGAATCCCAAGTGTAGCACGAATGGGAGAACAGAAGCAGACAAGTATCCCGGCCAAATTGCTGCTGGCTCAGATTCCATGGGAACATTAGCAATGTCTCCCTTGCTCACATTCTTTCTCCTCCTAAGATTGGAGTGTTCTGGAGCAGGAGTGAGTAGTGTTATGGTTGCAATGACAAGATATAAAGCTTTATTGTATAATCTGAAGTCGCATGCTTATATGCTGTATACTATAAAGAACAATGAATGAAGGAATTAAGCATAGTATGTAACTCTGTACATATATCACCAACTAGGAATGACCAGACAAACAACAAAATGGTTGAACCACAAATGTGAAAGAATGAAAATAGCAGTACCACATAAAACCATCAAAGTGGATGATTTAATTATTATACCCAAGTCAGTGAATTATTTACCTCACAAAGCAATGTACTTCCAACTAATGCAAAGTAAAACACAGTTATCTGTTTGAGAATCATACCTTCTAATCAAACAGAGGATTTTTCCACACTTCCAGCTTCTTTGGACCTTGAGAGTTCATCTGATAAAAACACAACTCCACGGCTCTCTTCTTCCATAGGAGTTAAAAAACCCAGAGAGAAAAAGTTCTGAGGCCTTGACTTAGCATAATGGACAACTCTGAGCGAAGTGCCAGAGACAGTATTGGAGATGCAAGTAGAAAGTTTAGCAACTGTTTCAGCTGAAAATATCTCAAGAAACCTACACCCCTGGACAATCAGAAATTAACAACCTCCACTGGAAAATCTGACTATTTAAATTTTAAACATCCAAGTTCCAACTTTATAGACTACAGAGAAAATACATCATAATAGGTTGCATAGACTAGGGTATAATAATTCAGCCAACAGCATAGCATTAGCAAAATAAATCAACAAAACTGTTGAAACTTAAAAATGAAAATACCAATAATGACTTTGGATGTAATTGTGAAGTAACGGTATTCTTGCCTTGCACCAGGGCCTTATTTCATCAGGGGAACGCTCAACACACATATTGTAATAGCCATAAGTCTGGAAAGCTACAAATGGAGCAAAAATAAATGCAGTACGTAAAGCTCCAACAATAACAATCTGCAAAGCCAACTGGGACAATGACAAAGAATCAGTCAGTATTCCAGTTTATAATTCAAACTAACAATGCTTGAAATCTTTTTCTTTTCAAATGACATGGAAATCAATCCTAGAACATCTACCCTAACTACTTGAGCTACATCTATATGTCAGTTTACAAATGTTCCTATAACACATAGTTAAAGAAAAATTATTAGTTCTAGATATATTTAATTTCTACTCTATGACCTATCACATGTGAAAAAATCCACAACTGCAAAAAACCCCTCAAACATACAATATTGCACCCCCACCACTCTTGTGTCCCCTAACTTCCACACCTAATAGGCTAATATCATAAACATCCACACTCCTTGTTAATAAAATTAGCCATCAAACCTTCCAAATAACAAAGAAACAAATATGTTTCTTTAAGCTAGAAGCCATGTTGACTGAACTCACCCTCTCGTTTACCATCGAATGCCAACAACTACATTCATAATTTCACACGTGCTTGACACAGTTGCTTCAAATTCCCAGGCATAGAAAACCATTTTTAACATTAATCAATACAATGACAGTCATGTGAAACTTAATGCAAATGAGATTTATTAAGATCCTGTTAGGAAAAACTTCTATACAAACACTTATAGTAAAAAGACAACAAAAAGGTAAAATGAATTGAGTTTCTCCAACGGATTAAAAATTAAAATTAACTTATGCATCTTAGCTTCTCTGAAGAAGTTAGATGAGAGAGCTTCTATAAAAATGAAGTACCCAAATTCAGTTTTTCTTCTTACTGAAGTGCTAATGGTGAATTTTATCCGCACAGGACCCAAGGACAAACACTTATACTCCCTCCAGTCTCGAATATAAGCATAAGACAATGTAAGTTAGTTTATCTTTCCTTATATTCGAGACCAGAGGGAGTAAGTAATTACACAATGTAGGAAGTAAGAAATAGTGAAGAAACTAACAGCAACACGCTTTTTGTGAAACACAGCATGATAAGCCCGATGCCATAGTCTGAAAACAGAAGTAGCCAGCATTCAGCACGCCATTAGACCTCGCACATTTCCACCAGACACGAAGTGATACATTCCTCCAAAACACAGAAATGCATGCAAACTCTCCGAGTATCTGCCATCACAGAAACCAAACACCAAGTCACAAAGAAACATTAAACATAAACGCTTAAGGAGGAATGCTAGCGACACTCTCCCTCGTAGAAAGAAGGAAGCTGAGAGAGGAAGGAGGGGTAAGAAGGCGAAGGTGCGGAAGAGGATGATTAGGGTTAGGACTTAGGAGGAGGAGTCTCGAATATGTATGTTGCTGATTTTAGTCCACCATCTGAATCCTGTGATCCCACCGTGTTAACTGCCAAGGGAGCCTCACTCCAATATGTATTTCTTTTTCTTTTTTTTAGTAGACCGATTATGTATTTCAAAAACAAAAAAAAAAAAAAATTATGCTTTATTTGTTTTTATATAAAAATGATGATGCATTTAAAGAAATAGATCTACAACATAAATAAATAAATAAAACAAAACAAGAATTTGATTTTCATTTTTTTTGGGTAGGAAAAGCAAATAAAGTAAGAACATGTTTGAAAATCAGGGAAAAATTACTTTTGAGGCAGAAGTGTTTTTTTAAATCTATATTGAAATGTGTATCATAAAACATGCACTAAGAAATTGATTCGAGATCACATAAATATGCATACTAAAAAGTAAAAAAAAAAAAAGCCATCAACCATTATTAATCAGTTTTGGTCTGCTTTGTAGGAAGATAATTATCAAAATAAAAAATATTATATTTTTTTCTAGAAGTAATGTATTCTCTTAGTCAAAAGTAATAAAATTAATTCTTGAAAAATCATCAGAGAATCAAATTTTTTTCACCATTGTTGAATGACAATGTAAATATTATTATTCTATATGGTGCGTATACGTGTTTCTCTATTGTATAGTGTATATATAGTGCATATACGTCTGCCTCTGTAGTATTATTCTAAAATATGTTAAATGAATATAAAACTTCAATTTATTTTCATATGTTGACAGAAAAAATATTTGTATATTATTAATTAATTATAAACTATTTTTATGTATAAATACTATAAAACTACATAGTAATTTATTATTTAAATAGTATACTAAAAAAAAACTTTTATTGAACAAAACTTTAACCTTTAATTTAAGTTGCATATTTTATATTCAAGGCTTCAAGCATGAAAGGAAAATCGAGAGACTGCAATCGTTTCCAACATTTAAACATCCTAAAAACATATTTATATATTTTCAGCAGTTGAACTAAGACCCACTGGCGTACCAAACATGACTTCTACCCTTGTCATACTAACAGCACCCTTCCCAAAATAAGGTCTACCGCAATGGGCAGAGCATCCTGTACATCTTTCTGAACTTCCCCGAAATACTATACCATCATAGAGAATGGCATGTGTGAGCCATACGTAAATGCTCAAGCCTCAAGCTATATTCTATTTTTGTGGACAATGGAAAATTAAAAAAAGAAAAAAAGAAAAAAGAAGCTTGAATCCCCCAGCAGCATTGTCAGCTAACAAAAGCCAACTCTACAAAATCAGGGGGAACATAGAAGATCATCTCTATGGTTTGCAAACTCAAACCATGATTTGCAAAAAATCAGCAACTTGATTTGCCTCTCAGTAAGTAAGCATGAGTCTAATGAAACCAACCGCTGCAGCCATCCCAACAGATGAGACACCAAAATGATACATGGAGGAGCCACACGCCTCTTTGAAATGCGGTTTCAATCTGCTTCAGAATCAGGCTCAAGCCATCTTGTGTAGTTCACAAGGTGTAATTGGAGCATTGTCTTCATTGCCAGGGTTCTGACAACTGTCAGATCCATCCTGAACTTCAGTACTAATGGGTGATCTGCCAACTTTTAGCATTCTTTCTTCAGTCTTAGTAACCCTGCCAGCACATCTAACCTTTCCAACATTACATTCTTGAGGAATCCAAGGCAGTGATTGGGATAGTGATTTTTTACTATCAGTCATACATAAGCCTTCCTGGAAACAAGAAGTTGCAATTGAAGCATTGTCATTATTGGAATTCTGTAAACAGTCAAATCCATCTTTAACACCAGCAAAGTAGTCACCATCTTTTGACATTTCTTGTTTAGTATTATTTCCTCTGCCAGTACATATGATCTTACCTGTAAGGTGTTCTTGACAAATTGAGTGCAGTGAGTTTTTACCGGCAGATGCTGATTTTATACTATTCATCACAAGTAAACCTTCCTTCATAGGACACGAAGTTTCAATTGGAGCCTTTTCATTACCAGAGTTCTTTAAATATTCAGATCCATCTTTAAAGGAGGAGCTGCAATCTTTTGGCATTTCTTTGTCAGTATTAATACCTCGGCCAGCACATATGATCTTATGTGCATGATTCTCTTGACATTGACGAATTGAACGCAACGATCCTGTGTTCAGAGATGCTGATTTTATACTATCCATCGAACATAAACCGTTTTGCACGTCTTTGCAAGAAGCTGAGGCAAAAACATTCTGGCTTATGTTGTCAAGACATTTTGATCCATCATTCAATGCAGTAAGAGCACCATTGATTGCTTTTTCTCCTCCTTCACCACAGCCATATCCCCTGGCACGACTACTATTATTCTTATCTTCAGAATGTGTTCGATGAATGTTTTGTACTTCAGCATTTGATTTAACATTAAATGCAGCAAGAGCACTATCAGCTGCTCTTTCTCCTCCTTCAATGCAGGCATATCCCCTGGCATGACTACTCTTCTCAGAATGTGTTTCACTAATAATATTTCTTACTTCAGCATCAGCTTTACTGTTGTCCGCAGTTTGAACAAAAACACAGCAGCTTTCCTTAACATCCTTAACAGTATAACTTCCAAGAGATGATGGTACTTGTAAGTTTTGAGAAGCACTGAGGTCAATGCCCTTATCATCAGAAGTTATACTCTTGCTGAAATTTGGGCGGATCAACTTTCTTTTCTTTTGTTGCCCAAACACCAAATTCTCATTCTTTTCACTCTCATTGGAGCTTCTGATCTCATTTTCATCACTAAGTTTCCTCACTTTGCTACGACGCTTGAAATCCACAAAACATGTCTCTTCAGCTGTTTCTTTAGCATTGCCTTCAGTTGCAGTAGACAAATCCATAGTTTGATTAGTCAAGGCATTTTCAAAGCAATCACCCTCCTTCTTCCTCGAGCTACTGATTTGAGTTTTATACTTCAGACTTTCAGCTTTGTTGTGCATAGGCTTTGGCTTTCTTTTCTTCATCCACTTGTTGTGATTCAGCCGAACCCTTTCCATCACTGCATCAACTGAAGTATGGAAATCATAACCCTCATTCCTCACATTGTTTCCATTTTCTTGTTTGCTATCCTGCATAAAAGATAATCGAGAAAAAACACTACTCTTTTTCTTTGGATAACCAGAATTATTATTTTGAGAACCACATCCAATATCATATTCATGGATTAATGAATCACCATCTTTGAAATGACCCTCATTTGCCCATGAAATTTCAGGAGTATATGTGTCATAGTTCTTCGGTAGTGTTATGTCATGACTCAGGTTTTCTTGCAAAGTTGTGGAATGAAAATTGTTGCCTAACCATGATTGGTGGATATGGAGCAAAGAAGAAAAGGGATCATGTAGACTGCTACTCCTTCCAATATCTGGAGGAGGGATAGAAGGTGATAAGGATGGAATGTCGCAAGCCTCATAAACAACAGATTCTGCTGCCAACTGATCAGAATTTTGAACCGTGTTGAGAGGCATGTAATCCCTGTTGCTACTATAAAAAACAGAATTTTGCAAGTCACCCCCAGCAGTGTGCCACCTGCTCATGTCTTTCAGTTCTTTACGAATGAGACATGGTTGACTGCTCAAGGATTTCCTTCCATAGTTGTTTGAAGGAGAAGTGCTTTCCATTATTGGCTTAGAACCATCATTAATTCCAGCAGATGATACCCGGCTAAAATTTAAACCAGGAGCATCTGGATCACACAGAAGGGAGTTACTGTTAGAATTAGTATCTCTTTGGGTTACACCTGTATTGTTTAAGATCTGTGACTGGATTGGGTGAATCATTGTAGAAGTTGGCCTAAGCCGATTTTGAACAAGAGGATTATGCTCCAAAATATGCTTGCTGTAAAAGCCAGATGGATTGACATCAGAATTATTCAAACCAGGAATATCATTTGAAAATAAAATCCTCTGATCAGTCTCTGGTAGGGATTTACTCATGAGCCCATCCCTAATTGATAACCTTCCCTCACCATGATTTCTAATTTTATCAGATGGACTTTTGGAGTATCCACCTATGAAGTTTGGCCTGAGACAGATATCCATATAATCCTCATTCTCATATGCAGCAAACCTACTTTCATTCTTTAATCCCAAATAATCACTAACATACTCACTTGTAGTAGTATCCACCGAAAACTGAGCAGTCCTTCCTTGCTTAATATCACTTGCATTTAATCCAGTATATTTATATTCTCCATTGTACAGCAAAGAATCTCCTTGGCGATTAGGCATTTTGATGGCTGAGATGCTACCACCCACATCTTGCTCATTTTGAAGTCTTTCAATACACATTCCATGATCAACAGATCTTCCAACTTTGCCTAAAGAGTACCACTCTGATTTCAAGTCTTCATTGCTGGACAACAGTCTCCCAGGAGAAGCCTCCGGTTCTAGCCTTCTCTCATTGAACAAATATAGAAGTTCATGAACCTACAACAGATTGATATAAAATATTTTAGCAAATCATCCTCATTTTGTTAAAAAAACTAATCATGTCCAACCAAGAGCAGACCTGATTTTCAGATAGCCCAAAGTTAAACTTGTTTGATGTAAAGTAATTTTCTCTGATTGCATCACGGAACAACTTTTCAGGCAGTGGCTTACAGAGCCAAATTGCATCGAACTTAACCTAGAGCATATCAGTGCGACCATAATATATTAATCTCAATGCAATACAAATGCACTCTTGCACTCTGAATCAAAAGAAGGCTTTGCTCATTCCTGATGTGAAGGGAAATTTATAAAATGAAGTTATTGAATTCTTACCTGAGCAGGAAATTGCTTCCCCACTTTCGCAAACGCATTTGGTACTATATTGATAGCTCCATCACAGGATGCCTTGAACACACCATGCAGTTGTCTCTTCTCGTATTCAAATAAGAACAAAATCATTCCAGTTTTAATCTGCTCTACAAACTGGATATCAGAAGACGGGAGGCCAAATAATCCCCTCTTGAAGCATTCTCTTTTTGTTTCACTATTTGACATAAAGATTGCTCCATAATCTGGGTCTTTTCCATATGCATTGTTGTTCTTATCATTGATTCCCATGGAGATATATTTACTAAACTATACACTGTCACATGAGAAAATAAACAACAAGGTTTGCATTGTGTAAAAAATAGTCACACGTATCAAATTCCTTTCAAGTTTCAAATATCATCAGTCAGTATTTAGCAAGATCAAATATCAACCACGACCGTTACATTCTACAGTTTAAAATTACAATCAACAACACACAAAACCTAGGCATTTTCCATCACCATTGTTGTGCTTATCATTGATTCCCACAGGGATATATTTACTATTCTACGCTTTCATGAGAAAAAATTAACAACAGGGTTTGCAATTATGCAAATATAGTCACTCATAACCAAGGTTTTAAAAAACGGTTCACAACCATGATTTAACAGCAATACCAAGATTTTTTAACAGTCCATCGGCGTTTGGTACCACATCAACCGTGACCGATATTTAAAACCTTGCTCATAAGTCATAACAAATGTCTTCCAAACTTCAAATATCAATCAGTATTCAGCAAGTTCAAACATCAAAACCACAACTATTAAATCCCACAGTTAAAATTACAAACAACAATACACAAAAAAAAAACGTCCTTAAGAACTGACACGCAATCGATTTGGTAACACTAAAAGGAAAACAAGGCACATTCACTTCAATCACAACGTAACATAGGTTTTCTATCCAATTAGATTAATACAGTTCAAACCAACCAAACCTAAAATATTACATCCCCTTTTCTAATTTCTAGTTTCAAAACAAAAAATATATATATAATCCTATACAAACAACGACTCCGTAGTATGATCGAAACAAAAACAACTACGAAGAATGTCGACAAATTCATAATGAAAAACGATACGACGAAAACATGACAAAAAAAAAATAGAACAAAGCGCCCAACGCAAAAAAAAAAAAAAAAAAAAAAAAAACTTCGTTGGAACATCGCAATGAACAAAATGTTCTGATGAATAGAGAATGCGTAATGTAATAAGGAAAAGGAAAAGTGAGAAGGGAAGAGAAGAAGCGTACCGAAGAAGAAGAAGAAGAAGAAGAGAGGGTTTGAGAGAGTGAGAGTAAAAAGGGTAGAAGCGAGAGAGGCGCGATTCTGTGTAGTGACTGATGGGTTTTGTCTATAATTTTGCAAGAGTGGTGACACTATCAAACCGTTCTTATAGAGGAAACCGTAATCTAAGTGGGGCCATTTTTAAAAATAAAAAATAAAAAGGTTAAAGGATAGGTTTGAACTTTCAAGGATTTCCCCCTGTGGGTGACAACAAGAAACACATGACACGTGGAGCCGGTAGGTATCCCACTAGAATGGGCGCTGTGATAGGAAATACAATTTTATCCTCTATAATAATAATTCTCTCTAGTGGAACATACTCTTGTCTACAATAAAAATTACCCAATAAATAATTCATTTATTATTACATATTTTACACGATTTTTTTCTATATCAATTACTTGAGGTGACTAGTGTGTTGCTTCTAGTTAAGGAATATCCTATGTTAAAAAAAAAGTATAATTTGATTAAAAATTTATATATATTATTTTGTTGATCTATATAAATCATATCTTTTTATTGATTAACAGCATAAACATAAACTATTAAATGCAAATTAGAAGTACTTAAAATAAAATTATAAAAATATATTTTATTTTTTTATTTAAGGATTTGTTTATTGTTCTTTTGCTTCACATACTCAAAGATGAGAGGTTTTTTATTTCAACTTTCAATTCTACGCGATGGTGGTTAGTGGTGGCGGTTTTGCTGTTTGGTTGCGAGCTTGGGAGGAAGGAGGTGATGGCTGTGGTGTTTTTGTTTTTGAGGTTAAAGGAGATGGTGACTGTTGGTGTTTGGGGGAAGGAGAAAGGTTAGAGATGAAGGTGAAAATTAGGGTTCACAAAAGAGATAAGGGAATGATTATTAATCATAATTAATTAATTGTTAATAAACAGAAAATTAGAGGCTTACATCATTAGTTATTTGGTCAACATTTACATATTGACCACAAAAATAATTCAATGAAGGACCAAAATTATTACTTTTAAAAATCAAGGGAATCCAATTTTATAATTAAAAAGTAGGAAATGAAAATCATTCGATTCACAAATTACGATTATTATTATTATTATTATTATTATTATATATAAAGATTAAAATACTCCTCCTGAAAGAGAGCATTTTTAGGCATTACCATTCAATACTAGTGATTTTTCTTATACGGAAGCACTTTTAAGAGTTATTGGCTGGTTTATATAAACTTAAAAATATAATTTTAAAATAATCATTTTTTAAAATATTTTTTTAATAAGCATATAGGATTCTTTCTTCAAAATAAGTAAAAAAGTAAACCTTTTTAAACAAAAGTAATTTATACAAAAAAAAAAGTAAAATAAGTAAAATATAATTTTAAAATAAAAATATTTATTTTATTAAAAAAGTATTTTTTAAATAAATAAATTTAAACAAACTAAATCATTATTATTATTGAGACATATACTTCATCTCAATATCATATTAAATATTTTTTAATTTTAAACATTTTTATTGCTTATAAATATATTTTTTAAATTTATTTTGATTTAACACTTAGCTAAAAAAATCACTCTTTTTTTTGTCTTTATCTATTTTCTTAACTGTTTTGGACTATTTTATTATCTTTATTTCTAAATTAAATTTCAATATTTTTTAAAATGAATTATCAAATAGTTAAAAATAACTATCCATTACTCACGAGAAAAAGAAAAAAAAATTGCCCATTAGAATATGAATTATAATAATTGACTTTTGGATATAAAATAAATAGTATTAGGATGAGAATACTCATCTGCATTCAAGATCTTCAACGAAAATTAGATACTTCGTTCGATAGGTCTATTTCGTACTAATATTATTGTTAATAAAAAAAAGAAAAAAATTATGAATTATTAATCATAAATCTAAAATACAATTTATATGTGAAAATTTTTATTTATTATGATTTTAATTATAATTAAAATTTATAATAAATATTTAAAATTCCTGATATTATAGTTGTTTGTACACGTTTGTTATTTAAAATTACTGATACTATAGTTGTTAGTATTACTTAAATAATTTCCAGAACTTAGTTTCTGGAAAAAGAAAAAGAAAAATAGTTATGATGCTATATAAATGTGTAAAAATATAGATTCTAGGGGGAAAAATATTCACTACAAAGACCGACATCATGACATGATCAAGTATAACATGTTAGTGCAAAAGTGCATATCAATGTTTAAAAAAAAGTGTATCAATTAAACTCTTATAGAAAAATATGAAATAAAAACTAAAAAAATATAGTTATTAATTCATATTTCAATGCCACAAGCCTTTGTAAGATGTTATCATTTTTTCTGGGCAAAGGTGGTGGTTGTATCGCAACTCAAGCTGTTTATCTACCAGTCATCCTCATTCAAAATTTACAACATCGATTGGGGGAAGAGAACTTTAGCACCTGAGTAAACAGATTTAGCATCATCTGCACAAGAATGACGGAAAAAAAATAGGGGGGGGGTCATAATTGACATCATGGTCGTAGAAACACTCAACAATCAATAGCCTAAACCTTACAAAATCTTAATTCACAACTGATGAGGATACACTATTGAACAAGAGTACAACATAAGACTTTGCCTTATCAAACTCTTCTCGTTTTTGGTTAGACCATGGGATATTCCTACATCGTTTGAGCATGGGACTAATCTGTGCTATGGCTTTAGTCATGCCTTGATCTCTAGGTGCTTCTAGTAAGTTTCAAAAATCAAACTTCTGCGTTGCCACTAAAACTCAGTAACATATAAGATAAACAGAGCCACACCTTGCCATTAACTCGATTTCCAATTTAATGTACCATGAGGTTACAGATTAATTGGTTAGCAGTTCTAAACTTCTAATGTCTAAGTGCATGTTTGGTCCAACTTGTTTTAGTCTTTTAGAGAAACAATTGTTTATTTTTTCCATCTCCTAAGAGAGACTTTAAACAATAAGTGATTATTTTTGAAGAAATTAATCTTTTCCAGACATGCACTAATTCTCGCACGGGTTCTCAATAATATTGTATAATATAACACTATTCGTGTGATTCTTTGTTATCAATAAGTTAATCTTTGGTACACGGCAACATTATAGGCTTTTGTATGATTCGTACTTTTGCAATTCACATGAGAATTCACATAAATACTTATTAGGCTTCGGATGAATTTTCCATTTCTCACACACTGATTCAATTCCACATAGAGGCTGCCAAATCTCCAATCACACAAATAATAGAAAGTGAGAAAAAGGAACCATTTGTTACCAGGGATGCTAATTAGTTCACTAACTAACTTCAAACATGAAACATGCAACAAAAAAAGCAACTAGACATGCATATGACCATGGCTATAACTAAATGCATAGCTAAAACTTTACCTGTGATAGCAGATAAACTGAAAGTAGATGGGACATTAGCCTCAACCTCCACTACAGCTTTAGCCACTGCAATGCCAACAGACACACTTTGCATAATATCTAATCCTGCACAAATTGATGTGAGTGTTCCACCAACTAAGCAATCACCAGCGCCAGTAAGCCTCACAACTGATGCAGGAAGAGAGGGAAAATGCACAGCAAAGAGATGAGAGCTTCTATCAAGTTCTGAAAAACCAGAATAACGACTAGGTGGACATTTTTGCATAACAGTCTTGAATAATTGTCCTCTGAAGCCACACTGATTTGTTTTCTCTGCAGGCATTTTAAATTGTCTAGGCCATCCTTTATTGCATAAAAACACTCCATTAGAGCCAAAGGTCACTAGGACCACTTTAATGCCTTTTTCTAGCAAAACCCATATTGCTGGTTTCAGCATTTGAAACAAAGATAATACTGAAATATTTTTCTTCTGACTTTCTTTAAGTGGATGAAACTCATCACTGCCAGATAAAGCATTCGCCATCGCAATAAGTTCATCTTCATTTGGAGAAGCAAAAGTTACCTAAACAAAGTATGCACAATTTAACATATCTAAAAAAATTTATGATGTTGGTAAAGTTAAATCACATGCACATTGCACAATGTAATATATCTAAAAAAAATTAGTGATGCTAGCAGAAGTTTAAATTTACACATATAATAACAATGTTATTAAGATAATGAATATCAAGAATCCAAGACAACACAAGGAAAGTTGCTGACAAGTGATACCAAACAAACTGTTTACAACTGCTACAGATTATGTAAATAACTAAATATTGTAATTAGGGATATTATGAGATGTTGTGAGCTGTATGTATTTATATAAATAAATTAGGGAAACTGTTATTCATTGTATTTATGACTTATATTATAAACAAGAACCTCCACTTTGTAAATTAGACACATAGAATTCAACCTACGTATCTCATTCTCTCTCTTTCTAAACAACTATTTCAGACTATTGCAATGCCCATTTACTCATAAACACATTTGACCAAACCATGAAACTAATAGACCTAATAAAGAATATGATGTTTGTGTAAAGCATAGCACTCACATACTCGACAATAGAACTGATTCTTCGGGATTTAGTAACTGATACTGGCTCAAACCATACAGGACACGCCATGTCAATCGCCACTGAGAAATGTAGATATTTATGCAAAGGGAAAGAACAACTTTTGTAGTTAGTTCATAATCCAACAGAGAGAGGGTAAAAGAGAATTAAAATATTAGCATGCAATGTACTTTTACAAGCAGCTTCAAGAGAAGGATGACTCAGATTTGCATCAACCATTAACACTGGAGCAGATAGTAAAGTGTTTTTGAAGCGAAAGATCCAGTCAGGTGTCAGATATTTTTCCTGCAACAATATGATTGAATTATATTTCTTTTTACTTGCTTCCGTCTTTTATAACAGCTTTCATTATATAAATATGTAAGGTTGCAAAATACATCTTTTAGCTTGCTTAAGTTTGGAGATTACTTGATAGCTTAATCAACTTACAAGAGCTTCCACACTAGCAACACCAGCTGCTACCTCACCATTAACATCAAATATATTGCATACTACTGGAGTCTCAATATCTTTATCCTTCAAAATACCTACCTCAAATTTAACAATGTACAAAAAAACCATTACTTTTAACATTTTTATGGCAGATCGAATGATGACAGCCGCAAAGCCAAAATAGTGTACCTTCTATAGATAGGCCAGCAGATTTCCACTGATTCAACAGCAGATTTCCTAGAAAATAAAAAATAAAGAGAATAAAGGAAGAGTTTTGTAAGTTTCTTCTCTAGATTTATTCTCCAAATGCCATTCTGATCAAAGTGTTTTCTGATACTCACACAAGTCATTAACAAAGAATCAACTGTGGAATATTCTTAACTGATTGGCATGACATGCATATCAGTTCACATCCTTAGAATGATATATTATTCAGAACATTATAGATTTGGTATACTTATAATTTGTTAATTATAGGAATAAGTGTAGAATGAAGATACTAATGAAGTGTAGAAAGTCTAATATTGTAATCAGGGATCTAAGTATCATTAAATGTGTTCAGTCACTCAATGGTCATTTTCTATGTATTTAACTGGTTAATTAAGTGTAGAAAGTCTAATATTGTAATCAAGGATCTAAGTAATCAAAGACAGTCTAAATGGTCAATCAAAGCATCAGACACAATAATTAAGCCACCAAGGGGTCCAGTCAAATCTAGAATCTTACTGGAGTTGATTAGTAGGAGTTTTCAAGTGCTTTAGATCAGATTAATGAAGTATTATTGGGTAAAACCAAACTGCATCTATTTCATGTAGAAGGGCACTGTTTATTTCTAGGATTGGATTTCTTAAGCCTTATTATTAGATTTCAATCCAAGAACTATTTCCAATCCAGCAATCCTATACACTCTATGATGGCATAGTTTCTTCAGAAAATTATTTTATAACAATTTTTGTTTTAAGAAAAGCAACACTACATTAGTGCTTTAGTCTCTAAGTAGGACAGAAACATACATCCAAATTTTGATAAATGAATCAGAGAAATGTCTCCACTGCGAACAACTGACAAATTTGAATATAAACCAATCAAAGTTGCCATAAAGGGTTCCTCTTGACCATAATAAATGCTCAAAGTAAAAAAAAAATATGACAGCAATGAGAGAGAAAATGTTTGTGATAGTAACAATTACCTGCCATGTCAAACCCAAGAGCACTAATCATGTATGGCTTTGCTCCTAGTTTTGACATGCACTCGGCTACATTCCTTGCCACACCTCCTTGGACATAATAGACCTGACAATTCTCCGGTATAAGAATGAGAAAGAAAAAGGCAACAATAAAGAATTTCCAATCATGGCAATGAATGAATGACTGCTTATGGTTTTTACATCATTAACAAGATTGAGCTAACCAATGCCTATTGTTGGTCTGAGTGGTAAGGAACTTAGTTCCTCTTAACCAGAGTTTTGGGTTCAGTCTTTTCCCCTTGCTCAAAGTAACTTTCCAAATATCAAAAGTTTCAGACCCGTGGAAGAAAAATATAGTGCAGGCATCCTCCTTTCATTTACCATTGACTTAGAAGCAAATTTTCATCATCTTCACTTAATGTAGGAGATAGAAGGTGGGTTAGATGGTTAAGGGAGAAGGGAAGGGGGGAAAGGTCGTGGCCCATGGGTTCAATTTCCTCTGCTAACAAAATTAACATTCTAGCAAACTAATTTTTGACGATAAAAAGCAAAAATCTTCACTTAATGTAATCAATTATCAACTTGAGACTTGATAGTGATCAGTACTAACAACTGAATCAAGGGTTGTATATATAGTTGTTCTCTTGAGCAAAATTGAAGGGATTTCAACTTTACATTAGCAGATTAACAACTAACATTTTCCGATAAAAAAAAAACATTAACATATATATATATCATAGTAACTAACTAAGCAGAAGTAAGATACAGTCCCAGAAAAGCAAACAAAAATGAAAATGAAACATGCAAGTAAAGATGTGCCTAGTAGGTTTCTTTTCTTCTTTCTTCTCAGATTGAATATAGTTTGATCACTAACCTTGCCAGGGGTAGTGGTTCCAGGATTTGCTAGCATTGAAGGTGTAGCATGAATGTCCAATACCATACCCCCAATTATCACCGCTTCTCCATCCCCATGCTCCATTTTTTTTACCTCTTCCCGCAACCTTACCATCCAACAACAACAACAACAAACAACCATCAAATGAATTTGCATAATATGCAATAACAATAATAAAGAAAAAAGTGAGATTAATAAATATTAATAAAAACTAGGGGGGATAAAGAAATATTAGCATAGATAGAGTTTGCAGGAGATGCATCACAGTATTATTAGTTTCACGAACCTGAGTTCTTCCCTTAATGCTACCCTCCTTTCCTGTTACTGTTTTTTTTTTCTTTCTCAAATCCCACGCTGGCAAAGAATCAATCAAGTAGCAAATAGCTATCCGATCGTTGCAATGCTATATAAATCCAATGAAAATGAAATGAAGGGAACAGGACAAAATCCTAGGTGTTTGTTCAGGTAATGGATGAGTCAATAGATGAGAGAGAAGCAGGAAATAACCCTTTGAGAGACTCTGTAGGTCAAATCTACAAATAAGTTTTTTTCTTTTTTTCTTTTTTTTTTAAGGTTAAATTAGTTTTTTTTCTCTCTAATTTATTAGTAAGACATTAAATTTGGTTTTTTTTTATTTTTTAACATTTAAGATTCAATTTTGTCTTTTTTTTAATTAAATTGACCGTATTAAGAAAATGTGTATTTTATAATAATTTAAAATCATTTAGTGATAATTTTAAATTGTCATAAAATGTAATCATTTTAAAAAAATTAAATTCTAACAACTTAGAATTGTCATAAAATGTAATCATTTTAAAAAAATTAAATTCTAAAAACTTAGAAGAGGAAATTGAATATGATATGAGTTGCTTGTGAACTAAATTGACCAGGAACAATTTGAATTGAGTGTATTTGGATTGAATTATGAGTTTAGATTTATAAATTCCATCAGAACCAATAAATCAAATTTTTAAGAGTTGTTTGATTTTGTTTTCGCTTCACTTTAAATATTGGGACTCCGAATGTTGGGTAGTGGTTGAACTCCTTTAGGTATATATATTATTATTTATTTTAATTTTTTTCATATTTATTTTTTCTGTTATGTTTTTAATATTAATGAATTATAATTTATTTATTTGTTTGAGTCAATCTACTTGCAACAAATTTGATTAATATATTCATCATATTAAATGAATCAATTTTATTATTTTTAGACACTTGATAATATTGTGTTAAAGTTCAATATTTGAATGAATCATGATATAAAATAATGATTTTAAGAAAAAAAAAAGATTAAATTTAAATAAATAACTCATTAATTATAATCAAACCAAACCGTCCATAGATAATTAGGATGAATTGAATTTAAAAAAAATTATAAAAATCCAATTGAATCAAATTTAATTTGGATTAGATGCTCAAGTTAACCAAAATGAATCCGGAAACGCCCTACTTTGAATCTAATTTAGAAAAAAAAAATGTAACCAAATAAATAAATACAGTAAAAGACTAACAACAGAAAAAAAAAATAGTACTTGGAGGTGGTAAAAGTCAAATTTAACCCTATCAGCCCTACGAAAATGATTGGCAAATAGAAAGGTCTATTGAGAAGAAGCAGAGTGAGTGCAGAGAGATGGCTTGCAGACAGTTGTGGGCTTCAAGAGCTGCTTCCTACCTCAGGATCTCCGTGTTTCACAGAAGCTTCTCTAACGGTAATCTCCTCCTTCCTCTTTTTCTTCTTCTTTCTATGATACGTTTTTTCTTTTCCTTTGCTTTGTTTCATTGATCATTTACGCTGGTTTTGTCGTCACGTCACGTGCGTGGCGTGGACGAAACATGCGGATCGATCTTGATCCGTGCCTTTCAATGTGTCATTTGAAGTTCCGATTCGTTTCTTCTTCTTGATGGCAAAACTCACGTTTTGGTGTTTTCTGATGTACAATGTACTGCATGGTGATTATCATATATATATATATATATATATATATATATATATATATATGTAATAGTGTGGGTTCAGCTGTGTCTGGTGATCTCTCAGGTTATGTTGCAACTGATCAAGGTTTCAAATATCGGTCTTGGTCGCGTTTGTTTGTTGATATCGCAGACAAATGGCAGACAAATGCGGCCGATGCGGTTCAATTGTGATCTTACTGTCGCAGATGGTTAAAAAACCTTGATGTTCAAATCACGGTCGTGGACCGTTTTTTTAAAAACCTTGCAATTGATGAAAAGGAAATAGAATGAATCAAAATGAAATGACATTAGTTGTCTCTGTTTATATTGTTTTAATTAGGATGGAATTGAATAAACAATTTGTTCAATTGAACATGAATGACTATAGGAACATAGATTCACATTGGAAGTTCATTGGAAAGTGCAAATAGAGGCTGAAACGTGTAAACAAACAAACAGACGCTAACTGTTTGCTAATTTTTTTTAATCCTTCGGCTTACCTCCTAACAATAGTAGTTGAAAAATTCTAGTGTATTCCATGGTAAAATGTTCAAAAGAATGGGAGAAGTATTTTATTTCATTCCATCTTGTTCTATTTTAATTCCGCCCTTATTTAGATATTCATACATAGTCATATTTGTTATGGTCATTTTAATGGGAAGGAAAGAAACAGAGTATGATAATAATAGAATGCTTTTGTTGTTGAATATTGAATGACAACAAATTAAAGGAGAGATTTTTACCTTTCTCAACAGAGAAAATAGTTTATAAATGCTAAAAATTTGAATGATTCCCCCTTCTTACCCCCCTACTATTTAAGCTAAGTCCTTGCCCTTCTGCTAAAACAACCAAACTACTTCCATAACTACTTTCTAACCAAATACATAACTTTATAACTATATGTAACTACTTCTATTACTTCCTAAACTCCAAAGTCCAATGATAAACAAAGATTTTAGGTGGTTACTGGTGTATCTTAGGAAGGAACCAGTTCTGGCATCAGCAATGTCCTATTTCCAAAATTCATATTTCCACCTCTGAGTGGCTGTATTCTGAAAGTAATGAACAGTGCAAAAAGAGAAAAAGTAATGGCACGGTATTGCTACTCATTGTATAAATTATGTTTGATATTTATGTAGGCTAAGTCTATTGAAGAACTTGTTTGCTTAGGATTTGTCAGAATTTAGGTTATGTTATAGGTTACAATTGTGGTAATGACTCTAATTAAAAGAAGAAAGATAAGTTGTAATTGATTCTTTCTTGTGTCAAGAATACAGTTTGCCACTATAATTGGATAAAGTTAGTACTGAAAGATGGTGCAATCATGCAGTTAGATTGTGTCAAAGTATGCATACTGTTTTTTTCTTCAATGAACTTCATATCCTCTTGACAGTAAACTGTAGTTGTGTTCTGGTTGCATTTAAAATTTGCATATACTATGTTTTTTAACATTTAAGTCTGCGAGTTATAATATCCCTGACATTGTGCCATCAGTGTTATAACTTACTAGAATGTCAATCATTGTGACACCACTTATAGAGTGAGTTTTGACACAATGATAAGGTGGTTTACCTTCCAAGTTGTGACTTAGTCATAGGTCCCTGTGGCTGAAACAGCTACTCTAATCAGGGGATAAAGTGATAAAAGATTCCATTGTTATTAACTTCTTTACATGTGAACCATGCTCCCACCGCATTTCTGCGTTGCTGCTTCCTATCCCTAAAGAGACCTCAGGTTCTACTCATTTCTCGTTCTGTACTGTTTTTCTCTTTTTTTTTTTAATAATGATGGGTATTATTTAATCATTTCTCAATTTACATTGGTTTGATACAATCTCCATTTTCCAAAAAACTAATTATCTATTTTTACTTTGATAAGAACTGTACCGTCATCAGTTTATGCTTTTCCCGAACAGTTTGAGTAAAGTTTCTCACTTTATCTTCACTTCGTTTTTTTTCTTTTGGATATGGGCTTTAGTATGCTCACTGAAAGTGTGAATCCTAGTTTTCAATGGTGAAACTTTTTTTTTCAATAATGAAACTTCCCAATGCTTCTGAGAAAAAAAAAAATTCTGTTAGTTTTGGTGTGTAATGTGTATCAAATTTTGTTGGAGAATTACTTTTGGACCTACGTTATTTAGAAGAATTGGGGGGGGGGGGGGGGGGGGTGCTGTTACTCTTCTTAATGGCTGAGTATTCTGCTATTATTTGGTTGCTCTCTGTTTTCTCTTTCTTTTGCTGCTAGTACTAGTGTACCAGTCAGATTCTTCTTCTAATAACTTGACTGATCAGATTCCAATATTTTATTTATTTGTTGGGTGATTTAGCAACAAAGTCAATTAATGGTTTTTGGCCCAAATATGGCCTCCCTTTGTTACACCTACAGTTTTGAATGATCTGAAGTATGCTGATTCTCATGAGTGGGTGAAGGTTGATGGAAATTCTGCAACTGTTGGCATAACTGATCATGCCCAAGATCATTTGGGTGAGGTTGTGTATGTTGAATTGCCTGAAGTGGGAGCCACCGTGACACAAGGAGAAGGTTTTGGTGCAGCTGAAAGTGTGAAGGCAACTAGTGATATTAACTCTCCTGTTTCAGGAAAAGTGGTCGAAGTTAATGAAAAACTTACCAGTTCTCCTGCTTTGGTGAGTAGTATTATTGCCTAATTCCTAAAAGAGGTTTTTACATGAAAGACAAGATATGAATGCATGCCTAGTGTATGTGAACTTTAAATATTTTTTCTTCTTTCGGTACTTTCTTTGTACACTCTGATCTAACTTTTGAATCACCAGGTCTATGTAATGCTGAAGTATTGAAATGTTTTCTTTTTTTTATCAACACCAAGTATTTTTCATCTTGTCCTACGTTTCTTCATACAGGTCAACACAAGCCCTTACAAAGATGGATGGATAATTAAAGTGGAGATGAGTGACAGTGGTGAACTAAACAACCTGATGGATTCAGAAAAGTACTCCAAGTTCTGTGAAGAAGAAGATTCCAACCATTGATAGCCTTGCCAAGTGCTTTCATTAGTACTCTTCATGATGTTGATCATGTTCGACTAGGGAAGCTAAAAATTGCTTGATTTCTCCTCCTTTCGTTCATGTGTCTTGAATATATTTTTGTTTCTCGTGAGCTTCAAATTCAACGGGCTAACAATTTTCACTCTTTGCCTTAGAAATACGAAATTAAAAATGTGGGAAATCTTTTTTTTTTTTTTAAGTTGGTTAGGAACAAGAAAACAGGATGAGAGATAAAGAAAAGAAAGATTTTATTAAATGGAATGAAAAGAATAGAAAACAGGAGAGAAATCCCTCATCTAAGGGTTTCTGCTTCACAAAAACAAAAAGTCAATCTACAGATAAAATAAAAGATGGAACGAATAATTTCCCCTTGCCTCAAATTTATTTAACTCACTAAGCCTTAAATCATATCCAAACTATCTTAACTAACACGCCGTTTTCCATAGTCTTAAAAAAAAGAATTATTTATGTATGAAAAATGTGTTGAACGCATTTGGAAATTAATTTTTAGAACATTTACCTCTTGACAGAAATATATTTTAGAAATTTGTTTTAAAAAAAGGAAAATATAAAATAAACGAAAATTGTATATTTAACTATTGATGTGTGAATTTAATAATTGCTTCGACATATTTTGGCCCTCTTAAAATATATATTGTCATCCTCAGATGCTCACCAACTTCGGGGACCCACCATTCTTCACCCCTATGGCCCTATGGGTCTTTGTTCTGCCCATGTTGGTACTGTTTAAGATTCCTTCGGCCAAAAAAATTAATCATAGATTCGGCCTTACCGAACACAAAGGCCCACTTGGCACTTATCTCCAATTTTCTGTATAAATATAATACCATTTTGCTTATGATGCATAAAAAAAGTAACAACAACAGAAAAATATCCGTTCAGTTTTTCTATATTCTATATGAATACAACATCATTAAGAAGTATTCCGTATATTTGTTTGATTATTATAAGTATATGTAAAATGTGAAACTTTATAAAGTTTAAAAATATTTTGACAAAAAACCTATTAATAGTAAAAATACAAATTAAAATATAAATATTTAAAATTTACAATTAAAAAAATTAAAATGTTTTTAATGATAGTATTTAGATGTAAATATTTTTTATACTTAATACTAATTAATAAAATTATATTTTGATTAAAATAATTAAAAAAAATTATTTTATCGAACTATTAATTTTAAAAAAATAATTTGATATAAAATTTTACAAAATGCATGTCATAAAATAAAAATATGTAATTGTATAAGAAAGAAATTTTTATATAAAATATTGCATTAAAGACTCAATGAATCGATTTGATTGTGACTCATTAAACAATAATGAAAACAGAAAGAATATTTTATTTTATTTTTGTATTAAAAAAGATGAAATATTTTTTCAAACTAAGAATAAATATTCTTGAAGGAATAAAAAAAAAGAACAAAAGCTCTCACCAACCCCCTCAATATAAATAAATGAATGTTCAGCATGACCACAGCATAAGTGTAGAGAGAGAGAGAGAGAAATGGCTTGCAGGCAATTGTGGGCTTCAAGAGCTGCCTCTTACCTGAGGATCTCTGTGTTTCACAGAGGCTTTTCTAATGGTAGCATCTCATTCTCCTTCATCCTCTTCTTCTCTTTGTGATCTGCTTTTCATATGTTTTGTTTAATTGACTAATCACTTACAATTGAGTTGTTGTCATGTGTTATGTTGTGGATCTTGATCGATGTAATTCAATGTTTCATATTAAATCTCATGTCTCTTCTCTTCTGGATGGGAAATTCACATTTCTTCTTATGTTTTCTTATGTATAATATGGCATCATAGTTCTAACATATAGTGTGGTTTCCGCCATGAATAGAGATCTCTCTTAACGTCTTTGTCTCGTTGGCATTGCTCTTTCCACCTTTACATTATCTATATTTTAATGGCAGGGAGCTTTCTAAGCGGTGGTGGGAAGGGAAAGTGCATCACCCAGTCACCCACCCACCAACAAAATAACATTAAAAATGCCCTGTGCCCAATTTTTTATGATTAGTTTTTAGCAAATGCTAGGAAGTTAAAGTAGAAAAGTTTTTATTTGGGGTGCATAAAATTGCACTACTCATAATATTTTTTGTATTCCCTTATTATTTTCACAATAAATACTTTATTTTTTTATTTCTTAATCAGCACACTCACTAGTAAGTAAGACCCATAGTTTTTTTTTTTTAACCTTTATTAGTTTTCCACATTCTTAATGGCATGTACTATCTGTGGCCTACTTAATGGGCTGCATTCTGGACCTAGTGGACCTTATTGGCCCAATTAGTTACATCAATCAAGCAGCAGAATGACAAAACTGGAGCTGGTAATGGATAGTGATAGAAGGGGGAAAATAAAAAGAAGAGATTTTTTGAATACTAAATGTATATAAGAAACCAGGATAAATTCCAAAATTAAAATTGAAATATTTCATGTTTGTATACATTTTCAGAGAGTTTGTTCCCGAAAGTTTGAATCTTGAGTTGTAGCTATGCTGTTGTTTGTTGCATTTTCAATGTTGAAGCTTTAGTATTACTACATCAGAGCAAAAGGTTGTTTCTCGTTTTCTAGTGCATATTTGGAAATTTGGTGGAGAATTACTTTTAGGTGTTTTGGTCTTTTATAGAAAATTTTACATCAAATAAACCATTACTTTTCATTGCATTTTTTACATAACTTTTATCAATTGCTTCTCATTAAGGTTTTTTTTATAAAAAAAATGTGCTTCTCATTGGGTTATATATTAAATTTTGCCTAACTTAATACAAACAATACTCATTAATCCCAATTGGCTGGGTAAACATTACTTAACAGTTAACTCATTGCTTCGAGGTAATTTTTCCAAATTAGATTCTGCTCAAAAGTAATTCTCCTCCTTGAAACCAAACAAACCCTTTAGTATTCCACAATCTACTATCCAGATCTGATGGGATCTTGAAGTTGCTTAAATTCTGTTCTTTCCTGAACTAATATTATTTAGGTACATTACATTGGAGCTTTATATGTTAAAATTTATGTAAAATCAAACTCTTGGATCATCAATATCATTGTTTGCTTGTAAACATTTTGGAAAAGAAGTAAACAAAATTGCAATTTGTAGGAGGAAAATTATCTTGGTATGAGCTTGCCTGATTGAAAATGCCTCCTGTGTGCCTGTTTAGTTTTATATCTTGAATTTAAACATCGTATGGGTTTTGGTGATTTTCAGATTCATTCCATATTCACATCTCCAATTATATGCTAAATGTAAATGTCCATTTGAACATGTAGAATATGAAAGTGATTATTTTTGTAGTTGTTGCAACTAACATTTCTGAAGTTAATCTACATAATGGCTTCAAAATGTGAAAAGAACTCTTTGCTTTAAGTGATTAAGTTGTTGACTTTTAGTTATCCCTCTAACATGCCTTCTTGGCTTCTTCTATGTTGTACCTCCAGTTATTAAAGATTTCAAGTATGTTGATTCTCATGAGTGGGTGAAAGTTGATGGAAATTACGCAACCATCGGCATAACTGATCATGCCCAAGATCATTTGGGTGATGTTGTATATGTTGAATTGCCAGAAGTGGGAGCAGCTGTGACACAAGGAGGTAGTTTTGGTGCAGTTGAAAGTGTGAAGGCTACTAGTGATATTAACTCTCCTATTTCAGGAAAAGTTGTTGAAGTCAATGAAGCCCTTAACAGCTCTCCTGCTTTGGTGAGTTTTATTGCCTCATTCTCAAATACTCCCTCCGTCCCAAAATTCTAAATTAACTGATGTTCTCACTTTTCAATGAGACATTAAAATATTTATTCCAATTTTGTCCTATAATAAATAATGTTGTTGAGGAAGACTTAATAATAGATTTATTGAAATTAAGAGAGACAACACAGATATTTAAGTAAAATTATTCTCTAATAAATGTTCATTCTCTTGGAATTCTTATTTTATTGGCCTGTGTGAAAAAATCTTAAACATCAGTCATTATGGGACAAAGGGAGTAACTTTTTACATGAAGGACAAGATGTGTATGCTGAGTTTATGTGCATTAACTATTTTTTTTTCTCCTGTGTACAAAGTGTTTACATGCTACATTTTGGATCACTATGCCTATGTAATGCTGAAAGTATTGCCATAAATTCTTTTCTTTTTTTTATCAACACCTAGTGTTTTCATGTTGTCCTACATTTCTTCACACAGGTCAATTCAAGCCCTTATAAAGATGGATGGATAATTAAAGTTGAAATAAATGACAGTGGTGAACTAAACAACTTGATGGATTCAGAACAATACTCCAAGTTCTGTGAAGAAGAAGATTCCAAGCACTGATGGTCTTGCCAAGATCTTTCAGCACTCTCCAATCTCCATGGTGTAGATCATGTTTTTATTGGGAAAGCTGCTAAATTACTTATTCCTTTTTCTCCTTGTGTCATGGTTTGACCACTGCTCTATTTTTATTTTTCATAAGCTTCTGAACCAGTGGGATGATATTTTTCACTCTTTGCAATGGAAAAATGAAATTGATAAAGAGGTAAAATGATGATGATGATAACAATAATAACTTCTAGTTTTCTTTCAAAGTTATGCTATTTTTGTTAGATGATGTCTATAATGGTTTGATAAATAAGATGGACCGTAGTTATCAAGAATTGAGATTTCAAGTTTCCATATTCTTTACACAAGATAGACATCATCTGCGTATATTGCATATAACAAATTATTCTTATTGCTACAGTTGGTCACTAAACTCCGTGGATTCTAAGCAATTTCTTCGATGATCATGTGGACGTCTCTTTCCTGAAAATTTCAGAAATAATTCAATGGGAAAAAAACATGTCTATTTGATGTAAAAAAAAATAATATAAATTTACTTATGACGCTAAACTATGAGTTTAATTGATGAAATCATTCTTAAGTCCGTACGTTTCTTTCTTCACATCAGCCCCTAGTCAATTTTTGGTGCCATGTAAGTCTCATCTTTCACGCCTCAGATCCACCTATTGTGCGCCATATTCATTCATTTCTGGATACTCTTAAGTCTAGTCATATGGTGTCTCCATAATGGTAGTGCAATTACTGGCATGAGCCATTGGTGATTAATTGTATACGGAAAGCATATTTTGCTGAAAGGTATCATCTTTATGAAATGAAGGATCCATCTTGTGAAAGAAATTAAAAGCTCAACAATCCTGTTTTTTTTTTTAAGTAGAATAATGCAATATTATTCAGCCTAAGAGGATAAATGTAGTACATCAGCAGCTAAAAGAGGTTCCAATTAGTAAAAAAAAATATTAGGTAAAATATATTTCAACGCATATAACGATATAGTACAAGTCATGGAAGGTTTCTGTTAATGTAAGAAGAATATAGTATTACGTTATTATATTGAGGGAGGTTTGTAAAGGTTAAAAATGGGAAGTGCATCATGTATAAGTGTAACTTTGTTGAATCTTAGAGGATGCTGATGTAATTTGCCCTGATAATAATTATATGAAATACTTATATGCATTAAAGGGTCATAATGCTATCCGCATTTGTGTCCATATCATATCAAGGTACTCAAATTACATTGGCAAAAAAAGGTAGATCTGTAGCACACATCCTGCTATAAATTACAAAGTGAGATTGTCTTGATCACGAAGGTGAGGTATAACAAACAGATCTTAGCACCTCATATTTCATTAAGTGTGACAACAATTCTTCGTGGGGTAGGATGATCCCGATGTTCACAGAGCCATATACCCTTGAACATAAAAAGAAGAAATAAATTATTATTAGCTTGGATGTTACATTATACCAAACTGAATGCCAGTGAGAACATCTGCAAATAGTAACTAAATAGTTATTCATGTCAACCAAACCAACTCCTTTATCACAGATCCAATCATAAACCAACATATATGATAGATATTAAACACTATCATATTAAAATTGTATTTTTCAATTTATAAAGATTAATTTTATTGAAGAAAACCCCAGTACACAATATATGAAATTTCATACTTCATTTCCTCAATCAAAACTTACATAGCATAGATGGTTCACATTCAACTCCTATGAAAATCAGTTTTTCATCTGTTCTTACAAGTAAGAATCAATGGCATTGTCTTGTTAGTTGCACAGTCAAGATCTATAATTTTGTCTATCCTTGTTAAATTTTACTGATAAACCCTATCGTTTTATACATGAACTTAGTCTCAAGTTCAGGCATCATGAACGGCAGTATTGTGAGATCTTAAATCTGTTCGTGAAATAATAGGTTTATCCTAATCAGAAATAGTGTATTATGAATCAATCATTATGAAATATATATATCCATCACTCCCCCGGTATATGGCATCACTAGTGAATTACTGGAGAGTGGAGAACAGTGTTATCAATGGCAGAATATAGCGGAAGGCCAAAATTCCACCATATAAACACACATTGCGGCCTACGGCAAGGCATAGCACACCTCCCTTCACAAATTGTCTATGGCAGTCGGCAAAAATTCCACCATTTAACAACATTGCTGGAGACAACTACTTTTGGAACACTATCGACAATGGAAGCATTGATTCAACTCCTTGAATGTGCCTGTGCATAAAATAAACATGGGTAGCTGCGGACTTTTCATGCAAGGCCACGAATCTTTTAAGAATTGCTCAGCAACAGGAGTGTTCATGGATGGATTCACAAAATTCCAAAAGTGCAACGAAAATTAATTCGTTATCACAGAGCTCTTTATCCCAGCACTTAAAAGGAGTCCCCCACCCCCTCCAGTCTCTACATATATGTGTGCTTGTGTGCATCTAGTAACAATATAGATATTAATAAAGATCATTTTTGATACATCATTGCAAAGATGAATTTTAATACCTGCTATGTGCCCATGTTAAGCTTCCCATTTGTAATGGGTACCCTAAAAATGTAAAAATACAATATGTAAGTAGATGATAACATAACCACATGTTTTCAGCATGATGAATAAAACTGAAAGATGGAAGTATTTCTCACGCGAGTGTACAACCAAACATCGATGATTTAATATGAGCTGGCATGTCATCTGGCCCTGCAAAATTTCAAATCCAAAACCATTTGTCAAAGATGCACAGTATAACTAACAACTTAGTTATGATATTATGAGACATAAAAAATACAGGCACTGGCAAATATATTAGCACATAATCTCCAATTAGAATTTCAGAAGCTAAAAGGAACATGTTCAGGTGAGAGGATTAGAATGGACTATAAAATTCATCTAATCACAGAGGCTTTCTGGTGAATATATGAAGTATAATAACGATTCAAAAACAGAATCACATTATTGAAGCTAGATCAGCTCCATTTAATTAAAAAAATTAAAAAGCGATAACAAATATTGAGAACTAAAAAAACAAACAAACAAAGTACTAACCCTCTAGAGTATGCTTCCATGGAGCAGATGAATGCATCAAATTGGTGATAGAAAGAAAGAAACCTCAGGAACTATCCGATTGAGGAAGGTTTCAGTATCATCGCGAACATCGGAGTCGTAATTCTCATTGATGGTAAGAGAAGCACTGGTGTGCTGCACTGTCGTTTTAATTCCACATAATAATTTCCAAGTTCAGTGAATTGAAAACAACTAACTTATGCATGATTTTAAATTGCGGTTGCGGCAAGTCAAAAATCCTTTACGCTACGGGCAATTGCGGGAAAATGCTGCCAAAATTGCGGTGAATCAAAATACCTTTATGTTGCGGCCCCAATTGCGGTTGCAGACCGCAGTTTAAAACATTGTTATGCGTGTAGTTTGGTTATATAGTGTATAATAGAAATTGTGTTTTTGTTGTTTATTTGGGATGAAAAACAAAATAATAAAAATACAATTTTGGTGTATATTATATAATAGAATCCTATTTTTGTAACTTTACTTTTCACTCTAAGTAAATAATGAAAAAATGATTTTATTGTATAATAATTTAATAGAATCATATTTTCGTTTCTTAATTTGTTTCGTCTTGAAAATCGAATCCTCCTCCATCACACCCTAATTATGTCATACAACAAAAAAAAACATCAATCTAAACCAAAGCTTTATCAAATCTTTTGTGGCATTGATAAAAAAAAATACAAACAGTTGAGCCATACACATGTGTCGAAGTTTGTTGTCACCACCACCAAGCTCAAGCGAGACGATGTCGTTATGGCCAAGGTCGACACCATCGTCAAAAAATGATTTGGCAAACAAGTACGCCGTTTTGAATATTCAAACATGTATCACTCCCTATGATGGGGTTAATGATTTGACAAACAAGTACGCCGTTTTGAATATTCAAACATGTATCACTCCCTATGGTGGGGTTGCGTGCGACAAGATGGTATTAGATCTTGAAGGGGTGGGTTGTGTGAATATTGACTACGGAAGGGGTGGTGCAGCATGATTTGGTCGTATATTCAAACTATGATCGGGGTGGGGAAGCGCGACATGACAATTCTCGGAGGAGGGCAATGCTACTTGGTTCATGGGGTTATGGGAGTGAAAAATTGTAGTGTAGGGATTTTATAAGTGGACAAAAGAGATATTTCATCCCATTTAGTATCCCGAGAATGAACCTTGCACTCGACCTTGTGAATGTTCATTCATAGACCTAACATATTTTGGTCTAATTAAACCTTAGATTTAACGTATTCAATTTAAAGTATCATTAAGAAAAAATTATTTACTTAATTTAAATTTAAGAAATAAAATAAATAAATATAGATAAAATTAAAGATTAGACCAAAATTATAAATTTTTAAAATAAGAGAACCAAAAATCTCTATTTTAAAATAGGAAGATCAAAATTTTGAATTTGAAAAAATAAAAAAAACTAAAATTATATTTAAACCTAAATTTAATATAAAAATAGAAAGAGGAGTGAGACTATTTAAGTAAATTTAATAATACAAAAATGAAAAATATGCGAACCACTATTATACTAGTGTAATAAGAAAGGGAGATATGTTTAACAATTGACCCTGTTAAATTCTCTGAGATCAAATAAATGCTACTATGAACCACTTTTATAAATTGTAGTACTTAACACTAATTAATTGTTAAATTTGGAAATGATATAAGTTAATGTAGTATTTTCATAAAATTTTATTGAATACATAACATTATATTAATAACAATAATTATGTTTATAGATTTCTTAAAATAATATTGATAGCCCAGTCAAAATAAAATATTGATAATAAAATTTATATTGCTTATGTAAAATCTTCAAATCTTAAAAAATATGACAATTTCCTACCTATCTTTCATTGAACATTATTATTTTTATCGGTCTAAATAGTCTGGCAAAGAGCCATAGACACCAATCAATTAAAATTCATCATAGGAGTTAATAACAAATCATCCTCCATTAAAGGAGTTAATAACAAATCAAAATAACTAACATGAGATGACAAAGATAAGCCATATTTGGCAAAGGAATTGGCCAATTTGTTGGTTTATCTGCAAATATGCCCTATAAAGCACTGCGAAACTAAAGCTTCACTCCAATGATCTCATCAAGAAGGTCACAAAACTAGCTTCCTTAATGATCAACACCATCCAATAGTTGAATAGCCTCAAGGCAATCAGACTCAACTATCAAAGTGTCTACCTTCAAATACAATGTCATCTTCATCGCATAAAAGATGACTTGTAGATGAGTTTCTAAGATATGGCAATGGTCAAGTCTTTTAGAAAAAGCTTGGATAAATTTTCCATCGCTATTGTGAAAGACAGCTCCACAAGATGCAAAATCTGTTGCATGAACATAAGAACCATCAAAGTTAAGTTCAAAGAAATCTTTGAATAGGATTTGTCCAACTATCAAACATATCACGAGATGAAAAAGAGTAGGTAGGCATAAAATATTGCGACTTCCTTATTAGTAAGTTTTTGTGTTTTGGATAAAGACTTTTAAAAAATTTGAGAATTTAAAATGCTAGAATTTGAATTGCTTTAATTTATAATTATTTCATTTTAAAAAAAATATTTTACTTGGTTAAATTACTTTAAATTTCTTAAACATAGGACAATTCAATTTTCATTATATATAAATTCTAATTTTAATTTGTCTGGTTTAAAAAATGTTTCCTAAATTTTAATTATTTTTTTTAATTCTTAACTTGGGTTATAAAAATATTTATTTATTTATCTGATTTTCACTATAAAATATATTAAAATGGCTCGCACAAACGACATCGCAAACAAGATCGTTGTGCGACGATTTTGGTTTACGACATCCATCAGTAACGCAAAACCGCCGGTGCCGACGAGCCCGCGACGGCGGAAACAGCGTAACCCGCGGTGGCTGTTTCAGTCAGCGAAGGCGAGAGCCTCCACTTTTCAATCCATACATAAAAAAAAAACTCCTTGAAGAAGAAGAAGAAGAAGAAGTGAGCTTCCACTTTTTTCAAACTCTGTCTCCCACGATACATCATGAGCAGCCACGTGTCTCTCTCCTCCTCGCTCTTCTTCTTCCCTCCCAATAACAAAAACCCTTCCTTTTCATCATTCTCAGTAAGTATAAGTATCTTTACTTTTGCTCTCTCACTCTCCTCCAAGTTTCTGACTACGCTGTTTTTGTTGTTGCAGCCTTTTCGTTGGAACCAAACGGTGGCATTTGGGGTTCGCAAAACGCCACGTTTTGTGGTGTGTGCTGGCCCTAAGAAGATATTATTTGGCAAAGAGTGCAGAGAAGCCTTACAAGCTGGGATTGATAAACTTGCCGATGCTGTTTCTCTCACCGTTGGACCCAAAGGTGTATATATATATATATCGATATGGACTATGCTTAGCAATTTGATTATTAACCAAACCATTGTTATTGTGTTTTTTAATTTGTTGCGTTACTTAATTGCTATCATATTCAGTTGCATTTCTGCCTCAACAATGGCCAATATCTAGAATCTCTATCTGCATTTGATTAAGTGCGTGTTTGGGTGAGCCCTTGCAAAATTGGTTTTGATGAAATTGATTTTGAAGTAAAATGATTTATGTTTGGACGTTTTTGTCTCGAAGTTAGCAGTAAAGCTCAACTTAAATATTTTTTTTAATCCAACATAAAAGCTACTTGGAATCGACTTTAGACCCGAAAATCATTTGCTCAACGTGGGACCAAACAAGTGAACATGTTTGAATTCATGTTGGATTATCCAAAAGTCATGTTCAAATTCCAGCTAATATGATTTTAGGTAAGTGTTCACATGCTTGGTTTCACTTTGAGAAATTACATTGGATCCAAAATCGATTGAGTTGAAGAAACTTTAGGTAAGTTGTGATGTATAAATTTTTTTGTATTGCATACTACTAACTTGGTTTTATAATTAAAACATTAAACATCTGGACATAAATTACTTCACCTCAAGATCAATTTCATTCTGAATTAATTAAGCAAACGCGCACCCAAATACACAAAAAATTAACTAAATGCATGTTAGCTGGTATTTTAACATGATTTTGGATGATCCAATATGAACCCAAACATGCACTGAGTGCATTTTTTGTTTTGATTGGGCTTTGGTTTGATTGTAAGCTGTTTTGTACACAACGTAAGCTAATTTGAAGAAACACTAAAAGCCTCACAATTGCTTTGTTGAGAATCATAATAGGATCAGGATAAGGTTAGAATAGGATCAGTTTCGGATTTTGTCTTTATTATCAAATCAGAATTATAAGAACAATATCTCCTATAATTAATTGTATTGATTGTAATTAATCTATATAAAGAGGCACCACTGTGTAATTCAGACACTCGGTTTCAGTCAAATACCTCTATTCTATCTTTCTTAACATGCTTTAAATTATATTTGAGCTGGAAATTCCTTGCTTTCAAATCTCAATATTATTATATAGTCATTGGTTGATTCTGGTCCAGTGTTTGTTGTTTTTTCTTGCTTATTTGTTTCATTCCTAACCATGCAGGACGAAATGTTATTCTTTCTGAATCTGGAAACCTTAAAGTGATTAATGATGGCGTTACAATTGCTCGATCCATTGAGCTTTCGGATGCAATTGAGAATGCAGGTGCCATCCTAATTCAAGAGGTTGATCATGGTTGTTAGGATTTTGCCTCGGGTTAAATGGATAAAATTTGAGACAATAATAACCAGAGATGTATTTATGTTATTAGTTTTCCTCCTCGTAGGTTGCAAGCAAAATGAATGAGTTGGCTGGTGATGGTACTAGCACTGCAATTATTTTGGCTCGGGCCATGATTAAGTCTGGACTACTAGCAGTTGCTTTTGGGGCTAATCCTATTTCTTTGAAGAAGGGGATGGAAAAGACTGTAAAGGAGCTGGTCAAGTTCTTGAAGGAGAGAAGTGTTCCTGTTGAAGGAAGGGAGCATATTAAAGGTCTTAGCTTCTGTTTGTTTGAATTTTGTAAAATTAAGGGGTTTTCTTCACAAGAAGATGTTGAAGATATTTTCCTTCTCTTTTGCAGCTGTAGCCTCGATTTCTGCTGGAAACGACGAGTATGTTGGTAACTTGATTGCTGAAGCTATGGACAAGATTGGTTCAGATGGGGTGATATCTATTGAGTCTTCCTCATCATCTGAAACCTCTGTGATAATTGAAGAAGGGATGAAGGTAGAGATAATGTTGAGAGGAAAGAGATTACGAGAAAAGACACTTTGAATAATAATATTTCGAGTACTGTAATGTTTACCATGTGATATTATGTTCTTGTAACCTAGACCTAGAGCACTACTTATAATCCTAACTAATTAGGGAAAATAATAATGAGATAATGAAATATGGTAATCAATCCTATGGGAAACTAATCTTAAAGGAGAGTCTAAGTAAGATGCTCTAAAATATGATAAGATATTTTTATATATTCTAACAGATAATATTACTCAATAACCAACATCAGTTTTTCTTGCTCATATCTGAATAATCCTTGTGTTTTGCCCTATTACAGTTGTTGTTTGTCCTTTTTGTACAGTTCAATAAGGGTTACATGTCTCCTCACTTCATTACAAACCAGGAGAAGTCCATTGTAGAGTTTGACTGGGTTAAAGTTTTGGTAACTGATCAAAAGATTTCAAATGTCAAAGAAATAGTTCCTTTGCTGGAAAAGGCTATGCAGTTGAATGCCCCACTCTTAATTATTGCAGAGGATATCACAAAGCAAGTGTTGGAGACCTTAGTGGTGAACAAAATGCAAGGATTACTAAGAGTTGCAGTTGTAAAATGTCCAGGATTTGGAGGTGCAAAGAAAGCTTTGTTACAAGACATTGCACTTATGACTGGTGAGTTCCTACAGAATTTGATAATCTTGGTTGATATTTCTGCCAACTTCCTCTTATGTTTCCTATTTTTGAATTCTTTTTGTGAAGTCTATGCAATTTGTTTGAGACAAGAAACTTTTCTGTCATTGCTTTTTGTTTTCATTTATTAATTTGTTTTAGTTAAGCAGTTTGACTGCATTGGGCACTGATGTGATGCCACCTTGTCATTTAATATTTGCCCAGGTCTTGGTTTCAAAATTTGCAATAAACCTTGTGTGATGTTTCAGGTCCTCAGTTGACTGTTAATAGAAATAATTATTGATAAAGACTTGAATTACATATGGGGGATGTTAAATTTTGGAGTTGTTTTTTGTGCATGGCATGTGACTATCTGTATGACAGTATGAGGATACTTTGAAATTCTGATTTTGTTTTCTTAAATATAACCATGATGTATTTTTTTTTCCCATATCTCAGAAACAGTCTTTCTGTCTAGCCTTGTTTAAGATCAGCACACTTTTTCTGTTCTGCTTGTTTGACCTCATGTTGACATTAACACCACAGGAGCTGATTTTCTTTCTGGAGACTTGGGTCTCACACTTGATTGTGCCACATCAGACCAGCTTGGCACTGCACTGAAAGTGAGAATAACCTGTAATGAGACAACTATCATTGCTGATCCTAGTTTGAAGGCTGAAATTCAAGCTAGAATTTCACAGATAAAGAAGGATCTTAGTGAAACAGATAATGCAAACCTGTCAAGAAAGCTCTCAGAGAGAATTGCAAAACTCTCTGGTGGTGTAGCTGTTATAAAGGTACCTAATTCAGTAAACATGTCAGGGGCTGTCTGTATTCTGGTGGCCTTTGTTCTTTACTTTGCTAATGTTACTTTATCATCTCTTACTCTTGGGTTTTACTGGATCATAGTGTTATTTATTGCTTTTAACTTGACTTGAGAAATGGATTGTTGACAGTTTGTCACCTACTAGCCTTCTTGATATGTGATCTTGTCAAAAGTGAGATCCTACTAATTTTTTCACTAATCACTTCTATATCATTCATGTTATATTTATTATAATATATCATCTATTTGTTGCTTATCTTCTCTGCAATAATTTTTCTTCTACTTTTTAATTTCCTATTTTCAGTCAAACCAATTATTACAATAATATCTATATCATTCATTTAACTAATGACTCAAAATGGCCCATTGATTGTCTAATAACTCAAATCAGAATTGTGGTCGTTCTATTTTTATCCCTATCAATTGTTGTAGGGTTCTGAATTCTATGAGATTGAGTCTTGCAAAAAATGAAAGATAATATAAATCTAGATTCTAGATCTCACACCACGTTAGTTCCCGCATAACATTCTTGTCTGAGGTTGAGTCTTGACATATCAGTAAGGTTGGTGCCTTGTGACTTGGAACAGGTTTAATTGTGGAAACAAACTCTTTGTTTGTGGTGGGTGCCTCATGCATTGGGCTGCCCTTTTATTCATAATATTTGTGTGAGGATTTCAAAAATAAAAAAAATTAGTAAAAATAGATTTTGAATTGATTTCTTTATTTTCTTAGTCATAGGGCTTTGTTCATCATTAATGTTGGAAAGTCTCACATCACCTACCTTAAGATATATCTATTGGGAAACTTCACTTAATGTCAATTGATTTAACACGAACTCTAACATGGTATTACCTCAATTAGTAGTATGCAGTTCATGTACCTATTGGGCAATTTCAGTCAATGCCATTTGGTTCTTCTTACAACATGGGTTTGGGTCTAATTCAATCCTACAAAATTAACTTGTAAGGTGAAGATTGTTCCCCACTTATATACTCTATCTCGACACTATCTCTAGCTAATGTGGAACTTCAACATGCTCCTCTCTTGTCCACTGCTACCCGCCACAATGTGGGATTTTATCACACCTCTCTTTGCGCACAACTACCTAGGGGTAAATACAATTAAGATGGCTTTCCAACACTCCCCCTCACGCTCAAGGATACCTGCCTAGAGCATGAGAAACACAAGGATCCACCAATGCATTTAGGATATACTCTGATACCATATTAGCAAACAAATTTGAATAACCAGTTGCATCAGGGTCCTTACTTTTGCTAGAAACAAAATCACCCTTGTTTGTCCAACTCACAATATCAACTTCTGTGTCCTCAAAGACTTTGGAGGGTTAATTTGTTCATCCAGAAAGTTCTCCACCTTAATGATGGGCTTCTCACAGTGACCCATGTTATTTAAACCCTTTTATTGCACCTCCTCCTGCCTTGATGCAACCATTTTAAAGTAGGGACATAAGGTTGTATTTCAAAAACTTTAATTCGAGCTAAGTTATGCACCACATCCTTATGTCCAATTCACAATATCAACTTCTCACAAGAGTGAAAACTTAGCTCCATTTAAAGTTTTTGAAATACAACCTTATATCCATATTTTAAAAGGATTGCATCAAGGTAAGAGGAGGTGCAGTAGAAGGGTTTAAGTAACATGGGTCACTGTGAGAAGTCCATCATTAAGGTGGAGCGCTTTTTGGATGAATAAATTAACCCTCCAAAGTCTTTGAGGACACAAGAGTTGATATTGTGAGTTGGATAAACAAGGGCGATTTTGCATCCAACAATAATGAGAACCCTAATGCAACTGACTATTCAAGTTCTCTTGTTAATATGATATCAGAGCCTATCTTAGATGTATTGGTGGGTCCTTGTGTTTATCACACTCTAGACGGGTAGCCTTGAGCGTGAGGGGGAGTGTTGGAAAGCCGCCTTAATTGTGCTCACCTCTAGGTAGCTGTGTGTTTGAAGTCCCACATTGTGGTGGGTAACCGTGGGCAAAAGAGGGGCATGTTGAAGTCCTCACATTGGCTAGAGATAGAGTATATAAGTGGAAAATAATCCTCACCTTATAAGTCGGTTTTGTAGGGTTGAGTTAGACCCACAACCCACATTCTAACAGTTTTAAATGAAAACTAACAATTAGCTTGTATCCTATAAAAGAAGTGAAGTATCTACTACATGATCCTTGTATAGATTATGCATGAAATCTAGTAGGCCATCGTGTTAATTGCACAGATCTTACTGACTTTCATTTGTACAATTTTTTATTGCAATTCGTTGTACAGATAGAAACAACTCTCTTAAATTTTTTCCACAATATGTTACATTATTTTCATTCTCATGTGTTTATTGCATAATGCAATAACCAATTGCGTAGGTAGGTGCACATACTGAGCTAGAACTCGAAGATAGGAAACTTAGAATTGAGGATGCAAAGAATGCAACATTTGCTGCCATAAGCGAGGGAATTGTTCCTGGAGGGGGTGCCACATATGTCCATCTATTGGACTTGATACCAACAATAAGGAACTCCATGGAAGATCTAGATGAGCAAATTGGTGCTGATATTGTAGCAAAGGTGTGGTACATTTTTTACTATACTAGTTCTCTTTCTTATCTTCATATATTTCTTCTCCTATTGATTTTACTTTGTAGTGAATGTTCTAAGATTATTTTTATGTAAAATGTTTCTTTCCATGAAAAAATTTAAATTAGTAGAGTGTTGACTTATGAGATTTGAATCTTTTGAAATCCAGGAAATTTGCGAGTTTTCTTTTTTAAATTCTTGTTTGTATTGTAATTGAAAGAAAAGCTTTTATTTCATAAAGTATACCTCATTATTTTGGGTGAAACATTCACTTACTACCTGTATAGCCTAGTCAAGCACATAAAAAAAGGTTATTCCATATGAAGTATGAACTTGTCTGGACTCTGGAGTGCTTTTAACATATGTAAGCGGTTGCACATGAATCGTTGCAGGCACTCCTTGAACCTGCAAAATCAATTGCAACTAATGCCGGAGTTGATGGAGACATTGTTGTCCGGAAGACTAGAACACATGATTGGAGAACTGGATATAATGCAATGACAGGCACGTATGAAGATCTTTTGAATGCTGGAGTAGCGGATCCTAGTCGTGTTGCAAGATGTGCTCTTCAAAGTGCAGTTTCTGTTGCTGGTGTCATTCTAACTACTCAAGCTATTTTGGTGGATAAAATAAAGAAACCGAAGCCACCTGTACCCTTGGTCCCTGGCATAACTCCCTGAGACAGAGAAAACAGTTAGTACAATTTTGAAAATAGAGTTTAGTCTTTTCCAGTGTCCATGCCATTGGTTTAGTCAAAGCTTGTGAATGTCCCTTGGGTTGGTTAGTACTCCAGCAGCAATAAGAATGCTCGTTTCAAGAATGGCAAAGCCAGAGGCTGTTGCTTCTTACACGAGTTATGACTTGATGAAACCCATGTGTCATGAAGCAATAGGAACAATTAGACAATTGATGAAGTTCAAAGTGCATTCCACTGGGAATTTTGATTAGTGTTAAGGTTTCTTTCTTCGTTTAACCGATTAATTTTGTCGACACCTATGTTTTTTTTTTTTTAATTCAAGTTGTTGACACCAAATTGGTAATATATTAATAGTTTTGTTCCATAAAACCGGTAATACGATATTATGAGGAGATTGCTGATAATAAACTCTAATTTGGGTGCTTGTAGTTTGCTGTGTCATGGGATGATTATAGTCTATATGCTTCAAAATAAGGAAGTATAAGTGTTGCCTTGTGGGTTAAACAGGGTGTGCCTAAGTATTATAAATTTTTTAATATTATTTTCGATTCTTACATATAATTTTTTTTAACCTAAGCGGTAAATTTAAGGAAGACAATTACTTAATATACCCCATCTAATTTTTAATTTTAGTTTTGTGGTACAAAGTTTCTTTGTGCATGTTTTATTATGAGTGACTAAAGAAGTTTTGATGTATTTGTCAATGATCTTTTTTAATCTAATTCGATGAGTAGGTACACCCGCTAATAGATTGGATGTTGAAGGCTTACGTGCTACGTGGACTCGCGGTTTTGTTGTTTAGTTACTGAGTATGTTATATGCTACCGGAATGTCAACTATCAAATCAAGTTTCAAACTCAGTCATAATACCGGAAAGAATAGGCTTTTTCAAGTTTTTGCTTTTTGGGCATGTGTATGTGGTTTTGCTTGTTTGTAGTTGACAGGTCTCTTTCTTGTCCTTTTGATAGATACTTTGTAAATAAAGTAGAAAATGATTCAGTTCCTTGACTATAATCCAGTTGACTTTAATGTATACCAACTATATCTTTAATGACTTTTACTATATACAATTAAAGTATAATTACAACTATGTGGAGTTAATTGCTTTCATGAACTATGACCATATATATTGCAAAGAATTACCAGTAACCACTGGTTTTCTTTTTGTACAGACACGTGCTTTTACTTTTCTCCAAACCTAACTTATTTTTCAATCCTCTCTATTTAACCAATTTTCCTCAAAACATAGACTAGGCACAGTTCAACAGTATGTTTTACTGGAAAACAGTACAAACCTAACTCATTTTTCAATCCTCTTCATTTAACCGATTTTCCTCCTAACAATCTAGACTATGCACAGTTCAGCAGCGCTTTTTACTGGAAAACAATAACGGAAGTCATTGCTTACTTGGCTGATAAACCATTTTTCTTGTTGTGAATGGTCTTATTTTTTTACGGAAAAATAGGTTATGTAATGACAAATGTAAAATTATTTTATATTATCATCAAATCATAAATTATTATATATAATAAGTTTTTATTTTTATGATAATTAACTTAAAATTCATATTAACGATAATTTCTTATTAATTTTACGTTATAAAAGTTTTTTACACTAATAATCCATGATCATTAAACTCTTTTTTAATTAGGATACTAATTTTTGTCTTAACCAAACTATTTTTTTAACCCTCAAGTTTACTATGGAGAAATGAACCTTGACTAATCCAAAGTTTAGTCGAAAGAAAAATAAGATATGACAAAAAATTATTTCCGCTAAGGATCAAACTCAAATAATACTCGAATGATTCAACCTTAACTTTAGTACATTAACTTCCCATGTCTAATCACTTGCTTAACCAAATTATTTTTGCGCTATTCATGAGGTTCATACTTGTATTTTCTTGATCTTAGAAGAGTAGCAATCTACATATGACAAATGCATCTTGTTTCAACTTTCTACAACTACCCCTACTTCTTTTTAGGCCCAGCCCTGAGCATGGTTTGGCAATGTGTAACATTCCTGATTTTTAACTTTTCGACAACTTTCACATTACGACACTTCACATGATGACACTCCACTCAACATTCTTATTGGTCAGAACCCTCCACCGGTCAGAACCGTTGGTAGGTAACTGTTGTAACAATAGTTTATGGCAAACCGACAAAATTATTGGCTGAGTCGCGGACAATGTCGCTTTCTTTAAGACGTTTCGTGGCACTGCCAAAAATTATGCAAGCAGACTATCAACCACGAAGTCCCCAGGATAAAACAACCCAGATCACTGTATAAGATTCCCACTGCACTGAGGGAACCTTTTCTAGAATTACACCCTCTTGTATGACTTGAAAAGTCACTCTAAAGCCATCCGAAAAATATGACTTGAAAAGTCACTCTAACAGCCAACCAAAAATATGACTTGAAAAGTCACTCTAATAGCCAACCGAAAAATATGACTTGAAAAGTCTAGCCAACCGAAAATATGACTTAAAAAATCACTCTTATAGCCAACCGAAAATATGACTTAAAAAGTCACTCTTATAGCCAACCAAAAATATGACTTTAAAAAGTCACCATTATAGCCAACCGTAATTTTACAGCGATAGAAAGAAAGAGGGAGAAGTTTGCCGGAAATGCATCGGCTGAAATATGGGAGGGAGAAAGAAAAGTTGAGGAAATGCTTCTCAACTGGGGCGAGGAAAAAAGGAGAAATGAGCTCTCTATATATAGGAAGTGAAACACTATTCAAGTGTTTATCCTGAGCGATGTGGGACTTGAAGCCTTTTTTTTCTTTCTTTTTTTTTCAAACTTTCATCCTTTGTTCTAAGCAGTAACCCTTTCTAAGACCTCAAAAATTAGCTCTGACTGCTTTCAGGATCAATGACTGACCCTACAAACTAATACGAGACTTTTCAACGTGTTTTGTCCTTACCCACACTACGACACTTCACGCGATGACACTTTATTCAACTAAGGAAACTTCCCAGAAGGTCACCCACCCCATAACTACTCCAAGTCAAGCCCACTTAACTGTGAAGTTCTTATGTAATAGACTATTGAAAAGTATATGTATCTTCTTGGTATAGGTAGTACCAATTAATTCCTTTAAGTCATCCTTAGTTGTATAGTCACATACCTGCACAACCTTTTGATCCCTCTCATTCTAGTGTGACTCGATCGGGGTATTACATGCTCACTACCTTTCGCCTGGTTCATCCTCGAATCACATTGTACTAAGAGAGATATATGCTTTGATACCATTTGTAACATCCTTGATTTTTAAATTCTTGACGATTATCACACTACGACACTTCACGCGATGACACTTTACTCAATACCTTGTTGGTCATAATCCTTCGCAGGCAATCCTTTCCGAGACCTCGAAAATCAACTTTGATTGCTTACCCTTTGTAGGTAACCCTTTCTGAAACCTCGAAAATCAGCCCTGGCTACTTTCAGGATTAATGGCTAACCCCACAAACCAACACAATACTTTTTAGTGTGCTTTGTTCTTACCCACACGCTTTCTGGGAAATTTCCCAAAAGGTCACCCTTCCCATAACTAGTTCAAGCCAAACACACTTAACTGTGAAGTTTTTACGTAATAGGCTGTCGAAAACTAGATGCATTTTGTTGGTATAAGTAGTATCGATTAACTTCTTTAAGTCATCCTTAACTGTGTAGTTTCATACTTGCATAGTCTCTGAATTCCTCTCATTCTGATGTGATTCAATTAGGGTGTTACAATGTACACCCGCACTGGACCCATGTTGGAAAAGGGTCCCAAAAAAAATTCCAACTTTGATATTTTCAAAGGAAAAACTACATGTGTAACCTTTTGTTTCTCCAACTTATCCTATTCAACTCTCCATTAATAACTTAATCTCATTCCAACTTTCCAACTATTTGAAGATTCAAATTTTATTAAAACATTAAAATAATATCACTCTTTTCTAGGTCTATGCCTTTGTGGTAGCAACATGATTTTTCCCCCGGCAACAAAATTGGATAATATGGAAGCCAAAGAAAAAAAGTGATACTGACACTTTTTTAGATAAATACAAATACAAAAGAAGCTAATCTAGTTTGTAGCTGTTGAAGTTGGTACTAGATAAATTAGAAACCTTATTTTCATAAAACAAGAAATAATTCATTACTTACTTTAAAAATTAATAACAAAAGTGTGGTGGTAATACTATGATAAAATTAAGAATGTTAGTATTCAATTTAATAAGTTTTACTTATAGGGATAAAATTAAGAATGTATCACACATGTAGGACCAAAATATGTTTTAAACCAAATTACTTTATAGCATTCAATTGTTGCCCAAGTTTTTTTTTAATATATGCAAATACAATAAATTAGACAGGAGTGATATTGATATAGTTTCTAATATATTTTTTGACCCACTTTTTATCATTAGTTATTTTCATTTAAAATTATCAAATTATAATTAAGTAGAAATTTATTAAATAAGGAGTAATACTTACACAAATTTGTCACTTTTAATATTGTGATTCTTAATAAATGTTAGTGATTAATAAAAAATATATATTTAACAAGTATCTTGCTAATATGTATCTAAAATATAAAGTTAAATGACACTTGCCCTTATCCTAATTTTCTAATAAAAATGCAACCTAGTAAGTTGTTATTTTTGCTAGAGAAAATTGTTGTTAAATGAAAAGACATTTATGTCTTAAAGATGAATCATGATTCCTAATTATTTTGGTTAAATGTAAATAAATACAAATAATAAAAGTTACATTTGATATGCTATCATATCATAGTTTGTCTCCATGCGTTTGATGTTTTAGACGATACACTTATAAAATGATTTGATATAACATTTAAGTAGTGTATTTAAGACCTTAATTTAATACTCTATATTTGAGATTCTTTCATATAGAAAACATTCTCCTAAAATATGTCAAAATCTTATAAAGAATAAAAGAAGTCCACAATTTAGAAGATGTTGATTCTCATCAAAAGACGTGTCATATTGTTACAGACTTGCTATAATGAAATAAGTGACTTTCTTGCTGAAGTACAAGACACATTATCCTATCAACATGAGCTTTGCATGGAGAAAAGACGTGCATTTAATGTAAGCATTAAATGCTTTAACAGACTCGAGACCTTATACAAAGAATGAAAAATTCAATCGTTGAGAAACAATGGATACTTGGAGATGAAGACGATATATAAAATAAGTTTTGAAAAAATAAGACACGAATCATCTAGGTGAATCATTCTTTCATTATTTCTTGTAAAACTTTTTGTGAATTCTTGTAAAGATACAAAACTTTCAAAACCCTTTGTATATCTTGAGAGAAAATACTAAAAGTGTTAAGTAATATATTCGTCTTTTAGAAAATCATACTCTAGTTGGTAAGCAATCTTCCAACAAATCATGTTGATTTATTTAGAGCTAACAGTAACTTGATAGAATAAAAAATACTGAATTTAAGTCAAGTTTGGGGTAGAATTTATAAGTGTAAGAGTTAGAAATAATAATAAATAATACTTGTAACTTTGATAAGTTAGTAGAGACTTGGTGGTTATCAAGAACTTGACGTAGTCTTATGATTAAGCCAAATCATTATAAATTCTTTATGTGCTTTCTTATTTATTTAATTGACAAAAGGATTTTGAATTTGTTGTTAGAGCTTTCAAAGAAAACTATTTTTCTCATCTTCTGATCTTTTATATTTCTTAGACAATATATAAATGTGTTCTATAGTCTTAAAAAAAGTTTTAAATTTTCTAAAAACATAATTTAACTCCGCCTTTTTATATTATTTGCTTCTACAACTATACAACTTTAATTATTAGAGTTAAGTTATTTAAAGTCTGATCTTTGTCAATGGAGAAATGTTACTAAGATACTTTTTAATACACTCTTTTAATATGTTTTCTATTATTACTTCGAAATTTATCTAAAAATATAATTTTTTTATATGTTTCACTTGTAATTTTATAGTGTTTAAAATAAATTTTTGTCAATAATATCGAAATGTGTTGCCGGACCAATGGGATCTAACTTAATTGATAAAATTATCTTCCAACATTGTTTTTATTTTTACCGTTAAAAAAAATTGGATCAGTACAATTTATATAAATATAAATAATTTACACTTTTTCTTAAACTTTTTCTTTAATTCACACATACATCTATAAGTAGAAAAATGACCGCGTGTATGACACAAGAATAAAATTTTAAGAACTGAAGCCATAAAGGACTAAACATTTAAACCATTAAATTAGCTAGTCTCACAGTGGGACTAGGACATTGGAAGAAATGGGAATTACTGACTAAACACACTAAATACTTGACGTAAATACCCCATGTCACACAGAGAAAACATAACTTTTGATTAAGAAATGAAATGATACATATTTTTCTTTTTTGGTATAGAAATGAAATGATATTGGCTTGATTTGCAAGCCAAGTATGCTAATCAAAGGCAGAAATAAATGCTTCAAAGATACAGCACTTGGCTTCAAAGTATCAAATATTTCCCATCACACTAATCACAATCGTCCCAGTAGGCACTACCCTATGATTCATATTATATATCTGTATTAAAAATACACATTATGTGACCCTACATCATTATTGTTCTACAGATTGTTCCACCCACTATACCTTACAATTTATTGTATGTGACGGGATAGCAATGGCCTGGCAGAAGCATAACGAAACAAAACAAATATTTAAAATGGGTTGATACAAGTCATAATAAATTATATTTTTAACAAAGTAATTTTAAAGTTTAAATTTTAATTTTTGATATAAAATAAATTATGTTAAAAAAAATCCTCATATTATCTGTGTTTATGATATTTAATAGGGATTGGTTATTATTTTTTCCCATTAATATTTCATACTAATTTAATACCGTAATAAGAAAAAAAAATGAAACAACAAAGATGATTAATTTATGCTTTCCTATTAAAATATTTTTACTACAACAGTTCCATGACCCACCAATAATCTACATATACCTCGTACAGTGGATGGCACTGGATGCAATGGCGTGGTTATTACTCTCTTTTTAACCATCATAGCATTGTTGATATTGGGTGATATATTTATGACGTCTATGCAACATAATTATGGAGCCTATAAACAATAGAGTTTCTGTTTAATCCTATAAATACCATTGATTATTATTATTATACGGATATTTTAATGATATTTTTGTCATGAAAATAAAATGTGAGACTATCCATATAATATTTGAGGGTTTTAAAAGATAAGATTCACTTTAATAAATATTATATATTCTCATGAAAACTAAAAATATTTGGAAGACTAAAGTGAAGATGTTTATGGACGACAAATGAATTAGAACTTTAGAAGTACTAGATGAAAAGTTGTAAATATTATGATGTGGGAGATCTAGATGAATCTAGCTCCATGTGCTTTAGTAATTTCTGGAAGAAAAAAATGGAAGTGAGTGTATAAATAAGTATTTTACTACTCCACCTACCTCAAATTTGCATATATAGTTTAATGCATATATCTAAAAGTAAATACAATATGATATATACAGTGAAAGAGTTTAACTCAATTCATTAAATAAAATATATGTGTATATATGTTAATAAAATAATTTAATTGAATTGGTTAAGTAAAATATACATGTGTTGTAAATTTTGGTTCTTATTTTTGCTTTTAAGAATTAAAAAATACAAGTTTACAAGCTTCATATTTCTCATTGAAAACCCTTAATTTAATTCTTAAATTGGTGGTCTTATATTACCTATTATGAGTTTAATTTATATATGTTAGTATAAAATATTCAAGTTTAATTTTTATACATGGTTAATATAAATTTTTGAATTAGTATATAAAGGAATAGAAAAAAAATATCGAGAGAATTTTGACAAAATTTTAGGAGTGTTAATATAATTTAGTAGAATGTTAGCAATATTTTTTTTTCACATACTTTTTAAAAATTGATTAAAATTTATTAAAAATGATCTACTTTAGTAGATTTTACTTTTTATTTATTTAATATAAATAAAAAATAAAACTTACAAAAAAATAATAATTTTTGATAAATTTTAATCAATAAAAAATTAAAAAAGAGAGTTTTAGATAGTGCTGCTATGATTACTATTTTTATGATCGTATGTGTATTTGACGAGTCGACTACGGACAGAGCGAGGACGCGGAGACGCACGTCGTGAAGAAGTGAAAGCGAAGAAATAGGCGTCAGAACTTCACTGAAAGAGAAAATAAAAGAAAAACGGCGGATATGTCTTTTAAATAAAAATAAAAATTTATTTATAATGAGAAAGGAAGGTAAACACTAACAATAATATCCGCGCTGAAACTGCACTTCCAATCTTGCATTGCAGAATTCATATTCAATTCCCACGAACAACCCATTCTCAGCTCAGATCTGACACACTCCCATTTCTTCAACGCTTCTCTCTCTCTCTCTCTCTATCTGCTGCGACTGTGAGCTTCTCTCTCTCTCTCTCTCTCTCTCTCTCTTGCTTTGAATTTGGTTCTGTGGAAAGAATTGCTTCTGCTTTTCCTTGTGCTGTTTTGCTCGCAATATCTGATTTGGTGATATTTTATGTTATTTATTTTAGTTACATTTGCTGCTTTTGGTTATTCTGCTGCTGAGCTCATCACCGCTAAAAATGGAATTAGGTTTTAGCTCTCTCTTATAACTTACTTAAACTGCAAAATTCGTGCTTACAACTCGCCAATTTCACTTGACTAAGGCGTCGTGTGTGCTCATAAATTGATTATGTTGATTGTGAGCTCATTCTTTCGTTGTTTAATTTATATATCACATGTTTTGGAAGTTGGAACGGAGCTCATAATGTTGTATTTTTGTTTTTGTTTTTTGGATTTTAGGTTTACAGTTTAGAATATTTGTTAGAGGCTCTTTTTATGGTAATCAAATTGGACTTGGAGGGACTTTTACTTGAAATAAAAATTGAAATATAATGGAATTATGATTGTGGAGTTTGAGAAGCTTAGGAGATTAGTTGGTGGTTAATTTATGCATGAGCTTGAATTTTGGAAAACTTGATATGCAGACGGCTTATTAGTTCATGGCAAAGTCAAGGCAGAAGTTTTCAAACCAGGATTCTTCGTTGTCGCCTACTGCTGCAAGATCAAGGGAGTGGGATGGACCATCTAGATGGACTGATTACCTTGGGCCGGAAATGGCTTCTCCGTTGTCGTCTAGTAGCTCCAGGAATATCTATCATGATGGGCAGTCTCAGGGCACGACGCCGGCCCAATCGCACAAGGGTATCAACATGCAGTGGGTTGTCCAACTCACTGAGGTTGCCGAAGGTCTTATGGCTAAGATGTATAGGTTAAACCAACTTTTGGATTATCCAGATCCCATCAACCATGTATTTTCAGAAGGGTTTTGGAAAGCTGGTGTGTTCCCCAACCATCCCAGAATCTGCGTGTTGCTCTCTAAGAAATTTCCGGAACACTTCAGCAAATTGCAACTTGAACGTGTAAGAAGTGAAAAGTGATGTCTGATATGCTTTACATTTTGAATGTTGTTTATGGCCTTCGCAAATTTCATCATTTGGCAAGAAAATGGATGCAGATAGATAAGATTGCTTGGGATTCATTGCAAGATCATGCAGAGCTTCATTTACAGAGCCTGGAACCGTGGGTGCAGGTACTTTTTTGTTAAATTCTTTTACTGGTTTTTCCGTGTGTTTCCCACTGATAACCCTTAAGCAATTGACCAAAGGTTTTCACATTCCAGTTGCATGCCCTCTCATTAGACAAAATCTTACACATCCCTTCACCCAACAACTTAAGCTTTTAGGTTAGTTGATTCATGCACCTCACCTTACTTGACTTGCTGGATTAGTATGAGTTATTAAGACTTGCCAAATTCTACTTGTCAATATCTTTGTGTAATCAACTTATCTGCATGAGCCATGAGTAAATAAAAATCTGAAAATTTGTAATTTGCAATTCATTTCTAGATTTATTTATTTTTCTTTAGGAGGAAAGGTTGAAAATAGTGAAAGAGAAGGCTGAAGCTTGTTCTAAAGTCTAAACATGTAGTTTACACTTTACATTTTAAACCTATATAACACAGGGTACTGTAGCACACACAAACAATTAGCATTGAGACCAAGGGGAATAGTTTTACTCAATTGAACCATTATACTGTTGAAAGGACACCAAAAAACTTTAAATAAACTACCCATAGATACACCAAAAAACCAGTTAGAACTTATCCAAATAATTTTTCCCCTAGTGATAGTTGCTTTATTTATAACAAGATAAAAGGACAAAAAATTACTGCCAAGTGCTAACATCTATCCACGTTCTTCGTTTGAAGATTGTGATGTAATCCTATTGTTCTTGTTTCATGTAGCAATCCACCCCTATACTTTAGCTATTGTATGTTGGGTTTGGAATGCACTCTTTGTTTCCTTCACACTATGGTTAATTCTGCTGTTGATGATTGCAGCTACATATTGTTATTAATAAACTAAAATCTTCTTCCTATTTCAAAGTTCAAGCTTCTCTCTTGACTAGATTTATAGATGAATTCATTTATTAACATGCACACTCATTATTTCTTCATGAATAATTCTTACTGTGGTTTTGGCCCATGGTGGTTTCATGGGAGTTGCCATTGCCGATATGGAGCGAGATTTGACAACCTTGCTGCATTCTGAGTGTTATTGTTTCTGTGTCTTGTATTTTATGATAGTATAACTGTTCCTTCCCCTGTTGTAGTTCTCCCTTTCTTCTCTTTAATTTTACCTTTTTAATCCAAAAGAAAGTATGAATAGTTGTCATACATAACACTGAACTTGGTCCTTCTATTTATACTATTAATCTAGGTTAAGGTACTAGTGTAGTGCAATATGTACAAACCTAGCTTAATAAAAATCACAACTAACTAGTACCATATAAATAATATTTTTTAACTTAGAATACCCCAGTATTCTGACTGTTCAGGCTTCAAGTTACACAAACAAAGATTTGTAACTTTGGTGTTTTATGCATTAAGACATTTTACTTTGTTATTGATGAAGATAACATCAAAAGTTAATTGGGAAAAGGTCCATTTCACCTTTATGCTTTGCATTTTTTATTATATTTGACCGTTCAATGGTTTATGTCCTCTCACATTTCCCCTTTATATGCACATCATCAGTAAAATATAAGTTATATAAAATGAAGCTGTTTCTGCATTCTCCTGCTATCATTGACCTTAATGAGATAGATTATTGGTTTCATTCATAATTTATGATTTTGATCAATAAATATCTTTGTTGGTGTCATTTATGTCAATTAGAACTTGCTTGTTTATTTCATGACTTTTAGATTTTCAATTCATGTTACCTGAACTCGTACAGTAATGATTCATTTGTGTGTGCAGCTACTTCTTGACTTGATGGTGTTTCGTGAACAAGCTCTGCGACTTATATTGGATCTAAGTAGTACAGTAATTACCTTGTTGGTGAGTCTGAATATTGTTACAAGAATCTAGCCCTTTCTTCATTTGAGTTTTGACTCTTGAGTCCAGAAGCTTTCATCATTGACGAATAACTATGCTAGTAAGACAAAAAAAGTAGGGAGTCTCACAAATTTTCCTAAAAAATTGTTCAACTCTTATGAAAGCTTCTGAAATTCACTGTCATGCATCAAATATAGAAATCATCACTCCAGTGAAATGGTTTAAAATTTTTAATAGATGTCCTAACATTGGAAATAAACTAATAAGTAATTAGTTAATAATTTGTGCATATCTCAAATAACTTGGCAGTGTTTTGCAGCCCCATCAGAATTCTCTTATACTACATGCATTTATGGATCTATTCTGTTCCTTTGTGCGGGTTAACCTTTTCTCTGAAAAGGCAAGTTAATTTTCCCTCTATTTTTCTTGACCTTTTTTTTTTACTTATGAAAAGCTTTGATGTTTTCGAAATGATTTTTCTGGTCAACTATATATGAGTGTAATTATTTCTAAACCAATCTGCTCATAACAGATGCCAAGGAAAATGTTGCTACAGACCTATAACTTTCTACATGCAATGTCAAGAAATGAGCGGGATTGTGACTTTTATCATCGGTAGGATATTTTGATAAGTTTTCTTGAATTGTTGTCTATTTCTTGTAAACAATAATTGATAGGTATGCATCTGTACATACACATACGGACATAGCATGTTGTATAATCTAGCTTTAAGAAAAAAGATTCTTTTTGTCCAAAAAACTTTCCATTAAGAGAGTTGCATAAAAAAATGTCTCAAACAAATTCTGAGGGCCATTTTGCATATACAATTATGCATACTTGGCTTGTGTTAGTGGTGATGGGAGGGATGGATTGGAGATTCTAGTAAACTCTGGGCTTATACTCCCTGTACTGGTCACATTGTGATGTGTTGCGGGGCTTTTAAACACGAGCAACAGAACATAGAAAAACTGCAAGACATATGAAGAAACTTAGATGTTTGAAAATCTACAAAAACTAGTTAGCTATAAATAAACATATGTGTGGGAATTTGTTTCTCTTGGTCAGAACTAAGTGCATGATCCTCACTTCCTCTTTTCTTCCAATTTGGGGGCTTCCCATGGGTCTTCCAACAAGTTTCACTTGTATGCCATGGGTATTTGCAATGTTCACACCATGGTCTATCAGATCAGATCTCCTGCTGTCTTCCCCTCCTTGGTTTGTAGTATTGAGAGCAGAACCTTCCACTTCTAAAACAGGGGCTGACTTCCTAATTTTTCTACTCTAGGTTAATCATATAGCGCAATCCAAAATACAACTCCCATCTATAATCAGGCCATTGTACAATAAAAAAATCATGAACTAGTCAAAATTGAAGGATTGGACTACAAAATTAATCCCTAAGGGATGGAATTGACGAAGAATAATAAAAAATGGATTTTACACTAGCTTTGATATGAAATTCTTTTAATTTAGTTTTTCCCTAACCATTGTCACCTTTATTTTTTAGCAGATAAATGTTCCTTGTTTTAGTTCTTATATGTTTCTTTCTCTACTTTACAGTTTGGTTCAGTTCATTGACTCTTATGATCCACCACTGAAAGGCTTACAGGAAGACCTAAATTTTGTGAGCCCTCGTATTGGAGAGGTTAATCTCATCCTTTCCTGTATCAATATTATATAAACAATTGCCAAGTACATATGGTAACTAATTCATGATTCCGTCTTTTCATGATTAAGTTCAATTTATTTTTATTAGCCTTTCTACTTTTTAGGAGCAGCATTAGTTGGTCTTAAATCTTGTGGAAGTGTGTGAAAGGTTTGCTTTTTATGGTGATGACTGAGTTTGTGATACTTTGGTGCATTTGCTTGAGATGGACAATACAATAATATTGAATAATTAAGTTATATCACCTGATCCCCTTCATTTGCTTTGGGATAGAAACTAAGTGTCGCTTTCTTTGTCATGTCTTGTATAGTAGGAAGTCATTCCTGTTCCTCCGCCTAAAATTGTCTTCCATTGCTTAAAAAATTGTCTTCCACAAAATTTTCTCTTAAATGTTATATAAATAAAGTCATTCCTCTTCCTCCGCCTTACTGCATAAGCCTCTAGGATAGTTGGTCATTTGACATGGTATTCAAGCCTCTTTGACCAAGTGGTCAGGTGTTGGATCGTTGCCTCCTCCGTTCTTTATAATTAAATTCAATTTCAGTACAAGATAAAGTTTTTCCATTCACTCTCTATGTTGCAAGATTGAAGGGCTCTTGTGTGGAGAGGCTTGTTATTGATAGATAAAAACCATGCTGAACCTCTACTGAACGGCTCAAGCTTTTAGAAGGTTTGGTCCTTAGCATTATATAATATTAAAATTTAACTAATCATTTCAGAAGAAGTCACATTGTTGGTATGACCTCCATCTTTTGGTTCCTTATAAGTGAAAATTGAGACCTAGAGAAGATTGCATATGGCATTTAGTTGTTGAATGTAAAATCTCAATATGCTTTCTGAACAGTATAGCTTCTGCTTCCAGATTTAGTATGATTTTCATACAGGATAAACTTATCCTGTTACTTGTAATCTTTTCAAGTGAATAAAATATGTTCTCTGTTGCTGTGAAAGAAGATTGAACATTTTAGATCTGTTTTTATACTACACATGATATTTTATTTATCTATTTTTATGCAAAGAATGAGTTTCTTAGTTAATCTCCTTTATGGGTGAGTTACTGTATTTGACAACTTGTTAATATATTGCTGTTGAGATATTGATAGATATTAACATATATTAGAGAAATTCTGATTTCATTGTTTTCCTAGATTCTTTCCTAGTTATGTGATTCACATATAAATATAGTACAGTTTGTATAACAACACAATTATTCACTTTCTCAAGTATTGTCATTGAGGTTTTGATATCTTTTTTCAGGTGTTGGAGGCTGTGGGTCCTATTATATTTCTATCAACAGACACAAGGAAACTTAGAAATGAGGGATTTTTAAGTCCATATCATCCTCGTTATCCAGACATACTCACAAATTCTGCTCATCCACTGGTAATGTTAATTTTTGTTTTTAACCATATTGATATAGACTTCTTAAATTGATAACTTATAATTACACTGAGGTTCTTTTCTCATTCAACTCTGCAGAGAGCACAAGATCTAGCAAATGTAACTGCATATCGAGAATGGGTGTTATTTGGGTATCTTGTCTGTCCTGATGAACTGCGTCGTGTCACTAGCATTGATATTGCTTTGGTATAGTTCATACTTTGTACCTGTAGTCATATACCTATGTTGTGAAGTTTCTATTTTACTTTGCAACATGTGGAGGGTACTGAAATTGTTTGGTTTTACTGGTGCAAAAACACAACCATGTTAATACAATTATTGAGATTTGAACTGGTGGTCTTTTAAACAAGAAAGCTTTAATACAATTTTTTATAGCTATTCTCTTAAAAGTTTAAACTGTAAAGAGATGTGCCCAACCATGTATGTTAATATTGGCAGTAGATGAAAATACGGAAAAAGGGCTCATCTGACCCATCTGTGGTCCTATTTCGTATGCATTTATATTCGCTTTATGAATGTAGTGAAGATACTGAAGTTTGAATAAAACAATATGGAGCTTTTTCTTGTCTTGGGTTTTACGCTGATATTTGAGATAGAAAGGTAGGTAGGAATCTTTTATAGAATGAAGAACAAAATCTCAGTTCTGTAATCAAAGTAAGTGCAGACTAAGGGTTACAAGAAAGTCAATCCCAGAGAAATTAGAGAGACTCTGGACTCTCCTAACTGTCTAACAATTCTCAGCCTCCAAAGACCCTTAATTCTCCCACCCTCCCGGTACATATAGTAAACCTCTTAACTAATTATAACAAATGCTCCTAATTAACTTCAACTAACCTCTGTTTACATTTGCTCTTGGTTATCTTCTGGTCCATTCCTTCCCTTCCTAAAATAGACCTGTTTTATTTTAGGTCTTCTAACAATACTCCACACCAAAACTTTCACCTTGTCTCAGTGAAAATCAGGAAAAGCAGATTGCAAGGTAGTGAGAAGCTCCCAAGCATTCTCACAGTCTGGTAACCTTTTTGATTTGACTAGCAATTACATTGCACCTGCAGCATTGTATTGCAATTGTAGAAGCTTCTGGGTTACACTTGTAGTTCCCTGTCCTCAGATCACTCAGCTGGTAATGGCTGAGGTTGTGCAGCTGTTGACACAGCCTTCTTTAAAAGGCATACATGAAAAACAAGGTGCACGCATATGTGGTCAGGCAATTGCAGAAGGATACTTGATAAGAATGGTATAGAATAATTCAGCTTGGCTTTATCAGATAATATAGATGTAATATTATTTAAGTGTTAAGTCAAGTTCTTGGGTAAGCCATACAGGGGGTTGAGGTATAACTTTTATTTCAGATAAAAATGATACTCTTTCCTTACTAATAGTCATCCAAATGTTGTTATAATTACAGTAAGATTTTATATTGATATTATGTGGATTATAGTTATACTAAGTTTACTTCCTTAATTCTGTTTGGTCTTGGTATTTCAGGTTGTACTGAAGGAAAATTTAGTGCTCACATTATTCAGAGATGAGGTAATTTTTGCCTATTGGCTTTGAAACAATGTCTTTAACTACAGTAGTTGACAATTTTGTAATAATCATTACGCAGTACATACTACTGCACGAGGATTACCAGTCATACGTTCTTCCTCGAATATTAGAATCCAAGAGGATGGCAAAATCTGGGCGTACAAAGCAAAAAGAGGCAGATTTGGAGTATAATGTTGCAAAACAGGTTGAGAAAATGATAAGGTACATATGGAATTCCTTTTAAACATATTTTTGTGTCAGAGGGAATGAGAGAGGCCAAGATAGTGAAATCTTGTAAGTTGTCCATGATTATTCCAGGTTGCTATTTTCAGTGATTTGGTGACTGAATTCTCTAAATTGTCTTGGAATAATAATGAAACCAGTTATGCATTCTAAACTTAGAAGACTGAAACAAAAACAATGTAAACAAAGGCTTAGTACTTTTGAATTCTTGTCCAGTTATTGGACATGCCTTGATTATTTGATGCACTTTCTTAAAATTAAATACTCCCTCTGGTCCTTTGTATAAGAAACAATTGAGTCCATTTTTTTGGTCTTAATTATAAGAAACATGGACCCACTTTCAAATGTATTAATTGCTATCTTCATTCTATACCCTTTCTTTACTGTGAAATCTATTAGTGAGATGCCCACTTATTCTCCATGTAAGTGATTTCATTTATTGACCTATTAGCAATATAAAATTCATTGGTGGAAAAAATTATCCCTTGAATTATGTGTAGTGTCATTAAATATTACCACTACTTAAATCATTTAATTTTATAAGTATTTTTGAATAAAATTTAAATTTCTGGCATTATTAATTTCAATTAACTAAACTACCTTTGTTGGTCTTGATGAATTAGTTTAGTTGTTTGCTTCTTATATAAAGGACTGGAGGGAGTATAATAGAAGGGATATAGCAAATTTTGTGGTATCACTAAAGTCTTTTTACCCATTTGATAAGCCATGCATAAGAATTTAATGAAGTGTACCATTTTTCAGTTCTTAGAATGCTTATTTTATTAAGGTTAGAATTAGGTAAGTTTAAGATTTGACCCTTAGATATTTTATTTTATGGGGTTCAATGGTTTTCTTAGCCTCTTTATAGAGTTTGCATATACTTTTATTTTCTGGGGGAAATTGCCGGGGTTGGGCATGAAGTGGTTCACTTCAAAAAACTTAACTGAATGATGGCCTTCTGAATCCAAGGAGGCAACAATAAAGAATAAAATATTATTTTCTTTATCTGAAGGTAAACATTCTGTTTTGTTATTTGTTACATGAAATTACTCTTGCAACTTTTCTTCTTTTTTATGTTGATATTTGTTACTCTTTTCTGGGGTTTGTTTTCTTTTGTTATTTTTTTTAAGGATGATTCATCCATACTATTACAATTGGCAGTGCTAATCACAAAACTGATTGACTTTTTCAGTGAAGTGCATGAGCAAGCAATATTATCTTGTGATGCCATACATCGTGAAAGGAGAATTTTATTGAAACAAGAGATTGGGAGAATGGTGCTGTTTTTTACTGATCAGCCCAGTCTGTTGGCCCCTAACATTCAGGTGTCTTTCTTTTGGCATTTGGAAGCATGAAAAAAATTGTGTCTCTGACATTTGTTACTGAAACTTTTAGTATTGTTTTGCTTATAAATATTCTTGATTCACTTATACACAAGAACATATTATTACCTCTCCTTTTGTTGTTTCATATCATTAAGAGACTAGAAATCTTTATAAAATTACAAGAAATAGAAAAATATTTTTAGAATTCTAGTTACTCAACCAAATAATAATGTTCAAAGAGGGGTTAATGTGTAACCACTTAATAACTTAATTAACCAAGTGGATAATTGTTCCTAAAAGGTTCTACAAATAATTTTATTTGTATAATTTTCAGATTTTTTTTCAAAGATACTTGATATGATGCTTATGTGGTTTCTATTTGAAATTTGCTGCTAAAACTTTCGTTTATAGTCTGATGATGGTGACAGTTCTTCTGTTCATACCTGATCATTGTTAATGCCTTTTGGATTTGATGCTCCTAAGGGGAACTTGGGGGCAAAAGTTAGCATCCCTATTATTTAATCAATACAATGAAGTCCATTACTCTTGTATATTGTTAGGCATAGTGTGTTGAAGTTCCACATTACCTGTGATGAGAAGCTTAAATAAACAAAAATGCTAGCTCAAATCAAAATGACCTGTCCTCTCTTTCCTATAAACATTTTGGCAGTGATTGGTGAATCATAGAGTGCACATACTTACTCAATTTGTACTTGAAAAAGGATAATAATCTGCATATATCTTATGAAGAAATACGTATATGCTAAATACTATATAAAAATGATATTAAATTCACCAAAAAAAAAGTTGATATTCCTTATTCTTAATGAAGCTGTATAAGAGCTTAGCAGCCTAAAGTTATACTCAACCTTATCAATTTAATAACTGAACTGAACAAAACTGATCCCAAATAGTTTGTGACTGTTCTGTTTATATTCAGTACACCTTTTACTGGTTAACATGCTTATGTAGATACTTAGAAGTTAGTGTTACTGTTAGGCTGTTAGCATGTTAAGCTAAGTAGGCTTCATATACATTTCTAGACTTATCTTCTCTTCTGTGGACTCAGTGTGGTATGTCAATTCAAATTAATTTGAGCATAGTACTATACTTGTTTTTAGCTTTATAATTAGTTATTTAATTTTCTTTTTAGAATTTCGTGTATCTTCACCTTTTTAAAATAATTCGTTTGAGAGGATTTAATCTTTGTTGCAGATGGTGTTTTCTGCCTTGGCTTTAGCCCAATGTGAAGTGATATGGTATTTCCAACATGTAGGAATTGCATCATCAAGATCTAAAACTACTCGAGTGGTACCAGTGGACATAGTAAGCTTTTATTTATTATTCTTTAATTGCCTTTTTTGATCAAACTAGTGCTCTTTTCTAAGCAAATTACAAAATTAGGGCTTTCTAAAACTATTAGAATTGGACTTAGTTTAACTCAACCCCAAAAACTAACATAAGGGGTGAGTATTGCCCCAACCTTATGAGGACTATTTTGGCCATCTTTTTGGCTGGTGTGGGACACATTAAATGATTAAATACACTCCTCTTGTCCATGACCAGATTGTGGAAATCTAGAATATGAAGTTTTCTGGGTTGGACATATGTGGGTGGCCAACATCAAGACTCATACCAAATTAGAAATGAATTGGCCTGACACTTGAAAACTTGAATTATGAGGAAAAGTGAATATCATTTTTTACAATTTTATAATGTTAGGGTACAATTATACTGCCTTAAAAATAAATTCTATCCGTAGTAATTCTAGACTACAAATATAGACATATAGGAAATACGGAAGCAATAAGAATTAAACCTAATTGGAAGAACTAAGGAAACTAAATCTATACAAATAAGGGAAAAATATTGAATTATAACACTTATTCTCAAGCTGGTGAATGGATATTTATTAATTCTCAACTCAACATATACATAAGATCTTGGAAGTGCTATGTGGGAAGTCTTTTGGACTTTTGGTCAATACATTTGCCAACTAAAGCCAAAGGGACATATGTAGTAGTCCCTATGAGAATAGTGTCTAATTTTTCCTTGATGAAATGCTAGCCTATTACCCTATTACAATATATTTTGTCCCATCATGTTGAGTTGGATTGTATGCTATATTGATGGTAGACTTATCGTCACAAAAGAGCTTCATACTTAATCTTGAGATCAAGTATAATTTTCATCCATAATAGTTAACAAATCCCTTGATCCATAATACGGAATTCTACCTTTGCATTAGACCTTACAACCATATTTTGCTTTTCACTCTTCCATGTTACCAAGTTACCACCCAAAAACATACAATACCCTCTGGTAGATCTCTTATCAACAGCAAACCCTACAGAGTCTGCATCTGTGTATACTTCATGGACAATTTTCCCAGCTTTTCAAATAATAGTCCTTGTGTGCTTTGAAAGGGAGGAGAAGGGGAAAATATTCACATTTGATATAGGGACTGTATCATGTGAAAAAAAAATGTCATCTAGTAGTAGTAGACGTGCTGATGAATGGTTTGAAAAATGCCCTAATTTGATAACCAGTTTGATAAAGGGCTGTCGTTGGGTGAAAAACTCTTATTACATGTTCTCTAATTTTCTTTAACCATATAGTTTGAATCTATTGATAAGGTGGTTGACTTAAAATTTCATGATCATGTTTTCAGGATCCAAATGACCCAACAATTGGATTTCTGTTAGATGGAATGGATCATTTATGTTGCTTGGTACGCAAATACATTGCAGGTTAGATTAGCTTTATGTATACTAATTTATCCTATAGTTAGGGAATAGGATACTACCTCTGGTCATTGTATAAGAAACAACAAGGTGTATTTTTTGGTCCTAATTATTATAAACATAGACTCATTTTCAAATGTATTAATTGCTAATTTTCTTTTATACCCTTAATTTATTATGAAATCTATTAAATATGACACTCCCTCATTCCCCATGCAAATAGATGCGTTCATTAGCCTATTAACAATATAAACCATACTCATTGGTTGTTTGGTTGTAAATTTATCCCTTGTATTGCAAGTAATGTCATTAAATATAACCACTCACTTAAACAATTTAATTCTATGGGTATTTCTAGAATAAAATTTAAATTTAAGATATTATTAATTAAAAGGATAAAATATGTTTGGGGTCCCTCTAAAATTTGAAAAGTATTAATTTCATCCTCATAAAATTTTTCGTATTAATTTGGTCCCTGTAAAAATAAAACATATTTTTGTTGGTCTTCAGTGGTAACTTCATTAGACGGTAATCTAAAGTGGCTAACAAACTTACTTGTGTAATTTGATTACAAATGAATTAAACAATTTGTGGCGGTTAAAACCCCTAAAATGAATTAAACAGTTTCTGGAGGCTAAACACCCCCCAAAATTGTAAATTTTTGATTCCTTCCTGGGCTATTTTCTCGCACTTTCTGATGAGATTAGGGGGGAAGATGGAGCAATAATGGATTCTGGTGTTTGAAGGTAGAAAGAGAAAGTAATTAAGTTCGTTGGCCACGTTAGGGAACCGTCTAACGGGGAGTTTCCACTGAAGACCAGCAAAAATGTTTTATTTTTACAGAGACCAAATTAATACAGAAAATTTTGAGGATGAAATTAATATTTTTCAAATTTTACGGGACCCCAAACATATTTACCCTTAATTAAAATTTACTAAACTATTTTCATTGGTCTTTATGAATTAGTTATTTGTTTCTTATATTAAGGACCAAATGTAGTATTAAACAAGTGTTTTTCATTATCATCAAAGAATGTTAAAATACTTTGAAAAAAATTATGCATTTAACATTTAAACTGCTATATGCATTTAAATTTCTATATTCCACATTTGTTAAATTGAAAAAGTTGACTTGTTTGTCTTAGAATTGGAGATTTAGGGCCTAACTCATTCTTTATCTTTAAACTAAAGTTCTATAATAGGAGAACTCTCATATTCATGGAAACTGCAGTACCTGTACATATCTCTGCATATTGAAAAATTGTAAAAAGATTATTGTTATTTTGTGTTTGTGGAGCCTTCGGCTAGTAGTCAAGAGTCATTATTTCTAGATGATGGAGTTGGGATAAATCTCTGGTATTGGAGCTGTGGAATGTGAGAAAGATATGGAATTTGGTGAAAATAACATCCTAAGAGCTTGACTGTTACTAATATATGATCCCTGCTTTGAATTAATAAATGATCCCCACTTCAAATTAAAAAATGGTTTATTTTTTATTCTGATTTTAGTTCATACTTTACGTGCAAGATTCAGTTGCTGCATTAACATTTCTTTTCCCTTTATTTTTTTTTTTGCATGGGTGTTTTGGTTGTTAAATGTTGTTTCATTTGATTTGAGTGCAGCAATTCGAGGTTACTCATTGTCATATCTTTCATCCTGTGCTGGAAGAATCCGTTTTTTACTAGGAACCCCTGGAATGGTGGCTCTTGATATTGAGGCTAGCTTGAAAGGACTTCTTCAGCAGATTGTTCACCACCTTGAAAACTTGCCAAAACCACAGGGTGAAAATATATCTGCTATCACTTGCGATATGTCGGTATGTGGGACATCAGAGTAGGATTACAGTTCATTATAATCCTTGATTTAAATATACTTGCATTGACATTCTTAGAATTGGGTTTGGACCTAACTCAATCCCATAAGCTAACTCATAGGGTGAGGGTTGTCTCTCACTTATATATTCTATCTTAGCCTTATCTCTAGCCGATGTGGGACTTGGGTTTTTTCCAATAGACATAATAACCATAACCAAGTTGCCACTTGCCACCTTTGTGTAGAATTTGTTTCATTCAATATAACTTGTGAACATCATTTGCTTATTAATGAAGTCATTGGTATGGTAAAGAAGAAAAAAGTTAAAAGTCATGCTAGCGTGCTAATGCATGCAAAGGTTGTAAGTTTGTGTAGCTCTTAGTGTCAGAACCTTAATTTATAGTTTTTCTTTCTGTCATTTTTTCTTTGTTCTTTTCTAGTTATAGACAACCTAATCTTTTAGCACACTTAACACTTACTAATACTATTTTCAGGATTTTCGAAAGGATTGGCTATCAATTTTATTGATAGTCACGTCTTCACGTTCATCTATAAACATTAGGCACTTGGAGAAAGCTACAGTTTCCACTGGCAAAGAAGGATTATTATCAGAAGGGAATGCTGCTTACAATTGGTCCAGGTTTTTATTCGCAATTTTGTTTTGTTTACCTATGCTATTCTGATATTTAATCCCCTTTCTCTACCCCCCAACACACAAACCCCCCATTTATAAAAAGTATATATATAAAAAAGATTTACGATGGTATAGTCAAAATCATGATCTTTTGCATAAGATTGTATGATTTTACAATCTCAAGTGTTGGTTGTGCTGCAATCACGACCTCAATCAGAATTGCAATTTGGGACATCGCCGTGTAAGAGGGTTGGATTGAGCAATGTCACTGCACCTAACAAATCTGTGTTGATGTTCTGACCTGTGACCCATAATGCTGCACTCCTGAAAACCCTAACTCAGCCAAACCTTACCTCATTTTGTGCCATTCTTCTTCACACCTGAAACACCTATCACTGGACTGCTGTCCAGTTCCTCGTCTCCTCCATCAGTCTTCATCTCTTCCATTGCTCCTCATCTTCTGCACCTTTGTTTGCTGGGTGGTTGGTTTTCCGTTTCTCCTCTTCTCTTCTGTGCATATGCTTTGGTAGCTGCTGGGTTCTCTATTTTCCACTTCTCTTCTGTGTCTGTATCACTGGGTATAGGAAAGGGAAAGCCTAACTGTCCTGTAATAGTCTGATTCGAAGCTGCTGAACAGAACTGAAAATGTCTTCAAACCCAATCTCTGCCGCTTAGATTATACTATATTTCTGGCGTTCAAGTTTTATATCTTGGCACTTGTTAAGAACTTGGTATTTGGTATTTTCTTATGTTTAAGTTGTTATGTGTGACTTACGATTTGTTAATAATGAAATTCTTATGGATTTTTAAGTTTAATTAAATCTTTATATGAATTTCATAGGATCTTATGATTTGTGTTATGAACCTGCAATTTATGATCTTAACTCTCACCAATTCTAAGTATAATCTCAATTTTGGCCTTTATCAATCTATTTCCTAGTTTGGGGAACAATTGATTTATCTTCAGACCTTTTAGACAGACAAATGAACTTATCAATAGTTTATAAATATTTATGCAGATGGACTTAATTTTGTACTACGAATTAGTATATTCAATTGAGGAGCAAAACGCTAGATCTTTTTGCTGGAGATTTCTTGCTGTCTGCCCTATGTTTCTTTGGCTTTTAGTAACCCACATATTCATAGGGACTGATCCCTGCCCTTTTGTTGTACTAGGAGGATATCTTGATCTTCTGTCTTGTACTCTCTTCTCTTCTATAAAATGCTTTTATAATTTTTATATTACTACTAGTTGGGGTGTTCAACGGGCGGGTTCGGGCGGATTTCGGTTTAAAATATCCAATCCACACAAACTGAACCATCTAATATCTTGGCCCATCTCCGACCGCACTTTCCATTGGATAAGGTGGGTTACAGGTTTGCAGGTCATGGGTCGAAACGGGTGGATTGAATCGATTTCAACATCTATTTGCACTCGTATTCTATGCTTCAAATGTCATCTTCCTTGCAAAAGATCGTACTGGTTCAAGTCGGCATTAAGAGTTCCTTATGTATGTGGCCGGACTCATCATCGTTGGTGGTGCGAATTTTAGCACCTAAACTCTTACAGAAAACAAAAAGAAGAAAGGTGAAAGATTGAGAAAGAGAGATACACGCCCACGTTAAAACAACCTTGTAGAACTGAAAGAGAGTGAGAGAAGATATTGAGATTGAGATGAGAAGAAGTTGAAGTGGTAGGTAGCTGTAGCAAAAAGAAGAGGAAAGTGAATGGTGAAAAAAGAAAGTAGGAAACCGAGCGTGGAGTAAGTGTGTAGCTGTGGGTAGCAATTATCACTCATGTCTGGGAGAGGAAAAAAGCTGAAGCGTTACTTTGAGATGTGACTTTATGTCATTATGAAACTTTTCAGCTTTGTAAGTTATAATAATAATAATATTTTAAGTTTTGAATGAAGCATAGAAGCAAAACCAGCATGTTATTAAGTAAATTCGGTCGGGTACGGGTATCGATGGTTTTTTTTTTCCGAATTTGCACCCACCCGTGGTTAACCATGTGAAACCGAATTTTCTGCTTTTTTAAACCGAGGACCTGAAACTGACCATCCAACAACTGATTTTTTCATGCGGTTTTAACGGGTTTCGGGCGAGTAACGGTTCCTTGCTCACCCCTCTACTAGAGGGCCTTCGTATATTTTTGGATTATGGCTTGTATTATGCAATTATTCATGTGCCACGTGTGTGTAAAAACATTTACCATAGTGTAACAGCTGAGTTAGAGCTTCCAGACATTTTTTCTCTCTAGTAAATAAAAAAAAATATGTAAAAAACTTGAAGAGATAATTATGGCGTAGTTGTTCTTTTTTTCTGCAGATGTGTAGATGAATTGGAATCTGTGCTTTCAAAGCATGGCAGTCTTAGGAGGCTGTATTTCTACCACCAACACCTCACAGCTGTTAGTGTCCATATTCCATCCCACCTAATTCATTTCTTCAATTTCTCTAGAATTATGCCTAGTTTATATGCTATTACTTTAACCTTAGGGTATGAAATTTGAAATTTACTAGTCACTTTAGTTTATTTTCCATTTTAACCCACACTATGTTCCTATTCCTATATAAGGTTTTTAGAAACACCATGTTTGGTCCAGAAGGGCGTCCTCAACATTGTTGTGCATGGCTTGGGATCGCTAGTAGTTTTCCAGAGTGTGCATCTTCAATTGTCCCAGAAGAGGTAAAAATAAATCCTTGCCAGCAGTTTATACTAGTCAAGTATTGACCAAAATTAGTAAAACACTAACTGCACATTTTGATGGAGGCATGGAGATACATTATGCTTCTTTTTTTATGGTGTTACTTTGTTGCTTTGTTTTGCTTACATGAAGACTTGATCTGCAAATTTTCAGGATGTTTACTGCAACGCAATCTTCCATTTTTGTTAATAATTTTGTTGAATGAAGATGAAGAAACTTGCTATTACAAAAATATAGAGTTAATAGTACTTATGTATCTGTTAAAATTCTATAAGGCTTCATACAACTTACCTAGATTTTTTTTTAAGTTAATTTCAATTTCAATGAGAAGGAATTCTCAAATGGTTTGTTTAAAGTTACATAGTCATTGTGGGTTCTGATGTCACTGCAAATCCAAACTTCTCTTATTACATAACTGGTCAAAACTCAAGTATAAATAATGGCATTTACCTTTGAAAATGAAACCTCATATTGACTTAACAGTCATGTAAACTTCAATTTCCTACTGCCTAATTGATCATTAGGTGTTATGTGTGATGGTAGCAATATGTGGAAAATGTAGAATATAGGTGTTCACTGTAAATTTTGCTGCAAGCAGGTTACAAAAATCGGCAGGGATGCTGTTCTTTATGTTGAATCTCTGATTGAATCTATCATGGGAGGATTGGAAGGATTAATAAATATCCTTGACTCTGAAGGAGGATTTGGTGCCCTAGAGAATCAGGTAAATACTTTTAGTTAACAAGTTGGCCCCATTTCAGAAAACTAACATTTTTATTTCATCAGCTTCTTCCAGAGCAAGCAGCTTCATATCTGAATCAGACATCAAGAGTTTCTATTCCATCATATAAATCTCCAAAAGGAACTGCCGGTTTTCCTTTACCTGGCCATGAGAGCTTTCCTGAAAATAATGGTTCTATCAAAATGTATGTCATAATAATTCCATCCTAAATATGTATTAGTAACCACATAATATATCCTTTTAATTTGTCTACTTTTTCTAATGACAGGTTAGAAGCTGCAATGCAGAGGTTGACCAATTTGTGCTCAGTTTTAAATGATATGGAGCCTATATGTGTTTTAAACCATGTCTTTGTACTGAGAGAGGTTGGGGATGGATATTTTTTTTCTTCCTCTTATCTTCTTGAGATTTACTTATCTATTGAAAACATTTTAGATGATGCTATCAATTGCATAAAATTTGGCTAGTATGAATCTGTGATTGAATGGGTATCGCCCTTTAAAGAAACTTTGTAGCATGGCCGTTTAACTCCAGTATATAAATAAACTGAAGCAGTAAAAAAGTCATGGTTGTTTTGATATGCAAATCCTGGAAGGATTGTAAAACAGAAAAAGTATGCTAAAACATATTTTTCGTCCCTATAAAGTTGGAAATGCTTGTTTATCACCCCTACAAAATTTTTAGTATGTTTTTAGTCCTCCTAAAATTAAAATATACTACTCTTTGGCTCGAAGTCAATCTCGGAGCAGTAACAAAATTTTTAGGGTTAGCCCTGCAGGTATGGTTATTATCCTAGCCAAAGAGTAGTATATTTTAATTTTCAGAAGACTAAAAACATACTAAAATAATATGTAGGGACAAAAAATGAATATTTCCAATTTTATAAGAACAAAAAACATTTTTTAGCCGTAAAAGTATGATGAAGATATTAGTGTACAGCATATTGATGATAGAATGGAAGAGAAATAGGTAAAAGGTGAGTCTTTTCTTAATGGAAATGCACATTATTTTTTGGATATTGTGTTAGATATGGGTCTAAATTTGAAATAGGTACAATCTTTTTTTGTGTGTGTGGGTGGGGGGGGGGGGGGGCGGTTGTCAATATTTTAAGCAATTAAAAAAATTGATATTCTTACGGATCTCTAGTGGTGCTGAACTCATAGTTTGTCACTGAATTTTGCAGAGATCGGGTGGTTTGGGGCTTTTCAAAAGTTAAGGAGAAAAAATAGCCATTTTAGTCCCAGAAATCGGAAGGCACTGTCACATCAGTCCTTGAAACTAAAAAAATGTCAAATAAGTCCCTGAAAGTGTAAAGTCCAAAATTCAAAAAAAACATAAAGTGATAATAAGAACATTTTATTAGTTTCAGGGACTAATTGTGACAACATATTCCACTTTCAGGGACTAAGGTGACTATATAGTCAAAGTTTAGCTCAATCTTTCCAGTGATTTGGGGCTGTAAGGTGTGTTCGGTTTGGGTTTTTCAGGTTTGTAACCTGGGAACCTGAAGACTGAACTAAACAGTATTGGGTTGGGTAAACACTAGAGACCAAACTGATTAAGTGATCCGAACCAAACCAAGTTCTTATTCAGGTCAGGTCAGGTCAATTGGGTTCATGGGTTGAGCTGTTCCCTCTTAAATACCTGATTTAGAGGGTCAAAGTGCTTATAATATTCACCAATTTGAAAATTAAAGTAGATTGGCATATATCCATGATCTCTTCCTTATGCTTGTAGTTTATAAAAGTATTAAGTTATTGATTATCGTCAATGGTTATCAATGCTGCACTTTATTCTTCCGTGCACTACTCAATTTAGAGGATCCAGATCCAACATTAGTCACCTGTTCAAGTAATGAATCAGTGCATGGAACTCAAGTCTTATATGCATCCACTCCCTCTGTATCAAATTGTACTGTTTCTGAATCAAATATCGTTCATTCTGCCATTATTAACACATCAAGCTATTTGTGCAGTACATGAGAGAATGCATTCTTGGCAACTTCAGAAGAAGATTGCTTGGTGTTCTGAAAACTGATAACGATCTTCAACGGCCTACCGTTCTAGAATCACTGATTAAGAGACATATTAGCATCGTGCATCTTGCAGAGCAGCACATCAGCATGGACATTACCCAGGGTATTCGGGAAGTTTTGCTTTCAGAAGCCTTTTCAGGACCGGTTTCTTCTCTGCACTTGTTTGAGAAGCCAACAGATCAACATACAGGATCGGCCACTGAATCTGTATGCAATTGGTACATTGAAAACATAATCAAGGATGTTTCAGGTGCTGGGATTTTGTTTGTTCCAATTCATAAATGCTTCAGGAGCACAAGGCCAGTTGGTGGATATTTTGCAGAATCAGTCACTGATCTCAGGGAATTACAGGCTTTTGTACGTATTTTTGGTGGTTATGGCGTAGACAGGTTAGACAGAATGCTAAAAGAACACACGGCTGCTCTTTTAAATTGCATTGACACTTCACTACGCTCAAACCGAGATGTGCTAGAAGCAGTTGCTACCAGTCTGCATGCTGGTGATAGAATTGAAAGAGAAGCTTCTGTGAAGCAAATAGTTGATCTGGAAACTGTGATTGGTTTTTGTGTTCAGGCTGGCCTTGCACTGGCTTTTGATCGGCTACTAGCTGAGGCTTCTGGTGCTATACTTGAAGAAGGTGCTCCCTTGATACATTCGTTGCTGGATGGGGTGATTAAGCATCTACCTGATGGAGTACCAGAAAAGGAAGAAATCAGGAGAATGAGAACAGTGGCAAATACTGTAGGTGTTGTTAATGATCATGATTCAGTTTGGGTAAGATCAATTTTGGAGGAAGTTGGTGGTGCAAGTGATGGATCATGGGGCTTGTTACCATACTTATTTGCCACATTCATGACATCTAATATTTGGTCCACCACAGCATTTAATGTTGACACAGAGGGTTTTAGTAACAATATCCATTGCTTGGCAAGGTCAGTATGGTTATAACATGGCCCTATGCCAGTAGATTAACTTCCATGCAGTAATTCTACAGGGTTGTATACGGAAATTATTCGTTTAGTATTTTGATTCCATTGTCTAAACTAATACTATTTGAGAAGCTGAACTATTCATTGCCATTGGCATATACTAATTTTGGTATTTGTCTAACTCTAACCACATAATACCGTGCAGGTGCATTTCTGCAGTGATTGCCGGAAGTGAGTTTGTTAGATTGGAACGGGAACATCAGCATCGACAGTCTTTAACAAATGGACATGCTAGTGAGGGAATGGATCCCGAATTATCAAGTCATATGTCAGCCGAAGCTAGTATCAAGTCCACACTGCAGTTATTTGTGAAACTCTCTGCAGATATCATACTGGATTCTTGGAGCGAAACACACAGGTAAATATATATATATATATATATATATATATATATATATGATTTTGTTGAAACACAAATGACTATACACTTTTGTAAACTACACATTAATTTGGTAGGCAATGTTGCAATATATTAAAGTAGAATTTCACCTGCGGTTTTGCATCAGTACTCTTTAATCCGAAACATTATTCTTTCATTTGTTAGTTATCTTATATATTTTGTATTTTGATTTATGCACAGATCTCATCTCGTAGCACAACTTATCTTCTTAGACCAACTTTGTGAGATTTCACCGTACCTTCCAAGAAGCTCGCTGGAAACCCACGTTCCGTATGCCATTCTCCGTTCAGTATACAGCCAATACTATGCAGATACTCAGTCCACTCCATTGGCAATACTGAACGCATCACCCCGTCATTCACCTGCCGTGTTACTCGCACACGCTTCTCCTGTCTTAAGGCATCATCGTGGTGGAGACTCACCACAGTATTATGGGCACGAATCAGGATACTTCAAAGGATCGTCATCACATAACCAGGAGCACCTCTATGATGATATTGGCAGCTTAAGGAGCATGGACAACAAGCAAAGAAATGTTCGTCGTTCCGGGCCTTTGGATTACAGTGCCAGCCGTAGTAGGGTAAAGTCTGTTGAAGGCTCAACTTCTGGAAGCACTGGCCCCAGTCCACTTCCTAGGTTTGCAGTGTCTAGATCTGGTCCATTAGCGTACAAGTAGTTGTTTGATATAATACCCAACAGAAGCTGGTAAGTTATTCACCTTCTGCTAGTGATCAGTTCTCTATAATGCGTAAATCATCCAAGGTTTGCACAAATTTTAGCAAATGTATATCGCACTAAGCGTCCTTTTGTAATCGCCTGAATAGTTTAAATCAATGCCATATTAAGTTCCTACTGTTTTAGCGAGAACCAGGTGTTCATTCTATTTAATGTTCGTATGATCTTTGACATCTCGCAGCTTGAAGTCTGTTGGCAGAGGTATTATGGATCTTATTAAGTAATCAATATTCAGTAATGATATTTGCTCGTAATTTTTTTTTTACTTCACTATCCTTTAGATAATAAAACAACAAAGGCATATATTTTAAACACATCAGTGGTTTTCTCTATCAAGCAAATGCCGCTCGAGTACAAGTGTGTTTGGTTACACGTTATTGAAGTGATTTCTCGCGTTTTCTGTGAAGCTAGCAGGTATAATTTCCCAAGTTTCTTTACGGGAAATCGAATTGAGTAACTTTTAGTTTAATATAAATTAAAAAAATGTAATAACATTCACCCAATCACAAACCATGTTGACTTTGATGACAACTTTATTAAACATAATTTTTAATTTTTTGACAATATAAAAACTTTTATATTAATAATACATATTATTTTTTTAAAAAACCTTCAAAATATCATTAGTTGTTGTAATATGTCTAGATATATAGTATAGGTTTAAATATGTTTAAGGTTCCTGATAAAAAATCAAATTTTATTATGGGATTTTAATAAAAAATTTATTTGAGTCTCCTATTTTAAGTATTTGTTGTCAGGTTGAGACTCAACATAAGTTTCAATATATTTGAAATTTAACAACGAAAATAATTATTAAAGATTAAAAAAAAAATTAGTTATTTATCATGGACCTTAAATATATTTTAAAGTTTACATTATATCAAGAATCATTTTGTAAAAGTAAATTTGAGGACCACAACCTATCGTCTAAAACCAAAATATATATTTATAAGAACTTGAAACACGAGTATTGGTAAAATTTGCCAGATATCACTATTTTCATTCCTGGTATTGTAATTTGTTTATATATATATATAAAATGACAATAAATAATACAGCAAAGAAAAGACTCTAATGAGCCATTTTTATAGAATTAGCGAATTAATCTCGGGCACTAAATCGTAAGTTTACTGAAGCTGAATTCTCACACGGTCTGGACACAAGCTACTTTTCTAGTCCATCTTGTCTTAATAACTCATTAAACGCGCCATGTTCTTTCCTTGCAATTACTACAGTTGTAGGAAAACTTACAGATTATGGCCTAGGGAAACTTACCGATATGGCCATAATCGCCAACAGCTGTCGATAAAAAGAAAATGGTCGTAATTGTAGTTGCGATTCAATTTAAGACTTCAAAAACTGCAATTTGGCCTCTCCTTGTAATAGAAAGATCACGTTACTTTTTTCATTTGTTCACAAACCAATGAGTTATCCCTTTTGACCATTATAAACAAAAAAGAAAACAAACATGATAAATACTCGGTAAAATATTCTAAAAGCTTCACAGCCTAAGTGATCCTAACTCTTTGGGAAAACTACTTAATCCGTTTAATCATATCCCTCTCCCCAAGCCACAGATGATATGAGGAGGATAGAGCTACTGTTTGTGTGATTAAAAAAAATAAAATCATATGGTAGCCACTGTTTCTGGCAAGCTAAGTAATATAAATGTGAAAGATAGCTATCTATCTTCAAATGGTAATCAATGTAATTACTAATTAGCATCCTTGGCTCAACAAGTTAATACATTCTGCAGGTATTCAGTTAAAGACAAGAAACAAGTTCTGGGAAACAAGTCTGATATCCTTCTAACAGAAATTAATCAACCTCCTCGCATATGTGCACCTAGCTCACCAAACTGATCATCGGCCTCCACTGTATCTTCAGATAGCCGCACAGCATCCAACTTCTGCTTGAGAATTTCTATGGCATTTAGAACCAATTGAGAAGCTTTAACTGCTCCGGTAGACTCAACAGTGAATATGAAGCTATCCTGCCTCGCAATGATTTCTACAAGCCCAGGCTTGCCCATAGCTTCTGCTTTCTTAAGCACCTCGTCATCATATGTGTATGCCTCAGCATCAACCACCATGACCTAATAAAAGCCAAAATACATAGTATGATAAATTACCTAAAGACAACACCATCTGATTTTGAAGGGTAGCAAATTTAATACTTTTGTTCACAACAATACATAATATATCAAAGAATGACTCATGACATCGAGACAACACATTTGATTTTGAAGGGTAGCAAAATTTAATATTTTTGTTCAATAATACATAATATATATTAAAGGACTCGTAATCAAATGTGTATTGTGTATTGGACAATACATAATAGAACCTATAAAAGGGTATTAACTACCAGGTATCAACATTTCAAAATAGAAAAAAAATATGTACACCACTAAGTGGTTGACAGAATCAGCCAGGTAGATCAGACATCATTTTAAGAACTCTTGATGTCCCCGGATATGCTATACATCCAATGTATATCGGACAGTACATAATAGAACCTATAAAAGGGTATTAACTACCAGGTACCACTATTAAGTATCACATACAACATTCCAAAATAGACAAAAATATGTATATCACTAACTGGTTAACAGAATCAGCCAGGTAGATCAGACATCATTTTCAGAATTCTTGATGTTCCCGGATATGCTATACACCCACCATCATGAGCTGGATTGCAAACCTTGATACTAATGTCTTAATTACTGTAAATTTCTTTGTATCTCAAACTTCATTATGAAATTGATAGTTTTATGACCTGATCGATCTTGATGCATAAATCCTTCACATTCATTCTAGCCATGGTTTTTTTGGTGGGCCAACCTTATAGAGGATATCAAGTGTGTTTGGGATTCAGAAGAACAGAGAAAAGGAGTGAAGGGTAGGTGTCACTGGAAAATCACTGAAGATGGGTGGTTCCGGTGGCACAAAATAGGGTGAGGATGTAGGTCACAAAGTGGGTCTCAAACAGAATAGATGAGAAGCGTGGGATCCCTTGTGTTAGTTCTTTCGAACGTTCTGATAAAGAGTGGCAATGTCAACTTTGACCTATAAAATTCCCCAAGAGGGAACTGTTTCAAGGGTAAAACAAGGATTTTTTGAAAAAGTCCTCAACAAAGGGGGCACTATAGGGCAGCAAACGACTGCTTTTTGGGACGGATTGCAGCTACGACAACCACAAAGGTAAAACGCACCACAAATCAATTCTCTGCTAGCACACTATTAATAAACGCTTGAGTTATGTAAAGTCTTATCCAGAATCAAGTACAAGTGGTTGTAAAGACCTTCCACAATTATTGTGTATGTGGTTGTTCACTTTCCCCGATTTTCAGGGTTGACAGAAGAATTTTGCTTTTAAACTACCTTGAGATTCCAAGTGATGGAGGCTACATTACCGTGAGATTAGGATTGATGAAGGCTACCTAAAACAACTTCCCTCTGACTCAAAAAGATTAATGAGAAAAGGCATAAAGTTTAAGGGATATGCAAGTGCTAAGGTCATGTATATTTGAATAGCATCCTTACTCCAAGATAAACCTGGAACTTTACAAAACATTATCACTCTAATGCTTATTCTCTGGAAGGAGATATAATATTTTCCAGGTGGCCACAACCAAAATATGAAGAATAGTTGTCTCTTAGTTTTACTGCATGTGCACTCTCAATGTGATACTGTAAAGCCTATCTTAGAGGCTGTTTCTATAAACAACTAAAAAACCAATCTCTAAGATTGCTTACTTTGTTCACAAGAATTATGCATTCAAAACATCAAATTACTAATGTCCATCATTGAACACATAAAACAGTATACCTCTAATTTCACTTTCTACTCCACTTCAATCCAAAAGGTTAAAGAGACATACAATGTTCAGGATTAGGGATTAGCATAAAATCGCAAGAAAAGTAATTGACATGCAAATGTTAAGATAAATTCCAAAAAGTAATATATGCACCACCGCACCAGTAATTAATCAAACTACCATTTAATCATCAAACCCAGAAGAAGAGAGGCTAGGTAATTATTCATTCATTCTGCACAAAATATGGATCAGATAACACTAGTTAAAAATGCATAACCAAAATCATAAGAGTACAAACGATAAAAACCGAACCTGTTGTGTCACTGGATCAATTTCAAAGACACGGGTTGGACTACTGTCAACCCATTCCCTTTTCTCTTCCAGAGTCAAGGTCTCCATCAAATCCTCATTTATATGAATCTCTGGTTCATACATGAAAGTGACAGTTGCAGCAGGTGACCATTTAGCATGATCCTTCCCAATCCCCTTCCTAGCAATCGCTCTCAGCTTCAGCTCTTGTCCGCGTCTCAACTTCACAATGATAATCCCTCTGAATACACAGTTGAAAACAAAGAACATCCATAAGAAAAAAAGAAAACAATGCCCAATTGAAAAGAAAGAACACCCATTCGAGAAAAAAAAAACAAATACCCATTTCAAAAAACCAAATACCCAGTTGAAAACAAAGAATGCCCATATTAAAAGGTCAAATACCTAGTTGAAAACGAAGAAGACCCAGTTGAAATCGATGAATACCCATTAGAAAAAACCAAATACACAGTGGAAATCGGTGACGACCCATTGGAAAAAACCAAATACCCAATTGAAATCGATGACGACCCATTTGAAAAAACCAAATACCCGGTTGAAATCGACAAAAACCCATTTAAAAAAAAAAGTAGGTTTTCCTTAAAAAAAAGGTTGAAGAAACGCACCTGTTGTTGTCTGGGGAGTCAGTGGCAGAGGGGTCAGAGAAATCAACGGGACTCACAGTAGGGTCAGAACTGTAGAGATCCTTGCTCGTAACATCGAGGGTCTGATCGGTCATGCACTTTACCCTAAGATGAAACTCGACGGAGCAAAACTCGCACTGTCCGTCACCGTCGCAGGCATCGCAGTCACGTGAGAAGCGCATGGACATGGCGCGCTCGCTCGTGAGGGGAATGAGGCCGAGCCTGTGCGCGATGAACTCGTCGTTGAGCACCGACGAGTTGACCTCGATCTCCACGAGGTCGATGGCGACCGTCGGCACCTCCGCGATCATCACGCGCCGCAGCGCGTTGGCTATACTCGCGTCGGTGTCGCGGAGCTCGAACTTGGCGTAGTCGTCCTTCAGCTCGCGGATTTTGACACGAGGCATGCGCGCGTAGGAGACTCCTCCCTCCATCGTTTCGTTTTTTCTCACTCTCTCTCTCTGTTTCTGTTTCACCGGAGAACGAATAAAATGTAAAACCCTTCTCAAAACCCCCCCCCCCCCCCCCCCCAAACGTTCGGATCCTTTATTCTAACTTAATATTCATCACCCCTCTCAATAATATATTTTGCGGGGATTAAATTAAATTTTTTTCCACAAGTTCAGCTTCATCCACTGGGTAGCGGATAGTCCTGGTATAAGAATGATTTTGATTTAGATGATTTTATTCTCAAATGTAAATACATAAAAATATGAGATGATGATAAATTAGTGTCTCCAAAATATTTAAAATTAAATTTAGTCTATCCAAAAAGCATGATGAATTGACCTAAAGATAATTTATTTACAAATCAATCCATTAATTTTATAACTTAACATTAAATTGATTTTTAAGAAAAATATAACTTATTATTCAAAATAATCTTTAAACATCATAACTTAATAATAAAATATTCTTACATATTTAACAATAGGATAAATTGTTAGTCACACTTTTTATAAATAAATTAAATTTAAAATTTTCATCTTTCAAAAATTCAATTTGTCACGGTCTCATTTTCGAAGACTAAAATTGGATATTTATCCTAAAAATATTTAAATTATAAAAGTATGTATGGTTGATTTAAATAATTAAATAAGTATTTCAAATTTAAGAAAAAAAAGTAAATTAAAAATTGAAAATAATTAATTTGACATTGTATTTAATTAGATTGATTTATGAGATAAAGAAATAATGAAGAGTGGTTAACAAGAGAAAATGAAAGATTTGCTGGTTTAGGCCGGTATTATTTTTTTTTTTTGGATAATATTGAAAAAAGTTGAAAAGTAAAAGTCTTCATTTACCTAGTTAAACAATTCTTGAGCTTCGGATTCACTCAATGATCCACATCAATTTTACTTTATTTTCCAAATTAGAAAAAAATGAAGTAAATTTTGTTTATCTGGTACACTCCAAATGAACATCATCCATTAAGAAAATGAAGATTTTAATATGTCTAGATCACACTCTTATTTTGAGGCTTACTCAAGTTGGCTTTTTATACTTAGAAGCATATGTGGTATTTGATGAGTATGAATTTTTTTCCCGTTGAGTTTGAGGTATACTTTGTTGTGTTTGTGTTGGGCTTCTGTCTTTTCTAATGGATTTGTATTGTGATTTATGATTTGATGGACATCTCTTTTACTAGTATTACTTTGGTTTGCATTTGATATTATTTGGCAATTGTTTGTAATATTCTACGAGCAAAACATTTTTTTTATTCTCCTTGTGCATAACTTATCATTCAATTGTTACTATTTTCGTTGTAGTGGTCACTATACGTAGAGAGAGGGGGAGGGGGCATATCTTTTGTCTTTATTTTCATTTTTCTTCTATTAAACAACTTAAAAATCATCTGGCTTTCCATTTTTTTTTTCATAGAAAAATTAAAACTAGATATATTTAATTTTAAAATTTTTAAAAATTATTTAATACATTCTTATCTCTAAATACAAGAGACTCTAAATGTATTTATGATGTACATGAATGTAACCCACTAACAACTGGATACACCATAATCACGAAAAACTATAAAACTTATTTAATTTTAAGGAATTAAACCTAGTGTGGGAGAAAGTAGAGAGAAGAGAAAATGATAAAGAATATATGAAAAACTATAAAAATTATTTAATTTTAAGAAATTTTAAATTATTTAATTCATTTTTATCTCTAAATACAAGTGACTTTAAATGCACTTCTAATATGTTTGGACTTAACCCACTCACAACTAGACACAACACAAACCACGAGAAATTATAAAAATGATTTAATTTTAAGAATATATATCTTGTGCTTGAGAAAGTGGAGAGAAGATAAAAAGAGAAAATGATAAAGAGTATGTAAAAAAATATACAAAAATTATTTAATTCATTCTTATCTCTAAATCCAAGTGGTCATATATGCACTTCTAAAAAATATGGACTTACCTCAATGACAACTAGACATAACACAACCATGAGAAATTATAAAATTTATTTAATTTTAATAGTCTGTGTGAGAGAAAGTAAAAAAAAAAAGATAAAAAAGAGAATATGATAAAGAGTACATAGAAAAATTATATAAAGATATTTAATTTTAAGAAATTTAAAAATTATTTAATTTATTTTTATCTTTAAACACAGGTGACTTTAAATGTACTTCTACTATACATGAACGTAACCCACTGATAACTAGACATGACACAACCACGAGAAATTATAAAATTATTTAATTTTAAGAATATATATCATATGTGAGAAAATATAGAGAGAAGATAAAAAGAGAGAAATAGATAAAAAAAAATACAGAAAAATTATAAGAGTTATTTAATTTTAAGAAATTTAAAAATTATTTAATTCATTTTTATCTCTAAACATAAGTGACTCTAAATGCACTTCTATTGTACATGGATGTAGCCCACACTGACAACCAGACACGACAAATTATAAAAATTATTTGATTTTAAGAATATACACCTATGTGAGAGAATGCAGAGAAAAAGAGAAAAAATAATAAATAATATATAGAAAAATTATAAAAAAATTTAAAAATTATTTAATTCATTCTTATCTCTAAACACAAAAAGCTCTAAATGCACTTCTACTATACATGGACATAGCCCATTAACAACTAGACACGACACACAACCATGAGAAATTAAAAAAATATTTAATTTTAAAAATATATACCTTGTGTGAGAGAAAGTAAAGAGAAGAGAAAAGGATAAAAAATGTATAGAAAAATTATTTAATTTTTAAAAATATTTAATTCATTCTTATCTCTAAACACAAGTGAATCTAAAATGCATTTTTATTACACATGGACGTAGTCCACTAACAACTAGACATGATATAACTATCATAAATTATAAAATTATTTAATTTTAAGAATATATACCTTGTGTGAGAGAAAATAGAGAGAAGGTAAAAACAAAGAAAAAGAATAAAGAGTGTATAGAAATTTATAAAAAAATATTTATTTTTAAGAAATTAAAAATTATTTAATTCATTATTATCTCTAAACACAAATGACTCTAAATATACTTCTTATGTACATGGACATAGCTTAGTGTGACAACTAGACATGACACAACCACGGAAAATTATAAAAATTATTTAATTTTAATTCATTCCTTGTTTGTTGTTATGTTTTATGTTGACATTGATTTTATTTATTTAATTGAAATAAAGTTTTCACTCATTTTTTTATTCATTATAAGCATTTATATTTTTGTGTTTAAAATTGATTGACTAAATATAATGCCACATGAAAGAAAAAAATATAATGTCATAGAGAGTTACAAGTTACAACCTACTTGCTAGGGGTCACAATTAGGACATCAAATAATGATTTTCTAAGGTCCTTGCAAGTATGTACCAAGTTTATTGACCACAAACACTACATATACCTACCTTGGTGGCTTTCCTCCTCTTAACCCCCTGTTAGATGAGATAACAATTCAACCTCAAAAAATTTCTGAGGTGTTAATTCAAGATCTAACTGTATGAGGCCAACTTCAACCTTAAAATTCAACAATGGATCAACAAATGGAGGCTAAAATCCCTGGGAGGTCCTTCCAAAAAGGATCAATGAATCTACCACCAAAGGTAATGAAGACATGCCTTGGGACACTTTCAAGAAAAAGGAAAAAGTCAATGTTATTTATCATGACATAAATGACAGTCTAAAAATAAAACACAACAGGGCTCCAACTATGCACCAAAAAATTCTTAATGTGGAATTAACATCCAATGCAAGAGAAGAAAAATTGCCATAACCCTTCATCAAAAAAGGAAATTAACTCTTAGCTAAGGGAGACGTAACCATCACAATAACCCTAGGAATAGGTGGAATAAAGCAAATCATTGTGTTATGAGCAACCTAAAGGTTTCATAAAACCAAACCAAGAACACCTTGTGTGCTCCTTGAAGAAAAGTCTTGATAGCCTATGCACTAAGCTCTAATACAATAGTATAACAAGTTCAATCTCATAGCAACCAAGCATAATTTCAAAAGGATGTTAGCAGCCCATTATGTTTTTCGCGAATAACTATGAGAATGATAAATTTATCATACTTTTGTCATATGTTGATTGTTGGAAAAGATACGACTAAGATAGGCACTCTCAAGAAGGATTGAAAAAAATATTTTGCTAGAAAAGATATGGGTGTAGTAAAGAAGATTCTTGAATGAAGATCCTCAGAGATCACCCTAGAAAAATGTAGTGGATGTCACAAGAAGACTATATTGAAAAGTTCTTGAAAGGTTTGACATGCATAATGTTAAACTTGTGCATGCTCCGTACTTGTTCATTTCAAATACAATAAGACATAATGTCCAAAGAATAAAGAAGAAAAAGAAGCAATGATTGTTCTATTCTTTTACAATGGGAAGCCATACATATGCAATGGTTTGTACAAAGTCAGACATTTCTTATGTTGTAAAAGCTATGAGCATATTCCTATCAAACCCAAGAAAGAAGCATTAAAATGTTTTGAAATGCATACTAAAATATTGAAGGGGAATTGCCACTTGACAACGGAAATTTAATGTTTCTTAGGTATTCAAATGCATATGTGGTAGGGGATGTTGATTTAAGAAATTTATAAAAGAATATTTGATTACTTTTGTAGGGGACCTATCGCATGGCAATAATGACTACAAAAATGCATTGCTTTAAACATCACAAAAGCAAATACATCCTAATCATTCAAGGTTGTGATGAGATCATGTAGATAAAGAAGTCCCTACAAGAATTCATAATAAAGAAGCTTTATTCTCCATTGCAATAGTCAAAACAAATCATCTCAACAAAAACTTGACATTAATTCCATCCATGGTCAAAACACATTAATGTGAGGTACCATTGAATCTGGGATATGTTGAAAAGTAAACTATGACAAGTCAATAAAGTTCACTCCAAAACAACAACACACTATGATGACAAAAGCCCTAACTAAAGAAAAGTTAGAATCTTGTAAGGAAGTTGCAGGTCTAACAACAATCCCAAACTAATATAAGGATATTTCCCTTTTGGCTAGAGGAGGAGAATTTTTGGTTGTCTTTTTTTTTAATCATGTTATTTGTACGAAGTATTTACTGACTTTGTCAATAATTAATCTTTATTGGAGAACATTGTTGATCACCTTTAGTGAGATTTTCTCCTCCTAATCACGATTTTCCATCTACAAGACTCGAACATTTTAAAATTAATAAGTAACAAATTACACTTGATGCAATCCTTCTATAAATAGAGGCCTTCTTCAATAGAAGTAAAACCACCCAAAGAATTGAGATTCTAATAATTATATTGAAAGAGAGTGAAATAAAATAAAATAGAGAAAACCTCAATGAAAGTTGTTTGAGAGAAAAATAATGAGTCAATTTGTGAGATTTTTATTTACACATTAAAGATGCATTGTTATTGTAATTGTTCAGAGACACATCCAAGGATGAAGTTTGTAATTCCATTATTGTTACAGTGAAAGTTTAAGTGACTTACGGGTCCCTTGACATGTTCTACTTGCCTAGTTCTCTTTGTTTTTTTGTAACCTATCTCAATTACATTGAGAGGAAAACTTCTGTTGGTATTTCCCAATAGTGTTATCAAATGCATTCTTGATTGCATTTTCTTAACAATTGGTGTAAGAGTACAGATCTCACAGAAATTTGCTTTAATAAACTTGAATAAGGATTTCTTTCGGCAGTAGATGCTAATACTTGACCTCATGGCCTTTACAGTTTGGAAACTTTTTAGCTAAATATTTTACAACGTTGTTGTTTGTTTTAGCTTTTACGTAAGGCAACGAAGAAAAGTACTTTGATTCTGGTTTGCATGAAGATCAAGATGATTAACTTGGCCATTTTTGGAGCTTGATGATGTTTTTTCTCCCTAACTTTCTTTTCCTTTTTGGGTTGTATGCAAAGTACGATGGAGGAGACCAAATTCTGACTAGAAGAATAGTGCTTTCCTACAAAGAACTTCAGGAAGCCAAAAACAGATACAACAAAACTAGCACAAGAGTCAGAGAAATCAGATTATGAATTTTCAATCTTTCCAGTAGTAATAGTTCACTGTCCTCTTTGGTCATTGAGAGGAAACATTTTCTTCTTGATATATATACACAAGCAACTATAGGACACTCATGATATCATACACTGTCCATTGGAATCACAATGCATTGGGAAGAAGGACACCCCTGTGTCCTGTCATTACTAATTGCCATGTACCAACTTTGAATGATAAAATGATGACATGTTTAGCGCAGATGATGCCTGCAAAATGTGAAACGAAAATCAATCGGCTGAGAATATGAATCTGAGTCACCTATACTTTACAAAAGAGTTAACAGAACATCTTAACTAACCTTAAAGTCTCTTTTGTACCCCGGCGTATTTTGCAACGGATGGTGGGGAGTCCAAGGCGCTGATGAGCCTCATAGCGGTGACAGCCGGAGAAACCTACAAACCAAAGATAAAGGACATATTGATTTTCCACAGTGAGAAGGCATGGATGGATCTTGAAAACAAGTTAGTCCATCATGGTAGATCTTTCAAGTCCTTCAAGTTTCTGATTTTACTGTTTTTTAGCTATGAGCATGACCAAGTTATGTAATAATAATTATAAGATTCCATACACAATCCAAAAAAAACACATACCATAATAGACTCCATCAACCTCGAGGACATCAATCTGTATCACTTAAAAGGAACTTGAATTAGCCACAGGAATATATCTTGATGAATCAGAAATTTGTTTAATAAGAAAAAAGGAGGAATTGTAAGTTTTAAAACATAAAATGCAAGAAAATCATAACAAACTAATATTTCAAAAGATGTTCTTATACCATCAATTATGGACATTAAAGCAACAACAAAAAAATGTCCCTCATTAAGACACATGCTTATTATTTTCTGCCTCAGAGGCTCAAAAACCTTACGGTGGTACTTAATTGTGCTAAGCTGTATGCACCCATCATAGAATAATTATATAGAAGTATAAACCAAACAAAAATAATCAGCATAATTATAATGATGTTGTAATCTGCAAAGGCATGCCATCTGTAACTAGTGATAAATTTTGGTTGCATGCACACACAATGCTTTCCCCATTTTCTTCAGAATAATTGCACTAAAAAATTAGCCAAGCTTTGATTTCTTGTTCCATATTTCTAGGTGTTTATAACAAAACTATTCACAATTTCACTCAAAATACATTATAAGGGATGCAACCTCTCTAATTGTCCACTAAATTGAATCGGTGCTTTCTTTTTTTTTGTCAGCAAAAAGCAATATATTAAATAGGCACAAGGGGTACCTAAAACCCATATACAAAAATGATTTATAACAATCTATAATACATAGGTTATCTACTATTTTCCATTCTCGTACCAAAACGGATAATAGATAATAACCCGTGCTGTATTGATTTCCATCATATAATAAATGCTTCTATCCTCAATATCAATATAAAAGTGCTGTAAGCCAATAAATTGAATCGGTGCTTAATATGGTAGTGTCTAGTGTGAAGCCAAACAAGATTAATCACAAATCATTGAAGTGTTATTTTTATTTTCTTGGTCTTAATCTGGCGAAAGTAGTCTCATACAAAGTAGATGCCTTATAATACAGTATCCACTGTATCAACTTATCATCATAAAGGACCAATTAATCAAAAGTTATAAGAATTGGCATCTAAATGTGCCTTGGTTGTTGCAATGAACCATCAGTGACAAATATATGGTATTAAAGGAATGGCTGTAACAATGAATTTATGCATCTATGGCTCAACTCCTAAAAAATTCTTAGTGTTTTCTTGAAGAAGAGAGGTACCTTGGAAACTCCTAAAGGCTCTACGACTCAACTCCTAATGGATGTTCTTTTAATCATGGGCATACTACAGAGAGAGAGAGACACCTTGAAAACTTATTCAACGAAATATGAAACTCTTATCTCTTATAGGAATTTTCATATAGGAAAACATTTTCATATTCAATAATCACTCGAATATGATTACATTTTCCCCTTTCTTTTTGCATTATATCAATGCAAATGATTGACCCTGAGAGTGCTCAGGATGAGGAAATGAAGCTCTACCACCCACTTGCATAGTTATAACATGCAAATATCTACCTAACAGCCACTTTCGCCGTTCTTTTTATTTAGAAAGCACTCATGTTAGAGACAACATAAGTTTTCTCTTGACATTTCCAAAAGTGGCTTCACTATCATAATTGGCACAGATAATAGCCAATTAACAGTGTGGAATGCAGCACAGATATTGTCATTCCAACTTCCACTGAAAAATGGTTCCAACAAATCCATAAAAATCATTTTAGGTTGTGTGTTTTCATATTTTTTTGTACTCTCAGACCATATCTTTTCAACAGACAAAGCTTGAAGACCAAAGAAAGCAACAATTTCAGCTCATACTCCAATTCAAACTACATCCAATGGGATCCTCATGATACATAAAAGCCTATACCTACTTTCATTTTCTCATAAACCCAGCAAAGGGCAAACCCAACATAGCAGAAACAGCACATAAACTCCAAAAGCAATGCAGAGATTTTAAAAATAAATCAGCAAAAGGGAGCAAGTGGTTACAGGCACTTGAAGACCAATTTCCTTGATACTATCCATTAATTCCAGAACTTTGTTTTGATCATTTGCTCTGGTCCTCATCAAAGGCCTTCTGATCTTATCTAGAGGAAGTTCCAATATTACAGGGCCCCCACCCCCACCACTACTGCTTCCAGAACCACCAGGAGGAGCTCCTAAATATTAAAAATAAATCATTTTTTATAAGCTATTAAGATAAATGATTTGAGATTGAGAGAGAGAGAGAGAGAGAGAGAGAGAGAGAGAAATATATACAATTTTTAATTGACAAAAAGAAATAGGGGGAGTAGTGCACCGTTGGAGTTGGAGGAAGCAGACACAGCGAAACTCCTCAAAGTATTTGGAAACTGTAGAACAAAATTTGCCATTTTTCTTCTTCTTCTCTAATTTTTTGTCTTGTGGTTCTAAATATATAGTCAAAACATTGAGAACCGGAGAATATGATAGGCAATCACAAGCATGGCCCACCAATTTCAATGGCCAAGATTGTTCTTTTACAATCAATAAGGAAGGCCCTTCAACACAGAATTCGCTCTACAAAATGATGAAAGATAAAATAATAAAAAATTGATTGATCTCAATTTTCAACTTCACTGGGAAAGGAAACATGGCAGCGATTGCTTCTTTCTCTCTTGTTAGGTGCACACTACACTACTCACTCTTCATTCATGTGTTTGTGAATATTGAGTTGGGTTTTGAATGGTTGGTAGGAACTACTCGCCATTGGTGTCAGTAAGAACTTTCGTTGCGAAACCGGACAACTTTAATTTTTTTTTTTATTAAGAAACCAAAATAAAATGTATTAATTTATCAAAGACTCAAGACATTTAAACCTAAATATTTTTAAAATTAATAAAATTTTAAAATAAAAACAATGATAAGTTAATTTAAATATCCTAATGTTTATTTATTCTCCCATCTCTTCCCTTCCAAAATTCCACCCACTGACTCAATTTACATGGTTTACGTACTAACACTCCATACCCTTCAAGCAATTTACCACGTTTGCTTACGTGACATTTTAAATTCCAAAAACAAATTACCTGATATTATGATAGATAACTAATTCAGTTTGCAAAATTTCATATAATTCGTTTGAACTATAGCGAGATTATCTCATCTGCCTCATCATAAGCACCACAAATAGGAAAAGTCCGCAAAGCTGATTATCTCATCAAGTTATAGCAGCGGTAGCGCATTGGGCTATTGCTTCCTGCACTGCCTTTTACCTTCCCGAATGGTTAACCCAGAATGTAAAATTACATACATTCCGGAATGTATGTACTCCTTTTTTTGACTAATTTTACATTCCGGAAGGTAAAAGAAAAAAAGAAAAACATTCCAGAAAGAGTGAAGGAAACAACTTGAGAAGTGCGGAAGCAACAACCTATCATTCACCATTGTTTTGACTTGCCCTATCAATGATAAGAAGAAAGAAAGAGACTATCTTATGATCTAAGAATAACAATAATAACTTTATTCTCACCCTGTACAATTCAATCACGGTATAATGTAATTTCTCCCTCCTAGTCTAGGTCTCAATGCGTAAACTTATATGGGGCATATTGGAATCTACAACAGAACGTATTGGGTATTATACTCGTAGGGCATGACAGGTGACAAGCTATGCATTGCACAGCCTCGAGATATACCTGATTTGAGTCAAGCCTCGCAGAACATGGAAAGATTTCTAAGGTAATAACTTCTTTTGCATATCTCAATACGCATTTTGTTGGGGAATTAGTTGCTGAGTAGAATGAGATTATCGTCAAGTCACCCATATGTGAAATATGAGAGAAACCATATTCACAACTATCATTATCCCTGATTTAAATGTACTCATCACCTTGAAATGTCCTCACAAAACTGAGTGAGCCACAGATTTCATGGAATGCCAAACTTGATAGAGGGATAAGTGCTATAGGGTTCTAATAACTGCAGTCTGGTTTGTACATACGCAAGAGCACTCCACTTCCTTTCCAAACAGCCTTTTCTCACGGTTAATCATCAATTTAATAAGGGGTAGTTTTTTCGAAACTTGGCGCCAAATCTCATTTATCGCTCCATCGGGTTCTTCGTATTCAAAATATCGCTTAACCTGAAACCAGATAAACTAAATTAATGCCAGGAAAAACAAATACGGAATATATATATATATATATATATAAGAATGCTCTACTTTCTAGGACCTTCTATAGTTTATACTTGAGCAACTGGGAGAAAGCACCACTGTATGCAACCCAAACACATCGGAATGAAAGGATTCAAGGGCGGCATAAATAATATACAGGAGAGAAGCAATGAGAATCTACTGCACTAATTGCCTAATTCAAATTAACTATTGAAGATCTAGTTTAATAAATCATGAAAATGCCAATCACCATGGATCTCACTTAGCATAAACAATGAGAAATTAGCACACTCTTATTAATGAAAATTAACAATTAATTACTTCAGTTAAAAGACCATGAAGGGACTTGTTACTATTGGGCTACTGGCTATAAGTAGCAATGTCAATCAAAGTCCACCAAATATCATTCTATATAGTGATTCTGTCATACTTTCTAAAAGATTAAAAAATGCAACAGGTGGAGTGAAAGACAAAAGTAGTAATAGCACCCCAAGAGTTTATTGCAAAAATAAATTATGCCAGCACTACTAACCTCCTTTAGTTTTTTCTGATATTCCAAGACTCTATCTGGGGTCACTGCTCTCAATTTTGAGAGCAAATGTCCTGGCTTTATAGCTGAAGAAGTTTCTACAAATACAGCAATCTTTCTGTAGTCTATAGTGTCTTCAAAAGGCAACTCGATATTATCACTGACAATCACTGGAATGCACAAGCTAACTATAGCATCAAACAGTCGGCAGGCTGATGGAGTATCTCCTGCCGGATGTAAACAGAACTTTGATGTATGCATTCCATGTGAAGCTGCCCGCCGACTCTCTCTGGATTGTGCTCCATGCTTTATTATGACATCCTTTTCATTTTCTAGAATTTGAAAGAGTAAATCACGAATTTTCCCTCCCTATAAAACAGATAAGGACAAAAAGGAATCAATACAACAAGAAGAATAATTCGTCCAAATCAAAGGCCAATATTCTGGCTATTTAAGCACGTGCAAGGAAAACAACACTCACAACATGATGCTCAAATGTTTTAATAAAAATACAAGGGGAAAATTTATTAATAGATATAGAGTGCTAGAGGCACTACACTGTATACAAGACTGACCACCAGAAAGAGCAACATTACCCAAGCAAAGAATACGTATCAGTTTAAATTTTTAAGGTTACCCACGTAAATCCTCCTCCAGAGACAATGCTATCTGAGGTACTGTTTGAGACATTATCGGACACTAATGTGGACACTTTCTCCTATAGGGATTCGAATCTTGGTTTACCTTATTGTAAACACACAAGCAAAAATATTATTTTTTCCATAGCAGAACCAAGATTTTAAAAAATCCACGACCGCAATTGTGGCTGCAATGTCAAGATTTTTAGGCTCTCTGCCACCACAATTGCGGCGGCACAAGCCGCATTCATTCACAATTTCCCACAATGTCAAGGATCGCAAGACAACAAAAGCACAACCATGACCGCAATCATGGTTTAAAATTGCGGTTCGCAACATCAAGATATATTGTCACTCCGCAATCACATCACGACCGCAATTGCGGCCTCATCAGCCACATTTTCCCACAATTGCCCTCAATCGAAAGGTTTTCTGGCTCACTGAGTGAGCAACAGAATATCAAACAACTTCACATCAACAATTCAATCATATCAAACGTCTCAATTGAAATCCATGTTCATCACAAAAAGAATACAATACAATACCTCTTTCCGGTACCGATTCCCCATGAAAAACAACAAGGTTTTACGATCTTCAACACCGACATCACCCGGGTACGTTCTGATCCGGTGCGAGTAGGGCACAACCACATCCTTCACCAGCGATCCCTGGTCGGGTCTCAACCTCCCGAAATCCGAAACAAGCAATACAGCGTTTCTGACCCGATCGATGACTCGGTACATCGCATTTGGATCAGAAGCCACAATCACGTGATCCCTCCCATTGTTCCTCTTCCAATACTCCTGCTTCTCCAGCCACTCCACCAGCGCCTCCTGATTCTCCTCGTCGCTGTAAACCGGTTTCTCCAAACCGGAATTCGACCCTGGCGGTCGAACCGGGTTCACGATGAGACTCAGCGATGAGAAGAACGGAACGAAGAACAAATCTGCTTCTTCGGGATCCGCGACCCGAACCACTGGCGAGCCCGAGCCTGCACGTTCGGACTCGGCTCGGGAGAGATCCGCGAAGAGGTACCACTCCGCCATATGCTGGTGCCCGGGGTACTTTAGCGCATCCGCCACGTCATCGGGGGTGGCGCGTGAGGCGCTGCCACCAACACCACCACTACCACGCGCAAGCGTGTGGTGGTGGATGACGCCGGAGGTGAACCTTCGCGGGAGATCGTAGAGGAAAACCTTGACGTATAAGGATTTGGTGGTGCCAGCGGAGAGGAGGACAGAGGAGGCGGAGGAGAAGGTGGCGGCGGCGTCGAAGGCGGAGGAATCGGTGGGGTGGAAGAAGGCGTTGAAGATTGCATAAAGCACGAAGAAGAGAAAGAGCGTAGCTAGGGTTTGCTTCAGAAGGGGTTTTCGCGCCATCGAGGAGAAAGTGGTGGTGAAACGAGAAACGAAACTCGGTGGTGGTTTGGGTTTTCTGGCTTTGTTGGCTTTGGCTTCCTCGTTCGTGTTTTTGGGGTACGGCATCATCGCCACTTTCTTCAACTTATTAAATGTACGCATTAATAATAATAATAATAATTAACCATTAAATTGGCCCATCTTATATATTGGATGCAAAGATTGGGGAAAGAAAAAATGCAATTGGAAGGGGGGAGGGTGCAATCATAGGGATATGGTTTATTGTATTATTGGGGAAGTAGTAGTTGTTATCATGAAGCTAACTTAGTTCGAATGTCCTCTGTTATCACTGATTATTTTCTATTTTTAATTAAGTTAATTATAATTTGTGGAAGAATTTATTTTGAACATTTTCATGTTGTTTAATGAGTTGTTTTTATTTAGAGATTATTTATGTGTCATATTGGATTCTTTAAAATTAAGCAACATTTTTTATGAGTAAAAAAGTATTTTTTATTATTTAAGGATTATTTTAAAAAATAATTTATAATTGCTTAAAATTATATTATTGAAATAAAATATACATGATTTGTATAATTACAATTTGACACTCTAAAGATCAACTAACATAAGATAAAAAAAAAAAATCAAACTAAATTACTTAAATTTCACTCATTAAAAATGTTCTTAAAGAAAAATTATTCTCGTAAGAAAATAAATGTTAAATACTAGCTAACTTAATTCGAAGGTGGTGTACTTGTACTATCGTTGAAGAGAAACCATGATGAGATAATTTATTTTTGAAGGAGATATTCTTATGTAGGTACTTAACACTTTATTTTTATGTACAACTAATAGAAAAATGACAAGTGATGAAATATAAAGAAAAGTGTACTTCATTTATTATCCTTAATTTGCTTTCTCCTGATAAGAAATGATATAATTAAATTTTTTTAATGAAGATTTGATCTTATGAATATATTTTAAACGATTAAAAAATTCAATTTTTCTTATTATCTTTTGTTTATGTAGATAAAATAAGTAACTAACTAAATCAGAAGTTTTATAAATATATTTTCTATGTATTTTTTTTATTATATCATTTCCTTATTTTTTTTTATTTAACACATCTTTATAAGATTAAATTTTTATCAAAGAAAATTAATTATATTATTTTCTTAATAGAAGAAATCAAATTAAAGCTAATATAAATGAAAAATATTTTTTCTTTATATTTTATCACTTATTAATTTTTTTATTCATTATGTGGAAGAGTGAGACATTAGGTGTTTCCTACATAAGAATATCTCTTTGAATAACTAAAAAGGAACATTTTGTATAGACAAAATATTAAAGTAGTATTTATTTTCCTTTTAATAGTATCTTTTCCTTTACAATTCATTATTGTTATTTTAAAGCTACAATTATTGTATTTTTCTTAATTACCTTTTTATCCAACTATTTATTATTATTTTTAATTAAAAGAGCATCAATGTAGTCATTTTTTTTTTCTAGCGACGATGTCAAACCATCACTAATTGCAAACACTAACGATAAAGTTATACAAAAAAGATTACATGGAGAATCTTAAAAAAATGGGACCAAGATATGAAATATGGGTAAAATATAATACTTTAGTAAAAAAATATTATTTAAAGTATTATAAAAACAAAAATAAAATAAATAATTTGTAAAAAGTAAAAATAAAAAAATGATATTAAAATATCTTTGATAAATAATGTGTTCAAGAAAGCATGTAATCATTCCTTATTAGGTATTGTGTTGGCTGGTACAGAAGGTGATCTCATTCTATAATTCTTAGACAGCACTAGCGTCAAGAAAGCATGCATTTCCAAGACCTAAGAATCATAAATGTTGATGATTGTTAAGCATAGTTGTAAGTTGATTTGGGAATTTTTGTTGATGGAGTATGATATGGTGGTGGTGAGGTAGCATGATATGACCATATCACCATGATTTGGCTATTGTAGGGAAGTGATGTTTGTGATACAACCGTGTCATGGACCACATCATCAAAGGGATAAATTTTCTTAGTAATTAGTATTTCGGGATTCATTTTAAATAATTACCAAAAACAAACTTATGAATTAAAAGTCGTAACTCATAATGAATGTTATGATTTTTATATTTTTAAAATCAAACTTTAGTTAATTTTTTTTAAAAAAAATTACGACTTTAAAATTGTTTATGTTTTATTTTTTACTCTTTTTTTTTGTTTTTCGTATGATTTTTTTAAAATTGTAAATAATTTTTTCATTTAATTATTTAAGAAATAAATGTTTTTCTTTTTACTTTTTTAGTTTTATTTAATGTTTTTATATATTTTTCTTTTGTTTTTCGTATGCTTTTTTAAAAATTGTAAATAAATTTTTCATTTAATTATTTAAAAAAAATGTTTTTTTACTTTTTTAATTTTATTTAATATTTTTATATGATTTTATTTAATATTTAATATATTTTTTGAATATTATTTTATTTAATATATTTTATATATTTTAAAATGATTTTATATAAAATTTTCAACTGTTATTTTATTTAATATATTTTCTATTTTTTCATATCATCTATATTTTTTATATTCTTTTTTTTAATATATTTTTCATATTTAGTAATTTCTATATTGTTTTACTAATGTTAAGAATTTTTATTTGTTTCGTAAATTAAAAAAAAATATATAAAACACTTAAATTTCAATGTTTAATATTATTTGAATATGTATGAAATTAATAATTTACTTAATGAAAATTATAAAAAAATTGAACATTTAAAGTATTTTATTAAATTTTTAACTCTTTTTTAATATATTTTCCATATTAATTTACTACATTAACAAATAATATTAAAAATTTAAATTTAAGTCTTTTATATTATTTTTTAATTTACAAAAAACAAATAAAAATACTTAACATTAGTAAAACAATATAAAAAATATTAAATAAAATAATATAAAAATATAGATAATATGAAAAAACTAAATATAGAAAATATATTAAATAAAATAACATATGGAAATTTAAAATGAAACCATTTTAAAAAATATAAAAAAAATTATTAAATAAATTAATATTCAAAAAATTTATAAGTATTAAATAAAACCATATAAAAATATATACAAAATATTAAATAAAACTAAAATAAAGTAAAAAACATTTATTTATTAAATACTTAAATTAAAAAATTATTTGAAATTTTAAAAAAATAATACGAATTAGAAGTCATAAAATAAGAAAAACTTAAATTACTTTGTAGTCATAAAAACAAAACAAAAATACCTACAACTTAAAAGAGTCGTAAATTTAACAAACAAAATAAACTGAAGTCATAAAAAAATTTAATTAAAAATATAGAAGTCATACCATTCATTATAACTTTCAAATCAAAAGTCCTAATAAATATTAGCACTTATCTTATTTTAGGTAATAATTCAACGTGAAACCCAAATGTTAATTAAAAAAAAATTATCCCCTTCCTGTGATTTGGCCCGTGTCATGCAAATCTCAGTTGAACCCAACTAAAGCCACACTTAAAAATACTCTATAGTACTATAGTATATCCTAATTATATATTAGTCAAATAACAACATAGCTGAATAATACCAGCCAATTCAAGGCAAACCTGAATATTACAATGATAAATTACACTATTAGCGTAGACTCAATATCTATATTAACAATTAAATTTTTATTACATAAAATTAATTAAGTTAACTTTATATTTTAAAAATAAATTATTTCCAAAACTTATAACTATTTGCCCGCTTTGTATAAAGTTTGGATTGCTCGATTTCAAATATACAAGGTAATATTTGGTAAAGGGTTCTTTTGTTTGAGTAAAAAATGAATTAAACAAGATTTTATCCTTTTTAAAAATCATTATTAGTTATTATTACATTCTACGTTATGATCTTAGATTGTGAAATATGAAAACTAATTTAACTTTAATATAATATAATATTATAAATATTTGTTTTAAAAAATGTATGGTTTACTAATCGTATATTTATTATTAAAATAATAAAATTATTTAAATTAAAATTGATTTATAAATTCAAAAAAATATTTTGTTGTAATGGGAGGGTTACAAAATTTTATCACAATCGAGAATCAGACAAAGATTAGGACATTGTTGGGGGTAAGGATGGAGGCAATGTTGGGGAGAAGGATGACACGGACGAAAAACAACATATACATTCTCACTATGTTGTCATGCATATCAAAATCATCATTTATATATTTTTTTATAAATAATTATATATTATAATCAAATTAAAATATACTTTTAAGTCTTTTATTTTATTTTTTACTGGTAATTTTGTTTTAATAAATCCATGTGTCTTTATTAGATTAATTTATCACATAACATTATATTAAAATATACAAAATAGTTTAAAAGAAAATATAAAAATGAGTGCAATCCACGATAAGACACACTAGTAATTATATATACTAAAACTCTTGAATCTTTTGTAAATTTCTACTATGAAAAATTACTTATTATCATCGTTATTATCACTATCACACCATTAATGCATTATTATTGTAGCCACCATCATGGTTATATTATTACAGCTATCACCATCGCTTTTATTATTGTTGTCACCACCATAGTCTCATTATTATCACTACTAGTGTCGTTTTCGCCACAACCAATATTGTTACTGTCACCATTAGTAACATCATTATTTTGATTGTTGCTACAACTAGTCCACCATCACTATTGTCAATATCCTTGTCTTCAGTACCATTATCTTTATTACCATAATTGCTTGGAGGGTGTGAGAAAGATAGTGAATGGTTTGTTTTATTTTAATGTGTAATTATTAGGGGTAGTTATACGGACCCAGATCTGTGGATCAGTCTGTTAAGCCCGTGGACCATGCAGATAACATACCTAAGTTTTTTGAACCCACATAGTAATCTCAGATTTTAGGCGTGGCATGTTTAGTCTGAGAGCTTAATCCACAAAGTCCACGGACTTATCTGTATCCGCTTCAGTTGAAGGTGAGGTGAGTGAAGTTGTGCATTTTGCTTTGCCAACAAGCCATCGGGCAATCACTCACATTCACATACAAAAAAAAAAAAACCTATTTTCGAGTTCCATTTTCTTCTTCTTCGAGAACACAGCCGCTGACCCTCCCCCCCCCCCCCTCGAGCTGCGATTGCAAGTTCGGTGACCTTATACAACAGCCTTACTCCCCCACGAGTCATGCCTCCCTACGTCGCGCCTCTTCCCCTGTGAGCCACGCCTCCCTGCGTGATTGCACCACCTTGCATCTTTTTCTCTCTTCATTCATTGGTACGATCACTCATTCACTCTCTTCACCGCCCTTTGTCTCTTTTTTAAAATTAAAAAAATTAATTCTAAATGTAGGATACTAAATTACTAATTATTAGAACTCGTGCTTCAAGAATTAGGAAGAATCTTGTTAGCATCAATGCTTCAAAGCCACCTCTTATCAATTTTTTTTTTTTGTGTTCATAGTATCTGTAAGCCTAATCTTATAAGTTTTTCTCTCAACTTACGTGTGTTTTATTTGTTGAATTTGGACTTGACAAATAGGGAGCTAATGTGCTTGATACAGACATAGCTAATCCCTTTACTTGACATTGCACTAGTCATTGGGCATATGTGTTCTGTTAAGAATTTTATAATTCCTAATTAATTAATATGGGCTACATATTATATTATAACATTTATATTAGTTATTTACATTTGGATGAGTTTAATATAAAGTGATCTAATTCAATGAGCCCATTAAACTGCCAACAAAAAATTGATATGAGCTTAATGAGTGGAAAGCAGTTTGGCTTATTACGGGATAATGAGAACCCTAATAGGTTAAAACCTAAGGCATGGTTATGGTCCCCAATATACCAAATCAAGAAACAGTTTCTCCTCTTCCTATCTGAAGAGAAAACAAAGGTCCCATAAGGAAGAAAGTGATTTGGTTGAGGAAGATCATTAAACCAATTGTTCATGACCGCTGTAAGATTTCGCAGGGTGTTGATCAAGCTCTATGGATCCAGTTATTCCTTAAAACCTCTTGATAATCTGACGTAATGTGATTTGGTGGTCATTTGGTATTTGATAAGGTTTATTAATAAAATTACAACAAGTGGTATTAGAGCCACCATTACTGTTAGATTATTGGGATTTAAAGTTGTTTGATATGTATTATATTTGGATCGTTTTAGTTGTATGAACCCTAATTTTATTTTGGGGAGAAACTATGTAAAACCCGTAAATTTCTGTGTCATGGTCGTAAAGTTTTTTTTTTTTCAAATGAATAAAAGGCCTCTGCATTTGATTTACGAGTTTGTACACAGTTTTTGGTTTGTGTCGCGTGTGCTTACATATTATTCTATTTGGGATAAAGGTTCTACGTATCCGGCGTTAGTTTTCTTGAACAATATATATTTCATGAGCAAGAAAGTTTTTTTTTTGTTTTATACATATAAGGTTTACGAAAACTCTTTACGTCGAATACAAAACCACATGGACTTATATTTTTATATAAGGTCATTATGTGCGATTTGTGAATCTATATGTATGAAATTATCATGATGTTTTGTACGTGGCACAATTTCATATATATATATATATATATATATTTGTTTATATGTATCAGTAATAAGGCAATGGTCTTTTGTCTTATATGAATAATTTATTATTTTTTTTCAACTGTTTTTCCTTCATGAATCTGTGATAGGATGATAGTTTATGATATTCTTGTGGTTAGTATAAATTTATGATAGTACTGTAGTATGTTCATTTCGGATGTGTAATTAGTTTACCATGATGTTGTTTTCAAATATTTACTACTATCATAATTGAGTGAAAATTTAACCATTACGGATTCTTTCCATTTATTTGCCTGTCCGGTAATTTTAATTAAATTGATTGAACCATTATGTTGCCAAAGTAACCTCTATTATGTAATTTGATTTAATTAAATAGCATGGATGTTAGTATGGAATTATTTATGTGAATTGTGCTCGGTGTAGAAGCAAGCTTCATGATGATGAATCAAGTTGATTCAAGTAGTTTTGATGATAACAAAGATGATGACAAAAAGCCCAAGAGAATGATTTCAAGATTGAGTCAAGAAGATTCAAGAATCAAGAGAAGTTTGATTTCAAGATTCAAGAGAAGATTAATTCAAGATTCAAGAGAAGAAATCAAGAAGACTTCACAAGGGAAGTATTGAAAAGATTTTTCAAAAAACAAACATAGCATAGTTTTGTTTTTCAAAAGAGTTTTTCTCAAAATTTTCTAAGTTACCAGAGTTTTTACTCTCTGATAATCGATTAACAATTTCCTGTAATCGATTACCAGTGGCAAAATTTGATTTCAAAAGTTTTCAACTGAATTTGCAACGTTCCAATTGATTTCAAAATGGTGTAATCAATTACAAGATATTGGTAATCGATTACCAGTGTATCTAAACGTTGAAATTGAAAATCAATTGTGAAGAGTCATATCCTTTCATAAAAAGCTTTGTGTAATCGATTACATGGTTTTGGTAATCGATTACCAGTGACAAGTTTTGAATAAAAATCAAGAGATATAACTCTTCCAATGGTTTTCAGGTTTTTCTTAAAGATTATAACTCTTCTAATGGTTTTCTTGACCAGACATGAAGAGTCTATAAAAGCAAGACCTTGACTTGCATTTAAAACAATTACTTACAACTTTTTCATATATTCTTTTACAACCTTTGAATGTCTTTGAACATCTTCTTGAACTTCTTCTTCTTCCTTTGCCAAAAAGCTTTCTGAGTTTTCTGGTTTCCAAACTTTGTTCTTTCACAGAAAACAAAAGTTTGTTATTCATCTCTTTCATTCTCTTCTCCCTTTGCCAAAAAGAATTTGCCAAGGACTAACCGCCTGAATTCTTTTTGTGTCTCTCTTCTCCCTTTGCCAAAAAGAATTCGCCAAGGACTAACCGCCTGAATTCTTTTTGTGTCTCTCTTCTCCCTTTTCCAAAAGAACAAAGGACTAATCGCCTGAATTCTTTTGTGTCTCCCTTCTCCCTTTTCAAAGAATTCAAAATGACATAGTTTGAGAATTCTTTTGATTCTTCCCTTTCCCTTAAACAAAAGATTTCAAAGGACTAACCTCCTGAGATATCTTTTGTTTCCCCTTCACAAAGTTTCAAAGGACTAAATGCTTGAGAACTTTGTCTTAACACATTGGAGGGTACATCCTTTGTGGTACAAGTAGAGGGTACATCTATTTGGGTTGTTGTAACTGAGAACAAGAGAGGGTACATCTCTTGTGGATCGGTTCAAGTGGAGGGTACATCCACTTGGTTGTTCAAAGAGAACAAGGGAGGGTACATCCCTTGTGGATCTTTGCTGGTAAAGGTTTTTACAAGGTTGAAAAGAAATCTCAAGGATCGCAGGTCGCTTGGGGACTGGATGTAGGCACGGGTTGTTGCCGAACCAGTATAAAACTCTTGTGTTTATCTTCTTCTTCGCTACACTCTTTAATTTCCATTGTGCACTTTAATTATCGCTTTTACTTTTGGTTAAGTTTCTATTTTTTTTCTTTACTTTCTTAACATTATAGTAAAAGCCTAATTGAATCTAGTAACATTAAGAAGGATAGGTTTTTAATTAGTAAAGGTTCATTAATAATTAATTCAACCTCCCCTTCTTAATTATTCCGAGGCCACTTGATCCAACACTCGGCCTAAAGGAAGACACAATTTGGCCAAATAATAACATACCTGCGATGATAAATGTGACAATTGTAAAGTTTTTTTTTCATGTGAACAATAGTCGATCCAAAGAAAGACTATTATTTGACAAAACTAATTGTCAATATTTGATCATTGCGTTGAGAGTACCAATTACAAATTAATTTCTCTGTCCAAAGACTAGAATTAATGTTGTGCTGAGTATCTTGTGATGGATCTGTTTTGAAAAATATTTGCATGTCTTGTTATATATACTTTATATGACTTGCTTGATTATTTGTGAACATGTTATTAGTTTTTATTCTCTTTTTAGTTAATATTGTTAGTGCTACAAATGTTACTACCCAAGTGAATTCTATCCCAATGCTAAATGAGACAAATTTTAAGGTCTGGAAGGAAGTCGTAAAAATTGTTCTTGGCTGTATGGATTTGGACTTGGCACTGAGGACAGAACGACCTATTTCCACTCTGAAAACCTCTAATGAGGTAAAAATTGAGAAGTGGGATCGGTCCAACCGAATGTGCCTTATGATCATGAAACGCTCTATTCCAGAGGCATTTCAGGGCTCTATTTCTGAGGTTCAAAGTGCAAAGAAATTCCTTGAGGAAATTGAGCAATACTTTGCCAAAAATGAAAAAGCGGAGATAAGTAACCTTTTGGCTAAACTCATCTCCATGAAGTATAAAGGTAAAGGGAACATAAGGGAGTACATTATGGAGATGTCCAATCTCATATCAAAACTCAAGTCACTTAAGTTAGAGTTTGGTGAAGACCTGCTCGTGCACTTGGTTTTGATCTTGCTTCCTGCACACTTTGGGCAATTCAAAGTGAGCTATAACACTCAGAAGGACAAATGGTCCCTCAATGAGCTTATATCTCACTATGTGCAAGAGGAGGAGAAGCTGCAGAGAGATAGGACTGAAAGTGCTCACTTGACTTTGACCTCTCAGAATAAGAAAAGGAAGATGACTAAGGATGCTGCGGAAGGGACTTCTCAGCAAAAGAAACAAAAGAAGGATGAGGAATTTACCTGTTACTTCTGCAAGAAGTCGGGACACATGAAGAAAGGGTGTCCCAAGTATGCCGCATGACGTGTGAAGAAAGATAAATTTCATACTCTAGTTTGTTCTGAAGTTAATTTGGCTTTTGTATCTAAAGATACTTGATGGGTAGATTCTGGTGCTACTACTCACATAAGTATGACTATGCAGGGTTGCCTGTGGAGCCGATTTCCAAGTGATGATGAAAGGCTCATCTTTATGAGTGATGGCAAGAAGGTTGCAGTGGAAGCTATTGGAACTTTTAGATTACAGTTAAAAACTGGATTTTATTTGGATTTATTTGAGACTTTCGTTGTACCATCTTTTAGACGAAATTTGATTTCTATCTCTAGTTTGGACAAATTTGGATTTTCTTGTTCATTTGGAAATAATAAAGTAAGTCTCTACCAAAATTCAAATATGGTTGGTTCTGGTTCTTTAATTGATAATCTTTACATGCTTGATGTTGTTAGTTCCTATAATGAAATACTACAAATAAGTTCGCGTGGTACAAAACGAAAGTTGAATGAGAATTCTACCACTTTATGGCATAAGCGTTTAGGCCATATCTCTAAATAGAGAATCCAGAGATCTATGTTGAATGCATAAAGGGAAAATGAACAAACATAAGGAAATTAGGTGCCGAAAGAGCTAAAGACGTCTTAGAACTAGTGCATACAGACATTTGTGGTCCTTTTCCTACAACTTCTTGGAATGGACAACAATATTTCATTACATTCATAGATGACTACTCTAGATATGGTTACCTATATTTGATACATGAGAAGTCCCAATCCCTAGACGTTTTTAAGACTTTCAAGACTGAGGTTGAACTTCAACTTGGAAAGAAAGTTAAGGCTGTCAAATCTGACCGTGGTGGTGAGTACTATGGCAAATATGATGGATCGGGAGAACAACGTCCAAGACCTTTTGCACTTTTCCTCAAAGGGTGTGGAATTGTTCTGCAATACACTATGTCGGGAAAACCTAGCATGAATGGTGTAGCAGAATGAAGAAATTGAACTCTTAAGGATATGGTGAGAAGTATGATTAGTCATTCTTCTTTGCCATAGTCACTTTGGGGAGAAGCCTTAAAGACCGCAGTTTACATCCTTAATAGGGTGCCAAGTAAAGCAGTTAACAAAACCCCTTATGAACTTTGGACTGGTAAAAGGCCAAGCATTAAACATTGACACATTTGGGGTTGTCCGGCTGAGGCACGACCTTATAGGCCACATGAAAGAAAGATGGACTCAAGAACAATTAGCTGCTATTTTGTTGGCTATGCTGAACGTTCTCGGAGCTATAAATCTTATAATCCCACCTTAAGATCCTTTTTTCGAGACGGGAAATGCGAGATTTCTTGAGGAAGTTGAGTTTCGGAAGGAAGAGAACATAATTTCTTGTACAAAGTTGGTATTTTGTATGTGTCCGACGTTGATATTTTGTTTTATACATATAAGAACATAAGAAATGTTGTCTTTGAGGAAGAACCTGTTATTTACAGTGATCAAGTCCTCGTACCTATTACTGTTCAAGACACAACTCTAGTAATAGAAGACAATGTTCAAACTATTGACATTGTTCCAGAACAAGACAACAATGAGGTTCTCCCTCAAATACCTTTAGAGAAACCTCAAAAACCTCAAGAAGTGCCATTAAGGAGATCCATTAGAGAGAGGAGAAGTGCAATCTCAAATGATTATATTATATTTCTCCAAGAACATGAGGATGGCATTGGTTTAACAGAAGATGATCCAATCAACTTCTGTCAAGCTATGCGCAATTATAACTCTAAAAAATGGATTGACGCCATGAAGGATGAGATTAAGTCTATAAAAGACAATGAAGTTTGGGATCTAGTCGAATTTCCTGAAAGTGTGAAACCTATTGGTTGTAAATGGATATTTAAAACCAAGAAGGATTCAAAGGGTAATATCGAGAGATATAAGGCTTGTCTAGTTGCTAAAGGCTTTACTCAGATGGAAGACATTGACTATAAAGAAAACTCTTCTCCAGTATCTTCAAAGGATTCTTTTAGAACTATAATGGCACTGGTAGCTCATTTTGACTTAGAGCTACATCAGATGGATGTTAAGACTGCGTTTCTAAATGGTGACATTGAAGAAACGATTTATATGATGCAACCAGAAAACTTTATGTTAGGTGACTCAAAGTCCATGGTATACAAACTAAAGAGATCCATCTATGGTCTCAAACAGGCTTCCCGTCAATGGTATTACAAGTTCCATCAAGTCATTACCTCATATGGTTTCGAGGCAAATGTAGTTGATGATTATGTATATCATAAGTTTAGTGGGAGTAAATACATATTCTTGGTATTATATGTCGATGATATACTGCTTGCTAGCAGAGATATAGGCTTCTTACAGGAGACCAAGAGATTTCTAACAAAAAATTTCGAAATGAAAGATCTCGGGGAAGCTTCTTTTGTGTTAGGTATTAAGATACTACGAGATTGCTCTCAAGGTATCCTAAGGTTGTCACAAGAGAGCTATATCGATAAAGTACTTGATAGATTCGACATGAAAGATAGTAAATCAGAAGATACCCCAATAGCTAAAGGAGACAAATTCAGTCTCAATCAATGTCCCAATAATGACCTTGAAAGAATTGAGATGCAAAAGATTCCCTATGCGTCAACAATAGGAAGTCTGATGTATACTCAAGTTTGTACTCGTCCCGACATAGCATTTGTCGTAGGAGTTCTAGGAAGATACTTGAGTAATCCTGGATTGCAACATTGGAAGACAGTGAAACACGTAATGTGTTACTTGAAGAGAACAAAAGGCTACATGCTCACTTATCAGAAGTCTGACAATTTAGAGATCATCAGGTATTTAGACTCTGATTTTGCTGGATGTCAAGACAGCAAGCGCTCCACTTCTGGATACATGTATATATGTTGACTGGAGGAGCTATCTCTTGGAAGTCTTCTAAACAGACTCTTGTAGCTTCTTCAATCATGATTGTGGAGTTCATTGCTTGTTTTGAGGCATCTAATCATGGGATATGACTACGAAACTTTGTCACTAGTTTGCGTGTGGTCGATGGCATTGAAAGACCATTGAAAATTTATTTTGACAACAACTTTGCAGTTCTTTACTCCAACAACAATAAGAGTACAACCAAGTCAAAATTCATTGACATCAAGTTTCTGGTTGTGAAGGAAAGAGTTCAGAATAGGTAGATTTCCATAAAACATATAGGGACTGATTTCATACTAGCTGACCCACTCACTAAAGGTTTGGTACCTAGGGTTTTTCATGAGCACACTGCTCATATGGGTGTAATTCCTAACAGTACCTTAGTTTAGTGGGAGTCCCATTTATGTTTTATATCTTATGTTTTCCAGATATTTGTATTGTTTGGATTTTCTACAGAAATAAAGTTGATGTTTATCATTCTATTATAAGATTGTTTTGTGTGCAATATTTGTATTACACTTTGGATTGATCTCTATAAAGAATAAATTTTGGACTAGTTGTAAATAAACATGATTAAGATCACATTGTATGTAATTTCCATGCCTCTTATCCATATTTGATCTATGTCATCGAGTATGAGTAACAACGGTGATCGTTGTGGCTTAGTCACGCTGAATTGTGATAAAAATTGCACTGGTTTCCTGTTGCTATATGAAATGGACCATATTGTATAAAAGGAGTCTAAAAGTAAATAACATACGGTTGCATGCCTAAATAATTTTGTGATATAAATGTCTAAGGTTATTATGAAGCCCAAGTGGAAGATTGTTAGGAATTTTATAATTCCTAATTAATTAATTTGGGCTACATATTATATTATAACATTTATATTAGTTATTTACATTTAGATTGGTTTAATATAAAGTGATCTAATTCAATGAGCCCATTAGATTTCCAACAGAAGATTGATATGAGCTTAATGAGTGAAAATCAGTTTGGCCCATTAGGGGATAATGAGAATCCTAATAGGTTAAAACCTAAGGCATGGTTATGGTCCCCAACACACCAAATCAAGAAACAGTTTCTCTTCTCCCCATTTGAAGAGAAAACGAAGGTTCCATAAGGAAGAAGGCGATTCGGTTGAGGAAGGTCATTAAACCAATTGTTCATGATCGCTGTAAGATTCCGCTGTGTGTTGATCAAGCTCTATGGATCCAGGTATTCTTTAAAACCTCTTGATAATCTGATGTAATGTGATTTGGTGCTCATTTGGTATTTGATAAGGTTTATTAATAAAATTACAACATGTTCTTGTTCTATAATGTTTTGGGTGTTCTATTTGTAAATTCTTAATTAATTGTACTCGGGATTGAACTAATCATTGCAACATATGTGCTTTGTAATGTTTGTGGGTGTTCTATTTGTAAATTCTTAACTAATTTGTAGTAGCCTAATAGGAAATTTTTTGTTTAATTATTTCAACTTTAATTATTCAACTATCGATTCTTTTGAGGCTTTGTTGTATGAAAATGTTGAAGATGAGGTTGAAGTAGATGAAAATACTATTTCACCTAATGAAATTAAAGAAGATGAACTTAATGAGTGTGAAAGGGCAAATAAAAGGGCTAAGAATCTTTCATTTGGTGTGTGGAATTATTTTGAAAAACCTGTTAAACATCCTGATGGAAAATTGAGGGCCAAGTGTAAGTATCTTAAGAGGGACCTTGTGGGCGATGGGAGTTTGAGTGGAACTTCAACTTTAATTTTTCATATGAATAGATGTCAGAAAAAGCCACATTCAATTGCAGAGTCTAATGTCGGGAAACTTGTGCTTGATCATACTGGAAGAAGTACAATAATTTATCAAAAGGTGTTAGATGAGAAGATTTCTATGATGATAATTGACCATGATGTTGCATTCTCTTTTGTTGAATATAAGAGGTTTAGGGAGTTGATATTGTATTTGTTTCCTGAAGCTAAGTTACCCTTTAGGCGTGTTGCCACTTTGAATGTGAACAAATTGTACGACAATGATAAGCTAAAGTTGAAACATGTTTTGTCTAAACTGCCTAGTAGAATAAACTTGATTGCAGATGTGTGGACTTCTTGTACTTCAGAGGATTATATTGCATCAACTACACATTATGTTGATCAAAATTGGAAGTTGCAAAACAAAATACTGAATTTTTTCCATTTTCCTACTCCACATTTTGGGCGTGAAATGACCAAAATAATTTATAGTTTCTTGAAAGATTGGGGGAGTAAACAAATTTTTTTCATTAACTCTAGATAATGCATATTCTAATAATAAGATGCAAGACTATTTGAAGGATAAACTTCTTTTTGCATTCTAATGGTTTTATTGTGTGGTGGTGATTATTTTCATATATGATGTGTTGCTCACATTTTAAATTTTATTGTTCAAGAGGGGTTGAAAGTTACTAGTAGTAGTATTCACAAAATTAGAGAAAACATCAAGTATGTTAAGGGGTTGGAGGGAAGAATGAAGGCTTTCTAAGATTGTGTTGCTAAAGTAGGTGGTATTAATACCAAGATGAGTTTGCATTTAGATGTTGTGACTAGGTGAAATTATACTTTTTTGATGCTTGAGAGTGCACTTTTGTACCGACGTGCTTTTAGTAGTCTTAAATTTGAAGATATAGGCTATGTGAATTGTCTTGCTAATGAAGAATGGGATAGAGGTGAAAAAATGTGTGAATTTTTGCATCCATTCTATCAAATTATTGAGTTGATATTTGGTTCTTCTTATCCTACATCCAATTTGTATTTCATGCAAGTGACGAAAATTGAATGCTTATTGATTAAAAATTTTATTAATGAATATGAGACAATTAGAGCCATGACAACTTAAATGAAAAAAATTGATAAATATTAGAGTGATTATAGCACAAGTCTATCCTTTAGGTGCATTCTAGATCATCGTTTCAAGTTTGGATTTTTGAGATTCTGTTATTCAAAGCTTGGTCTTGATTCAATGGCTGTTGAAGCAAAGTTGAAAATTGTGAAGCACAAGTTGTATACTTTATATAATGAGTATGTTAAGTTGTATTCGAAAAAACAAACAACTTGCAATGTTGCTTCAAGTCAATGTTCATCACAAGGGACTTCGTCTGTTAGTACTTTTGCTAGTGGAAAGTCATCAACATCACAGTGGCTTATTGTGAATGTAAGTTCATGTTTTTGTTTACTCTTTTAGTCTTTTTATTTTGTTTACTTTACTCTTTTTTTTCACCTTTACTTACGATTTTTTTTAAATAACATAGGAGTTTATACAATATGAAAATGAAAATTTGTCGGATGTGAATAAATCTCATTTGGACGCATATTTGGAAGAGCAAAATCTTTCTTCTCAATATCATCCAAATTTAGATCTTTTGTAATATTGGAAGGAGAATATAGCTAGGTTTCTAAAACTTGCATCGATGGCTTGTGACATTTTAAGCATTCAAATTACAACTCTAGCTTCCAAATTATCATTTAGTGTTGGTTCTAGGGTGCTTAATAAATACTGAACTGCACTTCTTCTTAAAAATGTACAAGCCTTGATATGTATTAGAAATTGGAGATTAGGATTTGATGGTAAATGCTATATTACTTTCTTAGATGTTACATTAAATTATTTATTATTTGTCTTTTTAAGTAACATACTTTATACTTATGATGTTGTGATAAATTGTAGGAAAAGGTGAAAGTGTGGAGATTGGGAAAGATAATGAAGTTACATCAAACATGGAGTCAAATGTTGTGATTGTAAATGCTTGAATCTTGATTACATTTGTTTGGTGTATTTGATTTAAGAATGTTTTATGTTTGATTTAGTTGTGTGTATTTGAATATTTTAATGGTTAAGACTCTAAGGATGTTTATTTGGTTTGTATTTCAACTATCTTGACTGTTGTTAAGACTTTAAGAATTAATATTTAGTTTTTGTATCTATGTGATGCTTGGACTTTGGCATTTATTGGATAAGTTGTAAACTTCATGATATTTTATATTATATTTAAGACTATTTGTTTGAACTTTAAGTTAAGATTACTTGTATTCTCATTTTTAATATATTTCTTTAGCTGATAAAAAAACTTATATTTTAGCCTAAAAAATAAAAGAAAAAAATTGCTCTAATTTTATATATTTTTTTTAAAATAATTTAGGCCTGCAAACTAGGACAAATAGAATCCATTTATCAATGATTCAATGAAATATTTGAATTAATAAGTACGTTAATGAGTACGTTAATGTATCAATGAAATGAATTTGGTGTTATGATTAGAATGACTTGGAGACTCAATTTTGAAATAATGTATTCCATTAATATTGGTCAAATCCAATATTAAAACATTATTATTATTTTACTAAGTCATTATGCAAATTATATATTGATGTACATATATAATAATTCCATTTATATAATAAGTATATGCAGTAAAAAATAGATGTACTAGTAATATTGGCTAGTTCCTTATATAGGAATTGAATCAAACAAGACTCCTTTAACTCGGCGGTAGAGTAACGCCATGATAAGGCATACGGCATTGGTTCAATGGATTTTGTGGGTCGAAATGGACTTAAAAATAGTATATTTTTAGAATCAAACTTTTCTAGTCTTTATAAAATGCAGACTTCACATGCTGAGCCTTAAACGGGTTAGACCCGGTCCGTATACTCATCCCTATTAATTATAAACTTAAATTTTTTATCTTTGTAAATATATCATTTTTTATTTTAATCCTTATAAATGATAGTATTTTTTTTTAATTTTTGTCCTTGTAAAAAAATCTAAAAAATGAAAAATTTTAAAAAAACTTTAAATTGGATAAACAAAAAATATATTTAAACCCAAACCAAAATTAAATCCAAATTAACAAAAATTAAAAGTGCATTTCAGGTCCAATATATGCTAATATTCCCCACAAAAAAAAACTAATAAAAGAAAATCAAAAAATGTAATTAGCTCAATTTCAAATGATAACTCCATACATACGGAAACCTAGCTAATCTAAATTGATCAGATGAACTAAATCACCAGAATTCAAATTAATGCCCTCAAATACACGTGGCCTAACTCAAGCATCTAAATGGGATCCCATGGTCTGCCATTAAATTATTATTTTTTAGACACTTGCCGTTAAATTAATTTGCAACTCAGCAAAAATATATGGTACAATAATAATGAGAAAAATGAACAACATGTGTCCTAGCGTTAGTGCACATTGGTAGACGATGATGAATCATCGAATAAAATTCCAATTAGTCTTCTGCACCAATTAATGCCCCAAGACCACACACCAGTATCCAAAGAATACATAGCATCCCAAAGTATAATTGGCCCATCATTCAACATTAAACAATGATCCAAACAAACGAACTCAGAAGCAAAAACAAAACATTAAGCCGGCCAAAGCACACGAAATAAGAGACAGAGCTATTAGATCAACAACGATTGGGTCTGCCATAGGATCAAACTCAAGCATAGCAGGAAATAGAACAAAAAAAGGAAATTGATAACAGTTCCCAATTATACATCATGAAATTATTTTCCAACCTATCATTGAATATTGATAGACATTTTCCTTATTGCATAATGAGATGTGTACAATCAGTACAGATCAGTCTAGACCCTAGGAGAAAGATGAAGCTGCAATGCATTTTTCATGACAGTAGTAAATTCCTGTTTCTCCGAAAAATCCACATCCCCTCCCTCAGGAACCTTCCACTCAAAATTCCAAACCAAATTAGCCACAAAGTACTCCAAATGAAGCAAAGCCAAGTTATATCCAGGGCATATCCTTCTCCCAGCACCAAACGGCATCATCTTAATCTCTTTACTCCCAGTTATATCAAAATCAAACCCTTCATCATTCATAAACCTCTCTGGCTTAAACGCCATTGGATCCTCCCATACCTTAGGGTCTAACCCTATCTCCGCCACCATGAAATTCACTGTCCCATTCTTAGGCACCAAATAATCCTTCAAAATCACGTCTTCAGTCACGGCATGAGGCAAAACAAAGTGCCCTGGTGGGTGTCGCCTTAACCCTTCCAAAATCACAGCTTTCAGATAAGGTAGTTTCTGCAAGTCTTCTTCTTTCACTTCCCTCTCTTCTCTCTCACCAACTACTTCTCTAATCTCATCCACCACCTTTTCTTGCACGTGAGGGTACTTCACCAAATTCGCCATTATCCACTGCAACGCTGTGGAAGTTGTATCTGTACCCGCATTCAAAAACTCGTTACAGAGCGTAACAAGTTCCCCTTCATTCAGCTTGCGTTTCTCTTCAGGTAATTGCAAATCCAACAAAGTGTCAACATAGGAAACAACTACGTCGTCGTTTAATGAACCTTCATTGTCTTTGTCTCGCTTTTCCTTCTTGGCTCTTATTAGTGGAACCAACACGTCCTCTTGCTCCTTGCGAAACCTCAGCAACTCCTCCCAACGTTTGCGGCACAAAACGCGCGTGACCCTTGGCCAGAAATTCAGCACGTTGAACCTACTGAGCCGCAGAAGCATTTGTCGCTGCACGCGCTCGATGTCTCTGACTATCCCATCGTCAAGCCTTTCACCGAAGCACATGAACACAAGCAAGCAGAACATGGCGTATTGAAAATGGTTAACGACTTTTACTGAATAGTTGGATTGTGAATCTGATTTGAGGCGCGTGAGGAGGGTGTGTAGGACCCACTTGCGGATTCCGGAGAAGGACCTGGCGCGTGAGGGGTGGAGCATCTCAGAGGCGAGATTGCGGCGGAGGGCGCGCCACGTGGGGCCGTAGGAGGCGGAGCTGATGCTGTGTTGGTTGCTGTTGAGGATTTTACCGGTGGCGAGGCCTTTGGGGCGGTCGGAGAAAAAGGAACCGTTTTGGATTAGGGCTTGGTGGGCCAGGGTTCTGTCGGCGATAAATATGGCGGGGCGTGATCCAATGCGGAGAGTTACCATGGGACCGTATTTGGCGTGGAGGGTTCGGAGGATCGGTTCGAGTTTTAAGGTTTTTCGGAGCCATAGGATGTTTGAGATGATTGGGATGTGGGTGGGGCCAGGAGGGGTGGTGATGGTTTTGTTGTGAAGAGAGAAAAATATGGTTCTTATGAACACGCAGACACTCAGAGAGACGAGGATGATGAACCAGGATTCCATGAGTGAGGTTCAGTACGTGTTTGTTGATAATCCGAAAGTCAAACAGATGAAACGATATGAGACAAAAGGGGGATGGATCATGGGTTGAAAAATTGAAATATATATGGAATGAAAAATAAGAGAAATAAATGGTTTTTTTTTTCTTGTTTGACAAGGTATCTTTCTCCGCAATACGAGAAGGTGACAGTTTCAAGGACACGTGGCACATTAGGAACTCTTGAGCAGTTATATATGAGCACTTATATATGAGCAGTTATATATAAGATCCTCTCATTCATATGATTATTACCCATACAAACCTAAATTAAATGATAGTAGTATCTATACGAATGTTTAATTAGGATGAAGGAATGGATTAGTTAATTATGATTTGCCGGCCCGAGTTGAAGTCATAACATAAAATTCGTGTTTTCTTCCTTTTGTTTTTAGGCTTACGTGGTGATGGTGGTATTGTGGACTTATGTAGTGGACAGATCTACGTTCATAAAATACATGCAGTAACAAAAAATAATATAAATTCAGTATATATATATATATATATATATATATATATATATATATATATATATATATATATATATATATAATTCCTACAGATTCATATACGAGACTATGAGAGTATTACACCAACAATTTAGATTTCCATTAATTTGTTGTGGATTTGAGATTAATGTGGGAGAAACTCGACTCCAACAAAATATCAATCATGATTCATGAGTATTGTTAATTAACAATGGTAGCGGGTCATCCTTCTTGTTACTTGGACCTCACGTAAGTTGTTTTCACCTTATCTTGGTTATTTGCCGTTCACTGCATTCAGTTTGATTCCAATGCGCTGGAATTACGTTTCTAACCTCCAAGCAAATATACAAATTGAGTATATGCTAGGCTTCTAAAGTTTTGATAGCAACAACAGCCCAGATAACACCAGGCCCACAAGAACACACAAGAGACCAACATACCTACAGGATTATATTTGATTGCACCCTTTCGGAGAGACCCTTGTCCACAAGCATTATCCATTCTATTACTAGTCATTATATTAACTGTTATTCCTTTCTGTTATCAGTGTCCATTTCTGTTATGGCCATAAGTGTCAGATCATTAGTATATATCACTATAAATACACCATTTCAATGAAATAAAGGAGGAAATTTAAGTAATATTACATGTAGTTTTATTGGTAGCGTAGACACTTTTCCTAACAATTTTGGTCCGACCTGCCCTGTCGCCTCTTCCATCCCTAAACACAATACCAGGCAAGCTACCACAAAGTGACTCGAGGAGGTTGTGCTCTGCCTTACCCAGAGTCACCAGTCCCTCGCTCAGAACCATGCATCTTTAGCCCAAATCCAATCGACCATGGATTCCAAGATCGACTCCATTCTCGAGGGTCTCGCACACCTCACCCTCCCTCCTCCCATTTCACCCAAATCCTCACCACCTTGTCTCCACTTCCCCGCCCGTACATGAAGTTGGATGTTCCCCAATTTGACGGTCAAGATCCCCTGGGGTGGATTTTTAAAATCATCCAGTTCTTCGACTACCAATGTATACCTGATAATGAGCGTTTGACAATAGCATCCTTCTACATGGATGGCCTAACTCTGTGCTGGTATCAGTGGATGAACCGCAATGATCTTCTGACCTCATGGCCTGCAATGCTCCAGGCCCTCAAAGCTCGATTTGCTCCGTCCTTCTATGATGACCCCCACGACGCCTTATTCAAGCTCCAACAGAAGGGCACCATCAACGATTACCTTTTTGAATTTGAGCGATTGGCTAATCGAACGGTCGGGCTTGCTTACCCCTTTCTTCTGAGCTGTTTCATTTCTGGTCTCATCCTTGAACTCCGTTGCGAGGTACAGGTGTTGCAGCCATTGTCGTTGCCGCAAGCCATCGCCCTAGCCAAACTCCAGGATTGCTGATGTCTTCCATGATTTTTGTCCACACTGCTGCAAATACCGTCACAACCACCACCAACCACGAGTGCTCCGCCACAGTCCAAACTATCGGTGAAACGCCTCTCCCTTGAGGAGTTAGCCTCTTGTAGAGACCACGACCTCTGTTATCATTACGATGACAAATGGGTGGTGGGCCACCATTGTAAACTCCGCCTGCAGCTCCTCATCGCGGACGAGAACTCAACCTCATCGACGATCACACCATAAGACCCCGATTGCGAGGTACAACTTCTTCCGCTACCAGACACTTCGCAGTTGAGTCTTAATGCGCTATCGGGAATGCCTACCCCTGCCACCTTTCGCGTGTATCGGGAATGCCTGCCCCTGCCACCTTTCGCGTTGCCTAATTCCTTTCCCTGCCCACCACCGCTATTGACCCGCCCCGAGTCATGGTAGGCGATAGTGGCACACTCATCTGCCAAAAGGTTTTCCCTAACACTACACTCACGATCTAGGGTCATGTCTTTAGCCCAGACCTTTTTGTTTTGGGCCTCAGTGGGGTGGATATTGTATTAGGCGTCCAATGGCTACAGGAGTTGGGGCCTACTGTTACTGATTACACCTCCCGGATCATGACCTTCGCGTGGTTGGGCCATCAAGTCCAGCTGGCCTTCTTCATCTTCTTCCCATTCCCTCAACTATTTGGGAAGACTTATCAATGGATTTCATCATTGGCCTTCCGCTGTCCCATGGATTCTCTGTTATCCTCGTTGTGGTTGACCGTTTTACTAAAGGGGCTCATTTTGACACTTTACCCCCATTTTATACCACTCACAAGGTTGCTTTATTGTTCATTGACATTGTTTGTAAACTCCATGGTTTTCCGAGAAGCATCATGTCTAATTGCGATCCCATATTCATTAGTAGATTTTGGAACGAGTTATTTTGTCTCTCCGGCACCAAGCTACGCCTGAGCATCACTTACCACCCCAAGACAGACGGCCAAACCGAAGTGCTCAACAGGCTACTCGAACAGTACCTTTAGGCTTTCATTCACGATAAACCATCACAGTGGTTGTCGTTCCTCTCCCTCACAGAGTGGTGTTATAACACCACTATCCATTCGGCTATTGGCATCTCCCCTTTTGAAGCCACTTATGGTAAAGCCCCTCATTCAATTCCCAGATACTTAGAAGGTGATTCACACATTGAGGTCGTGGACTCCCTCTTGACAACCAAGACCTAACTTCATTCATTACTTCAAAGTCGCCTTGCCAAAGCACAAGCTACAATGAAGAAAAGCGTTGACTCCCACCGCCGGGACATGCATTTTAACATCGGCGATTGGGTTTTTGTGCGACTCCGCCCTTATCGTCAGACATCTCTCCAACCCCACTACTCCAAGCGTTTCTATGGTCCTTTTTGCATTCAGGAACACATTGGTGCTATAGCTTATCGTCTCCAACTTCCCACGATCTCCAAAAATCATCTGGTATTTCATGTCTCACTCTTGACACCTTACAAGGGACCCACGCCCACAACACTAAATCCTCTACCTCCACTTCAGCCAAACAATCATCCCGTGGCCGAACCACTTTCCATTTTGGATTGGAAGTGGGACCACAACCACGACCCCCCAGTTCGGAAGGCTTTGGTTCAGTGGGCAGGCCTAGCTCCTGAGGACACCTCTTGGGAGGATTGGAATTCTCTTTGCACCTCCTACAACCTTGGGGACAAGGTTGTTCTTCTAGAGGAGGGTATTGATAGCAACAATAACCCAGATAACACCAGGCCCACACGAACACACAAGAGACCAACATACTTGCAGGATTACATTTGATTGCACCCTTTTGGAGAGACCCTTACCGACAAACATTATCCATTTTGTTACTAGCAATTATACTAGTTGTTATTCTATTATTCCTTTCTGTTATCATTGTCCCTTTCTATTATGGCCATAAGTGTCAGATCATCAATGTATATCACTATAAATACACCATTTCAATGAAATAAAGGAAGGAGGAAATTTAAGTAATCTTGCTTGTAGTTTTATTGGTAGCGTAGACACTTTTCTTAACAAGTTTTGACTGATTCTATAGATTGTACTTGAAAAATACAAGTAACCGGATTGCACCATCTATGCATTATATATAAACCAAGTTTTATATACTAAGGAGATTTAACTTCATTGGTGATTAAACATGATATTGTTGGATCAAGTGGCCTCGGAATAATTAAGAAGAGGGGGTTGAATTAATTATTAACGTGTCTTGACTAATTAAAAAATATCATTCTTAATGCTACTAGATTCAATTAGGCTTTTACTACTAAGTTAAGAAAGTAAAGAACAAAAATAGAAACTTAACCAAAAGTAAAAGCGATAATTAAAAGTACACAACGGAAATTAAAGAGTGTAGGGAAGAAGAAGACAAACACAAGATTTATACTGGTTCGGCCACAAACCGTGTCTACATCCAGTCCCCAAGCAACCTACAGTTCTTGAGATTTCTTTCAACCTTGTAAAATCCTTTACAAGCCAAAGATCCACAAGGGATGTACCCTCCCTTGTTCTTTTTGATAAACCAAGTGGATGTATCCTCCACTTGAACTGATCCACAAGAGATGTACCCTCTCTTGTTCTCAGTATAACAATCCCCAAGTAGATGTACCCTCTACTTGTACCACAAAGGATGTACCCTCCAATGTGTCGGGACAAAGAATTCTCAGGCGGTTAGTCCTTTGAATCTTTCTAAGGGGAAACAAAAGATATCTCAGGCGGTTAGTCCTTTGAAATCTTTTGCTTAAGGGGAAGAGAATAATCAAAAGAATTCTCAGGCGGTTAGTCCTTTGAATCTTTTGTAAGGGAGAAGAGAGACACAAAAGAATTCAAGCGATTAGTCCTTCGTTCTTTTGGCAAAGGGAGAAGAGAATGAAAAAGATGAATAACACAAGTTTTTGAATAAAGAACTTTTCTTGGAAGAGAAAGTGTTGATAAAAAACTTTTAGAAAGATGAAGAGAAATGAATCAGAAAATTCTGTAGAAAGATATTGAAAGATGTTGAGAGATGATGTTGTAAAGATTGAAAGATAGACGATTCAAAGATGATTGATGATTGATGATTGAAACTCATGCCATGGCCACATATTTATAATATCTTGATGACTCAAGTCAAAGCTTGTGACTCTTGGCAATTTCTTTAAAACTAGTCACTTAAAAAGTTATGACTTTTGAAAGAATCTTCAGAAACAAGTCACTTAAAGAATTGTGACTTTCAGAAATGTATTTTTCGAAATCAATCACTGGTAATCGATTACACATCAACATATGTGACTTTTCATTTTAAATTTTGAAAATTAAAACGTTTAGAAGCTCTGGTAATCAATTACAAGTATTGTGTGATCGATTACACAAGTTTAAAATGATTTGAAAATGTTTAAACACAAGTTGTGACTCTTGAAATTTGAAATTTTAACGTTTTAAAACACTGGTAATCGATTACTACCTTCTAGTAATCGATTACCAGAGAAAAAAGCTCTTTGGTAATGATTTTGTGAAAACTTCTTGTGCTACTCAATGTTTTGAAAAACTTTTTTAGTACTTATCATGATTGAGTCTTCTCTTGATTCTTGAATCTTGATCTTGATTATTCTTGAAACTTGGTTCTTGAATCTTGATTCTTAAAACTTGATTCTTGAATCTTTGGAATTTGCTTAAATCTTGATTCTTTGGCATCATCAAAATAATCTTGGAAGACATTGCTTCCACATATATGTGTAAGTTATTGTATTCTTGTGTATGTACTTTTCTTTCCTTCTTACATATTAAAAAAGCCTATGTTTTATCTGGTAATTGATTCATAATTTTGTTTACATTCATACACTTTTTTCTCTTTACTTAATAATATTCATTACAATTATTATTATATATAATATTTAATCATTATAATTTTATTATATAATTATAATATTAAAATAATATTTTAAAATATTTACTTCTAATATAATATGTTATACTTTAAATAGAATTAATTTTAGAATAGTAACACACTAATATAAATTTGGAGTTAATTAGATTTGTTAAAACTCATTTAAGACTTTCAAGTGAAACATGGCAATTCAATTGCGTAAGTTTAAAATGCAAAATAAAGAAATCACAAGAGATTGAAGATTTACCAAGTCCCAATTTATGGTTTATTTGTACTTAGAGCTACACATGATGTAGCCACGATGTTAAGACCCTTAGTGACCAAATTCTAGCTGTAGCTTGATGTTTAAAGACTCAAGTGTATTGATGATGTTTGTTCTCCATGTGAAGGTCTAAGTGGTGATATATATATATATATATATAAAAGGAGGATCAAATTACATAGGTGTAACTTTGATAATTATTCATTTTTACAACGATATAAAATGTGTTTTTTTTAATTCAACCATTAAATTATATTTATATATTATCAAAATTATTTATATCAATTTTTTTTAAAATTGAACAACAACAAGATGATCAAATGATTTATATTTTAATATATTTTGAAATTATATAATGTCGATTTAATCTATATAAATGAGGTAACAAATAATTTTAGATTAATATTAAATTTTACATATGTAAATTATGTAAAAGAAATTAATTCAAATATGAATTTTATGAAAATATTATCACGTTGAAAATTATAAAATAATATAATAATTATCAAAATTACACGAGATAATTTGATCTCTTATATATACACACTTGTGTGTGTAATTTTTGGTTTTAATGCATTCTTCTGGGCATGATGAATATGCATTCTGTAAATGAGCAAGTACTTAGTCTCAGACAAGTGCAAAAAGGCTACTGGCGGCTACTTAGATAGGACCTTGATGATATATGAACACACAAATCTACGTTCGTGTCATGGTTGTAACCACACTCGTACGAATATTTAGACAATGTCACAGTCACTTAGTGATAATATCTGGTTATTCACCAAATGATCGGTCTTATATTACTCCTTGTTAAGGAACATTACTAATTGATCACTCGATGACTAAAAATCTTCAAGCAATCGAGTTTGTCAGATGCATTATTGTTAAACATGTTGCATCGTATCATGTGTGTATATTGTTGCGGATGATTTTATGATGTAACATGGCATCTTGTTTGAAAATACTTTTTGGTTGCTATTTTATTTCGTATTATATGTTGTGATTATCATTTTTGTCTGTTTTGATGTACATCATTATGCATGTATTTTTGTGTGCTAATATTATGTAAACTTATCCTTTTGTTTGTTGTGTGTGCGTGTGCGATGATTCAGTAACGTTTGTGTTCACCGGAGCAGTTGGCACGAGTTTGACAACATCTAGGCACCCTCTTCATTGAGTTTGCGAAAACGCCTATAGGGAGAAACAGAGCATGCATGGCGTGATGACTTTACCAAGTCAGGGCATGCCTTACGACTTGTTCTCAGGTTACTCTTTCCCCTTTTTTTTATTTTTAAATTATTCATTTGATCTTGTTTCACGATTCTTATCTTTTTTATCCCTATAATTTGAAAGTGATTTTTTTAGTTCATATAATTTATATTTTAATTCTCTTTTAGTTCCTATAATTTTGAAAGTGGTTTTTTTAGTCCTTATAATTTGTATTTTAATTCTCTTTTAGTCCCTATAGCTTGAAAGTGATATTTTTAATCCCTATACTTTATATTTTAATTTCATTTTAGTCCTTATCATTAAAATATGAGTAATATTATCAATTACAATTAACTACAAAAATACTAACAAGTAATTCGTAACTACTTTATAGTAAGATAATTTGTAATAAAAAATAATTGATAATTTATAACTAATTTGTAACTAATTATTTTTATATATTTTTTTGTAGTAAGGATTAAAAGGTAATTAAAATACAAATTATAGGGACTAAAAATATCACTTTCAAACTATAGGGACTAAAAGAGAATTAAAATACAAATTATCAGGACTAAAAAGAACACTCTACTAAAAAAATCGTATTTTACGACGCACATTCTACGTCGGTCGTATATAACCCGACGTAGTAGTGTACGCGGTGGCATTTACATAAATATATAAGTTTTTTATGTGGTGCATTTCGTCGTAACCCCGTCTTTGTAGCTTTGGTGGAACTTATCTAAGACGGTGCATTTATAGACACCGTCGTAGAAATAGTCAGCTACAAAGACGGTGTTATTCATACACTATCGTTAATGTTGTACTTTATATACTCCTGTTGTGTGGTAATTGAACACCCTCGTACCCTCCAAAAACCTAGTTGTTGCCTGAACTCATCCCGCCGTTGACTCCGTCCCACCACCCTCACATTGTGTTTCCCTGACCTCCGCAAAAGGAAGCCGAAGTCGACTCCCTAGTTGTTGTTCCCACCACTGCCATGTAGCCAAAGTCCTGCCCTTTTGAGTGGTGTCGCCACCTTGCGAGTGTTCGTGAAGGTAAGGATGTCGATGTTTTTGAGTTCTTCTTTGGTAATGCTTGAATATGTTATAGTATTAAGGGTTTACTTAAGTAAGAGTGTTAAAATGTGATTATCGACTTGCCCTGACAATGTCATCTTTGAATATGCGAAAAGGATTTGAAGCAAAATAAGTGAAAATCATGCCCTTTTGTTTTTAATTGTTAGTATTTGAATTGCTTGTGGTTGTACCTTTAAATATTACATAAACTAAAAATCCTCTTTCCCAATTGGTATCCCAATTAGTTTCCAAACATGCTCTAATGCACATGAATAACATGAAGCTCCCTTTCCACACATTGTTTATGTTACTGTACTAGTTTTCTTCTTCACACTGATTAAGGGTTATTCTTATAATTATAAAAATGCACAAGTGGTTGGATACAATTTTGGTCTTGCCCCATCTGAACTATTTCTTTAGTCATTTGACAAGAATCTGTATACCAGTTATTTCTATCCCGTACGCTACCCACCAGTTTATTTGCAAGTGTCTTAGATGTTTTCTCATAGTCAGAGTACTAAGGAAGTTTATGTTCTTGGTTGTTTTGGTTTCACCTTTTTGGTATCTGGATTGGTGTAGGATTAGCATAACTTGTTGGATTTATTAGATATGCATTTGTGGTTTGGATTATTTTCCTCCATTATTAGATATGCATAACCTGTTGGATTCAAATGACTAAAGAAATCTGTTACTGTACTAGTTTTCTTCTTCACACTGATTAAGGGTTATTCTTATAATTATAAAAATGCACAAGTGGTTGGATACAATTTTGGTCTTGCCCCATCTAAACTATTTCTTGATACATCAATGACACTGTTCAATAATGTATTTTTTATTTGCGTTGTGTACTTTTTTGGTTTGATGAATAGTATGAGACTTATGGTTAAGCTTCAACTGAAAATAAGAGTCCAAGAGCTGCTATTTGAGTTGGATAATTATTTGGACTAGGTTTTGGAAAAGTCTAAAACAAATGCTCTTGGCTTAAGGCTAGAACAGAACTATTCCCACATTTGTAATAATATCTGGTTCCAGCTTGAAGACCAGCATGAAGAAAGAAATATCTCTGAGCTTTGTCCTAACAAATTAGAGTCATTAATTGTAGTTATTATTCACTTGATACCATTCTTTTTGTTTTGATATAGTGACTCATAATTTATTTTTAACATATCATCATAAAAATGTTATACTTTGTAGCTTCAAAAATTTAAAGAAAATAAATAGTAATGTGCTTAACAACAAAGGATTAAATATTGTTATATGATTGGGGATATGATCAAAAGAGTAATAAATGATGAATATAGATGGTTCCAGAACTGAGAAATTTGAAATTGCAGTGAGCAAAGTTATCTCTGGGTTTGAATTAATTTTGTTACATTTTTTAGAGGAACTTAGATCAATTGGAAGAGTTACTCAACAAGGCTAAATCGAAGACCATAAGGACTGAACCACCTCCTGAATCTATTGTTGTCACAAGGTACTTTTTGGTTATGAATTTTGATTGTGCGTTTAGAAATTATTAAAATTATAAAATTTTCTTATAGGTTGTTGTTGGTATTGCATACTGAAAATCATTTGATAAACGAAGAATTAGAAAAAGTGCATGTAACTTTAAAAAAAAAACAAGGCACCTTTTTTTGTTTCACTGTTTTTTATAAGAGAAACAAACAACTAGGAGGAATTGATTACCTGAGAACCCCCTTCATTAAAACCATTTAGGTGTGGTAAATGCATGCCAAGGTTTTGGCACAAACCTTTATCTAATGGGTCCATTGAGTTGTGGGTCATAGTTCCATTAGGAATGTTATTGTGGACTGTTGGGTTTGGGTGAGGGTGTTGCCCATTAAAGGGTGGTGCTGAGGAATCTATCGGGAATATTGGGTGTGCCAAAGAATTAATTGATTGCAATATCTGAAATCACCAAAAAGCCATCAAATCCCAACTCAGGAAAAAAAACCAATAATTTTTAGTTTCCTTTTTTAGTTCAAAAAGAAAACCCATTGTCTAGAGCCCTGAAGCTTACATCTTTTGACATTAGACTCTCAACACTACAATCCAGCCTGTTGTTAACAAAAGCCAACTTCATACACAGAAACTGCAACTACCAAAAAGGAATTTTTAATGAGCAACAAATCTAAAATCTTATCATTATGGCCATGATTTGAGATGGTTATTGGCCAATAGTGGTTTACCTCAACTTGGCGCTGCAATGACTGAACATAGTTTATAATTTCATCAAGCATTAGTGCTTTACCCAATTCAAGGAATGATAATGCAGATTGTCATTCAGTACTAAATAGCATGGGTCATTAACTACTACTACATCGTTTATTTGATTATTTTCATATTGTTTATAACCTAATTGACTTGTGTGGGAATTCCCTGGGAAAAACTTGTCTTATGCTTAGATTATAGATTTTTTTGAGTTTACACTGAGTGTGTGTGTCTGTGTATCTGTGTGTGTGTGTGTGTGTGTGTATATATATCTTTGTGTGTGTCTGTGTATGTCTATGTATCTCTCTCTATGTGTGTGTGTGGGAATAATTCTTGTCAATAAGGCATTGATGGCTACATATGGTTTTGGTTTTGGTATGGCTACATCATGACCTTTCCCTTTTCCTCTCTTGCCGTTTCATCTGTGATTCCTATGATTTAAAAAGATGTCATGTTTTTTTCTATGTGTTGTTTGGATAAACTACCAATCTTTTGCGTTCCTTTTCGGTGTAATACATGCACATATGTGTTTGTGTCTGTGAAGGACAAAGCTTTTTTTGGTACAATAGACTTGCATGTTTTGAGTGTAATTTTACCTTCATATTATGTGTTAGCTTCATTTAGACTTGCATGTTTTGGTTAGTCTCATCTGCCACAGTTTTTAACCTCTGACTCATACAGGTTTAGATTGCTCAACACTTCATCATACAAATTAGGTTTCGGTGGCAGCTTGTTGTTCAAAATGGAAGGTTACTATATATATATATATATATATATATATATATATATATATATATATATAATCATGTTATTTATATTTCTTTAATTTCTTTTTATAAGCTTATAGTGGTTCATGCATTTGGGAAGTAGTTCATTTGAATTCGCATGCTATTGTGGTAAAAATTTCGTTATTTATGATTTTTGCTTGAATGGTTTAACCCAATTTTTGTCACAGGGAATATCATTCAACGACGGCCAATATGAATACCCGTCTTTGAATGTCAGCCATACTACGATGGTGATTACGTTCACCGTCTTTATATTGTCGCATTCTACGACGGCTGTTTTGATGCACCGTCGTCGTATGTAGCTCTATTAGGTCGAGCTACATATACTCACCGACTTCAAATGACCCACATACAACGATGGGTGTTAAATAGACATCGACGTTGAAATAAAGTCAAACAACGACGGGTATAACGCTAAACTCCGTTGTTGAATGGTTTTATATTACGACGGTTAGTGTAACAACACTGACGTTGTCTCATCAACATACAAAGATGGGTCTGTTATGACCGTCGTAGTTGTTGTCGACATTCAACGACACCTTATTCAAAGACGGTATATGGCCCGGCGTAGAAAATGGTTTTTAACCGATGTATAGATGGTCCTTTTTTTAGTAGTGACTTTTAAACTACATGGGACTAAAAGAGAATTAAAATGTAAACTATAGAGACAAAAAAAATCACTTTCAAATTATAGAAACTAAAAAGATAAGAATCATGAAACTATATGGGCCAAATGAGTAATTTAACTTTTTTTTATGGAATGCTCTCATCATGTTGTATTAGAAAAAAAATGCAAAATACAACAAAACACCAGCATAAGACAACAAAAGTATTTTTGAAAAAAGGAGAAGAAATGTAATAAAAGCAAGCAAGCACAAAGAGTAAATTAAATTCAGAAGATATGATTGGTTACAACATGCTTTTGCTTTAATTTTTCAAATTTTAAATTATGAAGATATTTTCCAACGTTATTCCACTAATTTAAAGTTTTAACAAATATAACAATTGAGTATCAAAATTATGAGAAAAATTGAACAATTATCTTATTGTAGCACAAATATTAGATTTTTCAGTATAAGAAACCTTTTGGGTTTGAACCTTATTAAAACTGATGAAATCATCATATTCTTTATTGTGGAATTTGGGAAGGTGTGATTGCTTCTCGATTTGACTTATGTATTTTTCATTAATGAAAGTCCAGTACAAGTTGTGAGGGGGAGCCCTAACAGCAGCACAATGATACTATTGTGCCTTGGTGACAGGTTGATCATGGTTCAAATCCAAAACCAACTTGTTTCCCTAGGCAAGCGTACTATTTCAATGGATGACGCTCCCTCATACCTTGCATAGCGTGGAGTATTCTAGAATTGGGTATAATAAATTTTAAAGATCAATCCAAGTTGTTTTGTGTAGTGCTATTTTGAGAAAATGGAGGAACTCTTTGTTGTTTGAAGTTGTGTTCTAAAACCCAGACTAGACAGACAAGTTCAACCAGGAAAGTGGTGAAACAATCTTATGTTTGGTCAATCTAAATCAGGGAACTGGTGTGTTAAAGAATCAGTACAAAAGCCAGTGAACTGATGAAAAATCGGTGAAAACCTGTCTAAACCAGGCCACCAAAAATTATGTTTGCTTTGTAGACATTGCAAATATTGTAACTAGATTTCTAAAAGCTTGTGAGTTGTGTTTCGTTGCTTGTCTTCAAAACCCATCTTGTATTTTTTTTAATCAAACTATATATTTGTATATTGCCTCTTATACGTTGGTCTAATAGAGTTTCACAATGCATCTGCTATGTTATTTTTTCCTTACTAATCCAGCCCTTTTGTTTCAATTAATAGCATTTTTAGTTTCAATTTTAACTATTTTTATTCTATTTAATGATATTATTCCAAAAATATTATTTTATTTTTAACGTAAAGTTCAACGATAATAATAATAAAAAAATAAGTTTAACAAATGACACTCTCTCCTTAAAAATAACAAATGGCACTCTAAAGACAGAAAAAAATTCAAATGTGATTAGAAAAATCACTGATATTAACTAACTTTTAATTAATGCCAAAGTAAATGTTGTTTACATTTGAATCTGAAAAAATATTTAATTTTTTATTAATCCCAGTTTGACAACCACCATTGAATCAGGAATTAGTGTTTTAATGGTTTTACCACTCCAAATTTAAAAACAATGGTTCGAAGAGTGTAACATGTGCGTTCTTTTAATAGTTTATTCGCTCGTTCACAATATATTGTATGTGTTTAGATTACATTAAAAATTATAAGTATAATTTCATTGAAGTCAATTTTATAAACTTAAGTTTAGTTAAAAGCATATTTAATTTGATTTATATTTGAAACATTCTACTTTCAAGAGAAAAGCAAGAAGAAAATAGCCTTAGACTTAACCTCATTTTGGATGATCATGCCAAATCAAACACACCATTGCAACAGGGGCAAAGCGTTTGAGTTCTCCTTGTTCAACTCTTTAATCCTGTGGAGTCATACTTTTTTAACTGTACGATCTATCTACCCATGCTTGGAAGCAAGCAATGAGATTGAGATGGATTTCACAGTGAAATTCTTATAAGAAACTCAACTTACCAATGCAAAACATAACTTCTCAAACAGTAAACACTAAGCACAAATCTCACACTATGCTATTGCTATACACAACCTTCCTCTGTCGTGATATCTCAGTGGTAAAGTCTTACTGGATAAGAGCCACAAATTCTCTCAATACCACGTGATGTGTACGTACTATATAGCCTACTAGGTCCTCATTAAAGAAAATCTTATAATAATAATTTTAAAGAAAATGATTTTTCAACCTATCATTGAAGGCAAGTTATTAGACAAATGAAATGGGGGTACAGAGTCTAGATCATATCCTAGGAGAAAGCTGAACCTGCAATGCATTTTTCATGACAGTAGTAAACTCCTGTTTCTCCGAAAAATCCACATCCCCTCCCTCAGGAACCTTCCACTCAAAATTCCAAACCAAATTAGCCACGAAGTATTCCAAATGAAGCAAAGCCAAGTTATAGCCAGGGCAAATTCTTCTCCCTGCACCAAAGGGCATCATCTTAATCTCTTTACTCCCAGTTATATCAAAATCAAACCCTTCATCATTCATAAACCTCTCTGGCTTAAACGCCATTGGATCTTCCCAAACCTTAGGGTCCCACCCTATCTCCGCCACCATGAAATTCACTGTCCCATTCTTAGGAACCAAATAATCATTAAAAACCACGTCCTCGGTGACAGCATGCGGCAAAACAAAGTGGCCAGGTGGGTGACGCCTCAACCCTTCCAAAATCACAGCTTTCAGATAAGGTAGTTTCTGCAAATCTTCTTCTTTCACCTCCCTCTCTTCTCTCACTCTCTCACCAACCACCTCCTTAATCTCCTCCACCACCCTCTCTTGCACGTGCGGGTACTTCACCAAATTAGCCATTATCCACTGCAACGCCGTCGAAGTCGTGTCCGTACCCGCATTCAAAAACTCGCTACACAACGTCACGAGTTCCTCTTCATTCAGCTTCCGTTTCTCCTCAGGCAATTCCAAATCCAACAACGTGTCAACATAGGAAACAACGAAGCCATCATCGTCTCTTAATCCGCCACCTTCAGTGCCTCGCCTTTGCTTCCTGGCTCTGATAAGCGGAACCAACACGTCCTCTTGCTCCTTCCTAACCCTCAGCAACTCCTCCCATAGTTTGAAGAACAAAACGCGCGTGACTCTGGGCCAGAAATTGAGGACATTGAACCTTCTAAACCGCAGGAGCATTTGTCGCTGCACGCGCTCGATGTCTCTGACTTTCCCATCGTCGAGTCTTTCCCCGAAGCACATAAACACAAGCAAGCAGAACATGGAGTATTGGAAGTGGTTAATGACTTTTATTGAATCGTTGGATTGTGAATCTGATTTGAGGCGCGTGAGGAGGGTGTGTAGGACCCACTTGCGGGTACCGGAGAAGGACATGACGCGTGAGGGGTGGAGCATCTCGGAGGCGAGGTTGCGGCGTAGGGCGCGCCAGGTGGCGCCGTAGGGGGCGGAGTTGATGTTGTGTTGGTTGCTGCTGACGATTTTGGCGGCGGGGAGGGCCTTGGGGCGATCGGAGAAAATGGAACCGTTTTGGATTAGGGCTTGGTGGGCCAGGGCTCTGTTGGCGATGAATATGACGGGGCGTGATCCTATGCGGAGAGTGAAGATAGGACCGTGTTTGGCGGCGAGGGTTCGGAGGAATGGCTCGAGTTCTATGAAGGATTTTTTGAGCCATAGAAAGCTTGTGATGATTGGGATGTGAGGAGGGCCTGGTGGGGTGGCTAGGGTTTTTTTGTGAAGGAAGAATAATAATATGACTCTTATGAGAACGCAGACACAGAGAGAGACTAGGATTATGAACCAGGCTTCTTCCATTATGTGTGAGCCTCAATGAGTGAGTGTTGTAGTTTGTTAAACCCACCACTAGACAACAAACCAATATATAGTAACCATAATGTAACTAAATATCTAATATGTTTGGTAAAGTGAAAAAAGGAAAAAAAAATGACGAGACAAAATTTTTAAATTAAAATAAATAGTAAAAATATAACTTTTTTTTTTATAAAATTTTACTATTTATTTTATTCATTTTTAATTTATTCTCTTATGTCTCTATGAAATGGAGAGTAAATGGATGTTTTTCTTTTTCGTTTTTAAGAATATATTGTCGCCAGAGCAACTTTTTTTTTTTTAATTAGTTGTTGTTTAATTTATGGCCGACATACATATCCCTCTTTTTTACACTCTTTGATAATAATACACCACATGACCACAAGCCACAAGCTGACTTTACGATTGAGAAGTTAACATATTAGTGGGACACTGCAAGTCTGCAACTTGCTAATAATTTCGACTAATCGATTATTTTATGGAAAAAAGTAAATGATTTGTTATTTATGTGTTATATGGGCATCGATTAGAGTTATGGTAATTTGAGACCATGCAATAGCTTATATAGCCTTACAGTTGTTTAGGATGTAGAGATAGGTTGGTCATTATTACTAGCCCAAATAAATCCATTAATTTATGACGTCATCGCATGCGAAGGTGGGGTTTACTTTCTTTGTTTTTTTATGCTGAGGTGATGATGAAACATGCCAACAAAATGTCATAGGTATGTTACAATTAGATTGGGCCATCCTTTGTTGGTTGGTACTTTGTCCTCACAACACCACAAGTTTGAGTGATGATAGACGTGTTTGGATTCTCTTCTGCCCATCCTGCCTCTCCAGCACAAAAAAAAAATAAAATCAGAAGCATACAAAGAATGTAGAGAGAAAAATAAATTATGGAAAAGGAAATAGAAAGTAGAGAGAATAAAGAGGGCAAATTTTCCCAAAAGGGGTGCCTTTACAAAGTATTTCCCCAAAAGGGGTCGTTTTCAAAAATTTAACGTGAGGGGTTGTTTTATACGTAATCTGCATGGGCTCTTTAGCAAACCGCCACATGCAATGGCGAGTTTGCTCCCACGTGGCCTGCAAACCGCCAGTGGTATTGGCAATTCAGGTGTGCAGTGCAAATCGCCAGTATCTTTGGCGAGTCCGTGGTTGCTTTGGGAAACCGCTAGTTTGACTAGCGGGTTGGGTTCAGACCTAGCTTAGGGTAGCGGTGCAGCTACGGTGCTGCAGGGTGGTGCAGGATGCGCAGAAGGCCAAATCGCAAGTAATGGTGGCGATTTGGCTGTTCAAAATTTTTTTTATAAAGCAATGCAGGAGCAGGTGCTTCCATCCTTCGTTTTTCTTCACTGCACTGCATTGCTTCTTGCTTCTGTTGCCATTGTTCTTTGCTTCCAGTGAACCATATTATTTTTCTGTTGCTACGTTTGTATTATTAGTAAGTATGGTTTTAACTGAAATTTTTTTTTTTTTTGTGATATATGTTTAAGTATAATTGATAAATTTTTTGTATATTGTAGGTGAAGTTTTTGTTCTTGTTTGGCCTACACTTTTTGGTTGCTTGTCATAATACGTATTTGAGGTAAGTTAATTTATTTTTATGTTGTTTTGTATATACTTTTATGTTATATACATATATGTTCAATTAATTGTAGTTGAGATATTAATGTCATTTAGGTTAGATTTTTGTAAGTTGTAAGTTATTAGTTGTGTTATATATATATATATATATATATAAGGTTAGTTTTAGTTAATTTATAAATATTAATTTAAGAATATTAGTTAGGTTAATATACATATGTTAAGTTAGTATTAATTGTGCTTTAGGTTAGTTTTTGATGATATTATTTTGTTTAGATTTTATAAATTAGTATGGTATTATTTGTCTTATATATGTGTATGATATTATTTAGGTTTATATTTTTTAATTTTTCTTGGAATATATGATACGTTGTTAATAATATATATATATATATATATATATATATATATATATATATATATATATATATATTTATATTGTTTAAAGTTTTGTTTCCATTGTATTTTTTGGAATTTTTTAAATTTATTTGTCTAATATATGTAATTTAATTTTAATTTTATTAATCGGAAAATAAATTGGTAATTTATTTAAATTTATGTATTATTTAAATTTTTAATTTTTTTATTTGTATAGTATTTTAGTTAGTATTTAATTATTTTTATGTAATTTAATTTATAATTTTTTTAGAATGTTAATGTTATTCAGTTTAAAGATTTTTAATTTTGTATTGTATTTTGTTATTCAAATTTATGTATTTTGTTATTTAGTGACATTTTAATTAATTTGTTGTAAGTCAAATAAATTTTTTTGTTGTTAAATTTTTGTTGTCAATTTTTTTTAATATATTTTTTTTACAGTATCGATGGCATCTTCATCGTCGTCTTCATCAGGCATACAAATTAAGTCTGGTCCAATAGAAGGAGACGTTCTATGGATGCAACCCAAACATGTTTCAGAACATGTTTGGAATGGAGAACCAGACAGAAAATTGCATATTCGACGAGCGGTCCCCATTTATCAAGGTCAAGAAGAGATACCAGAGGAAATTATTCCTCTGCTTCGACAATCTAGCTTTTACTGGATAATGAAGATGGGCTACCTCAAAATAAATTCGTCATTAATTATTGCCTTAATTGAAAGATGGAGGCCCGAGACCCATACATTTCACATGAGATGCGGAAAGTGTACGATTACTCTTCAAGACGTCTCTGTATTATTAGGTCTGCCTGTTGATGGGGCACCATTAATTGGTCAGACTAATCTTGATTGGGGCGAATTGTGTGAAGAATTGTTGGGCGTCAGACCACAGGAGGGTGAACTACAAGGCAGTGTGGTAAAATTAAGTTGGCTCGCTCACCATTTCTCAGAAATAAATATCCATGATGGTAACATAGAATATCTACAAAGATTTACCCGTGCATGGATCCTCAGATTCATAGGAGGTGTTCTATTTGTTGATAAAAGCAGCAGTAAAGTTTCCCTAAGGTACCTTCAATTTTTACGGGACTTTGAACAGTGCCGCACGTATGCATGGGGACCTGCCGTGCTTGCTTATTTATATAGAGAGATGTGCAGCGCCACCGATTACAAAATTAAATCAATCGGAGGTATGTGCATCTTAATCCAAATATGGGCATGGGAACGCTGCACGACTTTGGCCCCAAAGAGGACTCCTCCTGTACTAGAAAATAAACCACTGGGGCACAGGTTAGTTGTTTAAAAAAAAATTCATTTGAAAATAATCAATAATGTAACGCGTCGGCAGTAATTATTTCATTTTTTTGTAGGTGGCTGCGACGTGGAAACCAACATATTGGCAATGATGATCTAATAGTTTTCCGTCGCAAATTGGATATCATGAAACGACATGAGGTAAGAAGATCATTATGTATTCGTTAAATAATAAATAAAATGTCATGTTTAAGTCAAAACTAACAATTGTCTTATTGTATGCAGTTTTTGTGGGAGCCTTACACAGCAACTGTTTTGTCGATGTTGCCTCCCATTTGTTTGGTTGGTACTGTGGCGTGGTGCGCAGTGGTGCCACTCATTTATTTCCATGTTGTAGAGTGGCACCAACCCGATAGAGTGTTGCGACAATTTGGAATGCAACAACCTATTCCGGAGCCTCCTTTGCAACCACAAAGTATCCATGGGCTAACGCTGAAAGGCAAAATGGATGAAAATTGGTTCCAGCTGTTGGCCCCATTTATCAGTCAGTGGCATAATCGATCTGAGTTTAAGGTCGACGTTTATCCTCGACAGGAGGGCCTATTGAGTTTTAACTCAGATTACATGGTCTGGTATAGGCGAAAAACAAAGATGTTTGTCGACCAAAACAATGCAAAGACAGCTACATTGGTATTTATTTATTTTTAAATATTTAACTTCAATTTTTTTTAAAGCATCGACATTAATTTGCTGACCCTAATAATTGCAGGGTGAAGTTGCGGAGACTTTGCAGTATATGGTGTCACCACAAGGGCGTAACACATGGACAGTGGATGATCTCGTGCCTTATGTGGAGAAGCTGACGATTTTATCCGAAGAGCAAGAGAGGATCACTGAGCCTGTGGCACATGGTCCAGCATCAGAGCGTCGCTTTCCGCCACAACAGTTTGACATGCTTCCATCCAGTGTGGAAACTCGAGGTTTTGACAGACGAAGGGAGATTGTTCAAGCGGAAGATTTTTCCCAACAAATGGAGCAGCGTGGCCATGGAATGTACTACACGCCACCAACATTTTCTCAGTATCCTTCGCAGATGTATCAGTATCCTTTTGAAGGTCATGATACTGATATGTCTGCAAGCTCACATTCGTATGGTGGTGTTGCGGAAACACACCCTCATTTTTCATGGCCGACCATGACCCCTTCGCAGCAACATGATGCCCCAATGGCAACACCTAATGCCCCATTAGCTCCGCAATGGAATGTACCCGGAGCAATACCTGATATGGGTGATTTATTAGGTGTTGATTTGCGTCACGAGTTTTCTGCTGAGGCTGAGCAACAAGGGCGGCGACAGCGGGCAAGAAGAAATCCTGATCGTGAAGCCCGAAGGTGGGATCGACCATGTGGCACAGGCTCACGCCATCACGGACACCATAATGACTGATTTTTATGTCTCTATTTAAAATTTGTGTTGTATCTTTGTAATTTGAATTTCAAACTTAATTTATGGTATCTCATAGTACTTGTTATGGAATGTGTTATGGAATTTCGTTTTTAATGACTATTTGTTATGGAATCACGATCGCGGACACCATAATGACTATTTTTATGTTGCGCATCAAACTAGAATAATAAATAAACTCGTAAAGAAAAATTAAAGTAGACAAATGAAAATAAGTAATGGTACTAACTAACGACAAACACCATTTTCAACTTCTAAATGAAAAATTAAAGTAAGTTTACTGTTTAGGAGTTATGAGTTAGGGTTAGGGTTGATGAGTTATTGGTTAGGGTTATGAGTTAGTCTTAGCACGTAGGGTTTAGGGTTATGAGTTAGTTTTAGGGTTATGAGTTAGTCTAAGGACTTAGGGTTTAGTGTTATGAGTTAGTGTTAAGGTTTATGAGTTAGGGTTAGAGTTTAGGGTTTAGTTTTATGAGTTGGTGTTAGGGGTATGGTTTAGGGGTAGGGTTTATTAGTTAGTTTAGGACTTAGGGTTTAGCGGTTATGAGATATGTTTAGGGTTTATGAGTTAGTTTTAGTACTTATGGTTTATGAGGTAGGTTTAGGGTTAGTGTTTATTAGTTAGTTTAGGACTTAGGGTTTGTGAGTTAGGTTTAGGGTTAGGACTTAGGGTTTGTGAGTGGGGTTTAGGGGTTATGAGTTAGGTTTAGGACTTAGGGTTTATGAGTGGGGTTCAGGGGTTATGGGTTAGTTCTATGACTTAGGGTTTATGAGTGGGGTTCAGGGGTTATGGGTTAGTTTTATGAGTTAGGGTTTATGAGTGGGGTTCAGGGGTTATGGGTTAGTTTTATGACTTAGGGTTTATGAGTGGGGTTCAGGGGTTATGGGTTAGTTTTATGAGTTAGGGTTTATGAGTGGGGTTTAGGGGTTGTGGGTTAGTTTTAGGACTTAGGGTTTGTGAGTGGGGTTCATGGGTTATGGGTTAGTTTTATGAGTTAGGGTTTATGAGTGGGGTTCAGGGGTTATGGGTTAGTTTTATGAGTGGGGTTTAGGGGTTATGGGTTTGTTTTATGAGTTAGGGTTTATGAGTGGGGTTTAGGGGTTATGGGTTAGATTTATGAGTTAGGGTTTATGAGTGGGGTTCAGGGGTTATGGGTTAGTTTTAGGACTTAGGGTTTATGAGTGGGGTTTAGGGGTTATGGGTTAGATTTATGAGTTAGGGTTTATGAGTGGGGTTCAGGGGTTATGGGTTAGTTTTAGGAGTTAGGGTTTATGAGTGGGGTTCAGGGATTATATGTTAGTTTTAGGATTTAGGGTTTGTGAGTTAGGTTTAAGGGTTATGGGTTAAGTAATCATAATGACTATTTTTTTGTCGCGCATCAAACTAGAATAATAAATAAAATCATAAAGAAAAATTAAAGTAGATAAATCAAAATAAGTCATGTATGCTTATGGTTTTAACTAACGAATTCATTGAACCCCACAAAATAAGTCATGTATGCTTATGATTTTAACTAACGAATTCATTGAACCCCACAAAATAAGTCATGTATGCTTATGGTTTTAACTAACGAATTCATTGAACCCCACAAAATAAGTCATGTATGCTTATGGTTTTAACTAACGAATTCATTGAACCCCACAAAATAAGTCATGTATGCTTATGGTTATAACTAACGAATTCATTGAACCCCACAAATAACTCATGTACAAAAGGCAAAATGTTTTTAACTACTGAATTCATTGAACCCCAAAAATAAAATACATTGAACAAAAAGGAAACAAATACAAGTCACGAGACTAACATACATAAATCAAGGATTTGAACAACTCCCACGCTCAGATTGCATTGGACAGCGACGCCTGTTATGCCCTTCGGCTCCACATCTACTGCATTTTGTTCGGTGCTCAGATGGTTCGACCCAATCCATCTCATTTCTTATCCTTGTTGATTTTGGCCGACCTTTCGCACGAATTGTTGTTGGGTCAGGGATAAGTGTCCATGCGTCATCAGAAGGAGGAATAGCCGCTTCATTCCCAAGAGGCCACCATTGTGCGGAGTAAGCTTTTGAGATGTGCTCGTTTGTATAAACAACATCTATGTATTGGTAGTAGTTCATGCTCACATAACCACAAGCTGCAATAATGTGTGAACATGGATAGTGAAGCGCAGAATACCTTCCGCATTGACAATGACGACCATTCAAGTTTACTGCCCACTTTTGTCCGCCACGTTGCGTTATAGGGTTGAAGCTCTCCTCTACTTCAAACCTTGTGGAGTGGATATCATATACGCGAACGATGTGCGTACAAGCTTGTTCTTGATTTTTCCTCAGTTCTTTAACAAGCTTTGAACAATATACTTGGCCTTCATTTAACTGTCTTTGGGCTTGGCGGCCACGCTCAACAAAGTACTTTCGACACCTACTGTACGTTGATTTCACCAATGCTGTTATGGGAATGTTGCGACAATCCTTTAAAACCTTATTGATACATTCTGAGAGGTTTGTTGTCATGTGGCCATATCGACGTCCTTCTCTATCGTAAGCCATCGTCCATTTTTCCTTTGAGATGCGATCAATCCATGTTGCTATGGCTGGACTCAGTTCACGAAATTTTTCTAAATTTTGATCAAAAATGTGCTTGCAAGGAGTGTAGGCTGCATAAAATTAGTTATGAATAACAATTTTAAGTATAAATGAAAGTAAAATAAATGTGACCATCAAATATGAAATCTTACCCAATTTCTTCAACATGTCTTTTTGTTTGGCATTATTGAATTTTCGATTGAAGTTGCTTGCTATGTGTCGCACGCAGTAGACATGGTAACCGTGGGGAGGTTGCCAGCCAAGTGCTTCGTTAGCGACAGCGGACTTTATACTCGCGTGTCGATCAGATATAAGACAAATACCATTTTTATCTGTGACATGTTCACGCAAGTGTGCCAAAAACCATGACCACGCTGTCAACGTCTCACCTTCGACCACGGCGAATGCTAGAGGAAGGACACCCCCATTTCCATCTTGTGATGTGGCCATTAAGAGGGTCCCACGGTATTTGCCATACAAATGTGTGCCGTCAACTTGTATGATTGGCTTACAGTACTTGAAAGCCTCTTTACATTGGCCAAAAGTCCAGAAAACTCTATGAAATTGGCGGTGTTCGCGACTAACCGTATTTCCAATGATAAAATCGTCATGTAATATTTGAAAATACGATCCTGGAGAATGATTTTGCATGTGTGTTAGCCACGACGAAAGTTTCGCATATGACTCATCCCAATCGCCATATTCAATAGCAATGGCTTTCTGTTTCGCCAACCAAGCTTTTTTGTACGACACCTTGTACGCAAATTGACTGTTAATCCTCTCTTGAATCAATGAAATTTTTATCGATGGATCTTCTCTGATCATGCCTGTCAATAGAATAACAAAATTTAAATGACAATTAAGGCTAAACAATAACATAATATGAACATAAAATACGTACCTACTACACAAGTGGCAATTAAATCTGAATCAAGTTTCTCGTGATCTTGGGTCATGGTCATATTGAGACATGTGTGTGGTCCACCCCATTGAGTGACTTTCCATGAATCAGTCTTTTTAGATAGAATTGCCCTCATGTAGAAAGGGCAAGGACAATCTGCATTTCTATTCAAGCAACAAACCACATACTTGTCCCATTTGGTTTCAACCACTTTGAAACTTTGATGCACCCTCATAACATATTGTTTGACCGCATTCTTCACCGCATCTTTACTATCAAATTCCATGCCAACATATAATTCTTGGCCAACATTAAAAGTGGATGGCATCTCCAAACCACAAATGTCCTCCTCATCAGGATGGCTCCAGTTGATATTATTATAATGCAAAGCATCATTCCAAAATGGATTCTGAATTCCTTGTACACCTTATAGTCCAAAAAAAATTCAAATCATACTTATTTGGCATTAAATACAATTGTCGTGAAATAATAAATATATTGACTGAAGTATTTTTTAAGACAAAATCATACCTTCTGCTGGGTGAACAATTCTTACTGGTGGAATCATCTCGGGGACTTCATTGTCTGTATCTGATATACCGTCAACACTGTCATCTTCGTCTAACGAATCTTCAACGTATGAGTTAGACACAAGATAATCATCATCATCATGATCATCATCTTCGTCAAGATTTAAATTGCTAATATTTGTTGGCGGTTGTGTGTCATCATTAGATACATAATTTCCACATGATGTAAGAGAATTTGCAGAATGAAACATTGAACCACCAGCCACATCCTTTTCTATGTACAATTCTAGAACTGACATTTCTTGTTGTTGTTTAAAACTTTCCAGCATCATTTCAACGTCTTCGTCATCGCAAATTTGCAAGGCAATATATTTTCCTGACACTAAAAATCTACAACTAATAGCAGAAATAATTTCATTATTTTCTAACTTTACCTTGTCTCCAATTTTTTTCTTCAAAGCATTGAAACTAATTCCACGTTTAATCTGAATCGCTTTTTTACTGCCTTCAAATATTACATCATCATTATCTTCATATACCCTTCCATTGAAATACAACACGGTTATAACCGAATTCATCGTGTACCTACAAAAACAATATTTTAATTAATTATTCATAATAAATTCAAAATAGTAAAATATAAATATAAGAAATAAAAAAATTTATAATACTATATATTTTACTACAAACTAATAAATAAAGAAAAATTACTTAAAAAAAATTATTCAAAGCTGAAATCTAGTTTTAATTAAAAATTACTTTAAAAAATTATAATACAAATTATTTTACTGCAAACTAACAAATAAAAAAAATTACTTAAAAAAAATTACTTGAAAGCTGAAATCTAGTTTTAATTAAAAATTACTTAAAAAAATTACGATACAAATTATTTTACTGCAAACTAAGAAATAAAAAAAATTCTTCAAAAAAATTACTTTAAAGTTGAAATCTACTTTTAATTAAAAATTACTTAAAAAAATTACGATACAAATTATTTTACTGCAAACTAAGAAATAAAAAAAAAATCTTCAAAAAAATTACTTTAAAGCTGAAATCTACTTTTAATTAAAAATTACTTAAAAAAATTATCATGCACATTATTTTACTGGAAACTAAGAAATAAAAAAAGTTACTTAAAAAAATTACTTGAAAGCTGAAATTTACTTTTAGTTAAAAATTACTTCAAAAAAATTATCATACAAATTATTTTACTTGAAACTAAGAAATAAAAAAAATTACTTAAAAAAATAACTTGAAAGCTGAAATCTAGTTTTAATTAAAAATTAATAAAAAAAATTATGATACAAATTATTTTACTGCAAACTAAAAAATAAAATAAATAACTTAAAAAAATTTCTTTAAAGCAAAAATCTACTTCTAATTAAAGATTACTTAATAAAAACTACAAAATAAAATATAAATCTAATTTAATTATAAAATTAATAAAAACTATACATTCAAACTGCTATAAATAATTACTTACATAAAATTATAACACAAATTATTAATTTCGAAAATGAAACATATTATTTTGACTTCCAAAAAATGAACGTATTATCAATTATAATTTTTTGTATATATATATATATAAGAACATGTCATTTTTACTTTCAAAAATGGAACGTATTATTTTTTAACTAATAATATAAATAATTTACACCGATCATGTTTTCATATTTATTTTATTAAAAAAACTTTAGTAACCTATAAATAAAGTAGTATGTTTAAATTTAACATAATTTCAAAATGCACGTTTTTATTCTAGTCAGACATAACCTATATTAATAATACTAAAATTTGTTGTATGGTAAGTATTATTGTTTTCTTTTTTCCTCCTTGTGAATAACACAATAAATGAATTTATTATGAAAATTTTAAAATAATGCAAACCAAACATGAATAGTAACTGTGTCAAGTTGAGCGCAAAATAAAACAAGGGCATCTCCAAATTTCAAACAAAGGATTTATCTTTAAGCCTCAAATATCAAACCTTATGCACATAAATCCCCAAACACTCATAGTTTTGGAAAAAAAATTATAACACAAATTATAGCCTCATTCAAATATTTAAAATTAAACAAGCAAATACAAAATTTTATACAGAATTCCTAAACACTCACAATTTTAAAAACTAAATTCTCAGTACATAGCAACCTTGAGATGAATTTCACGTATATAAAACCCTTAAATTTAAGTACACAGCAACGTTGAAGAAGCAAATAAGCGCAATTCCTAAACAATCACAATTTTAAAAACTGAGATCTGGGCACGCAGCAACGTTGAGATGAATTCAGGGTATATATAGGCCCTAAATCGCCACCAGGAGTGGCTAATTCTTGTGCCCTAACTCGCTGGTGGGAATTGCAACTCCCTTACCTGAAAAACGTGCCTTCCGGAAAAGCTGCAACCATGTACCTCCCTCTGAAAAGTGAAACTGGAAACCTGCAGAAGCAAAACCGCCAGTCAAACTGGCGGTTTACTTACCTGTGACCGGACTCGCCAGACAAACTGGCGATTTGCACTGCGCCTGAGTTGCCATCACCACTGGCGGTTTGCAGGCCACGTGGCTTTCACGGAGCAAACTCGCCATTGCATGTGGCGGTTTGCTAAAGAGCCCATGCAGATTACGTATAAAACAACCCCCCCACGTTAAATTTTTGAAAACGACCCCTTTTGGGGAAATACTTTGTAAAGGCACCCCTTCTAGGGAAATTTGCCGAATAAAGAGATTGGAGAGAGAGCTGTAGAGACTCTTCCCGATAACTTTTTTTTTTTTTTAAATGAAAGAACTCATCAAAGCTAATTAGTTAAATTCTTTTCTTAATAATTATCGACAATGTAAATAAATATTTTATATCAATATGATAATAAAAAATATATAATTCAATTATGATTTAAACTTATTTTTAATTATTGATGATTTATATTGAAAAAAATTCTTAAAATTTAATTGGAAGATGAAGATGAAAAAAAGTAGATTGAAAATAATAGACAATTAATAAAATTTAAAATGTGTGAAAAGATAAAAGAAAGGTAATTTAAAATGAATGACAGAATTTTTTTTATTAGTTACAAATATAGTATGTAAAATTTACATCTAAAAACGACAGAAATAATAATATAAATGTTTAATTGATGGAATAAAAAAAGTGAGACTAGAAATAAATTTGTGGGGAAAATATTTATATTATGAATAGATTGACTTATTTTATTATATTTTAAATTAAAAAGATAATTAATAATTATACATATGTATTACATAAATAAGAAAAAAACAAAAAAGTTAGTGGGAACTATACAAGGTTAAATGTAGATTCATGTCTAATTATAGTCTATACTTAAATTAATACCTTTTCATTTGGACACTCTACCAAGTTTTTTATTTGTTTTTATTTCTTTTTTCTTATAATATCATAAATCTTATATTATTTATATTTTTCTCTCTCGTAAATGTGTATTTGATAGCAAAGAAAAAAAAAGAAAATGAAAGTGAATAGATAAAAAAAACAAGAAAAATAGGTGAAAATAGAGTAAAAATAAAATTATATGATTGAAGAAGAATAAAATAAAATAAAAATATTTAAATTAAAGTGACTTGATAAGTAAAAAATAAAAATAAAATATTTTTTTATTTTTTTTTATTATTATTAGGGTGCAAATGACTTGAAGCAGAGGAGAGAGAACAAGTAAATCAGCTCATCTAATATGAAATTGTTTTTTAGAGGGAGCTATGTTTTATTTTTGAGTAAATAGGTATTTTGGTTCTTATTTTTGACTCATTTTGCAAATTAGTCTCTATGTGTTAGGAATGTAAAAAATAGTTCCTATCTTTACATAAGTTTTGCAAAATAATTTTTACCATTAAATTTAAAAGTAACAGTAACGTCGTTAATGAGATGTATTGTTGACCATTCTAATGCCACATAGACTATCAACAAAATACACACTCCATCAAGGATTCACATGTTCATTGATTGAAAGCATAGCAATCGCATTAAGTATCACCGTGAAATCTATAGACTTCAGAATAAGATCAAATCAGTACCGAGTTTAATCATAGATAAGATACTAAGGCAGAAGAATTATACCTAACACCAGCATCACCAACAATACCAATAGCCATGCCAGCAGAAAGACCAACCAGCCCACAAGCAAGACCAGAGGAGAGTTGCGCCTAACCATCAAAGAGGTAATAAGATTTGGCCTTGGAATTAATGCCAATAGTGATAATAACAACAATAATAAGGCCATAAATACCCAAAACTCCGACCATAACAACAGGGACAATAGACTTCATCACCAACTCCGATCTCATCACACCTATTGAAGCCACGCCCACGCCACTCTTCGTTGTGCCATAGGTAGCTCCCATACCTTCCTTCATCAGTTCAAACAATTCATATTAAAGATAAATCTACAGAAAATGAAAAATTATCGAAGAAGCTCAGAATTTCATTTTCTTTCTTTATATACATAACTATTCAATAGTTCTTCTACCAATCAATTTCAAGAATTGAAACAACGAAGATTCTAACAATAATTGGGAGAAATGACTATTGATCTATGAGACAAAACCTGAGTTTATATGTAAAACTAAGTCTACGATTTGCAGTAGCTTAATTGAATCCAACAAAACCATTGCTCCAAAAAAACCACTGAATCATCAATCATAACATATGTTTCTTTTAGGCAAATTTACTTTAAGGGGTCCCCTTTACAAATTATTTACGTAAAGGGGTCTCTTCTTTAACATTTTACGGAGGGGGTCTCTTCTAGGGTTGGTGTCGCCAGCGGAATTAGCAACATAGGCGTGCCCCCATGAACAAAAGCGAGAGCTCCTGAACCCGCCAACAGAAATGGCGGGATACTCCTCCACGTAGGCAGCAATGCCGCCAGTGGTGCCTGCGAGACAGGCTAGCAGGGAGTATTCTGTCATTGCTTCCAGCGATATAGGTTCAGCAAAGGAAAAAGAAAAACGAAATAGCATTGAAATCCATTTTTATTGACCAATTAGAATTGCCTCTCAGGATCTATAATTGTCTCAAAAGATCCAATATTCATACATTATTTTTCCCCAGGTTGCTAGCAAATCTGAACAAAATTAAACCAAATATAACAAAATCATTAACCAATACAAATAGAGAAACCCCTTTATTCCAAGTTTTCTTTTTTCCCTTGAATTTGAAGAAACCCACAAAAGCTAAGAATTTAGGGAGTTATAACCAAATACAGAGACCCTTTTGTTAAAAGCCTTTAAATTTGAGACCTTGCACACACAGGAATAAACCCAAACACCCTAAGGTCAGATTTCAAATCTCAGCAAAGACAGAAGCTTTCAAAAGTTTGCGTTATATTAGAGAGAGAAAGTACCTGAGCAGACTCAGAGGCTCCTCTGAGAGGAAAAGAGGACAGAAAAAAAAAACTGGGTGAATGAATCAAGGGAGCAATGAGAGGGGGAGAGGAAGAAAGAAAGAGTTGGCTGTGGTATTCATAGAAGACCAGGGAAAGAAAAGGAAAAAAATAAAAAAGAGAATATTTACAGAGAGGAGTATCCCGCTGGAAGAAATGGCGATACCTCCTAACCTGTCTCGCCACTGGCGGCATTGCTGCCTACGTGGAGGAGTATCTCGCCATTTCTGTTGGCGGGTTCAGGAGCAGCTTTCGCTTCTGTTAGTGGCGGCACGCCTATGCCGCTAATTTCGCTGGTGGCACCACCCCAAGAAGAGACCCCCTTCGTTAAATGTTAAAGAAGGGACCCCTTTACGTAAATAATTTGTAAAGGGGACACCCCTACAATAAATTTACCTTTCTTTTACAAGCAGCGATCAAATTGCGCATCAAACATTAAAATTTCCTGATAAAGTGAAATTTAAGAGATCAAGAAAATACGAGGATAGATCTAATTGAGAAATTAGGGATTGAATTACAGGAGAAGACGAGGGCAGCTACGGCTCCAAGGAAGCCAAAAAACGGTGTCATCTCATCGCCGCTGAATGGAGCCATTATAACTGCAACGACGTCGGATAGATCTGATCTGAGAAGTGAGATATTCCGGTTTCCGCATAGAGAGTTCCATGTTCCGATCTCTGTTACCGTCAGATTAGAGAAGCTTTAAAAACCCTAATTTGCGGAAGAAGAAGTAAGTGAAGAAAAAAATATTTGATAACTTTTTAAATTTTATATCAAAGTCCAGTCTACGTATCATAATTTGAGATAATTTGTCACGTTGGATAGTCTGTGTGACACTAAAATTGTCAACAATTTACCTCACTAACACTTCTAAATTTAAGTCAATGACTATTTTACAATGAAAAGATAAAGATTATTTTTTGATAGGGACTAATTTATAAAAGGGATCAAAAGTGATGGACTAAAATACTTATTTACTCTTTATTTTTTTTAATTACCTGGTAATTCTTGCGTACCAAACCATCGATGCACGATATTTCATCACACTTTCACGCTCTTATATTTCTTTCTTGGCTATTTCGACAGAACCAAACGAAGGGTAAATGTTTAATAGCATTGAATGTTTCCTTATCTTTTCAAGTTATTTTAACTTTATCATTGTTATTTCTCACCAGTGAAGATATTTTGTGTTTCTATTTATTTTAATTAAAAATAAAAATAAATTAAAGTTAAAAAAATTAAAAATGAGAGTAGCAGGTAATTATTAAGTAAGAAAAATTTAAAAATAAAAATAATAATTTAGTAAAATATGTATAACAAACGAGGGTATTTCTTTTTATTAGTAAGTATAAATTATTCACTGCAAGTCATTCAGTTTCATCTCAAAGCCTTGGAATGGGAAGGAATCGTTTCTATCCTCTAGGAAATAGGTTAAATATATTTTGATATCAGTAATTTAGTTTTTTTAAAAATGTCTTTGCAATATATATATATATATATATATTTTAGTTTTTATAAAATATGTTTTTGTTTTTGATCTTTAAAGTGTAATGTTTTTTTTACCATTCAAAGTATTTTTTTTTACTATTCAAACTTAGTTATAAAAATCAAACTGAACCGGTTGATCAGAGCCAATGTCTTGGATAGTTTGGTTAAGATAAAGGATTCAAAATACATTTGATTTGGTTTGGCCTTGATTGACCTGATGATCGAGATCGAGTTGGCTCAGTTGAGTTGTGTGTGTGTGCGTGTGTGTGTTAAAAATGTTATTTGTTTGTTCAATAAATAAACTTTTTAAAGTAGCTTCTAAATTTTTTTAATAGCTTTTAGTTTTGTTTAAACTCTATTTGAAGTGATGTTTTTTTAAACATTAACTTTTAAATTTTTTTTCATTTTAACCTTAAAATATTATTCAATTTTCTTATTACTTTTTTAAAATATGTTATTTTACATTTTTTTCAATTACTTCAATAATTAGTTTTATGAAATGTTTATAATTTAATAAGTTAGCTTATAATTAAAAGTTTACAAGTACAAGTTTTTAATTAGTTTTACCGAACATAGTAAATTATGATTTAATAAGTTAGTTTAAAAGTTTACAATTATTAATTATATTTTACAATTTTTTAAAACTAGTAAATTAGGATGAGTTCTAGTATGGAAAAAGGAAACATTTTGCCGAATAGTAATATTATATATAAATTAATTATTATAATATTACTATTACATTGAAAAATAAAAAAATATATTATTAAAAATTTACTTAATCTATAATAATTAATGTTTTTATTAAATTAAGGGTCCATGTTTATATAAAATTTAATTATTATAAAAAATAATTAAAAAGTAAAAATATAATTATATAAAAGTATTTTATTAAATTAGTATTTGCCATTAGACCAACCCATACCCTAAAGTGAATAAATTAGCGCAAGTTGTTAACATTACACAATCTGATATTGCTTTGGATAAATATGAATCGAAACAAGCAATGGCTAACTTTAGATTGTTTAATTGATTTAGTTCACCTTTGGGTGATACCTAATTTGATAACTATAACTAATAATGATGTTAAAACAAACATATTTTTTGTAAACAGTTAATCATAATTAAGTCAACATGCATAATTGCAGGTCCAAACAAAAGTTGGGCGAGCCCTTTATTTTAGGCCCCTTTCTAAAAAAAATTGTTTATTATTGGTATTTTAATTTTTGTAAGCCCCCTATTTTAAATCATGTAATTGATTACATGATGTTTGTAATCAATTATCAGCAACGGTACTTAAGAAAACACTTTAAAAAATCATGACCTTTGAAAATCCAAATGTGTAATCGATTACAAATTGATTATCAGTGAGAATTTAAAAAAAAAAAATTTGAAAAGACATATTTGTTTAAACCATTTTGAAAAGGTACGAAGGGTCTATATATATGTGTGTTTGACTTCGAAAAGCAAGAGAGAGATATTCTAAGAGAGTTTAATTATCAAATGTTCTTTCAACAACTTTTGGGCAAACACTTGCAAATCTATTAAGAATTCATACAGAAACTTCAATTTGTATTATTATCTCTAAAAGAGAGAAATTTCTCTAGGAACTTCAATTTGTATCATTCACTCTAAAGGAGAGAAATCTTTCTGTTCATCTCAGAAAGTCAGTTGTAATCAAGAGACTGGTTGTCTCTTGGATTGTGAGAATTGTAATCAAGAGACGAGTTGTCTCTTGGAGAATCTTTGAACACAAGGGTGAGGGATCTCAAGTTGTATTCAAAGTCTGTAAAGGATTTACAAAGATAGTAAAAAATCCCAAGTGGGTTGCTTGAGGATTGGACATAGGCACGAGAAGTGACCAAACCAATATAAATCAAGTTTACATTTCTCTCTTCCCTTATCTCATTTATGTTATTGTAATCAATTTTGTCTTGCATGTTTAAAGAAAATTATTAAATTGATTACTGCTTCTTCTTTTGCATTCTGAGTCTATCATTTAGAAGGGGGTTAAAAGTTTGTTAGTGAGAAATTTTGAAACTTAATTCACCCTTTCTCTTAAGTTATTGAGGTTACTTGTCCAACAAGCGGTATCGGAGTAGGATTCTTGTTTAAAGTTTAAAAACTTCAAGAATAATTATGGTCTCATCTAACTTTCCATTTTCTGAGAAAATTTTTATTAATAGGCCTCTTGTTTTCAATGGCGAGGGTTATCACTATTAGAAAACTTGAATGCAGATCTTTATAGAAGCCATAGATTTAAATATATAGGAAGCCACTGGAATTGGTCCCTTCATTCCTACAATGGTAGTGGGAAATGCAAGTATAGAAAAACCTAGAGAAGAATGAAATAATGATGAAAAAAGAAAGGTTCAATACAATTTAAAGGCAAAAAATATAATCACTTCTGCATTAGGCATGAATGAATATTTTAGAGTCTCAAATTATAAAAATGCAAAAGAAATGTGGGATACATTACAAGTACCCATGAAGGCACAACTGATGTCAAGAGATTTAGAATAAACACTCTCACATATGAATATGAACTGTTTAGAATGAATCAATATGAGACCATACAATATATGTAAAAAAGATTTACTCATATAGTTATTCATCCTACATCATTGGGAAAAATACTTCCTAATGAAGATCTCATTAACAAAGTGCTGAGATGTTTAAGTAGGCAATGGCAACAAAAAGTAATAGCAATTATAGAATCAAGAGATCTCATTAATATGTCTATTGTCACTCTCTTTGGAAAACTTCAAGAACTTGAAATGGAACTTATGAGACTCCATCAACATGAAGAGAATGATAAAAAAAAAAGGAAAGGAATAGCACTCAGGCAACAAAAAGTAATAGCAATTACAGAATCAAGAGATCTCATTAATATGTCTATTGTCACTCTCTTTGGAAAACTTCAAGAACTTGAAATGGAAATTTTGAGACTCCATCAACATGAAGAGAATGATAAAAAAAAGGAAAGGAATAGCACTCAGAGTCTCATCATCTTCTATTCAAGAAGAAAGTGACAAAGAGGACTTGAATGAAATAGAAGAAGATGATGATTTCAGATTTTTTGTGAAGAGATTCAATAAATTTCTAAGAAACAAATGAGATATCAATCCAAAGAAGAAAGGAGAAGATTCCTCCTTAGCCCCAAAATGCTATGAATGCAATCAACCTGGGCACTTAAGATTTGATTGTCCTGCCCTTAAAAGAAGAATAGAAAAATCCGACAAGAGAAATTTCAAAGAAAAGAAAGAAAGGAAAGCATACATCACTTGGAAAGATAATGACATGGATTCTTCAAGTGATTCAGAAAATGAAATCATAAATCTGGGTCTCATGGCCAAAGACTATGAAAATGGAGAAGAGCTGCTCCAAACACATGACGGGAGATGCATCAAAGTTATTCATATTTCTTCCAAAAATAGTGAACATGTGATCTATGGAGACAACAACAAAGGTAAAATTGTTGGAGTTGAAAAAATTGGTACGAATCCCTCTACCTCCACAGAAAATGTTTTACTTATTGATGGTCTTAAGCATAATTTATTAAGTATTTATCAATTATGTGAAAAAGACATTTTGATATCATTTGATTCTCATATATTTCAACAAGTGGTAACATTCTCTACTATTTTAATTCATTATAAATTACTGAATGCTTTTCTCCTCTCTCTTCATGATTTGTTTTTGATGTTGATAAAGGGGGAAAGATAGATAAAAGATAAGATAGTAAGGGTTTATGAGACAGCTTTTTATATATGAAATATATGCAATCTTTAACTGTTTCATATAAGCAATTATTGCAAAATCAAGGGGGAATAAACTATACAGATATATATTCTTTTGCTTTTACTCCTAACCTATAGATGATTGTCATCATCAAAAAAGGAAGAGAATGTGAATCATGCAGGTTTTGATGATGCTGAAAAGAATTCACTTGATAATGATTGTCATCATAAAAAAGGGGGAGAATGTGAATGTATGAATACATGATTTTGATGATGCCAAAGAATAATCAAACAAGGTTGCTTTCAAGATTAATTCAAGATCAAACTTTTGCCACAAAACAAGTGTTTCCAAGAGATTAAGGCTCTGGTAATCGATTACGAGGCAGTGTAATCAATTACCAAAAGACAATTTTGAAAAACAGCTTTTAAAAAAGGTTTTAAATTTGAATTTTTAATCATGTAATCGATTATCAGATGTTTGTAATTGATTACCAGCCACGACACTTCAGAAAACACTTTGAAAAGTCATGACCCTTCAAAATATAACTGTGTAATCAATTACTAGAAATCTGTAATTAATTGTCAGTGAGAATTTTGGAAAAAACTTTTTGAAAAGACACATCTTCAAACCATTTAGAAAAGGCACGAAGGGCCTATATATATGTGTGTTTGATTTTGAAAAGCAAGAGAGACATATTCTAAGATAACTTAATTGTCAAATGCTCTCTCAACAACTCTTGGGCAAACACTTACAAATTTATTGAGAATTAATCCAGGAACTTCAAATTGTATTATCATCTCAAAAAGAGAGAAATTCCTCTAGGAACTTCAATTTGTATCATCTACTCTAAAGGAGAGAAATCTTTCTGTTCATCTCAGAAAGTCAGTTGTAATCAAGAGACTAGTTGTCTCTTTAATTGTGAGAATTGTAATCAAGAGACGGGATTGTCTCTTGGAGAATCTTTGAACACAAGGGTGAGGGATCCCAAGGTGTGTTCAAAGTCTGTAAAGAATTTAGAGAGATAGTGGAAAATTTCAAGTGAGTTGTTTGAGGACTGGACGTAGACACGGAAAGTGGTCAAATCAATATAAATCGAGTTTGCATTTGTCTCTTTCCTTATCTGATTTATATTATTGCAATCAATTTTGTCTTACTTGTTTAAAGAATATTATTAAATTGATTTTTACTTTTTCTTCTGTATTATGAGCCTATCATTTAAAAGTTTAAAATTTGTTAGTGAAAAATTTTGAAACTTAATTCATTCCTCCTCTTAAGCTATTGAGGCTACTTGTCCAACAATTAATTATAAGTAACTATCTAACTTTTGAGTGATCCATATATATCTTATTTATTTTATCAGGAAAAAAATTCATTAAAAATTGAGGATCAAGATACAAGGTACCCACCCTTATAAAACAACATCACCTGTAACTACCTAGTAAATTATATTAGTCCTCTACCCCCAATATGGCATCATTCCCTCCTGAAAAGCTAAATGAAAAATCAGCCCACAAAAGCATAGCACTAAATGCTAAAACCATATCATCCCTCACGTTCCCTGGACCATCCCAGCATGTTTCGTGCGCCTCCAAATAAGCATATCCGAACTTTGATGCATACCTCCAAAAATCAGACCAGAAAAGTATACCCATTAAATGCCGAGGTATTGGTTGTGTTTGGAGTTTCTCAAGTTACCGGTTCTCAAATTAAAAATGGTGGGGCCATGTTAATCTTTATAGTTTTAAAAAATTAGAATGTAAAGATATGAGTTTTTTGTGGACCCAATTAAAAACTCTTAGAGATATTAGATTGGAGAGAATAAGTACGGTTGAAGCTTTTGTATTAGAAAGAGTAAAATTGAGTAATATACTAATATGTAATTGTGAGATCCAATTAAAAAACCAAATAGTAATATTGCGATGGTGGAGATGCCCTAACAATTGTCCTGCGTCTACTTTGCCCAAAAGATGTCATAAATTTTTACTTCAACCAATATGCTCCCGTGTGTGAGTGTTGCAGTAAACATTAGTATTGCGTTCAATTTTTATAGATAAAAAAAAATGTTTCCATGTTGCTAAATTTGATCTAAGCAACTGCCAGGATCTACTTGCCACTTAACAAAATAATACGTGAACGAAGGAAAAAGCTACGCATAAAAATGCAATTGTTTTTCTTCCTCCGTAATGAACACAACACTTGAGTTATTGTAAATTTTTAAATCTGTTTTCGATTATGGTCCAAAAAAAAAAAACTTAATCACCACAACACACCGCACCATACTACTTCCCATTTCCCTACATCAGTTTTTTTTTTCCTTCTATTAAATGGATGCGGCAGAAAATGGTTGACAGGTTCCTTAGGCAAAACACTGAAACAGTAGGCATCCCCAACCAAAGAGTAAGTCAAATTCCAAAGATATATGGTAGGCCTTAATGCATGTAAACAAAACGTGTTCCAATGTTTCCACACTAAGCTTGCAGAAAGGGCAGATTATGCTATTATCACCATTAACCTGAATATTTCTGTGCCTCAAATTGTCCTTACTCAATACCTTAAGCATTGAGTAATGAGTGAAACACTTAAGTGGAAATAGTTGTGATGTTTCGCGTTCTTGTTGGATTAAATTAATATTTGACCTTGATTTTTGAATGATATACGAAGGAATAAGAGAAATAACCAGCTAACTGTATTCATTCTTTTTTGTTCAAGGGTGTAACTTTTCTAGAAAATATTTTGCAGGACCATCATAAATCAAAATCATAAATTTTTGCAACCATTTTTTTATGTTCCATTCGTTTGATTTGGACAAACAAAATTCCTCTTTCAAACTATTTTTCATTTCATTTGGCTAACCAGTAACTACGTACATATTATATATACTTCTAACTTTACGAACTATATACCTACACTTGGAATCAAAGTCATGGATGATGGATTCCACATTGAAAATCTTATAAGAAACTACTCATCAACTTACTAAGTGCAAAATAGAACTTCTCATAAGTAAATACAAAACATAAATCTCACGTTGTGCTATGCCACAATGTTCCCCTGTTGTGATATGCCAATGGCAGGAGAGAATCTTCTTGGATGGTTCATGTAAAACTCAAGACACAAAAAAAAAACCAATAAACCACACTTACATTAACGGGAAAAAAGTATCTATCCATTCCAATTATATACCATTCCCAACCTCTCATAGATAAACACTTTATTATTATTATTATTATTATTATTATTATTATTATTATACAATGAGATGGGTACAAAGTCTAGATCCTAGGAGAAATATGAACCAGCAATGCATTTTTCATCACAACAGTGAATTCTTGTTTCTCCGACAAATCCACATTCCCTCCCTCAGGAACCTTCCACTCAAAATTCCAAACCAAATTAGCCGCAAAGTACTCCAAATGAAGCAAAGCCAAGTTATATCCAGGGCATATCCTTCTCCCAGCACCAAACGGCATCATCTTAATCTCTTTACTCCCAGTTATATCAAACCCTTCTTCGTTCATAAATCTCTCTGGCTTAAACGCCATTGGATCCTCCCACACCTTAGGGTCCCACCCCATCTCCGCCACCATGAAATTAACCGTCCCATTCTTAGGCACCAAATAATCATTAAAAACCACGTCCTCGGTGACAGCATGCGGCAAAACAAAGTGGCCAGGTGGGTGACGCCTCAACCCTTCCAAAATCACAGCTTTCAGATAAGGCAGTTTCTGCAAATCTTCTTCTTTCACTTCATTCTCTTCTCTCACTCTTTCACCCAACACGCTTCTAATCTCATCCACTACCTTTTCTTGCACGTGAGGGTACTTCACCAAATTCGCCATTATCCACTGCAATGCCGTCGAAGTAGTGTCCGTACCCGCGTTCATAAACTCGCTACAAAGCGTCACCATTTCCATTTCGCTGAGCTTGCGTTTCTCCTCAGGTAGTTCCAAATCCAACAACGTGTCAACGTATGAGACTACGACATCGTCCTTGGCTCGCTTTTGCTTCCTGGCTCTTATAAGCGGAACAAACACGTCATCTTTCTCCTTGCGAAACCTCATCAACTCCTCCCAACGATTGCGGAACAAAACCCGCATGACTGGGTTCCAGAAATTGAGGATGTTGAACCTGTTCATGCCCAGAAGCAGTTGGCGCAGCACTCGCTCGATGTCTCTGACTTTCCCATCGTCGAGTCTTTCACCGAAGCACATGAACACGAGCAAGCAAAACATGGCGTATTGGAAGTGGTCAATGATTTTTATTGAGTCGTTGGACTGTGAATCTGATTTGAGGCGCGTGAGGAGGGTGTGTAGGACCCACTTGCGGATTTCGGAGAAGGACTTGGCGCGTGAGGGGTGGAGCATCTCGGAGGCGAGGTTGCGGCGGAGGGTGCGCCACGTGGGGCCGTAGGAGGCGGAGTTGATGTTGTGCTGGTTGCAAGATAAGATTTTGCCGATGGCGAGGGCCTTGGGGCGGTCGGAGAAGAGGGAACCGTTTTGGATTAGGGCTTGGTGGGCCAGGGTTCTGTCGGCAATGAAGATGACGCGGTGGGAACCGATTGGGAGAGTTACGATGGGGCCGTATTTGGTGTGGAGGTTTCGGAGGATTGGCTCGAGTTCGGAGAAGGTTTTTCGGAGCCATAGGAAGCTTGTGATGACAGGGATGTTGGGAGGGCCTGGTGGGGTGGTTATGGTTTTGTTGTGAAAAAGGGAGAAGATGGCTCTGATGAGAACGCAGACACAGAGAGAGACGATGACGATGAACCAGGCTTCCATTATGTGTTGTGCTGGATTGTTCACTTCACCTTTCCTCCAGAGAGAGAGAGTGAGTGTTGTAGTCTTGTATATGTAGTGTGCGATGTCAGAATCAAATAGCCAGCTGATACACCATGCCCTATTGGCTAAAAGGATATGGATTGCAAAAATTATGTCATTTTTTTCCATTCAATTTAAGGCTAAATTATATTTTTATGTAGTTTTCATCCTAAAATGAAAGTATTTTCTCATTCATAATTTTAACCTAAAACAGTAATTTTAACCTTTTCCATTTTTAAGGATAAAAGTGTAAATTTAATTTTTTTTATTGAAAATATTAAAATTATATACAAATTATATATGAATATTGATTATGTTTCTTTTTTTTTATCAATACATTCTTCATTTCTTATTGGAAAGTATATAAATTATATTTTTTTTAAAACTAATATATATTCTATTTATTTTGCATTAATCTATATTTATATCTATCTGTCATATATGTAATTATACTAGGAAAAATACATTTGGATGATTTTTTATGAACATAGAATTTTTATGTTAAAAAATTCTTAAATATTTATATTTAAATTTAATGTATACAATTTTTAAATGAATGATGTTTAAAATATCCTTCTTTTTTAATTTGAAAGTATGAAAATTATATTTTTTTTAAAATAATTATATATTTTATTTATGTTGTGTTAGTCCTTACTTATTTTCATCCGTTGCACAAGTATGTATACTAGGAAATATTCATTTGGTGTTTTTTTTTTATAATCATTGTTTTTTGATGTCAAGAGACTCTTACTTGTCTATATTTAAATTTAATGTATGCAATTATTATATAAATGGTGTTTGAATTTCTTTTTTTATATCAAAACATCCTTTATTTTTTTAATTTGAAAGTATCAAAAGTTATATTTTTTTAAGCACTTATAGATTCTATTTAAGATGAACTAATCCATATTTATGTCAATTTGTAGCAAGGGTCTCTATGATAGTGAAAATTTATTTGGGTAATTTTTTTATATAATCATTTTTTTTATTTCATCCTAAAACGAAAGTATTTTCTCATTCATAATTTTAACGCTAAAATAGTAATTTTAACTTTTCCTATTTTTTAAGGATAAAAGGGTAACTATAATTTTTTATTGAAAATATTAAAATTATATACAACTTATATACGAATATTGTTTATGTTTCTTTTTTTAAAGTATATAAATTGTATTTTTTTAAAACTAATATATATTCTATTTATGTTGCGCTAATCTATATTTATATTTATCTGTCACACATGTAATTATGCTAGAGAAAATACATTTGGATGATTTTTTATAAACATAGGATTTTTTATGTTAAAAGATTCTTAAATATTTATATTTAAATTTAATGTATACAACTTTTACATGAATGATGTTCAAAATATCCTTCTTTTTTAATTTGAAAGTATTAAAATAATATGTTTTTTAAACAATTATATATTTTATTTATGTTGTGCTAATCCATACTTATTTTCATCCGTTGCACAAGTATGTATACTAGGAAAGATTCATTTTGGTATTTTTTTATAATCATTATTTTTGGATGTCAAGAGACTCTTACTCGTCTATATTTAAATTTAATTTATTCAATTATTATATAAATGGTGTTTGAATTTCTTTTTTATATCAAAACATCCTTTATTTTTTTAATTTGAAAGTATCAAAAGTTATATTTTTTTTAAGCACTTATAGATTCTATTTAAGATGAACTAATCCATATTTATGTCAATTTGTAGCAAGGGTCTCTATGATAGTGAAAATTTATTTGGGTAATTTTTTTATATAATCATTTTTTTATTTTATTTCAAGAGACTCTTAATATTTTATTTAAATTTAATTTATATAAATTTTATATGAATAACATTTAAATTTATTTTGAAATCAAAATGTCATATTATATTTGTGTTGTTCTAATTCATGTTCATATTTATTTCACACTGAGTATCCATACTAAGGTAAATATATTTAGATAAACTTTTTTACCATTATTCATTTTTTTATATCAAAAGACTCTTAGATATTTATATTTAATTTTAGCATATACACCTTTTATAATATGAATGATGTTTAAATTTCAATTTATATCAAAATATCCTTCATTTTTTTTAATTTAAAAGTCTACAAAATTATTTTTTAATGTTTTATATTTTTCCTCAACCCATATTTATATTCATTTATCACATAGGTAATTTATACTAGAACAAATTAATTGGGATGATTTTTTTTATAATCATTAGTTTTTTTATGTTAAGAGACCATTACATATTTATATTTAATGTGTATAACTTTATTATGAATTATGTATAATTTTTTTATATCTAAATGCATATTCTAAATGATGTGAGACTTTGAAATTGCGAGTATCTTTAAGAATTATTGGTGAGTAAACTATTAGTTTGGTCCTCGAAATTGTGAGACATTATATTTTTTTTAAGTTAATTTTACATATTTAATTTAGAGTAACAAATTAAATTAATTTTTCTAATTTTAAAATAAATGAAAACTATTTATCTAAAGTGAATAAAGAGTAAAGATTTTTATAATTAATTAAAAACTAATTTTTGATATTTAATATTTTTATATTTTATTACATATATTTATGAAATTTAGTATAATTCTAATTATTAAATTTTTAATTAAAAATAATAATCAAAATGCTATAATTTTTTTGAAAATATTATACTTGTATGTCACAAATGAATAAAATAAAAATAACAAAAGAGTGTATGAAAAGAAAAATGTATGATATGTTATATGTATATATGAAATTTTTGTTTCATGAGAGTGAAAGAATATTGAAGCTTAAATATGGTAGTAATTACACTAATGGTATAATTTAAAATAAATAATTATTTAAATTTTATTTTTTTATCAATAGAAATTAAACACAATAGTAACAAATTTATAACACGCACACACTTATGTTCAACCAATTGAGTTAGACTCCCTTAATATTATCTAAATTTCATTAGTAATTAAAGATGAGATTATATATTTAATCTTATTTTTTTTTACCTTGGATCAATTAGGCAAACTTTTTTTTTATACGGTAGTAATTCATGAAACACTTAAGCTCCTTTCTTTCATATGATCACCTTGCCTATATAATCCTAAATTAATAGATATTTATACACCCTTAAAAAAATATTTATAAAAATGTTTAGAGAAATGATATTTCAATACTTCACTATTTTCTACATTTCACTAACATCTTTTATTTTCTCTCTCTCTCTCTATTTTTTTATTATATCACCATATCTATTTTTTTCTCTCGAACATAATCAAATTTCAAGAGTTAATTTTGGTCTTTTTTATAAAATAAAATAAAATCTAACCCTAACCAACCCATTTGTTAACGATTTGGATTGGGTTAATGAGTAAAAAAAATAGATTTATTTGTTATTCTTTACAATTTAATATTTTTTATAAACTAAATTTTTTATTAAATAAAATACTAAATACATGTGTAGTCAAATATGTGAGAAGTATTAAAGGCATCATATTAATAACAACTACTCTAGGAGGAATGTTTTTATGGAGCGCTAATGATTTAATAACTATCTTTGTAGTCAAATATTTTTTTTCTCTCAATCAACGTGTTCTACTTTTATGTCAACATCTTCCTCATTTTCAACATTCATAAGACATAATACTATCATACATTCACTGTTCTTCGTCCATCATACTAAAAACATTTAATAAATTCAATGATAAACAAAATACAACTTAAAAAAATTATACAATCACCTCATTTGTTGTCTACAAAAATATAGTTCTATACAAAATTTTTAAAAAAATGTATTGTACATCATATAACCACAAACTACATTTTCACTACATATCTTCATTAAAATATCATATAAATTCTAACAAATACATCATTCAATAAATATTATATAAATTCTAATAAATACATAATTCAATAAAATATCAAATTTATTTAATTATCAATTGTTGTAATAAACATGTAAATACATCATTCACTTAAATATCATATTTGTTTAATTTTCAATCACTGTAATAAACATATGAATACATAATTCAGTTAAATATCAAAATTGTTTAATTATCAACTTTAGTAAATATTTTAAATGTATACAAAAAATTGTTTTAACAATCTAATGTTACTTTTACCAATCTAATTACTAAATTATTTTCAATTAATTACTAAATTAATTTTTAAGCAATCTAATGTTAGTTTTAGAAATTTTTAAAAGTTTATATATATTATGATTTTTTTACCAATCTAATTACTAACTACATTTTTTTATTGTTTTTATACCACTATAAATTAATATCACCAAATTAATATTTCTAAAATTGCTAAAACTATTACAAAAAAAATTACACTACAAAACAAATTAAATAAATAAATCAGAAAAAAAATTATTTACAATTTAAAAAAATAGCCTACGAATTAGCAATCTGTTTGAGCCATACCGTATGGTTCATATGGATCAACAATCCGTATGATCCATATGGATTGGCAATCCGTATGGCTCATACGGATTGTTGATCCATATGTTCATACGGATTATACGGATTGTACGAACCATACGTATGTTTTTTTAAAAAAAATTACGTACCTCTTCTTCTCCTGTAATGAATAACCATCCAATTTCATCGTATATTCATGAACAACGCACGCACACCACTAGAGACAAAAAAAACGGTCAGAAAAGGAGGCTAACAGAAGCAACTTATACTAAGGGACTGAGATTTTACGAAAAAAGTGTTGTAAAAATAAAAAATGAAACCTACTATTTATAACCAAAAATACCCATAAGAGTATTTTTGCCATTTTCAAACATTGCTGAATGTCCTAGCAAAAATGTTGGATGCCCCAAGCAGTTTATAAAAATGTTTAGAGAGATGATATTTCAATACTTCACTATTTTTATGCATTTCACTACCATCTTTTATTTATTTGCTCTTTCTATTTTTTTTTATTATATCACCGTATCTTTTTTTTTCTCTCAATCACTTGATGTAGCAGAACATTTGGGTATCCAACAATATTTATCCAAATGTTTATGATGAAGGTGTGGGATGAGAATGGATTGGTCATGATGTGCTGGCCCAATCGAGTTGACATCATGACATGTGAAATTGGTATTACTTTCATTGCTCCTTCGTTCGTGATGTTTGTGATGGTATTGTATTGCCTATGCATTGTTGGTAATCTGAGGCCGTTTTTTGTGAAAAAAGTCATACGAATTAACAATCCGTATGATCCATATGGATTAAAAAATGATTAAAATCAAAATTTAAATTATATTAAAATTATTAGTTAGCTTTAAAAAATGATTGAAACCGAAATTGAAAATATGTTAAAATTGTTTTTTTAAATGATTGAAACCAAAATTGAAAATATGTTAAAATTATTACTTAGTTTTAAAATATTTTATTGTTAGTTTTAAAAAATGATTGAAACAAAAATTCAAAATAGGTTAACATTGTTAGTTAGTTTTAAAAAATGATTGAAACAAAAATTCAAAATGTTTTAAAAAATATTATGCAGATAATGGTTAAAACTAGAGGTCTTGGTCAGACTTTAGGCCGAGCAATAGGAAAAGTCCTAGGAGGAAATAGGCTAGTGACGATGATAATGATACCCCCAACAGCAAAGGCCTACCGCATTTGCCTGTAGGCAACGACAACAAGTGCGTGTTGTTGAGGATCCTCCGACAGCCACGAAGGAATTGAACGAAGAGCAACAACAACCACCTGTTGAAGAAGGTGTTACTGATATTGAGGGTTTTCCAGGCGAACCCCATGACACATCAGTTTTGAGATATTTTAAAAACCGCATTGCTTTGAGAGTCTGGAATGGAGAGGTATGTAATTCTTAAAAAAAATAAAGCACGTAGTTTACAACTTATTATTTTTTTATTACATGATCGATGTCATTGTTTGCAGGAACGTCCTAAGCTGAAGCTATCTTCCCATGGAAGGAAGATGACTAAGTTCGAGAGGCCTGCTCTAGAGATTGAAGGCCTTGTGGCTGCCAGTAGACTAAGTCTTTTGATTGCATGTTCCCTAGATACGGGCGATCAAAGACTAATGTTTGTTTTTGTGGAACGCTAGAGCAGCACGCGCTCGATGTCTCTAACTTTCTCGTCGTCGAGTCTTTCAGTGAAGCACATGAACACGAGTAAGCAGAACATGGCGTATTCAAAATCTGATTTTAGACTCATGAGTAGGGTGTTGAGGACCCACTTGCGGGTTCCTGAGAAGAACTATACGCAGGAGGAGTGGAGCATCTTAGAGGCATTTGAATAATATAAACTTGATTTAGCCCATTAAAATCAAGTGTTAGACCCATTAAGTTTGTGTTGATACTCCAAAGAAAATCCTAAAAAAGTGTAGAAATAAATAAAAGTAATATTTAATTGAAAGAAATGTGTAGAACTAAGTAATTGAGAGAAGTGTGTAGAACTCTCCTTAAAGTATGTGAAATCTTTCTTAATACATCTGGAACTCTCTCTTAAAGTCTATAAAAAGGGGAGAGATTGCCATTTGCAAAGAACCAAACAAAGCCAAGAAACCAAAACTAAAGCATTTTTCAAGTCATAAAAACTAGTCTTCTTTCAAATATTCTCTCCTCCTACATTTTTCTCAAATACTTCCTATAACTTTCTCCTTTCCAATAGAGGCGATGTTGCAGCGGAGGGTGTGCCACATGGCACCGTAGGAGGCGGATTTGATGTTGTGTTGGTTGCTGCTTAGGATTTTGAGGGAGACGCGGTCTTGGGGCGGTCAGAGAAGAAGGGAGCGTGTTGGATTAGGGCTTGGTGGGCAAGGGGCAAGGTAGTGACTGGTGATGAATATGATGCATTGAGTGCCAATACAAAGAGTGAGAGTGAGGCACAGTGTCGTTGATGATAATTAAGGTGTGAGTGTCAAATGAGAACCTACCACGATGAAATTAACCATGCACAATCTCAGCCATAAGGATATGATATTATTGTAAAATAAGCGTAACTCACAAAATTAAGGGAGATGAATGCACACTTTTTTTATTGAAGGATCATTTGTTTAAATACAGATTTATTGTAACAGAAAGAAGCACTAATAACCAACTCCCTAAATAATAAAAAACCACTAAGATAACAAAAAATAAAACAACTAATCCTAAAAACTTGGTTAAACAATTAATAGAAAATAACAAATTAACATGTAACTGCTGATACACGTTCAACACTCCTCCTTGTATCAGTGGTTGACAAGTTCAAGTTTCTCTCTCAGTAGCTCAAGATTTAATGTAGTTGTATCCTTGTCTATCTGAATGCTCTCTTTTTCAACACACCGTGACTTTGCTTCAATAGCTATTCATGTAGCTTCTTTGTCTAGTTTTGAGACTCTTTTATCTATGAAAATAATCATTTGCTTGAAGGATGCTATACCTTGTTGAATGCTTGATTGCATCTCTTTAAATCTAAAGGCAACTTTATTTATCTTATTTTCTACAGCTTCAAAATTAGAGTCATTGTCTGCTATCTCCATTTCTTTCTGTTTAACTAAAGCAAGAAGTTGTTTCAATTCACCCATTAATACATCCTTTCTTTTACAAAGGATCTCTTTTTCTTTTTTGTCATTCTAGATTGAATGTTCAATAGTATTATTTAATTCTAAACGAGATTCATTCATAAATTGTGATTCAATCTCCAACTCCATCTTTTTAACCTCCAAGGCTTCAAAGGATGAAAGTCATTGGTCCATTTCTTTTGAATACACTGACGATGCTCTCTTCATGGTAGAATCTGCATTATTTAAATGCATAATGGTTGAGTGAGATCGCGCATTGTTCCTCAACAGCTGCATGATGAAAATGACCTAATCTTTTGTGCCAGACTTCTGTATTGTTTACAGTAACTGAATAAGCTGCTTGCTCCTCCTTCAATGGATCAAATGAGAAACTTTTGCCTCTCCTTTTGATATTGAAAATTTTCTTGTTATTGACATCTTTAATCAAACAATGCTTATTTTTAAAGATGACTTTAAACCCCTTCTCAATCAATTGTGCCACACTTAGCAAGTTTTGATGAATCTCAGATACATAAAAAACATCATAAATTAATTTTGTTCTTGCACAACTTTCAATAGCTACAGTTCCCTTTCCTTCAACAATGATAAGATCACCATTGCTAATTCTAACTTTTGATACCTGTGATTTGTCCAATTATCTGAAAACTTTTAATCGTGGGGCATGTGGTTGGTACAACCACTATCCACTAGCCAACATTCACTTGAGCTGCTGCTTGTAAAACATATTGCTATAAACAATTGCTTTTTTTCTTGTTGATCTGCAACTTGAGCCACATTCTTTTGTTAAAAATTGCTTATGCAAATTCTCACATGATGCCCCAACTTGTTGCACTTTTCACACTTAACATCAGGTCTTCTCCAACATTTGTGAAGAGGATGACCCATTCTGCCATAGTGCTTGCAAGGAGGAAATTCTTTGTTATCTCCATTATTGTTCTAGTGTTAGTCGTTGCTTCTTGGGTGCTGAAATTATTCTTCTTGTATTTCTTCCACTTGTTTTTTTCTCCTTGGTTAGTTTTCAATTTAGCTTGCAATGTTCCTTCCACAAAACCCTCAGCCCTTATTTTTCTTCTTTGCTCTTGGGCTTGTAAAGCATTTACAAGTTCTACCAAGGTAAGCTTTGACAGATCTTTAGTATTCTCCAAGGATGTAATAGTAGTCTCAAATTCTTTTTTATCGGATGAATTGAAGCAAGGTGTTTTGGCTTTTTTTGTGATGAGTTTCACTCAATTCACTCACATGTCCTTCTTAAGAAGAAGGCTCTAGATACCAATCTAGTGTAAAATAAGCGTAACTCACAAAATTAAGGGAGATGAATACACACTTTTTATTGAATGATCATCTATTTAAATACAAATTTATTGTAATAGAAAGAAACAATAATAATTCACTTCCTAAATAATAACAAACCACTAGCATAACATAAGATAAAACAACTAATCCAAAAAACTTGGTTAAATAATTAATAAAAAATAAAAAACTAACATACAAACTGGTGATACACGTTGAAAAGATATTTTGATGAAAAAAAGATAAAAATAAGAGAATGATAATTTATAGGTAATATGATTTGACATGCAACCTAATAATAAGGAAGAAAGAATGGTGGGTCATGCATGCATCTCAGCCATAAAGCCCAATCTATAATAGTAATTAATATATCTCAAAAGTAATGTCTGATTAATTTACATTTCTTTTTTTGGCACGTGAAGTGTAAAGGGAAAATCACGTCCTTAAAAAGGACACCTGCATGTAACTTAGCGAAGTTAACACATTGATTTCCTTCCCCTCTGAGTATGAGTCAGAAACAAGTTCCAATTGAGCTTCAGTTTGTCCTTTGTTGCTTGAATGATACATAGAAGCATATTTATGCATTAAAGGGAGCACTTCTCTCATTAATTTACATTTTTTTTTTATATAAATCGATTGATTTACATTTATAGAATCTTTTATACCGGTAGTAAAATTCATGAAAATTAAAATCTGAAACTTAAGCTCCTTTCTTTGATATGATCACTCATATAAACCTAAATTAATAAGCTGATTTTTTGGCTAAGATAGGTGTCCAGTCAGCTCACCAGTTTAGTCTTTTCAGTTCTACTCCTAGATATTTATACAAATGTTTGGGATGAAGGAGTGGGGCAAGACAATGGTTGATCATGATGTGCGTTTTGACTTCATCGCATGCAAAATTGGAGTTTACTTTCTCTGTTTAGGCTAAGGTGGTGATGGTTTTGTTTACTTAAAAAAATTAATATTTATTGATAAAAAAAATAATGATGGTTTTGCGGACTTGCAGAGGATTCAATTATTGCTTTGCAATCAATAAGTTCGAAGACTATTGAAAGATAATTTGATTATTTTGGTACATTAACATGAGTGAAATGAAAAGCAAAACAAAAAGAACTAAAAAGCTAAAGGCTAGGCCAGGACATGCAATATAATTCCTGCACAACTCCTCAACAAGGACCTCATTTGGAGGTGTCCTTCCATACTGCAGATTCAATTTTGGATTCCTTGGGCCCCTGCCAACCCCCTCTATACATCAACATCAAATATACTGTACAAAAAAGTGGCAACCAACAACATGTCAGCCAAAGCAAACCCTTCTGAATTAATGTAATATTGACGCTGCTCTTTTCAACCAGCAAGGTTGTTTTGGGATTGGTATGTGATTATTGAACTAGACAGTCAATAGGTTTTAGATTCCATTCACAGTGACTCTAGTCAGCAGACTGAGTTTGGAAACATCATCACAAAATGTAGAGATTACCTCAAACACACAACAACTATAGGATCAGTTTCACTCGGAGACAAGCAAATCTTATTGTTAACACTTTAGCTAGAGCGTCAAGATCTTATGCTAGTTTCCACACTTTTGATTTGATTCCTTCATATATTGCTCCCATTATCTTGAATGAAATTCTCTAAGTCTCTTGTTTTCAAAAGAAATAAAAATGTCCGCCACTTTGTTGGCATGCATTCCTTGTAATAATTTGATAATTCAACAAGAAACTAATTATAAGAGTGACTACTATACAATATTAAAACTGTCAAGTAGTCATATTTAATTAAATTTAAAGGATTGAATCATGTTACCACTACTTGACAAAATCATCTTTGAGCACAATCTTTTTATTATTTCAAGTTGGACTATCTAAAACATTTAATTATTTTGTTAATATTAAGATTGTCATATTATCATTCACTTTATTCAGTTTTGATGCTTCCTTTTGGAGGGACTCTGCTAAGAGGAACCTCTACGACCCAATGCTGGGTAGACATAAAAAAACTGATCTAAGGTATCAACTTCATCTATTTCAGTTCCATGCTCCGTTTGATAGGAGTAAAATCACCTAGTTTTCACGTAGCTGTAATGACATTGATCCCGCCATGAAGTGTACTATTGCGAGTACTCTGCTTGTAGAAACAATAACATCACTTGAACTTGAAATTCAGGTATCTACAAAGAGCTTTAATTCAATTGATACTATTCTCTTTGTTCTCTTGTATATTGAACTCTTGTTTTCCTTTTTTGGTGATATTTGTTTCTTTTGGTTGGTTCAGTAATGGCTCAGTATTTCTGATGCACCCTCAACTTGCTTTGTTTTGTGGATCAGTAATTCATATCAGAGTTAGAAAAGAAGAAAGTTGAGAATGATCTTGGATTGGAATATATAAAGAAAAATTAAGACTATCTTCGACAAGACATTTCAATTAAATGAAATCATTCAGTATTTTGTAAATAATTTTTTTAATAATTTCTAGTATTTTTTTTAAACACTATATAAAATAACGTTAAAAAAACTTTAATTTTTAACTTCTAACTTTTATGTATTTTTTTATCCTTAATATCTTTATCAATTTTTTTGTTTATCTTTTTTTAAATAAATAATTATTTTATTTTTTTCCGTTATTTTATACTTTTAAGTTAATTCAACAACTAGTTTTATCAAATGTTTATAATTTAATAAGTTAATTTTTTATCAATCAGTTATCAGTTTTCAACTTTCAACTAATCTTTCAACTTCTAGATAGCTTTCTAACTTTCATTTAACTTACTAGTTTTCAGCTAGTTTTGTCAAACACAACCTAAAAATAAAATAATGTTATGTCGTTATTCAATTATAAATCACTATATATAACAAATTGGATGACTTTTACCATAATATCTTAAAAATCATACAAATATATCTAATTAAATGTCTATCAAAATTATATTGTTAGAAAAAATCACCTAAATTATAATTATCCCTTGACATAGGGATGTGTTGAAAGTTCACATAATGGATAGTCATAGATAAAAGAAAGACATATTTATGTCTTACATTGACTAAAAGATAATGTCAAAATAAATTATATAAATAAAAAATATTTTTTACTTTATAAGTTAATTTTAAAGGATTGAATTAGACTAAAAACTCAATTTTGATAAAAAAAAAAAAAACCGTGAGGAACATTCAACAAATTCCAGAAAGAGTTGATAACTTGTTATTAATTTAATTTTAGTTTATTTAAATTAAAAAATTATCCATTACATATAATGTTTGACTTTCTATCTTGTTGATAATTGTTATTAATGTAATATGCCTAACTTTTATTCCACTAAACCAATTCCCCCATTTGAAGCTACAAGTAGTAATGGTCATTTTTTAATGAGAAAAAGAATTATGCATTAATGTAAAATAATTTTATATTATTATTCAATCACAATATATTATATATGATAATTTTATTGACTTCTATAATAAATATCTTAAAATTCATATTAAGGTTATAGTGATTTATGATTAAACGATAGTGTCTCATATTCAATGAAAGAAATGTCTTATTAGCATTCGTTCAAATCAATAGCCTTCGTTCAACTCTTTCTAGAATTAACGTCAATTATTATCCCACTTATCATCTACAACAAAAACAAAATGAATTATGAGGTAGAGTAAGTTGATATCTCCCTATATACATATTGAGAGAGAGAATGAACAACTATATTATCAAAGCATAGTGCCTTTATCAATGTAAGTTTATTTTATGAAGAAGACAAAATTATCCATTGTAATATTTGAGTTTTTATCCTCCTTTTTAATGATGTAATCTGCCTAACTTTTATTCCTTTAAAACAATTATTTTATTTGAAGTCACAAGTAATAAATTACATTTTTTATCCAACAATGTTGTCTTCCTTTATTATAAATCTAGACTTTATATCATTAGTAAATATTAATGTATATTATTGAAACTTCAACTTATTTATTATAATATAGTTGTTTTAAAACCACAGTTTTAAAAATTGGACTGGACTAATTGGTTCGACCAATCGGACCAACTCAACCAAGAATAATTTTATGAACTGTCTAATAAAGATATATATGCTTGCAGTTGGATAATGAGCCTCACACCTTAACTAATATAATTACTGGCAGCAACCATCTCACCATGAAAGATCTTATAAACGCAGGAGAAAAGGCGTGGAACAGAAATCTGATTCAAATGCTTATGGAGGACCAATTAGCCAATGAGATTCTGAAAACTCCTCTCTACAATTTATTTAGCATGATCAATATTTTGTGTGGAAGGCCTGTGTGAAATGTAAATTACATGGAGCCACGCAACCAGAATTTTTTTTTTAATGGGACAAAAAAGATATAATATATTTATAACAAATATCATAAATTTTTACAAAATACATAATGCTATAATTAAAAAACTAATAATATTTAACCTTCTACTTGTTGCAATTGACTTCTCTGTATGTTTCTATTTTAAAAATGTTGTATGATTTTTCATTTTTAATACTATAGAAAAAATTAAAAACATAAGTGATAATATTAGAATTAATTTATTTTTTATTTTATCTGTTAGAACTTTTTACATAGTTCATTTTAAAAAATTATTTTATGGAGGCGACACTAATGTTCAGTACATAATTATTAAACATATTTAAGTATAAAAATTTATCTTGTGACTTGTATGTGCATCTCTACTTAGACGTTGCGTCAAAACTAAACCAAAAATAAAACAAGTAAAACTTAAGTTTTAAGTTCACAAAAAAAATAATATTTTTTATTTATTTTTATATAAAAAAATATCACATGTATTAACAAAAATGTCATATATTTTAACAAAAAACAATTAATATATAAATTTTTATTTAAAATAAAAAAAAAAATCTCATAAAATTTATTTGAAACCTCATTCACGACCGTGACTAATCCAATTGTGTTTCATAGCCCGGCAAATGTCACGAGTTGGGGCTTCAGAGACGAGCGTTGGCTACGTGAGATTGGGATCAGCCTTGTCTGGTAGTGTTAGAAGGGGAGCTCTTAAGTGGTTAATGGATTGTGTGGTTTGAAATATCTGGAATTTGAATCAGATTGTAAAGTGCCAATACGATTGATTATGTTAATTTGATCAAGTCTAAATAACCATTAAGATAACTAATTAAGTACCATATTAAAAGGCTAGTTTGTATGTGAGGTTTACTAACTTTAACTACAGCTTAAATAAATTGAGCCATATGTAAATTTGTTCAAATCTAATTTGTTATATACTCAACAAATAAGTTGTTAGTATGAATTGAGCTCCACCATTTTAAGTAAGATAAAGGGTTCGAACATTTTAAATGAAAATATAATTGAAAGAAAAAATTCTATTAAAAATGATCGATTAAATTTCTTAGCAAAAATTAATTATCAACATCAATATTTCACATTAATATTATAATAAATCAAACAAAATCCGATTTATTACATACTCAAATAAATGAATTCAGGTACATTAAGCTCAATTATTTAATACGTTAAATACAAAATAATTAAAATTACATAAACTCACAATTCAAGAAAATACTTGCCTATATGGTCTTTCAGTCATAATCTATATTAATAAAAAACTGTGATGATTTTTTTATTAACTAAAATTATATAGTTTTAGTTCTACGTATTACAATTTAAGTGTATATGCCTATCTGAATAGTTAAAATAATTATTAGATACTGAATTGATAAAAAGAAATTTTAATAAAAATTTATAGATTTAATTATCCATTTAATTCTTATCATTTTCAAATTTATCCTTTTTAATCCCTAAGTTCCAAATAATGTAATATGCCAAATTTATCCCTTTTCCAAATTTATAAAAGCAAAGACATTTTTTACGTACTAAATTGTAAAAAAAAAAAGTTGATAATTTTTTTTGACAACCTGGAGTAATAAACTCCATAAACCATACTCAATTTTTTTTTTAACAAATTAGGATGTGTTTGTTTTGACACTTCAAACGTCGGTTGAGTTCAATTATTGAAAACATGCTTTAAAAGTCATGAAATCAATAAACCAAACACACTCAATCTCAAACTTTCGCTCACATAAATGAACTAAACTTCAATATTTTTACAAGCCAAACCTAAACTTAATCATCTGCTGAACTCAACACGCTTACATCTCATTTAAGACATGTTTGAATTAAAATTTACAAAAATATCTCAAGTCTTCATTCTCTAAAACTTAATTTTCGAACAAAATTTTACACTCAAACATTCTTTTGAAAACTTTCCAAACATGATCTTGAACTAATTTTACTCTTAAACATACTTTTAAATCTTTCCACCAAAAATCCAAACACACCAGCATATGATTATCTTTTGTGAATCACTTAAATGATACGCACTTAATGCTTCTTTCTTGGTTCATGATTTACAAATTACAATAAAGGCTTTTTGGATGATTGTAGTCTGATGGAGACTTCTCCTAAGACAGAGAAGGTCTAAAAGGCGAGAGGGTTATTTTTTTTTGTTTGTCGACTGTTTAGAGATAATTTACAGATCTCTAACACGAGTGAGAGAAATAAATCTTCATGAATTTAAAGTCTATCTAAGATGTAAGATGAGTCCAAATCCTTGGAGCATCAGAACAGAGACATTCACTTTTTTGGTATTAGATTTCTTACCAAAACATTATACAAGAAACTTAACAAATTAGTCGGTTCACATCATGGGGAATGTTAGCATCGACCCCATATTTCTGTTTAATAATTATTTGTAATGTCCTGACTTATTTAGCCTAGTGCGGATCTGCTACATAAATTCAATTCAAAGCAACAATGAAAAACCATGCAACAAGGGCGAGTCACACAAGGCAAATATTCGAGCAACCACAGACGAAAATCGCATCATTATATCAAAGTATAACTTTGGTAACAATAACTGCACATCTAATCTTCTACAAGTACCATGAACACAGGCCAAACATTCATTTTAAAACAAGATAATGTAATTAAATAGAGCAAATCATTCTCTAGAAACAGGAACTAAGCATCTGAACCTCTTTTGGTCGCTCAACGGTAGCTACTTAAAGGGTCAGCAGTTTTCCCAGTTCTAGCATCAGTCCATGCTTTTGCAATGGTTTTCTTCATCTCATCGTCCCCATCCTCATACATATTCTGCAATATTACATGCATAGTAAAAGTCAAGTTGAATGTTCCCAAGGGTACATAGTTACATGCATAAAATTAAAACAAAGTAGCTTCAGCCAACTAAAGAAAAAAAAGAATCTGACCTTCATCATGTCCATAATTCCCGCCATTGGGTCTTTCTCTTTGTCCAGATTTGGCTTAAGCTGTAACACCAACACAAAAGTTACTACTTTATCACGCTGATTAACAAGGGTTGGGGGGGGGGGGGGGGGGGGATGTCATTTTAATCTTCGCATAGTACTACCTTGTCTTCTTTGAAGTGCAAATCTAGCCAGTTTCCTTTGGAAGCCTTCACCAATGTGATGATTGCCCTTTTAGGCTTGACCACAACCTTGCATTTCTCTGGTACTATCTCATTGTGCAATTTTGATATTGCACATCGGTAGTTCTTCCCTTGAACATCATGGAACTTAACATCGAATGACATCGACTTAAACTCGGATTCAACCTTATTCTCATCGATTCCCTCCATTAACACATATATCTGTCAAAGAACGAATACAAGAAGCATAATCATCGGGAGGAATTTGATACTGTTGACCAATAATGTTACTGTTAACTTACAGTGTGTTTGGGCATACTATTAATGTGTAAACTACTTCAGTTTCATAAAAAGACGCAGAAGCAGTGGGTTCTTGCCTCTATCTAACACATGCACAAGGGGAGAAAATGTGTATCCAGACATGCTATTAAGCTATTCTTTTAGACTAAAATGGAACTTGATAAATACACTTCATCCAATTTTGTTCAACACCTGTATTATTCTTCCTCTAATTTTTGGAATTACAAAATAAAATGAACTTATAATTTACTTATCTCCTAATATATTTTCCATTCCTTTCACTTCTCAAACAATAAAAATAAAATCTTGTCCATGGCAAAATTCCAAATTGTATGTTAATTTTATTTCATTCAACTACTCAATTCTACTGCATTCCATTTGTCTCAAACACAAGGGAAACTCTACCATACCATCACAGAACACCCCCAAATGATGTAATATGCGAAATTAGTTCATTCTACAGGTGATTAATTACATCATTACATCATATTGACAAAAGAAAAGTTAAACTTATGATCATTTGTAAGTAAATAAACAAGCAATTCAGTTAGATAATTATTCAACGGAAAATGCATCCCTATCCATTAACAAGAAATTATTAGGCAATCTCAGGCCACCATGTATCCATGATCCTTATGCAATCAAGATTTTCACTTTATGAAAAAGAATTAGCACACCTCTACTAGGTGTCATGTAGGATTAACTAAGACGAGTTTATCAATGACGGATGGCAGAAGGCCAAAATTCCGCCATATAAACACGCCATTGTGGCCTATGGCACTGCCATAGCAGGCCTACCTTCACAAATTGCCTTATTGCGGCGCTATAACAGGTTATTTAACAACATTCTTAAACACATGGTGGTCTCAGACCATGTAATAATTTCTCATTCAATTGATTAACATTCAGATGTATACTTTCAAATCATGATGCCAATTATATCCACAAATTATAAGACTCTTTACCTTAACTTTGTCACTATCCTGGTCCCAACTGAACGACGCGAGTGCCGCATACTTCAGCGCAGGTGAAGGCGCCACTTTAGTTCCGGTCGAAATCGGCGCCGGAATCTGCGCAGAAGCTTCCTCTGACGATAACTGCAAAATCGTCGCACAATTTTTTCACACGAAGGAATCAGGAAGCGATAAACGGAAATAATTAACAAAAATGCGAAGAAATTTGTAAGTTTGCTATAAATGAGAACCTTTTCGAGGTTACGAATTTCGGAGGAGAGAAGAGAGAGGGTTCGAGGTCTTTTGGCGATGCTGTGGAGGCGGCGAAGCTCCTCCAAATCCAATGCCAAGTCTTGCGCCATTTCTTCACTCTCGCAACTTCAGATAATAAATAACTATTCTTAGTTTCTTACAAGTTTGTTGTTTTATATTGAGGTTTGGAAAATGCTAGAATACTAAGAAAAACATTGTATTAGGGGCAATTTGGGGTTGTCCTAAATTGTTTTCATTAGGGTTATTACTTTCCCACTTAGCAAGGAAGATTCTAGAGAAAACTAGGATCCTGCAGACCTGGCTTTAGTTTTCGAGAGATCTACGCTGGGCCTCATTTTACATTGGGCTTGTTTCGTATATTGAAAAATGGTTATTGCTTCCTGCACTCTCTTTTTGTACTTTCCAGAAGGTAAGAAAAATATTTACCTACTTACATTTCTGTATCCATTAAGAATAAAGTATTTAGGACTACTTGAATGACAGATTCTAACTTTTGCATAGATTTTTTGTTTTAAAGGAGTCGAATAGTTGATTCTCAATATATGAACCGTAATTTTAGAAAATTTAAATCCAGGAAATTAGAGAAATACTAATTATTACATAATTTGTTACTTGTGTAACAATGTTTAGTAATTCCTTTGACTGATAGCTACTATCCTTACGAGTTATTCTTTAAAGTGTGTTATCCTACAATTTGATAAGACTAACATAAAAATTGTAATAAAAATAGGTTGGCAAGTAGGGTTTTAGAGAAGAGGAAGGAGGCAAGTAGGAACTTTTCTATTCAAGAAAAAGATATGCTTCTTCGTAGCCCAAAAAATAAGTTTAGAGATATTTAAGTGGGTGTCACGAGTGTGTATAAGGAGAAGCTTTTGAAACCTGTTGGGGCAGTAGGGTTGTGTCTAGAGATTTGATGATGGATGTGGATGATGGTCTGCTTGATGGCATTCCTAAAAAATGTCTTTAATTGAGGTTTAAAGAATCTTGATGGCCAGTGGTTCCTAAAAAATGTGTTAAATGTATTAGGGAATGAAGAAGGTTGATTTTATAATCTTGAAGGCGAAACTCCAAAGAAGTTGGACTGAATGGCAAGATTCAAATCATTAATTTGCAAGACAACTATTACCAAGTGGTGTTTAGTAGGGAAGAGGATTACAACAAGTTTGCATTATTGTTTGAAGGGCCATCGATGGTGATTGATCACTATCTTATAGTGCAACATTGGAAGTTTTTTTTTCTTGATGCATGCTAAAGAGTCACACAAAGTTGCACTACGGATCTAAATTAAGTTTCTTCCTATTGATTTTTATGTTTATGATCGAGGACGTGTGTATGATACTAGTTCGGCACATTCCTTAAAGTTGATCACTTATCATCTATTCACTCTCGAGAAAAATTTGTACGTATCTGTGGTAAATTGGATTTAGAGAAACCTTTGCAAACTCATTATGGTTCGAGGTTTTTTGCTTAACCTTGAATATGAAGGTTTACATGCTATTTGCTCTAGATATGATCAATTTGAACATAAGGAACAATGAATGGAGTTTTTAGGTGGCGTAGGGAATGTGCAGGAGGTGAAGCAAGTTGGCAATAGTGAAAAGATGATGATTGAATTGAAACTTCGATGAATGTAGTTAGGGCTTACGTAAGTCCTACAAATCAAAAACCATGATTCAATTTAGAAAACCAATCAAACTGCTAAAGGCGATGATAGTTGTTATGATCCATGCATGATAGCACATCATAATGTCAGGAAGAAAAAAGGTAATAACGAAAATATTATAGAAGATGTTGTATTGGATGCTGGAAAGAAGGTTTCAAAGATTATGGTAACAAATGGTAATAAAATTAAAGGACATGATTTGTGATTTTAAATCAAGAAACTAATTCGACTCATTCATTGGAGCCAATTTCAGGAAGAGTAATCTTTGAAAAGATTCCACTTAAAGAGGATAATTCTGGTATGATTGAGGTAGGTCTAGTTGTTAAAAATAAGGAGATTTCTTTAGGTTAGTAATATGAGATAGTTAGGAAAACTAGTGACATGTGCATTATAGCAAATTCATATAAAATCAACTAGTGGAGGTATGGAGGCATTTTTGGCCAAGGACTCAAGTCGCAGTAAGTTTCCAATATTTTCTGAAAGTTCATATGAATGTAATCGTTTGAAATTGTCATGGTACAAGTAAAGGTTTTAGTAGCTTGATTAAAAATACTATGAAGCGTTATCTAACCTCTTTTATATATTTCAGGCACGACTAAAAGCATAAGGTAAAGAAAAAAAAAAGTTATAGCTTAAGGTAATCATTGCCCAATGTGAGACTTGAAGAGGTGTCTATGTTAATAAGTCACCAAATAGCTGGAGAAAAGCTATCCAAGGAAGCTTTTCTTTAAACTCGTTTTTGTTGTTTTCTTTCTTTAAAATAAGCTCTTTTATTTTTTTTAAGAGCCTTAATAAGAAGATATTTGGCTTAGCTTCTCCTCAATGATTTTTTAAGAGCTTCTATAAAAGTTGGACCAAACACTAGTATGAGTTGCAAATTAATGAATTTTTTTTCCACATTTTTTATATAGTTCTGAATTTTGTTTGTAATGCCTCGAGAGCATATTTGTCTATAATTAGTTTCCTATAAGTTTTTGTTTTTTTTTATGTAATGTCTAGGATCATGAGAATGAAGAATAACTTTCTTAAAATTACTCTTGGTGTAACTTAATCCTTCCTCTTAAAAATAAGGTCTGCAAAAACTTCATTGTCATATGTTATCCATATGATTTGAAAAGGAGTGATTAATTTGTTCTTGTTAATTGCAAATCATTAAGAGGTATGCCTAAGTCTGACATAGATCTCTAACAAACTATATTATGTACCTCTCACGGGTTAAGAAGGAATTATCTATTTCTAAATATTTTGGTACAATTAACAATCTTAGCAATCCTTGATCAAAGTTTAGTTACTCGACTTATTGCTTCTCTCTTGAGTTTTGATCATGTGTCATCAGAATAGTCCTTTTCTTTTTGGTCAATATAAACAAAGGGCTAAGCCTCTAAGGAACAAATTCAAGTTCAAGAATAGTTAGCCATTACTCTTCACCTCCAATCCCTTATCTTGCGTTTGCGTAATCAGAATACTCCGAAGCTGCTTTTGCAACTGTGCTTTTACTTGTTGGTTATAATCAATGTTTCTACACACACTCTCCTTTTCAGCCAGGAGTTCCAACCTTCTCATTTCAGCAGCAGCTATCTCCAAATTGCAAGAGTCACCACTGCTGCTTCTAAGTTCCACAAAAGAGGACCTCAGCTGAAAACCAAAACCACATTTCAATTCAAAACCTTAACAACACCAAAATTACATTTTATGTCAGAATTGAAAACACATAACAAGTGCAAGGTTTTAATAAGGGATCCACAACTAAGAAGCACGGACACCCCAGTCCCTTACCGTGTCCGATGTCCGACACGCGTCCATCTCAGTATCCGACACGCAGCGTGTCAGTATCTGACACCGACACGACACCTGTACTACATTCTATATTTTGAACATTTTAGGTGTTCACGTGTCTGCGTTCATGTTGTGTCCGGTGTCCATGTCGGTGCTTCGTAGATCCGCAATATCAAGATATTTTAACTGTCCGCAAACCGCAATGCTACCAACAACCGGAAGTGGGACCGCATCTGTCCGTGACCGATATTTAAAACCTTGAACGAGTGATTTACAACAACTTCAGGTATTCTGTTCAACCATTGATAGCAAGTGAAACTGTTTTACTTTCAATTATGACATTGTTACCTCGTTGACTCTATTCCTCAAACTCTGAACTTCCACTTTACATTTCACCACAAACCTATCCGCGATTTCCTTGAACTCCTTCATTTCGATCCATTTTGCATCGTAAAAGCAATCTCTTTTCACGCGCAATTCCTCAAGCTCCTCCACCTCGTTCTGCATCGACCTAAATTTGAGCCAAATTAATCAACTAATTTCACTGAATAACAGAGAAATTCAATTCAAGTTCAACACGCACGCACGTGGCTATACTTATACCTCAGTTCTAGTGAAAGCGATTCGTGATTGGCTTCGAGGTTCTCGATTTGAGACTTGAGAGCAAGAAGCTTGAAATGCTGCGACGCGATTTTCTGATCGAGCCACGAGCACCTCTGTTCCGTGGCTCTGATGTTTGCGAGCATTGAAGCCAAAACGCGGTACTTGTTCCCTTGCAACTCTTTCTCTGCCTGCAAAGTTGTGACATAGAGAAAATTAGGGTTCGGAATACGGATCTTGATCTTGCAAGCTCGGAATTTAATGTCGTTTGGAAAAATTGAAATGTTGAATTGTTTGGTAGGTTAATTGAATTTGAATTGAACCTGGAGAAGAGAGAGACGTTGAATTCGCGTGCGGTCCATGTGGTGGAGCCGTTCGTGGAATGCGGAGGAAAGCGCCATTGCTGCTGCACTGGTGACGAAGAAATGAATACAACGAAATCTTATTGCTTATTTAGGGGGAATTATTATTATTATTAGAGGAAAACGAGTAATGGCAAATTTAAAGAAAAAAATAATTACTCTTTTCATTTCTTTTAATTTATCGTTTTAGATTAAAAAAAAAAGAATGCTTATATGTTATTTTAGAACTTTGAAATGATTTTTTTCAATCTTGGTATAACATTGATTGTAATAGTGGAAGGAGTATTACATGAACAAAAAAGAGAGAAATTAATTGAAAATAAGAGGTGATTATAGATAAATAAAGGATGTGATAAAAGGAATGGAGGAAGTATGATATGTGCTCTTATTTTTAAAGAAATAAATGGACTAGTTTGATGTTATATGTGACCCAATTGAAGGGATTTAAATTTCTTCAACAAAATGTAATGGAACAACATAATACTATTATCATTAGAAAATGTGCTTTTACTTTTTTCTTTTTTTTGGTGAAACCAATTTTAAAGAAACATGATGATCCTTACGTCTGATAAGCTCGCAGTGGAATTACCAACAAAAAAAAATAGTCTAACACCCTTCTACTATTTTGTGACATTTCTCATCTTTTTCTTAATCATGAGGAATAATTACATATTATTTAATAAGGTAGAAATCCAAACTAAATAAAGATACTTAAAACTAAAAACATAAACATTTACAATACAATACTAGAAATGTAGCGAAATATTATTTTCCTAACTAGTAAATTATCACCCTTCTACCCTCTCAAAAAAAAAAAAATCATCACCCTTCTATTCGTTGAATGTCATTTTGTCTAAGATTATATATTTGGCTTAGTCACATTTCTCACCCTAAAGTTTGATTTTGTTACGAATTTTGCTCTCACATATTTTTTCCCCACAAATTTTGCCCCAAAATTTTGAAAAGTGATAAATTTGTATTTTCCTTCAATTGTCTATTAATTTTGTTAGTTGACCCTAAAAATATGGGACAAAATATGCAACATCATTAAAATATGAGAACAAAATAAACAAATTTAGTAGACAATTGAAAAAAGGTCAAATTCGCCACATTTTTAAATTTGGAAGCAATGTAAAAAAATAAGTGGGTGTAAAATTTATAACAAAGTCAAACTTTGGACACATAAATTGTAATTAAATTTATGTATTTATTTGAATTAAAAATATATAATATTGTAGGAGTATATTTTATGGTGTGTTTAGTTTGAAAAAAGGTGAAAGGGAGGGATTTTTTTTAGTTTTACCTTAGATTCTTTAAAAGAATTAGAGAGAAGTAGAAGAGAAATGAAGGGAAAAAAATTCCTCTTCTACATTTACCTCTTTTTCAATAATAGGAAAATTTGGAAGGGAAAGAAAAAAGTATGTTTTTTTAATTACAAATATTAAATTGTCTTCAAATTTTATTTTATTTTATTTGTCATCTCTTCTATTACTATTTATAAGGATATAATAATATATTATTCATATTGTCTCTATCATGCTTCTGTGAACTAAATAAGGTGACTTTTTTTTTTTTAATTTCCTCTCTTCTGTCCCATTACCAATTTCCTAACATTCTTCAAACTAAATACATTATTATTAGGCTTTGTTTGAACTGATTATCTGAAATGAGATGGATTAACAGTTTCAAAATTGTAGATATTTAAGATTAGAGTATACCCATGAACTTTTAATAAGTATTATATAGTAACGTATTTAGTCTAAAATATCTTTATTTAATATAAGTTATAAATGTGATTTGTTGTTGATTAAAGTATTTTTAAATAGGCTACAAATATAGTGTTCATATGAAAGTTAATTATAATTATTTTAAATAAGAATATATGTGCAAAAAAATATTATTAATACTTAAGATGAAACATCAATGTTTTTTAAATAAAAAAAAATAAAAACCAATAATTTTGGAATTGAAGGAGCAATATAATTAGTTTATCTTTTTTTTATCCAAAAAATTAAAAATAAATACTAAAAAAATTATAATGACTTATATACTCTCCATAAACAATTGAGATATATGTACATTAGAATTAAGTTGTCTAACAAGCACTGTAGAACTCTTGCTATTTCATGCAGCTGAGTTCCACCAACTCTTGCCAGGTGTATATATTTTATTTTAAGAAAAGGTATACATATGTTAAAAAGCTTAATTTAATGAGTATTACTTACCCCACGTAATGGGTAAAATACTCCTTGTTTATAAGGTTGAAATTAAAAGTGATGCTTCATCCTTTATATGATTCAAATGCATTTTTTTTTATTTTTAGGCTAAAATATTTCTAATTAAATAAGAAATTATAATCGCAAATGATCAGAAGAAAGAAATAAAATATTAAATATAATGACAGTTTAAAAAAACATTTATTGCTATTAACTAAAATATCTAAGTAAGAAAATGATATTTTTATTATATTTCATATTAATATATTCTGTTTCACTTTATATTATTTTGCTCCGCTTCATTACTCCTAGATATCCAAATAAAATCTTAGTAACATATATAACTCATCAAACTTCAGATATTTTTTTTTCAAAGAAAATTTGGACATGTACTTAGCGGTGGCTAAAGCACTGCTTGAAATATTACAGTAGAATTAAATTTATAATTAAATATCTTTTTTTAAAAATAATTAAATAGTAAAAGTAAAACTAGAAAATAGCTGGTTAATTCATAGCATATATGCCAAAAAGAAAATCCATGACCCAAATGATGGATCTGAAAGCATAAATTAAATGGGCTTTGTTTTTTGTTTTTCGGAAGTCTTAAATGGGCATTGTTGTCTGAGTGTCGAGACTCGAGAGTTTTCAAATCGTAAAACCTAAATAAATACATCACTGCCTTCAGAAAACGACTGCGCCTAGCTTCTAGCCACCCTTTAATCTTCGTCAACGTTACTTTTCCACCTCGTACGGTAACACACGCTTCTTCTTCTTCTTCTTCTTCTTCTTCTTCTTCAAATTGGTACTTGGATTCTGTGTTTGCTTAATTGAACCTCTGATCCATGAATCTGAACGATTTCATCCAAATCATTACCATTTGTTTCTTTAATTTGAAGGAAGATATTTTTCTATATGTTAGCTGGATGATTCAGATTCCATTTTTTTTGACAAATATGAAAATGGATAGATTAATTTCGATTTCGATCAGGATTTTGACTTTCACGCGAATGAGTTTTTATGAAGAAATCCAGCGTTTTAGATTGAATGATTAATGATTAAAGTTTGGAGAGTACTTTTACGGATTTCAATGCATAATAATGAATTCTAATGCACCAAATGAAGAAGGAAGAAATTGTTGCTTTAGTTTTTAGGCTTTCCCTGCTTTAATTCTAACATGCACTGAAATTTTACTTGATTCAGTGATTAATCTTTGTGGGTGATTGAATTTGGCTGGTTACTGCAGAGGGATTCAATTGAGAGGGAAAGGGACTGATGGCAGACAACACACAGTCTTACTGGGAAGGCTACAAAGCGTTTTGGTCAGAGAGGTTTTCCTTTTTGAGCAACTATTCGAGGTTCATCAACCGTGATAAACCCATCCCTTCCTGGTCAAGCTCTGATGTCGAGGAGTTCATTGCTTCTGATCCTGTTCATGGACCCGTCGTAATAATTCTCTCACTTTATCTACATTTATGCCTTTGATGATGTTGTTTAAGCTTATTTATTGATGCTCTTTGCCTTGTTTTTTTGAATGATTACATTGTATCCTGAGCTTGCTATTGCTATTATTATTGTTGTTTGCGTGTTTTCTCTCAAGTGTGCTTCGTTAGTTTTATTTTGGAATTTTACTATCCGGTGCTCTGCATGTTTAAATCTGGTTCCTTATGTTATATTTCTTGATGTTCGGTTGGGTATTGTCTGTTTCCGTAAAATGGTAGTTGGTATTTCCTCTACGGAAATTTATTTGGACTTCGAAGACTGTTATTTTACAAACTGTTTGTGGAGATTACATCTGCCAATGGACTCCTTCTTTGCTCACCAAGACAGAAGTAGAAGACACAGGTTGTCCTTTACTTGTATATGAAAGTCCATGAGAAGGTGGTGTAGATTTTGCAGTACTAGGCCTTTCATTGATAAAGAAAACTTGTTAAATGTAAAAATGTAAAAGCTTTTAATCTATTTATCTAGTATAAACATGGCATAAGACTTTGACAAAAAAATTAGTGAGACTTGTTAAGGCACTAAAGCATTAAGTAGTTTATGATACATGTTTGCACTTTGCACAATTAGTTGGAAATTTCTGCATTGTTTTCCATTCATTATTCCTGGTTCATTCCAAATGTTGGTGCATTTTTTTAGTTTGTTTACACTAAGATTGCAGCCACATTAAGAAATGGAAAGCGTTGTTTCTCGGGCAGTGTTCCACCTGATCCAGATGGAATAGACCATTGGACTCACCTAAAACAAGGTGCTATTGTGCCAGTAACTCAAATGTGGAACCAACCATATATCTGTATATTTTCAATTCCTGGCCCTGTTATGCCAGGTTGGCCTCACTGCATGTCTGCATACCTCTTCTGTTGGTCTTGCATTAATCACTCTGTAATCTCTAGTACTTTTTTGTGAATTTTAAGCATTTAAAGTCACTGATTTAGACAAATAACGTTAGATGACTTATTACGTGGAATCCCTCACAGTCATGGTTTTAAATTGCATCTGTGGATATTAAAATTGTGTTTGTGATGTGGTTGCAGATGCTTCCCATACAGTTATAATGTGGCTGCAATTGCCGTTTTGGAGGAATTCAAAACCCAGCTCACAATCAATGATAGTAGCACTGACTATTAGGCGTTGACAGATTTAATACTGTTATACTGTATGAAGCTAAGTTAGTGTGTGTTTGCCTGTTTGGTTTGGCTTACTTTGAGGAAATAATCACTTATTTGGAAACTGAAAAAAATATTTTTTTTCATTTCCTTTAAGTTATTAGGATACTCCATTTGTAATATACTCAATCTTGAGTTAGGCATTAACCATGTGTTTTCAAAAGTTTTGTCCTTTCAACATAATAGAGCTCTTCCGTAAATAGAACATCCTTGGGACTCTTTTTCTTTGAACTATGGTTCTTATCTCTTTGAACTCTTTCCATCATTCATTGGTTTTGCTAATATGCATTATTTTTATAATGTCATTACACACTAGACATAACATTTGTCTCTATATGAGTGGTTGTGATTCTTATAGTCTGAAGAGATAAAAAAAACTGAGCATGTTTCCAACACCTCTGGTGAGGTGATCTCCTTGAAACAAACTACAACAAGGTGCTATTGCACCAATACCTGTCTATTTTGCATTCTCAGCCATGTTATGTCAGGTTGGCTGTGCCGCCACTGCATAATTCACTTTGCAATCTTCAGTAGTTTTTTGCACAACTATCTAATTGCTTAAAGTCACCAGCTTAGACAAATAATCTTTGATGACTTGTTAAGTGGAATCACTTACAATCAATGGCAGTGGCACTTTTAGGCATACACAGATTTAATAGTTTCTATTGTATGGAGCAAAGTTAAGGAAATCTTATTTCCCTTGAAGTTATTAGGATGCTCCATTCTAGTGTATTCAATCTTGAGCTGGGTATTAACTATGTCTTTTTCAAAAGTTTTGTCCTTTCAACATAATAGAGTTTGTCCATCAAGTGAATGCCCTTTCAACATCATTATGGTGCTTATCACTTCTCATCATTCATGATTTTGCCAATATGCATTGTTGTCATAATGTCATCACTCACTAGACATGACAACATTTTATCTACAATTTGGTGGTTGTGATGTTTATAATCCAAAGGACTCAAAGGTGATTACCTTGAATCATCCCGTGACTGCCTCCAAAAGAGGAAAAATAGATGTTGTATGAAACAAAAATATAATGGACAAATTATGTTTTTCTGTTTCATATGGTATTGTTTATGTTTTAGCTCATTCTCTTAATAAGTGGCAAATGACAGAAAATCTATGTTGCCAACTACATCCTATATCACTAACTGTTTGTGGCTGTTATCATTTTCTGTATTTCACCTGCTGGAATATTAAATTTATATTGAAGTTTTCCATCAAAATACTATGATCTGAAGTGCTGTGTGGGTAATTTCCCTTTTCCCATTTCAGCTGAAAAGTGCTAGAGAAGCAGTGCAATTTGGCCTCACAGGAAGTGCTTTGGGAGCATTATTTACTGCAGGCTATGCCTGGAAATATTCAAAGAGTTTACATGGTAATCTACCACTTCTCATACTACTGAAATCTTTTTCTACAGCACTGTGCTTTTTGATAGCTCTCAAGTTGATTATCATATAGTAAGCAAAAACAGACATCATTCTTGCTCCTTTTGACTCTTGAAGATGTTTTAGACTCTAAATTGGTTTTATAATATTTTGTATATAGTGTTGTCATAAAAGTAGTATGAAAAACTGATTAATATACATTGTTAATCTTTTACTTTTCCCTACCGTATTAAACAGGCGCTGGACTGTCATTTTTAGCTGGAGGTATATTTGGGTGGACTTTTGGGCATGAAATCGCAAATCACACACTTCAACTTTACAGGGTAGACACATTGGCTGCTGAGACCAAGTTTCTGGACTGGTGGAATAAGAAGACTGGAGGGTATTAAAACTGTTGGCTTATGGGAATTAATGCTACATTTGTTATCGTTTCTGAAAAATGAAGAATAATTTTTGGTGTTGGCAGTGCGATTTATGCTCACTGAATAAGTATGTTGTGAATTAGGTTATGTTTTAAAACTAATGCATCATCGCAAAACAAATGGTGACTTGTGCCATTTTTTCTCTGTATTGTTGTGCTGTTGTTTATTAGTCTGGGACCAATGGTTGAGAGAGGTCATAAGTGCTGGCATTTTCATATTGTTCCACCGCTAATACAATCGAGACAACATACTTTTTCTGCTTGCATTAGTCATAAGTAAAAATACGAGTAATTTTTTTTTGACTAATCAGGACACTAAAAATTATACACGCTAGTCAGAGTAAAAACCAAGTTTCACATAAGATTCGTACTGTTTCCTCATTGGTTTTTTCGTTATCTTCTCATTTCCTATCACGACTTATTCAGAAGTACGTGTTTGTTAAGCGTCACTTTGGATTAGAGTTTTCATACACGCTAGTCGGAGTAAAATTTTGATTTTAGCAAAAATGAATTTGAGTGAATTGGTTTATGTTTGGAAATTATTGGAGGGAAGTGATTTTTTGCATGGTAAATGTTTAGATAGTGTTGATGCAAAATGCTTTGGGATATACAATTTTAGGGAAGATATAATAGGAATATTTTGTCAAATGAAAATAATCTTTTTGTATATACATAAAAATGAGATTTTATTAAATTTAGAATGAACAAAAAATGTGGTTTTCACATTATGGGAATTAAATTCAAGTATATATAAAAATGTGATTTTCACTATTATCAAACTCTTGAGTTAACTCGCTAACTCTTATGAGTTTACCAGTAGTTGACTCTTGAGTAAACTCTTTTTTTAGAGACTTCGGGTAATTTTTAAGTAAACTCGATAGACTCTCGAGTTTACCACCGAGTCAACGAGTAAGTTAAAAAAATTAGATCAAAATGTAAGTCATTTTTTATTGTTTTATATGTGTTTAATATTCAACATATCTTCATTTAGCATGTTATTTTTAAATATAAAATTCTCACCTTTAATAATATCAAACTTTTGTTCTTTAATAACATCAAACCCTGGATGAGAATGATTTACCACTATTATTATCTCTATCTACTAGTGATTTATTATTACTAGACTTGTTATTTAAGTATCCTGAACTTTATGATTTATTGTTTTGTTTTGCTTTATCTTATTATTGAAATGTTTAATTAGTATGTTATTTATAAATATTTTATTATTATTTTTATATGAAGTAGACTCGAGTCTATGAAACTCTCACGAGTATAACCTTGATTTTTACATTATGGGAATTAAATTCAAGTATATACAACCAAGTCTAGAGCAATCTATGTACACATTCGAAGTAAAGCACGTCCTCCAAAAGAGGTTTCCCATAACAGTGTCACCTTAAATCGGTGCCTCATTTCTGTTTTTTCTTTTTATGTTCATGGGTGAGGCTACTGAAGTCAAAATATGTACTCCCATCTGCTCTTTGCTTATCTCCAAAATATGAATATATATTCATCAAGCGATTCTATGTGTAAGTAATCTGTAAGGTAATTGTTTCCTCAATCTTTTTGCTGCAATTCAGATTTTAATTGAGAAGATCATGGAGGTCAGGGCTAAAGTTTTGACATTCTCTTCAAGCTTCATTTCTCTTTAAATCTTCAGGAGGTCATTATGGGATTGTAATTTGTTTCAAAAGTTAATTCGATAAATTATTCAGACTAGTGTTTCTTTTGACTATTTTAATTGCCATTTCGACAGGTAGAATTGCACTGTGATTAGCCAGAGCCGGTGAACATTTTTTTAATATAGGAGAAACAATTGAGATTGTGCTCTCCTAATATCGATGGTTGTAGTGCTGCTCAACTATTTGTCACTATTGTTTTAAGCATTATTTGGAATATATTGAGTGATTGCGAGATTTTCATTTGCATGTATTCTTTTTGGTGGCTACTGCTTCATTACCAACCAAAAAGAGGAGACAATCAGCCGTTACGTGATTTTCTTATAGTATTTTAATGTATTATTATGGTTCTAGGGAATGTGAACAATAGTATAGCATATAAAAAGTATGATTATGATGAAGGAATAAAAGAAGTGGAGTAGCTATAGAGCTCTACATATGATGTAGGAACAATAAGCCGTTACTTGGGGTTGTCTGGTTCCAAACTACATTCGAGGCTTTTGGTGTTTGTCTAAGGTTTCAGATGATAATGCCAAAGTTAAGGCAAATTTGACACGTGGAGACCCCCTGGTGAGCCACCTAAGAGAAACGTATTGAAATATTGAAAACATGTTTGCATTCCAAGATAAGAAAAAGAAAGAAAAATGCCACAACTTATGCAGCAGTTGAATCATACTAGTTTTAAAGTAATTCTATACGCAACCTTTTAATTATCAGGGCATTTTTTTTCGCCATTGCCCCCTAAAATTCAGCAGGGCCATGTAGAAGTTCGTGCCGAGCGATAGATTCTGACTTAATGCTCTTACTACAGTTCAAGAGAGACAACACAAACAATAAGAAATTGACAATTTTACTTAGGATACAACATTATAATTCAACGTAGTAAATGACATAAGATCGTGTTTGGATGAGGGAATTTAAAATTATAAAAAATTTAAATTTTAAGAATTTTAAATATTTCAATTGAAATTTTTTTATTTTTAAAATTTTATATTTGGATAAAAAAAATTAAAATTATGAGATCAAAGAAAATGAATGCAAAGGGAAGAGAAGATATGATTGTGTGCTTTAAAAGAAAAGAATATTGATGGGGCATGGGGGGTCGCAGGAAATCAGAACACAACGGTATACACCATCACATCCGACTACAATATTTAGTCAACAAGGCAAGGCATGACCCAGGCCCTCCGTGTTGGCGAGTACCTCCGCCGCGTGATGGGCAGCTACGACTGCTCTCCTGACTGGCGGGTGCAGTTCTACGTGTCCCCCTACGCCCACACCTGATCGATGCTTTGCGAGCTCAGACAGTGTTTCTTGAAGATCGGCGTAAGAGTTGCGAGTTTAAAAATGAGATTTCGAAAACTTTCAAGTGAAAGAGAAAATCAAGGGAAAACGCAAACGCTTTTAGAAAATTCTTCTGTCAAGAAGATAATTTCAATTTCTTACCTTTTAAAAAGAAATTAAAATTTCACTAAAATTCTGTTTTAAAATTTCAAAAATTTAAATTCTTTATAAAAAAAATCCAAACAATAAATTTTAGATAAAAAAAATTAAATTCTCTAATAAATTTTTTCCCTCAGTTAAAATTCTCATCCAAACGCATTATAAAAGAATATGCAATGGCATCTTAGAATACAAGGACAACAATCTTTCCAATTCTATCTTAGTCAAGCACTTGTTGAGATTATTATGGGATGGTCCCTACTTGAGAATGTGTCACGTTAAACTTGTAATCAAAGTTTTAAAAAGGCCAAAATGTTGTCATATTAACAGTTGTATGCAGGAAGCAATTTTAAATCAGAATGTTCAGTTCCTCAAGATGATGACGATGCAAAAACACTTAGTGGGATTTGTTTGCAAATTGCCTTTGTATTATGTTATGCCCCCTAAAGAAAAAGAATTGTTTTCTTCTTCTTTCTATTTTTTCAGGGTTGGTCAGCTTGAGGATTTGAGGAGTACATGTGCACAACCACAACCACCTTCATTGATGTCAAAGAGCTAGATCAATCCCCATCATCTTCTGATAAGGCTGAAATTTGATTGTCCACTTCAAAATAGAAATAAAATAGATTTTTTTTTTTTATAAAGGCACCTTTGCTAAAGGGGTCAGCAATGACCCTATGCTGACGGTTATTTGGCCAGGGAATAAAGCAGAACCGTCCTATTGTCTGCTTGAGGATAATAAAAGAGGCAAACAAAGCCTTAACTTTGAGCACTTTAATTAGATTTTCATTAATATCATATTTTTTTGAACTTTGTACTATGATAAAATACACAAGTTGATACCCAAAGTAGTTTGGCCCAATGGAAGCGCATTAAGGCTTGAAAATATGTACAGGAATACTCCACAAGAAGGTCTCTAGCTTGAATCCTGCAAAAAATATCCCCTTCAAGAGGGAGAATACCCATATCGCTCCATCCTTCAGGACTGTGAAGCTTCCCTCCACAGTTTTAAAGTTATTGTAAAAAAAAAATACACAAGTTGATAAAAGGGGCAAATGACAGATCAAAGAATGGTATTACTAATACCAGAATGTACTTTTATAATTATTTATATACAAAGAGAACAGTTGTGGATTCCACGTCCCATAATAAGGGGCTTTTCTTAGCATCCAATAAGGTGAGGCATAAGGAAGACAAGCCTAGCCTTAAAACCTTTTCCTCAATCAGAAACATATATTTTTCTCTTCTTCTGATGAATGAAATCAATTCTACAAAAATCAGCAATATACAAACATATTTCCTATTTGACAATTCAGCTAATAAATGAATGAAGTGGCTTTTTGGATCTTATCTTCCTAAAATAAGCTCAATCTAACGTCATTGCCACATGGTTGATGCTGGAATGTGACTAATGGCGGGGTAAGTGAATGAAAGTGTAGCCACTCTGTGAAAGTTGATCTTCCAAATGAATTGAATTGAATTGAATTGCCTTGCCTCTTCGCCGTATTGTAGATTTTGTTTGTTGCCCTCATCATTTAGAAAGTGTGTGTGTTGGTCCTGATTTCTGCAAAATAGGTACCTTTAATATAGATCATACTAGAGATACTCCATTTTGCAACTTGAAGGATGTATTATCCCAAATTTTCGTTATTTTGATACATATACACATGATTCACTCCACAAGAATATAATAATATTCTTCTCAAACAAAGCCACAAAGGGCTGAAGTCAGCAAACACACAAACATCCAGAAGAAGAACAAGCTTTGAAATCCATTTGATGCTGCCTGCTTCAAAGTAAAATTTGATTTAAAAATAAGAAGAAAAAAAAAGAAAGATAACAGAAGATAATTAGATTGACACTGCTGAGAATGCACCAACTACTAACTACCTACTTAAAAATACCAAGATAGCATACTTGAAACTTGAAAGTATTTTGCTAAAATATATAATTATGAATTTGACTATCTGTAAATTACATTACATACAAATACAAACCCCTTTTAAATTGATAAACTTCTTCTCCCAATTGTTTAGATTACATTTTTTTTTTGTCATACAATTTTATTTTTTGTGTGAACCAAGGTATCTCGACCAAAAGCCAATGACTAATCTCTCAAGATATTGAGATTCATTTAAGAGGTTAACCTCTTCCAGCAGATATTTTTTCATATGCACGAGACATGGATCTAACCCATGACCATATGCTTAAAAAAGACAAGGTTATTTACCACATCATGTTGGTTCTGTCATAAGTTTTGCTATAAGCTAAATAACTTTTGTAGAGTTGGGGTGGGAAATAAAAGACTGGTTTTTATTTTTACCTTTATTTTAGTGGCAGAGGAGGTAAGAGAAATTGAAGTGGATGAAGTGGATGAGTCTGCAAAAGCAGCCAACCCTACATTGTAAGCCATAGTTTCATCAGGTTGAAAGAGACCATAGTTCCTTTCCGAGGTTGCTCCACTCTTCATGTCCTCATTGAACAATGCAAAAATGTATGCTTCCAACCTCATTCTAGGACTAAAAGGTGTCCCTTCATTAGCCATTTGCCTTCTCAGCAAATTCCTGTTATAAGTTTGAGCATTCTGCACTGACGCACCAATCTCATTAGGGTCTCCTTGGGATGGCCAACCAGTCTCAGATACCCTAACCTCAATCCCACTAAAACCCAATTTAGCAATGGCAAATGAGACTGCATCCACCTGAGCATAGAGCATGTTATCATAGTGTAGGTTGGTGTAAGGGTCAACCATTCCTTCATTAGGATTGAATAAAACATAGTCCAATGGAATCCTATTAGGGTCATCCTTGTATGCAAAGTAAGGGTATGCATTGATCCAAAAGGGTGCCTTAGTGGTGGCCAAGAAGTTCAAAAACTGGGACATGATCCCTGAGATCTCACTCTTGAAACTACCAGCTGAAGGAGGGTATGATTCCTGAAGCACTTCTAAGGAACTCGGCGTCGAAACGTGGATGTTGGAGTCTAGGCCTAGCTGAACTAGAGCATTGTGGATGTTCACCACTGCTGGAACAAGATACTGAATTAGAGTTTTGTCACCATTTGTGTATAACTCATTCCCTACTTGAATTCCTGTGATCTTTGTGTCTGGGAGGTATGGTTTGATATGGCCACTCACCCATTGAAGGGCTTGTTGTGGATCATTTAACTGGCTTAGCATGTTGTTTTCAACCGTAACAATGACCTCAACGTTTGATTTAGCAAAAGCTGTCAAAATCTGAGGGTTGGTGTCATAAATTCTTGTTTTTGTGACCTTTAAGTTGCTGAAGAGTTCAAGGACTTTGTCTGGAGGGGGCAAATTGTTAGCTACTTGGCCATAGTTGATTCCAAATGATGCAACACGTCCAAAAAATCCAATATCTGTGGTTTGCAAAATCAGTGAAAATTCGTTAGTACTTAAAAAAGTTTCAAGGGAACCAAACTTATTATTCTACTTTTTTTCCATATCAATGGTATCAAGTTAGTAAAACAAAAATGTCAGCTCAAACAGGATTGCCTCCAGGGGAAAAAGTAAAGCAAAAATGCAACAACAAAAACATGCATAATGAACAGAAAAAAAAAAGAAACAAAACAAAACAAGCAAGACACCTGAAGAGAAAAACAATGTCACGAGAATATAGCTGATTGCTATTCTTCGGATAAATGTTGCCATTGTGACTTGAGACTGAGGGTGACACAATGAGATTGAAGAGTTTCAAAATTACTCAGATATGATATAGATAATAGTCTTATAGAGCTATCTTCAGCAAGGGAATTCCTGTATTTCCTTGTTTGAAAAATTTTGGAGGCAGAATACAAGGAAAAAAAAAGAGAGGATTTATGTATGGTTCCTTAGTGGTAAGGGCTTTTTAATTGGCACCGTTTGTCCTTATATTTATATTGTTTTGGACAGGTTGTCTCTTTCCAACCCACGCCAACTTCCAAAGATGCGCATTCTCTAAAATACCATTCAAAAGCAAAGAGGAACTCCACACAACTTGGTAAAATACTAGAGGCTAGCTAGCTAGCTAGTCATCGCCACAAGATAAAAAAATTGAGGTTAGGTGAAAGTTAGTTGACCATTATTGTGATTCCGTATCACTAATCATGCTTCCGTGCATCTTCCTGAAATACATCACCTTAAATTTAACGAATGCTTGTCTTGAATGAATTAGTATAAATGTTAAATAGATGTCTATGTGCATGTCAACTAATTATAATCAAATCATTAAAAATATATTTATGTTAACCCGAAAAGAATTGAATTAAGATTTCTTAAAAAAATAAATATATAAATATGATATTCCGAATTTATTGTAATAAATGTAATTTACTATTCATATAATATTTGATTCAGAGAAAATTGAATATCTTTTATTTATGCCTAATTAATTCAGTAACTCAATATAAACTCTCATCCATTCTGTATTTAGACGCACAGTTTCAAACACAAAATACTTATGATTTTTTTCTCGTTTGATATGGCATTCAGAGACGGGCAGATTTATCTTAAGAACTGTACCTACCTGGTAGACTTATTGTCCTAGAAACAAAATTTTCTGACAAACTATGTGCATCATCGGTTCACCACTCTAAATTTTGAGTTTGAATTTTATGAATATAAAAAAATACTTAAAAAAGGAGATCTCACTTAACATAGTCCAGCTAAGTTTTCTACAAAAAAATCGGTCATTCACATAATCGTAAATACTATGTTGCTATATGATAACAAAAAACAGGTAAACATTTACTTTAATCAACCATCAATGAGATCAAAACTATCAATAATATTACAAAATCATAAATACTACTGTATCCAGCTATATGATAACAAAATCCAGGTAAACATTTACTTTAATCAATCATTAATGAGAGCAAAACTATCAATAATATTACGTACACATACATAACCCCTTCACATATCAAAGTTATATTCAAACACTATCAATTACTAATTTTTTCAAGAAAAAACAACTAAAATTACATATAGATTATTCTTTGATTGGAGTCAAATATATCTTCATTTATGTACGTAGTATATTTTTATTGGAGAAAGCTTAATAGAAGCAAATAGGAGGAACAAAACAGTTGGTTCATCACCTTTTAAAATCATTTTCAAATACCATCAATCAACCTTTTTTATCACCAATAATTATGAGCATGTAATTGTCATTGTTCCTCTCTTGATTCCCACTTTTATTGACATTAATAGGAAATGTAACTGATTGATTAATGGTAGGAGATTTGAATTTCAAATTCTTGAATTTAAATGTCATAACTTTCCTTGTCTATTTAATTAAATCTTTTTTAAAAAAATTCTTTTGAAATAAACATTAAAATTACAACCATCCCCTACATATTTCAAAATAATAAACTACATTTAATAAATAAAAGAAAATTCCTGGGTCAACATGAGGTGTAATGCATCGAACTTGGTATAGCAAGCTATATGAACCAGACCTAAAATAATAGGACTTAACACATGTGTAGTTGGTGTAGCAAGTTATATGAACCAAAAACACTTGGCGCGTGATAGCGGTCTATCAATCATAAGACACCCCCACAGTCTTTGTTGTTATCATTGTGTTACGTGTTTCGCAGCAAAACTTGTTCGATAATATTCTGCAATGCTAATCAGCAAGTGTATTGAGTCGCACAAGTAATATAAAACGGTAAGAACCAAGTATCGAATCACATGGAACTTGTTTCATTAAGAAAATATATGTTCAATGAGCAAACATTTGTATGAAGCAAGTAAATGTTGAAAATGGTTTTATCTAAAAGTCTAAATAACTACAAATTAAAATATCTAAAAGTTGAGAAGTAAAACAGTCAAGTAACAAGCGTTGGGTCATTCTACTGAACTTACTTTGATGTTGCTAAATGTTTTTCTCTATTTAACATTGTTTTAGTGTTCTTATGCTAAAAAACTACCCAAACCAAGATCCCTCGAGTGAATGGGCCTAACTTTATTTAAAGCTCGTCCTTGATCCCTCAACAAACTTAGTCTATAAGAATTGCATTACGATTACAACATAATAAGGACTAGATTGGTGCACTCTGTCCCCAGACATACAGTTTTCTAGCTTGCTCTATCAAGTTCTAAGATTTTAAAGCACTTCCCAGTACTAAAAATCCTAACTATGCATACAAATGGGTGATCAAGCCACAAGCATACAGAAATAAGCATAAATAGAAGCAATGAACACATAAAAACAACTTTAAATAGATAGTAAGAGAATATTACATCAAAGGTTCAACAGAACTCCCCAACAAGAGATTTAGCTTTCCATTACAAGTTAGCAACTTTCAGCACAAAGGATAGATTTTAAGGAAAAACTAAGGCTACAAATGGTTGAGGATGTCTCCTCCAACCTCTAGAATCTTAAAATCACTCCTTTAACCTAAACTCTCTTGGAGGCTGAGGCTCTGTCATTCTAGCTTCTTCTATTGCTCTGTTTTTCGACTCTTCCCTTTGATTTTACACCCACTTTAGTGTTTTAAAGGCTCATTGACCTTTCAGATTCTAAAGGCTTGCTAAGCGCGAGTTAGTGAAATTTGGCTTAGCGAGCTAGGCGCGCTAAGCGCGAGAAGGGACAAATGACTCGCTGGGCGAGCTGGTGGCACATTGGGCGCGGGCATCTGTGACTGATCCTCTTTTAGGGTTTCCCAATGCGCTAAGCGAGCTGAGTGCCTCGCTTAGCGGATGTCACTCGTTAAGTGCATAGGCCTCGCTTAGCGAGACACCAACTGCTAGACCTTCTCTTCGTTTGACCTGAAACTGAAGTGATATCAACATTAATTCACAAAATGGGAATATCTATTAGGTAAAATCAAACTAAACATGAAATATGTACAATTCCTACAAAAAGAACCATAAATTGGAGGAAAGATGCTAATTTCATGAAACTATTCAATAACAAAGTTAGTCGTAAATGACGACTAACATTGCGTTACTAGGCCAGGCGCGTGCCTGATATTCATGAGTGCTCTAGAGATCTCCCCAAGATCTCATGCAAGTGGCCCCACTTTACACTCATATAGCTGATTTCATCAAGTGCATGCTACAAATCATACACCACCCATAAGGGATATGAGAATCATTAAAAACTTTATAAGATGTAAAGCTTTCTCAAACATGTAAAGTTTACTATAAAGTTTATCCTCTCATTAATGCAGCTCTAACACTTTCTCATACCATAGGAAAGGACTAAAAGCAAATTGATAGAAATCATGTTGAGTGTTAGCAGAACTGACAAGTGACTTGTTTTTATCCATATAAACCTTTTTCATGGGATCTCCAATCACAAAGGTTGAGTTACCGTCACTTGTTTGCTTTCAAGTGGCTTAAGTCCCATTCCCCTCGATGTTTCCTTCCGACTTCACATAATCTATGGAAATTGTTCCATCTTTTAGCAGTTGCTTAACCACATTATGTTTCAGTTGTATATGTTTATTTTTCCCATTGAATGTTTTATTCTAAGCCACCACTATGCTGACTGGGAATCACAATGCATATATATTGATGGGGTCAATTTCATTCCCAAAGGAATGTTAGCTAAGAAGTTTTTCAACCACTCAGCCTCACTACCAACCATTTCTAGAGCAACAAACTTTAACTCTATTATTAATCTAGCAATAATAGTTTGTCTGGTTGATCTCCAAGCTATCGCACCACCACTAAGAGTAAACACATAATCACTAGTGGATTTTGTCTCATCTAAATCAAAGATCCAATTAGCATCACTATACCCTTCAAGTGCTGCGGGAAATCCATTGTATTCAATACCATAATCCATAGTAGCTCTCAGATATCTAATGAGTCTAACAAGTGCATCCTGATGGTCCTAATTAGGACTATGGGTATATCTACTCAATCTGCCTACTGCATATGCAATATCAGGTCTAAAAAAGTTCATCAAATACAGTAAGCTCCCAATGATTTGGGCATATTAAGTTTGAGCAATTGGTTATCCTTTATTCTTCTTTAATTGAGAGTTAGCATCATAAGTATCTTCTTTCCTTATAATTTTAACTCCCAAAATAATACTTGCTTCACCCATGTCTTTCATATCAAATTCAGATGCTAAGAAAGATTTAGTTTTAAAAACTATATCATTGCATGTATCAAAAATAAACATGTCATCCACATAAAAGCATATAATAACATGATCATCATTCACAGGCTTTCTATATACGCATATATCAGCATCACTATTAGAAAAACCATCAACAAGTAAAGTCTCATTAAATTTTTCATGCCATTGTTTAGGTACTTGTTTTAAACCATATAGGGATTTTAAAAGTTTGCACACTTTATTCTCTTGACCATCCACCACACACCCCTCAGGTTGAGTCATATATATCTCTTCCTTTAAATCACCATTCAAGAAAATTGTCTTAACATCTATTTGATGAATCACTAATTTATGGATTGCAGCTAAGGCTATCAAAATCCTTGTAACAGGTTCAAAGGTATAAAAAAAATCTATATTAAGTTTATGAGTAAACCCTTTAGCAACCAACCTTTCCTTGTACTTATCTATAGATCCATCACGATTATACTTCCTCTTAAAGATCCATTTACATCCAATAGGATTTGCACCCTCAGGTAGATCTACTAAAATCCATGTATTATTCTTTTCAATAGAGTCAATTTCAGTCCTAATGGCTTGCTCCCAAAGGTTTGCATTTGAAGAACTAACAACTTCTGAAAAACTTAAGGGATCATCATTAATAAGATATGTATACAAGTCATCTCCAAAACATTTCTCTGTCCTATGTCTTTTACTTCTCCTCAAATCCTCGCTTATAGGTTTGCTATAGGTTTCAACTAGTTGTTCAAGACTAGAAATGGTATTGGAACTAGCCCTAGACCTCAAAGGAAAAACGTCCTCAAAGAATTCGACATTCTTAGTCTCCATGATGGTGTCGCACTCAATCATATCACTCTTAAGAACTAGAAATCTATAGGAAGCACTATGTTCAGTATAACCAATAAATAGGCAATTAGAAGTCTTAGATCCTATTTTCCTTTTCTTTGGTTCAAGTAACATCACTTTGGCTAGGCACCCCCACACTCTCATATATCTGAGGTTTGATTTATATCCTTTCCATAACTCATAAGGGCTCAAACCTATTTTCTTATGTGGAATTCTATTTTGTAAAAAACAAGCAGTCAAGAGGGCTTCTCCCCAAAGGTTGTTAGGAGCAAAGGAACTAACAAGTAAAGCATTCATCATTTCCTTAAGGGTTCTATTTTTCCTTTCAACTACTCCATTTGACTCGGGTGAATATGGTGGGGTTACTTCATGAATTATACCTTCTTTTTCACAAAGGTCATTAAACAAAGTGTACTCACTACCTCTATCAGATCTTAGCCTCTTGATTTTTCAATTCAATTGATTTTAAACTTTGGCTTTATAAGATAAGAGCATATCAAATGTTTCATCTTTGTGTCTAATTAGATAAACTTTAGTATATCTAGAGTAATCATCTATAAAGGTTACAAAGTAACTTTTACCTCCTCTTGTCACAGTTTGTTTAAAATCAATAAGATCAGAATAAATTAAGCCTAGCAGTTCAGTTTCACGTTGTACAAAAGGACATGATTTCTTAGTTAATTTTTGATTCAACACATATTTCATATTTCTTACTTTGTTTATCATGCATATTAATTAAACCTAGTCGTTGCAATTTCATAACATACGTTGGATTAACATGTCCTAATCTAGCATGCCATATACCATAAGAATTAATCAAGTAAGCAGAAGAAGATACATTCTCATTAATCACTTTAGAAACATTAAGTACAAAGAAACCCTGATCATAATAACCCTTCCCCACAAATACATTATTCTTAGTCATAACTATCTTATCGAACTCAAAGGATATCTTTACCCCAACCTTTCCCAACAATGTTAGCCCAACCTTGTTCTTCTCTATCCCCCCAGCAGCGTAGGAGGTAAACATACTCTTATTAGCACAGATGTGCCTGGTAGCCCTAGAGTCTACCACTCATTTATTCACGTTGGTGACAACATTCACTTGAGAAATGACTGCATCAATAATGTCATCTCCTTCAACTAGGTTAGCCTTAGGCTTAGGAGGATTGTCATTTCTCACAACTTTGTACCTGCACCGGGGAACAAAATGTCCTGGCTTCTCACAAATAAAACATGCTCCCTTTTTCTTGAAAGAAGGATTAGAAGCAGGAGTACGTGGGATGGAATTAGAAGAAGCAACACGTGGGTTATTATATTTGTACTTATTTTTGTTATTGTGATCAGTTTTGTTGGCATACCTCTTATGAAATGGTTTGTCTTGTACTGTGTTTTCCTTGGCAGACATTGCTTTGGTCCTTGCTGCAACACTTTCCTTCATATTCGTATCTTCAATGATAATGTGAGTGATAAGATCTGGAAGTGACATCTGTTTGTGTCTGTGCTTTAACTGTTGTTTATAGTCTGTCCAGGACTCTGGTAGCTTCTCAATTAGGAGTTTAGAAATGAACTCATCAAGTAGAGAGATGTTTTCAATCTTTAGGTCTTCCAACAGCTTGTGGTATTCATTGATTTGTACCTTGATGTCTTTTTCTTCGTTCATGGTCAAACAGTAGTAGTTGGTGATGATGAATCTCTATCTGACCACGTCCTCAACAGTGTATTTGAGTATGAGAGAGTATCATATCTCTTTGAATTCCTTGTAGGAGCAGTAGACATCGAAAAGATCATTAGACAAGACACTTAACAAAGTGTGATGACATACCTTATTGGCTTGAACTCATTGTTAAAGTTGACTGCCATTATCAACAACATCAGGTTTGGGAGTGGAAAGAGCGAAGACAACTCCATGCATGTCTAGTAAAGTATGAACGCGTTCTTGCCAACGATAGAAATTTTGGCCAATGAAGACCTCAATTTATGAGATATTAGATAGCAGCTTGGCAAAGGTTGCAGTCGGCGGCGTGGGGTTGGAAGCGTCGACATTGTTGACTGGTTTTTCAACTTTAACCATGATACAAACATTTTAGATTGTTGTTGTTGATATCGAAAATCACGAATGCGATTAAACTTTCTGAGGTGTGAAAGTCACTGACCTAAAAGGTTTATCCGTGTTGTCCCACACAAACCTCCCAGGATACAATAGGAACATCGTAGCAGAGTTAAGGTTATAAAACTCATAAAAAAAAATAATTGACCCAAAAATAAAAAGAGAGAAAGTTTAATAGAAGCAAAAAGAATGAACAAAACAATTGACTCATTACCTTTTAAAATCATGTTCAAATACCATAAGCTTAATAGAATCTTTTTTTATCACTAATTATGAGTCTATAATTATCCTTCTTCTCCTTTTGATTCCCATTTTTATTGACATTATTAGGAAATTATTAGGAAATGTAACTGATTGCTTGAGGGTGGGAGACTTAAATTTTAAATTCTTAAATGTCATAACTTTTCTATTTCATTTAATTATATCTTTTTTTAAAAAAAAATTAAAATAAATATTAAAATTACAACAATAAATACACTGAAGAGCCGTGTGCAGACATAGAGCTTTTGTGTAGGGCCCTCGGAACTGACCCTTTTTGACTTTGGCGATCTTTTTCTTAAGAAAATTTTCAGCCGTGATGTGTAATGGGGGCTTTTCTTCGCAGCGCTAACTCATATATACGTGTAAAACGTACTACTATATATTATCATCTTGCAGAAAGCTCTTATATTTAGTTTTTTCAAATTTTGACTATATTATTTTTTTATGATGTGAAAATTTTAGTCCATTATATACAAATTACGATCATATTATTTTTTTAAAATGTTATTTATCAATTCTTACAAAAGATTAGTCTAACTTATTTTTTCAATTATATAATAATAATAATAATAATAATAATAATAATAATAATAATAATAATAATAATAATAATAATAATAAACGTATCCATCATTAAGTTTATTAGAAACAACTTTTATGACTTCTATTATTTTTAGGAAAAGCAAGCTGGCGTCATGGATCATGTGCTTGAATTCAGACACACATTTAGTTTTTTGGATGAAACGAGACTTACTATTACATGTTATTTATTAATTTATAAATAATTGAATTTATTGAATTTCTTTTTCACAAGAAGATTGAAATATTTTTTAAGCATCATAAAAATTACTTTGCTTGGCCACAATTCTTTGATCACAATACTACATGTATTAACTCTTTGATCCTTCATGATATAATATATTTATCCTCTCTTTTTTTTTATAAAAAAAAGTGCTTTGCAGAATAGATGTGGATGTCGGTGCTCTTCTTGTTTTGAACCTTAACAAGTAAACACCTTTTTTATATATATTATTTTTATAGACAATCTATTTTATCTTGATTTGAACTTTGGAATTTTATCTTGTTGGTATTAATGGATATTGGGAGAGTAGAAAAAGAAGAGATAAGAAGGAAAACATGTATAATATTTTCATGAAAAACATTATTTTTAAATTAGTTCACTTATATCAATATCATAATTTGAGTGTAATTACTTAGGTTGGTGGTGAATTTCTTTTAGGATACAATAAAGACTCATGAGTATAATTAATTTGTAATTCCAAAACTCAAATCATGGTAACTATAACGTTTATATAAGAAGAATTTTGTTTTATTTTTCCTACACCAAAAGTAAAAATAAATTAATTTTTAAATATATTAAGAGAATGAAGTAGGAATTGAATTGAAGTAATTTATTTATTTTATTCCAAAATAATGAACCATGATAACAAAATCATAAAAGTCAGTAAGAAAAACCCATAAAATATCAAATAATGATTTTTGAAAATTAAGAAGTTCGGCAATGAAGTATTTTTTGTTGTTGTTGTAAGGATCCGGAAGACACCACCATTTAACAATTGAGCACACAATTAATACAAAAGCAAGTAATGCTACTAATTACTAAATATGTTTCTCAATTTTTTTTCATCTATTGAAATAAAGCAATAATAAGGCTTTTGTTATTGTTGTTATTAATTAACCTACGTTTTTCCCAAAAAAAAGTTGATGGAAACATTTGATTATATTTTTGGGAATAATATTCATAGGAATGTTATTCTCATCAAAGTTGTTTGTTAAATTCAATTCTTATCCTTAGCAACCTCTTTAAATTTATTTTAGTTTAAAAATATATTAAATAAATGAGATAGAATAAAAGATAAATGATAAATTATTTTAAATATTCACGTGGAAATATATAAGATTCTCACCTGTTTACATGAAAATAAACTGATATAAGAACATGTATATATAATATGAATTTGTGAAAATGAATTATATCTATGAATATTTTTTTTATTATCTTCTAATAAATATCAGAGTATATATTTTTATTTTTGAATTAATAAGATTATGTGATATAAACGTTCCCTGAGTATTAGAATTCTTGCATATCATAACAAAAAATGTATGAAGCGACAACAAAGAATCACCTTATTCTTCAAGCTATTGTTGAACAAAACATATACATGAAAAGGTAACAATTAGTTACTTGTTAACGAAACTTATGTTAAATTCTCTTTACCATTCTCGAGTTTCGTTTGAAAGTGTTGAAATGTGCATTAATGTCAAAACACATGCTTGTTTCTTTTGGTCAAATGCCTTGTCATTTTGAGCAAAGGTCTAAACAAATAAGTCACGCAATCAGAAATCAACACTAGTTTTGTAATTTTCACTTTTTTTTTTTTTTCTTTCCTCCAATTCTTCCCCTCCTGACGTGGTTTTCAAATTTCAAGAATAAATTCCTTTTCAATTAAATTAATGCAACGTGCGTATATAACCACATTTGTTAAGGAGTCAGAAAATAATATCTTAGAAATAATAATAAAAAAAAAAACAGAATACAATCATCCCCGACATTGAGCCCAGCAATAGTGGATACGATTAGATTCCAAGTCTAGGTATCAGAATATTCATGCATCATTTTGTTGTCGTTTTTACTTTAATGATTCATCAATCAACCAGACGCAACAGCATTGCAAAATTGGGGGATACATCAATAGTTGAGTTAGATGGCAAATGAAAAAAGTTAAAATCCTCAAAGAGGAAAATCTTCTTCAACAAGTAATAATACATAAAAAAAAATGTTACAGAATATGGGCGCTTTAGAAGAATCCGAACGATAATTATATTTGGTTAGATGGATTATGGAAGGAAGGATTATTGAAGAGAAACACGTGTTTTGGATAAGCATAAATAAAATTAATTTTAAAAAATGCCATTTATGTGTTTGAATGTTATTGTTATAAAAACATGTTATTAGTAATACTTAATATAAAAAATTTATCTAATGTAAAAATCATCTAAAATTACTTTAATTTATAATCAATTCTACACCTAAAATTAATTTAAACATTAAACCAGACATGCACGGATAATAAATTTACTAAAAATTGTTCACCGGTGAGTGGATTGTTTTGTTTATTTTTAAAGACCAAGTAGTCCTTTATTTTTCATACTTCTTTTATATATATATATATAATGTCATTTTAATTAGAGTCATGAGGTTCTAAAAAAAAGAGTCAATTCATCAATCCAACTCACTTGACTCATTTTGATGAGCGGCAGGTTAAATGGATTGAGTCACCCAAAATAAATAATAATAATAATAATAATAATAATAATAATAATAATAAAATGTAAAATAAACAAAGATAACAAAATACAATTATAACGAATAAATAAACAAACCAATTGTCTATATAAATCATGCTAATTTTTTTATAAACATCTCAGTCAATCATGTAATCATATATTTAAGTTTGTAAACCATCACCTAGATAATTGACTTAGAATTTTTTCAGCTTAACTAGAGGTTTTAAATCAAAGTCCCGTGTATTTAGTTATGTTAAATACTTGAAAGAAAAACTTTGTTAGTCATAATGTTTATATTTAGTTCAAACATGATTGTTTCTAATGAAAAATACATATGATTTAAATGGGAAAAAAAATCCAAATTTATGAAATTGACCACTTTTATTTTGAAAGGACAACCTTTTTGTAACTTGTTTTTTATATGCAAAAATTGAACTCAAATATTAAAAGATTTATAATAATTCATGCGTACTATTCAACTAAGTTAGATTCATCATGATTTATAAGTTGTAACTAAAATAACTATTCACAACATATATACTAAAAAAATCATAATCGAAGACTTCTCTCACATTTACTATCCCAAACCACCTCTGTTATCTCCACATCCATAAAAAGAATAATTAAGCCTTACTATCTTCGGAAGCAATCATTTTAAAAACCAAACCCTAAAAAAATTTCGTGTTCATTGTCTTTCTATAAGTGTTTCATAAAATGGCATACTACCCTATTTTTTTAGTTGCTCCACCCCTGCACCCTAGCACCTTGAATATCCAAGTTTAATATTTCATTCGCCTGCCTCCTATTCTGAATATATCGATGAAAGAACTTAAAATTTGCATCCCTCTTTTTCAACCAAAGTTGTCTAGACCTTTGTCAAATAAAGTTGTATCTCATACTTGATAAACGGAAAATTTGTGCTAAACAATCCCTTCTTGAGATCACTTGCTAAGAACTTAACATCACCCATCACATTTCAAATCTCATTGCATAAGTCTTTTTCTTTGGCGAGATTGTTTCTTTCCTCAAGATTCCCCACATGTACTTTACTTCAGCCTGAGTCTCTGCTTAATCAGCTTGAGTTTTTCCTTCAAAACAAATGCTTATTTTTTGGGACTATATATGGTATAAAATAAACTTTTAGCTTATTTTTTTTAAGGACTATATTTTTCTAATTTATTTCTTAGAGAAGACAGAAACACACAAGGTTGGTGTATTTGTAAATTGCCATCATAATGATAGCTATTTTTTTCAGAAAGAAAAAGGGTAGCAAATTAAAGAAAAGGAGCCATTAATATAAGCTCCAGTAGAATAAAGTTATTAGAGCACTTTTGAGAAAAAGACAAACAAAATGTGCTACATTTGCAATATTTATTTCTAACTATTCAAAGATAATAAAGATAATGCTTATGTAATATGGCCATTGACAGGCACCAAAAGCTGTGCTTGGTGAATAGATAAGGAATAGAAATATATTAAGTGATGGTGATGAGATGTGCGTGTTCTTATCTTATATCTTCTGCTTTAATTTTGTTAATAAACTTTATGTTGTACACAAACTGGAAAGGTTGAACACAATAGAATCTTGTTTAGACTTAGGCATTGTGTCTGTCAATAAAAATAAAAGAATTAAACTTTCATTTAAGACTTGATCGTCGTAGGATTTGCGCTGCCTTTGAGCTTAACTATTGATTTTTTTCAAAAGATAAAAAGCAAATCAGATCATACAAAAACATTTATATGTCAGAAAAAAATAATTAACTGTTTAACATTGGATTAACTTTCATTAATTTGCGTAGTTTTTCTCTAACAAGAATTAAATTACTAGTAGAGATATATATTGAGTTATATTAAAAATAAATATATTATACTGACAAATACATCTCACTAGTATAATATATATATATATATATATATATATATATATATATATATATAAAGAATAATATATTAGTATTACATAATTAGCATAAGCAATCTAACACTTGACAATTTTTTTCTATTAATAAATAATGATTTTTTTTTTTACTGGACACAATTATGCGTCTGAACTGAAAAGAAATTTATATACTATTATTTATTTATTTTTAATTTCTCACATATATCTTCCTTCTTATATAATTTATTTAAAATGCAATCAAAATTAAATGTGAATACTTCTTAAGAATTTAATTTTATCATATTGTGATAAACTAACCTCTTTTACTAAATCTAACCTCATTGATATTCTTTTAGTGCATAATGGTTAGAGGTGGGAATAGATCAAGCCGGCCTACAGGGGCCTATGACCTGGTCTACATAAAATCTGGTCTGAACTGACCTATTTAATTAAAATGGTAGGCTCAAACTTTTTTAAAAGTCTATTAAATTAAATAGACTAGGTTTAATCTTATTAAAAAGCCTTATAAGCCTGATAGGCCGACCTATATATATATATTATTTTTTGGATACAATTAATTTTTTAACATTACACATTACTGCTGGATAACTTCTATTCCTATATTCAAGGACTTTAATTATCATTTAGGTATGAATCATGTGCCCTTTTATATTCCTCATTATTTTTATTGATTTTTCTTTTTCTTTAACTTTTCTATTACGTTCATATTCTATAAAATATTAAATACTTATTGTGAAGAAGAATTTTAAAAAGGCTATTAAGCTGGGCCAGACTTTTAAAAAGGCGAGGCCGAGTCAAAATAAAAGTCTTTGATAGGATATAGGTTAGACTCAGACCTCAAGGATTCATTGTAGGCTAGGCTCAGGCCTTTCAAAGCCTGACCTGACCTGCCCTATTCTCACCCCTAATAATTGTGACTCAGTGAAGTTATAACTTATTACATCCTAGGTACTATCAAAATATTCCACCTCTAAAGTAAAATGTTATTGGTATATATACCGCTAATTTATAAAATACAAACCAATGATAAAATTTCCCTTTATTCTTTTGAATTGTTTCCTATGCAAAATCCTCAAACCATCCTTATCATTTAAATTTTAATATACCGTCAAATGAGTGAATTAATTGACACAAACTTATTTTAGTTTAAATAATAATTTTAAGTTTGAATTTTAAGTATAATTGAATTAAATATTTAGAGAGAAAATTTTATCATTTATCATAATTCAACATGTGATCTCAAAAAAAAAAAGAATAACACAAATAAAAGTAGACCATTTTTGGAAGATACTTAAAGAACTAATTAACTAAGAATAGTTTGGCACTTCAACCCGGCCACATCAATATTTTAGTTTGACATATATTTTTTTCTTTTTCAAAATATATAAAGTGAAAGGTCTAGAACTTACTGCTGAAAGAATATTTGGAGTGTAATAATTAATAATATCAGCGACCCATTTAAAACGAGTTATTAGTAAGTTTTCAATACACCCATAACAGTCAAGTCAGGCAAACAAACTTGCATCTCTAGACTTTGTCGGGCATGCCATTTTAGGTTAGAAAAAGAATAATCCTGTTTAAATAGGATTGATCCTGTTTAATTAACTTAAAGCTGAAAAGAAAAAGGATTATTTCTGGTCTCACATCATTCTTTCCCCTCATTTTGCAGGAATTAATTAAGAGAGGGGAACTTTTCCATTTTCTTTTCAGCAAAAAAGAAACTTTTCTATTTTTCTTATTATTTTTTAATTTGCTTATTTTACCTACATGTCCATTTTATTAATCAATGAAGGGTACTAAAATAATTTCATATTTACTGAATTTGATTACACATATATATATTTCCTTCTATTCTGTTATATTATAGAGTATCAAATAAGGTGAGCTTACCTTCCCTATTTTTTTATATTACTATTAGACATTAAATTATTTAATAAAAATTAATTTGTTAGTATAAACATTATGAGTTTATATTAACAATATAATATACTGTCAAACAATATAATATATTATCACCACTAAATATTACTAATATTAGATATATATTATCAATTCATTAACATGATTTATCATAATTGATAAATAATGTTATCTTTTAATCACGTGGCATGAGTTCAGTCCATACATCTGGATACTGGTTCACACAAAATGAAAATGATCTAATGCGTTATTTTGTTAGTGTAAACCTTTAATATCTATGCTAACAGTTTAATTTTCATTAGACAAAAGCTATGATATTGAAGAAAATATTTTGTTTGTTGGTAAACAACAACTTTTTTATAGTGTATCGTTCATATACATCGACTGAATTGAAATTGTTTTCAAATAATATATATATATATATATATATATATATATATTTATTTATTTATTTTAGCCAAAGCCTACCAAAGAAACAGGACTTCAAAGAAAACTTAAAGCAGGAAGCTCCCTGGTTCTGACCCGAAATTAAGCACTTAATTATGATACAGACAACTGTGGATGAACCCAGAAAAGTTATGACACTGCAAGCAGCCAACCACACAAGAAATTCTTAGTAATGACACGTACGTATCGCACTACTTTTGTGTTGATTCAAATCTAACTTAACAAGACATGTCAACCAGAAAATATCCCTTCCAACTCAGACACGGGCAGACACTTCTAATCCTAATTCAATGCTTTTCAGCTAGCTGATCAGGTTTTTGTGTGAAGGTATATATTCATTAAAACGTGGATTATAAATCTAATTGAATCCTATAAAATTATTTATATATTTAACGAGAGTTGTCTAATATTTATATACATTATTTTGACGTGATTGTTGATCAGTGGGAAATTTTAATCTCATATATATATATATATATATATATATATATATATATATATATATATATATATATATATATATATATATATATATATATATATATACCAAGTCAATGGAACCAAACCAAGTAGGATTGATTTTCTCTTCAACGAGAATAATAATATTATTGTTTGAGTAGGACGACGTAAATCACCCTAACAAAAAGCTACAATTGTCTCCAATATTGCGGTTGTGGATATGGTTGATTTTTCAAAGTTCAAACGGACGTCGATTTCATGAAAATGAAAGAATTAAAAAAGTAAACCAAAAGATAGATATTTTTTATTGGTGAATTAACCAAAAGATAGATATAGTGAAACTCACAGTACTTTAAAGAATAATCTCTTTCTTTTTTTCTCTGTACAACAGATGTAGAATATTATGGTGCATGCACACAATTCTGAGTTTTATCTAACGAGAACGAATTGCCGTACAAAAAAAAAAATCTAACGAGAACGAATTTGAGTTACCTAAATGGCTAAATAAATATTTAATCATTTGAGTACTCGTGTAGAACTCATTCTTATTCCACTATTTCTTTGTACGTATTTAGAATGAAAAGAAAATTCATATTTTTATGATTAATCTGAAACTATACAAGTAACAAGATCACAATATATGTTAACCAATGTAGCAATGAGTTTCCTTTGGGTGGGAAAGTATACTAATTAACGTGGTGTGCTGTTGTTGTAAACTGTTTGGGCATTACTTCTACCCTTTGTTTCATACAGGAAGAAATCGAGTTACTTCAAAAATAATTTTAAGAGAAAAAATAACTTTCAAAAAATTATTTTTAGAATATAAAATATCAATAACCACCAAGAATATATTAGGTTAAATGATCAGAAAGAATCTTAGTAATATATGAGTCCATAATGATTGATCAAACAAACGCAGCGAAATATGAATCCGTATGTGATTTCTGATCTATACTTTTCTAAGGATATGTTACGGAGCGAATAACCGGCTAACAGCGTAATCAATGGCTTCATGATTCTTCCGCAACCAGAACTTCTTTATTTTTTAATAGAACCTTCGTAACTCTTCAAATAGAGAGAAGAAAAATTATATGTGACGGCTCGATATATTGGAAACCACACTCTTCTTATAGTGTGCTAACTCCTAATAGATTTCTCATTATTTCCTAATGGGCCAACACTGAGAATTGTTGATGTGAAAACATAGAGACTAGAGGCTAATCTTTGAATAGGAAAAAGGGAAGATCCACGGAGTCCCAAATGAATTGGCTTATTCGAAAAAAGTCATGTTCTTTGAAAGATCTATCTCGTGTCTGGTATTGCATGGTTTCACCCTACAAGAACTTTGAATCATTCTCTTGAAGCTCATCCTCTTCATCATAAATGATCCCCTTGTTCCGAAATGACCTGGCCCAATAGGGAAATCCCAATTCATTGGGCCTTTCAATATAATAAAATAGAAAACCCCAAGGGTGTCATATTTTAGGAGATTTTAGGAGCCCAGACGATCTGATTGAAAAAATCCCCCTCTATCTATTGTGGGTCAAGGACTCCCCTCCTTCTTCAAACTCCTATTCATATTTTTCATAGAGAAATTTTTTATCAAAGATAGAATAAGTTTAAATTCATATCATCTAATTTAGTAGTCTAGCCAACTCACTTAATTTGATCAGATAAAATAAAATTCACTATTGATAAATAGCTAATGTAATTATTTTATAATATTAGTCCACATTAATTATTGGAATAGAAAATTTCAAGAAATACTTCTCCTTTCATATATATAATAGTACATATTTATCTTTGATGATACAAAACAATAGAAAAGATACGTAAATATGAAGAAATTAAGAAAAATAAAATAAATATAAACCACTTAAATATAAGTACCGTTTATTTGTGATTTTCTTTTAAAAAATGTTTTTAATCAAAATTAATATTTAAATTTTTTTATAATAATTATGGAAGTTTCTTAGAAAAATAAAACTTAAATAATATATATGAATTTTTCTCCAATGTTGAAAGCAGCAAATTCTAAATAAAATTATTTTTTATTTAAAAAAGATAAACCTTAATTTACCTATAATATCACATTGTCATTCCACCATTATTTTGAACAAAATAAAATGTATTAAAAAACTATTAATCTTTTTCAGAATTTTGCTTTTAATTCTTAATATAAATTTTGATCTGTCAAAGTCTTTAAGTTTTGTTTTACTATGGTTGTTAGTAAAGAATTTAGTTACTTGTCACATTATCAAAAAGTCTATAATAAGATAATTATATGTATTTTTTTTAAATTGTATTTTTAATCTCTCGTTTGTTTAGAAGAATTGGTGATGATAAATTAGTTAATTAATGAGGAATTATAAAAATAGTTTACTAATAAAAAAAATATATGTGACTAAATATTTTGTTAGACTTCTTGACAAGTTATTAAGTTACTAATTTTATTATTAGGTCATCTATTAACATTGTAATTTAATAACATTGAATCAAAATTGGTGTGAAAAAAATTCCAAAAATTTTGATCAATCAAATTTTAGATTATGGACTAATGCCTTGTTTGTTAAGGAAGAAACAACGACCATGGAGTTTTTGTAGTTGATTTGGTGTACTAGATTTGTAAAGGATCTAATTTGGTGAAGATGGCCCCACATCTAAAATTTCAGTCTTTGAAAAAATGTGAGAAGTGCATATTACATATTGTAAGGATATATTATTATTTTACAACTTTATCATTTTATTTTTATTCTATTTTTTTAAAACCAAACAACTCAACATTTTATCTATTGGCTTATTTTTATCAAACTAAGTGGTTTCTTAAAATTATACATCAAATTAGGTGGTTTCGAAAATTATAACAGTCCGCTTAAATCACATCAGAATGAGAGAGATCCAGAACCTTTATATGTATGAGATTGTGTAGTTGAGGATGACGTAAAGAAATTAATTGGTATTACTTATATCACCACGATACATCTACTTTTCAGTAGTCAATCACTTAAAAAATTTATAGTTAAATGTGTTTGACTTGAAATAATTATGAGATGAACGACTTTCTAGAAAATGATTTTTACTTTTAACATCACTTGTAATTATAACCGATGTTAAAAGTAAAAATTATTAAACTCTTGTAAATAGTTTTCATCAGCACCTAGTTTGGTACTTTCACAAATTTTCAAAACCACCTAATTTGTTAAAAAAAAATCTATTTTTTTACTCTATTTCTCTTTTCTCTAATTAATTATATTTCTTCTATTTTCATGTACTCTATTTCTCTCCTCACAACCAAACAAAACATAAAAGCATAACCCCAAAAAAAGTTTAGGAAAAAAAAAATTCAATTTCATATATCATCTCAGTTATGAAACTATTAAGAATTTTTATAATTAAACCTACATGCTTAATAAGTATTCATAAAAATTATTTAAATTGAGTAAGATTTTTCTTTATCAAGCACGGCTAAAAATGTTTAATTTTTATTTTAGTATGAACATTAGTCCACCATACCCACACAATAGCCTCTCATGGGTGAGGGCATGAGGGGCACTTGTATTGATATATAATTTTAGAAATCATCTAGTTTGATAAAAAAAAAATAAAAAAATCTACTGTGAACAATTTATGCAAATCAGGCGGCCTAGGGCCAAAAAACGATGAAGATGAAAGCGGAGAGTAAGCACAGAAGAGAATGCCATGACCATAAAACTCCCATCAAGCATCTTAGGAACTATATTCTTTTTTTTTTTTTACGGCGAAAAAATCATGTTTTTTTTACTGAATAAAAAACATGTTAGGAACTATATTAATGCCCACAAAATTAAATGGCCCGGCCCGTACGTCTAGCCTGCTCACAAGAGGATATATCATAAAGAGTGCATGCATGCAATAATTAATCTAGCATTATTCATGCATGTGTGGGAGGGAGATTAATTCTCTTCTCTCTTTTATTTCACCTTCAACCAAGACAACTTAACTTCCTCATCTGTTTTTCACTTCCTCTCATTTTAATCCTTATTATAAACCACTCAAAACAAAGAGTTATTATCTTAATATATTAATGAAATATTTCACTTATAGATGTTGCACCAATACATGCAACATAAGCAAAGAGGTGGATATATATTAGAATTTATTTAGATTTGGAAGAATTAAAAAAAAAATTGAATTTTGTTTAAAACTTGACCAATATGTTAATTATATAGTTAGATAAATTTAGTTTATCAAACAAAAAAATCAAATTGGAATTGAAAAATAAGCTTATAATATAATGAAAAAGCTAAACTTAAGCACGACTTGATTTATTTAGTTTATAAGTTAAATCTATACGTAAACAATCTGCTTTGAGAGCATGCACAACTTGTGATGCTATGCTGTACCTTTTATTCTATTAATAAAATCACTTAGTTTTTTTTGTTTTTTTTTTCTTAATTGAACTTTTTATTCTCAATTTTTTTTTAATTTTTGATAAATTTTACCTCAACAAATTAATTTGACATATTTTATTTTCAACTTTTAAGAAACTTATGAATTTTATCCTCTATCATTTTATTCCTAATATAATTGTACTTGTTATCCCAATATTTTTATTGTTTTTAGCAAATTTAACATTCAAATTTTTATTTTTTGGCAAATTTTACCTCCAATTTTTGTGTTTATTAATAAAAACATGATTGAGATAAAATTCACAAGTTTCTTAAAAATTGAGAGTAAAATGTTTCAACATAAAAAGTTAGGATAAATTCACCAAAAATTAAAAAGTTGAGAATAAAAAATACAATTAAGTCATAGATTTCTTAAAAGAAAATAAAATCGACGTTGCATAAACAATGAGTATTTATATAGTAATTGTTTTATAATATTTACGTGCTTCATGACTCATGAGCATATGAAAAAGAATTGAAAGTTTTTATTGAAAAATAATATTTATCAAGGTACGTTTAATAAAAGCATTTGATAAAGTATATTCAATAATTCACACAATATGCTTTTTTTTTAGGTAGAGTATATTTTATCTAATGACCATGATAATGTCACTCCTTTCAACTTTATTACTAAAAAATAGCACTTTAGTGACCGACAAATTCCGTCGCTAAATCATTAAATTCGGTCGCTATTAGTATTAGTAACCGAAATAGCGATCGAATCCTTTACGTTGCAAAAATCCAAGTCGCTAAGTCTGTTGTAACCGAATTTATTTTCGGCTGCTATTTAGCGACCGAACTAGCGACGCACTAAAATAATAATTTTGGTCACTGTGTAGTTAGTTGCTATTTTGCTTGGGACCAGTTCTGTAACTGACATTGTTTTCGCTAATATGTAGTTATATTTTAAATTTAAAATAAAATTAAAAAATATTCGATCGCTATTTCAGTCGCTATCATATAATTAAACTTAAATATAAACTAAATTCAAAAGGAGTTTGATCGCTATTTCGGTCACTATAGAATAATAAATTTTAATAGATAATTTAAAAAAAGTCATTCGGTCGCGAATTCGGTGGCTGAATTTGCAATAAAATATATTTCTGTCGCTAGCATATAATTTATTTCAGAATTTAATGGATATCGGTTGCTAATTCGGTCGCTATTTAATATTAATTTTTTAATGCAAAATTATGTTGTATGTTTTGTTATTCCAGTTACGTTTTGACATGCTTAATAATTATCAACTATAAACATAAATTTTAATTAAATTGTATAATCAAAATTATAAATAAAATTAGACATTCATAATGAGTAAATATATATCTTATAACAAAGTTCTATTTTAAAGATTCATAAAGTGCAAATTCAAAGTTTTCAAAGTTTAATCAAATGCAACGTAAAAGTTAATAAAGTTCAAATTCATAACTAATGTGGCCTAATCAAAGTAAAGTAAACAATAACTAGAGTCAATGATCATTTTCCATGTCATGAGGACGATCAACCTGAGCATCATTAATATGGTGGTCTGTTCCATCTACTATGGTAGGTGATAGACTAGAAGCTGGTATTATAGGCTGAATATGCAAGTGTTGTAGTATACGTGAAATTAATGAATTATACTAGTATTATACTAGTGGAGAAAAATAAAACTATTGTTCAGAGCTTAGTTCAAATAAAGTAATTATAAATTTGCTTACATTAAATTGTGAGCGTAAAAAAATATAAAATAGAAAAGAATGATTAATTTTAAATTATCTATTGAATTATCTTTAACTTAAATTTAAATATATTTAATTAAGTAATTTATTGTATCAATATTATAACATACACGACAACAATTTAAACATGAACAAAAAAGACAAACCAAGAGAGGGGTCCAATGAGATGTGTCGACCAATGTAGCTAGTTCCTCTGCTGTGCTATTTCCTCGGTTGTTTGCAATCCCATGTACACATCAAACCATCCTACACTAAAATTGTTCAAAGTTCAAAAACACAACACTTAAATAATTAGCACTACTGTGTAAGAGTCCCAAATATATACGGAGAAATCCTACGTCTCAAATATGATTATTAATTATTCTACTTATTTCAATTTCTCCACCGTAATAAATAAAAGTAAAAGTAGATTCTCTATATACAACTTTCATTTTTTTTCTTACACCTATTATTACTACGAGGCCCATTTTGGTGTAATCAATTTGAACATGACCCAAACTCAATTAACTTTTTGAAAAATTAACTGTAAAATTTAAATTAAGTATGTAACATGTCAAAGAGATTATTAAACAAATGTTAATATTATCATTTAAGTTATATGATTTTTTTTATTTGGACTAAAACGTAAGCAGAAGGGGTTGAGTTATTTTCAGAAAAATTTTAAAAGATTTATTCTTCATCTTAATCATTATTTTTTAAAATCTAGTAATTAAGATTGATTATTCATTACAATTATTATATTTTAAGAAAGTAAATAAATGATTTTTTTTAGAGTTATACTATTTTGATCTCTCCTCAAAAGTAATTAATAGTTGTACTTTGAGAGATTTTTTTATATAAATTTTCTTATTTTGAAAGATTAATGTGATAATATATATATTTTAAAGGACTAAAATAGTGTTTTTTCTTCAATTTTTCATAGTATTTCAAATTGACACTATTTAGTTCCCAATGTGACGTGGGTCTTATAGATGGTGGCTACCAGATGGCTACAATAGAAATGCCATTTGTCTCACATGATCGAAGTAGACAATTTTTTTTTGGTCGGTGAAAAAGAGAATATATTAATTAGCCAATGAGGATGAGAAATACCCAGAAGAAATAATACAAGTAAAGTTAATGGAAAAATAAATAAATGTATATTTGAGGAGTTCTTTACCTTGAAACTTGAAAGGAATGGTGAAATGAAAATAAAGAAAGCGCCCGGTGAGACAAAATCACAAAAATATAGAAAACTGCACTTTTTTAGCATTGTATATATAAAATATTTTTTAGCATAGTATAAAATGTTACCATAAAAAATATTATAAAATATTATTTTAATTTGTAAAAGGTTAAATTATACTTTAATCCTTCTTTTCAATTAGAATCAGTTTGATTGATTGTAGAATGAAAAAGATTCAGTTTAATTTCTTATACTTTAAAAATTTTAATTTCATTCTTTATGTTTCTAATTCGTCAGTTTAGAATTAATGTGCTTATTTCAACCAAAAAAAATTAACACCCTTAATATTTTTAATATATTAGTAGTTAAAAATTCACTCGAAACATTCTTTTAATTATAAGGTAAATAAATAAAGAACTTAAATTTTATTGTTTGAGAGTCTTTTTTTTTATTACAAGAATAGAAGACAAATAGAAAAAAATTACAACAATTCACATGTTACTCAACTAATGGAGCTAGACTGTTATACTTCCTTTTTCTTTTTACTAGGAGACTCTATTTAACTTAGACAGTGATTAACCTGGATACTCATTAATTTTTGATAATCTTTTATTAATTATCGCACTCAAATTTATCAACAATAATTTGTCTAAAATTTTTGCATTTATTTTGAATGAAAAATTGTATTTGGACATATCAACCCACAAATTATAATCAATAACTATTTAAAAGAATTATTTTCAAGGTGTTTTCTCTAACAATTAGGAACATTATGAATTGATATCATTTCAAAACCAAACATATACTCCATTATTTCTGAATATTAAGGAAATGTTAGTATTTTTAGTCTTTTCCCCACTCTAGACATTGATTTATGCAAACTTATGTCAGGATATTATTTCTGAACATCAAGTAATTTTATTAATTATATTACCCTTAAGACCATTGTCAATAAAACTTTCATTGAAAATCATAATACTTGATGTTATCTATCGATAAACCTTTCTATTTATTCTTTTTGTTAGCCAATTATCCTAATTTTTTCTAACATGTATTTATATTTATATAATCCTAATTTTATTTGTAGTCTTGGATTGGCCTAGTGTTCAAGCAACTTGAACTGGGGTTCATAAATGAATTTTTTTCTTAGAGAAAGCCACATCATACTATTTTAAAACACGGAAAGTGTTAACCCTACAATACCATTAATTCTACCTTTCGTTTTTTTTATTCCTTCTTTGTGCTTCCAGAATGCCAAACTAGCACACTGCATAGTCAAACACAGAACTAGACATATTCTAAAACATGTGAAGTGTTTTGAGTGCCCGAAATGTGTCAATCATCAAGGACAAGACTGTTCTTGGCACTTCATCTACCACAAACATGAGTTTGTCTGAGATAAGGAAGACTAATTCTAAAAGATGGTTTCATAGAGGCAATTTGAGGGGTTCTTCATCACTTACCCCTACTACGAAGCACTTAAAAGACACAACCAGCAAACAAAAAATTGAAGTTCCACAAACCTAGGTCTGGCAACGCAAAACTCAGAGCAAAGAAATTCCATAAAAAAAAATATATTTCAACATACAACAACAATATTTCAGTTAGCAGACATTGTTCTAATTATATCCAAATCGGAGAAAAAGTGTTGGAAAAAACAGGGAACTCAAAACCCAAAACAGAATAAGCAAAAAAAAGAGATGAAATAACTTACTGTGTAAGAGCTCCAAACCAGAAGAGAGGAAGGTATAGCGTGCACTCCAATGTAGATGAAATTTAAAAGATGAAACCCTAGGAAGAGCAAGAACTGATAACATTTACTCTCATTTTTTTCTTTCTTTCTAAAAGCATTGCACCACCGTAACCTTTACTCTTTCTTGTCTTTCTTTCAAAAAGCACTATACCTTTACTCCCTTTCTTGCAAAAAGCACTCCACGTTACTTTTCGTGTTTTTTGCGTGTTTCTTTGTTTTGTTTTTTCTTTTTCTTTTTCACATTTTCTTTCCTTTTTCTTTCTTTTATTTTTTTTTTCATCATTTTTGACGTCTTTTCCTTTTTCTTTTCTTTTGTTTTCTCTGGTTTTTTTTCTTTTCTTTTTTATCTCTTTTTTTCTTTTCTCTTTATTATTATTATTATTATATTTAAACTTTTTTTTTCACGTTTAGTTTTCTTTAGTTCTTTTTCTTCTGCTGTTCTTACTTCTTTCCTTTTTCTTTTTTTTTTCTTTTCATCATTTTTATGTTCTTTTTTTCTCTTTTCTTTTCTTTTCTGCGTTTTTTTCCTTCTCTCTTTATTATTATTATTATTATTATATTTAAACTTTTTCTTCTCTTTTTTTTGTTTCTTTCTTTGTTTTCTTTTTTTAAGAGTGATAAGTTGTTTTTTTTTCATGTTTAGCTTCTTTTTTATTTCTTTTTCTTCTTTTATTTTTTTTCTTTTCATCATTTTTGAGGTCTTTTTTTTCTGTTTTTTTTCTTTCTTTTTTTTTATCCCCTTTTTTTTCTTCTCTCTTTATTATTATTATTATTATTATTATTATTAATAATATTATTATTATTATATTTAAACTTTTTTTTTCACGTTTAGTTTCTTTTTTAGTTCTTTTTCTTTTAGTGTTTTTTCTTCTTTCCTTTTTCTTCTTTTATCCTTTTCTTTTCATCATTTTTGACGTCCCTTATTTTCCTTTTTTTTTTATTTTCTCTGTTTTTTTTTCTTTCTTTTCTTTTGTTTCTTCTCTCTTTATTATTATTATTATTATTATTATTATTATTATTATATTTTTTTTTTTCACGTTTAGCTTCTTTTTTATTTCTTTTTCTTCTAGTGTTCTTTCTTCCTTCCTTTTTCTTCTTTTCTTTCTTTTATTTTTTTTCTTTTCATCATTTTTTATGTCCTTTTTCTTTATAAGGTTCAAATTGAAATAAAAAATTGAACAACGATGGTGAAGTGTTAATTAAACTAACCAAGTTGCGCTTGTCTTCGAAGTACTCAGGTTCGGATTGATGCTTGGAGGTCTTGGCTCGTTTAGCTCGAGTCTGATCTTTGAGCTTGTTATCTTCGGGTGCGTCGTGTTTGGCTTCTTGAGCCTGCTTCTTCTTTCTCTTAGCTCCTCTCCTCATTGTGCTCGCTAGAACCAAACAGGGAAGAAAGAGAAATAGGGTTTGGATTTGGGGGGTGAACGATGAATAGAAGGCGTTGGATCTGATTCATGGTTGCCAAATATTTCTTTCATTGGCGCTTCATTTTCCCTTTCTTCATCAAATATTTTCTATTTTTAAAATATTTATTTATGTAATTTGTTGACAGTATTTTTATCTATATTATAATAAATAACATGAATTTCTTAATATAAATAAAAAATATTATCACTAAATTAGAAGCATTGTTTTAAAAGATAAATATAATATATAAAATAAAAAAATTATATAAATATACATATTCCAATATATGTGAATATTATTTTTTACATATATTAAGATTAAGATATTTTTATTATTTATTAAAATAGTATTTTTTTATTTATATTTAATTTTATTTAATCAAGTGGTTAATTTTTTTAAAGAATTAAATTATATAGTAAATAAATATACTTAAATAAAATGATAAAATTTTCTATTTTTAAAATATTTATTTATGTAATTTATTGACAATATTTCGATCTATGTTATAATAAAAAACATGAATTTCTTAATATAGATAAACAAAATATTGTCACTAAATCAGAAACATTATTTTAAAAGATAAATAAAATATTTAAAATAAAAAACTTATATAAATATACCTATTCTAATTTATGTGAATAGTATTTTTACATATATTAAGATTAAGTTACTTTTATTATTTATTAGAATAGTATTTTTTATTTATATTTAACTTTAGGTAATCAAGTGGTTATTTTTTAAAAGAATTAAATTATATAGTAAATAAATGTACTTAAATAAAATGAGAATATTTTCTATTTTTAAAATATTTATTTATTTAATTTATTGACAGTATTTTTATCTATGTTACAATAAATAACATGAATTTCTTAATATAGGAAAAAAAATATTGCCACTAAATCAGAAACATTATTTTAAAAGATAAATATAATATATAAAATAAAAAACTTATATAAATATACCTATTCTAATTTATGTGAATAGTATTTTTTACATATATTAAGATTAAGTTATTTTTATTATTTATTAGAATAGTATTTTTTATTTATATTTAATTTTATGTAACCAAGTGGTTTTTTTTAAAAGAATTAAATTATATAAAAAATAAATGTACTCAAATAAAATGAAAAGATTTTCTATTGTTAAAATATTTATTTATGTAATTTGTTGACATTATTTTTATCTATAATACAATAAATAACATGAATTTCTTAATATAGATAAAAAAATATTGTCACTAAATCAGAAACATTATTTTAAAAGATAAATATAATATATAAAATAAAAAACTTATATAAATATACCTATTCTAATTTATGTAAATAGTACTTTTTACATATATTAAGAGTAAGTTATTTTTATTATTTATTAGAATAATATTTTTTATTTATATTTAACTTTATGTAATCAAGTGATCATTTTTTAAAAGAATTAAATTATATAATAAATAAATATACTCAAATAAAATTAAAATATTTTCTATTTTTAAAATATTTATTTATGTAATTTATTGGCAATATTTTTATCTATAATACAATAAATAACATGAACTTCTTAATATAGATAAAAAATATTGTCACTAAATTAGAAACATTATTTTAAAAGATAAATATAACATATAAAATAAAAGACTTATATAAATATACCTATTCTAATTTATGTGAATAGTATTTTTTACATATATTAAGATTAAATTACTTTTATTATTTATTAGAACATTATTTTTTATTTATATTTAACTTTATGAAGTGGTTATTTTTTAAAAGAATTAAATTATATAGTAAATAAACGTACTTAAATAAAATGAGAATATTTTCTATTTTCAAAATATTTATTTATGTAATTTACTGACAGTATTTTTGTGTATCTTACAATAAATAACATGAATTTTTATATATAGATAAAAAATGTTGTCACTAAATCAGAAATATTGTTTTAAAAGATAAATATAATATATAAAATAAAAAAACTTATATAAATATACCTATTCTAATTTATGTGAATAGTATTTTTTACATATATTAAGATTAAATTATTTTTATTATTTATTACAACAGTATTTTTTATTTATATTTAACTTTATGTAATCAAGTGGTTATTTTGTAAAAGAATTAAATTATATAGTAAATAAATGTACTTAAATAAAATGATAATATTTTCTATTTTTAAAATATTGATTTATGTAATTTATTGACATTATTTTTATTTATATTACAATAAATAACATGAATTTCTTAATATAGATAAAAAATGTTGTCAGTAATCAGAAATATTATTTTAAAAGATAAATGTAATATATAAAATAAATAAAAAACTTATATAAATATACATATTTTAATTTATGTGAAAATAGAATTTAATTTTATATGTTATATTCTAAAAGATAATATATATGATTATAAAAATGTAGTAAATACAAAAATTGAATTTGAACTATTTTTGCATAAAATTTATATTAATATTATATTTTGTATCAAATAATCAAATGAGCACTTAGATTTTGTCATAAAAGAGTGTGTTTCTCATTCTAAACATCATGGTTCTTGTCCTTCCTCAAGCATTTTTAAAGTTTTTATTTTTTTTAAGAAAATGTTAGTCAACTTTTTTTTATAATTAATGTTTGAAATTTAACCATCAACGATTAAAATTAGGTGTAGGTAAGCAGGCCGTCTCGCCCGGCATAAGCCCACAATGGTAACAGTCCCGCACTTTTACATGAACTTAATACATTAGTCTGCACCCGCCTCGCAGGCCTAGTTTTTAAAGAAACACTTAAATTTGAAAATAAATATAATTTTTTCTCTTTAAAAAAGTCAATTACACTCAATTATATATATATTTTTAAAAATCTTAATAAATCTCTAGCAAATACTCAATTACAAAAATTTTAACACAACCAAATCAAAAGAAATTTTGGATTAAACTTTTAGGATTAATTTGGTTTGAGTTGGCCTTGGTTAGTAGTTGTGGGTTTGCGGGTCAACCCATGAACCCCGTCGTCCAAACCCACATAGCTTGCGGATTATGTTGGACGGACCCAAAATCTTGCATAGCCATAGATTTTATAAAAAAAAAAATGGTTTGTGGCTTGAACGAACCATAGGCCCTGCTATCTGATTCATGAACCTGAGTCTGTTTATCCACCCCTAGTTAAAATCAGTGACTCAAATGGGAATTAAAAAATAGAAGGACTAATTTGGTGAAATTATAGATAAAATAGGGGGACATATTTTGCAATTAAGCCTTAAATCAAAGTAAATTTGGAATTTTAGTGAATGCATATGTTACGCATTACATCTTATTGGACCTTGTTCAATGCATATGTTGTACTAAAGTCAAATTGGGTCTTCATCAATGCATAAATTTTACTTATGTCATATTTAAACTTATTGAATAATTCTCGTGTTACACTTATATCTTATATTTTGAATCACCTAATTTTATAAATTTTTATTATCATATATTTTCAAAATATAAAGGGTATTTATTATCATTTTTAAATATTTATTTTGTATAAAACACAAATTAAAAGACTAATGATAAGCATGCCTTATTTATCTTAATCAAATAATGTAAATATTACTTTCTTAATTGAAAAATATTACTAATATACTAATTTCAATATTTTTCTATTATAAAATATATTTAAGTATATTATATATTTATTACAATTTATAATAAATACAATATTTTTATACTTCACTTATATAGAATAAAGAAATTTCAGTCGCAAATTCGGTCGTTAATCTCAAAACAGAAATATGTATAGAGACCGAATTCGTTTCGGTCGCTATAATCTTCATATAGCGATCGAAATATCTTCGATTGCTGTCTTCAACTACATATCGGTCGCTACTTCGGTGGCTAAAGTAATTTTGTTTTTTAACATATTCAACAATCGAAATAGCCATTAAAGTTTTCAATGACCTTTCATTTCGGTCGCTAATTCAGTCGCTGACCCAAGTTATACATCATGACCAATTTCTGTTGCAAATTCAGTCGCGAATTACCACGTTAACTGTATAGTTGCTAATTCGGTCGCTAACAGAGACCGAAAATTTTCGATCACTAATTTCGGTTGCTAAATTGCATTTTTCTAGTTGTCGCGCTTGTAGCTATATGGGATGGGGATATAATGTTCCTTTCTTTTAAAGTTAAACTTGGATTTTGTAATTTGGCTTGACTTGATTGGTGGCACTACTTGTGACCATGATCTTGCTTCTGTTTCATAAATTTTTGGCAGTTCAAAAAAAAGAATCGTCTAAAATACTTCGTACTTTTATTTTATAAGTTCAAACGCTACTTTGCTAGTATTATGTTTGTTCGCGTAGTAGGAAGGACTTTGATGGAAATTTAAACTTCAAATTGTGACTAGCTATAAATGTAATTTCTTTTAAACTCATTGTGACAAAACAGATAAATTAGAATCAATACATCACTTTTTGTAAGTTGCAAATCTAATCGAATCAAGCTGTTTTTGTCTTGTCAATGCACTGGACACCATATACATGTGTGGTACGTTTCTCCCAACTTGTATAATCAGCCACATGTACTTTAATATGGGGTTCACTTTTTAATCTTTGATCTGGAGCAAATATATTTAAGTTGCAATAGAGTTTTTCACTTTAACTCTAATTACCAAATGGCATCTCCCCCAGCCTTGCACGTGATCTCACTGAAAAAGATATTAAAACAAAAAAGAAGAAAAGATTACGTTTCAAAAGGCTCTTTGAATCGAAATAGTTTGGTGTTAGATACTTCATTGACAAGTTTTAGATATTTAAATTTAAATTATATTCAATATAAATAAATTATATATAATATGTAAGAAAAATATGAGTACTCTTTATTGCGTAATCTTTATTATTTAAAAAACTATAAATGAATATGAATAAATTATATATATATATATATATATATATATATATATATATATATATATATATATATATATATCATTAGGACCACTCTAGAAGTCTTTTGTTAGATAGTCAATGCCATATTTTTTTCCCCTTTATGTATCCAATGGGATATGAATCTGGGAGATAAATTTCATAAAGGGGTTTTTGTGAAAAACTTGCTTTTGTTAAAGGAAGCATCAGTGAAGAGTATATATGAGTGTGCATGTCTCGCGGAAAAAAGGAAGTTCGACAGCACATGTATATGCTCGAACAAAGAGATTCTTCTTTTCAAGTATCTTAAATTTTATATGATTATTAGGTTTGAAAATTGGTGTAACCTTTAAAACCCATTGTAGGAGTAGTTTAAGTCGGTGCTCTTGGAGGGTACACATAATGAAAATAGACCTTGAGAATGTAAAATAAACAAGGGCCTTGATGATCATATATTAGGTGTTCTTACCGAGTTCTACCTCGACCGATCTTGTTAGTGGTGGCTTCTGATGGATGATATGATATATGTCCTCTGCATCATCTTCCTATTGTAAGTGAGATGTGAATGTCTGCAAATTGACTCTGATGCTTAAGTCAATAGGTGTTTAGATGAATATCTTCTGTATTGAATAGAACTTACATTTCTCCTATGACGTCTTCTTTATAATGACCATTGGTAACTACCAAGTATCGTCCATTATGGACGTGTATGCGTCGTGGGTGGTCGATTTGCCCTAATTGAGTACTTGGTGTGTCCCTTACGGTACATTAAGCATTAGCTAGGTCTAAAAATATATATAGATGAAAGCTGAGGATGGTTTATGAACACCCTTACAAGAGGTATAAATTACAAAGTGGTGTTTTTTGGAATAAAAAGAAAAAAGGGAGGTATATTATCAAAAGAGGGAGGTATGAATAATAATTATATGTTGAACACATTGGTCTGACTCATTGTGGGCCAGTCCATGTCACGTTCGTTAATTTTGAGTCCAGACCAATGTAGGTAATATTTAATTGGGCAAAAAATGTGAAACAGTTTTTTTTTTTTTTTCCAAGCTAACTAGAGTTGATTCACTTTGACAGTAAAATAATTGAGGACAATAACGGATACAAATCAATAATTATTTCCTGATAGATAAAAATACCTTTTTCGGGAATACTTTTTAGTAAAATAAAAATACTTTTAATATGTATTTGATATTTTTAAAAGCATTTTTTGAATATAACTATTATTCTCATGTTATTGGAAAACAACATACTTGTTTCTCATCATGAGAATAAACATTGAGAAACTTAATAAAAATAATTTATACTTAATTTATCAAATTAGTAACACATTTAAATAAAAGTTTAATGTCTATGTACTTCTATCGTTATTTAATCACAAATTATCATTTGAATTATTTTAAGATAAAGTTGTGATTGGATGATTATGTAAAAAAAATTTCATTATCAATACATAATTTTTTTCTCTTTAAATAAATTCTTATATATATATATATATATATATATATATCCACCCCTAATTGATGGTATAGAAATTTAATTTTGTAGATGACTATATAAGGACAATAGAGGTGTATTGTCTATCACAAATTATTAGGTGATCTAAAATCATCATGTTATTTATAATTTTGACTAATAATTATTTGACACATAAATAATTTAAAATATTAAATTAATTGAAATTCTTTAAATTAAGAAATAATCTAGTTAATCCTTATTAGACAGACATGTAAGAATAATATGATTATTGATCCAAACTGTGAATGATGGATAGTGCTAAACAATCTAATAATTTGTCGTAGAGAAAAGAGCATGACATATGAAACTCACAAATTCTAGGGCTTGCCAACAACGATATTATTGATCCTGTAATTATATTTTTCACCTTCTATTTTTATTTTATTTTTTGTCCATTATGGTTTTGAATGAGTAAAATTCCTTTAGTGGACCAAAATTCTGTGGTACTAGGTTTGTTTGCATCTTAAAAAACGTTGCTAACTGTCCAACTTAGATTTTAGTTCAAACACGTCAAAGCTTGTATTTTTTTTGCGAATGACATTAGTTGCTTCTCTTTTATTTTTCCACTCTCTTCTTCGCGTGATTTCTTTTCCACTCCGCAATCACAAGGCATGGAGAACATTCTGGGTCTCATCAAACTTCGTATCAAAAGAGGCACTAATCTCAAAGTTTGTGATACTCGTACCTGTGACCCATATGTCTTTGTCACCATGGCCGAACAGGTTAGAAGCTTGAGATTATACTCTTTCTTATTGGGTATGAATTATATTTTTCTATTCTGCACCTTGATTAATTATAGGATTTGTATTGAGACTAGAGGCAGTGAAAAAGAGCTTCAAAGGTCCTAAGTTCTTCGCATCCAGGTCTTCAAGATCTGTGTGCGAATTCCTCTAACAAAAACTAACAAATTAACCATTAAGATTTGTTGATAAAAAAAAAAATGTGTGCACCGGTGCATTTTAATGTATTTCAAGGAGTGGAGTGGATACCATTTTTGTATGATCTATTTTGATCTCTTATTTTTAAGTAAATCACTATTGCATTTTTTAAATTTAAGGAGCGATTCAATTAGAGATTAAATGTTAACGATGCCAAGTTGAATCTAAAACCTTATTTTTCATTGGTAATCAATGATTAAATTCACTTTTTGCCACGGCTATTTGTTGCTCTCAAATCTCAATTGCTTGGTCTGAAGACTTGATCTCATATTGATGCAGAAACTGAAAACTGGTGTTGTGAAAGATAGCATTAATCCAGAGTGGAATGAAGAATTGACACTTTATGTAAGCAATGTTAATATTCCCGTACATCTGGTGAGTACTGAATGAAATAGTCTATATCATGCATCAGTAATGTTGCTACCTGCTAGGCTATATATCATTACCAGAATAGCCTAATTTTAAATTGGTGATTGCTTGGAATAATTGTGTTGTTCTCTTCAGACAGTTTCAGACAAAGACACTTTCTCTGTAGATGACAGCATGGGCGATGCAGAGATAGACTTAAAGCCGTATCTTCAGTGTGTGAAGATGGACTTGAGCGATCTTCCTGATAGCCATGTAGTCAAGAGGGTTCAACCAGATAGGACTAACTGCCTTGCTGAAGAGAGCAGCTGCATATGGAAGAATGGAAAACTCATCCAAGAGATGAGTTTAAGATTGAGAAATGTTAAGTCTGGGGAAATAACTGTGGAAATTGAGTGGGTTAATCTTCCAGATTCAAAGGGCTTATCAGAAGTTGAGTTTTAGGTGTGTGTGCATGCCTTAACTTTATGCTGTACTACTTGAGCTGATATACGTAACATATCATAAGTTGATGTTACTATGTAACTTTTGGAGTGAAAACTAGAACTAGGTGAGTTGCAGAAATATCTAATCTAATCTTAAGTTTATATTACGATGACATGATCAGTGCTAGTAACCAAGTATTTAGTATTTCTCAAGAATTGCTGCTGGACATACCTCACAAACATAGGCATTTAATGAGTAAAGATTAGTGGACACTTCTCCACTTAAACATTTCATTAGCACCAAATATTTTTCTCTATCACTGCCTTCTTATCACATTATATCACCCATCATACGTACATTTTTTTCTCTCTGTTTCTTAATAGGTGTCATTTAGATTGGAGGTGTCCACTAATAATTTTTTATTTCATATTGCCATCAGCTTGATCTAAAATTAAGGGATCAACAGTTAAAAATAATTATGTAAAGGAGCTTGTAGCTTCAATCAAATTGGCCCTATTATGTTCAGGTTGTAGGCAGACACCTTTATCAGAAATCTAGTGCTAGATTTCTGATATGGAAACATATCATAGAGGTAAATGTAAAGGAGAGGATCGGTAGCAAGCTCTAGAATTGATTGAATTGAAATTGGCGATAGATATAAGTGAAGTCTACAAGAAGAAGATGCATCGAAACTAACAACAACTGCATACTGGCTACTGTAACAGTTATAACAGAACAAGAGTTACCTAATAATTATAACAGAGTAAGTAATAACAATCACATGATAGCTAGTTATACTCCGTTATCCTTGAAGATCTTAGCCTGTTTGGATAAGTTTATTCATAAGTATTTATAGGAGAAGAAAATAAGAAGTAAAAAAAGAAATGAGTTTTTTCATAAACTAAAATTGTCTTATACATAAATAAAAAAATCATATTTTAGAAAAGATATATGAGAGTTTTTACAAAGTAGCTTATGCATAAGCTAATTTTATTTTATAGAGAAGTCTATTTCATTTTTTTTTCTTTTCCTGGAAGTACTTATGAAGAAATTTATCCAAACAAGCCCAGTGTTACTTATAAAATCTACTGAGAAAGTGTAGTTAGTTAAACTTTGAACTTTATTTCAAGTCTGAATCGGCTATCATCATTTGTGACCAATTGAGTTGCTTGGAGAGTGGTTTTCTTATTTTATTAAAAGAATAAGGCCTGGCCAGTGGTCAGCAATGCTGAGATGTGTGCATCACGAGCCATACTGAGAAGATGGTAGCAGATCATGTTGCTTTAGTTATGCATGTACTTTGAATTTCAGCATTTGCTACCTGTAACATCTGGGGTGGCTATTTGTAAACTTCTATTCTTGAGTCATCGTGACTTAATAGAACGGTGTTGCAAATAGCGATGATATATACTAGAAGTATAAGAAGAGCCTAAAATGATTACCGAAATTAAAGGTAAAGGTAATGAAAACGAATATGGTCAATATGATTTATATTGATAAGGCATTAACGAGACCAGTGTTTCACATAATCAAGTACTTCGATTGGGGACTTACTATAACACAAACAAAAATGTCTAACTTCAACACAAACACACGATTTAAATACATAAAAAAAAATAGCAAAATAAATTTTAGTATTTTTTGGTTAAGACTACAAGTATAATGTATTCTTTGAGAGATGGAATCTTAATTCAAATAGGAAACATTTACAATATAGTGAAATTTGCTCTCTTAACCACCATGTGCGCGGATTAACTTATGCAGGATTGTTCCGGTTTTATCGGTATAGTCTTGAGTTTAAGTTTTAACATTCAATTGTGTTAAAGATCCATGCTTAATTGGATCAAAGTATCTTCATGAAAATTATAGATCTTTAAATTTTCTAGACACCAAGATCACTTTAATCACATTATTGGATCTCAAGTTATGATTGCTCCACTTCCTCGTGCTCTACTAGTTCATTCCATAAGCAATATTTTCTTTTTTTTTGAAGGGATAAGCAATATTTTCTTTTTTTGAAGGGATAAGCAATATTTTCTTTTTTTTTGAAGGGATAAGCAATATTTTCTAAAATCACAAAAACACAACGTAATACAACACAAAGTCCTAAACAAAATAAATTAAGAAAATAATGATAGAATGAAACAAAAAAATAGCCCAAAATGCATGCAAAACAATGCTAAAATATGATGGAGGATGCATCAATCTCGATATCTCTTTCCGTCTAATGAATTAATTGATGTACCTCTACTTAAGTGATAATGACTTTTGTATTGTATATAAAAAACAATGTGAATCAGATAATTTTGATCAGTAATCTTCCCTATCCTTATTATGAAAAGAGAATTCAAGAAATTACTTTATTGTTTATTGAACAGAAAAAATAATTAAGAGTATTTTGTAAAATAAAATGAATAATTTACAAAGAATCTTAAAAAAGAACAGAACAAACTTTCTAAAACGTTTCTATATATATAACAGAGGAAATATTTAATATTAAAATTTAATAGACCTGTGCTAATATCAATTCAAATTTATATATACCTTTTGTTACATAAAAGTTTTAGAAGAACATATTCTAAAAGCATTTATTATGATTTATCGTTAAGTTACTAATCACCCAACAATATAATATATATATATATATATATATATATATATATATATATATATATATATATATATATATATATATATATATATATATATATACCCACGTAACACATAAATCTTGACATTGGATTTTCGAGAATAGAATGAATGAATTATTTAATAACATCCATGACATAAAAAAATCTCCCTTAGTCTTAACTCACCATCACCTGAATATGACTACAATAACTTTTTCTGAAAAAAAAATATGTATCAGCATGCATTTTCTATTTTTTTTTATATGGTTTGTCTTGACAGATAAATATGTGTGTAAGACCCTAAACTTATATTTAAAAAACAAATGAAACATGTGTCCACTAGCAAGTAGATATTAATTATATGGTTCTCCAGAAACAACATGAGAGGATCCAAATTTCTTGTGGTCCTTTCTATGACTTCACTGGATGTCGCTACATATAATTTCTATAGAGTGTGCCATTAATTAGTGTATTTGAGATTCAGAGAACACGAGCATTTCCTCTCTTTAGAGGGATAAGGATTTTGTTCATTAATATTTTAGTAATTCCCCGTGTCTTTGCTTCAAAACTTGTAAGGAGAAGACTTCAGTTCTGGCGCGTTTAGCTCCACTTACTGCTAGAAATTGTTTTGGTATTTCAATTGACACAAGCCACAAACTTGGTCATCAATTGTGTTTGAATAATCAATATGCGTAATGACAAATAACCATAAATTCCTGAACACGTTTTACATACACTTGTAGTAATATGCAAGAATATACCAGGTGCTCATTCTACCCAGAAAACATCACATGCAACTAATAAATCAATTAGTGACAAAATAATTGGCATATAGACAAAAAGATGTACAAAAATCTTGGGAGTTTGTTAGTTTGTTAAAAGATATTTTTTTTTTTGTTCCCGAGATATCGGATTGTAAGGTTATGGTTTAATGCTATTGTGTTTACCTTATCTCCCAAAGCTTGATTTTTATTCAAACAAGGCAAGAGCGCCAAACAAAACAAGCAATGGCTGCTTCTACTTCTCCAAACTTCACAACATCTTTGCATAAGAACTCCCACAAAACAAAGTTTCCTTCTTTACCAGGGAAGAAAACTCTGCACACCAAACTTAGTTTCTCATTTTCTTTTCCGTTCAATAAATCGATACGTGTGAAATCCATTGGCACGGCGAAGTATGATGAAGTTGTGGTGGATGAAGAGTTGGACAAGATTAGAAGGCTTCAGAATGGTTCAGATGTTAGAGGAGTGGCATTGGAGGGTGAAAAGGGCAGAACAGTTGACCTTACTCCTCCTGCAGTTGAGGCAATATCAGAGAGTTTTGGAGAGTGGATTATCAAAGGTTTAAAGAAGGAAAAAGGATACCCTGTAGAGAATGTTAGAGTGTCTCTCGGGCGTGACCCTCGAGTCACAGGGTCCAAATTGAGCGTCGCAGTCTTTGCAGGTCTGGCTCGCGCCGGTTGCATGGTGTATGATATGGGACTAGCCACCACCCCGGCTTGTTTCATGAGCACTTTGTTGCCTCCATTTGCCTATGATGCTTCAATGATGGTAGGCTACCAAAATTTATAATAGCAATAACTTGCTAGTAGCCTAGTGCTACTTTATGTTGAAATTTATAACCAAATTGAGTATAGTTCAATTAGTTGGATAAGATGTGTGAGTATTATAAATCTCCTGGTGCCGTGTTCAATTCTTACGGATAAAAAAATGTTAAAATTTATAAACTAACAAAAAATTCAAATTGTTACTAAATTTATAATAGGAATATTGGAAGGCTTATAATGTAGATGTGCACAATAATTAGGCCTAATACTAATGCTGCAAATGAATTATGCATTTTGTGCTGCAGATGACAGCTTCTCACTTGCCATACACCAGAAATGGTCTGAAATTTTTTACAAAGAGAGGTGGACTGACTTCAACAGAGGTGGAGGAAATATGTGAAAAAGCTGCTCGTAAATATGCAAATAGGATGGCCAAGGTGTCTACTTTGCTTAATGTTCTTCCAACAAAAGTTGATTTTATGAGCACCTACTCAATGCACCTACGAGAAATCATCAAGGAGAGAATCAATCATCCTTTGCATTATGACACTCCACTCCAGGGATTTCAGGTTTGACTAATTATACAGTATAATATACATAAATATTTATTGTTTGTTTGTTACACATGCCTCTCTGGAGTATATTCTAATTCACCCTCATTTTATCCTTTATATTGGGTTCTTAGTAGCTACAATATTTAGTACTATTTATATTTATCTATATAGTATAATATGATTGAGAGATAATCATGTTCGTTGAACATGCAGTTAGGAGTTTGATTCTTAGACCCGTATGTATGAAAGAATATTTGATGGAAAACTTGACCCCTTAAATAGATTAGTCCTTAACTTCTGAACAGGATGAGTCTAAAAAGATGAAATATTTAGGGCAATTCATCCACTCCCTAATAAAATTCTTCTAACAAAATAATAAATTACTGCAAATTAAATGTAAATGTGAAATAGTTGATTGTCTTAGTTTATAACATATAGGGGACTGTCATCCTATTAAAACATCATCTATGTTGTGCTTTAATTTAAGTCTTTATCCTCTATTCTTATTGTCATTGGACATTATGTTCTGAAAATTTTACACTTTCATTGCAATGAAACAAAAACTACAGATAATAGTAAATGCTGGAAACGGCTCAGGAGGGTTCTTCACATGGGATGTGTTAGACAAACTTGGTGCAGATACCTTTGGCTCTCTACATCTTAACCCTGATGGAATGTTTCCAAATCACATTCCCAACCCTGAGGACAAAACTGCCATGGCACTCACCAGAGCAGCAGTGCTACAAAACTCAGCTGATCTTGGAATAGTTTTTGACACCGATGTCGACCGAAGCGGCGTGGTTGATAGCAAAGGGAATCCAATAAATGGTGACAAGCTGATTGCTCTCATGTCTGCAATTGTGCTGAGGGAACATCCAGGATCAACCATAGTGACTGATGCTCGTACTAGCATGGCACTCACTAGATTCATAACTGATAGAGGTGGTCACCATTGCCTATACCGTGTCGGATACAGAAATGTCATTGACAAGGGAGTGCATCTTAACAATGACGGAATTGAAACGCATCTTATGATGGAAACATCTGGTCATGGTGCTCTCAAAGAAAATCATTTCCTTGATGACGGTTGGTTAAAGTTAATATTCATGAATGTTTTTGTTTCATTGTTTTGATTTACCATGTTGTTATTGATAATGTTTTTGCCTTTTTAATGAAGGGGCTTACATGGTGGTGAAGATTATAATTGAAATGGTTAGGATGAAGCTTGCTGGATCAAATGAAGGGATTGGTAGTCTTATAGAAGATCTTGAAGAACCGTATGAATCAGTGGAACTTAGGATAAATATCATCTCTGAACCTCGACTTGCTAAAGCCAAAGGAATCGAGGCTATTGAAATATTTAGAAATTACATTGAGGTATACTTTGGATCTTATAAGAAAATGCTTTAATTATGTTTTTTTTATTATAACTAAAATTTCTTGAAAATCACAAATTTGAAAGGATCTCACTTCTTATTTAGGGTGTGTTTGATTTAGAGAATGGAAATAGAAAAAATAAAAATAGAATTTTTTTTGAATTAAATTAGAGTGTAAGAAGTGTGAGACTCATATGGGGTCACACAATTTTTTCTCTATTTCTCTCCTCTCTCCCTCAATCAAACACACCCTTAATGAATTTTTACTTATAATTTTGTGGTTTCTAATAATTTTGTTACTAGTAATAGAGAATGTTAGTAAAAGTATGTTGAAGAGTATTGTGCTAGCACTTCTAATCTTATAATCCAAATCCATATCGAGGTTTTAAATTAAAGTCCGGATCACGGTTTCATTGTGATCCTTGATGTTGCATGAAATTGCAGACAAATGCTGCAGATGAAGCTGCAATTTCAGTCACAATAATAATTCCAAAAAAACCTTGAAATTGGCTTTGTGAATTGTTTTTCAAAACCTTGCTCCATATTTTGAAAACATTGTGGTTATCAAAGATTCAAAACATAAAAGAGTTTCTTTCTATACAGGAAGGGAGACTTAAAGGGTGGGAGTTAGACTCATGTGGTGATTGTTGGGTGAGTGAAGGGTGCCTTGTAGATACAAATGACACCCCAGCTCCCATTGATGCTCAAATGTACAGGTGGAATCAAGTTAAAGAAAATTCAAGCAGCGCTTCAATAGATCCGATTTTACATTTCTTTATGTTTTGCTCATCAAAACTGATTTAATTGTGACAAATTCAGGGCAAAAGTATCAAACGATGAGCATGCACAACATGGTTGGGTTCACATGAGGCAGAGTATTCACAACCCAAACATTGCTGTGAACCTGCAATCATCTGTTCGGGGAGGTTGCTTGTCTATGGCAAGAGCTTTTAGAGATGAGTATGTCATTTGGCCACATTAATGTCTTCAAAAGCATTTTTGAGGGCTTTAATTTTGTTAGCTGATTTAATTTGCTTATTCAATCATTGCAGGTTCCTCAAAGCAAGTGGAGTTCATACATTCCTTGACATTACTCAAGTTGATAAGTTTGCTGAAAATGGCTCCAAAGCCTAATTTGCAATACTTAATAAAAATGCTGAGAGTCTGCAGATTGAAGCCTTCATCAACGCTCAAACTTCTGTATAATTTCAATATTATAGTAGTTTAAGTGAATTATTGCAACATAAACTTTAAGAAAAGGAAAAGAAAGTATACAACTACAATTGAGTACATAGTAAAAAAAGTATAACAGTGTTTCCATAAAAAAAATAAAAAAGTATAATAGTGTTAGGTAAGCAAAGCAACATTTCAATCATAATTACTGATTCCTGTCATAAGCTTTTGAATAACATATATCAGTTCAAACTCCGCAATTGGATCAGAGACAATTGGTATTGCAGGTAACTCCTCTATGTTGTCTTTTGAAAGATTTTAGTATGATCTATTAGTTGGAATTTTAGGAGATCCTTATAAAATACCAATAACCATCAGGAATACATTAAGTTAGATTATTAAGAAGAGTTTTAGGAATACCTAAATCCATAATAATTGATCAAACAGACACAACAGAATCTGAATCCTTATGTGATTTCTGATTTATGTGTTATTCTTAGGATTTGTTATGAAATGGTGTAGAGACAACGGATAACTCACTAACAGTGTAACCGATGACTTCATGGTTCTTCCTCAACCGGAATCTCTTATTTTTTAATAGGACCTTCGTAACTCTTCAGATGGGGGAGAAGAGAAACTATATGTGACAGCTCAGTATATTAGGGACATAGCCTTCTTATAGTGTGTTAACTTGGGTTCTCATTATCCCCTAGTGGGCCAACAGTGCTCATTTAAGTCCATATCATCTAATTTAGTTGTCTAACGGGCTCACTTAATTTGATCACATACAATAAAATCCACTATTGATAAATGACTAATATAATTGTCTTATAACATTAGTCCATATTAATTATTGAAATAGAAAATTTCAACAATCTTACACTTGGATTACATATTGCAGCAATTATATCGAAAATCCTTAAGCGTGCATCTATATGTTATTTATCTTTAGACTTCCACCTTAACAACCTGGTCCATCTCATGTATCCATAATGGAATCATTATGGCTTTCGTCACTACAACAAATGTAACTAGACCCCAATGACCACCACATCAGTACACTCAATGACATAGGTCAATATGGATAAACAACATGAAAATTACATGCAATGTGATCTTAGTCATGCCTATTTTCAACTGGTCCAAACTTTATTATTTATAGATATCTATCCAAACACAACATAAATATTGCAAACAAAACAAGCTGATAATGAAATGATAAATTTCAACTTTATTTCTGCAGAAAATCCAAACAATAAAATGTTTGAAAGTCATAATATATAGAACATAAGCAAGACTTTCACTAAACTAAGGTACTATCAGGAATTACACCCATATGAGCAGTGTGCTCATGAAAAAAAAACTTTTAAGTGTTAGACCTTTAGTAAGTGGATTAATTAGCATGAAATAAGTTCCTATATGTTCTATATAAATATGCATTTTCTGAATTATTTATTTAACAACTAAATATTTTATGTCAACAAACTTTTACTTGGTTGAATCCTTAATAAGACCGCTAAGATATTATCCCAATAAACATCCGATGGCTTCTTAATGTTGGCGACAACAAGCAAGCCAGTTACAATAATTTAGCAATCATAAATTCTAGTATGATATCTCATAGCAAAACATTAACTCTATCAACATGGTTAAATGTGGATCCTTATGTGGAGTGATTGCTATTTAGACATTCCAAAAAAATCGAAGTTAGAATACGTAATGATCTCTAAACTTCTAGACTTTCGATATGAAAACATGTAATTTCTTATTTTCTTCAATTAATGCATAATGCACTTTACTACTTTCTAGTGTTGCATACCAAGATTACTCATATATCACCTTAGGACTCCCACAAAAAAATTATTTTAGGACAATAAAAAAAACTTAAGAATACATGATAAAGTGCAATATAACTGTTTTGCAACAATAAACCATATGATTCTAGTAGGATGTTATCAACATATAATACCAAAATAATAAATTTAGTCCTACTAAACTTTTAGTATATGCAATCATCAACCAAATTTATCCCAACACCATAAGAAGTAATCTTGGTGAATTTTGTAATACCATAGATGAGAGACTTGTTTAAAAGCATAAATGGATTTCTTTAGTTTGCATACTATAGACTTTAGATAATCTTAAACAAGGTTTTCTGGTTGCACCGTATAAAGTGTTTCATCAATGTTTCTATTTAGAAACGTAATATTTACATCCATCTATGCAAAACAATTATCAAAATGATCTACTGTGCCATTATAGTCCTAAGAAAGTCTTTCTAAGAAATCAAAGAGAAAGTATCTTTGTGATCAATGCCTCCCTTCTTGTAAAACTTTTGGCGACAAGATAAACTTTATATATCTCAATATTACCCATTGAATCTCTTTTGACTATAGATATTTATCTATAACTTATGAGTTTCACACTTTCAAGCAATTTGACGATATCTCAAATGTCATGTTCAACCATCGATTTTATTACATCATTTATGGAATCAATCCACATGAGAGTTAGAGCACAACATGAGTTGACTAAAGTCAATTAGGTCTTCTTAGTCAACCTGATGTCATATGCATGTTCTTTAAGAAATATGACATAATCATATCAAATTACATTTTCTATTTCTCTAGATGATCTTCTTAATGACACTTCTTGAGACTATTGAGTTTGAACTTTAGGTGATGCTTGAGAGATAATCTCAATGTTGTCTTGTCTTTTAATAATGTTAGAAGTAACATCATTATTTAATTATCATATTTTTTTCTTGAACATTTCATTATTCACATGGAAAATCACACTATTTATAATCACCACATGTTTACCATCGGAAGCATGTAATTATTCTGTCAAATTGTGTCTTCCTTTGGGCCGAACATCATTCGCATGAATAATTCCATGTAACATCTATGCAAATTCAATCAAATCAACTTACACATTAGGGATTACTTTGACAACATGTTATTTCAAACAATTTAACCAAAAAATACAAGACAATTTAATATAATAAATGGGAGGTCTTAAAAGTACACAACTTTCACATATAATTTAATTATATGAAAATATATATAACAAAATATGCAAATATTTTGCAGAACAAACTCATCACAATATATCTAGCACAACCTTAATTTCTAGTCTTTGAAGAGAGAAATTAACTTGTAATTGATACTCCTAACGTAATGATCAAATATTGACAATAAATCCTGTCAAATAATGGCCTTTCTTTGGATCGACTATAATTTACATGAAAACACCTTATAATTGTCACACATTTATTATCACTGGTATAATATTATTTGGCCAAATTGTGTCTTCCTTTGAGCCGAACACAATTTGCATAAATAATTTATACAAAAATCTATGTAATTTTAATTAAATCAATTTTCACAATAAGGATCACTTTGACAATATATCACGTCAATCAATTTAATTAAAAAAATCACTAGATATGCAAATGAATGAGAATGATTAAATTAACTTCAAAACAAATAAGAACAAGAGATTTACCTTTATTTACACGCCATGCAACGTACCTTGGACGCTCTTTCTTCATGTGTCCAGACTTCTTGTAGAAGTAGCAAGAAAATTCTTCATATTTCTTTTGTTTCTTTTGCTGACACAATGAGATATAAGCTCATTAATAGATAATTTGTCCTTGTGTTATAACTCACTTTGAATTGTCCAAAGTGTTCAAACTTCTTGTAGAAGTAGCAAGAAAATTCTTCATATTTCTTTTGTTTCTTTTGCTAACATGTCCTTGTGTTATAGCTCACTTTGAATTGCCCAAAGTGTGCAAGAAGTGATATCAAAACTAAATGCACCAACATGTCTTTACCAAGCTCTAACTTAAGTGCTATCAGTTTTGATGTCAAGTTAGACATTTTTATTATGTATTCCCTTATATAACTTCTCCTTTTTTAACCAAAAATAAAAAAACAAAAAACTGCATGCATAAAAAATTCCCTTATATGTAATGTGAACTGCAGCCATGAAGAGAAGTTATTCACAAAACCAACTAAAGATGCCAAAGAACAAAATACACTCGAATTTAAATCAAATATCCAATATGGTAGTATTTGAATTTATGGACAATTAATATGTGTTGTTCCAAAAAAAAAATTGGATTCATATAACCAAAGCAATTCAAGTATAATTAGAATCAAATAATTTTAAATCTCGCAAATAAGTTTAAATCTAAATAACGGTAACTTTGATATTACTTGTTAAAATTTTAAAAAATCCTTATAAAATATCAATAAGCATTACGTTAAATTATTAAAGAGTTTTAAGAATACATAAACTCATCATAATGATCATCTTTTACTGTACAACTACCAAACATCATCATTTAATTCGGCTTTTGAGAGAAAAAATTCACGGTCACCGATTAAGCAAAGGATAAACATGGCTCAATCGGTTCAATTATTTGCAGTCGTGCTGCCAGCTCGTTTCCAACCAAGGTCATTTACATTATAGTACATCCCCATTTGGAGTTGTACCATTGCACGTTGGACCACAAAATTTGAGACCATTTTATTAAAATTGTCATGTCAATTGCAATGTTCAGAGTGATTATTGTATAATTTTTCCATGCATGGAAAGGGAGTTGAAATTTATTTAAAATTACAAAGCAGTACCTCCACAATTGTACTAAAATTGTAATTTAAATTTGACTTCAATATATTTTTGGTTTTTGAAAAATTTATAGATTCTGCATTTGGTCCCTATTTTTTTCTTCTAATTTTGCCTTTGGTCCTGAATTTTTTGTTTAATTTGTATTTCGTCTCTTTCATTATGTTGGCTATGTTAAGTTGTTCCTAAAACATTTTTAGATCTTTCTTTTGGTCATTGATATTTTTTTGTATCACAACCGCCAATATGTTTTCTATCAAATGCTAATCTCTCAAGTTAATATAGAGCTAATGTAATGACAAGAATCAAATATAAAATAATTTTTCAGGAATCAAAAGTTAAGAAAGAAATTATTAAATATCAAATGCAAGATCTGTAAATTTTTCAGGGATTAAAACATATTCAAGTGTTTAATTTAAATTAAACAACTTTTGTGGAAGCATTTTGACATTTAATTTCTTCTGGTTTTTAGCCAATGCATGCCTGTAAGCTTCCCAATGAAGAAAAACCGGCTATCCACAAACCTTCTAGTTATCAAAAGTATTTGGCAAAATGTTTGAGACAAACAAGGATAAATCCCCCTTAACATCAATTAATCAATAGCTGGTCGAAGATTACAAATCACAGACATACAAAGGCATGTAGCCCTCCCTGTGATCCCCGGCCAATATTTTGAATAAACCAACAACACATTACACAACTTATGGTTGAGAACCAATATTTTTAACAAGTTAACCAACAACATATTACGCACGGCAATTTAAAGCAAACATAATGGCTGATAATTAACCAAGGGGCCACATGCAACACACCACACACATCACAACTTTATTTAGCGTGAACCACTTAGGGATCATTTTAACGAGCCTCAACAAGATGAGCCTCCACGTTCTTGGTGAGTTTAACCACCAAATCTTTGTACTTGGTTGGCTCAGGGGCAGTGTGATCCACCTTCTCATACAAGAAAGTCCACTTCACAAGGCTGTGCTCATCACCTTTTGGTAAAACATGAACGATAACCTTGTAGCTCTTATAGTACTTCAACATGACACCCTCCAATATGGTGTAGGTTATCTTCTTGTTTTCATCATCAAAATCAACTCTCTCCTTTAAGGTCTCAACAGTGTCCCCTACATAATATTCAACAACAATAATAACAATGATAACTTAATCATAACAACAATATGGAATAGAAGATATATAGCTGTGAATTGTGTTTATTAAGTTTAACTTACCATCAGCGAATGTAAGCACCTTGATATTGCCAGATTTATCCCACTCACCTTCATGAACTTCCACCTTATGGATATGATGAGGGGCAACATCATGAATACGATGCTGTTTCTTACCCTTCAAGGTGTCGTAAAAGTGATCAGCAGAGGTTTTCACCTCAATCTCAGCCACCAACGAGTCGGGTTGAGACATTCTTGAATTCAAATAATTGCACACAACTATCAGTTATCTGAAAGCTACTATCACTGGCTTGTCATGTTTTGAGCATACGAGACACCTATATATAGAGGCTCAAATGGTCGTGGTTTTTCACATCTTAAACTTAACATTGTTTTATCTTTGTCTTCTTTTCTCAATGTATTAATACAATGAGAATTTCTTTTGAAAAAAGACAAAAAAAAACTTTCAAAGTTGAAAAAATGATGAACGGCTAAAAGGGAAAATGAAAAAGTAAATATTGAATTTCCCTTTCCTCTTCTACTATTATTAAAGAATAAGTGGGCACAAACGTAAAAATTAAATATGTCATATTATATACTGTTGCAATGAAAGTGTAAAACTATTATCCTATTGTTATGAAATCATAAATTATAATATGTGATAAATTTATTGATTTTTTTATATCATTCCAATGATAATTTTTGTTTGATTCATGGTGTAGCTTAATAGTATTATTCTTTTCCCTTTACATATGAAACAAAGTTTTGGTATTTCAAAAAATAGAAAGAAAACAATTATTATTAAGTGTCATTTTTATGTTTATTTTCAGTGAAATATATATGTAAAAAATAAATTTGTGTTTAATAAGCAAGCGATATAGAATTTGAATTCTGACTTTGGATATAAAATAAATCATAATGAAAGGAGAGTACTTACCTTAAGTGTGCTCACGATTTCTAATGAATATTAATCGTTACTTTCAATAGTAATTATTTTATATCAATACCATAATCAACAATATATATCTATATATAAAAATGGATTGGTAGACACTAAAAAATTATTGGACACCTAGTGAAAGAAATGAGATAAAAGGGTGGCTAGATATGATAATCAAGAAGAATATGATTGATATTAATGAGATGTTTGGAGTGAAGATGTGACATCCTCTACCCCGACATATATGTATATATAAATAAAATATATAAAAATATTGGAAAACAAATTCACATGGATAAAAGGTTCACATCCACTGCACTATTATCAATTAAAACTTATTAAAAACATATTCGGCTCAAAATAAGTCCGTCAAAATTTATAAAAATATTTTGTTAAATCAGTGAGGTAAAATAAAATAGATTAACATCATAAAATTAATATAAAAACTTATTATCCAATGTCACATCCTATCAGAGCATTGTGTCCCGACATCCTTCAGCACAATATTCCTTAAAGCAGTTCATCTAGTCATCTGCTCCCTTGAATACAAAATTCAGGATCATCACAGGATTCAAATACCAGCAAACCGAGAGTGAGTTATCACATTCCTAACTACTAGAGAGAAACGAGACAACATATAGTAGCCAAATACAATCTACTTAGCATAGCTCACATTATTTCACCACTTTGTCATTCAAAATTCACTTTTCAATCAATCACACCTTTCAATCATCCATCACAATATACAAGAATCACACACTCTGATCAAGACATAATAACACATCAATTTCATGATAAATAATTAGCAAGCGTATGCAACAGTTATGCTAAAACTCAAGTCTATATGCAATGTGGTACCATGTCAGTGAAAAATCTCGTCGGGCGCTTAGGAGTACATGACAAGACAAACCACACACTAGCAAGTCAAGTCACTCTCACTAGGTAATATCATAGGGAGACCAGTCAGGATCACAGTGTTTTACGAGAATGCTCCAACCATATGGGATCAACATAGGCTTAAAGAAACACTCAAATCGGGTGACCCCCAAGGCCTACACTCCGAAGAGTCCGTCAGGGCCTCTCCCTCCTGATTCAGGTCCAACTCAGAAAACATTTTAGCACACAAACTCTATCTATGAACTGTACAAAACACACGAGTCCTCAATTATTCTCAAAAATAGTTTTAACTCGTCACCCTTAAAGGGTCTTAGCATTAACTCACCGCCCTTCAAGGGTCTTATAATTAACTCACCGCACTTAAAGGGTCTTATAATTAACTCACCGCCCTTTAAGGGTCTTATAATTAACTCGCCGCCCTTAAAGAATCTTAAAGTCATGTGATTGTACAATTCATAGTTCATAACTCAATGCAAACAACATCACAATCACGTACATACTCAATTTATCACATACACTCGATCTCAATCACAATAGTATAATCTCAATTTAACATGTCATCACACTTCATGAATCACACACACTTTACCTATGAACTATGCAATACACACAACTACTCAATTATTTTCAAAATCATTTTAACTCGTCGTGCTTGTGATTAAACTCGTCGGGTTTCCACAATGGATCTCATCGCAATACTCGTCGTCCAAAATTTGTCGCCCTTAAAGGATCTTATAGTTGTGCAATTGCACAATTCATAACTCACAACATAATACACATCTCAATATACATGTATTCCATCATTCATCACATGTTCAATTCATCGCATACTCACAATTTGAATCATCATTTCATATCCTCAATATAACAATTTATACTAAAGACTATCACAACCTGAGGAGTAAAACCCCTTAAATAATATTACACAATTATATCAAAATCATAGGTCAAAATATACAAATATCAAGAGCACAATTTATCAAGCAATTCTCATTAGAACATCAATATTTTATTTATAATCATAAAGGAAAAATTGCAATTTAAAAAACATCCCAAAATAAAACCCTAATTTAATCCTCTAAGGATCTCTACACATGTTCTCACTAACCTCCAATTGTGAATAACTCATCCCTTACCTCTAAGCGGACTCACATGTCTTCCGACTACAATAGCAACATCTCTAGCGGTTCCCAAACGTCAGAGAAACGAAGAAGGGATTGAAGCCTCCATTTATATTGTCTTCATGCGATTCCTTTTTCTCCCTCCACGATTATTATCTCAAAAATCCCAACGGTTAAGGTGTGCAGAATTTAATTTCTAACAACATACCAAAATTTCGTGAAAATCCAACGGTTAAATAATCCGGGATCATAGTTTTACCGAGACATCTTTGGATTTCTGCGGGAAAACAAAAAGTCACGATGCGAACAATATTTCTCTCATCTCCAACATCTTTTCGTAATTCTCAACGGTAAGAAGGCTCGGAATTGAGTTTCAAACCTGGTTCTTAAATTTCATGACGATCCAACGGTGAATGAGTCCGAGATCGTCATTTTTCTCAAAAAGGTTTGGTGGTCTGCGGGAAAAAGAGAGAGCTTTGAGAGGAGAAGGGGAAAAACGAAGATGAGGAAAGAAGAGCCACCGCCACTGTGAAAACTGACCTAACGTTATTTATAATTAGGTTTGCTCTATTTATTTATTTATTATTTTATAAAAACAAACTCTATTTTATTCTCTATCAAACAAATAAATAAAATATTCTTTTTATTTTCTCTCAAACTATTATTTTAATTAATAATTATATCTCCTTATTTATTTATTTATAAAATCTCATCATTTTTCTAAAACTCTATTTATTTATAAATAATAATTCTTTTTAAATTAGTTTACGAAAAATGAGATGTTACATAAGAGATGACTTTCAATCACTATTTGAAATTAATAATAATTTTTGTTTAGGAAAACTAAAAAAAGTATAAATAATTGTTTTTTTAAAATAAACTATTCTAATCATGTATTATTTGTTTTTTTGTTCTTGAATAACAAATTATAGTAACATTTTGGGTTAATGATGTTGGGCTCTTATAGGAATTTCAAATTTTGATTTTTGTTCTTACAAGCTGTTCGTATTTTATTCATCACACTTATATGAAATATCCTAACTCTGGTCTTAATGTCTATTAACTGATGTACTAAACATGTGTAATGAAACTACACTTTGTACGTGCGGGCACCTTGAGTGATGTGGTAGTCACATGGCACTTTGTGTGACATGAATAAACAAGTCACATGTGTAAGACTACTAGGTGACCAGGCTTGCATTTTCCATTTTAAAGATGTTTTTCATTCCTAAAAAACAAATTAGAATAATATTTTTATTGAAATAAATAGAATAATTTTGAAAAATATTATTATATTTCTATTTTGTCTTAATATATTCTCTTTTTTCAAATAACTAGTATGTAGACATGTGTCGGGCTCATAAATTAGAATTTTATTATTATTTTAATTAATATGTAATATTAATTTTTTAGGTTTAAATATATTTTTTATGATTAATAAATGATCAAATTTTATTTTTGATTTCTAAAAAAAAAAGACCCACTGTTGGTCTTGATAAATTTAAAATCTTATTTTTGATCCATATATTTATATAGACAACACTTTAAATAGTGAAATAATGAGATTTAGATAGTCCTTTAGGGACTAAAAATAAAATTATAAATTATTTAGGGACCAAAAACAAAAAACATAATGAGAATAAAAAATAAAATTTTATCATTTATCAGACACAACAAATATATTTAAAACAACTTTTAAAAATATATATCTTGTATTATTACTAAAATTCTAAGTGTATTTACTTTAATATTAGTGAAATTAAGTGGATGATGCTTTCTTAATATAAAAACAATGATGATGTTTACTTTTATGTTATTATTCTAGTGTATTTGTATTTTTAATATATGTATATATAAATAGTAGATATAATAATTCTTAAATGTTAATATAGTGTATAAAATATTAATATTTCTAATAAATATGATTTGTTATTTTGTTGACTTAATCATTATTAGAGATAATAATAAGGTGAAGCACATGGATAATATTCTTTTATGATCGTCATATTGAATAAAAAAAAACCTGATATATATGTCGTGATTTCCTAGTACTTACATGAATATAAATTACTATCAATGAATTTTATTAATATTTTCAAGTATATTCATGGATACCCATGAATATCAATTAAAATAAAAAATTTAAAACAATTGAAAAATTAATTTAATTTAAAAACAAATAAATTTGAAACATATTATAAAAAGAAATTTTGAAAAATATATTTATATTAAAAATAAATAATTTTGAATTATTTATATTTTTACTAAAACTAAATTAGCTAGAGTAACTTAATTTATATATAAATAAAATTATTAAAACAATTCCAAATTACGGACGGATTCGGGTATCTTAGTGCCCCCATGCCTTGTTAATATGCAAGTATAAAAAAATTATTTAATTTATCTGCATATACCCTTTAAACTATTCATTTTCAATTCATAACATATTGTACTTACATGTAGAGATTGAAGTGTCAATCAAAATAAAAATTGAGGGTTCACATAGCATTTCATAGTTTTATTGAATCTTTGTTTGTAAGATGGATAAAAAAAATAAAAATTGAGGTTTCACAATTTTATTGTATGTTTATTATCATATATAATTATTATAATAAATACAGTTAAATGATATGTTGCAGTTAATATAATCATTGCTTTGTATGATTTCATATAATCATAACTATTGGGTACCCAAACTTTGAAACACAACAAAATTAATGTGAATAAATATAATACTTAATGCGAGTAAATGTCAATTTTAATGTTTTATGTAACAAAGCAACATATATACACAGAGTAAAAAAAATTAAAATTTTTAATATAACGAGATTTTAATATATCCCCGTATAAATGTTAATTTGTGTCTCATATTTTTATTTTTAGTTTATATCTAGATCCATAAATTTTTTTTAAAACTTAGTATTTATTATACTTTTAGTTCTTATTTTTTTTAAATCTGTTTTTTTTTACTGAGTTTCTTTTTTTAACTTATTTTTAGTTGTTTAATTTGTTTCATCTTGACTTTTAAACTTTTAACTTTTTTTTCTTATTTTTATTTTCTTAATAAAAAATATAAAAGTAAAGACAAAAAAGAGTTAAAAGATTAAAAATAAGAATAAAAAAATTAAAATAAAAAACATAAATAAAAAGTTTAAAAGATTAAAAAAATACTAAAAATTTTAACAACTAAAAACATTGTTTATCCTAAAATTAAAACATTGTTCAGGAAATCATCTGGTTGGACAATCGGTAGAGTGTAGTCCATGTTCGAAGCACTAGGAAAAGCGTAATCCGTCGAGGGGCATAATTGGTGTGTATGTGAGTGGAATGTAATCTGTCATGGGAGGAATTGGTGTATATACATGATTACATTCTGGTTACACGATGTTTGTTGTCCTTGACGATTGACCAATTTCAAAATTCATTGGCGGTTGTATATTTAAAAAAATAATAGTATTACTTTGATATCATGCCATGTATTCTTGAGAATGCTTTGCATGCCCTATAATAGGTTGTCCCTGTAAAACCATTGATTGACTTTGTTGTCAATACCTTATCCACTTTGCATGTTTTTTCGCCCAATTTGTGTCAGCTCGATCTCGCATGTCGATTTTGTGAAGTTTGTCCATGTTTCTTGGGGGATCTGGTATGTCTTGTTGAAGGCGAAATTGAAGTTTAACTCTATCCGCTTGGTGTCATTCTACTATTGAGAAACAAATTAGAGGGGTATAGGCTGTTCATATGGAGGAGTCTACGAAAGCTGTCGACTCCAAAACATCCAAAAAGTGGAGATATGGATTCCACAAGAACTAAAATAATACAACATGAATAATTAATTAATTATTAAAAACACAAAACTCAACATTATTTTTATGTAACTCATACTTTATTTATTACCTGTTCAACTGTCATGTGGTCTAATCTCATTCTATAACCAATGACATCTCCATGTGTGTACCAGTAAAGCTTAATCCACCGCCACTTCATCTAATAAATAAAACTTATTAATTTAATTGATACTATGTTAATCATATAACAATGAATTTGTGATTCATATTATCTCGTAACCAACGGATACAATGGTTTCCGATTAACTCTTGCTGCAATGAAGGCCATGTGATACCATGCCCAAGATTGCAGCAATGATGCATAACCGCCCATGGTTTTGGCATCAGGGTCAGTGGCCCTACACATTTCTCTGTACAGCGTTGCCAGACAAGCAGAGCCCCAACCATACCACCTGACTCGGTCAAGATCAACCAAGACAGTGATGTACATCAAATGAACCCGATTTCCCGTCTTGTCTGACATTAATACCCCACCAATTAGCCGTAAACTATAAGCTCTACAATATGCTTCTAACTGTTATTGTGTCGGTTCTGAGGGAAACGGCGACATATTATCTTGCAACCACTTAAGCTTAATGGAAGAGCCTATTATTGCTTCTCCCTTTGGCGAAACAGCACCCAAAAATTGTTCACACATTTCCTCCCAATCATAGTAGGTTGCACTAGTGATTGGCCTACCGTCGACCCTTATGCCAAGCTGTAGTGCTACATCCTCCAGTGTAATTGTACATTCTTCAACAGGAAGATGAAAAGGGTGCATCTCTGGTCTCCATCGCTCAACAAGTGCAGTCACTAGATGATGATCAATTTTGAAGTGGCGTAATTTTGCCACATTAGCAAACCCAGTATGAATAAGCAATGGCTCAATTAAAGGATGAGGAGCGGGCATCGAATGATAATAAGAAATGATTATTGGTGGTTGTCCTTGTAAAACAAAAGTTACATTTTTAATTGTCATAACAAGAAAAGGTTATAATATCATCTAATTGGTACTTACCACGTTTTGTATCTTTTAAGCTCGGTACCAATCTTGTTTCCATAACAATGTTGTTGTCTCCATTCTCACTTAACACAATCAAATGATTCCAAATTTAGTTACTGATATTCAGAAGAGCATGTGAATGAAACAAGTTACCTGCGAAAGTATTTATAGGCAGAAAAACATTTGTGCGTGCATTGTTCATTATTGTTCATTGTATTGGTCACTTTACTGTTCATGTCGGGAATCCTGCAGAAATACCGCACGCGTCAGAACATTGTTCACGTCACTATACGCATCAGAACATTGTTCACATTACTGTTCATGTTAATGTGCGTGTCAGAACACTGTTCACATACTGTTTATGTTACTGTAGATCAATTTTTTACTGCAAAAACTGTTGGTGCAATGTTCACGGCATTGTTCACGCAATTTCGAGCGCAAAAACTGTCGGTGCATTGTTCATGACCCTGTGGACACAATCTAGACTGTGAAAATTGTTAGTGTGATGACAACCGTTGGATCTATCCCTAGCCATGAAACTATAAATAGGTCTCCAAACGTATTCTTTTACACACAGAAAACACTTCACAACAGAAGTTCCAAATCACTCTGAGTCTCTAACCCAAATCACTCTTAGTCTCCAACCCAAATCACTCTCAGTCTCCAAAATAAATCACTCTCAGTATCCAAACCAAATCACTCACAGTCTCCAAACTAAATCACTCTCAGTCTCCAAACCAAATCACTCTCAGTCACCATGGCAAGCAGAAATGAAAACGTCCCTGTCATAGTCTACTACAATGCCTATGTAGTTGATTGTGACGAGGGCGTTGAGTTTAAGGGTGGAAACAATATACTTATTTCAATGAGGAGAGGCATGACCTTCAATGTCTTGAAAACAAAAATCCAACATAAGATGAGCCTAAACCAAGGTTAAACCATAACTGCAGTCATTTATCAATATCCCATTTCTGCTAGGTCTGGCATGTTCAATTACCAAGCTGTTACCATCAGTGACGATGAGGATATTGATGGCATGTTCGATGTCTATAACCGACATCAATGCTTAAGTGGCTTTCAGTTGCTCATACAATACGAACAACAACCTTTTTCTACCGCTAATGTCGAAACAACCATTCAATCACCACAAATTCATGAAACACCATACACTAACTACTATACTCAAACCTGCCATGAAGGTCCATCCTCTTACACCCCAATCCCATACACAACCACAAATGATTATTACGTCCCTCATTTTTAACCCACCGAATTCAATACCCACATTACTTCATACACACAACTGCTTGGTGGATCGTTAAACTACTATAAGACAACTCCCCAACTAAATGAGCCCTCCCAACTAAATGTCGACCCAACTACTGATATCCATATTGCTTAGTCTGAAAGAAACGAAATGTCACAGGACTACCATGCTCAAAATGGGTTGCCGGATTAAGTAGTTGGTGACTTCAGTGATGACGAAGACGAAATTTTGGCGAACAATAGCAACAACAACGACAACGACGATAATGACATATAGTTCCTTTTCCAACAAACATCAACTGAAAATGTCTATCTTCCATATCCAAATAGCGCTGATGTTGGTGACAACCAAGTGCCTGACAACCCCAACTATAGGCATTTTTTGGACCAACAACAACAATTTGACTCGCATGATGACAAGTTGTATGTTGGTCAACGATTCCGTCAATTGGAGGACCTTAAACATGCCGTAAAAATGTGGCACATTAAGAACCATGTAACTTTCAAATCCAAGAGGTGTGCCAAGAATACATGGGTCTTATGTTGCCCTGCTGAAGGGTGCCAGTGGAAACTTAGAGCGTCTGAAAGAAAAAATCTAAAAGTTAGGGAAATTAGAATGATAGAGGAGCCTCACACATGCGTCATGCCAACCATTTCACAAGATCACAATAAGATGGACTCGAAACTTGTAGGCAAAAATATCCTTGCGATGGTTGAAGAAAACGAGCAACTAACCATTCCTACATTCATCGCATTTGTAAGATAAGAGTTCGGATACACCATCACATATCGTAAAGCATGGCTGGCAAAACAATGAACCCTCGAGCAGGTATACGGTAATTGGGAAGAGTCATACAACTTACTTCCCAAATACCTACAAGCTTTGCAACTTTTTGTCCCTGGCACAATTGTCAGGATTCAAACTATTCCTTCATTGGACGAGTCCAACCAACCAATCCCAACACAAGGTCATATTCCATCGACTTTTTTGGTCATTTAAGCATGCATTGATGCGTTTGTATTTTGTAAACCCATTGTGCAAATCGATGAAACATGGCTATATGGAAGATACAAAGGGACATTGTTAGTTGCAGTTGCACAAGATGGCGCTAACAGCATATTTCCATTGGTATTTGCCATTGTCGAGGGTGAGACAGCAGATGAGTGACACTTTTTTTTGCAAAACTTGAGAACACATATGACACCACAACATGATATATGCTTAATCTCTAACAGGCACGAGTCAATCAAAAGTGTATACAGACGACCTGCCAATGGGTGGACAACATACAACTCATTACATGTGTTATGTATTTGGCACATAGGCCAAAACTACAAAAAAAATAGTTCAAAAATGAGGACAAAAGAAAAAGCGTCTTGGGTATGGGTAAGATATTTTGTTTATATTCTAACGCATAATATTTAATTATTTAACATTAAACTAACTTTCAAATTGACATTTTTTTTTCAAACTACAGTGTATGCCATGACTCAACCAGAGTTTTTTTGCCACTACCGAGAGTTATAGGAAGATAACCCGCACGGCACAACATGGCTTGATCAAATACCAAGGGAGTAATGGACCTTCGCATGGGATTGTTGGATAAGTGGCCTTAATAACTTAAGAAGGGGGGTGAATTAAGTTTCAAAATTTTCCCACTAACAAACTTAAACCCCCTTTTAAATGATAGGCTTAGAATGCAAAAGAAGAAGAAAAAGAAGAAGAAGCAATTAATTTAACAATGTTCTTTTAAATGCCCAAGACAAAGTAAACTGCAATAAAATAACTGAGATAAGAGAAGAGAGAAATGCGAACTTGATTTATATTGGTTCGACCACTTCCCGTGCCTACGTCCAATCCTCAAGCAACCCACTTGAGATTTTCACTAACTTTGTAAAAACTTTTTTACAACTTCTGAACACCCAAGGAATCATTTTCCCTTGTGTTTAGGAAACTAACAATTCAAGAGACAACCAATCTCTTGATTACAACTTACTTTCTGAGATGAACATAAAGATTTTTCTCCTTTAGAATGGATAATACAATTTAATGTTCCTGAATGAACTCTCAATAGATTTGCAAGTGTTTGCCCAAGAGTTGTTGAGAGAGCATTTGACAATGAAAATCTCTTAGAATATCTTTCTCTTTCTTTTCGAAGTCAGACACAAATATATATAGGCCCTTTGTGCCTTTTCAAAATGGTTTGAAGAGATGTGTCTTTTCAAAAAGTTTTTTCTGAAATTTTTCACTGTTAATTGATTACACAGTTATATTTTAAAGGCTCATGTCTTTTCAAATTGAATTTCAAGAGTTTCGTTGCTGGTAATCGATTACACATCAATGGTAATCGATTACACATTCAAAATTTAAATTTCAAACCCTTTTAAGAAGCTGATTTGCAAACTTGTCTTTTGGTAATCGATTACGCTGCCTAGTAATCAATTACCAAAGCCTTGATATGTTGGAAACAATGTGTTTTAAGGCAAAAGATGATCTTGAATGAATCTTAAAGCAATGCTTGTTTGCTGAAGCAACCTTGTCTTAATCTTGAAGCAATGCTTAACCTTTGAATGTTTGTTGAAGTAATCTTGAAAGCAACCTTGTTTGATTATTCTTTGACATCATCAAAATCATGTATTCATACATTCACAGGGATGACGCAAAACGGTGGGGACACATGACCACTAATTTGGCAGAGTCACTAAACTCGGTGCTAAAAAAAATTCGATATTTTCCAATCATAGCCTTGGTCAGAGCCACATATGACAAGTTAAACAAATATTTTGTTGACCGTGGGACTCAGGCTGATGCAATGATTGTCTCTGGACAAGTTTACACACTTATTGCAGCCAAATTCATCACCGAAGAAGAAACTAAGTCCAACACTCACTTCGTTCAACAATTTGACCGCCAAATATTTCAATTTTAAGTTGAGGAAAAAGTGAATATGAGAGAGCGACGTCGAATGGGGAAATTCATTGTCAGGCTGGATCAAAGAATATGTGATTGTGGGAAACCTCAGAAGCTACACATGCCATATGCATATGTCATTGCTGCATGTAAGCACATCAATATAGATTACTTGCAATATGTTAGTCCAGTGTACACATTGGATTACGTGTCAAGTGTCTACAAAGTCCCATTAGCAGGCATGCATCATCATGATTACTGGCCACATATGAAAGATCACAATTATGTATCAATCTAGCCATGAGGAGAAACAAAAAAGGTCAACCAAAATCTACAAGAATCCAAACAAATATGAACAAGAGAGAAAGAGGTCAATCAAAATGGTGTTTCATCTAAAGGTTGATTGGTCATTCGAAAAATAAGTGTTCCCACCGTCCCAAAAGTTCAAGTCAAACAAATTAATTTTTATTTCACTATCAATGTATTTCATTTCACATCATTAATAAATTAATAAAATATTTACACTGTATATTTTTAACTAATTTTATTTAAGTTGATAATTTTCTTTAGTTTTATTATTTTCCTTTATTTATATATATATTTTAAAAAATTAAATAAAAAAACCATGTTGAGAATTGGATTTGGAAACCCAAATTCTCAACACAAAATTGAATTTTTAAAAAAATCACAATATAAATTAGGATCTCTCTAATTCGAATTTACAATGTGAATAGTAAAATTGTATATTAAGATAAATAATGGGTAAAGTTATATATTTAGATAAAAAAAAATTATATTCTGAAAAAAAATTCAAATAACTTATCACATTTATACGGAAACTGCAATTAAATTATTGTCATCTAAAACTTTTACATTAATTTTCATTAGCTGGTTATCACCTACTCACCTGCATGATTATCCAAAAAAACGTTTTTTTTTCTTTTAATAATTATGTTTAATAAGTGCTGTACTATATCGCAGCACTCTTTTCCAAATTCATGACTTGTCTGTTTATGAATACCTGGCCGGTTGTCGGCAGCATTTCTTATCCAAACAAATGTAAAATTTTCAAATATTATATTTAAAAGTACGGACTGTATTGTATACTTTTTTTTTTCATTCTAAACTATGTAGCTCACTTGAATAGGGTGATTTGTCAATTAATATAATTTAGTTGGAAATAAAATGTATAAATTATTTTTTTTTCAATCCTTGATTCATGAAGGAAAATAGATTTTAAGTAATTCGGAATTTAGCTAAAAGACAAGTAAAGTTTAAGTATTAATTACTTTTACTAAAAATCAAATTGAAATAAGATGGATTTGTCCATAAGTATATTTATAAGTACTGAGTATACTGTAAACTTCTTTTTTTTTTCATTCTAAATCAAGTAGCTCACTTGAATAGGGTGCATTGGTCGAGGGGTATCATGAGTAAAATATATAAATTATAATAAATTATTTTTTTTAACACTTGGTTCACGCAAACAGTAAATTGATCACACTAAGTTTCATTTACAAATTATTTTTCAATGAGAATCCATTTTGAAACATATTGTGCGGGAAGTCTATTTTGGTAAACATTTTGCGAGTCCAATTAGCGAATCCGTCCACGTGGCAGCTTGGAATGCATTTTGTCATTGGGTTGACGAAATGCATTTCGCCATTGCGGTTGGCAAAACAGGCTTGACAGAGTGGATTTTGCCATCTCGATTGGCAAAATAGGTGCAAGATAGTGGATTTCGTCATCCTCATTGACAAAATTGGTGCTGAAATCGTATTTATTAGCAGAGATTTGATTAAAAATCCTTTTCAATTATAAAATAAAATATTAATTGATGCTAAAAAAAAGTAAATATATTTATTAACATCAATTAAGAGATTTGATTAAACGATTTTAGCATCAATAATGTTATAAAATAAATATATTTATTAGCATCAATTATCTTATAATTACAAACAATTTTTAATCTTTCCAAATTTGTTATCATAATTAAATTTTTTTTATCATGATACTGATAGTGGATTTCGCCATTTTCATTGGCGAAATTGATGTTGTTTAATATATTTATTAGCATCAATTAAGAAATTTGATTAAAAATCTTTTTCAATTATAAAATAAAATATTAATTGATGCTAAAAAAATTTTTAGACCCTCATTGGGAAATAGTTTGTAAATAAAACCCAATGTGATCAATTTACCTCATGCGGACATAAGAAAAAAATGAATGCTGAGTAATTCAAAATTTAATTAAAATATGAATAAAATTTGATCAATAATTATTTCCATCTTGAATTAAAGTTAGATAATACTTTTATCTTTAATTACAACACATTAAACACCTATAGTCAATTATTTGATTATTATTATAAATACTTTAACATTATATTCAATCCAAAAAATAATTAGCGGCAATAAGTGACGGGTTTACATAAAGGGTAATGATGGGAATGAGTCTTGCAAAGTAAATTTTTTTACTTTAAATATTAAATATTTTTTCCATAAACAAATAAATATTATTTTCATAAGATAATTTTTTAAAAAAGTTGAATATAAAAATTTGTAAAAATAAAAGAAAAAATAAATTAATATTAATTTTATTTTATTTATCCTTTAAAAATTTTCTGTTTTTAATTTCTCTAATAGTCTTTTAATAAAAGATTATACTATCTTATGTATGAGAAAATGTTAGAATATTTTTTTGCCCACTGAAGAAAAAAATTTGGATCCGCCACGGCTGATAATTTAAAAAGTCTTTAATATGGGTTCTTTGCCACAAATTGATCAAATGGAGTTAATTTTACAAATTATTTTTCAAAAGGGGTTTCTTTTGAAACTAATTCTAGAGGGAATCTTTTTTTTAAAGGCATTCCGTCAAGGAGGCTCGCGAAACACGGTTGGGACACGACACGTGGCGAATTCGCCAATGTCACTAGCGAGATAGGGTTTCACCAGGTTGACTGGTGATACAGTTGGTACATGTGGCAGTAGGCACAGTGTATTTCGCCATTACGAATGGCGAAATACTTTAGTACGAAAAATTTTTTGAACTTGAAATGGTGGTAACTTTTGATAGGAATGTCCGTTTAAGACCCATAATATGTCAAAATGCTCGAAATTAAACGAGGAATCTCCTGACAAATTTCCGAAGGGGATTTAGTCAACTTATTTTTTTCCAAAAATAGGATTTAAGATTCAACCAACCGATTTTTAATCTTAAATCCTATTTTTCAACTACTTAGAGGTGTTTTTTTGAAAAAAAAAATGAGTTGATCAAATCCCGTTCGTGTCAACTGCCATAGATTTTGAGTCTTACATTAAATGGGACTAGCCAACATTATTTTGTCTGAAGTATGGTGATCAATTATATTGGATTTGTGTATTCCACTCATGCAGCAAAACTTTAGTACACACGTTAACACGTATATTTCATAGGCTTGCTATTTTAGTAAAAGTTTAATTACCTTTTGGTAAATTTAGTTGCAACAATTTTTTTTTAGTTCTTCTAGTTTAAAATATATCTTATTTTGATTCCAATAATTACAAACTTACAATATTTTTCTAACCCTTTTGGTTCTCGATGTCTAAAGTCGCCTAATGCAAATATTCATGTTTCAAAATGGTTACAAATCTAGAATTTATGATATAAAACCGTCAACAAAACAAACTCAAACGCTGATCGAAGGGTCGGCCCAACACCAATAAAATTCTCAATTCGTTCATGAAAGTTATCACGTGTGGCTCTACTATGGCCATGGTGGATGGCACAGCAAAGCCTTTTTTTTATTATTAGATATGGTTAAAAACTACCAAAAATCCCTTTTCAGCAGTTTTACATTATTAGATCTGGTTTTGTAACAATTTTAAAAGATTTAGATGTAACTGAACTAAACAATTTTAGAGAGCGAGGACCAAAAAAATTATAAAAAAAATTACAGCTATAATGACTAAAATGAAATATTAAATACTTATGTATTTTTTCCTTTGAATAAATTATATTTCTATTCATTAACATTTGTTCTAAGTATAAACTAAAAAAACTCTTTCCTCATGCATATATCTAGATAAATATTGTTTGGCTTAAACTAAAAGTTGACTAATATATCCGGAGGAAATTCAGCTAAAAACCACAAACTTAAACTTATTTTTTCAGTGCCTATAAAATCTTCCGTATATTTTATGTAATTATCATGTTTTAATAGCTGACTAATTTAGATGTGGAAAAAAGTGCTACGCATTATTTAAAATCTTCCGTATATTATCATGTTTTTCAATGAGGCAGTTGCTTGAGGTTCTGAATTATTTAAAGTCGTAAAAAATATATTATTTTAAAAAATTACTTGTTTTAATTTAAATTATAGCTGATAAATCTTAATATGATATGATACATCATTTATTATTATTTTCATTAGTAAGACTAAGCAGTTATAATAATTGGACAATTGAAAATTTTGGATGGGAATTAATTGAAAAAAATATTTTTTTTAATCTTGAAATATATTGTATAATAAAAATGAAGATCTTAATTTATTATTAAAAATAGAGATATTGCAAAAACTACAAACTAACAAACCATAGCACGATTTTAATATATTTTTAATGGAATTTATAATTAAATATGATTTTTTTTATTAATTCTTTAACTACTCTCCTACTTTCTAAGTTTTTGCCAGATAGTATTCGTACGAGAATGAAGCATTTGGCATATGGCTGGAAAAGAGGGCCCCAAACACTGAAATTACGAGTGAGTAATTCCAAAATAAATGACATTGACAAAAGGTAGGTGAGGTTGCATAAAAATGTTGCAATAGAATTGAATGTGGGTAGGAACCTTGCATTGACTAAGGCTTTTATAATTTATTGGTTTAGATTTATTTATTTTTACTTTTTTGTAAGGAAGAAAAGAAGTAGAAAACAGTGTGGCTATGAGCTGTTGCATAGAGGCATGACACGGTTATATGAATGAATAGTTCAGAGACCATCTATGAGAAAGTAAAATGGTAGCAGTATTTGTAGGAAATATTGGAAAGAAACTCCTGTTATTGTGACTGTTTTGTTGAAGATGTTTCAATGACTACTTGTGGGATCCTGTTTTGGATTTTGTAATATTAAATAAATTGTTGCATTCAATTTATAGGTACATTAGATTAAAAAAAACTATTAATACATGAATGCGTGCTTTCACTACAGCAAAATAGTCTTTCTACGACGTATATTCTAAGTCGGTTATTAATAATTGTCTAAGAATGTGCCACGGTGACATTTTTTTAATTAAGTATAAATTTTTTTTATTTTACATCGCACATGTTAAGACGGTTATTAATAACCGCCTATAAATGTACCACGGTGACATATTTGTAATTATGTTAAGTTAAAAAAAGATGGGTGTTGGTCAAAGACCGTCGTCATCTCTAGTACCCTAATTTATCGCATGTGTCACGCACGCTTTGGTTTAATTGTCCCGTGTTCAAATCGACCTGCTAGCTAGTTCTCCCGTACATGTTGTTTGTGTAACTTTAAGCTCGTGCCCCCTGTGTTCAGACCTCAATCTACGATGTCGCGCGCCTTCGGCCATCATCACCCAGCTGGTAAGTTTTAGTTTGGTACCCTATTTTGTGTCATTTTTGTTTTTTAGTCACTCACACCGATAGCTTGATTTTTGTTGAGGCATTTTAAAGAAGCATGGACTTACTTCGCGCACTTGGTTTTTGTTTTTAGTCAATCCCCATTCTTAGAATAGTGGTTTTTGTTTGTGCATTCTAAAGAAGCATTGGACATGTAAATGTCCGATGAAAGCATCCTTAGTGAACCCATGAAAGTAAACCACATGTGACCCAATCCCCATTTTTCCTTCTCTTGAATTGAAAAAACTAACATTGTAGGTGTTCTTCTTGTCAGTCTCCTAAGATTAGACCAACTTCATCTCACGAGTCGTTTGGGAAGAAAAATTTGAAGAAGTTACAACATAATGACTTATGGTTGCCTCTGAGAAGAAAAATTGATTAAAACAAAACCTAATTTTTTTTTGTGTGTTATATGTTTATTGTTTACTTTTTTGTTTTAATTTGGTTGAAAAGTAGGGACCGATAACAAAGATTTATTGATCTCTATAGCATGACATTCAGTCTTTTTTTACATCTACAAACAATTTCCATCTGTATTACGAGTTGCATCTCCAAGGGATAGACGTCATCAATTTCCCAGCATTGGTCAGTACTCCAATGGGTATTCCACTACTATGGGTGTACATATTTGAACCCCACTACTATGGCATCTATCAATTTTTTCCCAACAATGTTACATGTTGTTTCAACAAGAATTTTATATGCACGGTTTGCTAAAACTGCTTTCACCAAGTTCATTATTAACCTAAAAAACGTTAAAAGCTTATCAATTTGCCTTGTTATATGCATTAAATTAAATGTAATTAAACTTTGTTATTGTTATCTGAAATCCATAAATAGAAAACACAACACAGTACGACATTAATTTATGGTAGTGTTTGATATTTCTAGTTTCTATGAGTATACTTTTCTTCGGCATTATGGGATGTGTTAAAGACTTGCCTTGCGAATTTCTCAACTCCTCAGGAGATACATGATTTTTACAGTACTGCTTTGAAGAAAAAGACAACACTGAAGTAAGCATGTTGAAGTTTCAAAATATATGTTGTTGCAGTGCCATGCTTACTGTATCAGATAGAAGTTACTTAGCTATAATAATGGATTTTCTTTGGTTTCATGAATTGTTTACCGACTCATTGACTTTGTTGGGTGGATGACAATCACATTTGTTTAGGCATTATTTTGCCAACCTAATATAGTTATAACTTACAACCTTATTATTGAAACAACATTTATTTTGTAGGACTGCAGGTCTGATCTCATGTTACAATAATCATGTGGCTATTTTTTGGGATGTACCTACTTTAAATAAAATGTTGTCTGCTTATGTAGGTTTGCAACGTAGTGGAAGGTCAAAGGTACTCGAAAAGACTTAATGACAGGCAAATCAACGCTTTGCTGAAGGTTACATGCCAGCGTCTTGTTGAGAGGGAGCATGATATCATGGAGGTCAAAAGAATGTTGTGTGGCCATTTATTTATCCATCTATTTGCATTGTTCAGACAACAAACCACAAAGCATACCACGAAGATCCTTTGCACAAAATGGACGTGGTCTGAAAAGTATAACCTTCTAACCCATGGAGGTGCAACACATTCAATCGATTAACCTGCGTATTGTCAATTTTTTAAACAAATGGTAGCTAGGTATTTTAGTTTTGTTAAGTATTGGTCTTTGGTTCTTTATTTGGCCTTTGGTCCTTCATTTGGCTTTCTATTTTTGGAGTTTGTATTTCAGTTGGCCTCCTATTGGTCTTTGGTCCTTCATTTGGCCTTTGGTCCTTAATTTGGTCATCAGTATTGTTAAACAAATAGTAGGCATTTCAGTTTTTTTAAGTATTGGTCTTTGCTCCTTCATTTGGCCTCCTATATTTGGAGTTTGTTTCCATTTTGACACAATGATCATACTGTCTATGTTATATCAAATGCTGGGTCTATGCCAACTGCATCCTTGACTGCCCCAAAATGATACCAAATGATTGAATGACATAATAAAAAGTTTTATCAATACTGTTGTGTTTCAACTTATCATGCATTTTGAACTATTGTTTGGTTTATTTATTTTGCCTTTTACTCTCATGGATTCAAGTGAAACCTCGCAAGCCATGTCCTTATCACGCTGACTACGTACGAGGGAAGCTTCATGTTACTCAGGTTCTTCATTCATATACTCAACTCCTCTTCGTTTTTTTATTCATAGAACCTGATGTTCTTGGATTTCTATTGTGCAACAAACACATGTTGTTATGGTATTCTTTGATAATTTGCCTGAAAGTTTGACAAATTATCAAAGAATACCATAGCAACATGTGTTTGTGAGAGTTTGATAACCGTGGGTTTCAGTATTTCACAAAAGGTAGAATACTTCAAAATCCTAAGAAAAACATAGGCAAAACATGATACGTGTATAACTAACTATACAATAACATTAACTAAAAAAAAATAACAACATATATTAAACTTTGGAAAAACATCTTTACAAACAAAATTTAAAGTCATGATTTTTTTTTTGACATGATTTATAATAAGATTTGTCGTCACCTAATTTTATATATGGCAAATGGTAAAAAAAAATATAACAATAATATAAAAAATAAATTACATATTAAAATTGTAAAACTCAAAAGAAAAATTATTAACTCATTGGCAAGTGCACCAATTCGTCCAAGTAGTATTTTAAAACAGTAAGACTAAGTATCGTTTGTACAGAGATTTTGTTTGTACTCGTGATTATGTATATTCATTTTTTGTGCAATTAATGAATAGCTTTAAGAAGTGTAATTTGAATCATTTTTTTATAAATTAGATAATTATATGATTCTAAACTGTGACTCGGCAAGGAAAACAAACACTAGGAATGACAAAGAGTTGTGAACGTAGGAGTTGAATATAGTCGGTGGCTTCCTACCGAAACTACTCTTGATGTAATATAATTAATTTTTTTCTATTTAATATTACTCTAGTTATCACCTACATCTGTTAATATACTCAAACCGTGATTCCTTACGTGAGAGAGCCTAATTCCCCTAATTCCTTTCTTAATCCCTCAAGAACTAAATTAATTGAATTTCATGACCAAAAGAGATGTATAAACAGGCTAAACCTCACACTATCCCTAACAATAAAGTATTTAGATGTTCTTTCTGGATCTAAGGATTAAAAACATTTTCTAATGCCTAAACCCTAAACATAGCATATAAATGGGTGATCAAATCAAATACATGTGAATAAGCACAAAAAGAGAAAATGAAAACCAATAATAACATTAAATAGATAATGAGAGTCATTACATCAAGAGAGTTTGGTGAAAAACTTTCCAACAATGGGTTGTTTAGCCTCTCATTGTCATGAGAGGCTTAACTATACAAAAGGGATAGAAATATGAGGGGGAATGGAAGGAAGATGAATGTTGGGAGAGTCAGTGGCTCCCAATGGTTGTCTTCTTCTTTTCTTCAAGTTCTAGGGTTTTGTATCACTTCTCTCTGAATATCCTTCTCTTTCTCTTGTTTTCCACTTAAAACCATTCTGATATGAGATTTTCCCTATTTCTGCGCTACGCACGAGTAAGTGAATGGGCGCTAAGCGCATCTTCACATGATTTCAAGCTCTCCAAGAAGCTTTTTCACGCTAAGCAGGATCTTCCCGCTAAGCGACTACAACTCGCTAAGCGAGGCTAGTGCGCGAAGCGAGAATCATCAGGCTTCAATTGCTCTTCCAATCCCTTATTTGTGTTTCTACAAAACAAAAACCACCAAAACAATATAAATCTAATAGTTTAGGCATCCACTACACAAAAAATCAAAGGATGCCAAAATTCCAATGATTCACACAAAGAGAAGCAATAAAAGAGGAGAATATTGATAATCCCTATGTGTTTTAATTACAGAATATACTTATGCACATCGGTTATCAAACTCCCCCAAATTTAAAACCTTGTTTATCCTCAAGCAAAATAAAGCTAACTATGCTGAGTTAGATTAATGACTTGTTTAGAATGTACCAACCATAGTATCTGAGATGATTGCATACATTTTACAAATTATCATCTCCCCTAAATTTGATTTTTCATGATTTGAAGATAGAAGCATGCAATAGTGTGCTCTAGGGATAAAATTGGTTAGCAAGCATGACAAGGATCAACGAAGATCAACCATGCTTCTTTCCTCACAAGGCTAGTGTTTCTCTCAAGCACACAAGTGTTTCAAGTAAGTGTCTATACATCCAAGCAACTAACAGTCAATTCCCAACTTTGCATTTCATCTCATTCCATGCAATAATACATACACGATGTAGATCACTAAGGACTTTATTAAGCTTGTAGCGTGGTCAGGTTAGCAAAGAATTCATGGTTTTTCTTGGATGCAAAGCTTAGATTTTAGGAGAGCATTCACCTATTCCCTGTTTTCCTAACCTATCATGACTTCCTTGCTACAATCCCTCCTTTATTTAATTACCCCTTTAACAACACACAATATTCTTTTAGGATACAATTTCTTCTATTTCCTATTTTTCATTCAGTTTTTTTTAGAATGGCAATGTACCATATTTCACAGTTCACATACGTTCCCCCAAATTTGGAACAAATTTATCTTTCTCTAGGACAATGCTCTCCTACAACCTAAGATAAGGTATGCACAATAGTAATTTCATGCAGCTCACGATTCAATAACAAATTCATTCACATTTGGCTCAAAGAGGTGCAAAGGATTCATTCATTTGCTAATACAGGTGGATATTTGGCTCAATAGATAAAATAGAAATTAAACAACGTGACCTTCATCATCTCCACATCATGCATCTATTCAACATTTCGAGAATCATGCAAAATCAGTAATTTAACATCAGTCATTCTCTCATAGTTGAGATTCACACATCTCACTGGTTTACAAAGCAATTAGTTTATCAGTCCATACTTTCCTGTCATGCAAACTAACCGCTTCACTCACATGCAAGACTTTCACACTTTATCAATCAAAACAACGCATGCTCACTTGAAGTCTAAAGTTTTCATAAAACAGTTATCAAAATGCAGTTCACCCTAAATCATGCAATCGATTTAAATAACAGACTGCACCAAAATTTTATGAATCAATCAGACCAAAAAGAGAAATTCTACCTACCAAACATCATGCATCAACTAACTGTCTGAATTACCAAAATGACTAAGTGCTAAAAGTAAATTGCTAAATCATAAATAAACTGCTAAACCATAATAAAAATAAAATGTCTGCAATGTGAAGAAAATAAATAGAGTCCTGATCCTGCTACTCAATCATGGGTGGGCTATGGTGCCCAGGCTCCCTATGCGAAGGTGACATCAGCTACGTAATTAGAATCAATTTCGGCACTAGCATCAGCCTCTGCATCTGGGTCTGGAGCATCAAAAGCATCACCCCCTCCCCAACAAGGGAAGGCTGGACTTCGGGCCAGGCCACCTGCTCCAAGAAAGCTTAAAGAGTCATGATCGATTGTTGCAAGGATAGGTAAGGGAGGCTCTATGCTAGCAGGCACTACCCCTGATGCAAGCTTTCCAACATGGGGACGATCTAGTCTGGTGGAGCGGAGGAGAAAGAAGACGACAATGGCCTAGTAGGTGGGGGTGCCTCTAAGAGAGCCCTAGCCCTGGCCTTGTGGGTCCCTAGAAAAGTGATAGATGGGTCGGTGGGGTTCCAGCAATTCTTTCTAAGATAGGCCAAATTAATGATCAGACTAAGGGACTCAAAGGTAAAAGAGTCAAAGACAACCCCCGGGCTTCACAAAGAGTAGTCATCAAAGCTAGAAATCCCAACCTCGAGGAGTTGGATTGGGCGATCTGAGAAATTTAAAAGGAGATCATGGCACCCAAATCCATGTTCATCTTCATGACAAGCCCATAAACCAGACAAGCTCGCTCCATATTAAGGTCCGAGGTATGTGAGGTGGGAGCAATGTTGGAGTACAATAGGACACTCTAGGTTTGAGTCAGGGTGGTCAGATCCTTCCTTAGGATCTTCCAGGGGTCCCTTAGCATTCAGAACAAATACTCCTCCAGAAACATATAGCTTAGATGCTATGGCTTGGTGATCAGGATATGTGTGGCAATAACGGGAGTATTTAGCGTAGTGCTCCCCCACCTTGAGAACCATTGGGGTCTCCAAGAAAGAATTCAGAGTGGTGGCATCAAATTTGATGGTCTTCCCTCGAACCTTGCATTGTCAAGGGGAACGGTCCTTAAGATCATATAAGTTTGCATAGAACTCTTTGACCAGCGCCATATCTATGGGGTTCTCCATCTCCCGGGTGAGATGACAATGCCATTGGCGACGCTCGAGCCCATGCAGGAACTCGTCATAGTGCGATTGGGCTAGCTCAACATTCCTCTCTGGTAAGACGTTCCGGAGACTGACATTGGTTTGATAGCGGTCCCATGCCTCCTCAAAAACAAAATGAGAGGAGTCATAGGCCTCTAAAGGGCGAGAAGGAGCAGTGCGCTTCTTTTTGGATTCCATCTGCAAAAAAAAAGAATACCATAAACATACCAAGAAACATGAGAAGCATGAAAAGATTCATGGAAGCACCTTGATATTGTCAGATTTATCCCACTCACCTTCATGAACTTCCACCTTGTGGATATGATGACGAGCAACATCATGAATATGATGTTGTTTCTTACCATATGTGCTCAGCACTTTTGCGTAAAAAATAAATTTGTGTTCAGCATAGGTTTTCACCTCAATCTCAACCACCTATAAGTCGGGGTGAGACATTCTTGAATTCAAATAATTGCACACAACTATCAGTTATGTGAAAGCCACTATAACTGGCTTGTCATGTTTGAGCATACAAGACACCTATATATAGAGGCTTAAATGGTTGTGGTTTTTCACATCTTAAATTTAACATTGTTTTTATCTTTGCCTTGTTTTCTCAATGTATTAATACAATGAGAATTTCTTTTGAAAAAAGACAAAAAACTTTCAAAGTTGAAAAATTATGAACGAAGGGAAAATGAAGAAGTAAATATTGAATTTCACTTTCCTCTTCTACTATTATTAAAGAATAAGTGGACTCAAAGGTACAAAGTAAATGTCATATTATATACTATTGCAATGAAAGTGTAAAACTTTTATTCTATTGTTATCAAATCATAAATTATAATATATGATAAATTTATTGATTTTTTTATATGATTCCAATGATAATTTTAGTTTGATTCATAGTGTAGCTTAATAGTATTTTTAGTACTATTCTTTCCCCTTTTACATATGGAACAAAGTTTTGGTATTTCAAAAAATAGAAAGAAAACAATTAAGTGTCATTTTTATGTTTATTTTCAATGAAATATATGCATAAAAAATATATTTGTGTTTAATAAGCAAGGGATATAGGATTTGAATTCTGACTTTGAATATAAAATAAATCATAATAAAAAGAGAGTATTTATCTTATGTGGGCTTACAGTTTCGAATAAATATTAATTGTTACTTCCGATAGTAACTATTTTATATCAATACTATAATCAATAATATATATCTATATATATAAATGGATTGATAGACACTAAAAAAATATTTGACATGTAGTGAAAGAAATGAGATAAAAGGGTGGCTAGATATGATAATCAAGAAGAATATAATTGATATTAATGAGATGTTTGAAGTAAAGAGATGACTTCCAATCACTATTTGAAATTAATAACAAGTTTTGTTTAGGAAAACTAAAAAAAGTATAAATAATTGTTTTTTAAAATAAACTAATCTAATCATGTATTATTTGTTTTTTGTTCTTGAATAACAAGTTATAGTAACATTTTGGTTTAATGATTTTGGGCTCTTATAAGAATTTCAAATTTTGATTTTTGTTCTTACAAGCTGTTGCTATTTTATTCATCACACTTATATGAAATATCCTAACTTTAGTCTTGAAGTCTATTAACTGATGTACTAAACATGTGTAATGAAACTAGACTTTGTACGTGGGGGCACCTTGAGTGATGCGGTAGTCACATGGCACTTTGTGTGACATGAATAACAAGTCACATGTGTAAGACTACTATGTGACTAGGGTTGCATTTGTCATTTTAAAGATGTTTTTCATTCCTAAAAAACAAGTTAGAATAATGTTTTTATTGAAAAAACAATAGAATAATTTTGAAAAATATTATTATATTTCTATTTTATCTTTAATATATTCTCATTTTTCAAATAAGATATGTGCGATGCATATGAATTAGAATTTTTTAGACTTAAATATATTTTTTTATGATTAATAAATGATCAAATTTTATTATTAATTTCTAAAATGAAAAGAAAAAGATCCGCTGGTCCTGATCAATTTAAAATCTTATTTTTGGTCCATATATTTATATAAATAACACTTTAAATAGTGCATTAATGGGATTTAGATAATCCTTTAGGGATTAAAAATAAAATTATAAATTTTTTAAGGACCAAAAACAAAAAAGATAAGGGAATCCAAAATAAAATTCTCTCATTCATAAAGTATATATCTTATATCATTACGTAAATTTCTAAGTGTATTTACTTTAATAATAGTGAAATTAAGTATGATGATGCTTCCTTAATATAAAAACAATGATGATGTTTACTTTTATGCTATTATTCTAGTGTATTTCTATTTTTAATATGTGTATATATAAATAGTTTATATAATATTTTTTTAAATGTTAATATAGTGTATAAAATATTAATACTTCTAAAAATATAATTTGCTATTGTGTTGAGTAAATCATTATTAGAGATAATAATAAAGTGAGGTGCATGGATAATATTCTTTTATGGTCGTTATATTCGATAAAAACACCAATGAGTCATAATTACCTAGTACTTACATGAATATAAATTGCAATCGATGAATTTTATTAATATTTTCAAGTATATTCATGGATACCCATGAATATTTATTAAAATAAAAAATTTAAAACAATTGAAAAATTAATTTAAATTAAAAACAAATAAATTTGAAACATATTATAAAAAGAAATTTTGAAAAATATATTTATATTAAAAATAAATAATTTTGAATTATTTATATTGATACTAAAATTAAATTAGCTAGAGTGACTTAATTTATACATAAATAAAGTTATTAAAGCAATTCCATATTACGGGCGGATTCGGGTATCTTACTGCCTCCATGCCTTGTTAATATGCAAGTATAAAAAAATTATTTAATTTATCTGCATATACCCTTTAAACTATTCATTTTCAATTCATAACATATTGTACTTACATGTAGAGATTGAAGTGTCAAACAAAATAAAAATTGAGGGTTCACAGAGCATTTCATAGTTTTATTGAATCTTTGTTTGTAAGATGGATAAAAAAAACTGAGGTTTCACGAAGAGTTTCACAATTTTATTGTATCTTTATAATCATATATAATTATTATAAGAAATACAGTTAAATGATATGTTGCTGTTAATGTAACTATTGCTTTCTATGATTTCATATAATCATAACTTTTGGGTACCCAAACTTTGCAACACAACGAAATTAATGTGAATAAATATAATATTTAATGCGAGTAAATGTCAATTTTAATGTTTTATGTAACAAAGCAACGTATATACACAGTAACAAAATTAAAATTTTTAATATAACGAGATTTTAATATATCCCCGTATAAAATTTAATTTGTGTCTCATATATTTTTATTTTTAGGTTATATCTAGATCCATAAATTTTTGTTAAAACTTAGTATTTATTATATTTTTAGTTCTTAATTTTTATAAAATCTATGCTTTTTTCTGAATTTCTTTTTTTAACCTATTTTTATAGTTGGTTATTTTTTTTTCATCTTGACTTTTAATTTTTTAACTTTTTTTCGTTTTTATTTTAGTTCCTTAATAAAAAAAATGGAAGATAAAAAAGAGTTAAAAGATAAAAAATAAGAATAAAAAAATTAAAATAATAAAAACATAAATAAAAAGTTTAAAAGATTAAAAAAATACTAAAAATTTTAAGAAATAAAAACATTGTTTATCCTAAAATTATTTAAGGAAATAACTTATCACATTTATACGGAAACTGCAATTATATTATTGTCCTAAAACTTTTACCTTAATTTTCATTAAATGGTTGTCACCTACTGCAAGCAAAAATACCAAATGGAGTTCCTTTTACAAATTATTTACCTAAATGGGTCTGTTTTGAAATTATTTATCCCATGAATCTAATTTTTTATTACAAAGTGTCTCCCCGAAGGGCGTGTTTGCCGTAAAAACGACACGTGGCAGCACCTGGGACGCGCCCTGCGTACAGGCGCGTCGGGTCGTGTTGGGTACCCAGACGCGACGGGTCGCGCTGGGACCCAGGCACGACCCAGTTGGGTCTCACTTTATTTAATATTTTTTATATTTTATATATTGTTTTTATTTAATATATTTTTATATTATTTTATTTTTTTTATATTTTATTTAATAGTTTCTATATTAAATAAATTCTTAATATTATATATGATTTTAAAGTAATAAATAATTTTTTATATTGTTTTTATTTAATATATTTTATTTAATATTTATATATTAAATAAATCCTTAATATTAGAAAAAAATAAAGAAAATATTAAATAAAATATAAAATATAAAATATAAAATATAAAATATAAAAATTAAAAAATATTAAATAAAATAATATAAAAAAATATAAAAAATATTACTTTAAATAAAATTATTTATCACTTTAAACTCTAAAGTTGAATTTTAAAAAAATAATTTTTTTATCAACCCAAATTTTATTTAAAATAAAAACTATTAAATAAAATATAAAAAAATTCCACTCACATACATGTTCCTACTCCCACTATAATCCCAACCCAAATTTTATTTAAAATAAAAACTATTAAATATAATTTTAAAATTCAACTTTAGAGTTTAAAGTCATAAATAATTTTATTTAAAATAATATTTTTTTATTATTTTATTAAATATTTTTATATTTTTGTATATTGTTTTTATAATATTATTTTATTTAATGTTTTTTACTTTTTTATATTTTATATTTTATTTAATATTTTTTTTTCTAATATTAAGAATTTATTTAATATATAAATATTAAATAAAATATAAAAAATATAATAAATAAAAACAATATAAAAAATTATTTATGACTTTAAAATCATACATAATGTTAAGAATTTATTTAATATAGAAACTATTAAATAAAATATAAAAAAATTAAATAAAATAATATAAAAATATATTAAATAAAAACAATCTATAAAATATAAAAAATATTAAATAAAGTGCGACCCAACTGGGTCGCGCCTGGATCTCCAACACGACCCGACGCGCCTGCTGCAGCAGCGCTACCCGTCGCGCCTGTACGCAAGGCGCGTCCCAAGTGCTGCCACGTGTTGCCTTTACGGTGAACGCGTCCTTCGGGGAGGCGCTTTGTAATACAAAAACAGACCCATGGAGTAAATAATTTCAAAATAGACCCATTTAGGTAAATAATTTGTAAAAGAAACCCCATTTAGTATTTTTGCCCCTTCCTCAAGCATTTTTAAAGTTTTTATTTTTTTTAAGAAAATGTTAGTCAACTTTTTATTATAATTAATGTTTGAAATTTAACCATCAACGATTAAAATTAGGTGTGGGTAAGCAGGCCGTCTCGCCCGGCATAAGCCTACAATGGTAACAGACGGACCACTCTGTCCCGCACTCTTACACGAACTTAATACATTAGTCTGTACCCGCCTCGCAGGCCTAGTTTTTAAAGAAACACTTAAATTTGAAAATAAATATAGTTTTTTCTCTTAAAAAAAGTCAATTACACTCAATTATATATTATTTTTAAAAATTTTAATAAATTTCTAACAAATACTCAATTACAAAAATTTTAACACAACCAAATCAATTTTCAACATAAATCAAAAGAAATTTTGGATTAAGCTTTTAGGATTAATTTGGTTTGAGTTTGCCTTGGTTAATAGTTGTGGGTTTGCGGGTCAACCCATGAACCCTGTCGTCCAAACCCACACAGCTTGCGGATTATGTTGGACGGACCCAAAATCTTGCATAGCCATGGATTTTATAAAAAAAAATGGTTTGTGGCTTGAGCAAACTTATAGGCCCTGCTATCTGATTCATGAACCTGAGTCTGTTTATCCACCCCTAGTTAAAATCAGTGACTCAAATGGGAATTAAAAAATAGAAGGACTAATTTGGTGAAATTATAGATAAAATAGCGGGACAAATTTTGCAATTAAGCCTTAAATCAAAGTAAATTTGGGATTTTAGTGAATGCATATGTTACGCATTACATCTTATTAGACCTTGTTCAATGCACATGTTGTACTAAAGTCAAATTGGGTCTTCATCAATGCATAAATTTTACTTATGTCATATTTAAACTTATTGAATAATTCTCGTGTTACACTTATTTCTTATATTTTGAATTACCTAATTTTATAAATTTTTATTATCATATATTTTCAAAATATAAAGGGTATTTATTATCATTTTTAAATATTTATTTTGTATAAAACACAAATTAAAAGACTAATGATAAGCATACCTTATTTATCTTAATCAAATAATGTAAATATTACTTTCTTAATTGAAAAATATTACTAATATACTAATTTCAATATTTTTCTATTATAAAATATATTTAAGTATATTATATATTTATTACAATTTATAATAAATACAATATTTTTATACTTCACTTATATAGAATAAAGTCGCTAATTCGATCGTTAATTTTCTTTAATTTTATTATTTTCCTTTATTTATATATATTTCTAAAAAAATTAAATAAAAAAACCATGTTGAGAATTGGATTTGGAAACCCGAATTCTCAACACAAAATTGAATTTTTAAAAAAATCACAATATAAATTCGGATCTCTCTAATTTGAATTTACATTGTGAATAGTAAAATTGTATATTAAGATAAATAATGGGTAAAGTTATATATTTAGATAAAAAAAATTATATTCTAAAAAAAATTCAAATAACTTATCACATTTATACGGAAACTGCAATTAAATTATTGTCATCTAAAACTTTTACATTAATTTTCATTAGCTGGTTATCACCTACTCACCTGCATGATTATCCAAAAAAACGTTTTTTTTTCTTCTAATAAGTATGTTTCATAAGTGATGTACTATATCGCAGCACTCTTTTCCAAATTCATGACTAGTCAGTTTATGAATAATTGGCCGGTTGTCGGCCGCATTTATTATCGAAACAAATGTAAAATTTTCAAATAATTATATTTACAAATACTCTGTATTGTATACTCTCTTTTTTTTTCATTCTAAACGAAGTAGCTCACTTGAATAGGATGAATTTGTTAATAAATATATAAATTATTATAATTTTTTTCCATTCCTTGATTCATGAAAGAAAATGGATTTTAAGTAATTCAAAGTTTGAATAAGAAATAAGTAAAGTTTAACTAATAATTCTTTTTACCAAAAAATCAAACTCAAATAGGATGGATTTGTCCATAAGTATATTTATAAGTACTGACTGTGCTGTAAACTTCTTTTTTTTTCATTCTAAATCAAGTAGCTCACTTGAATAAGGTGGATTTGTCAAGGAGTATCACGAGTAAAATATATAAATTATTTTTTGTTTTAACCCTTAGTTCATGAGGACATGAGAAAAAAAATGAATTTTCTGAGTAATTTAGAATTTAATTAAGATATATAAATAAAATTTAATCAATAATTATTTCTATTAAAAATTAAATTTAGATAATGCTTTTAACTTTAATTACAACACATTAAACACCTATTGTCAATTATTTGATTATTATTATAAATACTTTAACATTATATTCAATCCCAAAAAAAATTAGCGGCAATAAGTGACTGGTTTGCATAAAGGTTAATGATGGCAATTAGTCTTGCAAAGTGAATTTTTTTACTTATATTTTCCATAAACAAATAAACATTATTTTCATAAGATAATTTTTAAAAAAGTTGTAAAAAATAAAAGAAAAAATACATTAATATTAATTTTATTTTGTTTATCCTATAAAACTTTTCTGTTTCTAATTTCTCTAATAGTCTTTGAATAAAAGATTATATCATCTTATGTATGAGAAAATGTTAGAATAGTTTTTGCCCACTGAGAGAGAGAGAATGTCCGTGTGATGCATTCGGCAATATTATTTTTAAAATTATTTGAGAATTTTGTCAAGGTAATATATATAATTTATAAAATGAGAATGAAAATTTTTATAATTATTTGAATATAAAAATTACTCAGAATTTTATGTTTTAAAAAGTTGTGTTTAATTTAAGATAAGATAATTATATACTTATAATCAAAATAAAATGAAATCTGAATATAGGTTTCAGTATTTCACAAAAGGTAGAATACTTCAAAATCCTAAGAAAAACATAGGCAAAACACGATACGTGTATAACTAACTATACAATAACATTAACTAAAAAAATTAACAACTTAGATTAAACTTTGGTAAACATCTTTACAAACAACATTTATAGTCATGAATTTTTTTTACATATAAACGTAAGATTTATAATAAGATTTGTCATCACCTAATTTTATATATGAAAAATGGTAAAAAAAAAATATAACAATAATATAAAAAATAAATTACATATTAAAATTGTAAAACTCAAAAGAAAAACACGAGGGAATTATAATATACTAGCAAGTGATTATAAAACTTTTGGAACAATAAGATAGATAAGTATGTTTTTGTGTAAATAATGAAAAATAGAAATGAAGAGTTCAAAAAATAAAAGAAAAAAGTGGAGTCACTATAATGCACAGTAACATTGTAGACATACAAAAGAATAAGCAGTAACTTATTTAGAAAAAAAATAATTTTTTTAAAAGATTTATTTCACATGAATTTTATCTTTTAAATATTTCATATATATGAAATAAAATATTCAAAACTAAAAAAAAAATTGTATTTAAAAACATATTTAATATTGAAAAACTTTAAAATATTAGTTTTTTCATACATTGTTTTATCATATCATTTTTTATTGTTATTTTTTATTTTTTATAATCTATTTGTCCAATTTTTATAAATTCTTTTTTGTATTTTTTAACGATTATAGTGTTATTTAATTATTTTCATTTTTAGTATCTTTATAATATATTTTTACGTTAATATTTATAAATTATTTTGAAATGGTAGCCCGGTTTTTTACTGAAAATTTTAGCAGTTATAATATAAATTTTCTATTGATATAATATTATCCGTTATTAGTATTTGCTATTTAATTAAGTGTGGATATCTTTATGGATCTTATTTATCAGGTTAAGCAATTAAAAGGATATTCTTTTTATTAAAAATTGTAGGAGAGAATCACGTTAGCATTTGCCTATTTTTATATATAGCATTACTGTTATAGCTTGGCTTTCAAGAACCAAGTAAACCTCCCAGAAGCAAGAGAAGGAAGAAATGATCAAGTATTATTTTATGCTATTTAACGGATGATTACACAGTATTTATAGGTAGTTACAAGCTTCTAGATCCATCCTAACTAACCCTAACAGAAGCTAAACGACTAACAGAAGGTATCTTAGCCATCTAACGCCTTAATCGTGCTCGTGGTTCCCTCGAGAAACTTCACGTGTTCCATTTTGCATGGCTTCTATCGTAACCTTCTAGATATGCTGGGGTGAGCCGTTCCCTTCGTGGTCTCGCATTCCTTGCTTCTTACACCTCCCTTGCTATTGACACCCCTTCCCTTACATCTCCCGTAGCACTCCCCTGCCCATGTAGCAGCACCTTGTCCTCAAGGTGGTGAGTACGCTTCAAGCTTGCCTAATCTTCCAATGAAGTCTCTTCGGGTGGTAGCCCTTGCCACTAAACGAGGACCATATGCCTGGGTCCTGTCTCCGACGGAATGACTTTAGAAGCTACAATGGCTAAGGGTGTGATAACTGGGTGATTATCAGATGCTAAAGGTGGAAGATCCATAATTGTTGTCGCCGTGGTGGGGTTCACGGTGTAAGACTTGAGGAGTGAGACATGGAAAACCGGATGAATGCGTGACTATTCTAGAAGTTGTAACTTGTAGGCTACTGTGCCCATACGTTCAACTATTTGAAAGGGCCCATAATAGCGTTTACTCAGTTTCGAATAGGTGGTGCCTGTGACGGAAACTTGTCGTTGTGGTCTAAGCTTGATGAGGACCCAATCACCTACTTGGAATTCCTGATCACGGCGATGGCGATCTGCATTTGTCTTCATTCGTGACCGAGCTTTAAGTAGCTTGCGCCGCAACATCGCAAAGACTTCTTCCCTCTGACTGAGTATGGCGTCTACAGCTTCGACGGTAGAAGTACCGGCAATATAATGAGGGTAAGTGGGTGGTTTCTGGCCAAAGGTAATTTCGAAAGGAGTCATACCCGTAGTGGAATGAGAAGACGTATTATAGGACCATTCGGCCCAAGGTAGGTATCTTCCCCACGTTGCTGGTTTTTCATGCACGAAAGCTCTCAGATATTGCTCGATAATGCGATTTGTGACCTCCGTTTGTCCATCGGACTGCGGATGATATGATGAGCTTAAGCGCAGCTTCGTACCACTCAGTGTGAAGAGCTCACGCCAGAATTTACTAATAAACAACAGATCTCTGTCTGATGCGATGCTTTTAGGCATGCCATGGAGGCGCCCCACCAGTTCTATGAATAGCAGGGCCACTGTGTGTGCCGAATGTTGTGTGGGCAACATTCCTAAGTGCAACCCTTTCGAGAAGCGATCCACCACGACGAATATGCATGTGTTGCCGCGATAAGAGGGTAGCCCTGTAATGAAATCCATGGATAGATCTTCCCATGGTAGTGTCGGCACCAGAAGAGGGCAAAGGAGCCCCACTGGTTTACGGTTATCATACTTAGTGTGTTGGCACGTTGCACAGGCCGTAACAAACTTGCGAGTATCTTCCTTGATTGAGGCCCAAGTAAAATTATCATGAAGTCTTTGGAGAGTTTTCTGGATTCCCATGTGGCCACCCGTATGAGATTGGTGAAACTCCTCAAGCAATTGTTTGATGAAAGAGGAGTTAGAGGGAAGCCATATTCGTTTCTTGTACATGATGAGTCCCTCAGTTAATGCATAATCTGGATATGAAGCTAGGTTTTCCTGGATTCGTTTGCGCAAGTCTTGAAACGTCTCGAGAGAGGCTAGTTCCTTACGGAGATCATCGAGGAAGACGAACCGTGGCATCGAAAGGAAGAAGAGTGAAGTAGTGTGGTCTTCCTATGATCTGGATAATGCACCCGCGACCACATTGTTTCTTCCTGCGCGATACTGAATAGAGTAATCAAACCCCAATAGTCTGGCCAAATAACGATGTTGCTCCGGCGTTTGGATAGTCTGGTTCATGAGCTCACGTAAACTCTGATGGTTCGTTAAGATGACGAAGTGGTGGCCAAGTAGATATTGGTGCCACTTTTTAACGGCCGTCGTGATTGCTGCTAATTCCCGAACGTAGGTAGAAGCATTAAGCAGCTTAGGGCAGAATTGTTTGTTATAATAAGCCAGAGGGTGGCCCTTCTGGGTTAACACCGCCCCCATACTAGACCTCGAAGCGTCTGTTTCCACCACAAATGGTGTAGTGAAGTCAGGTAACGCAAGAACGGGTGCCTCTATGAGAGCCCTCTTGAGGTTTTGAAATGCTGTCTCGGCCTCTTGACTCCATTCAAATTGGTCGTGGCACAAAAGTTTGGTGAGGGGAGAGGCTAAGGCTGCGTAGCCTTTTATAAATCGTCTGTAAAATCCAATGAGGCCTAGAAAGCCTCTCAACGCCCGAGGTGTGCGAGGTGTTGGCCACCGTGAGACAGCTTGTACCTTCTCCGGCACCGGAGTGACCCCGTTCGAGGATACCATATGTCCCAAATACTCCAACTACTCATGTGCAAACGTGCACTTGGAAAGCTTGAGAGAAAATTTCCCTTCTACCAGAAGCTGAAAAGCTTTTTCCAAGTGAAGAAGATGGTCATGCATGGTCCTGCTGTATATCAAGATATCGTCAAAGAAGACGATGATATACTTCCTGAGGTATGGTTGAAATAGCTGATTCATTGTGGCCTGAAAACTAGAAGGTGCGTTACACAATCCAAAGGGAATCACATGAAACTCGTAATGCCCTTGATGTGTTCAAAATGCAATTTTGCAGATGTCCGACGTGTTCATCAATATTTGATGGTATCCTTGCATGAGATCAAGCTTAGAGAACCACCGTGCTTCGCCCAGCTCATCGAGTAACTCATCCACTGTCCGTATGGGGAAACAATCGCGGATCGTGATGGCATTAAGGGCCCTATAATCGACACAAAACCTCCATGATCCATCTTTCTTCCTTACTAGCAAAACTAGGGATGAAAACGGACTCGAGCTAGGTTTTATGAACCCTTTCTCTAGCATAGAAGCTACCTGTTCTTCGATCTCCTTCTTCTGAAAGTAAGGAAATCTATATGGTCTAACGTTCACTGGAGTTGAGTTAGGCAATAGATTGATGGTATGATCTGTGGATCGCGATGGCGGCAAGTTCGCAGAAGGTCGAAAGAGGGACGCGTATTTGGAGATCAATGTGTTGATTGTCGGCAAGGGATGGTTTGGAGAAGAGTTGTGCGTGGTTGCTGTTTCGACATGAATATGGATGAAGGTTGTAGTAGGGTTTGTGTGTACGAACCTACGTAGTTGAGATGGTGACACTGGTTCGATTCCCTTCTCGCGATCTCCATGGAGTTCAATGAGTTTACCCCCAGTGATGAACTTCATTGTTAAAGCACCGTAGTCTGTTAAGACTGGTCCGAGAGTCTTCAACCATTGCACCCCCAGAACCATATCAACTCCACATAATGGCAGTACATGGAAGTCAATGGTGAAAGAGTGATGTTGTATTTGAACCTGGACCGCCGTACACAGCTGATTACAGTGAATCTCCTCGCCATTCCCCACCGTGACCCTAAGCGGTGCTGTTTTAGTGGTTTGTAATCCTAAGCTCAGTACCACACGATTATGGAGGAAATTATGAGTACTGCCTCCATCTATCAAGATGTTGATAGGCAGGTCATTAATAAAGCCTTTAAGTCGTAACGTCTCTGGTGCTAAGTGGCCAGAATGCATGTAAGCTTAGTTGCGCCGACGGGGATTCCGGTAGCAACTCCTGAGTTGGTGTATAGTCTCTCAAAGATTCCTCTTCGATCGTGGTATCCTCATCTTCCATAACTAAAAAAAACAATGAAGATGCGCATTTGTGGCCACGAGAGAATTTCTCGTCGCAGTGAAAGCATAGTCCATTTTCCCTACGGGAGCCCAATTCTTCTGGTGTTAAACGTTTAAAAGGAATTGAGGAGGAAGTTCGTACCGGTGTTGGTAGCAAGGATTGTGTAGAGTTGCTTGATGATGAACGTGTGTTAGAAGGTACTGTGGAGACTAATGGCCGATGTGGCGGTGGCCGGCGAGCATCGACAAGTTTTTCTTCCTGTAATCGTGCATAGGATACTGCCTGAGCTAACGATATCGGTTGTAAGACTTGTACTTCTCTGCGAATCGTTGGATTCAATCCTGAGATGAAGCAACTCAAGACGAATGAAGTCGGTAATCCTACTATCCTGTTAGCCAAGGATTTGAATTCTGAGAGATACGTCGATACCGACGAACGCTGTTGCAATTTGCAGAGTAATCCCGTAGGATCTTCGTACGTGGATGTAGCAAATCGTGAATGAAGAGCATGTAGAAAAGCTGACCACGAGGATAACTGCGCGTTTCGATGCATCCATTGAAACCACGCGAGTGCTAGTCCCTCCATGTAGAAGGAGGCAATGGTTAACCTCTCATGATCCGGCGTAGAGTGAAACTCAAAGAATTGCGTAATCTTGAAGGTCCAGCCAATTGGATCCGATCCATCAAACCTCAGGACATCAAGCTTCATATGGTGAAAAGAGGTTTGAGTCTGTGGCGTGTGTCCTGCGGACGACGACGGCGGAGACTGCGGTTGCTGTTGATTCGCCTCAAGCTGAGACATTCGTTGGAGAAGATCATCAATCTTCGAATTCATAGGGAGTTGCGAGGCAGTGAGCTTGGCAATTGCATCTTCCAAACGCTCTAATGATGCCTTCAAACGTGTTCCATTCGCCATTGATGCTCAATGAAAACACCACTATTATAGCTTGGCTTTCGAGGCCCAAGCAAACCTCCCAGAAGCAAGAGAAGGAAGAAATGATCAAGTATTATTTCATGCCATTTAACGGATGATTACACAGTATTTATAGGTAGTTACAAGCTTCTAGATCCATCCTAACTAACCCTAACAAAAGCTGAACAACTAACAGAAGGTATCTTAGCCATCTAACGCCTTGATCGTGCTCGTGGTTCCCTCGAGAAGCTTCACGCGTGCCATTTTGCATGGCTTCTATCGTAACCTTCTAGATATGCTGGGGTGAGTCGTTCCCTTTGTGGTCTCGCATTCCTTGCTTCATGCACCTCCCTTGCTATTGACACCCCTTCCCTTACATCTCCCGTAACAATTACCTTGTTATAATATTATTACTTTATTATTGTTTTAAAAAAATTTACTGGTTATTTTTAGATTAAACTTTCATTATAGTTCTAAAATTTAAGTGGATAACATTATCGTATTAGTTTCTAAACAAAAAATTCAAATAAATACCTAAAAATATAATACGTCAATCACAATTAGTTCAAATTTTTTTTTTAAAAAAAAAACAAAAATGTTACTTGAAAAACAATATTAGCAAACATTTAAGGATCAAAATAATACTAAGTACTTGAAATTAGTGACTTATATGAAACAACGGAATAATTTCAAGCATTTATGTATGGTTTCCTTAATTTTAAAAATGAATGTGACAATATATAAATTACCCTTTTACTCATTTTTTCATGTCTGATTTTGGTTATTTATTTTTTATAAGTTTTATTTTAAGAATTATAATATTACTTTTTTATAATATTTTTCAGTGTTATAAAAACTGATGTAAAATATCAATTTCTATATATTAATTTTTCATAGAAAATGATTATATTTTACATTGTATGAACTAAACGATGCAGAAAGTAATAACTTTCTACATCGATCAAGACAGTAATTGATGTAAAAATTTATTTCTTATATCAATTCTGCACAATTGTAAAAAAATATTATACTTTTTATCCCATGAATCTATATGGGTTCCGAAACTAATGTAAAAATCTTTGGATAACTGATGTATATTAATATTCTCCATCCCCAATAGTAGTTATAAAAAACGTTCATAAGTTATTGTATATATTAGTTGGGTTAATTATTTTTTATCATCATTAAACTTTTTAGAATTATATTTTTAACTCCTAAACAAATTAAAACTTTATTGGTTTAGGTCCCTAATATTTTCTTTTGTCACTTGTATTAGTCTATGTCGTCCATTTGTTTGTTAAAGGATCACATGGGATCACTGAGATCACCACGTGCTATTTTTTTAATAATTTAATTATTGGAACTTTAAAAATCACTTAAAAATACTTGGCTAATGATTTAAAGGTATTAAATATTTTTTATGACTAAAAATTGCTAAATATGACTTCCATAGACATACGAAACAAACTTAGTTCATGCAATCATTGCATGTACCAAATATTTACAAAAATATACCTAAGAACGAAAGTTCGATTTCAATTCAACATGCATCATCAAAATCAAACTTCACATTAATGGAAGTAATGCCAATGCATGAACACAGGAAGCAATACAGGTATATAGCAAATGTCCTTGTGTGTGTTGTGCCTTATTGGCAATCTTTTCTTATTATTTCTCACACTACCAATGCCAACATCGTTTTGCATCTCAGGGTACAAACAAAAAACACAAAACGTTGATTTTATTCCTTCCTTTTCTACGCTCCATTCGCCCACTCTTGTTTTGGATCGGAGTTAACTACTAAAAAAATGGTTTTTAACGACGGTTAAAAAGGCCTTTTATGACGGTTTTGAACCGTCATTAAATATGATGTCATTATAAGTGAAATTGTTTTAACGATGATTGTTATAAAAATCATCGTTAAAAATAAACACATTCAAAGACGGTTATTACGTAATAACCGTCTTAAAATGTAGAACGAAAAAACTTTCAAAGACGATTACTACAAAATAACTGTCTTTGAAAGTGGAACGAGAAAACTTTTAAAAACGGTAATTACATAATAATCGTCTTTGAATGTGAAAGGAAGAAACTTTCAAAGACGGTTATTACCTAATAACCGTCTTTGCATGTGGAATGAGGTAATAGTTCATCAGTTATAAATAACGTAAAATTATCATACATCTAACATATATTAAACAAGTAATAGTTTCAACTGCAAAAATTGATATCCAGCTTGAGTAGCAAAGTAATTGTGAAGCAATATGGAACCTAAAAGTAGTACATTAAAATCTCCCCTTCGAATTTATAATTTTGTTCCATTTCACACAAGTCATTGAGAATTTAAAAACTCCATGAAACAATACAACAAAGTGGAATTCAATGAGATTCAAAACTCTATAAACTATAAATACAAAGCAATCAACCCTCACAAACATGTTCAAGGCATCAGTAAGCACTTCTAGATTAGGCCATGAAGCCAATTCCTCAGCAAGCATCTAGAGAGCAGCTTTATCTTTTGGAACTTTTCCTTCATTGATCTAGTAAATTCATAGGTTTTTTTTCTAGAAATCAGCAATTGACTTAAAAAGCCAAGGTATACAATACAAAATTACACAAGATAGCATTGCAGACAATAATAACTTGCAAATTACTCTTTCATTGTTAACATTTTGGGTTAAAAAATATAACAGGCGGCATGAAGTTGCCATAATGTTATGAACACTAGTAGGCAAAGATATATCAAATGGCACTATGGTGATTGCTGAGCACAATACAAATGTAGTATTTTTATCATTCACAGGAGAATGACAATTATGAAGGTAAAAAAAGTATATTTAAGGTTGAGATCATGAGATGTCAAATTTAAACTCAAAATAAACTCAAAGTGTTCAGACTGCATAAGGCATTGTATGGCCTAAAGCAAGCTCCAAGGGCTAGGAACAAGAGAATATACTCTTTTCTGATAAAAGAAAGCTTCCATAAGTGTGAAAAGGAACATGGAATATATGTAAGGAAGAATGACAAAGAAGACATGATAATTTTGTGCCTGTATGTTGATGATCTGCTGATCACAGGAAACAATCCACTGGCTATAGAGAAATTTAAGGAGAGATTGAAGCTTGAAGTTAGTGAAGGATGAGTCAGAAAAATCAGTGGATAGCACCCTATTCAAGCAAGTTGTGGGGAGAAACTATTTTGATCAATAAAATTGTAAAACCCCTAAATTTATGTGTTATGACCATAAATTTTTTCTCCTCTTTAGAATTAATAAAAGGCATCTGCATTTGATTTATGGGGTTGTACAATTTTTTTTTGTGTTGCATTTGCTGGCATATTATTCTATTTGGGATAAAGGTTCTACGTATCTAGTATTGACATTTAGTACGTGACACAATTTCTTAAATATATATTTTTTTGTTTATATGAATCAGTAATAAGACAATGGTTTTTTGTCTTATATGAATAATTTTTTTTGGCCAATTGTTTTTTTTTATGAAACGGTGATAAGATGATAATTTATGTTATTCATGTGGTTAGTATAAATTTGTGATAGTACCGTGATATATTTGTTTCGGGTGCGTAATTAGTTTACCATGATGTAGTTTTCCAAACATTTACTGCTATCACAATTGGGTGCAAATTTAACCATTACGGATCCTTTCCATTTAATTGTGTGTCCAGTAACTTTAATTAAATTGGTTGAACCATTATGTTGCCAAAGTAACATCTATTGTGTAAATTGATTTAATTAAATTGCATGGATGTTAGTATGGAATTATTTATGCGAATTGTGCTCGGCCCAAAGGAAGACACAATTTGGTCAAATAATAACATACTTGCAATGATAAATATGTGACAATTATTAAGTTTTTTTTCATGAGAATAATAGTCGGTCCAAAGAAAGACTATTATTTGTCAGAACGAATTATCAATATTTGATCATTGCGTTGAGAGTACCAATTACAAATTAATTTTTCTGTCCAAAGACTAGAATTAATGTTATGTTAGGTATCTTGTGATGGATCTGTTATGGAAAATATTTGCATGTCTTGTTATATATACTTTATATGACTTACTTGATTATTTGTGAACATGTTATTTTTGTTCTCTGTTTAATTATATTATTAGTGCTACAAATGTTACTGCTCAAATGAATTCTATCCCAATGCTGAATGAGACAAATTTTAAGGTCTGGAAGGAAGTCGTAGAAATTGTTCTTAGCTGTATGAATTTGGACTTGGCATTGAGGACGGAACGACCCATTTCCACTCCGGAAACCTCTAATGTGGTAAAAATTAAGAAGTGAGATCGATCCAACCGAATGTGCCTTATGATGATGAAGTGCTCTATTCCAGAGGTGTTTCGGGGCTCAATTTCTGAGGGTCAAAGTGCAAAGAAATTCCTTGAGGAAATTGAGCAATACTTTGCCAAAAATAAAAAGGCGGAGACGAGTAACCTTTTGGCTAAACTTATCTCCATGAAGTATAAAGGCAAAGGGAACATAAGTGAGTACATTATGGAGATGTCCAATCTCGCATCAAAACTCAAGTCACTTAAGTTAGAGCTTGGTGAAGACCTACTCGTGCACTTGGTTTTGATCTCGCTTCCTGCATACTTTGGGGAATTTAAAGTGAGCTATAACACTCAGAAGGACATATGGCTCCTCAATGAGCTTATATCTCACTGTGTGCAAGAGGAGGAGAGGCTGCAGAGAGAGAGGACTGAAAATGCTTACTTGACTTCGACCTCTCAGAATAAGAAAATGAAGAAGACTAAGGGTGTTGCGGAAGGGACTTCACAGCAAAAGAGAAAGAGTGTCCCAAGTATGTCGTATGGCGTATGAAGAAAGGTAAATTTCTTACTGTTTGTTCAGAAGTTAATTTGGCTTTTGTACCTAAAGATACTTGGTGGGTAGATTCTGGTGCTACTACTCACATAAGTATGACTATGCAGGGTTGCCTGTGGAGCCGACCACCAAGGGATGATGAAAGGTTGCAGTGGAAGCTATTGGAACTTTTAGATTACATTTAAAAACTGGATTTTATTTGGATTTGTTTGAGACTTTTGTTGTACCATCTTTTAGACGGAATTTGATTTCTATTTCTAGTTTGGAAAAATTTGGATTTTCTTGTTCATTTGGAAATAATAATGTTAGTCTCTACCAAAATTCAAATATGGTTGGTTCTAGTTCTTTAATTGATAACCTTTACATGCTTGATGTTGTTAGTTCCTATAATGAAATACTGCAAATAAGTTCACATGGTACAAAACAAACAAAAAATTGAATGAGAATTCAGCCACCTTATGGCATAAGCGTTTGGGCCATATCTCTAAACAAAGAATTCAGAGACTTGTGTTGGATGAAATTCCTGACCCTTTGGATTTATCAGACTTTGAGGTCTGTATTGAATGCATAAAGGGAAAACGAACAAACATAAGGAAATTAGGTGCCGAAAGAGCTAAAGACGTCTTGGAACTAGTGCATACAGACATTTGTGGTCCTTTTCCTACAACTTCTTGGAATGGACAAGAATCTTTCATTTGTGGTCCTTTTCTTAGAACTTCTTGGAAAGGCCAAGCATTAAACATTTTCACATTTGGGGTTGTCCAATTGAGGCACGACCTTATAGGCCATATGAAAGAAAGCTGGACTCAAGAATAATTAGCTGTTATTTTGTTGGCTATGTTGAACGCTCTCGGGGCTATAAATTTTACAATCTCACCTTAAGATCTTTTTTCAAGATGGGAAATGCGAGATTTATTGAGGAAGTTGAGTTTGGGAAGGAAGAGAACATAAGGAATGTTGTCTTTAAAGAAGAACCTATTATTTATAGTGATCAAGTCCTCATACCTATTACTGTTCAAGACAGAACTCCAGTAATAGAAGACAATGTTCAAACTATTGATATTGTTCCAGAACAAGACAACAATGAGGTTCTCCCTCAAATACCTTTAAAGCAACCTCAAGAAGTGCCATTAAGGAGATCCATTAGAGAGAGGAGAAGTGCAATCTCAAATGATTATATTATATTTCTCCAAGAACATAAGGATGGTGTTGGTTTAACAGAGGATGATCCAATCAACTTCTGTCAAGCTATGCACAGTTCTAACTCTCAAAATTGGATTGATGCCATGAAGGATGAGATGAAGTCTATGAATGACAATGAATTTTGGAATCTAGTCGAATTGTCTGAAGGTGTGAAACCTATTGGTTGTAAATGGATATTTAAAATCAAGAAAGATTCAAAGGGTAATATCGAAAGATATAAGGCTCGTCTAGTTGCTAAAGGCTTTACTTAGAAGGAAGACATTGACTATAAAGAAACATTTTCTCTAGTATCTTTAAAGGATTCTTTTGGTTAAATTATGTAATTTTAAGAAAATTTGTGTAATTTTAAGACCTCCCATTTATTGTATTAAATTGTCTTGTATTTTTGGTTAAATTGATTGAAACAACATGTTGCCAAAGTAACCTCTGTTGCGTAAATTTATTTGATTGAATTTACATGGATATTGCATGAAATTATTCATGCAAATTGTGTTCGGCCCAAAGGAAGACACAATTTGACAGAATAATTACATGTTTGCAATGCTAATCATGTGGTGATTATAAATAGTGTGATTTTTCATGTGAATAATGAAATGTTCAAAGACAATTATTATTTGACCGGAATAATCATCATACAAGTTTTCCATGTGAGCAATGGAGTGTCCAAAGATAACCTTTGTTTGACAGGACTTATCACCAATGTTTGATCAATGCATTGAGAGTACCACTTGCAGTTAGTCTTTTTCAATCCAAAGATTGAGTATTAATGATGCACTAGGTATCTTGTTTGGGTCTTGAAATTTACCATAAATATTATTTGTGCATTGCATGTTTGTTGTTCTCTTCTTTAATTGTTGTTGTTGTTACTACTATGGTTTAAATTACTCATATTATGTGAATCCCAAATCTGCATGTGTAAAAATTAGAGTTTGAAAAGGAAGTCCTAAGGTGATATATGAGTAATCTTGGTATGTAACACTAGAAGTAGTAAAGTGCATTATGCGTTAATTGAAGCGAACAAGAAACTACGTGTTTTCATATCGAAAGTCTAGAAGTTTAGAGATCATTGGGTATTCAGATTTTGATTTTTCAGAATGTCTTAATAGCAATCACTCTACATAAGGATCCACATTTAACCATGTTGGTGGAGTTAATATTTTGCTATGAGACATCATGCTAGAATTTATGATTGCTAAATTATTATAACCGGTTTGCTTGTTGTTGTCAGCATTAAGTAGCCATTAGGTGTTTATTGAGACAATATCTTAGCAGTCTTATTAAGGATTCAACCAAATAAAAGTTTGTTGACATAAAGTATTTGGTTGTTAAATAAAGAATCCAGAAAATATAGATTTGTATAGAACATATAGGAACTCATTCCATGCTAGCTGATCCACTTACTAAAGGTATGACACTAAAGTTTTTTTTTTATGAGCACACTGTTCATATGGGTGTAATTCCAGATAGTACCTTAGTTCAGTGGGAGTCTTCTTCATGTTCTATATCTTATGGTTTGCAAACATTTTGTTATTTGGATTTTCTGCAGAAATAAAGTTGAAGTTTATCATTTCATTATAAGTTTGTTTGTGTGCAATATTTGTATTGCATTTTGGATTGATCTCTATAAAGAATAAAGTTTGGACTAGTTGGAAATAGACATGATTAAGATCACATTGTATGTAATTTCCATGACGTTTATCCATATTTGATCTATGTCATCGAGTATCAGCAACAGTGGTGATCATTGTGGCTTAGTCAAGCTAAATTATGATGAAAACTGCAGTGATTTCCTGTTGCTATATGAGATGGACCAGATTGTATAAAAGGAGTAGGGGTGGGTAAGCGGGTCGGCCTGCCCGCACAAGCTCGCATTGGCAGCGGACTAGGCCAGTCCGCCCCGCTTCTTACACGGACCAGAAAATTGGTCCGCCCCCGCCCTGCGGACCCCGCGGGTCAAACGGGCCGATCTGCGGGCCTAGTTTTTAAAGAATTTTAATTTTAATAAAAATAAAATATAATTAAATTAAGTTCAATACAAATGTAAATAAAATCTCAATAATTAGTCAATTACATCAATAAAATAAATAATGTCTTAACAAAAGAAAATCCAAGCAATAAATCTAAAATATGAAATTTAAACATCTCCAACAACAAATGATTCCATATTTGAAGTAGCTTGAGCCTTCTCCATGTGAGTCGCGTTTTGTTTTCCTTCTAAGGAAAAAAGTTGTATGACTTGGGCGCGTGCGTGGTTACGTGATGGAGAAAAAACATGAGGAGAAAAAGTGTTCTTAGCCTGCTACAATGATAACTGCTAAATATGATGTGAGCTATTTTTTATAATAAAAATATATTGAAATATCTTTAAAAATATTTATTTACCAATTATTTTTAGCTTAAATGATAAGAATTGATATTTTTATTATTTATGGCTTACAAATATGAAAATGATAGATTAAAAGAAAAAAAGATCTAGAAAATATCAAAAAGGAAGATGTTTAGCATGTTATCACTTTTCTTTTTTTATCTTAATCTTTTATTTTTGTTATCTTTTATTTTTCTTATCATATCCTTTTTTATCTTTATTATCTTTTAATTTAAATCTTTATCTTATCTAATATATTTCTTTATCTCTTATTTTAAAAGAAAAGTTTAAAGTGAAACAGAGAAAATCAAACCTAATATAATTAGGTCAAGGTCACACAAATCAAATTAAATGCAGGTTACGGGCAACCCACGGATCCAGCGGACCAAACCCGCAAAGTTCGCGGGTTAAGCGAGGCGGGCCCAAAAATATGACATAACCATGGACCGTCTAAAAAAATTGGTCCGTAACCCGCATGGACCGTGGGCCCCGTGGGCCAGTCCATGGACCTGGGCCCGTTTACCCACCCCTAAAAAGGAATCTAAAAGTAAATAACATACGGTTGTGCGCCTAAAGAATTTTGTGATATAAATGTCTAAGGTTAATATGAAGCCCAAGTGGGAGATTGTTAGGAATTTTATAATTCCTAATTAATTAATATGGGCTACATATTATATTATAACATTTATATTAGTTATTTACATTTAAATGAGTTCAATATAAAGTGATCTATTTAAGTGAACCCATTAGACGGTCAGAAAATTGATATGGGCTTAATGAGCGGAAACCAGTTTGGCCCATTACGGGATAATGAGAACCCTAATAGGTTTAAAACATAAGGCATGATTATGGTCCCCAATACACCAAATCAACAAATAGTTTCTCCTCTCCCCATCTGAAGAGAAAACGAAGGTCCCATAAGGAAGAAGGTGATTTGGTTGAGGAAGGTCATTAAACCAATTGTTCGTGATCGCTGTAATATTCCGCTGCGTGTTGATCAAGCTCTCTCTGGATCCAGGTATTCCTTGAAACCTCTTGATAATCTGACGTAATGTGTCTTGGTTCCCAATTGGTATTTTATAAGGTTTATTGAAAATACCCAACAACATGCAGTGGCAGGGGCAACATTGTCTTGCAGAAAACCTCATTTTCTTTTGTGTTAAGGCTTTATTGTTTAGCTCTTGCTTCTTTTGGTTCTGCAAGGTCACCAACCAAGAAGACTCCAGCAGGACTTTTTTTTGTTAGCTATTATGCATGTTTCATGCATGTTTCCTTGCTTACTAATTGCCTTCGCTTTGTTTGTTTCCAGTGCACAAACTTCTCGATCGACATTCACTCATATTTTTCTACAGCAACAAAATCAAAGAGTTGAGCTTTCGCACCTAATACAATATTCTTTTGCTATTCAATGTTCTTCTCTTAATTATTTTGTTTGTTCCCAGTTAAAGCACATCCCAATGTTGTTATTGTTGTTCGTTGAAACTTTTTTAGATTTTTTTAGATGTTTGGAAAATGATCATCATTGTATCTCTTTTGTACTGGAGTTGGAAATCTAACCCTCTTTCCTTAAATTTTGCAATCTTAGATAGTATTTTACTTATGATGATAGAAGGTGTAAAAGAATTTTAAATTAAATAGAAATTGTAAGAGAAAGAGAAAGTCCAGACCAAAGAAGAAGCAGAGGAAGAGAGAGAAACACCAAAGATGGGTCTTTGCTTTGGTTGCTTCAGCGTAGACAAACGCATGTGCAAGGAAGAAGAGAGATTGACCTCTGAAGAAGCAAATGCTAAAGCTGCCGAAGCCGCACATAAAAGGTTTTACCTTTATCCATTCCTCAATTTTCCCTTTTTTATTCATTCAATTTCTTTAATATTCTCAATTCCTGCAAAAAATTAAAATTTATGGATTTGGGTTTTTATTTGTATACCCACATGGCCAGTGTAGGTGGTGATAACAAAGAAAACTATTTTTCTTTTATGAAACGTTAACTGTCATGCGATTACGTTGTTGGTGAAATGGGTTGTAAGTTATGTGTTTGGTGAAATATCTAAATGAAGTTTTAGTTTTTAATCTTAAAAATTCATGTATGTGTTGGTTTTGGGATATCTCCCTGTTTATGATTTTTGAATTATCTATTGTAGAAACGAGTTTATTTGATTTTATAGTATGCACCCAAAGCTGATCTTTACAAGGAATCACAAAAATGCAAATATTGTAAGTATATATCATACAAAACATTCCTTCTTTTCCTCTCCCTATATGTTGTTGTTTGTGGATTACATTGTTGTTGTGGTCATTATCAACAATTTTTTCCTCATCTTTCATATTGCGAAAAGTTCCAAACAAATATAGTTGACGTGGTCTTGATTGTGGTCATGATTTGATATATGAAAGAAAAGAAACTATTAAAGCTTTGATATCAGGCTAAAATTATGGTCACATATTGTTTTTAAAAATCCTAATATACCCATTAAACAACTTCACTTAATATTAAATAATTTTAAAATGAAATTTAACATATTTTGACTGCTTTGAAGGTTTGTGGAGGGGATTCTACATGAAAATGGAGGACAAAACCTTTGTTTGTTGATCCAACTTGTGTGAGGTTTATACAGGTGTACCATTTCTTATGTGAATAATACGTTGTTATTGGTTGGCAGTGCTGCAATTTATATCATGTGATGATTGGGAAACTGAAAGATATATAATGACATGGGGACAGGATTGCACAACTAAGAAAAACAAAAGGAGATTTAGTATTTGGACTAGAATTGGTTGTGCCTGAATTTAATAATAACAACTATCCCCATTGTACGTGAAAAATTATGCAAAGTTATGATTCTGTTTGACCAAGAATATAATATAATTTTATATCTACCCTCCATTGATTAGTCACCACTATGTCTTTGTTGCTTCTAAGACAAGTGCAAATAAGACAAGAGCTAGCTTTCAACATGGAGGAAAAAAAAAACGACTTCCCTAATCGTGGTCACCACCATTTTCCTTTTCAACAAACCCAATTGGCCATTTTTTATATAGGTATAGTATGGACCATATGCTTCTAATTGGGCGATTAATTAGCAAAATGTGAAGAATTAATTAAAAATGTATAACATGATGGGACAGAACTACATATATGAATGTGAGCAAGCAAGGGACAAGATTAATTGGAGAATGATTTTCATCTCTTTATTATAGGGATATTAAACCAAAGAACCTTCTTATTGGTTCACAGGTGATCTCCTATTGTTTCTTATATGTTCATTTGTTTGTTATCCTCACATTGTGCTCGTTATTATGGGTTATTTCATTCACTTATTGATTTCTGCAGTTTGTGTCTAGATTTTTTTTCATGATTATTTTCATTTTGTTATCTCTAAATTTTTATATTTTTTTGTCAATTTAATATACATAACATGAAACATATTTTGATTTATGAGGTTTAAGATAATGATACAAAATTTCCGTTCGATGTGTAGATGCAGGAGATTTATAGAGCTTATGATTACTTTTTGAAGAAGGATTATGTGATAAAGGAGAAACATTTGTAAGTTGGTTCTCAATCTACTTCCTCACTTTGCTCCTAATGATCTTAATAGCGTGCTTGTGTTAACTTTTTAATTTTTGGGACAAAGCTTTGGTGTTGTTTTGCATATGCTTTTAGTATTGTTCTTTAATTCATACTCAGCAATTGCAAGAGTCTCAAGATGCACATCATAACATCATACATCACCAATCTGAATTTCATATTTCATTGATGGCTATGGGTAGCAGTCATACTCAATCACTGCGAAGTCCTCAATTGTTTATAAAAATTGGTCTGATTCAACCAAACCGAAATTGTTTATATATATATATATATTTGTAAACAAATTTATGTCACTCATATTTATATTATTCTTATATATGTGCCCTTGCTTAATCATCGCAATGGTATGTTTCAACTTCATTCTAATTTAATTCAGCATCCTTTGTTTGACATAGGGATTCTTATTAATTGTCATGACTTCAACAAGGATAAATTATACCAATCTATCAAAAATATATTTAAAGATAAATTCTTAATAACAGTTAAGATGCATAATTAAGTTGTCAAGTTGTGTAAATTTATTTTTAGTAATGCATATATTTAAAAATTTGTATTATAAGTTATATAATAATAGATAAATGAAATGTTTAATGTTTTAAATCATCTTTTATTATATATTTTATTATTTATTATTTATTTTGTATTTTCCAAAAAAAAGTAAGATTAGAGCTGAAAATTGATCCAATTCAAATCCAATTATTAGATCAGGTATGAAATTGGATAAGGTCTTAAACTATAAAATTTCAAATCCTAATTCAATATTTCATTTTAATTTTGTTGTACGGTGATTTTTGAGGTATGAAATTTTTTCCCTGTTATAACTTTTTGACAGTGTGGTTGCTAGATTGTCACTATGAACTATATCAATTTTACGTCTAAACCTATAATCTAGGAAAGCATTTTGTTTTGTGCTACTGAGATCTTTTGAATTTATCTAAATTTAGTATTTTAAATTGTGAAAAATTTTTAACTATTTGTAGGCATACATGGGATGGTCATTACTGATATCTTCTTTTGTTTTGGTGTGTTGAAGATTATTTTGATGCGATGATTAGTTGATTAGTTGACTGGGTTTGTTACAAGTTATTATTTATATTGTTTATTATTATCATTTTTTATATGGTCCCTTACAATTGCATTCAAAACTTCAGAGTACTAATAACTTTGTGAATTAGTTTCATCTTTCCTTAGTTTGGACATTAAAGTTTTGTCTGAGTTTCTTGCAGGTTATTATTTATATTGTTTATTATTATTATTATTATTATTATTATTATTATTATTATTATTATTATTATTATTATTATTATAAACAAAGAGAACCCTTTTTATTTTTTTCCCAAAAGAGAATCTATCTATTTGTTTGCCCCATAAATTTGTAAATCTATCTTATTCTTGGTTGTGTTGTGAGCTTATGGGAGAGCTATTTAATGTCTCTCTCCACTCTATCAAATGATATTGACACCTTATGCTTCAAAGAATGTACTTTTGGCTACAAATTTCAATTTAATCTCATTTTGATTTAGAAAGTGCTTAAGGATAATGTCATATACTAATTCAGTTGTATAAATAACTTGATCTTTCTAGAAGAATGTTCAACAAGTTGCTGTATTTTTCCAAAATCTTTTTATTTGGAAGTTTGGAGTTTGGACATTAAAGTTTTGTCTAGGTTTGTTGTAGGTTATTATTTATATTGTTTATTATTATTATTATTATTATTATTATTATTATTATTATTATTATGGTCCCTTACAATTGTGTCTAGAGCTTCAGAGTACTCAACTTTGTGAATTAGTTTCATATTCCCTTAGTTTGGACATTAAAGTTTTGTCTTGGTTGCAGGTGATTACGGTGGCGGTGGCAGAGAGAGAGAGAGTGGGTGACATTAGTCTTTTTGGTCTGTTTGGTTTTTTGGTATTCTTAGTTTAGGTTCTTCAATTCACCATTCTCTTCTCTACGTCTTCCTTTTTCATCAACATTTTTCCTCTCTCTTTATCTCTTCTTTACTTTATCGACACATGATATGTCTTCTAATTTTTTGTAATTTGAACACCAACTTTATTATAAGTATTAAGCCTTTTTTCCTTCAACAGTGTATTTCCTTTTATATCTGTCTTGCCAAAAAAAAAATCATGCTTGCTAAATGACTAAGGAGACGACCCGTGCGTATGCACATGTTGCAGACTAGTATATATATATAGTGGCGGACCTACATTGGTCTGAGGGTGTGCACTTGCACCCCCTCATTTTTAAAATTTACTAAATTTGTAAATAAAATCTTATATTTTTATATTTTATTTTATTTATATTTATATATTTGAACCCACTGATTTTATTTTTTTATAATTTGCACTCACTAACTTAGGGTCTTAAATCCGCCACTATATATATATATATATATATATATATATATATATATATATATATATATATATATATATTCTTACATAGACATGTGTATATTTTAAGATCATAATTTATTAGCATACTTGTTTCAAAAAAATAAGTGGATATACGTTGCATAATCTTATAAGCATTTACTTATATACATTTTTTTTATTATAAGTAGTATGTTAACAAGTTGCATCTAGATGTTATAGTTCTTTATTGAAAGATGAAATAATTAAGATTTTATTCTTCTTTAATTGTGAGTGTACAAAAGATATCAAAAAATATAAAGGACTAACAAACTCCATATTACTTATAACTTGAATTTAAATTACAACAACTTACAACTAGTTTTATCATATCAATAATATAATATTATTCTCATTTATCTTAAACATTTGCCCGTCACTTATTAATTTCATTAATTGGTTATTGACATATAGCTCGAAGAGATGAAACAAGCCAAAGTAAGTAACACCATTATCCAGGGTTAGCTTAAGTACATTCACTTATTTTTTAGAAGGAATATGTTACTAATAATTTTAATCTACCCATTAAATTTAACCTCTATTGATTAATAAATGTCTCATCTCCTTGAAGTTCAAACTTATTGGCAATGTAAGGAGGATCACATAATGTCCTCCATTCAAAATCAATCATGATGGTTAAGTCCTTTTGTTTTTATCTTTTTAGGTGGTTAAGTTATTTCACTTCTGCCTTTTAGGTGGTCAAGTCATTTTTTGTTTATGTGTTTTAGGTGATTAAATTATTTTTTGCTTTTGTCATTTAGGTGGTTAAGTCATTCTTTTGCTTCTATCTTTTAAGGTGATTAAATTCTTTTATTTCTATCTTTTTAGGTGATCAAAATAATTAAGTCCTTTTGTTTTTGTATTTAGGTGGTTAAGCTTATTTTTGTTTCTATTTTTTTAGGTGGTTAAGCCATTTTGATTTTGCCTTTAGTGGTTAAGCTTTTCTCTTATTTATGTCTTTTTAGGTGATTAAATCATTTTGCTTATGCCTTTTATGTGGTTAAGTCATTTTACTTCTGCCTTTTACGTGATTAAGTATTTTCCTTGTTTCTAACTTTTTAGGTGGTTAAGCATTTTTGCTTCTATTTTATGGTGGTTAAAAGTGTTTACTTCTCTTAAGAAGTTAAGTCTTGTGTTATGACTCCTCATAATGGTTAAATTTGTATTTGTTAACTTTGATCAACATGCAAACTTTCTCGCCAAAGGTATTACATTTTCACGTCATAAATTTATGATAGTTTGGCATTGTCTTTACTACCATCATCTTGCATAAGCCTATTAAACTATTAATATGATTGAGTAGTTAGTTGGAAGTTATTACAATTAAAATTCAAATTATTGATAATTTAATAAATAATCTAAAATTTGTTTTTTTTTTTACTTTACATATATCTCTTGTACATGCACTCAGAATTAAAGGTGAATACAATTCTAGATATTTTATCTTTCAATGGATAGACCGTCCTTATTTGATTAATTAGTAGCTGGTTGAAGCTTACAAATCACAGATCATACAGGCATGTACCCTTCCCTGTGTTTGTCAATATTTTAAACAAACCAACAATATATTGCATAAACATGTACACACCGGACTTTAAAGCAAACATTATGCGTAAGATAACCACGAGGGCACAGTCATGCGTGGCTCACACAACGCAACTTTATTTAATGAAGAGTGTTGCTAGGTGCACCCAACATTCTTGAAAAATGCCAAAATTGCCCTTGCTTAGTTTTCCACTTCCGGATCAGCTTGATCCGTAAGTTGATCCATAAGTCTGATTCGTAAGTTGATCCGGAAGAGACTTACGGATCAACTTACGGATCAAGCTGATCCGGAAGTCTCTTATGGATCAAGTTGATCCGTAAGAGGAAAAAAAATTATAATATACTTTTAAATACAACATATTTATTTATAATATAATTAAATCTATTTTTATTTTATTAAATATAATATATTTATAAATATTGATTTATTATAAATAATTAATTTTTTAATATATTTTTTTAGAATAAATTTGTTTAGAAGATGATATTAAAATACTTACTCAGTTCCATTATAATTATTGTTTAAGGTTATTTTATACATATTAATAAAAATCAATAAAGAATTAATCATATCATTATTAATATTATAAAGAATATAAAAAAAATAATTGGTATTACATAAAAAATTAAAATACTAACTACTTTACAATACATTTTTTTACATGATCATTAGTATAAGTGGGAAAATTGTAATTATAAGAGAATTTAAAAATATTAGTACGTTATATACGATCTTAGATAACGAATGATGTCCATTTTTTGGTTAATTATTTTTTTACACCCTTTTCAACTTCTTTATTTCAATTATATTTAAAGTTATAACACGCGTGTATATAGACACAAATGGAATACACATACAATGAAAATAAATAAAACTAACATTAGAAATGAAAATAAATAAAACCAACAATACTCGTGAAATGAGTTCATGTACAATATCTGTATATACAAGGAATATCAATGTAAAATATGTACATAAACTAAGTCTGATCAGTGCGCCGCCTGCGTTTACACCTAACGTATACTAGATGGTCCTGTGTGACACTCCTGGCCAATCTGAGGCATTATTCGATCACCTCATGTGTCGATGAGCCAGGCGTGACCACTCCTAGACTCAGATGGCGCTCCAACCGCTTAGCAATGTCATCACAAACTTCCTGTTACATACAAAACAAACTAATTACACAAATTATTATGCAAATATTGAGGTAAATGACGTAAATTATTAGTATTACTTACCACTGCATGTCTGGGCTCCTCCGTAGATGTCGACAATGCTCCTGGCTCCGGCACGCGAGGGATATCCGTCTACGGGGCCTGAGGGACGACTCGGGGCTACGGGGCGTGACCATGAGGCAGAGGATCTACTGCGTGGCCTGGTGTCATGAAAGGATGGGAGATGCGGAAGAACCAGTCGATGTAGTCACTGGAACACGCCCCTGGCACCACGCAAACCTCACCTGCAAGTACGATATGATCCTCGTAATGCATCCACCTATCGTGTATATCATCATACGAGACCCATGAATCGACAGGAGGAGCAGGGATGGTCTGCGTGTAACCAATCTGCCGCACGACCCTCTCCGGCCGGTAATACACAGCAACAGGCCCCCAACGCAAGAGACCGGAGTAGCATGATCTGACATGGAAGTCCCGGACCTCCCGATGCTCCCCATACGGGATCCAACAGACATCCGAAATCCAGAGTCGGTCCAGGCGCTCCCTATACGATGGCGTGCGAATGCTCTTCACGGTCTTCTTTGTCGCAATCCACCCGCACGCACGCGGAGAAGCCTCATCGTAGTCCTGATTAGCGGTGGACTCCACAACTGAGGGAAAGTGCTCGTAAATCCAGCACTACAGATGTAACATTCAAATTATAAACATTAATAATGAAAGTGTAACAAAATTTAAAGTTGAACATTGTTTAACCTGAATGAATGAAAAACATATTTGTTACCTGTAGCAGTGTGATGTAACCGCCAAGCTGTCGACTGTGGCTCATGGATGCATCGTTCAGTTGGTCGTACATATGAACCAAAGCAGCCACTACCTAAGCGTACCTCTCTGTCATACTGAGGTCACGAAGGGCCTCCAAGTAGACAACATGGACATTGGTTGCACTCTTGTTAGCAAACAGAGTGCAACCCAGCAGGTGAAGAAGATATGCACGAGCCGCAGCTGTCCAATGACCTGCTTGGCATCAGCGCTGATATACTTCACGTACCCATTGCAGGCATACGTACGATCCGTGACACTGGACTGTCTCAGTCCTAGTAGACTCTGGAGACATCATCAACAAGTCCACCAGCATCTGAACCGCATCATCCACGTGCAAGGGCTCAAATGCGTGAAAGTCGCCTATAACGGGAAGATGGAGAAGAGAGGAGACGTCGTCCAATGTGATGGTGAGCTCACGCACCGGGAGATGGAAACTAGATGTCTCCCGATGCCACCGCTCCACAAACGCGGACAAAAGTCCCTGATCGCCGGTGTCTACCGAACACGCGATCAGAGGACTTAGTCCTGTACCAGCGATAAGTCCCTCAATGGCAGGGGTAGGCCTGCCTAAACTATGGACCTTCCTCCCATGCGAGGATAACTTCAATTCAGGACGCTCCTGAATTGAAGTATAAAGGAACGCAAAATTCGTTAAAATTATCATTTAAAGGAAAACTAATAGTATAATTTACAAGTAACTAAAATTAAATAGTATAAATATCTCTCCCGTCCATACGCTGCAAGCAACGTGATCCGCATACGCTGTCAGCACAGATGGGTCGCTCGGACCACCCGGAAATCCCTGAGGCTGATCCTCAGTGCGCCTGCGTCCGCAGGAATGTCCTCCACAGCAGCTGGTGCCTCCATCGGGTCATCCTGAACATCTAGGTCAGGGATGACTAGGTCATCGACGTGATCCGCAGTCGCAGCGACTCGCTGCCTCTGTGCGGATGCAGTAGGTCGTCGACGCTGTGGAGCATCATCGGAATCATCATGATCTCCTCTGCCCACATCTCTGCGAGTGACCTGACCTAAGGCACGACCTAATCCTCTGGTCCCAACCATGATCTGCAAATGAGTACCGCAAAATCCATCACTCATTTCATTTTCTCAAATTTCATGTGTCTAACGCATATAGGACATTGATTTGGGACAGCATGGTTTTGGTTGTGTTCGTCTCATTGATACTAACATCAATAGAGTGTGGACAATTTAATTCAGGCCAAAGAAGACACAGAATTCAATGATCAAAGAATTTAGGACTTTGTTGCGAGAATTAAGGATAAAATTTTCCTTATGAGGATTAAATGGATTGTTTTATAAATGTCTCCATGCATTAAATGGATTGAATGGATTGTTTATCTCTTCATTAAATTTTCCTTTTCGTCTATAACATTAATTATATTTGTGTATCAAGACTTTGATTGGCCAATCAGGAAGAGAGAATTGACATGTAGAATGATTTATTCCATAGGTGTTGAATGAATTCACACATGGGAAGCAGGAATGGTTCAGGTTATGAAGCTGAAATGGTATCCATATTCTCTCATATTGAGTCCCCTGACAGATCACTTCATGACCATATAATTGAAGCTCTTGGCAAGCTCACTGTTGAACAAGGAAATCCTTATGTTACCAAAAAAGTCATGAGAAATTAAAACAAGTTTTCATTTGTTGCTAAGAATGTTTAGTGTAGCCCAAAGTCAATTCAAGGATCTCGAGGTTGTGATTAAATTTAAAGTCCCTTTTATTAATTGAGAATTTGTGTTTTGTTTCTCTATCTTTTATGTTTTCAATTTTTCAAATTTAATTGATGATTATGATAGGGTTTTGGGAATTGAATTAGTATTAGCATTAGGTGATAGAATGGTTGCTTAATTGATGACCAAAATGCTTATTGCTCTAAAGTTTGATATAAAACCATTTGTATGGAATAGTTGGTTCATCATTTGTGATATTATATTATAGCCGACCATGTGGCTTAGAGTTCTAAATAACTTAAGGTTTTGGGATAGTTGGTTCATGATTCCAAATGCATTTCTTCACATACAGGCTCAGAGGTTCTAAGCAAACTACCATCATGCCAAATTCCCAGTTCTATCATGTCAAATTCCTATTTCCTAGTTTAATCCATTAATTGCAAGTATTTGCATCTATCTAAGGTATGAATTTAGGTAGAAGAAGCTGCAGATTGTTATTCATTGTTGTTCTCCTCTAATTTGGATTTAGGTAGAAGAAGATGCAGATTGTTATTAATTGTTGTTCTCCTATAATTTGGATTTAGGTAGAAGAAGATGCAGATTGTTATTAATTGTTGTTCTCCTCTAATTTGGATTTAGGTACAAGAAGCTGCACATTGTTATTCATTGTTGTTCTCCTCTAATTTAGGTACAAGAAGCTGCAGATTGTTATCTAAGGTATGAATTTAGGTACAAGAAGTTGCAGATTGTTACTCAGAAGTATTTGCATCAATCATATTGGTCATAACTTAGTTAAAGGAAGTACATGGAAGTTGGCTTATATGGAAGCACATGGAAGTTAGCTTATAGGGATATCAATCATTAGCATACATTCATGGCAATTTGTATGAAACAGTAGATATTCATGACACTATTTATCAAATATTTAGCATACATTCAGAGGTATCAAATAATATTTGGCAATTTTTGAATTAAAATCAAACTGTGAGTTTTACGGATCAGGTGATCCGTAAAGTATGTTGAGTATTTTACGGATCGAATGATCCGTAAAACTACTCAACATACCTTACGGATCACTTAATCCGTAAAGCTCCCAGCGATTTCCGACAGCGTTTTCCGCCATCGCCGGCAACATTGGAGCAAAAAAATGTCAAGTTCACGGGCCTGACCTCGACGGTGGACGCGTAAACGACCGTTGCTCTTCGCGGAAGTTTCCTCGCACCACCACCGCACCTCCTCAATGAAGAAGAAGAAGAGCCACAAAGAAGACGCATGAAGAAGAAGGCGCAGGAAGAAGAAGAAATGTGATGAAGCAGGAAGATGAGGAAGATGAAGAAGCAGGAAGAAGAAGGAGAGAGCTTATCCGAAAGAAGAAGAAGAGAAGCGCATTTTTGCCTTTTCACACTAATTGCTGGGTGCACCAGCAAAACTGCTGGGTGCACCTAGCAGCACTCTTTAATGAACCACTTAGGGATCATTTTAACGAGCCTCAACTTTCTAGGTGAGTTTAACCACCAAATCTTTGTACTTGGTTGGCTCAGGAGCATTGTGATCCACCTTCTCGTACAAGAAAGTCCACTTCACTAGGCTATTGTCGGCTTTTTAACCAATTAGGGGTAAAATTTTACCCAATTTTTCAATGAAGGATATATTTTAAAAAATTATCCAAAACGGAATAAGTCGTAACAGGTGTTATGACTCTTAACTCAAAAGTTGTAACATCTATTACGACTTTTTATTTTTTTTAATTCAAGTCATAAAATTATTTATGACTTCAGTTCAATTGTTACTTTTTTTTACGACTTTAAAGTTGTAATTTTTTTTATTTTTTTAAAATCGAAGTCGTAAAATTATTTACGACTTTATTAATTTAAGATTTTTTTTATTTTACTACTTTAAAGTTGTAAAATCTTTTTCTAAAATTTTTTTGAAGGTTTATGACTCGTATTTTTTTTTTCTTTAAAAAAAATCTACTTTTTTCTATTTGTACACCTGTTTTTGTTTTGTTAACCTACTTTTTTTTCTTTTCGTAAATCTGTTTTTTCTTTTAAATTTACAATTGTTTACTATTTTATTTTTATTTTAAATAAAAAAAATTAAATGTATAATAAATAATATTAAATTGACTTACTTATTATTATATTTATTTATGATTTTATTTGATATGTTATTACTTTATTTTAATATGTATAACATGTTTTAAATAATATGTAAACTATATTAAAAATATATACAACATGTTTTAAATAATAAAACATTAAATACAATAATAACATATCAAATAAAATCATAAAAAATATACTAATAAGTAAGTCAACTTAATATTATTTATTATATATTTAAATATATTTTTTATTTAAAATAAAAATAAAACCGTAAACAATTGTAAATTTAAAAGAAAAAAAAAACAGGTTAACATAACAAAAACAGGTGTACGAATAGAAAAAAATAAAGGTTTTACAACTTTAAAGTTATAAAACCAAAAAAAAAATTAATGAAATTGTAAAAAAATTTACGAATTCGATTTAAAAGAAAAAAAAATTACAACTTTAAAGTCGTAAAAAAATAACATTTGAACTGAAGTCATAAATAATTCAGTTAAATAAATAAATAAAAAGTCGTGACAGGTGTTACGACTTCTGATTTATAAGTCGTAACACCTGTTACGACCTATCCCGTCTTGGGTAATTTTTTAAAACATACCCTCGATTGGTAAGTTGGATAAAATTTTACCCCTAATTGGTAAAAAAGCCGCTCTTCTCATCACCTTTTGGTAAAGCATGAAGGATAACTTTGTAGCTCTTGTAGTGCTTCAACATATCACCCTCCAATATTGTGTAGGTTATCTCCTTGTTTTCATTATCAAATTAAACTCTCTCCTTTAAGGTCCCAACAGTGTCCCCTACATAATATTCAACAACAATAATAAATTAATAATACCAATAATATATAATAGAAGATATAGTTGTGAATTGTGTTAATTAAGTTTAACTTATACCAACAGCAGATATTGCCGGATTTATCCCCCTCGCCTTCATGAACTTCCACCTTATGGATATGATGAGGTGCAACATCACGAATACGATGCTGTTTCTTACCCTTCAAGGAGTCGTAAAAGTTAATTATCAGAAAGCTGCTATATCACTAGCTTGTCAAGTTTGAGCATACAAGACACCAATATTATATAGAGGCTCAAATTAATGGTCGTAATTTTTCACATCTTAAACTTATTGTTTTATCTTTTTTTTCTTTTCTCATGGCTCAAATGTCATATTATTTTAAAAACCTTCAACTTTCAATATGTAGATTGCACCTTCTCCCAATTAAATATTATTTTTAAAAATTCAACCACTGGTTTCTTGGATTTGTCCTTGATTACCTTGTTATTATATTACGTTATTACTTTTGTTTGATAAAATTTTATTAGTTATCCTGATAGTAAAGTATCATTTTAATTCTTGAAAGTGTATGGCATTGTTGTATTAGTTTCGGAAACTACAAAAATTTCAAATAAATACCTAAAAGTGTTATCCGTCATGCACATTAATTCAAAGTTTTATATATATATATATATATATGACTTAAAAGGATAATATTAACATACATTTAAGGGAAAAAATAATAATGAGTACTTAAATTTAGTGACTTTTTTTTAAAAGTTAAAATTTGGTGACTTGGAAGTTAGATGAAACAACTGAAAATTTCAGGCATCTATGGTTTCCTTAATTTTAGATGAATGTGACGCCAGTAAAAAAGAAAAGAAATGAATGTCACAATATATTAAAAAAACATTACCCTTTTAAGAATAAAAATGGTAGTGTACTAGTTATTTCTATGTATTATAACATTATTTTATTATTATATATTTCCAGTGTTGTATTTTATTATTTTTCTATTTTACTAAATGGTACTACATGATAAGAACAAAAATATTTTAACATTCGCGCCTATAATAATAACTATTATAATATTATTTTAAAAACCTTTAACTTTCTAAATGCAGATTGCACTTGCTCTCAATTAAATATTATTTTAAAAAGCTTTAACTTTCATAATGTAGATTGCACCTGCTCCCAATTAAATATCACTTTAAAAAATTGAACTTTCAAAATTGACTGTAGAATGATTTGGGGGATTCCTAAAGCAAATTACATCAATTTTATACATACTGTAGACTTGCATTTTAGCTGGTACATCACACAAAATAAATGTTTGTTATATATAACCAAAATTTATTATTTATAATAAATAAATATTTCTAATTTATAAATATATAAATTGTATGATAATTAAAATATGTAATAAATAAATATTTTTAACATATAAATTATATTTTAAATAGATGATAAATAATTTATGTTGTGATATATTATTATATTTAATTATTGATATTTAATTAAAAAAATAAATTTAAGTTTGATCTAAAAATGATAGATTAAAAAAGATAATAAATTAAATTAAATTGTTTAATTTATATATAGAGAGAGAGAGAGAGAAAAGACGAGAATAATTAATAAGAATAATCCAATTTGAAAATAAAAAATTTCAAATGTAAAATATGGAATGTAATTCAATTACACTACCTCTGTTTTATTCGAATGAAATGTTGCCTTGCAAGTTAAACACCTCGGACCACACAAACAAAAACACCTGAATGTCTTGGTACACCTACAGACCGTAGGCTTATCAAAGTGAACTTAATTAAATCCGCAGGCTTAGCATTATTTTTATTTGATACATTTGTCATTTTGCCCTATTAGTTGTATTTATATAATTGTATTTCAATCGTTAAATGCTTTCGGTAGAAAAATATCAATTTTTTTTTTAAAAAATAAGACAAGAAAGTGTTTTTTTATGTTTTTATTTTTTATTTTTATCAATCCGCCGAAGCATGTCCAACCCCCCTCAGCTTGGCATCAAACACTTATGCCTTGTCGATCGTGGCACTGTGTGGCGGAGTGGAAAAAGAATGAGCATCATATAATGCTTCTTGCAGTAGAATTTGAGAATGAGTTAATTAACACTGGTTACATATCCAAATATTTTAACTCAAATCTGTTAGTTAAGCTTGAACAGTCGCATACTCGTTCATCCATGCATTCAGTGGTTTGAGAACGAGTGATCTAACGATATTAGTTAAAAAATTAATAAATATTTTTTTTATTAAATCTCACAATATATATGTGAAAAAAAATCACAGTAAATTAAGATATCATACAAAAACCTAGGTAAAAATACATTAGCATCATTTTTATGATAAAAAATTATACTTATTGAAAATACAAGATTGACTTAGTGGTGAAACAAGAAAAGAGAGACATCATTGAATCAAATTTTTTGTTAATAAAAATTAAAAACAAACATTTATATAGATAAAAAAAACTTTAATTAAGAGATTTAATTTGTTTGATTCAACAAGATATGTGAATGTTATAAATTATTAATTATTGATATAGTGTTAAATTCTTACATATATATATATATATATATATATATATATATATATATATATATATTTTGTTTGTTTCTTAACTACATAAGTATGCTGTAAAAGAAATCCACATTAAGTATTTGTTAACATTCTTAAAAAATATCTCTAAAATAAATTAAACTAGACCCACACACAAAATGTGTCAGAGGTGCAGAATTTGGCCCGCCCCAAAAAGGTCCAAAAACAAAAACTCGTCTATGAGCTGTTCATTCCATTGCTAGTTAGTGACCTGCTCAATAAGAATTGAAACCTCTGCAGGCATTACGAACAGGGCCCTAGCATGGGCTCCATATGTAGAGCCCATTTTTGTTAAGGATCCAGTTGGCATGCCATATATACAAAACTTTGGCGGGACATGCTAGGTGCACCTAGCAATTTATTGAATGGGTCATTTTGCCCTTCATTTAAAAATTTAAAAAAGCTTTCCTCCTCTTCCGGAACCACTCTCACTCTCTTTTCTTCGCTGCTTGTTTTCTTCTTCTTCGCGAGCGTGTCTTCTCTTCTTCTCCGCGAGCTCAGCTGCTTGTTGTGGTTGGATCAGACGCAAATCCTTCGAGGTAGGTGTCCCTAACTTGACATTGCTTTTATTATGCAGTATAGTTGTAGCATTTAGGCTAGGATAGTGGAACCTTAGGGTAGAAGACGCCGGAAAAAATGGAGAAAGGAGTGGTTACGGTGGCGTCTTCCGGAAGAACTGCGAAGGCTTCTTCCAGAACTTCCGGAAGAAGTAGTTCTTCCAGAAAATTTTCGGAAGAAGGGTTCTTCCGGATGCCCTTTGAATATTCCGGAAGAACTTTTCGGAAGAGCCACTTCTTCCGGAAAGTTTCCGGAAGGACTACTTCTTCTGGAAGTTTTTTTTTTAAAAAAAATATTGTTTTGTTTTTTTTAAAATGAATGATTATTTTATTTTTATGAATTAAGTAGGTGTATGTTTGTTAAATTTTATAAAAAAAAAATGAGGTTTGGCTTTTTCATGACAAATGAAGTTTTTTTTTTTTAAATTTAAATTGTGTATGTTTACTAAATATTTATTTTTAAATTATTTGTGTTTTTGTTTATAAATGAAGTTGTTTCTTGTTATAAATTAAGTTGTGTGTGTTTTTGTTTATTGTTTTTTTTTTAAATTAGTGTATTTTATTTATAAATAAAATTGGTTATTTGTATAAATTAAGTTGTGTATGTTTTGAAATTTTTTTCCCATTTTTGTTTTATTTTTATATATAATTTTAGTTGTGTATGTTTACTAATTATATATTTTTAAATTAGTTGTGTTTTTTTTGTTTATAAATAAAGTTGTTTTTTTATTATAAATGAAGTTGTTTTTTTAATAAATTAATTTGTGGATGTTTACTAATTAATTATTTTTACATTAGTTGTGTTTTTTTTATAAATGAAGTTGTTTATTTTTTTTAAAATTAAGTTGTGGATGTTTACTAATTAATTATTTTTACATTAGTTGAGTTTTTTTATATAAAAGAAGTTTTTTATTTTTTTTAAAATTAAGTTGTGGATGTTTACTAATTAATTATTTTTACATTAGTTGTGTTTTTTTTATAAATGAAGTTGTTTATTTTTTTTTAAATTAAGTTGTGGATGTTTACTAATTAATTATTTTTACATTAGTTGTGTTTTTTTTTATAAATGAAGTTGTTTATTTTTTCTTAAATTAAGTTGTGGATGTTTACTAATTAATTATTTTTACATTAGTTGTGTTTTTTTTTATAAATGAAGTTGTTTATTTTTTCTTAAATTAAGTTGTGGATGTTTACTAATTAATTATTTTTACATTAGTTGTGTTTTTTTTTATAAATGAAGTTGTTTATTTTTTAAAAAAATTAAGTTGTGGATGTTTACTAGTTAATTATTTTTACATTAGTTGTGTTTTTTTATAAATAAAGTTGTTTATTTTTTTTTAAAATTAAGTTGTGGATGCTTACTAATTAATTATTTTTACATTAGTAGTGTTTTTTTTTTTAAATGAAGTTGTTTATTTTTTTAAATTAAGTTGTGGATGTTTACTAATTAATTATTTTTACATTAGTTGTCTTTTTTTTATAAATGAAGTTGTTTATTTTATTTAAAATTATGTTGTGTGTGTTTTCAAATAATTTTATTTAAATTAGTCTTATTTTTTTATAAATAAACTTGTTTTATTTTTATAAAGAAAGTTGTGTATGTTTTGACAAAAAAAAATACGTATTCCACATGATTTGCAGATCATGGCTAGAACACGAAGTTTAGGTCGTGCTATAAGTAGAGTTATAGGTAGAGATAAAAAGGATGACCATGATGCAGTTGATGTTCCCGAGAGGCGTAGGCCTACTGCATTAGCCCGTAGGCAACGAGTTCATCAGATGACTCAGGATGTTCCTGACATGACTGAGGATGTCCCTGATATGGCTGAGGATGCACCTGAGATGACTGGGGACGTACAGGGTGATGATGGTGCTGAGGGGTCACATGCTGATGATGCTGAGGGATTCTCAGGTGGGCCACGTGACCCATCAGTGCTGACATCATTTGCAGACCATGTTGCACATGCCGTTTGGAGTGGACATGTATTTTAATTTGTTAATTATTTGTCATTGTTGATTTGTTTGTCATTAATTTTTTTTTATAATTGTATAATTTGTACTTCAAATCAGGAACGTCCTGAGTTGAAGTTGGTGTCACATGGGAGGAAGGTGACATTGATTGGAAGGCCAGTGCCTGAGATTGAAGGACTGGTTGGTGCCACAGGATTAAGTCCACTGATCGGGTGTTCAGTTGTTACTGGCGATCCTGGACTTATATTCGCATTTGTGGAGAGGTGGCACAGCGAGACCAGCACCTTGCACCTTCCGATAGGAGAGTTAACGCTCACACTGGATGATGTGTCGTCACTCCTCCATTTGCCTATCACTGGCGCGTTCCACAACTTTCATGCTCTTTCTGCGGACAAGGCAATATTTTTGTTGACCGAGTTGCTTGAGGTGTCTGCTGAGGAGGCTAGAGCCGAGATAGCTCGATCACGTGGGGCATACGTACGGCTGGGATGGGTTCGAGACATCTATGAGATGAGATGTCAGGCACGGCAGTGGATTATAGCAGCTCGTGCTTATCTGCTGCACCTGGTCGGTTGCACTCTTTTTGCTAATAAGAGTGCAACATATGTTCATGTGGTGCACCTAGACGCTTTTCGTGACCTGAGTCAGAGTGGTGGTTATACTTGGGGAGTTGCCACGCTGGTTCATATGTATGACCAATTAGATGAAACTTCTAGGACCACTACATGACAGATTGCAGGGTACCTGACTCTATTATAGGTAAATTTTGTGTTTTTAAATATGTTATGTTCGATTATGATTTCAACATATTTTTATGTTATGTTAACCTCATTTTTTTTGTAGTGCTGGATCTATTAACACTTTCCTAGTGTGCATCAGTGCGTCACAGATGATGCATACCAGGAGACGTCCCCACGTGCTTTTGGTGGCTGACGTCGAAGGCGCATATGAAGGGAATCACAGGAGCACCGTACCGAGCACATTGTGATGCTTTGATCGTCACAGATGTGTGTTGGTTGTCTTACACTGAGCATCGAGGGGTTAGGGCCTTTGAGCTGATTTCATCATTCCAGGGTCAGTTGAGATGGGGTCCTATGGTGGTCACAGCTCGACCGGAGAGGGTGCTACGGCAGTTTGGTTACATTCAGAGCATCCCTCCGCCGCCTGTTAGTGCTTCATTGTCACATGATGATATAGATGACAGGTGGATGCATTTCGCGAACCACGTACTAGCTGTGGGTGAGCTTTGTCTAGTGCCTGGACGGGTATCTACGGATTACATGGAGTGGTTTTTCCGGATATCTCACCCATTCATGATACCGACTCAGGCAGGTGACCAGCCCAGAGATGCACCTGCCGCAGACCTTGAGGAGTACATGCAACCGCCCATCCCCCAGGTTCCAGTGGCATTTAACCCCCCTCCACATGCAGTGGAAAGATTATGTGCGCGTTTAATGTTTGATGAGTTGTTATTTATTTTAAATTTTATAATAAATGTTTTTAATGATTGTCACATGATGATTACGGTGGCTATGAGGCGATCGCACAGAGGTTGGAGCGTGTGCTCAATCTTAGGATTGTCACTACAGGCACAGAGTTAAATGATATTATGCAGGATTGTCTCACGATCGCCAGAGAGGGTGTCAGTGCAGATGGAAGTGTCAGGGCTCGACAGAGACGGTGCACAGAGCATTGATTATTATATTTATTTTTTGTTTTGTAGTTGACATGATTTTTTGTATTTGTTACACTTTTTAGTTTAATATAGTTGACTTGTTTTGCACAGTTTATTATTTTATGATATTAACTAACGTATCGATTATGATTCCGATCCTGGTCCTTAAGCGAAGTTTTGGACTGTTTTAAATTCTTTTTTAAAAAAAAGTGAAGCTAAAATCATGAGTTTCGTTCGTAAGAATTACATTAAAAATAAAGTTTTTTAGAAAAGAGACAGAAAATCCAAAAAAATAGGAATCGGATCCTTTTTTTTATGTTTAAGTACCCATGTTTGGGGTTTTTTTCATGGGTGTGCGAGTGGCGTAAGACATCGGAGGGGCGCTATTTGTCATGTTTGGACATCAAAGAATCCAAAAAAATTATTTTCGTTCCCTGGTTCCATCAAATAACACCTAAAAAAAGAGGCAGAAAATCTAAAAAAATAGGAATCGGATCCTTTTTTATGTTTAAGTACCCATGTTTGGGGGTTTTTTTCGTGGGTGTGCGAGTGCCATAAGACATCGGGGGGGCACTATTTGTCATGTTTGGACGTCAAAGAACTCAAAAAAGTTATTTTCGTTCCCTGGTTCCATCAAATAACACCTAAAAAAAGAGGTAGAAAATCCAAAAAAATAGGAATCAGACCTTTTTTTTATATTTAAGTACCCATGTTTGGGGTTTTTTTTCGTGGGTGTGCGAGTACCGTAAGACATTGGAGGGACGCTATTTGCCATGTTTGGATGTTAAAGAATCCAAAAAAAATATTTCCGTTCCCTGGTTCCATCAAATAACACCTAAAAAAAGAGGCAGAAAATCCAAAAAAATAGGAATCAGACCCTTGTAAGTATGCGTAAGGTTTGAAGGTCAAACAATTAAAAAATTATCTTTGGACCATTGAAATAACACATTTAACTTTATTATGGGATTTAAACATGTTGTAAACAGATAAAGGTTACATCAATGAAAAAGCAAAAAAATAAACATTGCATTCAGTCGTTTAGTGATGTCGCAGTCACCTCGTCTTCGAATTTCAATTCATATTTAGTAAAGACAGCTAAAATTTCTATTGGTCCATATTTTTTCCAGTAGTTAGATTGTACTAACACCTTTAGCAGTTCTTCGTTGGTCTTCAGCTCATTAATTTCATATTTTATAAGCTTATCTGAATACTCAAAGCGACCTGATTGGCGGAAAAACAATCCTCTTACCATTTGTGATTCGTGAATTCCAAGATGGGGAATCCCTTTAGGTGCAACTTGCTTTATTAAATCCTTCAGTTCATCGATGGTACATGTTGAAGGAATTTGAAATTTCTTAGGATTTTTTCCTGTGAACGCGCAATCAACAAATTTGTTCTGCAGTGGCATGTTCCATTTCTCGTTGTAATACAGGATCGCGTCATGAGTACGGGGCATAGTGTGTTGAAGAAATTTTATTGCTCCATCTGATGTTCTTCCAACGGTGCATAATAACTCAATCGGACCAACACACGAAAATTGATCATTACACATTAACATTGTGTTTACATCGTCATCATTTATCAATTTCATGCACTGAAAGCAAATTTGGTTACCTGTATGGGTGAATGGCTTCCGGTAATGAATTTCATCCAAAAATTGTTTGTCGGATAACTGAAGGGTATTGTGTATTCTAATATTTAGGCTTGCAAAATCACAGCAGTTTGGTACTCGAATGGGCACCGGAGTCGAAGTTTGGAAGTAAACCCCAGTATCATTGTGAATAATCGATCCATTTGGAAAAATGAAACCCAACCTTGAGTTGACAATCGTCTGACTGCTAGTTTCTCCTAAAAATGTCATACTTTGTATCAATTGGGAGACTATATGAAAGCAAGATAATGTGTGATTTATTAGCCGTGTCTCATATATATACATGGTTGTCACCGACAGATTGCTTCACTTTGTTTACAAAAAAATAGACACGCGTGAACATGTTTTGTGTTTATGTTTCCTTCAGAATGTGTAGTCAAGTCAGTCAATGTGGTGTCGTGCTCAAACTTTAATACGCATGCATGTCATTATGTGTTGTCAATTATGACAATGATGTATCGTACACACGTAAATGATTTTTGTTTGACCAACTATTTTTTTGCTTAACGAAACGAATACTTAATAATATTAATTGGTTATTAATGGCTTACAACAAATTATATCGCATAATGAATACAATTACATAAACAATGCATGTTTAGTCTTCATTTAGGTCGACATAGTGTCTTTTGAATGACATCAAGCTTGTGTATTACTGCATTATACTAATATATGGAGTTGTCCACTGCTTTGCCTGAGAATAACAATTGCTTGACCACAACAACGCTGGAGGCGGTAAGGGACAATGGTCATTCAAATAAACCTGTTGTACATGAACAAAGATTATATCATGCGGTGACCGACTCAAATGAACCAGGGAAGTCATTGCATAATTGTTATACTAACTATATTCAATGTACCTGAACAAAAATGATTTCCAAACGCGTGACCGACACATATCATGCGGTGCCCAGAAGAATCAGGTGGTGGTTGACTTCTAAGAGGAAAAAATGTCATGCTTTATTGTCGGGACAACAATAAAAGGATTACGTTATACTGTGATGCAATCACATATCTCATCTCTGTTATATCCATCCACTTGTCCACACTAACCTGAATTAAGCAAACATACACATGTAAGTAATTTAAAGTTTGTTATTAAAAAAATTAACCTAAAAACATACCTTGGAAAACTCATCAACAAGTAGGGACAACTTTAATTGTTCAAGTCTCTTTGTGCCACCGAAGAGGTTCATGTACTCATGCGACCACCTACCAAGTTCTTTAATCAATTCGTTACGCACTAACGGCCACGAATCTTCCCCCATACCTAATAAAGCGATAATGGACCGATATCCACAGTTACCGTCCGCTTTCACATCCACAACGTCACAAATGAAACCTTGAATGAATGACGCAAATTGATCCAACATCGGGATTATCCTTGTAGGCTGAGGCAGTTCAGAACATGATACACTACGTTTGACTGAAGAGTTGCTGCTTTGAACAGAATGAAAAGCATCAACATACTCCCAGTAAGACGGATCACACTTTGTAGATCTTTGACTTCTTTTCATTGGTTTCTTCGGTGCACCTTTAGTGTTGACCTTTGACGGAGGAGGGCACATAGAGTTCTGATCAGGGTATGCAATTTCTCAAAGTTTACTCTTCAGAGTTACTTTGCTAGACACATCAAGTTCGTCAAACCTTTTAGATATGGTCTCAATCTCTTCCTTGATGCTGACTTCCACCTCACATAACCCTTGGTCTGAAAAGCAAAGTCTCCTCCAAAAAATATGGACTGACTCCACCGGGATGCTGCCAGCAGTATACCTAGAAAGCTCACATGCACAAGGAAGACCGTGCGTGCTTCTCATCACACAACCACAAGAAGAGTGATTGTTGTCGAGATAACATAGATGGTCAACCTCAGAAGTAATCTCATTTAATGTGTCCTTTGAAACCATCCCAAGAAGCCTCTTGTATAAGGTTTTTTTTAAATACATGCCCAACCACATGCGTATTGGTTTCAAAGGATGCTTTAATTTCAACGTGTTGTAGCGTGATCATGTTGTTCATGGCATCCCAAACACTACACATGTCTCCAAGGCTATTTTGTAGTACTCTTTTTAGAGCCCAATGAGCTGATATAACCCTACATTTAAAATACACAACAAACATGAAAAATATACAACAATTAAATACCATTTATTAATAATCCTTACTAACAAATAAAATCAGTTTTTAATACATGTTTGTTGTTGTGTTGCCTAGGTGCATGACCTTATTCGTCCATGCTATAATAAATTTTTCCTTGTGAGGGATAATCCATGTGTCCTTAACATAGTCAACGAACATCGGCCAAGGCGAACAAGCAATTTGAAACTTCTGAAGTGACTCAGCGAACTGGTGTTCGGACGGACAATCAACCAAAGTACCCTAGTTATCCATTACATAGTCCCAGGCATTTTTTTGACCGATTAAAGATTTGCACTTCGCCTTCACATTCTTATCGATATGAAACCTGCACAACAAATTTGTACACTCCGGGAACACAATTTTCACTGCATTCATATAACCACATCCAAAAATTTACTACATATTAACTAACAAACATATTAACAGGACATATGCATCATACACAAGTACATTCAAATTATCATATAATCACATCCAAAAATTTACTACATATTAACTAACAAACATATTAACAACTAATACAAATACATTCTAAATTTATAACTACATTATTTACTTAAACTAAACTTAACACTATAATAAACAACTAATAAAACATTTTTCTACTACAACAAAATACAATTATGTTACCTAAATCATTTAATATTATACCAAAATCATTATACCTAATTAAACCAATTATCCACAATTGAAAATACAGATATTATAAATGATAATATTCATATTATATATATATATATATATATATATATATATATATATATATATATATATATATATATATAAATTTTAAAACAAAATTAAAAAAATTTGTTAATAAACTAACATTCCGGAAGAAGTTCTTCCGGAAGTTAGTATGTGCAATTCCGGAAGAAGTGGTTTCGGAAGACACTTCCGGAACCACTTCTTCCGGAATTTGAATCATCAACTTCCGGAAGAAGTACTTCCGGAAATTCATAATTCTCATTCCAGAACTACTTCCTCCTTTAAAGTTCTTCCGGGAATAGCTTTTTACTGTTCATCTTCTCTAACCATCTACCAAGAAAACGCAAAAGAAAAAATCGATAAATGCGTACCTCCGACGAAATAGGAACAACAACGACTAACACAACTTCAAATACAGAACATCTACTTCACGGGACCACCAAATCTTCAAAAGCTTTTTACGGAAAAGGATAGCAATAGCAAGAAGACGGGGATGAAGGTGAAATCGAAAGGTGTAAAACGGAAAAGCAGCACAGTAAATTTAAAGAAAACAACACAGGGGTAAAATTGTCATTAAATATGTATTAAATATTATTTTATTTTTAATTATTATTATAAAATGAAATTTATTTTTACTTCACGTTGTTATAAAATTAAAATTATTTTTTTATTATATATTAAGTTTTGTAATACAAATTAAATGTTATCATAATAAATAGTTTATATTTTTTTATAAAATATACGAATTAATTAATTTTTATGATTCAAATTATACTAAATTGTCATACAAATTATTATTTAAATTTACATGTGCGTAAAAAAAGAAATACAAATATTAGTCATAATTATGTTTACTAATAATTTATGTATAATAATATTATTTATTTTATAACGTAATTTATTTATTAAAATTAAATTATTATAAAAATATTGCATTTTAAAAAAATCACATAAAATTACTTTCAGAAGACCCTTCTTTCGAAAAAATTTCGGGACACGTCCTTGCAGAACGTATTCTGGAGTTCTTCGGGAGGCCCACCTTCTTCTTCCGGAAGAAGGTTCTTCTAGGAGTTTTTCGGAGTGACGTCTTCCAGAATTTTTCCGAAAGAAGAGTCTTCCGGATACAAGCTTCACAGAAGGACAAAATGGTTCATTCACTGTTTGCTGGGTGTTCCAGCAATATTGCTAGGTGCACGTAGCAACTCCCAACTTTGGCTCCATTTCCCATATGCCAGAGGCTATCCCATTGAATGACCTATTATATTGATGCTTTCTCCATGTATAGTGTATCTATGGCATTTTCCAATTGGAGGCTAAAAAATTTCCCATTGTAAAAATATTTTTTTGCCACCAATAATAACGGCAGATGCCAAAATGACAATTTCAGGTAATAAATTCATAACGGTATTGTCATGCTCACTAAAGAATAGTATTAAGTATTGGAAAATGCTAATGAGTGTTATTAGAATATTGGTTAGATAATTAATATATATATATATATATATATATATATATATATATATTAAGATATGCAAAATATAATTGTCCATAATTTTCTTATGATTTTCTATAATTTCCACAATAAAAAAAATTTAATTCCTTGATCAATATTCTAATGGAGCACCACTTGGGGTCTATGAATTGAATTTTTATATGAAACGAGTAGCTTCAGTAGGGTATATAATATTTGCAATTGAACAAAGACAGTTAGTTGGAGGAAAGACACAATGAACTGTAACATTAGCATATAAACTTATATAATTAATAAACGGGTTAAATCCAAAATGTCACGGTCAAACACTGGATCTATTCCTTCTGACTTTAAAAACCAACTTTCACGGGATACCCATACACTTTTACAATTTCCACTTTCCATCGTGATTTTTTAATTTCATTTTTTTTCTTCATCATGTCATTCTGAAAATTTTAATTGATTATTTTTAGTAAAATGTTTCTTACAAATCACAATTTTTTTTTTGTATAAAACTTAAATTCAAGACTTTTATTTAAAATTTCACCAATCACGTTTCTTAGGGCATGGTTTACCTATATTTCCTGATGTTGCCGCTTGCTTTGATATTCACATTATAAAACTCGTACCATCGATGCTGTGAGAGAAGTGCTAGTAATTAACTCACCCAGTCCCGTATATGCTGCAATTAGAACATTCCCGTGGAAGGAGAGATAAAAATTAAATCTGTTGAAATTAACTTAGAGGGCAAGCATTTCTTTGAATGTAATCACATGTTCAATACTAGAAATCAATCATCAATTAAAAGCTATCATTGCAAAGTTGTATGAATGTGACCCTCATTGATTCACATTTATAGAGCCTTTATTTTGGGCAGTTGATATTATTTATAGAATTATCTTTCCAGCTAACTTTGTATCTTTTGTGGGACCTTCATTTTTGGTTATGGGTTATGGCTTCCACATCAAGTACCAAAATGCTCCCTCAGGACATGCAGAAGCCAGCCCTCCTAGTTGGGGGTGGGAGGAGGGGAGAGGGGGTTGGATATAGTAATTAGCTCAGTAAATAACATCATCACATAAAGTAAAGAGGTTTTTTTTTTTCAGGCCATGTGTAAGGAAAAGACTTTATTGAAAGAAGTAAAATTTATTTCCGGTGATTTTTACATCTTATGACTTCTAATTATAGGAAAATATTAGTTTCAGAATATGTGAGTTGTTTTAAACTCTTAAATATCTATCTTTAATTTTTATAGATAAAAAAAAATATAATAATAGAAAGAGTAGGGTGTTGGCATCAATAAACTAAGTTGTTGTTTTATGTAAGATGGACAAAGTGAGAGATAAGGTAGTTGCACTGCTATCACTACCTCTTTAAGTCTCACATTTATGTAGATGCTGTATAATGGCTCCAAAGGTCCAACCAAACATTCATTTCATGGGGAAACTCCATTCCCCTTGTAAAGAAGAGTGAGAAGCGGTGAGAGCGGGAATAAAGTATCTCATTCTTGAACAGAGAATTTAATTAAAAAATGATCAGAAAACTTGTATTAGGATTTATGATATATCTAGTCCCCCACCCCTCTTCTCTAGCATTTCTTTTCGGTGGGGTTTTATGGAACTTTGTTGAAAAAAACTCATTCCAAGGAAGTTTCCGTGGCTTATATATGTCTCACTCTCACCTTGAAACCATCAACCATGTTTTGTCCATATGTGAGGCAGAAAAATACTAACAAACGTATATATGTTTAGAGAGCATGCATGGTCCTGTGTGGAGCACTCTGAACAATGGTCCTCTGATTTCCCCAACACACAAGGATGTTTGTAGGCTCATTGATCAAATGAAGGAAGGCCAGTAATGTATTTTTCTTAGAAAGAGTGCCTCATTTATGAAATGTATTTATAGCTAGTTGTATGTACAAGACTCTTTCTACCCACTTCGTATGAATTAAAAAATTCAGTTAATTTATATATTACTATGTATTTTAATGTATTGACTAAAAATATATTGTATTCTAAATATAACTATACTTTTCTTCCATTAAATATTTTTAGTCTATTTATGTTAATGTTAAACATTTATATAAAGGAAATCTAATACTTACTCGGGTCTTTTCACTAAGACATAATTAATTAATTTACAAGAACTAAAAAACTAGTTAATTTAATTAAAAATATTAAATTTTTACTTACCTTATATGTTTTTTAAAAATTATCCCTAACAATAATGGTGCATATTCTCGTTCTTTTTTAAAAAAAAAATAAATATTTGTTTCAATTCTTTTTATATCCAATAAAGCATATGGCTATTGATTTTTATTTTTTTTGAGGTTATGCTTAAGTTTTATTAGCTATACATACAAAGAGACAGAGTAAGATGTATTTTCTCATAAGATAAAGTTAAACTTTCAAAAAATTAAGACATTTTATTAAATTTATTTTGTCTACTACAGTATTTATTTAACTTAGAAAGCTAATTAACTCATAATTAAAAGAATTTTTTATAAAAATAATAATGTAAAAAACATTATTGATTAATTCTTAACTAAACCACTAGCTAGTATTTTAGTTTTTGTATAAAAAGATACCGAAATATAGTAGTACTAGTACTCCATAGAATAGATATGAATGGAAGATTGTATATGGATATATAGATGCATGCAAGGAGAAGGCTTTATACAAAATTTTATGCCAATAAATTAATATTCATTTGATTTAGAGTTTTTCAGTCCCCTAAACCTTGAGAAAGCGTGTTGGGACATTGAGACAGGCATCCTGTTTGAGAAAACTCGGTGCGTTTAAGTCAAAAACCGATGGGAACTTCTAGGAATAATTAATCAATCAAACAAATCCGAGTTTCACCCAATAATTAATGCCTAGAGTGTCTCACATCTTCTTTTACACCACAGTAGAACATGTTTTTCATTAACCCCTTCACTGACCGTGTATAATTAATAAATCATGGTCTTATGCTCCCACCCAATTAATGGTCAGGATTCTTCAATAGTAATTTTGAATGTTTGGATATTAAATATTTTATCTATATATAGTTAAAAAAAATTGTTCGATCGCTTTTCCAAAAATGTTTTTGAAAAGTTTATTATTAATTCGATAAAACATTTGATTTTTATTCATTTTTACTAATTAAAAGAAGTATTAAGGTGGTTAAATTAGAGAATTTAAATTTATTCATATATACTCCAAGGATTAATTGTTATGCGATGGACAACAATTATGATGATAGCCCTATTGTTTTTCCTTTGAGGTAAGGAAAGCTAACGATGCCTAATAATAATAATTTGACAATGAGCGTAGTAAATGCAGTGTCAGTAATCTGACCGATTTTCTAATCATGATTTTACACGTATAGTTTTGCCTATATAAATAAGAACATACTGTAAATGATTGTTCCTTTTAAAAAAATATTAACGTTGAAGATTGCAACCTAAAAAAATACTACTAGCATTGAAGATGGAAAAACATGTTGATCTTTCCTAGATATAAGATCTTCAAATCTTCCCTACAGTGTATTTTAGAACGATCTTAAAGTCCATGCTTAAATTAAATAAAAGATTAAAACCTAAAATATTTTTATAAAAAATACTACTACAATCTTAATGTTTTATAGTACTTGTTTTTAATAATAATAAATATTTATTAATTACTGAACTACTATTTTGTGAGAGAATGATTTCTAAAATCCATCTTAGAATTGCAGCTAACCTTAATTCGTGACTTTAAATGTATGAAAATCCGCACAAAACTGAGTCACAGACACTGAATCAATGGCGTAGCAGCAGCGTTGTGCAGAACAGTGAAAATTAGCGTACTTTGTACTTATTAGCTAGCTGTGCTGTGTGCATCACAATATTGGTTACAGATTCAGTACTCATTCAGAGTAGCTAATATCGTGTGGCCATGATAAAATAATTAATCGATACCACAAGAAGAAGATTAGTAGATCTTGCCAATTAATTCTCACACACTGTGGTTTTCAGTTTTCCACAGATGGATACACAGAAAAGAAAAGAAAAGAAGGAAAATTCATTACTGCAAAAGAAACGAGAGCATTAACACTAGCCTCTTCATTTTTCTTTCTCCCAACTAACTGAAAAGGCTAAAGCTATGCTCTCATTCTTTTTCCAAATCCAAAATGGTTACAACATAGGGGTGGATTACATTGATATGCACTAGAACTTAATAACACTATCATGCATTAAAGTTTAAACACTACTAGCATACAAAATTAAATTAACCTTCTACCGTGGTTGGAATTTGCCACTACTACACTAGTTGTGAAGAGGGTTTGGACCTGTGTGAATTATTCTCTTCTCATCTCCATAAAGGGTAGTAGTGTGTGGATCATGATCAGCATCACCATTTTTTGAGCTCACAACAAGCTTGGTTTTTTGAGTGGTGGAAGTGGTGGTGGTGCTTCTTTGAAACAAGGCCCTGCTGAAACTACGTCGTTTTGGAGGAATTGAATGGCTGGTTCTGGTTTTGCTTTCATTGTTGATGGAGAAAAACAAGCTTATTAGAGAAAAAACTAGGATGACCCACAAGAAGAAAATTGCGACTCTGGCCCAAGAAAGCCTTCTTTCTCTTGTTCTTTCTCTTTCTCTGAAACCTATCATCGCAGTTGCTGTAGATGTGTCACTCACACACACAAGCTTTCAGAGAACACCCTCAACAAGGTCACCATGAAAGTGCACAAAAAAAAATTGTCTCCTTGACCCGTAGCACAGTGTGTATGGAAAACAACACAAAGTAGTGGTTTTTGGATGATTCGGAGAGGGGAAAAGTATGAAAAGAGGTGGTAGCTAGAAAGAAAGAGAGTCAACAAAATAAAAATGTATAGTACAAAAAATTAAAAATTAAAAATTAAAAAACACATAAAAGTGTGGGTTATTTTCCTTGTCTTATGGGTCTAGTCACATGATCTTGACCCTTGATTCCTGGAAGCTTCTTATAATTCTTAAATTTCACTTTCTGAGTCCTTTTTCGTTGGACTTTGCACTACCGCTACAAACGGATGTCATGTTGGACTTTATTTTTAAATTAAACCGGTGCATATTGTTTTCAAATAAATACAAGGTTTAATTTGATCTTTTTTATTGGCAAAGGCTAATTATTAATTTATTAATTTTTATTAACAGGAGGGATTAAATTTGTGATTTTTTTTCTCTTTTATAACTACCTAATCAACATTATATCCCTACAAGGTTTAAAAATGTATATTCCACATTTGATGAAATATTTTATTAGGTTAAAGATTTAATTTAATTCTTATATATAGGCCCAGCAATCATACTCGCACCCAAATGGTCTGATCCTCATTCATCTTGAGTTTGACAAAGAAAAATCGAATTGATCAAGGTTAGGTTTTCCCTGTTTGAGAAAGTTAGGGACGGGGATAGGATTTGGTATTATGATCTTCGTCTCGCACTCACACTTATCTCAATACTAATATACCTTAGTACAAATATATTTTTTTAGAGAGATTTGTGTCACCTCCTTTAACTTTCACTACTTTTAGACTTCAAAGATATGTGTGTCCTTCATCGTGTCGTTTGCCCTGCTCATGCCCGCTTCATCGTGCCACGACAGACACACTTCTCCTTCATCGCATTGTTCTTTGTGCTCCTTCATCTTGTCCATTGCATTGTATCGTCTGTTGTGTCATTATGCTTGTGCCTGCTTCTTCGTGCCACAGTGGTCACACTCTACCTCTTTCATCATAATGTTCTTTGTACTCTTTCATCTCCTTCATTGTAGCGGTTGCACCCTACTCCTTCATCGCGTTGTTCCCTCTTTCAACATAGTTGCTTCTTCTCATTAGAGTCAGGCATGTTCTTCGCTACTTCATCTTGTTCTCCAAGGTCAAGGATGAGGTCGAGGAGAGAAAATCCGATACCCAACTAGGGGTGGGGTGGGTCAAATTTTTTTAACCCAATGAGGATCAAGGTGGGAATAGTTTGGGATGTTGAGGGTAGGGAGAGGCTAAACTCACTCCTATCTTGTCCTGTTGTCATACCTACTTTTATATATATATAAATTCTCAATTTCATATTTATAAGTAAAAATCTATTGAATTGATCATAGTACATTTTTGTAAGGGACTAACATTTCTCAACAAATATTTTTCTATAGGTATAGACTTGTGATCAAACTTCTGTCCAAATGTTTAAAGAAAAGTTATTTATCAACCATGTCACACCATATTATTTAGTCCTAATTATAACATAGTAGATTTAATTAATTTGATCTCTACTGCCATTAATTCTGTTATGTATTCTTAATTTGATCTTTGAAGGTATAACATATTCTTAATTTAGTTCCTATATAGAATCTAAATTAAGAATGTTATATATAGAGAGACTAAATAAAAAATATATTACATATGTATAGAGATAAATTAAAAATGCATAAAGATAGATCAAATTGATAGGACTTTTGTGAATAAGGAGAAATTTAATAAATTTTTATGAATAAGAACTAAATTGAAAATGCACGACATATACTGATATTATATTATGTGTTTTGAACTTTTTTTTCTATGAACTCTTTTAAATTTAAGAAGAAGAAAATTTTCTATTTTTAAATATAAAATCATTACATTTTATAGACTTGATGTTTTCATATATTTTATGGCTTGATCATATTTCTTTCTTTGAGGTTTGGTTTAACTTAGAAAACTTGACAGAAACCTGTTTTAGAATAAGTTTCAAGCATGTCAATAAACTTATATTTAAATACGTTAAACGGCTTTTAAATAAGTTAATAAGGCAATAATCTTACAAGATTGGGATATTTAAGTACAAGTCAACAAAAGTAAAAATAAAAATTAAAATAAAAACATATTTTTGGTTAATCCGGCCAACTTTTTAAGATTAAAAACGCCTTTTAATAACATGAAACATAACTTTTTTAACTGAATAGATTATTAAAAAATTCTTAACCTAACTAGATTACTAATTAGACTAAACTTAACGTGGGTCAGGTGTAAGTTTGAGTCACTTGCATATTTCCACACCTGTTTATCTCTTTTACTCTATTCATACACCGTTTCCATAACTGGCTGGCCCGCCGGCTGGTTTGGCTTCTTAATATTATTTGCATTTTGGCATCTGATTTTTTTGTTACATGCTTTATGTATTTTTTTTTCTAACCTGTTTGTGTTTACTTGGTAAGGGCATATAGTAAAATTTTGCTTGATGGACAAACCCTTCTTAGAAGATATTTTAGTGTCCAGGAATCAATTTAGCAACCACAACGGAATAAAAACTAATTGAGTTTGGTAGAATGAAATGAAATGGGATGAAAATTTTAAATTAAAATAAAATGTAAAAATATGAATCACACCTTATTTTATTGTTTATTTTATTTTTTTAACTTTCTTTTATTAGTAATAATTCTGAATGAATAGTTGTTTTGGTCTATGTTAGAGTTTATAAGTATCTTTTAATTTATTCGACAAGAGATTAATCTCATTCATAATCCGATTAAATAATTATATCCCCATAAAATTAAGGGTATATTCCGATGCGTGTAAGCCACCGCTCTTCAGAAGTATCTCTTGGATAGAGTAAATCTTCAAAGTAGTTCTCAAGATTGCACTTATAAGACATTTTAGTTCTTAAAATTTTAAATATTCTCTGTTAATTTATAATCAAATGGCATTCGTTTTAATTAATTTTTAATGAAAAATAATAGTGAAAAATAAAAAATCAAAATTTGATAAAAATAAATAAATTTTCAAAAATAAAAATACCTAACTGTACAATTTGGAAATTTAACACAAAAGGTTTCTCAAAAGTGTAGGGACTGCCCAGTATTAATAACCGCTCTCTCCGGAATATTTTCAAATTTAGAGAGCATCGGAAAACAAACTCAGCGTCGTGTACTATTTTTTTCTCTCTAGAGATCTAGTGTGCGGAGTTATTAACTATATTGTACAAACTATATTAAATTGGTAAACGTAATGGTTTATAATTTATCGGCTCTAACTATAACGAATTATAATCAAATCAATGATAATATATATAATTTACCAAATCCCAAAGTAGCATTTACCTTTAACATAATGTCTTTATAACTAATCTAATAATCAAATTATACCGATATAATTTTGATAATTATTATATAATTTTATAATTTTTAACTCTAATATTTTCATAAAATTTATTATTTATCATTGGATTAAAAGTTCATTTCATATCGTATATACAAAATTTTATATTATTACAAAATCATTTATTATTTTGTTCATATAGATTACAATCGGTCTAATATAAATATTTTTAAATATATTAATATATAAATCATTTAATTACCTCTGTGATTAAATTTTGACAAAATTTTACACAAACAATTTTGATAATATTTAAATATAATCAACAATTAGATCAATAAAAATCATATTTTATATCAAATTATAAAAATAATGTAATAATTATTAAAATTATACTGATGTAATTTAATCTATTCGCATATATGTATAATATTTATAAATTGTAAGTATATTTCAAAATATATAAATTTAGTTAAATATATTTTAATATTGTATAATGTTAATTAAATATTTTTAGTTTTGAGGAAAGTAACACTATATTTATTTATTTGTACATGCATCTTATACATTCAAATTGAGGGACATTTAAGTTATCTTCTTCATTAAATACCGGTGAGTGGAACCTAATTACTTGATCTTTAAGTTTATAGTATGTTCTTCAATGGACATCAGATCTCGTCTACCAAACTGTGATTGATTTTTGAAAGTGACCGTAAGATAATTGTCGACAGTTTTGTCGACAGTTTTGAAAGTGACCGTATGTTCTTCTACTGGCATATCTGATCATCTCCATGTTATTTTAGCAAAATGTAGACATATTTTTTATAGTTTCTCAAACTCTAGTTAGGGTGACTTTTGTAAGACGTAATTATGTTGTTTATTCTCTTACAAAAGCATTAAAATTTAATGCTTGCAGTTATGTTTTCCATCACATTTCCTCTTGTATTTGGTCTTTGATTTGGAATGAAATTGCATAATCTTGTTTCCCTTAAAAAAAAAGGTTATAGTTTACAATAATAATAAAAAAAAGAACCTTCTGAAAGAATAATTAATATAGTAGGAAGAACCCATGAAAAATAATAATTGTCTGGTGCAATAAAATTTCTTTTTCTTAAGCAGTGTAATAAAATTTATGGATTGTTCTAAAATTGATTAATTTATAATGTTCGAATAATGATAAAGCCTTCCATATCTCTCTACTTCAGTGTAATTTAAGTTATATAATTAGAGTCTTGTTATTTCTTTGTAATATATATATATATATATATATATATATATATATATATATATATATTATACACATATAATGAAATTCAATAAAATTCTAATTTATTTGTCTTCTATATTGTATTAAATTAGCCTATAACTTCACAACCCTCTCTACTCATGGCTTCCTTACTTTTGGAACTACCCACCGCATCCACCCTTCCCATGCCAATCACCACATTAGGCACACTCAAATCACTCATATCTCCTACAAGTTCATGATCTCTATGGGTACATCACTCACAGCACTCCTTGTCCCATTGCCACCATTGATGAAGGAGATGCAACTACTGTCAATCCCGCCTACACTCATTGAAAACACCATGATGTGTTCCTCACCTTTCTTAGTTCTTACGGTCTTGCTCAAATTGTCATGACCTTTGCAACTTCTTCTTCTAATGCATGGATGAAGTTAAACAAACACTATGCAAATAGAACTCACACTCGTGTTGTGTCCCTGAAAGAGCACCTTTTATTTGTTACCATATGCACATTTAGCGTCAACAATTATCTACATATAATCTATTAGGTAATCAACGCTCTCATAAATAAAATTTCTCACACCCATAAATGATCATGAGAAAACAACAAAGATTACACCGTAGAAAAATAATAACAAACACAAGAATTTAACGTGATTCGGAACATCTTGCCTACGTCCACAGAATTGTCTCAAAAATATTTTCCTATAACAAAAATGATTACAAGATTGTAACCTTCCCCAAATAGTGTATCACTCTACAAACCCAAGTACCTCATTCAATGGTTACAAGAAATAATAACACTCTCACACAAAGACATTTTTCTCTCAACAAAAGAATTTTGTTTCACAATCTTTCTTCATGTGTTGTGTTTCTCCACTGATTCTCTTCTCTATTTATAGTAAAGATTGTCACCAACTATAATAAATAAGTTATATTGGAAGTTGAAACAAAAATAACTTTCAATGTATCAATTCAACTAAGATTCATCTAATAAAATACAATCTTCCACTTTGCATTTAAGTTATCTAAACTTTAATGATAAAAAATCAATTTCTAATATGCATGCACATTATCTTTTGGCTTGAAACTCTACACAATCAATATGACTCATAGCGGATGGACTTGATCTCATTGGTCATCCCATCGATGACCCTGATCTTGTCATTGTCACCCTTAATAACCTTGGATTGTTGTTTAGTGAATTCACGACCTCATTTCGCACTAGAGACACTCATCTACTATTTGATGAACTCTTTGACAAATTAGTAGGTTTAGAAATCTTCATGCAACCAGATGATCTTAACTCACACTCTACTCTAGTGATTACTAGCTATGCACAATAGGGATTTGACTTTCATTTCTCTTGAAACATTTCACCTCTCGTGGTCAATCATAAAATCGCTATACTTCATCGGCTAACACAAATAAAAAATCAGAACATCCAGTCGGTCAATTTTGTGACAATATAGGTCTCACCGCCGAGACCTGTTACAAAATTCATCACTATCCATACCCCCAATAAATGATCTTAGGCCCATATAGTCCAACATGAGGCCTTAGATGATCAAAGTTGGCTTGTTAACTTTGGAGCCTCACATCATGTTACCAAGGGCCCTACTAATCTTTTGTTGCCCAACAAATACAATGGCTCTTACTCATTGATTTCACAATTGCTACAAAAACACAGAAACAAATCATAAAGGAGGAGGAGGTTAACAACCATTCAATCTCAAATATTGGCTATTCCAATAAGCAACCATTTAGGGATGTAGACAATAAGAGAATTTTTTTTCCATCTATAGAAAAAAAAATTCTTCGTATATTTGTAAAATTATAAATGAGCTATTTGTCTTTTAATTTTCCCTCTATAGTTAAATCTATTCAAACATTTTTACCAATCGTGTGGGATTGATGTACTTGTAGCCTGTTTGGTTGAGGCAAAGCAAATTAAAAGAATGCAGCTGTGATGGTTAGAATTTATTCCAACCAGCGCAAACATATTTGGTATAAAATTTTAATGTTTTTAAAAAAATACGAAATTTAAAATTGTATTTGTATTTACATTTTTAAAGAAATTCTACTTTATCATTAATAGAAAACCAATTCTTCTAAACTCATTTTAAAATATAAATCTTAAACGCGAATCAATTTTTTAACCTCAATTCTTCTATCATCATAATATCATATTTTAAAAATCAATTCTTCCAAAAAAACAAACATTTTTTATGATAAAATTTTACACACTATATTCGTCAAATTATGTTTATCAAGTTGGTTTGGATATTTTTGTAAAAAAAAAAAGTCTACAAAGAGTTTTTGACAACTTATCTACGTTTAAATAAATTTATCTATTAACACTTTCAAAGAGAAAAGAATAAAAACAAAAAATAACATGAGTTTCAGTTAAAAGTAACTTATGTATAAACTATTAAATTAAATTAACTTATGCTTAAGTTAATTGGTAGAAATTTTTCATATTAAAATTTTTAAAAGATATTTTTTTTACTTGTGTATAGTATAAGCTAATTTTAGCTTTTGGATAAATTTTTTTTTCTTATTTTATTCTCTTACAAGTATTTTTGGAAAACTTTATCTAAAGTAGCTCAATATTTATACATGATTATGTCATAACTATTTTTCTTTCTCATTTTATTTATTTTCTTCTTTCGAGTTACTTCTAGTTTTTGTTAAATATCTTAATATTAACGGTTGTTGAGTTGTCAAATATTTATCCAGTGTCCATTATAAATTTATAATGCTTGATGCAATTTTAATTTAGTTTTAACATATTCTTAAATATTCATTATTATGAAAACATCAATATATCAAAATCTCGTTCCAGAAAAAGCATGTATTTGACAAGGCATTTTAGTAAGTTGTTAATTTTTTTATTAGTTGAAAACTTATTTAACTACTTGATAAATGAATTTTTTTTTCCTCTGAAAAACAGTGGTCTAAAGTGATGGAAAACATTGGAGAAGAAAGGATAAATAGTAAAAGAAGAAACAAAATTATAAAACGAAGAAAAGAAAAAGAATAAAATCTAGCCCTTAATTTAAAAAGTAATATATCTAATGTATAATATACTTTCTCATAGTGATAGTGAGAGATATGTTTGCCTTTTCCACCCTAGAAGCCACCATGGATTTGATGTCTGCTCCTAATGATGGGTTGGAGTTAGTCTCTCTTGATCTTTTAGCTTATTATTTTGCCATTTTTCTTTCCTTGTACCGATATATATATATCAACTCTAAAAAATAATTTCCAAAAATATATTTTTATAAAATACACAATTTTAGAAGTTAGTATATGTTATTCTAGAAAGTAATTGCTGCAATTATATTTTAACCAAATACAAATAGTTTCAGAAAACTACTTTCCATAATTGGTATATATTATTCTAGAAAGTTATTTTTAGTAGTCATAAACAAATCTGAATATGAAATTGGACGTATGTTCAGGAGTCGCAATAATAAACATGGGGCATGTAAAGATAACGTTAAAAGGGTATACTTGACAATAAAAGAATATAAAGAGAAGGTATAGGGAATACTTAGCAAACGTGTAAGTGTAAATAACAAGAACCTTGTTTTCGTCTTAAAACAAAAAACTCTGGTTGTAAATAGGTTAAGCCCAATTTTCCTGCAAGCCCAAACCCGATACAACAATTTAGTTTTTATTTATTCTTTTTTAGGTTAGTTTTTATTTACTTAAATAATAATTATTATGAAACATCAACATCAACAGAACAAAGTCTCGTTGCAGAAAAAAATATCTCTCCAGGAATAACCTTCACAAAATTTGTGTGTACAACTATATATATTTCACATCATATAGCAAAATTATACGTCCCTTAACAATTATCTTTTTTGAGAGTTGAATACTGAAGTTTTTTTTAAAAAAAATTCATCATTTGTTAGAAGTACTAATTTATCCTAATACAACAAATTTGACTCTTATTTTAAAAAGAAGATAACTTTGATACCTCCTTCTTATATAACTAAAATATATTCAGTTAACATTATATATATCATCAATTTTTTTTTTTACAATAACATCAATAAGGTTTTAACTTTAATGAATAAACCCTAAACTTAAAACCTTGTATATATTACTCAAACTCTTACCACGAGACTAACTTTAATGGATAAATCGTCATTGAAATAATCTTATTAATCAAATTAATTTATAATTTATAGACCAAATAAGTGTCCCACCAGACTTTTGATTAATTTTCTTTTGGATCGTCATAAACGTGAATCACAGTTCGTTCACACCTTTTGATTATTTTGGATTGGATTTACTTTTTGTTATATTTAAAATTAAGCAATTAAAATTAAATTCACTCCAAATTTCAAATGGGTGTCGCACCGGATTTTTTGGCATTGTTTTGCGCACCCAGTAAATTATTGGTACACCCAGTTGGACAATTTTGATATTGCCCGTAAAGTTAACATGGATTGCAAATTCGTAAGTCCAATACGGATTGGTTTAATTTTTTTAAAAACATGTTTTATGAATTAATTTAAAATTAATAGCACATGCAAGAATAGAACATGTGACTTTCATAATTATTAGCACGACACTCTAACCAACTGAGTTAATAGATCAATTATGTTATAAAATAATTAATATCATTATATATAACACTAAAATTTTTAATGTATATTTAATGGACATATAAATTTAGATAATAAATTTTGTTACAATTAATTTTGATCTAATAATTAATTTGTTTACATATATAAAATTTAATGAAACCTATGATTTTTATTTAAAATTTATATATGTAAAAAAATACATTATTAGATCAAAATTAATTATAATAAGACCAAAAAATACATTAATAGATTTATGTTAATAATATATTTTTTATATATATAAATTTTTATTAAACCTATTATTTTTATTTACAATTTGTATATGTAAACAAATTAATTATTAGATCAAAATTAATTGTCACAAAATTTATTATGTAAATTTACATGTGCATTAAATATAAATTAGAAATTCTAGTGTTATATATAGTAATATTAATTATTTTATAAGGTAATTGACTTATTAGCTCAATTGGTTAGAAGCATTGTGCTAATAATGTGAAAGTCACATGTTTAATTTCTGTATGGGTCATTAATTTTAAATAATTTGTAAAACATATTTTTGAATTTTTTTTTTAAAAATCATATGGGTTACTTACAGATTTGTAATTCGTATCAGCTTTATGGAAGGGTAATATTGAAATTGTCCATCTTATACTAGGTGTACCAACAATTTGCTTGGTGTGCAAAACAATGCCCCAACTTTTTTTGTGTGCTTAGGATAACCATGAGAGGAGAATTATTCTCACTACCAGTGGTGTTATTGACACCACCATGAGAATGGGATGAAAATGTTATTTTGCCCATAAATCTAAATTACACCCCTTGACCCCTTCCCTCCCCCTATCACTTCCCACTCCTTAACCAAGCAGTTTCCCTCTCCTCAACCATTATAGCATGGTCGTGTCACCCAATTGCCACTATTGCTCTTCTTTGGAAACCCTTCCCCTCCATGTCTCCTTTTTCCTTAACCCCTTCCATTGTGTCCTTTGCCATTCCTCCACTACCACCACCACCCTTCTCCTGAAATCCTCATTCTTGAAGCTGATTTTGCAACAACCTCAACCATTTTGGCGCAATTACCATCACTGGCAAGGCATAGTTGGATTTGTGGGTGTTGAAGACAAAGTTTTAGATCTCTCAGGTAGAGGAAGGTGAAATTGGGTTTTGCATTTTTGGGCATGAGGAAGACAAGGTTTTGTGATGCTGTTGTGGGGAGGGTCGACGCAAAATGGGAATGAGGTGGTGATTGAATGGAAATGGAAGAAGTTTCAACTGGTAAAGGGAATGGGAATGATATTGTGGTGAGGAGGGGCAACACATGTTCATGTGAAGGGTAATGAAATTGTGTTTCCGTTTAATAGAAAATAATTAAAAAAAAACAACATAAACATGCTTCCATTGTTTGCTAAAGGGGTGAAAAAAATTGAATAACATAAATACTATTATATTGTGTATAATGGGGTGTAAAAAAAAAAGTACATAATAGAAACACGATTCCATTCATAAAATACATAATGGAATCATGTTTCTATTGTGTAATTTTTTTGCACCCCCAATTTTATGCAACAAAATTATAATTACATTGTGTATTTTACGAAGAGAATCATGTTTCCTTGAAAATGACATTTTCAGAAAAAAAAAATATATTAAAAGCACTCTGGGTAGTGTCAATAGTTAATCCTCAACCTAAACTAGGTTAGGCCCAATATTTTTAAAGCATGAAATCCAAAACCCGATCCAATAAAAATGAAAACCCTACTTCATCACTCGTGCTTCGTCTCAGATCATTCTGCGCAGGTAAGACAGAGAGAAAGAACTGACCTCAGCGGCGGCGGCGGCGGCAACAGAAGAACAACCACCACCACACACAATGGGTCGCGTGAGAACAAAAACGGTGAAGAAATCCTCCCGCCAGGTGATTGAGCGTTACTACTCGCGCATGACCCTCGACTTCCACACAAACAAAAAGCTTCTCGAAGAAGTGGCCATCATCCCTTCCAAGAGGCTGCGGAACAAGATCGCGGGTTTCTCCACGCATCTCATGAAGCGCATCCAGAAGGGTCCCGTTCGCGGCATCTCCCTCAAGCTCCAGGAGGAGGAGCGCGAGCGCCGCATGGACTTCGTCCCCGACGTCTCCGCCATCAACACCGACCACATCGAAGTCGACAAAGAAACCCTTGACATGCTTCATTCCCTCGGAATCAACGACATCCCCGGCATCACACAGGTTGACCCTGTTCCTGTTCAACAGGCCTTCCCCTTCACCAGGAGGTACTGATGTTGATGTTGTTCATGGAGACTCTTTTGGCTTCAGATGTAAGACTTTGTTTTATTCTCTTCTCGTTTCGTGTTTTGGTGCTTTTTATTTATTTCGTAAGCCTTTAATTTTTGTTGCTGCTGCTACTGCTGCTTTAAATTAGACTGAGTATGTTTTTCAAGTAAAATTAGGGTTTTTGGATTATATGAAATGATATACTGTCCGAGTCTTTGATATATTCTTTTTTGTTGCGAATGTTGAGATTTTTGGTTTCGTGTTTAGCTGTGCTTCTCGCTTGTGATTAATCTGAATTTGAATGAATGGAAGCTGGAATGTGTTTATGAATTGCTTCGTAGAAACTGAAATGGCTATTATCGAATTTGGGGGAAATCGTAAACCCTATTTTAAGTTGGAAGTGTCAGCGTCATTATAATTTTAACTTTTTTGTTTTGGATTATTATCGTTTGTTTCATATGCAAAATTATTGAAGTGAATATCGATTCATGGAGGTGTTAAAATGAAAATTTTTGTGGTTTAGTATTGACGAAAGTGTTAAAATTATTGAAGTGAATATTGCTCCCTTTTTTATTATAAGAACCAGTTTAAAAACAAGTTCAGTTTGATGATTTAGCTCCAAATTTACAGCATAGGTCTTCAAAATGAAAGTCTAATTAAAATTCAAACTCGTGCTAAACAAAATTAACATAATAGAATTAAGGGAGTTCAACAACAGTTTTTTATTTATTGAGCAAAAGATATGGAGAGACAGGCAAAAGAAATCTACCAAATTCACATTCGTTTCACCTCTATGCAGAGACCAGTATGCAGTTCCTAATGTTGCATCTCACATCCTTACTCTCCCCAGTTCATGAGGGTTAGTAAGAATACCAACACAATTGTTTTTCCTGGGCAAATAAAGCATTCTAGGGTATAATAAGCATAGCCTAATGTCGAAGATAGACTTATGTTGAGTTGGGAATATTTTTCAACTCGGCCTTGTTCGCTGTGATGTGATAGGAATAGTAATTGCTTCAATCTTTGTTGTACAAAAGAAAAACGAGAAAAGCCACCTGCCATTCGTTTTTAAAACGCAAAATGATTGCAAAAATCAAAGGAAAAGTCATGCTTAACATGTTCCAATTGAACCTAGTTTAGAAGTAAAAAATTAAATAAAATCTAAGGAAATGAGAATCATAGATTGGAACAGCAGAGAGGAAGCCGAGTAGGCCCTAGTATCAGATCTCATTTAGAGGCAAATGAGCTGTCTTGGAAACTTCTAGTGTTTGTATTTATGTTTTAAAAATGTCAATCCAAGATTCAGTTGTATTGGAAGGGGAGACAATAGAAATTCACACTATTAGGTGTGGTTGGAAACCTATAATAGAAAAGTCTTATATCATATTTAATATTACTCATATTTATACATATTTAATAATAAATATTTCCTTGAGAAGAGGCCAAAAGATGCGCATATTAAATTGCATTCTTTTCTTTAAATATTTAAATATGTACAAGGAATCATAGATTGGAACACAGTCGAAGTAACTAAAAGCTTATCTATGAAAAAATCAGAAGGGAACCATCAGAATGCCATTCTTTCTGAACAAAATTGGTGTCAAGTTCCTCCCTTAGTGTCCTAATCAGCTGAGAGAATTTGTGGAAGCCGAGTGGACCGTACTATCAGATCTCTCATTGAGAGGCAAATGAGCTGTCTTGCAAACTTAAGAGTGTTTGTATGTATGTCTTAAAATTGGTTGAACGCCAATCCAGCGTTCAGTTGTATTGGAAAGTGAGACAATAGAAATACACACTATTATCATCATGGTGTGTTAAGTTGATGTTGAATGTGGGATTAGTTAGACAAAACTGGTGTCCATACGTTGTGTTTGTGTTACCGTCCAACCAAACATAACCAACGTTTTTTTAAGAAAGCTTCAAGATGTTGCTTTGCTGTTGGAGGCCTAAGAATGTGTTGGATGCCAAAGAATGTGTGAAATGTCTCTTGGAGCCTTTGTAATGGCAAGCCGAACACACACAGAGCGTGTTTGGATTGCCAGTATCAATTTCCATTTTCAAGAAGCATTCTCTTTGGTTCTACGTTGAAGTTGTCTCATACTTCGTGCTGCAACAAAATCACCAGAGATCAAAACACGCACATAGTCATTTCTTGAACACATCAAACCTCCATTGTGTTTTCATTAATGTTTCAACAATAAAGGGCATTACCCAACTTCAATAGCTAGAAAAAAAGCACTAAATCAAAGCATCTTAGAGTAGTTTTAGATAATCTTATAATATCAACATCTTAGTTAAAAATGAAGAATGCCTCACCTCTGCATCAATAAGGATAAAAACAATTAACCCGGGACAATACATCCATTAATGAGTCAGTCAGTTGCTTTCATCAACTATAGGTATTGAATTTACCTGAGCTACAAAGCAAGCAGATTTTAGGCACTCTACCTACTTTAAAAATTGGTACTTCTGATTTAACAATTTTCTTATTTTCATCTCAAACAAAAATGTCGAACTAGTAAAAAAGAAAACATAATCATGCATACAGTGTCATAATTTTAATGAAAGAATGAAATAAGTATAAATTTGAGAACTGAATAATTTTAATGAAAAAAGTATAAATTTGAGGAGAACTGAATTTTTTTTCCCTACAAAGCAAAGGAAAAAATGTTATGTTAACATAATTATGAACTCACTATCATCACAAACAGCACTGTTAGTGACTTAGCTTAGTTCCCTAGTTCCTTATCTACACACTATTTTTTGTTTGATGAAGAAACACCATACTAAGACTCCCTTAATAATTCTGTCAAAAAAAAAGACTCCCTTAATAACATGTTTAGACCTTTTTCAAATTTGGTCATTTAGACAACTGATACACGGGGTTGAGACTCAAACCTGAATCACAGCCCAATCCAGAACATGGTTGGATATCCCTGCAAACAGGCAGGTGGCAAAATGAATTTTGCAAAAAATTCACACCCTTCATTTTGCGTTCAGTTTGTGGTGAACCATTAGATTTGATCTCAAAATTCGTACACAATAAGTTGGACCGGAAACAAACATACTAAGTTCTTCGGCTGATCCGGTTTAATTACATTCGCGGCATTCAATCAAAAAAGCCTGAACAATTTAAAAGGAGAAAAAGAAAAAACATACATGTAGATTTTGAATTTTGATGCACACAATTAATGAACTCACGATGTACATCTTCCCACCATTCATGAGAATTTAAGATACTGAAATGCTGACGGGCAAGGTGTCTAATATGACATTATACTGCTACATAATCCATCGCATCAAGTGTTGAGGGAGAAAATGCTGAGATAATTTTTGAGTTGTCAAATTTCTAACTGAGTCATAGTAACCTATGCCCAGAGCTAGAGGCAGCAATCCAAAATAGAGCCATAACTTCTGCTACTATTGGTTCCCAATCTCAGGTGAATCCTATAGAATTTGTTTTTGTTTTTAGATAATAATAGCCACGTCTCACATCTTTCCTTTGCTCCGAATTTGGAATGCTAGATATATCTCCAAAGGGGAGGTAAGATAAATCATAAATGTAAATTTTCTGTAAATGTACTTTGAACCATAGACTGAGACACTTTCCATTTTCTAAATTTTTTGTTGATGAGAAAATAGCAAATATATCTCCAAAACAAAAGACAGGGTTTCTGTGATTGCTTGTCTATCGCATTTGTTTCTCACATTGGGGATACTCTCTGCCTCAGCTTTGGTTCCTTAATCTAATGAAAAAGGTGCCTGGTTTATATTGGTGTGTACTTTTACATTTAAAATAGATAATAACACTGAATAAAAATCAACGTTGAAGAAAAACTATATGAATGAGGCAAAAAAAAACTATAAACATAGTCATAAAGGATGAATGTAAAGGCTGAAAATTAAAGAATAATGAAACAATGAAAAATTAAAGTTATGACGGATTGATGATTGTGTGAACATTTTTAGTTTACAAAGCCTTTTTACATGGCTAAATCAACTAAGTTAGTCGTTAACTCCACACACGTTTTCTAGTGCTTATCATTTTGTCTTCTTCCCCAACATTTAGAACACTTTAAGATTATTGCGAACGTTTAGAATGCTAGTTATTATTTTATTAGTAAAGTTTCTTTATTTTAGGGGCCAAGAACACCTCCAACGGCTCCAAGGTTATAAAACTCAAAAGTTTACGCAAATTTATGAGAATTTTATAGACTTGACTCGTGACTCAACTTGTAGACTTGTAAGAGTCTACCCCATATAAAAATAATAATAAAATATCTATAAATAACATACTAATTAAACATTTCAACAATATAATAAAGCAAAATAGTAAATCATAAAGTTCAGGATATTTAATTAACCAAGTCTAGTAATAATACATCACTACTAGATAATAACTTGCAGAGAGGTTATAGTAATGGTAAATCATTCTCATCGAGGGTTTCATATTATTAGAGAACAAATGTTTGATATTATTAAAGGTAGGAATTTTGTATTTGAAAATAACACACTAAATGAAGATATGTTGAATGTTATACAGAGAGAAAATAATAAAAAATGACTTACATTTTGGTCTAATTTTTTTTAACTTGCTAAAGTTTGTCTAAAGTCTACTAAAAAAAGAATTTACTCAAGAGTTAACTTACAGAGGACAAGTGGACTCATAAACTCGTAAAAATAACGAATTAATTCGAGAATTTGATAACCATGATCAGCTCACTAACTAGTTAATCAAGTAGTTTATTGTTCCAACCTTACTCATAATTTCATGGTAAGTGGTTCTTCATGAATAATGTTCTCACTTAAAGGTAATTTGACCTAGTGAAACCTAAACAATCAACACGATTTTCCGCTGATTAATCAAACCACATAAAATCCAAAATGGAACTCTGATCATGGACTTGCCTATTATATAATCTTGATCAATATTAGCTTATGGACCCCCTCTTAGTACCCCCAACTGATTCCCTCGGCAACTTAATGAATCCAGGTCCATATATACATAAATTTTAATATTTTATCATGACTTCAAAAATTACACATTTGAAATAAGGTTTTTGTGTGTGAGAGAGATAATGTGAAATAATGATTTGAGTACTTGTGATAGTTCCAGACTAAGAAAATGATGTTTCATAATTATTTATTTGAATATTGTCTTTTTTACATTTTTTTTTTTCAAAATCATTAATATTAGCTTATGGACTTGCCTAATATATAATCTTGATCAATATTAGCTTATGGACCCCCTCACGTTTTGTAGTGCTTATCATTTTGTCTTCTTCCCCAACATTTAGAACATTTTAAGATTATTGCGAACGTTTAGAATACAAGTTATTGTTTCATTAGTAAAGTTCCTTTATTTTAGGGGCCAAGAACTGAAGAATAGCTTCATCAGCTCACTAACTAGTTAAGGGGGTGTTTAGTTTGGTTGTTTTCTGTTTTCATTTTCACTGAAAACAGAAAACGGTGATGAAAATGTGTTTGTTTGGATTTCTGAAAACATTTTCAGTAAAAATGAAAATAGGAAACAACCAGAAAATGAAAACAATAAATTCTCGTTTTCAGTGTTTTTCAGTTGAGAACAGAAATCCCATATCGAATAAAATGAAATTACGGTGACAATAAATGTAATTTTAAGCAAATATAAAAATACAAAAAGATAAGAAGTCAATAAATTCTAATGGATCCTATTCATGAAAACAAAAAATAAGAAGTCAAACCAAGCATGTTTTCAAAATTCTAATCTTTTGAAAATGAAAACAGTTTTCAAGAAATGAAAACAGAAAATGAAAATGCAAACCAAACACACCCTATTCAACTAGTTTATTGTTCCAACCTTACTCATAATTTCATGGTAATTGGTTCTTCATGAATAATGTTCTCACTTAAAGGTAATTTGACCTAGTGAAACCTAAACAATCAACGCGATTTTCCGCTGATTAATTAAACCACATAAAACCCAAAATGGAACTCTGATCATGGATTTGCCTATTATATAATCTTGATCAATATTAGCTTATGGGCCCCCGCTTAGTACCCCCAACTCATTCCCTCAGCAACTTAAAGAATCCAGGTCCATATATACGTAAATTTTAATATTTTATCACGACTTCAAAAATTACACATTTGAAATAAGGTTTCTTTTTTTTTTTTGGGAGAGATAATGTGAAATAATGATTTGAGTACTTGTGATAGTTCCAGACTGAGAAAATGATGTTTCACAATAATTTATTTGAATATTGTCTTTTTTACATTTTTTTTCAAAATCATTAATAATCCGTTAATAAATTAAGATTTTTTTAAAAAAATTAGACAGAAATAAAAGAAATGTCATTTAATCTATCCTTATTACATAATAAATCACAAATGAGATTTTAACAATTTTAATTTCAAAAAACTTCTTTAAGCATATGCAACATTAATAGAAATAGTTGAAATTATTTTATAAGCTGTAACTGCATTAGAAAAATAATGAAATGTTTTTAAATAATTTAATATCATAAATTTTAATTTTGATTCAATTTTTAAAACTTCTTATTTTATCTTCAAATAAAATTTTATCATCAACAACATGAGAATTATCATATTTTACTGAGCCAATTTTGTTATATTGCCCATAATATTATTTTATATATGAGAAATATAACACAAATTTATATTATTTAAAATATTATATAATATAAAAAATATAAATATAATTACTGCAAGTTGGATCATGACTCAACTACGGTTACACACTATTAAATCTGCATTCATTGATCTCGTTTTAAAATAACATTCTTTAAAGGTGAATAAATGTAGATGACTTCTAGCGTGCGAACACTAAGTAGATCCTCCACGGTGCGAAAGTTTTTCAACCATTGGATCCATCTTTTCCTAAGCAAAATGAGTTTAAAATAAAAGTAGAGTGGGATACGGTGTGGTTTACAAAAAAAACAATCTATACCTTTTATTCAGGGATAGATGGATCTGGATCCAACAGTCTAAAAAACTTTCATCGGACAAGATGCATGTACTTAGCCTTTGCAGGCTGAAAGATGTATTCTTATAAATTGTGATTTATGTTTAATACTCATGTCCTAATAATATAATGTCATCAATTATAAGTTATCTTGATATGATTTTAAAGATAATTATTTTAAAAGTTAATAAAATTATTATATATTATAAGTTATAATTAATAAATAATGGAGTAAAAATATTACGTAGTCTATTTTCTATAGTATTAGTATAGCAGCGGTTAAATGTTGAGAGGGAAGCTTTGGCTTCTACACTTTCACGGTAAGCCTGGAATAATGGTATCAACCAAAGAGCATGAAATAGTCGACTGGTGTTTTACTACGTACGAGATTATTAGCAAAATTCATAATTTTCATACTTTCGACCAATCTTTAGTTTGCTAGACAAGTACATATAATGTTTAACAGTTTTAATTAATAGCTTACTTAAATTCTGAACACTCTTCTTAAAACGATTGTATAACCATTTTCCCAATCACATGCAATACTAAACACTTGTGTTGTCAGTGTGAATGATATAGGAAATATATATATATATATATATATATATATATATATATATATATATACTAATAATTAAAGATTAAATAACACAACATAATACTACATTTACAACATATCTTTTTTTTTTTTTTTTATAAAATCTTAACGAGAGGATATATATCGAGAGTGAGAGTACTATTCAATATGTTGTAACTTGCAAGTATAAATAAATGAATAACTCTAACAACAAACAATATAAAAGGCTAACATTATCATTGACTTTTGTAAGAGATGGTCGGGGGACAAGCACCTATCTATTATTCATTCAATAGTTAATCAGCTTCCAAAGTTGAGACAACAGATTGAGTTTGAGGTTGGCTATATGATATAGCCACTATTTACGGTTTTAGGGTACACAAAAGCTAGTATTTATTCTACACGTGAGACACGCTGCCATGCCTTAATTTTACGATAAAGTTTTTGCTTTACATTCAATAAGCATTCAGTATCTGAGTATGCTCTACACGCAAGTTTATTTTATGACAATGATGGATGACAAAAAAGGTTGGTGATACATGAACAAAGAATAATCTGACATTTAATTCTTTCCGCGTTGTCTGTATGATCATATATATGTACGCGTAAAATGTTAATCCGATAGACTATCTTTTTAATTAGATGTGTTTTGAAATAAAATGTCCAATAATAATACATCATATGCAAATTGACCGTAGCTAGTAGAAGTAAATTTGTGATAACCTTTATTAAACTTGTAATTTTTATTTAGGAAAATGAGATTGTGGAGTATATAAAAATTAAATTTGGAAGGACGGAAACATAATTAGGTAATCCAAATCTATTTTAGTCTCAAGTCTCTCAACTAATATTTATGACACAAAATTAAGTGTTATTAATTATTTTTATAGACACATTGATCGTTTAAAACTACCTAATAATTTATGAGAAAGAAGCTAGAGATAAAAAGAAAAAGTGATAGATGTGAAGAAAAAAAGAAAAAGAAAAAATGAGGTGAAAGATATGAAAGAAAAAGTGAATGTATATTATAAAATGTCTTTACCTAACTATATATTACTCTCACTTCTATGATTAGTCTTACATCTTTGTCTATAAAGATGTGGATAAAAAGTAAAAAGGAAATTACATATTATATAACAATTCTATTATTTGGATAACTTCAAGATATCCTTCAGCTGAAACTAATATGTCGGGAATTGATCAAGACTTATTCAAGAGACTGGTCACTTTTAAGTATTCCTCCATACACATGAATTTGGGATCGAAGCCCTGATGTATTAAGCATTTTTGCAAAGTTAATACTTGATTTAGTTTTAGGACAATTTGTTAAGTTTATTGTAAATTCTCATCGTAGTTGATGTTTTTTCCTAACTATGCTCGGGATAAGTATTTCCCTAGCTATTCTAAACTTTTATACATATACAAAAACAAATTAATAGAAGCATTTTATTCCCCAAAGACCTATTGCAGTCGAGATAAGGTTGATCATGTCAGGTTACTAAAATTGTGATCTCGATTATAAGGTCTATGTTATTTCAAGTATCATCTAACTGTACTGGCAAGCCATAAAAAATTGCAACAGACTGATTTATTATGTAGTTGCTGTCAAGAAATCATGACTTCATTTTAGGAGTGTTCCAAAATACGTTGCATTTACGTGAAAGTAAAACATTTTGGCTGAAATTAAATAAGGATACCTGTTTGTATAGTTGGCATAAAGTGCTTGTTATTTCACACACAACATGATCCCCTGGCCCTCTGCTTCTCAATTGTAAACTTAGTGCAAAAAATTCTAACGAAAAGATTCGTTACATTCAGAAAACGCAAGTAGGAAACGATACAAGTTATACATCAATAATACATATCAAATCGTGTGACTTTAAAATTAAGCCTTAACTTAACATTTTGCCTTTAGAAACTATCTTGATCTATGGCCTTGTAAATCTTCGTTTCTCCAAATATTCCTTCAATTAGAGCCGTATTAGCTCAAAATTGTTCTAGTTTAGATTCTTTCTTCACTATTTAAGAGTAAATATATTGGAATGGATTGGAAGAAAATGAGTAATTTTTTTTTAATGGCAATGTCTTGGGTCACATTAAGATGTTAAGTTTAGATGAATTTCTTAACTATTTAAGTTGAACCTTTGTGAAAACATCACATCTATCTTAGATCACAACATGGTTGGAGTTGCTTAATTGCTTAGCAGCATTTAGATAATTCTTTTTTTCCAATAGTGGGTGTTAAAAGTTGTGATTGTCCAAAAGTGTAGTGTGTGCATACACACAGTGTCAACTGTCAGGTACAAGACAAAAGCAAAGAAGTACCCATACGAAACTGGTTTCCTTTGTGTACTTGTAGGTTATGTGTCTTAAACCAAGAGGAGGAGAAAAAAAAAACTTTGAAAGAAGAGTTAAAGGCACACCAAGCACTGTGAGGGAAAAAAAAAAAATAACCATGTGAGCGTGTTTGTGTAGGATGAAAGAGGAGGCATATGGGGAAGAAGCAACTTTAATAACACTACATCATCATCATCATCATCATCATGATGCTGTGTCCTTTTTCAGAAACACACACACACACCTTCACTTTCCAAATCTCTCAGAATTCTATGCTTTCCATTTCCCACCTGTCTCTCTCTCCTCATGATTTGAATACTTAACTTGGTTTCTCTATTATTACTATTGTATACTATTACACACACATTGGTCAACTCTTTTGTTGGTTTTGCTGCTCCACCTAAAGCTTTTACTACAACGTTCCCTCTCCCTATAAATACACAGTTCCTCCCTTTAACTTCACCCCCATCCCATTACATCTTTCTCAGAAAGAAACCCTATTTTCAAACCCCAAAAGGCTGAAAGTGAAACAATAGTAGCCAATGTGCAATATTATGACAAAAGACCTTGTAGCATAGATTCTAAATTAACCTTCAACATGTCTGATTCATTTGGTAGCACCTTTCACTCTTCCACTCCAAACTCCACCCTCAATTCCCATGCACCCCCCAAAATCACCACATTCTGCTCAATAGCCCAACCTTATTGCATTTGCACCCACTGCAACCACATCCTCACCTTCAACCACCATGTTGGTAAGCCTAAGCAAATTAATATTTATAAGTTCATGTTTGGATAATTAATTAGTCATTATTCTAAACATATTTTTGAAGAAGGATATATATACTCTTTGTATATTTTATTTTGTATATCTTCGGAATGAGTGCAATGCTTATCCAAACACATTGATTTTTAAAATTCTCATACATACTCATAGTATATAGTCTTGTAATTTTTGTTTTAATGTGGTTAATAAACATGTGATTTGTTATGGTAGGAAATTTGATGCTATTGTGAAGTGTGAACTTACACTTAGGTTAACCATATTTTTCTTTTGTTTTTCCATGTGTCCTGTGGTGCAGGTAATGTAGCAGAGGAAGGGACAAATAGCACAGGGTCCCATAATAATAATTTGCAGTCCCAGCAGCAACAAAGCACAAGGTGGAGTCCAACCCCAGTTCAGTTACTAGTCCTTGAGGAATTGTATAGGCAAGGCACAAAAACACCCTCAGCTGAACAAATTCAACAAATAGCTTCACAGTTACGCCAGTTTGGGAAGATTGAAGGGAAGAACGTGTTCTACTGGTTCCAGAATCACAAGGCCAGAGAGAGACAGAAGCGGCGTAGAAGGGAAATGGAGGAAAATAATAATAACAATATTTCTGCTTCTTCTTCTGGTGAAGGTAAGAAAGAAAAGAAAGAAAGAGTAATAAGTAAAGTAGTACGTTATGGGAAATTCAGAAAAGGCATTAATACAGCTAGATATTATATCATGTGCTAATACTATAAAGTTTTTTAGGCCTTTGGGGCTATTCAAGGTTCTTTTAGTGGTCAAAAGATTCCTATGTTATACATCACTCTTGCACTGATGATTACAACCAAAAGAGTGTGTGGTTTCTTATGATTTTTAGGATGCAAGATTTGACGTTGAATTTTGGTGTTGTTTGGATTTTGGCCACAGGGTTGAAAGAGACAGGTTGTGGAGTTAAAGAGACAAAGAAGTGGGCATCCACTTCAAACTGCAGTGGACATGCAGAGGTCTGTAATTACTCTTGGCTTTGTTCGCGGTACTACTACAACATTTTATTCAGCTTTGTTAAGCAAAGATACCCCAAAAGATTATAGAATACCAATAATTAATAGGGTCTAGGTGAAATAAAAGATAAAGCCAAAAATCAATTTTCTTTTACTCGGTATAGTGAGTATATTGAAGAAGTATGAAATGAAAAGAAAAGAAAACAACTAAGTTGTTTTATATCTTGGACAAAAGGAGAGGCTTCAAAAGCTGCTTTTTTTAACTTTCTGTTGGGGCTGTTTTGTGCTAGATCAGTGTTCACACTTTTGTTGGACGGTGAATTGATGAGTGTGAATTCTGAAGTCTGTGAATTCTCCCCTTCCCCATTTTTTCTCTCTCTATTCTATCTCTTTTTTTCTCTATTTTTTAGTTTTTAACTGTTTTTAATTACTGCCAACTTTCTTACTATCTGTATTTTTTCTTTTCAGGAATCTGCTGCACTGGATATAGCAGAAAAGGGATCTAATGGGTGGACTCAGTTTGAGGGGAAAGACAGCATACAAGTTTTGATGAGGAGAAACATAGCCGAAAAACAAGCTAAGTTGCAGGAAATTATGGAAATGCCTTGTTTCCCTCCTGTTACTATGGAAGCATCAACTCCTACAACTTCACACAGAAGAACAACGCATTATAACACACAACTTTTAACCCCTCAAAACTATAATAATTTACCATCTTCAGTCATCAACAGAGAAAGTTTAAACTACTATGGTGGTGAAGAAAATGCAGCTCCTCGAACCCTTGACCTATTTCCACACAAGAGGGATGACCAACATGGAATTTCTCTTGCTGAGAGGAAATCATCTATGTTCTGTGCAAGTGCTTCTATGGACACTGAAGTCACCTCCAACAACCAGTTTTTTGAGTTTCTTCCTTTAAGAAACTGAAAGGGATCATATCACTTGATATATGGTATGTCATGTCATGTGATTTTAGAATACATATATGCACTTGTTAAACCAAATAATAATAATATTGGCTGTAACGAATTATAATATATATACATGTTTTCTTTGTTAACAAATATTAGTTTGTTATTTTGGTTAAAAACATTATTCGGGAGAATTTGAACCCCTAACCTCTCTCTCCTTTTTCCTTCTCCACTCGTTAAGTTAATTTTATATCATGGTATTAATTTCTCTATTTTTTTTTCTCCGTTTTTTGCCGTTTTCATTGGGACTCAAAGTCACAAACCTTTAGTTTCATTTCTCTCTTTGTTGTGAGTCAGTGATAATGCATGTAGAAGTTTAATTACCTGTACGCGTGCATTTGAACCTAACGTTTTTTTGTCTTGTTGACTAATTAACTTCACGACGACTTTTTAGTTTTTGAGTCGAGTCCCTGGTTTTTGGGAAAGACGTGCTTCTCATAAACTCAATATCTTTTTGTTTTAAAACTCAAGATGGAGAAACTCACTCTTTTTGCGTAGATATTGATTTGCAAAACAAGGGTCGTTGTTTTTGTACACAAATTAAACCAGTATATATAGTAGAGTCTCTATCTCTCGTTATCTCTGTGTCTTTGTCCACATTGGGACACACCCAGTGAGAGAGAACTGAGAAGAGTTCATCTTCATCATATGTTATAACTTATAAGTGATCAAGATTGTTTTACTTAAACTTAATCCTAAATCATTTGTTTTTTATTACTTATTCAAGATTAGCTCTTCTGCTATACTCTCATCACCTGGTATATTTTCCATATATAGAAAATGTTAACATGTAATGAATGTGTGATACTTAAATTCATATCCTTAAAATTTAGAAAGAAAACAAAAAGACAATTAAGTTTTAAGCAAGGGACAGCTATATTGACAAGCTTTATATTACTATACTATGTATTTTTCTAGTGTGTAAATTCCTTGATTAGAATTAGTTCATATTCATAGAATTTGAGGTGGAGAAGATATATATTCAAGGCATGCACGTACCTTATGAGTAGCATATGGTACATGCAAAGATATCATAGACTTGACTATGATTAATCATCTAGTCTGATATATTTGCAAATAATTAATTAATTACCAAGTAACTAATTAAGATGTACTAGTTTGCTTGATAGTTGAGTGATAACCTTCCTTGTAGGTACGTAGGTTCGTTTTGTAGATGGTGGATTGTAGATGTTTGCCACGGCCATCTTGAGAAGAAATTAAAAAGTGACAAAGGAACGAAAGGTAAGAAATTAAGTGAGAACCGTATATAAAGATTTGTTACTAAGACAGACTTGCGTATGCAAATGAACCTTATAATGTGAACATCAATTTTCAAGTGTTTGGCACATATAATTCTCGAGTGGAACACAAAGTTAGTAGCTAGCTAGTTATATGTATTGCTATTTGATTGTCAATATACAAAACAGCTAGCATAGATCACTTGAAAATCAGATCAAGTAGAAGATACATGATATTTTAGTATGTATATTCTATTATATCATTGATATAAAGTATGCAAGGTCTTACTAATAGCTTAATTTTTATTATATAAAAGTTAAACAATCAAGGTGTAATTTAGTTAGGAGTTTTCTCAGCAAAATTTTTGGATTTTTACCGCTTAAACATTGTTCAACATACTCATCTCTATTTAATTTGAGATTTCTTACTTATGTACTTGCACACCAACAATTAATCTTCACCACAAGTCTAAGACTCTTTCACATGTTATACTTTTCTTAAGAAGAAAATCATTTTATCCACGACTATTCAATGTGAACCTTAGACTTAGAGTTTATTCATTGTCATCAATATACTCTAAATAGTTACACTTGGTCACCTTATCACACCATCAACTCTTATACTACTTAATCATGAGTTTATCACTTATATATTCCTCAACATATTCATCTCTATTGAATATGATATTTCTTATTCACACTTAAACACCAACAATGTAACACCAAATAGTAGTATATAACATTATTTGAGGTATGAGTCACTATGACTCACAAGGGCATCAACAAACAAGTCATTATAATATCCGCAGGAGATTTTGATTGCTTGTTGGACTTTGGAAATATAAGAAAGACGCAAGGGTTAAAACAAAAACTGAATAAAGAATGCTTAATCTCTACATATGCAACTGCCATATTGAAAGTTGAAGCCGCCTTTAGATTCACATTATATTAAATTATCTATAATTAAGTTGAAATATAAGCTAACATAATTTTAGGTGAATATTTATATATACTTGATTTTATATGCTGAAGAATTAATTAATTTTGAGTTAAAAACAACTTTAGATCACTTTTACATTGGATAAAAAGATATATTAATTTAAAAACATCTAAACATAAAGCACTTTATTTTAACTTAATTTTAATTAAAATCAATTTTATAAAATTTAATTTCATTCAAAATTAATTATCTAAAGTTCACTCAAAGGTGCACACACTAAAGATCAGAAATATAATGCTTTTGAAAACAACCACGTCTTGCCGTCTTGGTGAACCCTAGATCGAGGTGACCAAAACCTCATGGCAGCACGATAACATACAATGGGTTATTTAAGACATAAATCATCATGACTTAGCTATTCAGTAGAAAAAAACAATGTCAAGGTGGGTTAGCTAGCCAAACCAATCTCAATACTATTTGGAAACGTACATAGTTAAGAATATGCTCCCCATCACCACTTTCTGGACGTATACTAGTCGTGTGGCACAGTCTAATGGGGTGGGGTAGAGGTTGGTTTAGAGCACATCGACCCTGAAGCAGAAGTGGTTGGGGAGTATATATGAATGTTGAATCAAGGCTAGGACGTTATCATATTACGTCTGGATTCTGGAGTGAACAATATTTGAGTACGTAAAACCAGCAATGATATAAGATTAACTGACACTAAAACTCAAACTTTGTGAAATTAATTACAATATAATAGACACTTTAGAAATTTTAATGATTTTTATGTGTGAAAATCAAATCCAGGAAATTTATAACAACTTACATATTTATTCAATTAACTGAATTAAATTTCTTTGACTTTTTAATGTAATCATGTAGTAATAAATATTTAGTTATTTTTAATCTAACATAATATACATTAAAGTGAAGTAATGTAACAAAATATTAATTAATTTTTTTAACAATTTTAGATTTAAATTATTTTTTGAGAATTTTAAATTTTAACATACATGTTGAATTGATAAAATTTATTTTTGTAAATGTTACTAAAATTATAATTAATTTTACAAATATTGGCAATGTTAATTCGCCTATATTGCCCCAATACATCCTCCCTTTAACTAATCCAATCAAACAAATAGTTTTTATCTTTCTCTCTTTTTTGTAATGAAATCTAGTCTAACGAATAGCTTATTACCCTTAAAATGACATTGGCACTGAAGCATTTACTCATACAAAAAGGCATATTGTGAGCTTGTAACGAAATGATAAAAATTATATATATATATATATATATATATATATATATATATTGTGAGCTTGTAACGAAATGATTATGTGAGTGTTATTCACTTTATAAAAACTTGATGAAATGGGTTAAAAGAATTTCTGCCATAACCCATAATGGCTTTTGCTGCCTAAACAAGCAGCTTCTTTCCGCGTTTAAAGAGTTTCAGCTTTTTGCATCGGATTTGTTTGTATCTGTTATCAAACATTTGGTATGCTCGTGATCATGAATTTAAAAGAACTGTCGATGTCGAATATTCCCTTTTTCATTCAAGTTAACAAAGTGCATTGTGCTATGAAAGAGATCATTTTTACTCTTGAGGATGAGAAGAACGAAAAAAGTTTGGAAAAGAGAGATAATAATTCATTATTGTCCTTGTATAGGTGGAAAAAAAATCCATTGCCGAAAACAACTCATTGCGTAAAGGAATGAATATTCAACAAAGAAGATGTCCACAGGACCAGGGGTAGACAAAGCTTAAGTTCAGTGGGTCCTCTTTGATGAAAAAGCTTGAGTTTGCCAGAAATCATTTGTCAACAAATAAAAAATATAAAAAAATAAAAGAAAATTATTGTATAAATCTTTAGTCTTACAAATTCTTTTTTTTTTTTTTTTGTCTACTCAACATGAACTAATGGTTTGCTTATTAAAACACATTAACACCACATTAATGATCTGAGGTTCGAGACATGGATAGGATTAAAATCAAAACCAAACCAATAATAGATTCTTTTTTTAAGAAAAAAATATGGTGCAAAAGCTTTTAAGAATTTTTTTTATATTTTTATTTTTTTAATAAATCCTATTATCCATTAACAGTTATTAACTTTTTTGATAAATCATAGGGACACATTTGAAATTTTAATTAATGTATAAGAATATATTCAGTTAGCTGTGTTGTTTATCCCTGACCACATGGTATGTATATATTATAAGGATAAACACACACAGGCACACTATTATATACATACTATATGTAGTTTATATAATCAAGTCATCTTACAATAATAATATGATTGGTTGAGAGAGTTTTGAAGCAAAGAAAGTGTATTTTTTTATTATAAAATTCAATAGTCATATGGTATTTACAAGAATGATAGTTTATTTTTAAAGGAAACAAGAATGATAGTTTATTGTTTCATTTCTTTTATTTTGAAATATTATTAAATTGAGAAATATACTTTTACTTGAAAAGAAAATTATACTCTTCTTTATTACTTTCTTTTCAAAACCATTATCAAAGGATTTTTTTTTTGTTAGATTTATTTTATTTGAGATTACTTGTATACTTTTTTATTTGAGACGCGTTATGGGTAAAAAAAAAGTTACTTTTTTTTCAACAAGTGCTTTTTTAGGATAATTTTTTCTTTATATATTTGTCATTGAGTTTTAAGTTAAATAATAGAATATAGATACTTATTGATAATATTGAATTAGAAAAATATATTCATATATTGTTATTTAACGTTTCGTATAACTCTATTGATACCTGAATATTATGTTGAGAATCCAATTGGTAAAGACCCAGTGGGATAAAATTATGCAAATATTTAATATAATAACTTAATTATAATAATAATAATATTAAAAAATTTAGTTTAATTTATTATTTTATGTCTATGTGAGTGCATGTGCTTTGTTTTTCTTTTTGTTTTTCCTAATCAGTGTGGCAGGTTGATCCATAAAAGTTTAAATATGTATTTAGTGAAAGAATTTATGTTTAATTTTTATTGTATAAAAAAAAATTAACAACAATCACACACCTTAATGGAATTAATCTCTCATTTAGAAGTTTAAGAAACACCTATGATCTATCACTCAAACAAAAAAATTAAACTAAGAGTAGTATTTTTTAATGGGAAGCGAGTTACCCTATCTGGAAGGGTAGAATTTGACGAGGTGGAATCCCCACTTGTGGAAAGAGCCTAATTAATCGTAGTATTTTATCCTTCAAGAATTAATCTCATACACACGATGTAAAAAAAGAAGAAGAAATCTAACACAACCAAAAAACAATCCATGAGCATTTTCAATCAGAGTTTTTAACAAATAAAGTAAGAAACTAAATTATTCAGTTCAATTCAAACTACTTTGAATAAAATAAAGTTGAATTAATTTTTTTTTATATATTATTCAGATGGTTCACAATTCACATGTGTTTCCATCCAATGACATTTCACATAAAAATAGGAAATGCGAACACTCCTGTAATATTACTCAGATGGCTCACAATTTTTATATATTATTCAGATGGTTCACAATTAATAACACCCTTAATAAGCATCACATGGCATACATGAGTTTGAGAGATCACCTTAGTCACATTTCTTAGGGACCTCTAGAAGTTTTAAAGCAACTAAAATTTTTGAGTGCTGATAAAAGAAATTATATAATTTGAGTGACAATTATAATGTAATATCATAAAATATATGAAACTCTCACATATAACCTGTAAATGAAGTCTGAACTTGAGATGTTCTAAATGAGTTAACTAGTCCAAATGGGCTTATTATATTTCATTTTTGCTTATAAAAAACATTTCTATATTTACATAAACTTAAAAATATATTTAATTTAATATAATGATATAAGATTTTGTTATATTTATATGTGTGAGAATAATATATTTAACAAAAAATTCGTATTCCATTCTCTCCTATATAAATAACGGCAGTCCTGGAAGCATCTATGATTTTTTACTAGAAAAATAAATTTAAAAGCATATTTAACCTTAAAACAAATAACAAGAAAAATAAATAAAATAACTTTATATGTACATTCCACATACATTCAACAAGCCAAAAACAAAAGAAAAAAAAACTCCCGTGGCTTGCTGACGTTGACCCACCAAGAGCAGAAGTGAAAGATCATCATCACTCACCCCTGACCACGAACGTACATAAATTGAAAGAGAAAGAAAGAAAGAAAAAATATAATAAAAAAGGAAAAAAAATGCATTTATGTGCAAATGAAGCAGTCATAATTGAAGAGGGAAAGAAAGAAGGGTTTGTCTACGATTATGCAAAACTAGAAGTTGCAGGATTGTCATCACTGCATGTCTGCAGCAATATTGTGTGAGAGAGGAAAAGGACATAAACAACACTGTAGAAAGAAAGAGAGAGAGAGAGAGAAAAGGTGCCAAGGTGAGTAATGAAATAAAACCCTAAAATGAATTGAGGTGAGGTGGCTATGTATTTATATATGCATTGCTGCTGTTGCCAGCCATTGTGTCCTTAGACTCTCTTGTCTGTCTGTCTCTTCTTCCCACACCCAACACAACACAACACCATATCACATCACTCACGAACATCCATTGTCCAAATCATATTTGTTTTATTTCACATTTGTGATCGATCTGTCTTTTAACACTTCAATAATTATGATGGTGAAAGTTCATCATTCAACACACACCTGTGCCTCCCCCTTGTACCACACCTTCTTTTTGTAACAAAAATAATATTAATAGGCCTTTGCGGTAAGTGTAACTGTAAAAAGATATATATATAGTCTAAACATTATACCACCTAGTGTGTGAAATGATAATTAGTAGTCCCAAATTCAAATCTTAAACATATGCAACCCTATTAAATATTCATAAGGAGATTTTCGTTGTTTACAATGGTTCTAAATTATAATTGCAGTTGCATTGCATGCATTATTATTGTGTATATTGTGGTTACTGCGATGCAAATTACATACATTATGACCAAAAATTATTATATGGTTGCACATAATTCAAAAACAATCTATAATTATTCTAATTATTGATCTTTTATATATATATGTGTGTGTGGGTGGGTGTTCATTTTAAGATTTTTGTATCATTTGTCACCATCAAATCAAATGCCTCTTGCACTCCCCAACACATCCCACTAAACCACTCGCTCATTCAACCATCAACACTTAGAATAGAAGATTAAGTTCTGAATCTTTGATTTATTTATTTTTTTACAAAAGAACGGTGTTGCGGTCTAGTTGCAATCCTATTGCGGTTTTGTTGTTGCTGCTTTGTGGCAATTCATGTGATTTAAACTCATTGCATTTACAAACTAATTTGGTTGTGGGTAGCTCCACAACATCAATATTGCGGATGTAACAGGCGTTGTGGTCCTACATTTAGAACCCTATTCCTGTTAAATATATGATGCTAAAGGGATTTTGATACCTCCGAACATGGTAGATATTTTAAGCAATGTAAAGGACTTCGGCAAGAGACAACGATTTCCCATGACAAACAGAACCTGCAAACACATGTATAGACACTCCAATAATGAGTGCAATTAATGTGTACAAATGAGCTTTCATTCTTGCGTACTGAATGTCTTCTATAGTAATAGTTGACAAGTAAAATAATTAAGTAGTTAATATGAGCCATGAGTCACGAACCACGTGACAAACCTAGAGAAGATACTGAACATATAAAAAAGAGTAAACAGTGGCATTGCACTATTGGTATAAAGTATTTTTATAGTTATTTAATTATAAATTCATGATTGTTATGATTTTTAATTAGTTAATAATATAAACAATACATAAATAATATGTAGAAATTATACTTTGCAAAGATAGCACCTTATAAAAAGTTCAAATTTCATATTTAAATCAAAAGTTGGTTTATGTTTAACACCATACCGTATAAATTTTATTAAATATGTTAGTCACATTTTATATTTGGTGGGTCTTATTATCAAATTAGTGAGACTACCAAACTAGATTCAACTAGTAAGAGAAAAATATATATTGAAAGAGTATATTAAAAAATGTGTTAGTAACATAAGATTATTATGTTTTTCTTGTCGGTTATAAGGTAAAAGTGATATGTATAGTAGACATCGTAGATTTATTAAAAAAATTATATTCAAAACCCATTGGTGATTTTTTCGCTCACATGCCCCAGTTTCGAAACGGCAAAGCGTGCTTTACATTTTAAAAATGTAGATTCTTTTTTTTTTAGAGTAAAAAATGTAGATCCTTTATTTATTATTTTCGAGTAATGATTGGTAAATTTAACTAACAAACTTGAAAAGAAGACAAGATCAAAACCAGACTTGGGCCATTGTCCAGTTGGTATACACTTATTTGCACATTTAATTTTTCTGTACTATTTAACCGTTTGAGCCGTGAAAATTAACTCGGTTGCAACTTGCGAATCCGTGTGCAAAATAGGAAAAGGCACAATAATCATCCTATTCAATTTTAACCTATATTTGATCTAAAACAGTTCAGACTTCAGTTCAGACATTTCTTGCTCAGAAATTTGTGACTAGTATCGACAGGTAGATAAAGGGTTAACTTTATTGTTGAGTGAGAGTGAACTTGAATATACTTTTACATGATTAAATATATTTTTCTTTCTATAATATATCGATTGTTATTATTTCAAGATCCACAAAATATTTTAGTGACTAAAATCTAATTAAAAGATTAAAAATGGTATATTATAAAGACAAAAATATATTTAAACTAATTTTTGTTATTTGTTTATTTGACAAATTGAAAAGATCGAGATTATTGTTACAAAAGTATTAATGATGAAAAATCATAAAATAAGAGCATTGCTTATTCAGCAAAAAATAATAAGAGCATGGCTTAAAAGTAAAAAATCTGACTCCTACAAAAGAGTAATTCATTCAAGAAAGTAAAATAAGTAATCTCAATTCTTAACGAAAAAAAAATTAATGATTGATATTATGTGTACATTTATCAGAAATTATGAATACATCGAAATATCAACCACTGGTTTTTTCATCAATGATTGATAATTTACTTTACATTTATAAGAAAAGAATTAATGGTGCACGAAAGTTAAGATTAATGTGACAACGGAATACTGGAATTTGTTCCACTGTTTCATGTTGTTCTGTAATTTTCTTTCTTTTTTTTTGGATAATGCCCTCTCAATATTTTTCCATGCTTGATTTTTGCATATCGTGGTGTTTCAATTAAACTCGTTCAGCGTCCAGATTTTAAAAAATATAACTGAAACAAATTAGTATGAAAGATGTATTATAATTATTTGTATGGTCGTCGAGAGATTGGAATTAGGAACAATTTTTTTCAGTACACATGTGGATTGGGTCTACCTCGATCTAAAGTATCAAAGTGTAGTTATAATTGTTAATTAGAAAATGAACCCTTAAGATTATATTTTGATAACTTGGCAGTTTTTTTTAATACCTAATTCTAAGTGTGTGATTGGTGTGAGCATCAAGAATTGATTTTAAATTCATAATTGATTTTAGATATATTTTTATATATTTAATTTTACTTTTGATAAAAAATTAAAATTGATTATGAACTAAAACACCTTTAAAACAAATTATCTGTTAAATCCAAAATTTTATACTCATCCAAATACAATATAGGATCAAATCATGAATTGACAGTACACGATCAAATTATGAATTGAAGAATCAAAACTTATTGATATAAAAATTTTAAAAATGATTAAAAGACGGTACACGATCATGCATGCTGGTAGAGTAACAAAATATATACCTTAAAAAAAATCCAACTCAATTCGTATGCATCCATTTTGAAGTGGTGACACTTCTTAAAAAATTTATATATATTGCCAGTACAAAACTTTTCTATAAAGACATCCAATAAAACTTAAATTATTCACTAGTATGATGTGATCATAAAATGAATTCTTATTAGATGTCTACATCTATATAAAATAGTTTTACACTCAGTGCATATTATTTAAAATCGATTAAAAAATACTAAAATTATAAATAATATTTATCGATAAAATTAATTATTTTTTCAAATATATGTGTTAACACCCTTGGTATAAATTATAAAAACTATCAAATTCTGATTTATTCATATCCCAAAACCAAAGACGTGGAATCAGTGTTCAGTGGCAAGTACACAAACTGGTTTAACATTATTACAACGCTTTAAGCTTGCAAATTAAACATCATTACATCGTTTCTCTCAATTTGCAAATTTCAGCTTACAAAGAGTGGTTCTGGCTCAACTTTTCGTCTGATCCTGAAAAAAAGTTAGACAGAAAGAAGCAAGTGTTTAGCAAAATCCACCAAGTAGTTGGGACACAAGCCAAGTCCAAATTACATTACAAATACAAACTTGTGATATTTGGCAAATTCTACACTTTTCATAAAACAAACATCTTTCTTGCACTTGCAAGTGTCAATTATTGGGATTAAGGAAGACTTAGAACCGATTTGGTACAAGCATAAGTCCAAAAATGATGCAAACTCTAACAAAAGTTGAAGGCAAAGAATACTAAACACACACAAAACTCAGGCAAAAATCGAAGTGGTTGGTATCCAAGAGATTCAATCAAGTCAGAGGTGAATGGTCTATTATTAATAATATGTATGATCATATATATCAGAGATATCTTTTAGTAAATAAACCTTTCAATGATAACTAAGTTCCTAAAGGTGGAAAAGTGCTAATAAACAAACTCTTCCCATGATCTGAACTCACCAATTTTCTGGTGCCCATTTGCAGCCAACCATATCCACCACGTGCAAGCTGTACGCATGTCTTGATTTTGGAGACTGGTTTTCAAAGCTGTGATTCACATAAAAAAGCAGACAAGGTGAATTATCAGGTGAACACATTAAAAGGCAACTTTCTTTCTTCTATACTTCATGATACACATCATCTGAAGTGAATAGTTTTAACAAACCTTTGGTGGATAAGATCACCATGGATGACAACCAAAGACCCAGCTTTTACTTCAATAGGAACAAAATCTTTTTGATCATAAGAAGGTGATGGTCGATCGAATTTGACACCATCTTCATCTCTTAAGAATCTTCTAACAAGCCCATCTACAGAAAACAGAATAAAAAAGCAAAGGAAAAAAAATTAGATTAGATGAACCAAACAAAGGATAAAAGATCCAGGTAAGAAATGAACCAAAAGGTAGGAAAAAGATACTTTTGTGAGATCCAGGAATTGTCCAAAGGCAACCATTTAATATGTTTGCATCTTCTAGGGCCAGCCACAGCCCGGTGCATGTTTGTGGTTCAGTATAAAGGAACGAGTTATCCTGGTGTGGCACTACTTCACCCCCAATGCCTGGTTGCTGTTTATAAAAATTTCATTAATGATAATGACCGGGCATCAAATACTTCTATACTTAGATGCTCTGTGTGGCCATATAAAAATCGAATGAAACCTTGGAGCACAACATACTCGTAGCATGATTATAAATGAGAGAGAGAGAATTTCAACCAGCTTTAATATGTCAACTACATATAAAAATGGGTGGGTGTTCAAGTTCAAACCACAGCAATGTTGAAATAACCAACCAAATATATCCATAGTGTATACAGAAGTCCATAAAATAATATCAAATTCAAAAGTATGTAAATAAAACACAAACATAAATAAACCAAAAGTAACTTTAACTAAGTTTGAATATCAACAAAACCTACATTCAAGAATTATTCAAAATCTAACAAGATATGTGCCATTTTGGAAGAAACATATAAGGTGAATAACTCAACACCAAAAACTTATGCATGAAACCACTATAACAATACAGCTTTAAAGCACCATTCAACGGAGAAAGTGCATAATACACCAATTTGGTTAAAAATTAAAGAAATAACTGACACAAGCAACAATATTAAAATGGAGAAAGTGCATTTGCCAAATTGGAGTACAAAAATAAAGAACCAAATCACACAATCCCCTTATGCCCACTCTCCCTCACGCCCTTGAACCAGGAAAGTAAAAGAACACACATCCATGATGTCCAACCAATTCACATATCTATTGCTCATACATAATGCCCCAACACATTAAAGTATTGAACTTAAGTTCTTTCAACTATATGATCAGCAACTGAATATCACAACGGCAGAAGAAAAAACGCACCTTAAATATATACATTGACTGCATGACTGCAGGTCTCTTGTAACCTAAGGAGCGCATCAAACTTGAAACTTTCTCAGAAGAAGAAAACTTTTTGAATGCTGGCTCAATCTCATGAAGAGCTGCACAAAATCACAGCACATCCCCAGCCACAAAAAAAATAATAGATTAAAAAATAATAGGATTAATTCAGAAGGAACAATGCTACTCTCAAGCTCATGCATTCACCAGTCAGCACAATAGCTCAGGTGGTTCCACTCCATTAAAGTTAAAAGACTAAAAAGTTTACGCTGAGAAAAGTAGCGCCCCCACTGTCATAAACTAACTAATTCTACTATATGCTATGTGAACCAAGGTTTTAAAAAACGGTCCACAACCACAATTTCAACCATAACATCTAGATTTTGGAAGTTTCTGAGACCACATTGGCTTCATTTGTTCACTATTTCCCGCAATATGAAGGATCACAATAAAACCACAACTGCATTTTAAAACCTTTATATGAACAGAGAGTACCCCATTTCTTCTTGGTCAAAACTTACAAGCAGTTTCTTATAGTGTTGTTTTCCAATTAGAATTGAAGTTTCACTATACTAACCTTTAATACACCTCATTATTATGAGAATTATTGAGATGAAAATCTAATTCTGATTTGAGGATAACATCAAAAGCAAAAAAACAATTGCATGTAAGCTTTGTCCTTAATTCATTTCTACTTCAAAATAAGACATTTAGTATCAGAATATAAAAAGCTCACCGTGGCCAACTTTATTAAGGGACAATTGCTTCGGCTGCTTTAACTTACCATCATTACCAAATGCTTTCTCTGCCAAAAGTGAAACAGACAAAAGATTAAATTAGAAGGAACCCAATTACTCAAAAACTGAAAAGATTAATTTTTTAAAAAATACCCTCGAAGAAGAAAGAAATCCTCTCGGCGCTGTCGAAAAAGTAATTATCAGTCGACTGTTGCTGAAGAAAAATAAAAACAGAGCAAGAGTAAGAGAACAGATAAAAAAAATCCAACTTTAAAATGAAACTAAGAGAAAAATAAAATAAAGTGTTAGGACATAGGAGTAACCTGGTTCTTGGTGGAGAAAATAGAGGCGGTGGAAGAAGGGTCAAAGTCATCTACCAACTGCTCCATCCTCTTCATCATGGACTCAATCTCATCGCTACATGCGAAAGATTCAATCACAAGATAACCTGCGCATGCAGTTCCAAAGATTAGAGATTCGGTTGGTTGAGTTAGGATTATGCTTAAGATCAAAAAGGGTACCTTGAGAGTTGAAGAATTGGAGCTGTTCTGGACTAAGTATCCCCATCTTGTGTTGTGCTTTGCTTGCTTTGCCTCGCAATTGAACAAAGATTCGATGTTTAATATTGTTGTACTTACTTGCCTAGGTACCTATTATATTGATTGCAGTCTTCATTGTCAAAAGGTCAAATGTGGATTATTTTATCCACTTGTCGTATTCAATTAGATAAAGTTGTTTTTGAGGGTAATTATTACTTCTTTCTTCTCTAATTATAATTATAAGATATTTTTAATTCATTTAATAAAATAATTCATTTAATTAATCATATTAAATATTAAATATGTGAATTACTTATATTATTATTTTAAAATTATTTTTTATCTTTTTATTCAATTAATTATTTATTATTAATGTTTAGAGACAAAATAATTAAATAAGGATATATAAAAAAATAATAATACATCTAAAACTTAACAAAGTTTTTTATAAAAAAGAAAAAAAATTCTATAAAAAATTATAATTAGAGAAAAAAATTAATTCTTTTAATATTTTAAGAATGACAAAATAAATTTTAAATTTATTTTTTAAAATTTAATATTAATATATGTCACAAAGTTCTTATTAGAGGATATTGAAAACATAGAATGGAATGTCCTTATGCTTAATAATTTCTTTTATTATATCTCTAACTAACAATGAATAGAAATGAGTCATGTAACTCATCTCTATTTATCAAAGACGATGTTATCTTCCAATCCCATATACAAGTTTTTTTTTTTTGCATTGGCTCTGCGAGCCATGTACCTACATGTGTACAATATGTAGGATCTTAAAAACTTCATACTGAATACGTTGGGTGTCTCTTACTCTAACATGTCAAAGACCTGATGCGTTGTTTGGTGTTGTTGTCACGTTCTAATGGTCTCTAAGGCACGTCCTTGATGGTATGCTTAATCAATGTGAGCGTATGATCGTGGTTGATATTACAAAGATAAATGAAATATAACAAATCATTCTTAGAATGGTGATCGATCCTTCAATAGTACAATTGATTTACTGGTCCACAATCCACCAAACTTTAAGTCTATTACGTAATTGCTTAAGTTGCTTGGATAAGATCAGACCTTGAGGAGCATAGTTGGCCTGACGGTAAAATAATGAATTCATTACTTTTAACTTTTATAGAAACAACCTTTAAAGTTATATAAAAATATTTTAAATTCATCAAGTGTTGTGTAATTTTAAATGGTTTTAGTTTACACCCAACAAGGTTTAAAAGCAGTGTTGACGACACTCATGCATGAGGTGTGCTCTATTATTTATTTTTTTCACACAAAGAGGTATTCAACGAGATACTTCACATTTGATGGTCTGACAACATTTCATCTTACTAACTTATGTAAGATTATTTTAGTTTAATTAATAATTTTGAATTTAAATTCTAAATATATTATTACATTAAATACTTTTTAAAAATTTATATCACTCAAAGATGGATCTACGTTCTGATTTATGGTGGCAATTATATACCCCACTAATTAAGTAAATATTTTTAATAATTATTATTTTTTCATATAAAAATAGATATTATTCTCGTAAAATAATTTTTAAAAATAAAAGAATGTAAAAAATAAAAAATAAAATAAATTGATATTAATTTTATTCACTTTATTCTTTTAAATTTTTAGAAGCTTAGATATTTTGATTTTTTTATTATAAGATTGGGTATTTTTGTAAAAGCTTATAATATTTTTTCAGTAAAAATATTATGAATTATTTCTTTCTCCCCATTAAAAAAAAATCGGATCCATCACTGATATCGCTCATACAAGTCTTATATTTAACTCAAATAAAATTTTCTTCCATTACATGTGGTTTCTATCAAAATAAATAAATAAATAAATAGATGCTGATGTACCGAAAAAAAAAAAAAATAGATGGTGCTTTTCCTCGTAACATTTGTGTTGTTGTAAAACTTATTTTTGTGTGCAACAGCTCATTTGATCATGGCAGAGATCCGATCCACTGTGTTATGTGTGTCTATTGGCGCATGTACAGACAAGAATTCCGAGTAGGAATTATCAGAGAGCTGTTCATTGACTTCTCTTTGTCACCATAACTTTACTCGTTCTTAATATAATTCATTTTGTTTTTCTTCCTCTTTTTTAAGTGCCTGTTTATTCTTACTACAAATGTAGGATGCTGAAAGCTTTTATATGGAAGATGCAATCAATGAAATTAAGTAGATGAATAAAAATTATGACTGATATATATTGATATATACATAATTATAATTAAGTGTTTTTGTAAGCGTCTCTTAACGTGTAGTTCTAAAATTGTATTAATTTTGAAATATCTTTCTGATATACATGACAATTATTACTTAAAATAACAAGGAAGTTATGAATTACTAGTTATTTAATTTGTGTTTTACACGAGATCGTTATCCATATATTTAAATTTTATATTTTCAAATTGAAAAGATTTGATTAAATTCATATATATATATATATATATATATATATATATCAAATTAATAAATTTGTACAAATGAGTATTATCAGCAATAATCAATTGATTAATTAAGAGGTAAATTTTTATTTTTAATTTATTTAACTTTTTTTAGACTAAGGTTATCTTTGATAAGACATTTCAATTAATTTTTAATATTTTTTGTTAGTTGAAAAACTCATTTGATTAATCGATAAGCAAACTGTTTTTAGTAGTTTCTCATTAATTTCTATTATTTTTTAAAATGATACTTGAAGTAATATTCTTTAAAATGTTAGCTTCTAACTTTTTATATTTTCTTTCACTTTTATCCTTAATATATTATATTTATTGATTTTCTTGTTATTTTATAATTTTTAGTTACTTCAATAGAAACACTTTTAATCTAATAAGTTTTCTAACTTAATAAGTTAATTTTCCAACTTCAAGCTACCTGCTTCTAGTTACTACGAGTTAGTATTTATTTCATCTAAGAAGTTAAAGCTAACTTATTAAATTAAAAGTATTTTGTAAAACTAAATATTGAAGTATCTAAAAAATATAAAATGAAAAAAATAATAATATCATGATTTATTTAAAAAAAGATAATAGAAAAAATAAATAAATATATTAAGGATAAAATTGAAAAAATATATAAAAATTAAAAACTGACATTTTAAAAAATGCAAAAAGAAACATTAAAAGTTAAGAAACTACTAAAAAAAACTAATTTATTGAATAATTAAATGAGTTTTTCAGTTAATAAAAAAAATTAAATACTAACCAAAATATCTTACTAAACATAATCTAAATTACATTTTGTTAACGGATTAATTTTGTAAAAAAAAAAATATGAAATGTAAAATTATTTCATCATACATTAATTGACTAGTATAGACTTTGATTATGTAATTATAAAATTATGGTCCTTGATCAATTTTTATCTCTTCAATATGTGGAGCACAACATATTAGTATAGAAACATTAGTATAGATAGACTATGATTATGTAATTATAGAGGATTTAAGTTAGGTCTACTTTGCAGTATAGTAGAAAACATTTCCAGTTAACCAAAATGATAGGAATTTTTTAATTAAATGTGATATATGTTTACTAGGGAGTTTATGGTGCAGCTATTGTGTGATCTGGTATGAAATATGAATGGTGAACTAATTACATTCACTGGTATCATCGCTAAAACAATGGGGCACCAATGTGAAAGAATAACAAATGCGTACAACCATAAACCTACGCAGCTAACAATGGGGCCCTCAATATGGGGGTTAAACAAAATACAAAATTGAAAACAGGACAAAAAAAAAATCTAGAACAGAACAATTAAATAGTATGGAGGGACACCCTGAATTTTGTAAATGTACAGAGAGCTTGCCACAGCCTTAACACATGAAATATCGTACTCCACCATGTTAATGTACAGGCAGGGTGTGAAGGAACACGAGTTTGTCATTTTAGCTCTTCAATCATCAACTTGTTCCACACAGCAGGTGCTCGTTCATATGTGAAACCATCTCTGTCAATGAATGTTCTGGAAGAGTTTCCTGCAAAGGAGAAGGAACGGTTGCCATTTTGTTCTGAATTGGCATCGTGTACAAAAAAAGATGCCACTCCCTTGAAATTCAATCCAAATATATAATCAGATCAATGAGACCTTCAACAAAATCCTTTTCGACCCCCGAAAATTGGTGTATGCCCTCCCACCAGATGGAAAGGGGAAAAATGAAACAATCACAATATCAGAAATACAGTCAGCAGCAGCAAGGCATGCTCACAAAGTCATAGGTAATATGACACACCCATCAAATTCTGTGAGTAGATCAAGTTGCCGATGAAGATCTCGAATCGTCAGTTCTGTTGGCACGGCACATACAATCTGGGCATGGAAAGCTGTATATAGAATCATTCGGTCTCTTGAGCTCAACTCCCTTGGAATCACTATGCGACCTCATGCTCAGCAGTTGACGCTTGAGACTTTTCCATCTGGAAAGGAGAGAGGTTTTTTTTTTTTATCAGCAAAAATAAGTATTTATATTAATGAAGTACCAGAGGTACTCTAAAGTACAGATAGAGGGGTCAGATTTTTGGTTCCATGGCAGACTTAATGTAGTCTAACATAGAACCAATTTCTGGGTACATAACATATAATAAACTCTAGTAACAGTCTAACATTACACCCTGAGCTACCTACTAAAACCACTTGTAATGTTACTAGACCAGTGGTTGTAATGGGTAACAAAATCCTTCTCCAAGTTTCGAAGCCATGTCCATAACAAAAAAACTGCATCGTCCAGCAGTTTGGTAGCGTCAAATGTATCATTAGCAAAGATGATTTTGTTCCTATGTCGCCAAATAGTCCATGTCAGGGCTAACCACCACCATTTCCATCTATTGGTCCTTATCCCAAGATTCACTCCAAAAATGTGCTGGAGGAGAGAGGTTTATTAAGCAAAAAATCTTGGAACATTTTCACTAACATCTACAGACCTCACATTAAACACCATAAGAATTGTTTACAATGTCCTAACTCCGAAGAAATTAACAGCAGGAAAACCGAGCTATATGGTTCTTCAAAATCAAAAACTGAACATATTCTACAAAGAGAAATGCTATCTAATTAGTATCACATACTGTCTCTCTCGCTGAGCTAAAAAAAAAGAAACATACTGTCTCTCAACATTTTCCTTTTAGACTCAATTGGAGCACAAGTACAGTTGGGCATAGTTGTAAAGGCAAGAGTTGCATAAAGTAGCATAATTCTTCTATAAAGTAGCCAAGTCATAGCTCAATAGCTTAATTTACTCAAGAGTTTTCCGAGTAAATTTCCTCCAGTTCAATATAATAATAAGGATATTTCTTCAAAATAACCTTGTATTGATGTCACTTATCCCAAAATTGTAACTATAATTACATTCAATATATACAACACATATATGCCAAGGGAAGGGGAAATTTTTGTGGGGTGTGTGTGGGGAACTCATCTAATTTATTCTACCCTCGTAAAATTGAACAAAATAAAATATAACATACCCTATATTGGGATTATCAAACAGTAACGCCAACTTCCGCTTATCTGGTTTAATTGTCTTGGAATGTCCACCATACAAGTATCTTCTGTGACCCAGCAGAAAATGAGGGAAGTTGCCTCCCTGAGTTGTGACAAACACCTCACTGTGAAGACAAACTGTGTAATCAATAGCAGCCATCCTGGAAGAATAATTCTAGAAGTATCTCAAGTCAAAATCATAGTATAAATCAATGGAGTGGTCGAATAACATAAGAGTACAAACGTTATAACCTTAAATGGAGCAAGCTCCTCTTCAGAAGCTAGGGTCTCCTTAGTATGTAAATTAGGAAACATTTGAAGTAGTGGGGCCATTGTTTTCTCAGCATTATATATTTTTCCAGATGCCAAAAAGATAGATGTGTTCTTCGTGAAACCCATTCCCCTAAGCATGAGGCCAACCTGAAGAGATGGATTAATGCATTGATTATAAATGAAACAAATGAATTAGGCAAAAAAAAAATCAACAAAACTTGTTGCATAAGGAGCACTCCAAGAAAATTTTGGAAACTCCTTGCTAGACTAGCAACATCCAAAAAGAAAGCACTCCCTGAATTTTTCTTCCTCTTCATACAGGCTAAAATCACTAGAGCTTTAAGCAGACATTTACCTCTAATGGGGTAAGTGGACACTTCCCATTGATCCTGATTGCTCCTGGACGTATAACTCGTCCTGGTTTTGTAAATTTCCCTTTCCAACCTCTTTCTCTAGCTGCAATCATGTCTTCTCTCTCCTGTTTTCCACCATCGAAAACACAACAAGAGAAAGCAACCATATCCTGCCCATGGGAAATCATGTGCATCAGTTGCAACAAATATTAACATATCAACGTTCAAAGTTAATATAAATATTCATATCTGATCAAAACAAACCTCTTCAAAACGAAGATGTACGGAGACATATTTACCACCATTAATGGCACTATGTTTTCTCATTCTTTCAACCAAAGATTCACCTATGGTTAATATAGGACTTGAAAACCGTAAAGCCTCATAATTTGCTAAGCATCTAAGATGCTGGACAACTGAAGGAGCATCAAACGACAATCTATTTGCAAAAGGTGAAATCCTTATAACCCTGCACGAATAAAATTAAATTCAATATCTACATAAAAGCTCCCAGCCTCCTTATCTCAAAATAATAAACATATTTGATGATAACAATTTTACAGTAAAATTATCTGTTATGTCCCAAATTGAGTAAAGATGGAGCTTCATTGTGGTATTTAAGCCATAATATAAGACTCTCTCTCCCATGACACTAATCCAAATGGATAGATAACAAGCAAGAAAGAAAATATATCTATATGAGGAGTGCTAGCAACACTCTCTTCTATTGACTGAAATTTATTAAAAATTACAAATCTTGGTGGGTCCTACTTCTAAATCAAGAGAGAGAATAAATAAGTGAAACCCACCAAAAATTGTGATTTCCAATAAATTTCAGTCAAAAGTAGAGAGTATTAGAAAGTGTTAGTGAGACTGTTGTTAGCCTTCCTCTATATTTAATATAAGAGGAATGGTAACGACACTCTTTCTGGCACTCTATAATTAGCTGAAATTTATTTAGATGTGGGGCCCACTATAATTGGTTGCAACAAATTTAAGACAATCATAGAGCGAGCAATAAAAAGAGTGTCAAGAAACAATGAAAGAACATCAGCTCAAAACATTAAGCAGAATCCTAATTCCTAGCCGTGAATGAAGCCAAATATACCATATGACAGAAAAGAGGCCACAACACTACAACATTGTGCACTGTTTTCACCTCCTATATATATATTTGGTTCCATGATAAATCATTCCGAAGGGTTGTTCAAGAATCCTGGACGAATAATCATGTAAGGGGTTGGGGAGGATTTGTGCTTAAAGAAAAAATAAAGGGAATCAAGGCAAGGCTGAAAGTATGGAATAAGGATCAATTTGGAGATTTGCAACAGAAGCTAGCAAGCATCGAGAAGGAATTAAACAAGCTAGAAACTGAAGGAGATGAAAGACAATTATCTGACTAAGAGCTACTGACTTGAAAAAAGTTGCAAGAGGAGTTGTGGGCAGCTGCTCAATCTCATGAGTTCCTACTAAGGCAGAAGGCAAGGCCAAGATGGATCAAAGAAGGGGATTGTAATTCCAAGTTCTTCCATAGGATTGTAAACTCAAATCGCAGATTCAACACTTTGAGAGGAGTGTTCGTGAATGGTGTTTGGATTGATGAACCTGGAAGGGTGAAAGAGGAAATATATTTGTTCTTCAAGAACAGATTTCAGGAGGAAGGGTTAGGCCCAAACTAGATGGGGTCAGATTTAAAGCCATTGGACAGCAACACAATGTCAGATTGTCGGAGCCATTTAATGCAAAAGAAATAAAGGTTGCTGTGTGGGAATGCAGGAGCAACAAGAGCCCCGGACCAGACGACATTAACTTCAAATTTATTAAGGAGTTTTGGGAAGTTATCAAGGCTGATGTGCTTTGGTTCATGGATGAATTCTTTGTTCATGGAACGTTCCCGAAGGGGTGCAATGCCTCATTCCTAAGGTGAATGATCCGCAGAACCTAAACGAATATAGGCCTATATCTTTAATAGATAGCATATATAAAATTGTGGCCAAGGTACTAGTGAGGAGGATGAAGGAGGTGCTGCCATTAATAATAGATGAGAGACAAACTGCATTCATAGAGGGCAGACATTTGTTACGCAGCACCCTTATTGCAAATGAAGTAATTCATGCAAAGAGAAGTAACAAGCCGTGCTTGGTGTTTAAAGTAGATTATGAAAAAGCCTATGATTCAGTCTCCTGGGATTTCTTGCTGTAGATGTTAAGGAGGATGGGATTCTGCGATAAATGGCTATCTTGGATTGAGGCCTGCCTAAAATCTGCTTCTATCTCCATATTGGTAAATGGTAGCCCTTCGTCTGAGTTCATTCCCCAAAGAGGTCTAAGACAAGGGGCCACACTAGCTCCCCTTTTATTTAACGTTGTTGTGGAGGGACTCAATGGACTGCTCCCCTTTTATTTAACGTTGTTGTGGAGGGACTCAATGGACTGCTGAGAGAAGCAACGGAGAAAAACTTGTTTCAAGGTTTCCTAGTAGGAAGAAATGAGGTGGAAGTTAACATCTTACGCAGATGATACAATTTTCTTTGGGAAAACATCCATGGAAAATGTCAAAGCGATCAAGGTGATTTTGAGAAGTTTTGAACTTGTCTCAGGCCTCAAAATTAATTTCTCAAACAGTGGTTTTGGGGTAAAGTGGGAGTCAGTCAGTGTGTCTACCAAAGGAGAAAGGGGGAATGGGAATCAGGGATCTAAGGAAGTTTAATTATGCACTTCTCGAAAAGTGGACATGGAACATTTTCCATAACCAAGGGGACTTGTGGACTAGGATACTGATTTCAAAATATGGTGGATGGCGGATTCTGGATGGGGAAAGAAGGGGCAGCAGTGAATCAGCATGATGGAAGGGCATCAATCTCATTGCTCATTCCGGTGAAGATGGCAGCTGGTTAGATAAAGGGATAAAATGGAAAGTGGGGTGTGGAGTAAAGGCCAAATTTTGGGAGGATGGATGGAAGGAGGATGGAGTATCACTCAAGTTGAAGTACCCTAGACTTTATTCTATTTCCTATCAGCAACATGTCATACAGCAGATGGAAAGTTTCACAGCTGCAGGCTGGGAGTGAAATTTTCAATGAAGACAGCAACTTTTTGATGATGAATTAGATATGGCTGCAAAGTTCTTGGAAGAATTAGAAGGTATCAGCATTCACCCGGATCGAGAAGACAAGTGGATTTGGAAGGAAGATGCATCCGGTGTATACACAGTGGGAAACGCCAACAAGATTCTTATGACAGACCACACCGATGAAAATCAGGATGGTGCTTTTACTGTGCTATGGAAGGTAAAGGTCCCAAGTAAAGCTTCCTTCTTTGCGTGGAGACTAATCTAATCAGGGACAGACTGCCAACTAAAATGAATCTGAACAGGAGAAATGTGGAAAGAAATTATCTCACCTGCCCATTCTGCAAAAATAAAGAAGAGGATGCAGCACACATTTTCTTTAGTTGCAGCAAAATTTTGCCACTTTGGTGGGAGGGATACTGGCAGGAGCATTTCCGCAAAGTCCAAGACAGCACTTCCTCCAGCATGCGTTTGGGAGGGATACTGGCATCAGATCAGGTTTCAGAAATGGCAGTGCTGGTGGATCTCCTTGACATGGAGCATCTGGCAGCATCGAAATAGGATTGTTTTTGCAAATGATAGCTTTAATGCTAGTAAACTGTTGGAGGATGCTATTTTCCTATGCTGGACATGGTTAAGAAATTTGGATAAAGGTTTCGACATACCTTTTCATCACTGGTCCAGTAATATGAGGGAGGCATTTAGTGATTAGGTTGGGATAACTCTACAATTGTGGGTAGTTTTGGGCCAAGTATACTGTCAGAATTATGGTTTCTTAATTCATGTTATATACCTTGTATTACCGCACCATGCTTCTGCTCAACTTGGCCTCCATGTGTAAATTTCACAGTACAACTTGTACAGCTTTATATATAATACAATATTACTTTCACTGATTGAAAAAAAAAATATATACATATATATATATATATATATACCTTGGACAACTAACAATTACTCCAAACTGTTTAGTCGATAAATATTTATAACCAATGGGAATAAGGAAATAATCTATACAACATGTGTCATATACTCACTTTTCTTCAAGTAACTTAGGGAGTACCACATCTCTGTAATACTGAATAGATGACCATGCCTTGATCCTGAAATTGTGAACGTTTGTCATGTTGCTACCAAATCTTTCCATTAGGTACTCAGGAATCTTGTCAACCACCCGTACATCATTTTTCAAGGTATTGACAAAAAACTCTTCATCATAAATATCCTGGAATTTGCTGGACACATGAAACATTATAGATCAGTTTAGATTATTTCAAAATGAATACCTTGATCAAAATCATTAAAAACATCAAGAAATTCCCTGCAACCAAGAAACTTATAAAGTACTAATATAAATGCATAATATTCCATTTGACAAAACAGCTTACCAATAGTCATACTCAACACTGTAAAAGGATGTTTCCTCTATTAAAAGACAATGATCAACAAGGAAATTAAGATTTCACTATTTAAATGTTTCAACTACTTAAATTGACATGAAAGAAAATCTTAACAAGTAGTTTCAAATGACAATCTCACACATTTTGGTAATACAATTTTCACGATACAAATTAAGTGCATCCCACTTGATTATAATATCTCTTGTTGGATATAGGTTTTCCACTTTTCCTGTTTTGGAGGATTTGTTATTAGTACTTGGGCTTTCCCCCTTCTCTCTAAATAATTTTATTTTTCAAATAAGTTTTTTAAGGACAGCATGTGATACACACACACACACACATATATGTATATATATAAATAAATAATTGAATTAACAGTCTAATATGTGTTAATCTTATGCCAACATAAAACACTAGATTTTCCTAGTCCTGAAAAGCTAAAATTGATAGCATAACAAACCAACCTGGGATCTTTCCATATGCTATGATAATGAAAGTTGGGGAATACAAGGGTAGCATTGAGATAGCCAGCAACAGCAACTGCATTGCATACCTACGGAAAATTGATATCATTCACAAAATAAATGAGTCAAGTAAAAATACATTAAGCACATTTTGAATATATGGAAAAACAGATTGTACAGAAAACACTTACCGATGTCCTCTGCTGATTTAAGCCACCGTTAGCCTCCACATATATGTATCCATTTGATTCGGGTAGGCCTATCAACAAAAGAAATATAAATTCATAGTTAACAAAACTCAGTACACTGAAGAAGATACAAATATGATTTTCCAGATTTATCCTTAAAAATGCAAGTATTAAGCTTCAACCAGAGGAACTACATGAGTATCAACAAGGAATAGACAAATCAATGATGCCAAAATTGAGATAAAAAGGACATGTCATCATTTATTGTGCATAATCACTTCATCAGTACGCATTATATTATACCTTCTGAAGATCTGTTCACACATGGTTTCCACTCACCACCTCTATAGGGATACTTCCATATTGTAGATATCTGAAAGGAGGGAATTTACAAGCCTGTCACTGAAAGTAGCCATCTATTCCAGAAAAACAAATGAAATTGGAAAAATGAAGATTCGTAAAGTACTATGGGAGAAACCAACAAAAAGATCCAAATTTTGAAAATTAGGAGAGAAAAATATGCATGGTTAGAATCAAATATCCTTCAACAGCTAGTGGATGGTCATAACCAAAATGATATGAAAGATTCTGAAGAAATTATCCTTACCAGAGCTGAAAATATACTTTAAAAATTTGTAATTTTAGCCACCAGCATTCAAGAAAATTTTAAAAATTTTGGAAGGAAAAATCCATACCAATATTGCAATCAAACATTAAATTCTCATCAAATCAAACATGGCTTAACAATATAAAGCTCACACCTCTCCTAGCTTAGTGGTTAGTTGATATCTTCTCAAACCACATAAGCATAGGTTTGAACATGACATATACTGCCTTTCATAAAATATTCCCATCAAACATGAAATTTTGTCCCATGTGAAGGCATGAATTCTCTACTAACAAAAAAGACACCACAAGTTCTTCATATACACATACACTATACATGTTCCCTTTTCTTTATTTTGGTAATGATTATTATCATCTGAAAGGAATCCCTTGGAAGTTAGGTCAAGATTAGTTTTTTTTTAAAAAAAAAAGAATATGCTACAAGCTAAGCACAGGAGAAAGCAACAAAAAGAAATTTGATGCTTCTGCCAATGGTTTTTCCTTGCAACCCAGCTTCCTTACCAAGAACCTCATGTTAGGTTTGACCCCTTGTGAGTCTAAATGTCAAGCTTAGAATATCCTTTCCTATCAAACCATGACCTCCCTTGTAACCGGGAAAAAAAAGTTGTCACTTTTGGTAGCCAATATTAAGTACTAAAAGCAGTACTGCCAATTTCAATCCACCTTATTCGTTATTACTATACTTTTCTTATACAGATTGGCGATAATATACTTAACCAATACGTACAACATAAAACATTAACACCGTATACTCCTATTTATAACAAATTAACAAAAATCTATATCAAGTTCAAATATATGCAGTACAACCAATACAATCTCGGTCAACAAAACTCCTAAAACGATAAAACTCCCAAGACCTAACACGATAACAATCCTAACATTCTTACAGATAATTTATCAACCTCCTTTGACAATTACAACCAATTTCCTCTATCTGAAAACCGCTCAAAGCACTTGCTTAATCAGTTTCACATTACCCCATTCAAATATCTAGCCTCTGGTTTCAGGCCTAATAAACAATCTAACCATAGAAACACATCACAAACCACAAAATCTCTTCCATAAGCAAATTACATTTGAAATCAGGATGCAAAACAAAACAAATCCAGACGCAAAACGCAAAGGCTAAACCTACATTATAAAAACGCAAAGAGTAGAAACTTGATTTCGAACATTCCAAATTCCAAATAAAATAAAAAAACAAAATAAACAGATTTCACCGGAATAACCTGACAAATCACAAATCCGCCGAAATATATATAAATAAACAAATAATAAAAATATTGAGAGATTTGAAAACGAATCGAACCGCATCGGCGGAGGAATTATCGGAATCCATGTCGAGGCGGAGCTTGGCGAAGAGCTGAGGGCTACGGTAGACGGAGCCAGGCGCGGGACGGTGTTTAATTACCGGAACGACGTCGAACGACGCCGTTCCCATGTAGAGGAGCATTCCGGAGATGTAAATGAGAGGAGCGAAGAGGAAAACGCCCTGTCGTCGAAGGAGGACCGAAAGGAACATCCAGCTGAGCTGCTGCGCGGCGGTCCGACCGCTCCCCCGGCTCGGAGAGAACCGCCCGGCCTTGGACTTCCCTGCGTGGCGGAGCCTCGGCGAGCGGAGCGGCGACGGCGGCGGCGACGGCGTCGAGTGCCCGCTGCTTGGTAGCCGGTTGTACGGGTGCATTTGGGATCAACGTTTCCGCATCACCGCAACACAACTCTCTCTCTCTCTCTTTTCTCTCTTTCTCTCTTTTTCTCTCTAAAAAACGTTCCGAGAAACGACACCGTTTTCGGGTAGGTTGGGTTTTCTCCCTGAGAGAAGACAGAAAAGAAAAGAAAGGAGAGAGAGAGCACGTGGGTTTGGCTAGCAGGGGAAGCGAAACGCAACCAACAACAATACAATGCAGTGAGTCTTTTTGTTTTATGGAGAGGGAAACAAAGAATACCACAAAAAGGCATGCATATTTTGGGTTTCTATTTTTTTTTTTTTACATGATTTATTTATTTAGATCACATTTAAATTATTGTCTTATTTTACTGTTGATAATATTGATTAAGGAATTAAAAATAATATTTTTATATTAAAATACATAAAATTATATTTATAATTTATAAGAATTTATATATCGTGTTAAATCAACTAAATTAAACTCATTTTAATTACTTATGACTCTTTTATATTCTCATATCATTTTTAAAATAAATATTTTTTATTTTTAATTTTTAATCAATATTTTAAGAACATGATTAAGTGAGCCATTATTATTTTTTATCTTGTGCCTGAGTGCATGTGCGTGAAGAAATGTATCAGGCAGATCAGAGGAGTGGATGGTTTCCAACGAATTATGCTTTTCTGAAAGTGGTAATGGTAAGGGTAATAAAAAACATCATCTGGGTCTTGGAATTTTTCATTTCGAATGGATACAATGTGCCATGATTTTGGATTTTGACCTTGCAACAAAGAAGAAAATGGAGTTTGATGAGTCATCTCCTATTTTGTTCTTTTTATTTTAAGGATGTTGTTCTTTTTTCTAATCTTATCTTATCTTTTTGTGTTTTCTCTTTTTTTTAGTGGAACTAATCTTATTAATTGCACTCTGTAACTGATATTCTTGAGAAATCGTGTCGTCTAGATGTTTTAGTAAATGTCATAATCGCGTTACATAGAAGGATTCTGATTTTTTTCACGGCTTTAATTGGGGGTTGACATTAAGGCTTTACATAATCAGGCGTTTGATTTAATTTTGTAAGATGTCTGTGGTGAAGTTATGATTAATGTCTATAATGACCATTTGTTTGAGAACATAAGGCTTTTTTCTAAAATTAAGAAATTAATGGTAAACATATATATATATATATATATATATACACTGTAGTTAGTGAGATTTTGTTAAACTTTAAAAACCCAGTTGATATGATTTTATAAAAACCAGAAGCAATAAAAACTCGTTGATATGATTTTGTCATGTAAAGCAAAAAAAAAAAAAACAACAACAACGATAGTTCAAAAATCTTGAAAGTACTCAAGATTGATCATTGATTTTCGGCAATAAGCAAGTTTCCACATAACCCTATCTAAGTAGACAATTTTAAACATCATTTAATTATGCCACTTTTGACAAAAAGTACTTAAGGATATGCGTTTAGATGTGATTGATCTTCGTATGCATTTTTGTCCCAAACGTATATTGAAAAACCAACAATATTTTTTGTTCGCCTGTTGAAACAAAAATATTTATAAACCGTGAAATGGTTCTAATTCCATATTTATATTTAAATTTAAATTGCGTATGATTTTTTGAATTTAATTATATATTTTTATAATATGATAATTATACTCTCAATTAATCACAAATGATACATGTGATATGTTTTTAACATGTATAATATAATTATTGTTAAGTTATATTTAATTTTCTTCTTGTGAGGAATATGATAGTTTAATCATGTTTTAGAATGGTTTCGAAGTTGTAATGAGGTTTTTCTCCTCCTATAAATAAAAAAGGTTATATCCAGACTATTTTTTATCTATAAATTATACTAACTATAGATGCAAATTAAAGTCTAATTCATATATATATATATACACGCGCGCGTTGAGAGAGATAAATTAGATTTGTTTGTTTAAACTTATTTTTTATATATTTGTGTAAATCGTTTCTGTTTAATAAAAATCAAATTTTTACTTATTTTAAGAAGTAAATATTATTTTTTTATTAAAAAATATTTATTTTAAAGTTGTTTAATTTTAAATTTAAATAAACTCACACGTCATATGTAGTATGAGATCATCACGTGATCTTGACCAATGATGACATGACATATGAGATTTTTTATTAAAAGATTTTTGTTGTTGTTGTGAATGCTTTAAAGAGGCAAAAATATCAATTGGGGTCTCTTTTACAAATTATTTACTTAAATGGGTCTATTATGAAATTATTTATTTTATGAGTCTATTTTTTTACTACAAAACGCTTCTCCGTTGATCGCGTTCAATGTAATCGCGATAGGTGGCGTGATGTGACTAGGTGGCAGGGGCGGTGGGACGTGCTGTTAATGCTGGCGCTACAGGATTGGACGCGCTGTCAGTGCTGACACTTTGGGTCGCGCCACACCTGCATGCGCGTTGGGTCACGCTCTGCGTGTTGACTCGCACCCTTAAGCCAGGCGCCTTGGGTCGCGCTGTGGGGCCAGGCGCGTCCATGGCCTTATACATGGGGAGCTGCTATTTTGGGTGTCCTTTATAGAGAGATGTGCATCGCAACAGACTATAATGTTAAATCAATAGGCGGTTTCACTCTCTTGATTCAATTATGGGCATGAGAACGATGTCAAACGTTAGCCCCGTCGTTTATTCCTCCACAACAACAAAATGCACCACTTGCCTATAGGTATACTTTTCTTTACTATTTTTAATTGATTATTAATAAATATGCTTGGTTGATGCTAATCATTATTGTATCTAACATTTTTACTTTTTGTTATATAATTTTTTGTGAAGATGGTTGGGAGGTGAAATTCATCACATAGGCAATGATAATTTACTTGATTTTCGTCGTAAATTAGATGTCATGAAACGCGACGAGGTAACAATTTTGACATTTATTTATTAAATGATGTTGTCATTCTTAATTAATTTATTAAATTATATTTTTATATGCAGTTTCTCTGGGTCCTTTATTCTGGACATGTGAAAATGAATTTGAGCCAAGTTTGTTTTATTGGGTCTGTATTATGGAGATGTATCGTACCACTTATTTGTTTTCAAAGAGTGGAATGGCACCAGCCAGATAGAGTCATAAGATAATTTGGAATGCAACAACCTATTCCCGGCCCAGTAATGCAACCCAGCAACATACATGACTTGACATCAAAGGGAAAAGAATGAAAAAATTGGATGCGACTAATGCAACCCGCGCTTAATGAATGGAATAGTTGCTATGAAAGGAGAGTAGAGCAAACGCCGCCACAAACAGGGACCCTTAGTATGAACTCTGAATATATGAGGTGGTACAGGCGTAAAACAAAAGTTTATGTGGACCCAAAACATGCAAGAAAAGGACTATTGGTATACACTGTGTCATGGTAATTTAGAAAAGAATGTTGCAATTATTGAAGATTATTTTAATTACTATTCCATTATTTTATATGCAGGGTGAACTCGCTGAAACAATGCATTTTATGGTGTCGCCTCTTAGGAGAAGGGTTGGGAGAAGGGTTTGTACTTTTGACGATTTACTGTCATGTATTGAGAAGATCACTCTTTTGTCTGACGAAGAGGATAGGATACTTGAGGCACATGAAGATGCTCCCCCTTCTATACTATAGCGAAGTGTGGAGACTCGAGGCCTAGTGCGACGTCGGGAAACTGTTGATGCAACACCATACAATTTCCCTCCGATGCCAGAACAACAGCATAGAATGTATTACACACCGTAGGCATTCACCCAAGAATCATCGCAGCTATCACCGATGTATTCTTACCCATATGATTTACAACCAAGATACAGTATGGCAGGTATATTTGGGTCATCTCCTCCTTCGAGGGGAACTCCTTCATTTACCCAAAGTGGCGAACTATCGACCCCAAATGCCCCACTTGGTGCTCCGTGGAATGTACCTGGAAATATATCCGACATGAATGACTTATTAGAGGTCAATTTACGTCATGATTTCTCTGCTGAGGCTGACCAAGTGGATGAAAGGGCAAATCGTAGAAGAAGAAATCCTGATAGGGCAACTAGGAATTGGGACCGGCCATATGGGACTTCGTCGCGACATCACAGACATAGTGATGATTGATTAATAATGGGTTCTCCTTCATTTTCCCATGTTTTTACATTTTCATGTACTTTGTATTGTTTTTTTTCATGTTTTAACATTGTCATGTACTTTGTATGGTTTTTTTCCATGTTAATTTTATATTATTGCCACTTTAGCGTTTCAATCTTATTGTGCAATGCTTTTAAAATAAATAAAAATAAATAACAATAACGTGAATGACACATAAATGTGTTAAAGAATAACCAAAAACGAAGTAAACATTTCATTATCATATGATCTAATACATGACATCAACAACTGTCTTCTTGAGATTGCAATGGACAATTATGTCGGTTGTGTCCTATTGTCCCACATCTGCCACACTTGTATCGAGTTTGAGATGACTCCCTCCAATCCATTTCATTTCTTAACCGTGTTGATCTTGGCCTTCCTTTTTTGTCACGAATAAAACTTGGATAAGGCACAAGTGTCCACAACTCATCAGATGGGAGAATCGCATCGTCATTCCTTAAAGGCCACCATTGTGCGGAGTAAACACGTAATATGTAGTCATTTGTGTACACAATATTTATATATTGATAGAAGTTTATGCTAACAGTACTGCACGCAGCAATGATATGAGGCATGGATAGTGGTAAGTAGTAAATTGTCCACATTGACAGTAGCGCTCATTCAAGTTAACTGCCCATTTATGTCCACCTCGTTGAGTCATAGGGTCGAAATCCTTCTCAACCTCAAATATTGTTCTCTGAATATCATATATCCGAACAATGTGAGAACAAGCCTATTCTTGATTTTCCCAAAGTTTTTTCATGACGTGTGAGCAATATATTTGTCCATTGCGTATTTCCCTTTGTGCTTGATGACCGCGATCAACAAAATACTTTCGACACCTACTGTATGTTGACTTCACAAGGGCAGTTATTGGTACATTGCGACATCCCTTGAAAACTTTATTTACACATTCCGATAGATTGGTTGTCATATGATCGTATCTACGGTCTTCTTTGTCATATGCCATTGTCCACTTTTCTTTTGAGATCTTCCCAATCCATGCTTTTACTGGGGGACTCAACTCACAAAATTTATCAAAATTTCTGTCAAAAATATGCTTACACGGGGTGTATCCTGCACATAATTAATTATCCACATCAGTAAAATTTGCACAAAAAATAACATATGTTAGATATGAAATAATATATGTTACATAAGAAATGTTACCTAATTTTTTTAACATTTCTTTTTGTTTCCCATTCTTAAACTTGTGATTAAAATTGCTTGCAATGTGACACACGCAATACACATGATACGCATGAAGAGGTTGTCACCCAAGTGCTTCATTCGCAACAGCTGACTTTATACTTGCATGATGATCAGAAATGAGACATATACCTTCTTTATCTGTCACATGTTCACGCAAGTGTGCCAAAAACCATGATCACGCTGTTAATGTTTCTCCCTCAACCACAGCAAATGCAAGCGGAAGAACATGACTATTTCCATCTTGTGTTGTTGCAATTAACAGTGTCCCGTGATACTTCCCATACAAGAATGTACCATCAATTTGTATGATTGGTTTGCAATATTTAAAAGCCTTTTTGCATTGACCGGAGGTCCAAAAGATCCGATGGAACTGCCGGTGTTCACGACTGACAGTATTGCCAACAACAAAATCATCATCACAAATTTGATAATACGATCTTGGCGAATGATTTTGCATGTGTTTCAACCATGACGGAAGAGCGGCATAAGACTCATCCTAGTCGCCATATTCAATTGTTATTGCCTTTTGCTTTGCCTTCCACGCTTTCCTATAAAAAATGTTGTAATTAAACATTCCATTGATCCTCTCTTGAATCAAAGAAATCTTGAGCGACGGATCTTCTTTGATCATCCCTATAAAAATAAGTACGAAAAATTATTGTACACCAACAAACACAAAAAAAGGATAAATAAGAATGAAAATTTATAATCATACCTACTACACAAGTGGCAATCAAATCAGAATCCAATTTATCATGGTCTTGAGTTATACTCATATTCAAGCAATTGTGTGGTCCTCCCCATTGCGTAACTTTCCATGTATACGTGTTTTTAGATAAAATTGCCCTCGTATAAAAAGGGCATGGGATGTCAACGCTTCTATTTCCACAACAGAAGACATATTTCTGTGATTTAGATTCAACAACTTTGAAACTTTGATGCACTTTCATTACATATTGTTGTAATGCATTTTTTACTGCGCTTTTGGTATCAAATTCCATACCAACATATAATTCTTGACCCATATTAAAAGTTGATCCCATATCTAAACCGCAAATATCTTCTTGGTCAGGATGACTCCAATTAATATTACTATAGTGAGAAGCAGAATCTCAGAATAGAGTCTGACTTCCACCTACAAAAATAATATACCAAAAATTTAAAATTCAAGGGTAGCAAATTATTTAAATATTATAATATTTATTTATATATAACAATAAATATACCTTCTCCCGATTGCACAACTGTAAGTGGTTCGATCAAACAGGCAACTTCATCATCTGTGTCAGATATTTCATCAATATCTTCATCCTCATCTAATGAGTCCTCAACGTATGAATTAGATATTAAATAATCATCATCATCAAAATCTTCTTCTGAATTTGTTCCAACTCTTGAACTACCCGATTCATTGTGAGACATATTATTTTCGCATGATAACAATGAATTTGTGAAATTAATTGCAGAAGCACCTGCAACATCAACTTCAACACATAATTCTATGACAGACATTTCTTGTTGTTCAAAACTTTCAATCATTGTTTCAACATCTTCATCGTCACAAATTTACAATGCAATATATTTACCTGCAACTAAAAATCTACAAGTGATAGTAGATATACTTTCATGTTTTTGTAATTTTACCTTGTCGTGTATCCTTTTTTTTTAAGTCTCAAAACTAATACCACGCTTTATTTTAATAGCTTTTTTAGGGCCTTCAAATGTGATACCATCATCAGTTTCATAGATCTTACCATTTAAATAGACGAGTGTAATAATTGAACTCATTTTTCAAAAATATACTTATAATAAATAATTAATGTCGTCAACAAACAATAATATAAAAAATATATTAACATAACATAAATTATTAACCTAAAATAAATTAACATCAACAAATTACTCAAAATAAATTAAACTAATGTGAGAACAAATTACTACTTCGCACACTCATGATGCAAAAGAATCGACATTTATTTTTAACGTCTATGTAAATTTTTCCTATTAAAAAAATATACCAACAACATAAATAATTATGAGCTTAACTAATAATAATAATAATAATAATAATAATAATAATAATAATAATAATAATAATAATAATATTAAAATACAACACAAAATAATTAAATATATGGTAGACATAAAAACTACTACAATAAATAATTATTGTCATCAACAAAGAAATATAACATATATAAACACAACATAATTATAACCAAATATTAAATTATTAAGTTACAAAAAATTACTATTTATCACACAAAAAATATAAACAAAATTACTATTTCATTTTATCATCCATGTCAATTTGTCTATGCACCTACAAAATATAATTATTATTATCATCAACAAAATAAATATTAAATAATGCTATAATATATTGAAGATAAAAACATTTATTAGTTTTGAGCAAAATTTCTAACCGATATAAAACACTTCAACAATGATACATACAACAGCAAGGAGTGAGACTCAGCTGAGCGTAAACCACTTCAATGATTTCGTAGTGCAAATGGAACGAAGGAGGAGGAGGGGTTTTATAGGGAAGCGTGGAAGGAAGTGTCTGGCAGACCAGCACAACTGGTTGCGCCTGGCAGACCAGCACTTCCTAACCCTGTCCCGCCTCCCTTGCCACGTGTCGCTATTACGGGGAACATGCCTAACGGAGAAGTGCATTGTAGTAAAAAAACAGACCCACGAAGTAAATAATTTCAGAACATACCTATTTAGATAAATAATTTGTAAAAGAAACCCCAATTGGTATTTTTGCCCTTTAAAGATGCAAAGGATAGCTTGAAAAATGTCCAATTCAAAAAGTTAGATGTAAAAATTGATTGTGAAGCAATGATTAGATTTCAGGTGAAAAATCGACATGGCTGGTCATCACATCATTCACCATTTTTTTTTTAATCAGAATTCTCCATAGCAAAACTTTTATGAGACTTCAACAATGAATTTTAGTTTTTTCTAATATTAATGATTATCTTCATAAATCAATAAAAAAAATTAATGGATTTTGTCTTCATTCACATACATCTTTTGAAAACTTCCTATAAAGTTATTCATTTAAAATAAAATCTAAATCAAACTAATATTTTATAGTTTAGTTCGGTTTGGTTGTTGTGATTTTGACTAAGATATTATTTGATTAAAATTTATATACTTTCTTTTCATATTTTAAATAAAATTACATAAAAAATTATTGATAATAATTTATGAAACTTATTAATATGTTAAACCTTCTTTAATAAAAATTTGTAAAGTTTCATCTATTTTAAATCAAACATATTTAAAAAAAGTCATATGAAAAAGAAAGTAACATGCATTGTATAAGTTTTTTATACATAACACTACAAAATATTGTGAAACTCAAGTGATACACACATAAAATGCACAATACTAAAGTAATATAAGTGTTAGTACAAGTGTTACGGTTTGGATCAGTTTCAAAAACGCAAACTACAGACCGGACTGAACAATCAGTAGTTTGAGAAAAAAATCATCTAAAGAAATCTAAAAATAATTGATTTGGTTCAATTTTTGATTTTTTGAGCAGTTTTCGGTTTTTATTTTGGATTGGTTTGGATTTGAACACCCCTAAAGCCAAGCAGACTTAAGTGTTGAGTTCTTAAGTGACAAGCTACCGAAAATTAAATGTATCTTATTGGTATAGGTAATACCAATTAATTCCTTTAGATGATCCTCAATTATATAATTTTATACATGTACAACCTTTGGATCTTTCTCTTTTTGGTGTAATTCGCTAAAGATATTACGGGCTCACTAGCTTTCGCTTGGTTTGTCTTGGAATCACGTTGTACTACAAAAAGAGTGACATTTCACACAATAATATTTTACTTCTCATTATCCTTGTTGGTTAAAAATTCTTTATAGATAATCCTTTTTAGGACCTCAACATTTAACTCTAATTACTTTATTGATAAATATTCCCGATACATTTATCAAAAGATGAGTTCACTTGAGTTATTAAATTATGTTCAAGAGGTCAGGAAGGATAAAAAAAATTACATTAATAATATGGCTAATTCGGACAATAGTGTAATTAATACTTTCAAATACATGTCACGAGAAACATCCACTAAGGATCCAATTACATTTTTAATTTCAACCATACAATAAGAATTGATATTATTTTAAAACATATTTTAATTTTCGTTATATACAATATTAAAATTAAAATTGATGTGTTATTTCTACAAATTAAAATAGCCATATTCCATTCCATATATTAATAAAATCAAACTCAAATATAAATATAAATTAAGATAAAAATCATTCAACATATGTAAAAAAAATATCTTCCCATTACACATGAACCATAATAATAATAAAGAGCCATAGATGCGAAATCAGAGAAAGCCCTAGAAGTAGAACAGAAGAGAAAAGAGAAAACAAAGGAGAGAGAGATGGGAACTCCAGAGACGTCAAGGGAACCATGTCCAGACCGCATCCTGGACGACATAGGCGGCGCGTTCGGCATGGGCGCGGTGGGTGGGTCCGCCTTCCACTTCCTCAAGGGCCTCTACAACGCACCAAGGGGCGCGCGTGTCGTCGCCGCGTCACAAGCGGTACGCCTCAACGCGCCGCGCGTGGGCGGAAGCTTCGCCGTGTGGGGCGGCCTCTTCTCCAGCTTCGACTGCACCATGGTCTACCTCCGCCAGAAGGAGGACCCCTGGAACTCCATCTTCGCCGGCGCCGCCACCGGCGGCTTCCTCTCCATGCGCCAGGGCCTCCCCGCCGCCGCCCGCTCCGCTGCGTTCGGCGGCGTCCTTCTCGCTCTCATCGAGGGCGCCGGCATCATGCTCAACAAGTTCCTCAGCGCGCAGCAGCCGATGCCGATGATTGTCGATGAGCCTCTTCCGCCTAACGGGCTACCGGGCCAGCCGGTTGCTTCGGCGCCGGACGCTGCCTCGCAATCGTCGTGGTTAGGTGGTTGGTTCGGCGATGGGAAGAAGGATGAGGCGGCGGCGGAGGCTACCGGAGGAAGCGAGACCAAGGTTTTAGAGAGCTTTGATGCGCCTCCTGTGCCCAATTTCGAGTACAAGTGAAATTGGTTAAGAATTAAAGATAATTTATTTTTGGGGTTTAGGGTTTTAGTTTTCTTTTTAGGGTTGGGAGGTTCTTTTTGAATCTTTCTTCTCAGTGATTGACTATTATTGTATCAGCAAGTATAGTTTCGATTTGCCTTGTTTTCTGTTTTCTTATGATATATCATATATGCTAATGCAAGAGAATAACAGGTGGTGTTAAATGCTTTTTAATTTAATTTTTTTATCGGCATATCTTAGTTGTTAAGTGTTAAATGTTTTTGATTTGAAATTCTTGATATCGTTAGTGGATAATGACCTTGTTTCATTGAATTGGGAAGATGATGAGTTAGTGGTTGAGCTTCATTCGTTGTTCATATGATTGATATATCATTTTGCAAATTGAATTATTGATTGTTGGTAGTGGTAGATGTTGATGCTGAAAGAACAAAATTATTGTAGGGGTTTACCTGTGTGGTGTATGTTGCAAGGGCACTGTTAAATTTTTTTTAAGAGAAATTTTGTTTCGTTTCATTTTCTTTTAGCATCTTAAGCTAGGCTGGAGGATGATTATCAGATTATGCATTGAAAAAACTGGTAACTTGTATGCTAATTCATGGAGGTATGTGTAAATACATTAATGTGTCCAGGGTGAAAAGATAGATTTCAACAGTATGGTGCAAAACCAGAGTGAAGACTCCATTAGCATCTAAGTATGACGCCATTGCTTCTTTTATGGAGAGGTAAAGTAAGAAGGGGATTGTTTCATAATGTGTTCATAAAGGTCATGCTAATGTTTTATTTTCTGCTGCTTCAGGTGTATATTGGGAGTTTTTATCATGGATTTCGGTTTTGGAGTAATCAATTATTCTGTAGTTCCTAAATTTGGGTGTATCTTCTGTAGAACGATAGCAATGCATATTAATTGATTATGACAAAACCAGCGGTATGTATTTCTCGTTTTTTGTGATTAATTTGAGAGCTAAGTTAAAGAAAGGCCATCGACCTGTTATTGTTTGTGCGAGGATTATGCACACAAGTCTCAAACTTCATTTTTTTTCAACTTGCTTCACGCGGTTCTTAGCATTCTTCATTACTTGTCACGTTTTGATGTTACTTCGGCCCCAAATTGTTCATCATTTCTACTCATTTTGCCATCAGTCATCATTTCTTACAGTGGTTTTCCATGTAAAGAAATGCTTTTCACTGCTTAGCTCAGTTGCTAATTAAAGAGCAAAATGCAAAATGGCATATCATGTGTACCTAGCCATACTGAATAAAAGATTTAAGTAATGCGCTACATTTATCCTAATTATATATATCAATAGGTTGTTGGAAATAATTGTGTATGTTTTAGATCTAATATATGATGTAATTAATTTTAATTATATTAGTATTGCTATTTCTTTTTATTATTTTTTTTATCTATTTGATAAAAATAGTTGATTTGATAAGATCCTTAATTAAATTAAATATTTGTTATTATAATTAAGATTATGAAAATAAGAAACAAATTATATGATTGTTATGGATAAGATATTAATAAATGTGATAGTATATATTGGATGAATATTAATAAATTTTATTTATTAATTTTTATATATAGATAATATGTATATAGATGATGTGATTATTGAATTGATTCAAGTGAGATATTCTAATGGATGATATTACTTTTTGACAATAGAAAATTCATGATAAGAAATATAAATTTTTCTTTTGACTTGAGATTGTCATAATAATTAACATGTCATTTGTTATATTTTGATAATACATAATATTTTAGATCACTAATTGAATGGACATTAAATATAACTAAATAATTGTAGAGTTAATGAATAATGAAGATGAAATTTATCAACTTTTGATAATAACTTTTAAACTCTATAATAAAATAAAAATCTTGATCAAGACAATTGAATGAATGAAAAAATAAGTTTTCTTGAGTCATTCATTGAATAAATTTATTAATTTATTTGAGATTGACATAAATATTATTTTTTAAAGTTAATTCAAAACTATAAATGAAAAAAAAATGTTATATTATTTTTTTATTTGATTCTTGTAAGTAATAAATATTATTGGATTACTAACTTAGTGTTGAATCTAAAGGATTACACACAAAAGTGTTAAATTTTCATTAAATTTTTTTTAATATTTAATGATTAATTAAATATTTTAATATCAACAAATGATTAATTAATTTTTTGAATGAAATATTATATTTTTTTTGCTAATATGAAAAATATAAATACAATTGAAATGCTTGGGTGAAAAAATAAAAATGATCCGACCATTTCGTTAGCATGTTGTTGAAAATCAAAAGCAAAGTCAGGTGTGATTTGTATTGAAAAGTTAGTTCTACACCGTGCTATAAATACAACCTGTCTTTATTTAATTCTTACAATAATATATTTTAAACTCAATAAATCCATTTTTATTTCAGTATGAACACTGATATTTACTTTCACTAGTATGTCATTTTTAAACCATCCTATTAATTTTTCCAAGGACTATCGCTTAAAGTCACAGAACTAAAATTGATCAATTCTAATACATTTTAGACTAATTTTATGTGTTACTCTAAGAACATAAGAATAAAACGTTTGACATAACAAATATTTAAACTCGTAACACTAAATTAAAGAAAATTGCAAAACAACAACAACAAGTAACACAAGAGCTGCGGAGCAAAGTAAGAAGCACGGTTCCCATTGCCATATTCAGAATACAAAAACAGGATATAAATTCTTAAAAACAAGTCCCCCTCAAATGTTTGTAACAAGTTGCATTCATAAACTAAGACAAATTATTTTCCAACTCAATCACAATTTGCATGTTGTAGGACGCATCACATTCACAACATCAATCATGCAGAATACCCAAAATGTCCTCATCCCTAAACAAATGGAACCTGCAAAAAAGAAGAAGAAAAATAAACAAAAACCAATAGGTAAAACTCACACAAAACACGATCTCGAAACCATACTCTTTGTCATCGAGCTTGATCTGCGTGCCACCGTACTCCGGCAAGAGCACGTGATCACCTTCCTTCACAGACACCGGAATCAAGTTCCCCGCCTTGTCACGTGATCCAGGTCCAACCGCTATCACCTTACCGGAATTAAGCTGTTTCAACAACCACACACAAAGACTTCCTTTAACCGATAAATTTATCGAAACAATTTTATGATACACAGAGAAACAAACAAACAAAATTTCAAATAAAGCTAAAAATAACGGTGGGATTTTTAAAACCTGGGAGGTCTTCTCCGGGAGTAGAATGCCGGCGCTGGTTTTGGAGGGAGGGACGATTTTCTCGATGAGAATGCGATTGAAGCAGGGAATCAAGCGCTTCGCCATCTCCTAATCTTTTCTGCAAAAAAACAAAGAACACTGATTTTAGGGTTGAGAAGGAGTGTGACGTATTTTTAAGACGCCAGAAGCAGGTGTTTTCTGGATGAGGGTGGAAGGTTCTAGGGACTGGGTTCAAGGAAGTAGGGTTTTTTAGGGTTTTGGAGGAGGAACATTCATTAACGTTTAAATGGGCTTAAGAAGGCCTTCTAAAGCCGAAAGAAGGGTATTAGAAAATTACTATTGACACCGTCCCCTGCTTTCGAAAAAGTTTAATCCCAAAATATCCTTTAATGGAAATACGTTTCCATTGTAAAAATTATACAACATAAACATATTTTTATTGTGTAAGGAATGAAAAAAAAATACATGATATAAATATTTTGTATATTATACTTTTATATAACATAAATGTGTTATTTTTTTTTGTATTTTTAGCACCTCTTACACCGCAACAAAAATATGATTTTGTTGTATATCTCTTACATAATGTAAATACGTTTCCATTGTTAAATTTTCAAAAAAATAAAATAAAAATAAATTGTAGATATAAGTTACTATTTTTTAAACTAATCATATTAATGGTGATATAGGTTTTCTTTTCTTTTTTTCCTCTAAAAATAGGTTATCTTTTTAAAATTGAAATTCAATTTATGAAGATACAATTCACCTTTTTTTAATACCGTCATATAAATTATATTTTTAATTAACACTGAACTAATTATGATAAAAGTTATCATTTATAAAATAACGTGATTTTCCTTTATTAATAGTAATCAAATTAGTTATGACACTAATTTATTTCATAATTAATTTTATTTTATTACAATTAAAAGGATAACTTATATCATCATTAATTCAAATTTTTATTAAAAAAGTAATTTACATCACAATTAATAATAATAATAATAATAATAATAATAATCACAATTCCATTTTTATTTAAACCCAGATACACAACAAAATTATAATTTTGTTACATAACAAATTCACAATTTTGTTGTCTGTTAAGTTTTGATTTAAAATGAAGTAAACAAAATTATGATTTCAATGTGTATTTATATGCTATGAATTCACCATTATGTTAAATCTAAAAATTAAAACGAAAATTAAAAAAGAGAAGGTGTGAGGGCCAAAGAGGGGAAATCGGGGTGCAAGAAATCTGGAGAGTGAGGAGTCAGGAAAAGGGAAAGGGGTGTAGAAAAATAGGGAAAGGGCAAGAGTGTCGGTTTGGATGCTTTCCAAAATTTAAGGGGTGAGAATAGAAAAGCTGGGAGTAAGCAAAATATTATTAGTTTTGGGGCCTGTGATGAAAGTTTAGAGTCCTACTTATTCTTAATTGGACACCCTTCCAAAAGAAAAGCATATTCATATGCTGTGAATCATTGTATGTAACCTTTTCTTAACATATTTTAAGGAAAAATAAAGATTAAACAGATTATATATGATGTGTATTTGTCAGTTTTAAATATGTATCTGAACTTGTGTTTGTTTTCTAATTAAGGTCTTTGTGGGACCTAATTAAAAAAACAAATTTATGACCCAATTGGATAAAATTAGTTCAAGCATCTAATTAAAATTGTCATTTTAGAGACCTACAAATTCATTTGAACTATTTAAATTAAGTAAATTAAAAAAAACAGTATTTAAAATTAATATATGAAATTAGTTTAAATGAATAAGATTCAATGATCTAATCATAGTCGAATTATGATTGAACAAATATTAATTAAAAATATTTTTTATTTTTTAATAAAATGTATTGAGTAATATTAAACTATAAAATATCAATAATAATAATTGAACTTTACTTCTTTGGTGTGTGCTAATTAAACTTCACTTATAAATATGATAGTTAAAAGAAAAAAGTTAGGTTATACTTGCTATAGAATGAAGAATTTAAGAGTGTTAAATACCTCGTATCAAAGCATTTATAGCACACTTTATTTTTCTATGGATTGAACATTTTTTTGTTCTAACTATTAACTATCATTTAACATTCTTTATATATATATATATATATATATATATATATATATATATATATAATATCATGTTAAATATGATCTTTGACTCTTTGATGATATATTGAAATATTCCATATTCTTGTGTACTTTAAGATATCATTAAATCCACTCTTTGCTTGAATTTTTGGATAGTATGTAGTATATATTGGAGGGACTGAGAAAAATTACTCGAGAATTAACTTGGAGAGAATGATAAAAAAAAACAAAATCTAGGGTAGTAAAACATTGAGAATACAAATAGTTTGATATAGGAATGAGAAAGACTCAACCTATTCTCTAATCCAAACCAGCCCAAAGTTGATTTAGATAGATTTGAATTTTAAAAATTAGACTTGAGTTTGAGGATGGATTCAAGTTATGCCTTGGGTTGTCCCAATCCTGTCCAAGTTTTTTAAAAGTATAAGTTTCTAAATATCATCTATTGATATACAAACAAGGCTCTGACATGTTACCAAAAATACCAAAATGTCCCTAATTTGCTTACTGTCGACATAAGACACGTTGCCGTTCCCGCCCAAAAACATCTCATCGTTCTATGTAATTTATTTTTTTGTTGTTTCCAATGTGCGCAGTCCCTGACAGAGAGAAAGTGGGCTGAGCTTTGGAGAAAAGGTCTAAGCTTTGGAGAACGAATACTTTGGAGAAACTGGGTGAGATTTGAGAACGAAGAGACAATGGAATGCTTTGAATTCAAAGAAGTGACCAGCAACCTTGAGTAGTTCTTCATTTTGTTGGAGTATAAGTTCCTTTTCTTTCTTTCTTTACTTTACGTTTTTTATGTACTTGGTGTATACATTATTTGTTGCAGAACATTGAGTCGATGCCAACCCTCAGTAGTGGTTCATTTTATTTATAGGAGAATCAAGATAGAGTGGAGTGCTTCGAAGGTGAAAGAAGCCACCACAAACCCTGAATACAAGTTCTTTTTGTTTAAACAACCAAAATTGGCCATTTATTTTTTCACCTTGCGGCGATTTTGAGCTCAACACTCCATGAGTACATGTTCCTTTTCTTTGTTTGTTTATTTTATGTTTTTAATGTACTTGGTGTATACATTATTTGTTGCTCTCATTGTCTTACTTCATGAACCCGCTTAAGTACATATTTGATGGTTTTGGGTTGTAGTATTTGCTATGTTGGTGCCGTTGGAGGGAAACGAAGTTTTTCTTATAAATGATGTATGTTATATTTGTAGCAATGTCTCGCAAGGAAAACATAATCTTTGAGTTGCATACCAAGAAAGGGACTTGGAAGATAGTAGTACGAATCAATGATATGTGGCATGTTAACAAGCACAATGGTAGAAAAGCAATAGAAATGGTGTTCATGGACCAAATGGTGTGTTTACTGAGATTCCATATTGTAATTGAGTACATTCATTTTCCTTGCTTCCTTGCATTGATCACTTTCATTGTTCACTGTTACAGGGTGCAAAGATTGGTGCTACTTTTTCACGGGAACTGTTTGTTGAATTTGAGTCAAGGTTGCATTGTGGTTCTGCATATGTCATTCAGAACATTAAGGTTGTTGAGAATCATTCTGAATACAAAGTGAGTAACATTCCATTTTTGGTTTATTCATTAAAACTACATCTTTTAAGGAGGCCGAGCATCCTGAGATTCTTCCTAGTGTCTATGTTATTACTTCATTTACTGATATTATTGTTGAGGGGGCACCACGTGACACTTTAGTTGGTATGTGCATTAGTCAACTTACTAGAATATACAATATTATACTTTGTCAAGAATACTTATGATTTTTTTGTGTCCTGATTTTAAAATAGATATTATTGGTGTTTTGGTTGAAGTCATTAAGTGTAAAACAATTAATCCTACATACAAAGTTACAGTCAAGTTGAGGGATAACAGGTATTGTTTCTGTCATTCTTTGACAACATATCTGCCATTTCAGGTGCCCTTCTTTTGTAATAGTTAATATTTTTAATTGTACATGTTTTTGGATATAGTGATGGTGAGATTATGATGATTGTATGGGAGAATATGTTCTTCATCTTGATAATGTTATAGAGAAGAATCATATTGATAGGAAGCCATTCGTGGTTATGTTAACACTTGCTAAGATCAAAGATCCCAAAGGTCATTATCATGGACTTTCTATTTCTTTTGAGATTTTGTTCAATTCATTATATGATTGTGTTTTACATTAAACTATCATATGAGTGCCAGAAAAGTATCCTCTTAGTGTCCAAAATATCAAGCATGGGTTGAAGTTGTATGTCAACAGTGATATACCAAAAATACGAGATTTCCATAATAGGTAGCAAACCAGTTAATCATTGCAACACTCACATTTGCCCATGATATTTTCTTTCATCTTCATATATCACCATTTTGATTTTTTATGAATGTAGATTAGATGTAACTATGCCATTCTATGTTGGCGGATTATCAGATCAAGGAAGTGTTTCTCAATCCTAATATAGCCAGTATTCCCAACAAAGTTCTGGGGGCAAGTTCTTGCATAATGCTAAAATGGTGAGCTTAGGACAAATAACCAACCTCACACAGGTAACAGATCTAATTCCAATATAATCAGTGTCATATTTGAATAAGTCTTATCAAAATGTAGTTACATATACTAGTAGTTGATTATTTTGTCATGTTAATGTGCTTTTTTAGGATTGTTACTGTTTGATCGTTGGAACGGTGAATGGGGTAATGATTGATACACCATAGAGCTATGACAGTTGTGCCAACTGTACTACCACATTTGATCCATTGAAATTAGGTTCCACTTGCCGTTCGTGCCACAACCAAGTCACTTACACGGTTCCAAGGTAAGTTATATGCCTCTCCAAATTTCGAAAAACACACATTCTAATGACTTCTTTATATTGTTCGAGTGTTTAGTAAAAGGTTACAGATTGTGTTAGGTATAAGTTAGTTTTGAAATTGGAACACCATAGGGAAAAGACAAAGTTCCATTTCTGGTATGGAACATGCATCAAAATCTTTGGCAAAAGAGCTGATCAGTGTCGCCAAGAGTTGATCGTAGTATATGGGTTACAAAGTTAATATGTTTTCCGAGATAGTGTCATCCATGTGTGTTGTCTATATTCATTATTGGTCTTATTAATTGTTTATTCAATCATAGAGTGGTGATGAGGTCAAGGTTTTCCCTCCTTGTGTTGATGAATTATTGAGAAAGACTTGGGCGCTCAGGTTCAAGTACTCTGTACAAATTCGTCAATCATTTGTCTTGGATGTTACTGAAGACGAAGATATTATTCACACTATCAGGTCAACAATTAGTCTACAGGTAGTTGAAATGTTAAGCTTCCCAATTCATTTAATTATGATAGTGTTGTAGTTGATCTTTACTGTGAATTACCTATATGCAGGATGAACCAAGTATAGAGAAGGGTAAAGATGTTGTTGCTGAAACATCATCATTGGATTTCCATCCTACGCTCGTGTTTTTCATTACTAATTTTCATGCTGAATCGTCATAGTGGCTTTTATTTTAGGATATGTTTCACTATGTAATTTTAAATTATATATTCATACTTGCTAATATTCTTCTTAATGATCACATACAACCTTCATTGTCACAATCAGCTGATTATGATCTTGGACTTTCTGCTTTGCCACTCCTGCCAAAAGAATGTCTAACGAGTACACACCATACCAGCTATCTAGTAATAAGCATATCAAATCTGAGTAATCACCTGCTGATGATAAATATTGTAATTCGTTTTAAATTGTTGTGGTGTATTACATGTGGTCTACCCTTTAGATACTACAACTATAATATAGGTCAACATATTACATGTGTTTTGTGAATTGCAAGAATGACAAATATCAATGTGTGGTCAGACTTCCTATCATAAACCTTTCCACTTTGATAATATATTTGTCATATAATTATTTGTTATTGCTGAAACCAATTTAACATACAAATCTTGCTTTACAATTCACTAAATTTAACATCACTTGATACTGAATTCAAAATTGGTTAGTTTGTATATGAGTTTGTTTAAATACATTTTCTGTTTATAGTACAAAAAAATTAAAACACAGGGCTAGAGTTAATTGGTATTTACTTTGAAATCAATCACTTAAAGATACACTTTGAAAAAATCACAAAATGCATTCTATTCATTAAGTACAATGAAATAAAAATTGATTTTATTTCTATTACAAAAAGATCAAATTTAGGTTAATTTGATATTCTATACTAATTAATTTTTATTTACTTCGTGTGCATCGTGTGTGTATAATATATTCCTTTTTCTATGTCATTTATTTTATTTTGTTTGTTAAACGCAAAATATTCTTACTACTAATATAACATTGGATTCCATTTTCTTGCAGGCAAAAATATCACATTGAATCATCAACTAAAATTGTCTTCGCTGTGCACCAATGGATATTTACATCCATTAATATTTCTTTTCATTATGTTTATTTACTTTTTCCAAGAAGTTATTATTATCTGTCAAATATGTCTTTTTAGTTACATTTACATATTAATGATCATCTTTGACAGATTTTTCAGCTTCTATAAATATTAATGCATATTCATTGCTATTTTTATTACACATTACACGCGTGCATTGTACCTACCTTTCTAGCTTCCTTTATTTTGAATAGTGACTCCACCTTCACATAAGTTGAACAATTACTTTCCACTTCCCAATGACTATAGGGCATGATGCAAGCTCCATTAGAGCTTGTAGGCCTAGGATCTTCTTCATCAATGGATTCCTTTGCTTCTTGGAAGATGAATTGCAGCGGAATGAAGAAAGGAAGAGAGAGAGGAGACGCCACTTCAAGGAGAAGATGAGTCTAAAAGAAGCTCACCACCATAGGAGGCCATGGATAAGAGCTTGGAGGAAGAAGGAGATGAATGAAAGGGAGAGGGAGAGAAGAGCACGAAATTTTGTGCTCCAAATGAGCTTTGAAATCTGAAGTTTAATATTCAAATGATCAAAGTTGAAAAAAAATGCACACACATGACCTCTATTTATAGCCTAAGTGTCACACAAAATTGGAGGGAAATTCAAATTTCACTTGAATTTGAAATTGAATTTGTGGAGCCAAACTTTGGAGCCAAAATTTCACTAATTATGATTAGTGAATTTTAGTTATGGTTCAGCCCACTAATTCAAGATCAATTCCAAGATTCTCCACTAAGTGTGCTTAGGTGTCATGAGGCATGAAAATCATGAAGGACATGCACAAAGTGTGACTATATGATGTGGCAATGGGGTGTAGTAAGCAAATTCTCACCTCCCCCTCTAAAATTTAATTGGATTGGGCTTCTACCAATTCAATTAAATTTATTTCCAACCACACACATCAAATATCCACTTAGTGCATGTGAAATTACAAAACTACCCCTAATACAAAAACTAGTCTAGGTGCCCTAAAATACAAGGGCTGAAAAATCCTATATTTCTAGGGTACCCTACCTACATTATGGAGCCCTAAATACAAGGCCCAAAAATGATGAAACCTTAATCTAATATTTACAAAGATAAGTGGGCTCGTACTTAGCCCATAGGCCCGAAATCTACCCTAAGGCTCATAAGAACCCTAGGGCCTTCTCTTGCATCTTTGGCCCATTCTACTTGGGGTCTTCTATCCAATGCCCTTGCGGGATAGGATTGCATCATTCCCTACCCCTTGAAAAGGATTTGACCTCAAATCCCGAGGTTCTTGAAACTCTAGGCTTTTTTCCTCAACACCTGTAAAAAGAACAAAAACATATGTATTAGTGGTGTTTAGTATGTTGAAGTAAGGTAAGGTCTGAAAACTCATTTCCTGGGCATCTTCCCATGAAGGAACATAGTTCCTCACCAACTCAATGAGTGGTGCTACAAGTATAGAAAAATATGGGACAAACCTTTTGTAAAAGTTTGTTAAGTCATGGAAACCCCAAATTTTTCTTACACTTGGTGGAGCGGGCCACTCAGGAATGACTTTTATTCTCTTAGGGTTCATGGGAACCCCTTGATCACAATTTAAAAAATTAAGAAAAGTAAAGCAATAGAACATACCTTTTTCTGTATTTTCATGTTGATTATTCCTACCAAAAAGTATGACAAACCTAAGGTGTCCCATATGAGTACCTAAGTTTGTATTGAAACTAAAAATAAGAACAAACCTACCTAATGAGTCCTTATGTACACAAATCATGAAGATGTTGGGTGCACGAGTGATTTTACAAATGAGTGTTGCGTCACCCAAAGCATTCATCGTACCATCTATTTTAGGGATTTGGTGCCTAATAATACCTATTTTGGGCACCAACAAAGCACAAGGATTTAAGCTCTTGCGAACCAAACCCTCATCCAACAACTCCTTTACTTGAGGAATAAACTCAAGCCAAAGAGGTGTGGCAATGCGAACAAGTGTCTTTTTACAAAGGAGAAAATGTGGAGGTTGTTTAAGAGGGGAAATTTCTTTAATATTTGTCTTTATTTCAAAATGTCTTTCCTTCTTAGCTAACCTCTTGGAGGAGAGACTTACCTCCTTACACTCCTCCTTAACCATTAAAGGTTTTCCTTCTTCTTGGGGGTAGATTTCTTCACTAGATTCTTCCCCTTTTGCTTCTTCACTTTCACTAGAGGAAGGTGAAGTAGTAGCCTCATCTTGGCTACTATAAATGTCTTGGCTCCTCATAATCATGGTTTTCTTGGTGGAGCATTGAGAAGTAATGTGTCCTCTTCCAAGACATTTAAAGCACTTTATGGAGCTAGTCTTTTCTTGCATACTAGCTTTAGGGGGTTGTTTTTCTATTGTCTTCCCCTTATCATCATTGGGCTTAGAAGGTGCTGCCCCTAAGATGCCTAGACCTTGGTCTTTCTTTGGATAAGAATGATAGCCATAAGATTTTAAAGTAGGCTTTCTTTTAAGTTTTTGCTCTACCCTTATTTCCCAATCTAAGTAAGCCTCTTCATTGTCCTTCCCATGGAAGTATGAGAGTTTAATGTTAACCTCTTGAGGCTTTCTTTCATTTTCTCTCCTATGGGAGTGAGGTCTAAGATGTGACCTATGCCTTCCTTCATAATAGTCACAAAGTTCATCACTTAGGCTCTTGCAAGAGTTATGACTACTATAGGAGGCATGTTTTTCTCTTTTCATTTCTTTCATTATTTTTCTTCTTTCTTCCTCTCTTATTTTCTCTCTTTCATCTTTACTTATTTCTTCCACTCTTTTTTTACCTTTTTCTTTTCTCTCTTGTTTTTCTTTCCACAACTTAAGGGATCTCAACTCATCTAATATCTTATACAAGGGGTCCTTAGGAGTAGAACCCTCACCATTAACACTAGATGAAGAATGAAGACTCATGTTGGTTCCTAAGTTATGGTTCTTTCTTGTTGGGGGTTTGAAAAAAAGGTAAAAGAAACTATGGTTGAAACTAGCCAAAATAAACACTAAAAGAGGTGTGAAAGATAAGGTAAAAACTAATTGGTAAAAGGCAAGCTATCTAGGCGGTTTGACAATGGAGGGTAAAGGAAATAAGCTATGAAAGTAAACAAGAAATTAAAGTGCAAGAAATGCAAACTAGGCGGATCCTAAGAGTGTTTGGATGACCTCATTTAAGGTTCCCAACAAAACACTCACTATCCTAAGGGAAAATTGCCTAAAATTATTACACACAAATGGAAGTAGGGTGACCTATTGGAGGCTCCCAACTTACTTCCAATGAAAGGCCTTTTTGTTACAAAATTTGAAAGCAAAACAAATTGCCAATTACAAAATTACAAAAAAAAAAGTCCTCAATTGTGGTGGCTATTCTCTCTTTAGTATTTCACTCAATTTGGAGTGCTTCTTAGTCCAATAGCTCTTAAGGTGGTTGGCCCCTTTCTTCTTGACTCAAATTCTTCAAGATATGGCACCAATCCTCCTTTCCAATTCCCTATATGGCAACTCACAAGCAAGGAAACAAAGAGACAAGCAATAACCAAAGACCAAAAAAAATGAATTGAAATCTAAACCAATAGAGTTTTAACAAGACAAATTTCCAAGGATTATTCAACAATTAAAGCAATGAAAAGCACAAAAAAGCAAGCTAGGACTTAAAGAGAAACCTAGAATGGCTCTAGAGTAGAGTAGAAAAACTCTAAAAAAAAAGACTCAAGAAACCTCTAGTTTTGGCACTTGTTTTCACAATAATTTTCAATTGAAATTTCAGAACTAGGATTGGTATAAATTAGGCACCAATTATAGAACAAATTTTGAGCCAAAACAACAAGCACACTTTCCTTTCACTTTTCCTGGACACTGATTTTTCTGCCAACTTGTGTGATTTTTCTTATTTTTTCCTTTAATCCAAATCGCTTGGTTCTTTTTCTATAATTTTTTCCAGATGTCTAGAAAATTCAGTAAGAATTTCAGCTCAAAAATCATAGTGGCCAATTCCCAGTAATTTATACAATTTTGTATGTTCAAGCTGCCAGCACCAGCGATTTCAACTTAGAAATCAAGAGTAGTGTTTATGTTGCTTAAGGCTTGGATAGTTACAATTTGTGTTTGCTTATGCTCAATTATCTTGAATAACACAATTCAAGAGACCTTAAGACTTATTTGATTCACAAATCCAGCCACAACTCAGCACCACAACTCAACTTCATCATAGGCATCATGTGGTATCAAGAGCATCTTCATCTAGGTGATGTTCTTTTGCTTCCTCTATCTTTTTGTTCGGTGAATTCTCTTTAATTCCTTGTTCTTCATCTTATTCTCCATGTATATCCTCCATTGTCTTGTGGTTTGGTGCTGTTTAGAGTAGATTCAAAAAAAAAAAAATCGATTAAATCTTAGATCTACACTTGTTCTTGCATTTCTATGGTTTAAATTTTGTAGATCTACTCTTGAATCTTGTTTTTGTGTTGATTTTAGGTTCTATCAATTTTCATTCATAATATTCTTGTGCTGAACCTTTAGATCTAAATTTTGTTCCAAAATATTGATTAGAAAAAAAAACACAAAAATCTAAGTGTAAATCACTTAATCCATGTTGTCTTAGAGTCATGTTTAGTCATAGTAATTGTCACATTATGTTCTAAGTTTGTGTTGAATTTTATTTTGTTGATTGAATTCTAGATACATTTGTTTATGTATTCTTGTCATTCTTAGCCTATCTTTTGAATTTTGAGTCTAATTCATGCATGTTGATGCAAGCTCCATTGGAGCTTGTAGGCCTAGGATCTTCTTTATCAATGGATTCCTTTGCTTCTTGGAAGATGAATTGCAGCGGAATGAAGAAAGGAAGAGAGAGAGGAGACGCCACTTCAAGGAGAAGATGAGTCTAGAAGAAGCTCACCACCATAGGAGACCATGGATAAGAGCTTGGAGGAAGAAGGAGATGAATGAAGGGAGAGGGAGAGAAGAGCACGAAATTTTGTGCTCCAAATGAGCTTTGAAATCTGAAGTTTAATATTCAAATGATCAAAGTTGAAAAAAAATGCACACACATGACCTCTATTTATAGCCTAAGTGTCACACAAAATTGGAGGGAAATTCAAATTTCACTTGAATTTGAAATTGAATTTGTGGAGCCAAACTTTGGAGCCAAAATTTCACTAATTATGATTAGTGAATTTTAGTTATTGTTCAGCCCACTAATCCAAGATCAATTCCAAGATTCTCCACTAAGTGTGCTTAGGTGTCATGAGGCATGAAAAGCATGAAGGACATGCACAAAGTGTGACTATATGATGTGGCAATGGGGTGTAGTAAGCAAATGCTCACCTCCCCCTCTAAAATTTAATTGGATTGGGCTTCTACCAATTCAATTAAATTTATTTCCAACCACACACATCAAATATCCACTTAGTGCATGTGAAATTACAAAACTACCCCTAATACAAAAACTAGTCTAGGTGCCCTAAAATACAAGGGCTGAAAAATCCTATATTTCTAGGGTACCCTACCTACATTATGGAGCCCTAAATACAAGGCCCAAAAATGATGAAACCTTAATCTAATATTTACAAAGATAAGTGGGCTCGTACTTAGCCCATAGGCCCGAAATCTACCCTAAGGCTCATAAGAACCCTAGGGCCTTCTCTTGCATCTTTGGCCCATTCTACTTGGGGTCTTCTATCCAATGCCCTTGCGGGATAGGATTGCATCATTCCATACCCCTTGAAAAGGATTTGACCTCAAATCCCGAGGTTCTTGAAACTCTAGGCTTTTTTCCTCAACACCTGTAAAAAGAACAAAAACATATGTATTAGTGGTGTTTAGTATGTTGAAGTAAGGTAAGGTCTGAAAACTCATTTCCTGGGCATCTTCCCATGAAGGAACATAGTTCCTCACCAACTCAATGAGTGGTGCTACAAGTATAGAAAAATATGGGACAAACCTTTTGTAAAAGTTTGTTAAGTCATGGAAACCCCAAATTTTTCTTACACTTGGTGGAGCGGGCCACTTAGGAATGACTTTTATTCTCTTAGGGTTCATGGGAACCCCTTGATCACAATTTAAAAAATTAAGAAAAGTAAAGCAATAGAACATACCTTTTTCTGTATTTTCATGTTGATTATTCCTACCAAAAAGTATGACAAACCTAAGGTGTCCCATATGAGTACCTAAGTTTGTATTGAAACTAAAAATAAGAACAAACCTACCTAATGAGTCCTTATGTACACAAATCATGAAGATGTTGGGTGCACGAGTGATTTTACAAATGAGTGTTGCGTCACCCAAAGCATTCATCGTACCATCTATTTTAGGGATTTGGTGCCTAATAATACCTATTTTGGGCACCAACAAAGCACAAGGATTTAAGCTCTTGCGAACCAAACCCTCATCCAACAACTCCTTTACTTGAGGAATAAACTCAAGCCAAAGAGGTGTGGCAATGCGAACAAGTGTCTTTTTACAAAGGAGAAAATGTGGAGGTTGTTTAAGAGGGGAAATTTCTTTAATATTTGTCTTTATTTCAAAATGTCTTTCCTTCTTAGCTAACCTCTTGGAGGAGAGACTTACCTCCTTACACTCCTCCTTAACCATTAAAGGTTTTCCTTCTTCTTGGGGGTAGATTTCTTCACTAGATTCTTCCCCTTTTGCTTCTTCACTTTCACTAGAGGAAGGTGAAGTAGTAGCCTCATCTTGGCTACTATAAATGTCTTGGCTCCTCATAATCATGGTTTTCTTGGTGGAGCATTGAGAAGTAATGTGTCCTCTTCCAAGACATTTAAAGCACTTTATGGAGCTAGTCTTTTCTTGCATACTAGCTTTAGGGGGTTGTTTTTCTATTGTCTTCCCCTTATCATCATTGGGCTTAGAAGGTGCTGCCCCTAAGATGCCTAGACCTTGGTCTTTCTTTGGATAAGAATGATAGCCATAAGATTTTAAAGTAGGCTTTCTTTTAAGTTTTTGCTCTACCCTTATTTCCCAATCTAAGTAAGCCTCTTCATTGTCCTTCCCATGGAAGTATGAGAGTTTAATGTTAACCTCTTGAGGCTTTCTTTCATTTTCTCTCCTATGGGAGTGAGGTCTAAGATGTGACCTATGCCTTCCTTCATAATAGTCACGAAGTTCATCACTTAGGCTCTTGCAAGAGTTATGACTACTATAGGAGGCATGTTTTTCTCTTTTCATTTCTTTCATTATTTTTCTTCTTTCTTCCTCTCTTATTTTCTCTCTTTCATCTTTACTTATTTCTTCCACTCTTTTTTTACCTTTTTCTTTTCTCTCTTGTTTTTCTTTCCACAACTTAAGGGATCTCAACTCATCTAATATCTTATACAAGGGGTCCTTAGGAGTAGAACCCTCACCATTAACACTAGATGAAGAATGAAGACTCATGTTGGTTCCTAAGTTATGGTTCTTTCTTGTTGGGGGTTTGAAAAAAAGGTAAAAGAAACTATGGTTGAAACTAGCCAAAATAAACACTAAAAGAGGTGTGAAAGATAAGGTAAAAACTAATTGGTAAAAGGCAAGCTATCTAGGCGGTTTGACAATGGAGGGTAAAGGAAATAAGCTATGAAAGTAAACAAGAAATTAAAGTGCAAGAAATGCAAACTAGGCGGATCCTAAGAGTGTTTGGATGACCTCATTTAAGGTTCCCAACAAAACACTCACTATCCTAAGGGAAAATTGCCTAAAATTATTACACACAAATGGAAGTAGGGTGACCTATTGGAGGCTCCCAACTTACTTCCAATGAAAGGCCTTTTTGTTACAAAATTTGAAAGCAAAACAAATTGCCAATTACAAAATTACAAAAAAAAAAGTCCTCAATTGTGGTGGCTATTCTCTCTTTAGTATTTCACTCAATTTGGAGTGCTTCTTAGTCCAATAGCTCTTAAGGTGGTTGGCCCCTTTCTTCTTGACTCAAATTCTTCAAGATATGGCACCAATCCTCCTTTCCAATTCCCTATATGGCAACTCACAAGCAAGGAAACAAAGAGACAAGCAATAACCAAAGACCAAAAAAAATGAATTGAAATCTAAACCAATAGAGTTTTAACAAGACAAATTTCCAAGGATTATTCAACAATTAAAGCAATGAAAAGCACAAAAAAGCAAGCTAGGACTTAAAGAGAAACCTAGAATGGCTCTAGAGTAGAGTAGAAAAACTCTAAAAAAAAAGACTCAAGAAACCTCTAGTTTTGGCACTTGTTTTCACAATAATTTTCAATTGAAATTTCAGAACTAGGATTGGTATAAATTAGGCACCAATTATAGAACAAATTTTGAGCCAAAACAACAAGCACACTTTCCTTTCACTTTTCCTGGACACTGATTTTTCTGCCAACTTGTGTGATTTTTCTTATTTTTTCCTTTAATCCAAATCGCTTGGTTCTTTTTCTATAATTTTTTCCAGATGTCTAGAAAATTCAGTAAGAATTTCAGCTCAAAAATCATAGTGGCCAATTCCCAGTAATTTATACAATTTTGTATGTTCAAGCTGCCAGCACCAGCGATTTCAACTTAGAAATCAAGAGTAGTGTTTATGTTGCTTAAGGCTTGGATAGTTACAATTTGTGTTTGCTTATGCTCAATTATCTTGAATAACACAATTCAAGAGACCTTAAGACTTATTTGATTCACAAATCCAGCCACAACTCAGCACCACAACTCAACTTCATCATAGGCATCATGTGGTATCAAGAGCATCTTCATCTAGGTGATGTTCTTTTGCTTCCTCTATCTTTTTGTTCGGTGAATTCTCTTTAATTCCTTGTTCTTCATCTTATTCTCCATGTATATCCTCCATTGTCTTGTGGTTTGGTGCTGTTTAGAGTAGATTCAAAAAAAAAAAAAATCGATTAAATCTTAGATCTACACTTGTTCTTGCATTTCTATGGTTTAAATTTTGTAGATCTACTCTTGAATCTTGTTTTTGTGTTGATTTTAGGTTCTATCAATTTTCATTCATAATATTCTTGTGCTGAACCTTTAGATCTAAATTTTGTTCCAAAATATTGATTAGAAAAAAAACACAAAAATCTAAGTGTAAATCACTTAATCCATGTTGTCTTAGAGTCATGTTTAGTCATAGTAATTGTCACATTATGTTCTAAGTTTGTGTTGAATTTTATTTTGTTGATTGAATTCTAGATACATTTGTTTATGTATTCTTGTCATTCTTAGCCTATCTTTTGAATTTTGAGTCTAATTCATGCATGTTGATGCAAGCTCCATTGGAGCTTGTAGGCCTAGGATCTTCTTTATCAATGGATTCCTTTGCTTCTTGGAAGATGAATTGCAGCGGAATGAAGAAAGGAAGAGAGAGAGGAGACGCCACTTCAAGGAGAAGATGAGTCTAGAAGAAGCTCACCACCATAGGAGACCATGGATAAGAGCTTGGAGGAAGAAGGAGATGAATGAAGGGAGAGGGAGAGAAGAGCACGAAATTTTGTGCTCCAAATGAGCTTTGAAATCTGAAGTTTAATATTCAAATGATCAAAGTTGAAAAAAAATGCACACACATGACCTCTATTTATAGCCTAAGTGTCACACAAAATTGGAGGGAAATTCAAATTTCACTTGAATTTGAAATTGAATTTGTGGAGCCAAACTTTGGAGCCAAAATTTCACTAATTATGATTAGTGAATTTTAGTTATTGTTCAGCCCACTAATCCAAGATCAATTCCAAGATTCTCCACTAAGTGTGCTTAGGTGTCATGAGGCATGAAAAGCATGAAGGACATGCACAAAGTGTGACTATATGATGTGGCAATGGGGTGTAGTAAGCAAATGCTCACCTCCCCCTCTAAAATTTAATTGGATTGGGCTTCTACCAATTCAATTAAATTTATTTCCAACCACACACATCAAATATCCACTTAGTGCATGTGAAATTACAAAACTACCCCTAATACAAAAACTAGTCTAGGTGCCCTAAAATACAAGGGCTGAAAAATCCTATATTTCTAGGGTACCCTACCTACATTATGGAGCCCTAAATACAAGGCCCAAAAATGATGAAACCTTAATCTAATATTTACAAAGATAAGTGGGCTCGTACTTAGCCCATAGGCCCGAAATCTACCCTAAGGCTCATAAGAACCCTAGGGCCTTCTCTTGCATCTTTGGCCCATTCTACTTGGGGTCTTCTATCCAATGCCCTTGCGGGATAGGATTGCATCAGGGCAGTTACATTAAGCCGCCTAAAATAACCGTAAAATAAAACGCATTGGAACAAGCAATTCAACGCAATTTCATCGTACCTTTCTTCCTCAATCGCTTTACCCAAACATTATCAACATGAGTTCTCAATCATCATCTGATTCTAGTGTTGTAAGTTCCTTTTCCATTTTAATGGTTGCTTCATTTGCCTCCAAATCGCCTTGGTATAGTTAATTTTGTTTGGGTATTCATGGTTGAATCCTTTGTTGTTTAATGTTTCCCTGAATCGTAATGAAATTACCAATAAGGACCAGTATCATCAAACACTTATGTAGTATGTTGGTGATCATTGAATAGTAGTAAAGTATAATGAAAGAAATTATCATACTTCCTTGTGTCTCTACTTCTGTGTCACCACCATATTGCCCATCCATTTACATTCATGTTTCAGCAAAGTAATGTATTACATGTTAGTAGTAATCATCGATCATGATTGACTTCTCTTACTGTATTTTCGTCAATAAACACTGAAGATTAAACTTTTTAAAGTCATTTCCACTCAAATACTACTTTGCATAGTAATGCATAACCCATTCTAAGTGGTTTAATGTAGTTACTAAATGTGGGTCATCATACGATGCTATTTGTATATTACATATCTTCTTTTTCTTTTAAGTGGTACATTCAATTCACATAACTTATACAGTTATATTTACTCAATCTTAAGATGTTGGAATTTTCAATTCTTTACTTATAACTTAGGGTTTTAACTGATACCTCAGTAAGCTCTGTCATCATAAATTATTGTCATACAGGTCCCACCTAAGTTAATGGAAACTACAATCACATATCAATTTGTAGCTGCATTCTATATTGACAGAGTAAGTTTATTAACCTATAAAATCAAATCTTATTGTCTTCATCAGAAACGAATGAGTGTAATTATAGTTGACAACTGATTTAACTTTCATAATTGATATTTTTCAATGTTGTACTTGCAGAACCTGATTGAGATACCATCATTCTACTATAGGTAATGGGCTCCTCATTATCCACCAGTAGTGATATTCACATACAATGGGTGTAGCTATCTTATAAAACTTAGAAAAGACCATAGCAAATACTTTTTCACTGATGGATTGAAGCAATTAAGAAAAGAGTTTAACATTCAAGAAGGTATCACCATCACTTATGCGGCTACCGATAGAGATTGGATATTCAATCTTCACTTCATGTCACCCCTAGATTATCAGACATATGGAGGGCTTCCGGCAAACCGAAGAACACATGTAGACGTTAGTAAAGCTATGATCTCTGCTCCTCATCCATTGGTAGAACAACTTCATTCATTTAATCAGGCACTGCCATCTTTATTGACCTTAAATCCTTCTACTGACTTGCATCTCTAATCTAGGTACTGGCAATGGATGCGCTAACATATGTTGGTGCCTCAACGCAAAATATGACTATTCTGGCAAATCATTCCCATTTTCTGGTATGGAAGTTGACTGTCCACTATCCTAAAACAGGCCAACAATGTGTTGCTGACCCATGGTATCGATATTTGAAATAGAATGACTTCAGCCCTGGAGATGAGATATGCTTCTACTTCAGGCCTAATCAAGAAGTATGAGAATTGGTTATCAGAAATGAGGTGCATTGGGATGATACTGACTCTGATTAAAGAGGCCCAAGTGTTGTGTTGCAATTGAACCACCTACCTTTAGGAGGCACTATTTGTATTTCTTATTTTGATGTATCTAACAACTTCCAGTCGTTTATGCTTAATTTCAATTTCAACAAACATTTAAGAAGCTTTTTTTTATATATAAAGTATTCATTTTTATATAAAGTAGTATATTATGAAATGCAAAAGAACAAGGACTTCTATGAATGAATGTTTCATATATCTACACTCAGAATGATATTTACGAATGGTAACCATTGTTGTACATCCATCCTACGCATAAATACAATTCTATAAACATATAGACTAATTTAATATTTGACAATTAGTCAGTCAGCAAAACACTCTTCTCGAATGAATTTTAAAACTAATACATAACATCATAATTTTATAACCAGTATACGTAAATTAAAAACATTGAAAAAGTAATCAACCATTGATAAATTAAAAAAATCAAATACATAACTTGCTGTTTATGAATCAAGAATTTTATCAATAATACCTTTTAACACAAATTATGGTAATCATTTGATATCAAACCAAACTAATCAACTAATCATAAATTGAAAAATTAAATAACATTGCCATGCTTTGGTTCTATATTAGTTGTCAATTACAGTAACCAATAGTATGTTGCAAATTACGGTGCCATATCAGAAGTCTCACCCTAAACCACACAAATGTCTAATTATAGGCTTGCTGGGAAAGAAACAAAACAAACGGGAGGGAAAACACAACTCTTCATTCTTCCTTTTCTTCACTACCTGCTGCTCACTATCAATCGTGAACCATATCCAAAAACTTCAACAAACTTCTACAATATGAATCCTCCTTAAATAATACATATAAGCGGGATGATGTCAAGTAATGGACGAAATCGGAGGGCATAAAACACGTTTACAGGAACATGTAACTTAAGTCCAATATTAACAACAAAACACATATATTCTCTTACTGAGTTTCAAGGAAAGTTTATTCCTTTTTACTATCTTATTTGATCCATATACGGATTAACGTACCATTTTTTCTTCTCAAAATCTATTGAGTTACTACTATTGCTAGATATAGGGAAGTAGTGTCACATGTTGTAGGTTTATATACTGTATTTATTAAATAATTAGGACCAATTGTGACACCAATAACCTGTTATATTTTGCGCATAAATTCTTACCTTTAAACAATAACAAAATGTTGCAGAATACTTTGTGAAGTGAAAGATCAAATGGAAAATTTTGCACAAGCAAGGAAAAATAGAAAACACATTTTGCAAGAAAGAAGAAAATCTTCTCACACTCAAAATCAGCAATTATCAAATGGTAAGGATGACTTCAAACCCCCAATGCAGGTGTACATATACTGATAATTACAAATTTAAATATGTCTTCTATCATTGCAAAAAAACGTAAGCGTATATCAACATCTCATCTAGACTTTATCTATGACAGTCCTACATTGCATACACAATGCACACCGTTGACAAACATCACTTCATCATTGAATCATTCTGATCAATGTTATATTGGCGAATTTGAAATTCATCCAAGACACACTGTCAATGTACGTAGCATCCAGGCTTCTACAATCCAGACGAATCTATTTTACAAGTTTAGGAAAGAAAATGTAATTTCATCAAACTTGAATTCGCCATCAACTTCTACATCAAATACACTGACAATTGCTGCTCCAATTACTTCAGCCAGTACATTTCAACATATGTATCCTGGGAAATATACAATACAAAAATCAAAACTAATAGCTTAGATTTTAGATGATAGTGATGAGGAAACCAATATAAACCAGATAGACATTGATGCAAGTAAAGTGTGGTTATTGTTAATACATACAAAATGAATACATGGTGGTCGACTATAGTTACGTAATGTCAACCTAATAACTTACATTTTAACTTTCACAAATTCTTGCATTGTAGAATATTCATTTGACAGCCCAACAACAATAGATGATGATGTTGATAGTGAGCATGATTGCAATGAACATACAACGTATGATTATGAAAATACCGGTATTGACCTTGAAATTCCAACTTACTTTTTCCTGTCTTTCCATTTCTGCTGGACGTGTGGACCATCTAAACTTGCTAATTCATCTTTAGGTGCAACTTACAATGATATTGGAGATCCGGGTTGGAAAATCATCCACTGTAAAGCTATAATGTGGTATGATGAGAGGATTATGTTGTGGTTATGGCAAAATACAACTTCCTCTACTAGAAGATCCTCCACAGCCAATGAGACAACTACTTTTTGACTGCAACAATACACACTCTAAGCACTTCCAGGCCAATATTCGTTCATATAATCTAATGTTTGTATTCACATCACCTGGTACCAAAGTTGACACAAGATATAATACCAGCAGAGGTCCTCCTACATTCCGCATACATGGTCAAGTGCATCATCTTATTGGAAGCCTCCTACCTATGCCTAATAACTCACCCAAGTTTGCACAACTATATATTTATGATACTGAGAACGAAGTTAAAAATAGGCTTGCCCAAAACCCGTAAGTTTTTAAGTTTCGATAAATTACATGTTACATTACATTTTTTAGAAACTCTTGATAATAATATATATTTATAGCACTTTCTAATGCACCTTGAAAAATACTCAGGAACAAACATATTCTTGATGAAGATATTATTATTGGAATAAAAAACATGTTGGATAAGCGCAATTGGTATGCATAAAAGTTCATAAATGGCAAGGAACAAAGTACAATCTTCACCTGTTTGTGACCTTAAACTAAAACTCATAAGTGATAGGCAATCAGATGGAAGATTATATAAATTGCCAAATACTGGTGAAGTTGCTGCTTTGATTGTTGGCGATGAGCATACAGGTAATAAAAGAGATATTATCATTGAAAGGCAATCAGGAAGCCTCAAAAGAATTAATGAACTACATCATGCATATTTGCCTTTGGAATGTCCCTTGCTGTACCCAAAATGTGAAGATGACTATAGACCAAATATTCTTCATAAGGCTCCTTCGAATAGCCAAGTTGCAAAGAGGAAGAAAGTTACCATGCGTGAATATTTTTGTTTCAGAATGCAATCTAGGGACAATAAAACTCAAACAATTCTGCATTTTAGGAGATTTTTTCAACAATAGATAATTGATGGCTACACTATGATTGAGTCTCAAAAACTCAACTATGTCAGACAAAATCAACAGGAACTTAGAGTTGACAAGTACATCAATTTGAATGTCTGTAATAATGGTCCCGAAACACATGGCAACGAAAAAGGAAGGAGAATTATACTGCTAAGCTCCTTTGTGGGTAGTCGTAGGTATATGGAACAACTATATTTTGATGGTATGCCAATTGGTGGCCATATAGGATTTCCAGACCTGTTTTTGACATTAACATGTAATCCGACATGGCAAAAAATTCAACGAAGAGTTAGAAAATACAATCTAAGACTTGATGATTGCCCTGATGTTGTGTCACGAACATTCAAAATCAAGCTCACTCATTTGATGAATGATCTCAAAAGTGGACATGTGTTTGGCACAATTCTCGGATGTAAGTAATTACCAACTCTACTGATCAATTACTACTCTTAATTTACAATTATACTTTTAAATACATTAGTATTCATGGTCCTTATTATTTCATTAGATTCCAGTTGTTTACACTATTGAGTGGCAAAAAAGAGGGTTGCCTGATGCTCATATTTTAATATTTCTACATCCTTCAAACAAGTATCTGAATCTAGAAGACATTGATAACATCATTTCTACTGAGATCCCAAATAAGGACACACATCTAGAGTTATATGAATTAGTCAGCAAGCATATGATTCATGGTCCATGTGGACTGCCAAACAGGAGAACACCATGTATGCTTGATGGAAAGTGTATTAGATTTTTTCTTAAGAAGTTCCAGCAAGCAACAATTGTTGACAATGACGTTTTCCAGTTTATAGGAAAAGAAACAATGGACATATGGTTGAAAAGAATGGTATTGAACATGATAATCAAATTGTTGTGCCATACAATCTACATCTCCTTCTTAAATATAGAGCACACCTAAATATGGAATGGTGCAACCAGAGTACATCAATCAAATATTTATTTAAGTACATCAACAAAGGATCCGATCGGATTACAACCACAATTATTAATGTGCAAAACAAGGATTGTACACAAACTGAAGTTCATGATGAAATTAAACACTATCTTGATTGTAGGTATGCCTCAATCATTTGATGATTTAATTCATCATATATCTATACACAAATCAACACTTCCTATCTATAGACATTTATTATAATCTTCTAAAATGTCACATAATATATATATGTCTTTTGCTATTAATTTGACCAGGTATTTATCACCACCAAAGGCATGCTAGAAGATATTTGCATTCCCAATGCATGCATTGGTATGTATTTTCATCTTGAAAATCAACAAGTTGTTTACTGGAAAGATATTGAACAAATTGGTTCAATACTATCTAAAAAAACAGTCAAAGAATTCATGTTTACAACTTGGATGGATTCTAACCAAAGATATTCTCAAGGTCGAGATCTTACTTATGCACAATATTTGTCCAAATTCGTGTATGTAGCACGCCAAAGATGCTGGCAACCAAGAAAACAAGGATATACAATTGACAGGCTCATATGGGTACCCTGTTCAACTGAAGATTTGTTCTACCTGAGAATGATGCTATCTTCTGCTAAAGGGCCTAAATCTTACAAAGAAATTAGAACAGTAGAAAATGTGATGTATGGTACATTCAGAGAAGCATGCTTTGCAAAAGGTTTTCTAGGAAATTATCAAGAATTTATTGGTGCTCTACGAGAAGCTAACACATGGGGATCTGCACACTTTCTTAGAAAGTTATTTGTCAAGTTGTTATTTATGAATACCATGGATAGACCACAATATGTGTGGGAACAAACATGGCAATGGATGGCAGATGATAATGTATTTAATAATACAAGACAAGGTAATATTTAACAACCTCAATAATTGTATATCATGAAATATCAAATTTAACATCTCATATGTTTATAAATATAACATTATTTATACGTATATACATATCATTCATAACAAAAGCATGACATGCTAAGTAAATATTCTTTCTATTGTTCATAAGCATTCATCTATCTGTCAAAGAATCAATGCATCTTTGTTTGAGTGAAATTGAAAATCTGCTACAAGGCAATAGGAAAAGTCTATGAGATTTTTCTTCAATGCCATACCCAATAGGATATGCTGCTAACACCCATGGAAATAAGCTCATCTTTAATGAAATGTCTTATGATAAGGAATTATTACATGCTGAATACAACAAATATTATCACTCACTAACAGGTGTGCATAACATATTATAGTTATTCTTAAGTGGTATTCATTATCATTAATCCATATTACTAATTCACGTTGGATAAATTACTAATTACAAATTAGTAGGGTGCTATTTTTTATAACATTATGCGTGTTATTGCAACTCAATCAGGTGGATTTTATTTTCTGTATGGATATGGTGGCACTGGGAAGACATTTATCTGGAAAACTTTATCATCTGCTATATGGTCTAATGGAGGAATTGTTTTAACAGTAGCTTCAATGGTATTGCATCATTATTGCTGCCCGGAGGAAGAACAACACACTCTAAGTTTGCCATACCAGTGCCTGCAACACAGAATTCAACATGCAATATTCATCAAGGGAGTGACCTGGCTGAATTGCTAAAAATTACCAAACTAATAATTTGGGCTGAAGCTCCAATGTGTCACAAGTTCAGTTTTTAAGATCTTGATAAAAGCTTAAAAGACATCATGCACAATGATAAACCTTTTGGAGGAAAGGTCATTGTTTTTTGTGGTGATTTCTGTCAAATACTACCAGTTGTGCCAAGAGGTAGTCGCTCTGATATCATGCATACAAGTCTAAATGCATCATACATATGGGATCATTGTCAAGTTTTTAAATTGACAAAGAACATGCGTTTGCAAAACAATGTTGTCGATACCAGTAGTCATGACCTCCAACAATTTTCTGATTGGCTACTAGACGTAGGTGATGGCAAACCTAACGATGGTTATGGTGAAATCACCATTCCTGATGAGTTTCTTATCAAGGACTTTAATGATCCTATCTAGGAAATTGTTGAGTCAACATATCCTAACTTATTACAAAACTATACCAACGGGGATTTCTTGCTGCAAAGAGCTATTCTAGCTTCTACAAAAGATGTTGTTGATAGTATAAATGATTATGTCATGTCTTTGATACCCACTGATGAGAAAGAGTATTGTAGTGTTGATAAATTTGATAAATTACTCAATCCTACTTTTAGAGTTCTAACACCTGAATTTCTAAACTCATTGAAAACATCAGGAATGCCTAATCACAAGTTAAAAATCAAGGTTGGCACTCCCATAATACTATTATGCAATTTGGACCAGACAAATGGGTTATGCAATGGTACTAGACTTATTGTCACTAGACTTGGTGCACATGTGGTTGAAGCAAAGATTATTACTGGCCCCAATATAGGACATAAGACATACATACCAAGAATGGATATGTCTCCTTCTGATTCTCCATGGCCATTCAAACTAATTAGAAGACAATTTCCATTCATGGTTTCATTTGCAATGACCATTAACAAGTCTCAAGGACAGTCTTTGGCACATGTTGGGTTGTATTTACCAAACCCAGTATTTTCTCATGGCCAAATATATGTAGCACTTTCACGAGTGCAAAGTAAAAAAGGACCGCGTATACTTATTCATGATAAAGAAGGCACTCCAAAAAATACTACTATTATTGTAGTATACAAAGAAGTATTTGCAAACTTATAGACAAGGAATGCTTCCCAAATTCTTATTGCTACATATGCATTATCATTATTGACATTCATTTTGTATATCAAACTATAACACACATGCTGAAAACCATCGTAGGTTTCGTACCCATCTAATTTTTCATTCAATTCTTTTTCAGCATTTTTATTTCCATTTCAGCAATTATAATGTACTACTTTTTTTTTAACTTTGCCCGCATTTTTACAGGTTTCAACATGGTCACTTTTTTGAAGAAGTATCAATGTATGTCTATCCCTTTATCAAACATGCAAACCTTTACTTATATTGTTTGTGATTCAGATTTATTTATTTTTCTAACCATATATGGCATACCATATATAAGTTGTCATCAAAATATGTATATGGGATCTTATATTTCATTCAAATGTTAAATTGCTTAATATCATTTGCAAGTTCTTTAATATAATTAAACTACCACCAGATATTATCACATATTAGTATTAGCCCGTGCTTCGGCAATGACCTCTTTCTAGTTGATATTTCAAAATGCTACATCTCAAAGACAATTTTATTGGGTATGTACAATTTTTAAGATTGATCGATTCATAAAACAAGGGTGAAGAGATGATGATGCAAAAATTTAATTTTATTATTGAATGGTAGTTTTACAATAGAAAAGACATTATTCTCAAGTGGTTGATGTGGCTCTAAATTAATGAATAAACACGTAATAATATACGAATAGACATATGATATAAATTTGTGATTCACAAAAAAATTATATAAATTTGTATCCTAAAATAATATTCAACTTTTTTTTTGTTAAGAGTGGAAATTGAATTGACCACAAATTTGGAAAAAGCCTACAAAACAATTAGTTTTTTTTATTAAAGAAACGACAAAAAAAGTTTCTGTAGATGCTAATTGACCAATAGTTTTCTCTTCTATTTAAGAAAACTGAGTAGCATTTTTCCTTCATCTGTAACCTCTCTCTTTCAAATACGTGATCTTTGAATAAAAAAGGTGGGTTTGCAAATTGCGACAAACAACATCATGGACAACTTATATTGATGTTGGCTAAATCGAGATGTGGTAAAACAAAGGACACAAATCATTTATGGGTAAATGGATAATATCCATATATGTATGTTTCGACTCTATACAACTGCGAAATTTATTAGCAAGTGCACTGAGTCACAAGTAATATAAAATGGTAAGAACCGAGTATCGAATCACATGGAGTTTGTTTCATTCAGAAAAGCGTTCATTCAATAAGTAGACATTTGTGTAACATCATGAAATAGAAATAAAACAGAATATAGTTGCAATTCTAAAGATAACTACAAAATTAACTAAGTAAATGCGAGAATAAACAGATGATTAAAACGTTGGGTCCTTCTACTGAGTAACTTGATGCAATTAAGGGTTTTTCTCTATCTAATATTGTTTTTGTGTTCTATGTTGAGGACAATTATCCCAAATACCGATGTCTTGCGTGAATGAGCTAATTCTAATCAAACTTCATTCTCGGATCCCTCGTCGAACTTAGCCTAACCGAACAACATTAAGATCACAACATATTAAAAACTAGAGTCCCTACACTCCGTGTCCAGACAATACAGTTATCTAGCCCTATTCTAAGGATTTAAAACATTTTCCAATGCTAAAAATCCTAACTTTACACACAAATGGGTGATCAGACCAAAAACATGCAAGAATTAAATGCAGATAGAAGCAATGAACACATCAAAACAACATTAAATACATAGTAAAGAATACTTACATCAAGACTCAGCAGAAATCCCAAACAAAAGCTTTAGCCTTTCATGGCAAGTTATCACCTTTCAGTTACAATAGGAGGTTTTGGAAGCAAAATTGAGATTACACAGTGGTAGGGATGTCTCCTCCACCTCTAGAAACCTAAAAATCACTCTAAAACCTAGAATCCTCTTGAAAGCTAAGGTTTTTGGTGCTCCCTTACCCTATTGCGTCTCTCACATAGTGGTTCCCTGTGTTTTCTGCCAAAGCTTTCTCCTTTTTCGCCAACTTCAGCTTTTAAGGACTTTCTTTCCTTGAAGGCTCGCTTAGTGTCATTTTCGCGTTAAGCGCGAATAAGTGAATTTTGGTTTAGTGCGTCAGGTGCGCTAAGCGTCAGAAGAGACAAATGATTCGCTGAGCGAGCTGAGGGCGTGGATGCATGGCAGATTCTATTCACTCGCTAAGCAAGCTGATGTCTCGCTTAGCGGATGTTGCTCGCTAAGCGCATATACCTCGCTTAGTGAGACACCAGCTACTACAACCTTCTTATTCTTCATTTTTTCATCTGAAACTGAAGTTGAAAACACATTAATTCACAATGAAGGGAATATCTCTGCATAAAAATTAAACTAAACATAAAAATATGTACAATCCTACAAAAAGAACCATAAATTGGGGGAAATACATGATTTTCATAAAGCTTTTCAACACAAAAGTTAGTTGTAAATGACGACTAACAATGTACACCGAAAATTACCTATAGTATCTTTTATTTAGTGATAGTTGTCTAAGCTGGGTTAGTTTAGTATCTTACAGAAACTTTCTAATTGCACCCCCATTTTTTGCTAAGTGCACCCAAATATCCTTTTTAAATCTTAAATACCCATTATATTTTTTCTTTCATCTCTCACACGTTCTCTTTTTTTTTTCCTTTTTTTTTCTTTTTTCTTTCATTTCTCTTGTTACGAATGAAGAAGATGAATTTGTTGTGAAAACATAAAATTGGGAACAAAAATGGAGCTCTATGTTTTTTTATTTACAGAAAAACAGAACTTATATGCACATGATAGCATGCCTTTTGATATTAATAAAATAACAGAAAAATAACTATCAAAGGCTGTCGGCTAACCCCCAACTAACTAACTAATATTAGACCATATACAACAATTTTCACCTTAGTCTAATGCTTAGTTAGAACCAGTAATATTCAACAACGGTAAACAATAGTTGAACTTCCCATATGGTAAAGCCTTTGTGAGCATCTTTGTAACATTCTCATTTGTAGATATCTTCTCAATAGCAACAACTTCATTCATGATCATATCTTGAATGAAGTGATACTTGACATCCACATGCTTTGTTCTGCTATGATACATTTGGTTCTTGCTCAAATTTACTGCACTTAGACTGTCACAGTGAATTACAATGGTTGTTAGCTCTTTCACTGGGAGTAGTTCTAAAATCAAGTCTCTTAACCACAATGCTTCCTTTAGAGCTTCACTAGCTGCTATGTATTCAGCTTTGGTAATGGATAAGGCCACTATTGACTACAAATTAGCCCTCTAACTGACTAAGTTTCCAAACACCTTGAAAGCATAGCCAGTAGTGGACTTTCTTGTATCAATGCTCCCAACAAAATCAGAATCCACATACCCTTCAGTAATAGGAACTTCATCTTGATTAGCATACTTCGGTCCAACATCAATGGTCTTAGATATGTACCTAAAAACCCATTTAGCAGCTTCCCAATGCCTCTTGCCTGGATTTTCCATAAATATGCTTACCACAATCATAGAGTATGACAGATCTGGCCTGGAACACACCATGGAGTACATGATACTTCCAACAACACTAGCATATGACACTTTCTGCATATAGGCTATATCTTCATCAGACTTTGGTTCTTGTTCCTTAGAGAACTTAAAGTGTTGTGCTAGGGAAGTGGTAACTGGCTTTGCTCCCTTTAAATTGAATCTTTCCAAGACCTTTCTGAGGTAAATCTACCTGAGATAGGTACAACACTTTTTCCTTCCTATTCCTAGGTATTTCTATACCAATGATCTTCTTACCATGTCCAAGATCTTTTATCTAAAACTCTAGATTCAATAATCGTTTAACTCTAGCAATTTCAATCATGCTTTGGCAAGCCAATAGCATATCATCAACATAGAGCAACAAGTAAATTGATTTCTCATTCTTGTGACATTTCTAATACACATAGCAGTCATAAACACTCCTAGAGAATCCAATTTTAATCATATAATCATCAAAGCGCCTATACCACATCTTAGGAGATTGTTTAAGACCATATAAGGACTGATTAATCGAACATACTTTTTATTCATCATCCTTTTTGAGAAAACCAATAGGTTGCTTCATATAAATGGTCTCATCCAGCTTCCCATGCAAAAAGGCTATTTTGAAATCCATCTACTCAAGCTCCATATCAAAATGAGCTACCATAGCAAGAAGAACTCTTATTGATCTATGTTTTACCAGAGGTGAGAAAATTTCTACAAAACTTACCCCTTCCTTTTGAGTAAACACACGAGCTACTAGCCTAGCTTTGAACCTTGCACTTTGAACTCCTTCAACACCTTCTTTCCTTTTGAATAACCATCTGCATCCAATAACTGACTTCCCTTTAGGATAATCCATAAGTGTCTAGGTTTGATTCTTTTCTAGAGAAACCATTTCTTCTTCCATAGCTTTAATCCATTTTGAATTGCCCTTGCTGCTTATGGCCTAATCATAGGACTAAGGTTCCTCCTAATCTTCAATCTCTTTTCCAACTATTAAAGCATAGGAGATCAGATTTGCATGACCATATCTTTTGGGAGGTTTAATTGTGCTCCTTTCCCTATCTCTAGCCAAACACTAATCTTGAGTTGCTTCTTTATTTGCTTGTCCAGATGCAGGAACAAACTTGCATCTTATCACTACTGATTCCTCATAAGTCTGAGTAGTCACACTCTCTTCGGACTTCACCTAAAACTGTGAACTCTGACTTTTAGTAGACTTGAATGGGATAATTAAATTTTCCAATTGTAGTTTATTAAACACTACATCTCTGCTGATGATGCACTTCTTGTGTCTAGGTTCCAAACACCATAACTTGTATCCCTTCACTCCTTGTGGATAGCTTATGAAGATACACTTCAAGGCCCTTGGTTACAACTTATCCTGCTTTAGATGAGCATAAGCAATATAGCCAAATGTCTTTAGTTCACTATAATTAGCTTTCATGCCACTCCAAGCTTCCTATGGGGTTTTAAAGCCTATGGAAGTTGATGAACTTCTGTTTATGCAATAGACAACAGTGCTTATAGCCTCTGCCCAGAAGGACTTTGGCAGACCAACATGATTCAACATACACCTAACTCCTTAAAGTATGGTTTTGTTGACCTCTCCACCAAGCCATTTTGTTGTGGTGTCCCTCTCACAGTTAAATGGATAGCAATACCATTTTGTTTGCATAAGGTTTTGAACCTATCATCACAAAATTCAAGTCCATTATCTGTCCTTAATTTCTTCACCTTTCTTCCTGTTTGAGTTTCAACTAAAATTTTCCATTCTTCAAACACCTTGAAAACTTCATTCTTGTGTTCTAGAAAGTAAACTCAAACCTTTCTAGATAAGTCATCTACTAAGGATAGAAAATACCTTGCCCCTCCATGTGACTCAACTCTTGATGGTCCTCATAGATCTACATGCACATAATCAAGAGCTGCATTGTTGGAATGAGTGCTGGTGGGAAATTTCTGCCTCTTTGCCTTGCCTAGCACACAATGCTCACAAAACTTCAGTGGCTCAATCCTGTCTTTCCCAAAAACACCTTATTTTGCTAACGCAGTCTGTCTAACCAAGGAATACAATCCATTTTTCCTTACTCCTCTCATGATCAAATTCTTTCCCTAATGGATTTCAAGGCTACCACGATCACACTTGTAGCCACAACCCTCCTTGTCTAATGTGCCTAAAGAGATCATATTTCTCTTCAATTCTAGAACATGTCTCACATCTTCCAGCACCATCTCTATTCTGTTGTGCATTCTGATTCTTAATGAACCAATCCCAATAACCTTACAAGACTTATTATTCCCTACCAGTACAATACCACCACTTATTTGCTTGTAATTTTTATACCAAACTTTATTGGGACACATGTGGAATGAGCACCCTAAATCCAAGATCCATTCCTTTTGAGAATCCTCTTCTGATACAACAATCCTTCTTGAGCCATAACCACATCTGCATTGTGCTTGTTCCACTCATTGAACCTTGACTTGCTTGGGCAACCTTTCTTGAAATGCCCCTCTTTGTCACAAAGGAAACATTTCTTCTTCTTATTTTTAAACTTTGATTTCTTATTCTTGAAATCCTTCTTCGAATTCATGTTACTTGCAATGATCCTTTCAACAATCTCTTCCTTCTTGGAGTCATTCTCCCTTTGATTTTCTTTTGAGTTCAACGCAACCTTAACCTCATCCATTGATAGAGTAGTCTTCCCATACAATATTGTATCAACAAAATGCTTAAATCACTTGGGAAGAGAATTCAATAGAATGATGGCTTGATCTTCATCATCTATCTTTACGTCAATGCTCTTCAAGGGCTTGTCGTCCTTCATCAGCGAAGCATACAAGCATTTCTTGATATATAATTTTTTTGCCAGGGACTTCTTCAAGTACAAATCCTCCAGCTTATCCCAAACTGCCTCAGCAAACTTTTCTTCAGCCACTTCCCGAAGCACTTCATCTCCAAGATTGAGCAAGATTGCACTGTAAGCCTTCTTCATCACATCTGCATGTTTCCTCTCTTCTATCTTGCGATCGCTTCCTTTGAAAGTGTTGCATCCAAGCCTTGATGGATGAGCAATGCATTCATCTTCACCCGCCATAAACTAAAATCATTTATTCCACCAATGAATTTTTCGATCTTCATTCTTGTGAGAGCCATGATTTTCTCCCTTTTTCCCCTTAGGATCTCATCTAAGCTCTAATACCACTTATTATGAATGAAGAAAATGGATTTGTTGTGAAAACAAAAAATTGGGAACAAAAATGTAGCTCTATGTTTTTTTAATAGAAAAACATAACATGCTTTTTGTTATTAACATAATAACAAAAAAATAACTACCAAAGGTTGTCAGCTAATCCCTCAGCTAATCAACTAATATTAGACCACATACAACATCTCTCTCACACGCACACTCTCTTGTTCCTTTTTTCTTTTTTCCTTTTATTATTTTCTTATAGTATTTTAAATTTTTTTTTCTTTCCTTTTCCTTTTTATTTATCTGCAATATTAATATTAAATGATACAACTTTGACTGAATGTTTAAGAAATTCATATATAAAGTTTTATTAATTATTTTGTTCTGTCTCATATGTTCTATTATTTATTTTTTAAATAAATATTTATATACATAAGTCATATCAGAAAGAATATAGGAATGAACACAATCCATGTGAAGGTACGATTAATTGACTAGAATAACTTTACTCTATATAACAAACAACCATTTTATTATTTATCCTACTCATTTTTCTTAAAATATTTTTTCTTTCTCTTTTTATTTATTTTTATGTTATATTATTTCTTTTTTTTATTTTTTCTATTCTAAATTTTATTTTATTCTTTAACATTTTTAATATTAAATCATTTATGTTTACCAGAATAATAACATTTAGTTAATATATTTATTGTAAAATAATACTTTGATTCTTTGTTATAGGCAACCAAAGTTAATTAATTTAAATTACTTTATTAATAATATCACAAGTTAAAATACTTTTAGTTATGATAGGGACAAAAATATGATTGACGATAGTTAAACTTGCTCAAGATATAGACAAGGTTTTTTCTCCGAATATTTAACACAATTACATACAAAGAATGCGACAATACTTTTTTTTTTTACTTTGAAATCCTATAAAATTGTTTTTACTTAGAAAATATTTTCATACAAATATATAGTTAATATATTAAAATTAATTTATTAAAATGTTTTTTCATTATTTTTTTAATTACTTACTCACTATGTCATAAATTAAATTAGCTTTAATTTTATTTTTTTTATGATAGAGACCACAATTATATTTTACAGGAAACAATTATTCTCTGTGCCATCATGGGAGAATCATTGTGGGAAAAAAAATTCTTTTTTGTGAGTATTTAACATAGTTACATATCAAACGATCAATAACATTTATTTTTAATTTGAAATTATATAAAATAAATTTAAATATTTTCATAAATGAATATTTTGTTAATTAATATTTATATTTTAAGGTTTAAATCTTTGTACTGGCAATAATTTAAATCTAATTAGTTAATATATTTATTATTATAAAATAATTTTAAAATACTTACTTAATGATGTCATAAATTAAATTAATTTATTTTTTAAGATGAATACCACAAATATTATTCATGGGAAATAACTTTGCTTGACATCAATATGCACAAATGATTATGAATGATAAAAATTTTCGAATATTTAACACAAATTCATATAAAAGACTCAACATTATTTATTTTTAATTTGAAATCACATAAATTTATTTTTACTTGGAAATTTTATAAAATAAGGACATAAATGAACACTTTGTTGTAATAGACATAGTTATATTTAAGATAGAAGACTTAATTAAACTCCTTTGATAATGGGGATTTAATTTAGAGCTAATTACAACAATCTCCCCAGATGTTTGCACTATTTACACATGCCTCCCCTTCTATTTTTGATATTACACAAAATGCCCTAACTTTTGTTATCCCGTTACGCTTAAACCCCCTCCATCGTTAACGGTGTTAACTTCATTTATTTTTTAGATCATGTGGTAGGCACATGACTTTTATTAAAGTTTTAATTCCAAAATTATCCTCATCTCCTTCTTTTGTTTAAAATCCCTATTTTTGGTACACCATTGTTGAATCTTTACCGAGCCATTGTTTTCGCTGAGTAGGTGAAATTGATGCTAGTTTGTTTTTGTGGGGTTAATGTTCATGGTGTTGGTTTTCTTTTTCATTTTTTAGGATGTTTAATTGTTCTACCGCATTTTTTTTTACATTCTAGCAAGTGAAAGAGAAAGGGTATCATGTGTAATTTTTGTAAAATAGATAGGGTGCACGTGTGTTATTTGTAAAAGATAGGGGGTACATGTGTAACATTTTTAAAACCTCAGGGAGTACATTGTAACATTTTGAAAACCTCAAGGATACATATATAATAGCTTTTAACGTGTAGCGAATGAGAATGTTCCTAGCATCATGGTGGAGGTGAAACGTGCGGCAAACGGGAACGCGCCTAGCACCACCTTGGAGGTGAAGAGGAACGTGGGGGAGAAACCACCACCATGGATGCAAACAGGCAGACAAGATAATGATGACAAACAAGGAATGCTCGACTCCACCTTTGGCTGCACGGAAAAGATGACCTAGCACAGTAACACGAGACAAAAATTTCTCTCTATTTAGGTCACTTAAAAGTCTGAGACAATTTTAGATTTTTTAAAAATGAATTAAAATTTAATGTATATATCTTCTAATTTTCAAATGGTAACTTAGCGCCATTAAAGTAAGGCGTACCAATGTAATATTTTTTAAAAAAAAAACATGTGTAAATAGAATAAATCTCAAGAAAAATTTATGTAATTTACTATTTAATTTAAGGCCATGCATTTATTTTTCTGACAGAAATACCATTAATTTATTTAACAATTTAAACTTTATTTTTTAAATAAAAATTCCAGTGTCTTACTAATAAATTTTAATAAATTTTTTAAGAGTACTAGTTAAGAAGTTAATAAATTTTTTACCTGTAAACTCACTACCAAAAAAATGTACTGGTAATATTAAATATTGTATTTATAAAACAAGGTTGTTTTTTAACTTCTTAACCATATATTGATTATTATTTTCTTCTTTTTTTTAAAGATGAAAAAGATTACGTCAAACTCAAATTACTTATGAAAATTATTTTGATTAGGGTGTAAGGGATGTTTTTATAAATCATATTTTTTGTACGTAGAAATTAAAGACAAGTAATGTGAGATTTATCACAATTCATGCAAATATTAAACCAACTGAGTTGTATTCGTTTATATTTTTATAAATAGTATGTCATTGTAACTGCAAACAAATAAAAAAAATTCGTATGCCATTTTTTTTCCGTTTTAGTAAGGTTCAGGACCCATTGTCACATTGTGTGTCTGGTGATGGGGCTCCTAGTGAGACCAAAGAAACGAACGAGAGAAAAGAGGAAAAAAAAAATATTGGAACAGCGAATATGTGAGAGGATCAAATCTTGTTACTTTTGTTAGATGTTCTCAACTTCTATAAACGGACTTGCGACTACAGAATAAGAAATTTAAACTTTAGACTCAATTTATTGTAGGACTGAAGAAAAAACTGTTTTTCAGAAAACTAAACCGAACCTAATCCAAAACGAACCATTTTTATAAAATAGTTAGATTCGTCTTTTGTTTTCAAAAGGGTTTGTTTTTGTTTTTTTTGTTTAGTTCAATTCAATTAACTGTTTTATACAAATCTATGCTTGGTTTTTTCGAAAAAATTAAACCGAACCGTTAATAAAAACAACCGAACTGTTCACAAAAAACAATCCGATTCAATTTTTTCCTCAAACGATTCAGTTTTTAAAATTTGATTTGATTAGGTTTAATTTTTTAGCACACCCCTTTACTGAGGTGGAAGGAAACTTTTGGGGGCATCTAAGATGGTCCAAAATCTAAAATTAACTCACTTCATACTCCATATGATAGTTTGAGTTGGGCAAATCCAGTCCAGTTAGAGGTAACCTTATGCATTTGTTTACTACACTTTTACTATTTAATTTAGTATTTCTTATTGTATTTCAAAAAACTCATTCCTAAATATAAATTTCCATTTTGGAATGGAAGGTGGAGGATTCAAATAAGAGAGTGCATGATTTAAATGCTGTGACCCTAATCCACCCAGCTTAACTTAGCTCAAGAGCCACAAAAGACCATGAAATGGACAACCACGATCAGAAGATTCACTCTTAACTAGATAGACATTATCCCACCAGGTTTTTTCTTACTAAATCCAATAACGAAAAACCTATGTTTTTGGGCAGACCACGCATTATGCTAACAAGTGGTTGGACCTTAGGTTAAGCATGCATGAATATTGATTGATAATATATGCTTCAAATATCTACCAGCATTATATTAATTGTTTTGTAGCACACAAGCAAGATTCTTTAACACTTTCATTTTTAAGCAGCTATCTTAGAGGCATGCATGGGTTGACATTAATTCTGAGGACCACAATTCCCCGCATTACACCCAACACGCTTTGGCACTACAACAGCTTTCGGCCAATATTTGAGGCCTAAAACTACACTGAAGGATAGAAATAAAAGAAGCACGTCCTTCATTTGCGTGTTATCTTCTGAAGGGAGCAGTGACTTTTACGAAATGTGGTTCTGGTTCCTAGACGCTGCCTTCTACATTCTTCCTCTTTCTTGACAAGGAATCTCTCTAGAATCTTGTGATGATTTAGTTTCACACATGAAATGATAATTTAGCTTTTTTCGAACCATTAAGACATTGATATAAAATATTTATCAAATTTATTAATGATTGATCTTTGTCAAAAAAACCTATTAGATCACCTATAGTAAGATTTTTCATTCAAATCATATTTTTTTTATTCACACAACTTAAATCTAAAATCTTACTAAAAAAATGAAATTTAATTATACTTGTATCAACTACTTATTGGTGTAACATATTGGCATGTCATTTAACTGTTTAGACTATAAGTGTTGCTTTAAGAAAGTGAAGAGGCTAAACCATGATTACATATAAGAATTCAAGGATTTAAGTGGGCCAATTAAGCCTATAAGTAAAAACTGATAATTTCAATTATTCAATTAACCGATTGACATTCACATTATATAAAACAAGAGAACATGATGAGCTTTATTGGGCAAACTGTAGTGCATGGTGACAGATTCATTTAGCCTTTCTACAAAAAAGATGTTTCAACCTAATGATAGTACGAATTGCTAGACTCTTTATTGCTGCCATAACCTTCCTTTCAGGGTATATCTGTGGGATCGTGTATAGATACCGGAATCTCTAACTGGTCCACTAGCTATTGATACTAATTATATGGTTAACGCTTGTAGTTGCATAGTACTGATTAGTTAGAGAAAAAGGGTCACCTACTACAATATTTTGGCACAGGATGAATGTATATTGAAAATTATCAAATTTTAATGTTAGGTGAGACATATTTTCTGGTAATAGAATCATTTTTCTCCTGCATTATGGCGTGAACAAATGCTCTTAAAATTAGGTGATAGCTGAGCAACTCAAGCTTGTGAAGGACAAGGTTGGTCAGTTTCAACAACGTGGGGTAATGAATAATTGAATTCGGAGGTTGCTGTTAGCTTCAGTGGATATGATGGTATGTGATATACTTTATTTGTGTTGTGTAAGTCTATTGCATTTCGATTTACCTTTTTGACTACATATAAAATAAAGTATAGAAAATGTTAATCATAAGAAACAAGGGTGGGCGTGCCGGAGTGGTTATCGGGCATGACTAGAAATCATGTGGGCTCTGCCCGCGCAGGTTCGAATCCTGCCGCTCACGAAATTTTAAGCAAATATTATTTTCTGCCGCTCACGAAATTTTAAGCAAATATTATTTTTTGCAATTTATATTTTTCATTCACTCATTCATCTTAACATAGGCAAGAGTTGCTACTTGCTGTGGCCAACTATCTTGTACCATGTAGAGTGATAGTCCACACAAATTTTAATTGAAATGCCATACTTTGAATTCTGTCATTCTATTATCTTGTTTTAAGTGTTATAATTGTGTTTATGCTAGGTATGACAATTAATCTAATGATATTAAATTCTAACTAAATGGTTATTATGAATTTAATTTTGAAATATTGTCCTAAAAATCTTATAATTGGATATGATTTTTTTTTGGGTCACCATGATATAAATATAATTTTAGTGATAATTAATTTTTATGGAAAAACTTAATTGATCAATTTTAGTGAAATTCTTTCTTTCAATCATATTTTTTTTATCCACAAGGTTTAAACCTGTCACCTTATTTAAGAAAATCAAATTCAATTTCAATTAAACCAATAATATATTAGTAATTTGGATACGACTTTGGATATTGTAGTTTTACCTTGTTTATGTTCACATAATTATGTAAGAGGAAATGAGAATTTAAAAATGGAGTGAGAATGAAAATATGAAAACATTAATATTAAACTTATGGATTTTATATAACAATTGTACTAAGAAAAGGTCTAGAAAAAGCTTTGTAGCTAGATTGGTTCTTAGTACAACCAATCTAAAAAGTATTGTTAGAAATTTTAAAAGTTGTAAAAGACGTAAATATTTTAGATCTATAAGGGTGTTATTTAGATTGCTTCTTTATACATTTAATCTAGAAAATCTTATAAGTAGCTTTATAAGTTTGCAAAGGATGTCAATGTTTTAGATTGGCTATAGGAAAAACCAATATAGAAAGTATATTCTTGATCAATTCTTTGTACAATGGATCTATAAAACTTTGTTAGGAATTTCAAAGTTTGCAAAAAAGGCATCCAAATTCTAGATTGATTGATAGAAAAGTGATTTAGAAAGTACATATACTCCTGTTCTTAATTTAATCAATCCAAAAAGTGTTTTCTAGATTGGTTCTATAGCAATTGATGATGTAAAATGTTCATCCAATTTCACAAAAATGTCCTTTCATCATATACATAATTTTTTATTATTTAAAAAGTATTTTTTTGTACCAGTGATACTATGTTCTATGCAACTAAAATGTTGGTAATGCATATGCTTCTAAGTATATGAGTGTGAAATGTAGATGTAGTGTGTTTCTCAAACAAAAGTTATACTTAGAGCATGTGTTTGAGTAGTTGTACTTGAAAATCTTCTGATTGCTGTCTTTGATTTATATGAAAGAAACTAAGAAGGAAAAAATGGTGAAGATCTTGGTCTAAACAATATCCTTTTAGAGAGAAAAAAATCAGTGGAAACATCCATGAAAGATGAAGAAAAAACATGTAGAAGCTTTTTCACAAATGCTATGTATGTGGTCTTCTCTGTTCGCCTCATCATTTCTTACTCTTAGTGGGAGTTCAATTACAACTAGTATATGCACTAACTCTCACATTCACTCTAGTAGTAATGCTTCCAGTTCCTCTATCATTGGACTTGCATAAGAAGGTCAATTGCCAAAAATAAAATAAAATTGTGACCAATTGAATCATATATGTTTTTTAAAATGTTTAAAGTAGTTACATCCAACTGAGAAGTGGAGCTCTATATAAAGCTTCTCTTTTGGTGTCATTGGGGTCCATTAAAACTCTTTGCCTCGGATCCCTCACATTCATAATTCTCTCTTTAGGATCACGTTGGGGATTCTTCATTTAATAGGCTATGGCAAAGACAATTATTGGTGCTTATTAGGCATTTCTCACTAATATTACTCGCCTAGTGCAAAGTAGTTTTATCCAAAACAAACGACAAATGTATAATATGTGTCCCTACTCTTAAACTCATGCACAAATATGCACTATGTTAGAAAAGCCATAAGCAAAAGTTTTTTTTAATTGGTCACATGCATGATGTATCTTTTATGAGAAATAATTTTATTCAAATCTTGTAAGATTATTATGAGAGACAAATTTTTTCTTTAAGTATTCAATATAATTACATATCTATCTCAAATTTAAAATTATTTTAATTAAATTGAAACAATTTTATGTTAATTAATCTACGAATTCAATTGTCATAATCAAATGGGATTTGCTGACCTATAAAGTTGATGTATACAGCATACCACATAAAGCTGATGACAAGTTGACTTTAGTTAATTTCCCCAGTTGGCCTTTTTATCTTGTGGATTCCTTTTACATATGTTAAAATCATTCTTGGCTTCGTCATTGCCAAAGTACCACCCTAGCTTCCTATATATGAAAATTGAACTTAGTAAACAACTGCTAATTAAGAACACATACATCATATAGTATTTCACCAACCCCCTTCTTATTATATAATCTTGCAATTAGAGCTTCAAAAGATAATAATCAATTATATCAAATTCTAGTCAACTACTTACTTTATGTGAATTTGATGATGATACAAAAAGTCCTATACCCTGGCCCTGCACTTGAGAACCAAATAATATATAACAATTTTCATTTTTGGAAATTAGAACAACATAAGATTAGATAAAATAAAGATGGAAATAACATGTGCATGTTGTTTGTATAAAACCATACTATATTTAATTTTATCTATATATATAAATGGTGTAATACTGTAATGTCAATCTTCTAGTTTATTTTCTTATTAATTCTTCATTTTCCTATGGAAGAATCGAAATCGAACTTCATTATATTTGTTTGATTTCTACATTTATGGATGTAATAGATCAAGGTGTGCCAATCACAAATAGGTGCAACCAAAAATGCTTATTAACCTGTACAAGTCACAACCACATTTTTTGAGGTTGGGCGAAAGGACCAATGGACGGTTACCCTTAAACAGAATCTGGGCGGCTATGAGAAAAAAAAAAGCATCATATGCCCCCACAAATTTTAATCAATTCGTCTTCCTTTATTACTTTATGTCTCACTCTTCAGTCTTCACTATGATTGATCAACATATATATCTTATCCAACACCTTTTCGTATTTAATATAACTTTTGACTTTTCTTTTAATTAAAAAAGATTATATGTAGGCCTTATCCAATTAGCCAAGTATATACATTAATGTACTATATATATACACACATATCAACATGCAACTTATTTTGAAAACACAAGTACAGGATTACTAACTCGTAAAGGCCTCATGTAGTTGGTTTGAACTTTTTAGTGTCGTGACAATGATCATCAGCAATAAAGTTAGATAAATTATTAATTATTAATAAGAAACAAAGCGAAACAATGTTCCTCGATAAGTGAAATATTTATTCTAATTATTTTGTACGAGCATGCCCGCTAATTAGTCACAGAATATAATTGCCAGTAACCAAGGACAAGTTTCTAATCACATGCTCATCCTATATGCATGGTTGCATGTGAATCACGGTGACAGCTGATGGTAGCTGTCTATCTTAAACTATTCTCTATATATAGTCAAATTTAATTATAAATACAAAATATGCAAACCTGGATGTCAGTTTTCTGTTTTAATTTATTTTTGGCTACACCTCAATCTTTACTAGTATCATTAAACTTTGTTTCATACTTTTATATCACGTTCATGATTTCCATTTAATTATAACAACAAAATCAGCAAAACTCTGGATGTCAGTTTTTTGTTTTAATTGATTTTTTGGAGCTTTAGGCTACACCAGCCTCCTTCTTCTTTATTATCATTAAACTTTGTTTGATATAACGATTATGATTTCCATTTAGATAAAAAATAATCTAAGTTCTTTGCATTGTTGTATGTGGGACTTTATAATTCAGATCTTGGACGCTTAAATGAAAAGAAAAGTTTGTCAAAAAAAATGAAAAAGAAAAGACCAAGGTTTTTTTATTATCTCAAAATGGTTGATAATTAATAGATAATTTTATTTGGCCATTTAGTTATGATGCTACACTATACCTTTTTTCACGTTCGTCCATTTAAAAGAAATACTCTTCCTTAAATCTGTTTCATACACTATTATAATTAAACAAAAAGTGTTATTTAAAATCTAATTACAAATTAAGATGAAAATGTTGTAAACAATAATTAGCGATGTTCTTCAACCAGTGAACTTGAAGAGATAAGGAGTCAAGTTTGGAATTTTGACATAAGAAGATTAAGTTATTAAAATAGAATTTGTAAGTTATGAGTGTAATATTAGCTTTGTTTTAATTTATGTTTGATTACGTTTTTAGTTTGGAATTTGCTTTATTTAAAAATTTAAATTATCATTGTATACATATTTTTACAGATTGAATCAATTAAATTTTTTTTAATTTCTTTTACTCAAAACTAACCACATCATTAAATTCCATCTAAAGTAAAAAATAATATCATATTTTCTCTCTTCAAATCCTTTAAATTTTATCAAAATTTTACTAAATTTCTAACTTTCTAAAATTTTAAAAATTAATATTTAATATTTCAAATCCATTATCATAAAGCTTCAATTGGTTGGAAATTATAATAATTTGAGAATTATAAAAGAATTTGACAGCAATTACAAGGCCAAATTCGTTTAATTTTTCAAAATAAAAATACCTATTAACTAAAAAAAGTTGAGAAAATAAAATTATATATAATAAAAACTAAAGAAACAAAAAATACAATTAAGTTTTGAATTAAATATAGGTTAAATTGGTTTTTTTATTTCTTTAATTTATTTTTTATTCAATTTAGTTTTCTAATTTTTTTTGGGTTCAATTTGTTCCTCTAATTTTTTAAAATGATTCAATTTGATCCTTTAGTCTAATTTGTAAGAAATTACACTTTGTGACGATTCAAAATTGTCACTAAGTGGTTTCAAACCACCACAAAATACACATTTTCCAAAAAATAAATTGATTTTAAAAATTAGAGGGCTAAATTGAACAAAAAAACTAAAGGCCAAATTGAATCGGTTTTATAAAACAACTACAAAAAAGGCTTTCAAAGATGATTATAACACTCTTTCCATGATGGTTTTGAACTGTCTTTGAAGTTGCCGTCATGGAAAGCCAACACTTTCCATGATGATTTTTAAATCGACTTAGAATTTCAAATTTTATATCAGTTTTCAAATTTTTTTTTTTCTTTTATAAATGTTAAAAATTGTCTTAGAAAGTGACTTTATAAGACATTTTTTCACAAAACTGAATTAGAAAGTTTCATTTTTGAAAAATTAACGCAAAATTAAAGAGTGCAAGTGCAATCCATCTCTTTCCAGGATAGACAAAGAAAATTACCGAGCTTGACATAAAAAGTATACCCAAAAAAGCAAATCAAAGGCATATAAAATTCATATTGTTAAAGTAAACAACCACATACAAAATATTGAAATTTGGAAACACTAAAAGCAAGAGGAAGAACCAATATACTAGATTTATTACCCCATAATTATTGTAATTCCAATTCCAAGTAAATTTAAATATAATGAATGACAAAAAATAAATTACGTTTAAATACATTTTTATTCTTATAGTTTATCTTAATTATGGTTTTAGTTCTCATATTCTAAAAGTTTGGTTTTTGATCCTTATACTTTTATTTAGTTTAGGTTAGGGACCCTCCTACCAATGGTATATCATCATATGCACCCTTCAAGAGACAACCATAAAACCAATGTCTAGTAAGTTATAGGGACCAAAACTAAACCAGCATGTGACTATAGGAGCTCAAACTTAAAAGAAAGAAACTATAGAGCAAAAACCTAAACAAACAAAACAAAACTATATGGACCAAACATTAAACATTTAAACCAAAATTGAGATGAATTATAGGGATGAAAATGTTGATTGGATGGTAAATGCTGCTTATCTAAGCCCATGGGTCTGCATGTTATTTTGGATCCCCCCTCCCCATGCTCCATGTCAGCTCCTCTTTGAGGGATGCTATAGGGCTCTTGTCTCCTAGATTTATTCTAGTTTAGCCTTATTTTTCTTGGGGCTTAGCCCTCCTCAACATAAAAAAATAAAATAAAATAGGGATGAAAAATGCATTTAAAGTTTAAACCATATAATTATGACAGTGACAGAATATGTTGTTAATATTTCACAAGCATCTAGCTAGGGGCAATTTTTACATAGTCTCTCTTACTTTGAATCTCTGATTATCTTACAAAAGCTTTTCTTCAATTTTCAGCATCACCATTATAATATGGACCTGGCAACCACCATTCCAATACATCTATGTTGATAATTCAAATGGGCGTCACCTCTTATTACCAATTTTTTCCATTTAGTACTATTTAAAAAACAAAAACACAACATATAACATCCATGTTAAAGTAGTTAGTTTAGTGCTTTAAAGCTTATTAGGATTCTGTTTAGTGCTTTAGAAACACCACACACAACATCCAAGGAAATGAGATACAAATCCAAGTAAATTTGAAAATAGTTTACTCATACAAAAGGTAATGTGTTAAAACTTAGAACCTCATGAACTGAGAGCATATCATTGACTCCAGAAAAACCACTTTTCGCATTTATATGGTGAAATAACTCCTTCAATAGCTAGCTTATTCATCTGCCACTTAACCCGCCAACTTCATGTAAATCAAATGAAACTCTACAACATGTGGTAATATCTAATCTCATTTGAAGTAATGATTGGTAAGTGGACAACCAGAGGAGTAATGTGTCCCATGTTGCATGTTATGTTTCTTAAATAACTCAAAGGTATCCCCATGCTTATAAATCTTATTCTTACTCTAGAAAGAGGTTAGCACATATTGTTCCTAAATTGAAGTTAAGACGATCAATTGTTGGTCATTTATATTCACACATATTTAAGAATTTCAAACCAAAATCCTAGCTTCAACTTCAATCCATAGAGTACAATTAAACCTTTACAAATTAACACTAAATACTAATATTAACAAGAACTAGGAATAATAGCAACTAATGATAATCTTTAGAGATGATGAGAATTTGGAAATATAGAAATGGAAAATAATGAGGTGTATATAATCTTAAACTTGTGATCTTGAAAATATACCTCGAAGGCTAGAATTATAGCCACAACTAGTTAAATGCTTTGCAAGTGCCTCCCCTAATTGCTTTTGCCAATTTGATGCATTTTTTACTTTAAATACAAGCCAAACTATTGTTGTCCAATGACAATTTGTATAAAAAGTAAAGAATCATGATTTAGATTACATAAAAAGAAAACTATTACAAAGTTGTTACAAAGTTCCCTTTGAAGAATTCAACAGAGTTTTTACAAATTTCTACATATATGCATCCAATATTACAAGCCACAAAAAGATGTGCAACATAGACATCCAAAAAAAAACTAAGCAAAAAAAAAAAAGGATATGTATAGTATACCTTTCTGAGTGGAATCAAGAGAAAGAGACCAACAAAGCAAACAACAAAAAGTAAGACAGTCATCCAACCAAATGCAAGTTCTTCAATAACACCAGGATTGTTACCCTCATTTCCAACTTATGACAACTCATAAGTCATCTTGTTTAATCTCAAAAGATAAGAAGCAAATCCTCCTGCCATATACACATACATAGATCAAACTATAGAAAAAAAATAAAATAAAATACAAAGAGTAAATCCTCTTGTTGTGTGATCATACCATAAATCTATTCATACTTAGTAAGAGAAAGAAATAGAAAAAGAGAAACGTTTCTATTTCTTTCTCTTATTGAAAGAGAGAAAGAGTGAGTGTGACTGTGTGAGAGAGAGTAAGTGTTTTCACATAAGAAGAACACTTTTGCTCACCTTGTTATCATTATCATTTATAAACATTCAAATTCAGATCAATCTTTCGACATTCAGAAAATAAAATTGAACATTCACAAAACACGCTAAGCCTTATGTAAGTAAATTAAAAAAAGTGACACATGTTAGTTGCTATTCATGAGTTATTAGTGTATTGAAAATTTGCAAGAAAATAGCAATGTGCCTCAAGTTTATGGCTCCTTTTGTGGAAATTGTAAATATTTTCATTCTTATGTGATTTTATAGAGTAGAAACTCCATTTTTGTGACCTAATGTTGAATTCAACTTAGTTTGTAGGCTAAAGAAGAGAAGGTACAAAAAGCTGCTGATGAACTCGCTTAGCGAGGCAGATTGGCTAAGCGAGCATCATCCGCTTAGCAAGGCAGCCAGATCGCTTAGCGGATGGGAAACCCTAGAAGAGGATAAGTTAGAGATCTGCGCGCTCAGTGTGCAGCCAGCCCGCCCAGCGAGGATGTTGTCTCTTTTCGCGCTTAGTGCGCCCAAGCTTGCTTAGTGGATTTTCACTTACTCTTGCTCAGCGAGACATGCTAGCTGAGCGAGCCTTCGTGTGCTGAGAAGTCCAAGAGCCTTTAAAACACTGAGATTGGCGGAAAACAAAAAGGAGGACCACCACAACCACAATCTAGGAAGCATTTGCTATGTGAAAAATAGAGAGAAATAGGGTAGAGAGGCTGGAGAAGACATTCTCCTTCATCTTTTTCCATTTTCTTTCACCAAAAACATTTCTTTCATTGTTTATATGAAGCTTTGCTTTTAATGGAAGGCTAAAACTTCTTTGTTGGGGAGTAACTACTGAAAACTCTTGATGTAATGTTCTAACTATCTATTTAATGTTATTTTTTGGTGTTCTTTGCTTCTATCTGCATTTATTTAACATGCTTGTGGCTTGATCACCCATTTGTATGTTTAGTTAGGATTTTTAGTGTTGGAAAATGCTTTAAAACCTTAGAACTTGATAGAGCAAGCTAGAGGTCTGTGTATCTAGGAATAGAATGCAGTAATCTAGTATGTTTTACATTGTATGCTTATTGCAACTCTTTTAGAACGAGTTTGTTGAGAAATCAAGAACAAAAGCTAATAGAGTTAGGCTCATTCATGTGAGGAATCATGGTATGAGTATTTTCTCGGTGTAAAAGCACTAGAGTAACGTTAAATAGAGAAAAATCTTTCTATACGGCAAGAGAAATTTCAGTAGGAAACTCCCCAACGCTTTTATCTTGATATTTGTCGCATTTTACAGCTTTGAGTGTTTTACCATTGTCTAAGTAGTTTAATATTGCAGAAAACCTATCCATCATTTAGTCTTTATTTTATTTCCAAGATCAAAAAGTGTTTACATACTAAATATACATAGTATAGGTGAAACAAATTCCCTATGGATATGATACTCGATCTTACCGTTTTATATACTACTTGTGCGAATTGGTACACTTGCCGACTAGCAAACAACACCGACCGATCACAATGGATATCCATAATAACTTAGTGACACAGGAGTAGCAGCAACGCCTCCTGCTTGCTTGGGGTGGTGGTACTTGTAAGACGAACCAAATTTTCATGTTCTTGTCCTCATGTAATACTGCATTTTAACCATCAATAAATATATTCATGAACTTCAAAAACAATGAAAACAAAAAACATAACCACACTTCATCCATCCTCAACGACATTATTTCACAAAAAAAAGCAATGGATTACAGTGTGAACCACCAAACTCAATCATTTAGCAGAACCATAAACAACACTTAGCACATAGGCTAGCCTACTTGTTTTGGATACTGCCCTACGGTCCTTTATGCTCCAACAACCTAAACAACACATAAACATAACCAAATTACAAAACACCAAATCATAGTGCACTATGCAAACATCTTAATCTCAATGAAATAACGAAAAACATCGCAATGTTCAACAAGATTAGACGAAATTGCGAACATAAAAGCACATAATGACATAATGAAAACCGTTTAAAGCAAGAAGAAGAATAGTTACCGCGGCATGATCACGAGGATGGTTGAACTGGTAGTGGGAACCAAAGCCACATAAGCCAATCCTCAAATAATAAGTGCAATCATCCTCATCAAGGCGTTGTGGATATGATTCCTCCCCAACACCACACATTCCCAATTGCCACATAGGCTTTGCATTTTCCACAATCAAGATCGAACCCACTTCACATTCCCCCAAAACCCCTTAAATTGCACCAAAAACACAATAACTAAATAGATTAATTAGATACCTTCGAGCCTTGTTTAGGCTTTGGGCCCATTCCGACGATGGATCAGAGTGTGAACCTTCACTGGACTGGTTGTACTGCTCCATTGCACCAAGCCAAACCGAAAAACAGAGTTGATTCAACGCTAATCAAAAACCACAATGAGAGACTTTGATCAAATGAAAACTAAAGAGGGAAAAAATGATGGCGTCGACCATGACGTTGAAGAGATTTCGGTACCAAACCCCGGTGGTGAAGCGCGATTTTGAGAGGAATCTCAAGGTTGAGGCGATAAAGATTGTAAGGGTAGAGGTTGATGAAGAGGGAAGAATGGGTGTCATGAAGGAATTGGAGAAGTGGACCGAGTAGGGTTGCGCCACTGGGTTCTTGAAACTGTGCGTTTGAGGGAGGGAAATGAGAGGTGAGTGTGGTGACAAATGAGAACGAGGTGGAGACCTTGATGTTGCAGATGCAGGGGTAGGGCAGGGGGAGGAGGGAGAGAGAGATGAAAAATAATTGAAGATGAAAATAAGGATGAGTGAGAGAGAGCCAACGACCCTGTATTCTCACATTCCTTTCAAAGATGTTTTTCTAAAATTGGCATTCTATTCTCGCATTCTACATTGGTTCTTGAAGAAATCGATGTCATAATGTGTTTTCAAAGATGGTTTTGATAAATCGTCTTTAAAATGTTACAGTTACTTACAAAAATGCCACTGCTTTACTTAGGATATCGATTTTTGTAGAATTGTCGTAAAACCAACATTATAGAAGACCGTTTTTGTAGTAGTGTAAATTAGAGGACCAATTGAATAAAAAAAATAGATGACCAAATTGAATAAAAAAAAAAGATGACCAAATTGAACCTAAATAATAAATTAGAGGACAAAAAAACTAATTTAGCCTTATTGAATAAAAAAAATAGATGACCAAATTGAACCTAAATAATAAATTAGAGGACAAAAAAAAAACTAATTTAGCCTTAAATATATTAATTGAATAATGTAAGAATATACAATGAGATACAAGAAAATCTAATTTAATTGGGTGAGATAGTGTGTGAGTTGTTGTAAATTTTTTATGCCAATGTTTGATTCCTACGAAAAAAGACAATAAAATGGGAATAAAAAAATACATTACTAAATTTTCGATACTTGTTTTCGATTCTTATGGATGAAAAATAATATAGCGCTCACACTTATTTCCATAAATTATTCTTATCAGTATCCAAAATGCATATATTTTGATCTAAGTTTCTTCATGAAGCATCTTATGTAGGGATTTTGAAATACATCTATATCGACTAAAAGGAAAAATAATTGCAACTTAAAAGTAAAATAAATGAGACCAAGGATGTAAGTAAATTCGTCCTTCTAACCATGTGAATTTCACTAACCAAAAACCTATACTTCTGTGGTTAGAATCTCTTGTACATTCCTTCAATCTGCTCAATGTGGTTTGTGCTTGCATGAGAAGAGTGAATAGCATTGATCACCAATCCATTAACCAAAGACAAGGACAATTCTACAGAAGAAAATCTTAAAAATGTGTTTTGGCTTTGCACGACTCTTATGCTGTCAATTAAGAAGATGCGCGTGCTCTCTCTATACAAGAGTATAATAGAACACCGAATTCTCTGGGCAAATTCCTATGCTTTATTGGGAGAATAACTAATACAAATTTCAATTTATAAAAATCAATTTTTTAAAGTTATTTTTTTTATATAAGACTCAATTTATTATGATCTTTATATTAATTTTTTAATCTAATATATCCTAAATTAAATACAAGAGAAATTATATTAACCTATACATTTAGAAGAGCATAAGAATTATTAATGATTATCATATTTTTTGAATAAATAAATAAATTTAAGATAAATTTATTATTATGAACTTAATTAGTTATATTTTTAATTTTGACAAATTAAATAATTAAATCTTAATTTACGCACCATTTAACATGAAAGAATAGACACCACATGATTTTCCGTGGGGAATGTTAGCAGTGGCACATAGGTTGCTTCCAATAGAAACAGGAGATGTGAGTAGATTTTGGGGTGTTAACCCTTAAAAAGTACAATAAGCATAAAGATCACGAGACACGAGTGTCTGGGAGGTGTTCTTTAATTCTTTATTTTGGTTAAAAAAAGTTTAATTTCTTCTTTCTCTATGTACCATAATTTATAAGCAAAAATGAAGGAACCTAATATAATAATGTATGGAAAATTTGATGATTGCCATAGCTAGGAGAGGACAAAGCTCTTGTAGTATGGCACGTTGGTGCTTTCTGCCATATGCTGTCATATGTTTGGTCGCATTACACTTAGAAAGGTACCGGCCTTTTTATCATACACTTAACCGAACTTATTTTCGTTTCTTTATTCTATCTAATTGTAGGCTGTGAATTGTGATTATCACATGGTAGTATATAACTTCTTTACCTCTTTTCAAATATTCGGTGAGGATTTTTTCTTCTCAGTAAAATTTCCAATTTATCATCTTGATAATATACGTTAAATTTGTGAAAAATAATTTAAGTTTGATTTTCATGAAATTGGAGAGAAGAATAATAAGCTTTATACATGACTAAATCCAAAATCGAATAATTAAGATTGTTGTTAATAAAAAAACTTTACACTAGATCTAACATATATTAGTACGTGGCTTTATTCTTGTACAATAGATACATTAAAAAAATAAAAAATTGTAATTACTAGTTTATTTAGAAATGCAAAAAATTTTAATTTTAAAAATTTTATAATGACTAAGTTACACATTTATCCTTTATTTTATTTTCTTCTTAGATCCTATCCTTTAATTTATCTTTTAAAAAATTCAATTAAATATTTTGTTTTAAATTTGGGTTAACTTTGCCTTTCTGTCAATTAAGAATTAATGCTATTAATAATATTTTTAACATATTGCCAATTAAAAATTATCACAAAACAATACTTATTGGACAAGATGTGTTTTCACAAGCATAATTAGCACAGTGATGATTTGATGATTTTTAAACGTAACTATAATATTTAAAAGGTAGAAAAATTAAGCCCTCCTAAACTGTACTCTTTTTTTTTTTTTTAAGTAGACATCCTAAACTTTAATTTTATCCCACTTAATCTTTAAATTTTACCTATTTAAAAATTATAAAAAATTAAGAACCCCTTTATGTGAATAACTAGTCTATCATGAACTCAATTTCGTTGTAACATGTGTGAGAATTAAACATTTTCATGTTGCGAATTTGATAAAATCCCGTTTGTTTCAATTTATGCTTTGAGTTCACTTTTCCTGCAGTTGATTGAGGGATTCAGGTTGTCTCTCCCAAGCAACATATTAAAAAATTGTTTTAATTTGATAAAGAATTTAAGTGAATAAATTAGATCAAGTTTCTGTGTTGGAGAAACTCATTTTTTTTTGCACAGTTTAACACGACTAATTCAATTATTTTGATCTAGACTTCTATTTGCTGCAAATTTTAGGGCGCTTTGATTGAAATGCATAGATTTACAGTAAGCCCATGTCAATTTTAAGATTCATGGAGCAAAAATGAAAAAAATTGAGCACAGAAATCTATTAGATTTTCAGAAGGGATTATTAATTTTTAAATATTACACTGATAATTAAAAATTATCATTATGTTAATTATGTGCGTGGGAACGCCAATAAATATTATTTTGTAACGATTTTTAATCATCATAATGTTAAAATTATTAATAACATTAATTCTAAAGTGATGAAAGGACTCAATTGGTCCAAATTCAAAATATAGAAGACCAAATTGGTTTTTTCTTAAAAAAAGATAATAGACCTAACTGAATTTAAAAAATAAGATAAAGAATTATATGCGTGTAATTTAGTCTTTTATAATTTATCATATACATTTATGTATATTTAATATAATTATAATTCATCTCTTCCTTTTTTAAACAATGAATTTGTATTTTTGATAATTATATTATTGATTTGAAATATTTATGGTTGATAACTAATCTTAAGCGAAAAAATGATCTGGCTGTCTACCTCCCCTCTCAACCATTATTTCAACATGAATATGAATTATGTTTAGTGAAAGAAGTTAGTTTTTTCTATTCTCACAAAGTCACGAACCATTATTTGAATCTTGATTGCAAGAGGCACTGTCATTCAGTGTTAAATCTTGTCTTCAAGTAAGATTGACTCTTATATGGTATGTTTGTATTATTACTGAGTGGGGGTGTGACTGAGTTATCACTATAAAAATGGTATGTTTGATTCCAGTTTGTATTATTACTGAGTGGGTGTGTGACTGTCGGTTACATCCTTTGTGAAGCATTTACGTAAATCGTCTCGTGAGATATAATACTGCTGTCGGGATATATAATTAATATTGTTGTCGTCGTCGACACAGTTTATTATCTACCTTATCACTATAAAGACTTGTATATTATTAATGTAAATACAAGTTTAAAAATAATTATTATTATTTTTACTTAAAAGTTCTTGTCTAAAAAAAAGACTTAAAAATTCAATGATCGATCTTACACATATGACTATAAAAAAAATTAGACACTATCGTAGTATTTTAATGAAATTATATATTATGTTTCTATAAAAAATTAAATTATATTAAGTGCATTTTATGAATTATTTTAACATTTTAATTACGTATAATTTTAATATATTATTAATTAACATCAATATTTTTTTATATTATTAACTAACTAGATAGGAATTTAAATTATATATAATTTTTAAAATAGTTATTACAAACATTAACAATTTTTAATTACATTATTGGTTGATTGTACAAAATCTTTACATGGTTAGTGCATTTTGATTAATTTCTTTTATTTATTCTACATTGAATAAAAAATAAAAAAATATAGAAAATACATCAGTAGTTAAAGATAATTTTAAAATTATAATAAACTAATAAAATAACTAAAACTAAAAAGGACTTACAATAGCCACACGGTCGTGACGGTCCAATCCCATATTCTTTTCGAAAAAAGTGAGAAGCAAAAGTATGTATAGTAAGGAAAACACTACTATTTAGTACTCATGTAGTAAATGAGCTAGTTAGTAAAATAATTAAAATTCATCAAAAAAGAATAATTAAAATTAACATAGATAAAAAACAGGAATTCTGATGTTACATCGACAAAGCATATATACGAGTGTGCCATGGACTTGTCTACACTACACGGCATTGCATAGTCACATTGCAGTTAACAGGAAAAAGAAAATATCTTGGACAAATATTCTCCGAAATATTTTAGTAAATTACATACACTTACATTCCTTCAGTAAATCTAAATTTATAGCTTTACGTAAACTACTATTTGATACTTTATTTTTCAATTTATAACGGTATACAAATAAATGATTGAAATTATTCAAGTTAAAATACTCTTAGTATATTTCGTGTTGAAAATCTTACACGCGCAATACAAATACTCGTGTGCATAAACAATGATTTAGATGTTTTTGGTCATTAGAATATTATAATAACTTAATAAAGTTAAAGGATATTTGACTGTTGATAAATACATATATTAATAGGCAACTTATCAAATGAGAGAACTTTCTACTATGAGAAACGAGAAATAAATATAGATATTTTTTTGAGAAAAATATAGATAATATTTAAATGGCTAATATTAAAAAGAAAAATATACATAACTTTCTTAATCACTAAATAACTTTTAATTTTGATAATTCATATACGATTGTATGATGATCCAAATTTATAGTTGTGACATTCCTAGATAAGAATTATTCTCACTTGATAGGCCACTATACTGACTATAACTAGATATTTCAAAAATATGTTTAGATGTTGCTTTATCTATTTTTTTTTTACTGCGTATGTGGCTTTACCTAAATAAAACATATTTATATGATTGAAGAAAATTCATTGAGTGAGAGAGTCAAGTGTTGCAGAATTATTCTAATTTAATAATTGGTTTTGAGTTTGAATCACGAATATATAATTTATTAAATATTTTGAAAAGAGATTTGTTACTTATAAAAATTATATCCAATTTGGAAAAAAAATTGTATTCCTAAAAGATACATTTGATCTATAAATTTTTTTCCAAAGATATGGAATTCGTTTTTTTAGTGAATATATGAAATTGGTCTTAATACATACATAAAAAAAGGTGAAATTAGTATTTTAGTACTCTAATTTATTTTAGATTTAATTTGGTCATTTAGCATTTTTTAAATTCAATTTGATTTTTTAATTTTTTAAATTAATTTAATTTAATTTTTTTAGTCTGATGTAAAAATTACACTTTATGGCAGTTGAAATTTCTAAGTGGTTTTTAAACTGCCATAACATATACATTTTAAAAAATTGATTTTAGAAATTAGAGAATTAAATTAAAAAAAAAATAGAAGACCAAATTGAATTAATTTTTAAAATTAGAGAATCAAATTGAAAAAAAATAATTAACCAAATTAAATCTAAATAATAAATTAAAGGAAAAAACAAATTTAACCTAAAAAATCAAACAGACAGCTTATTAATTATATGTGGCTTTATCTGAATATATGATTTCTATATGATTGAGGACAACCCCAAAGGCCCAAACTAAGGATATGGAATTGGTCTTAATAATAATACATACATTCGAAAAAAAAAATTCAATCAGTCAATCGAAGTAATGAAAAAAATTGAACCAAATTGTGCTAAGATGCTGATAAATACGAAGCAAAAATTCCTTCTTAAATACGGCAATTGTTGAGACCAGAACTCTACCTAAGCAATGATGCCACGTAAACTCAAGAACGAACTACGTCACGTTGGTATGAATTTGTGAGCCAAATCATTTTGCTAATGATGTCCCTGATGTCAGTAATGTTCGAGTGGAGGTTGAATGTTGTAGTAAGTGATGATTTCACTCATCAACTTAAGCATAGAGTCTCACAGAAGTGATATGGAATTTTAACATGACTTCTTTTATGTGATTATGATATTCATAAAAAATATTTATTATTTTTATTAATGATTAATTTATGTTAGAAAATATAATTAATAAAATATTTTTTAGCAAGATTTTTCTTTTTAATTATATTATTTTTATTTATTTATAAGATTTAAACTCAATATCTTATTTAAGAAACTCAATCTCACTTAAACTCATGACTTGTGTTGAATTTTAACATGACTTGAACAAATACTGTGGGACCAGATTTCTCTGGTTGAAAAAAATTGAGTGTCCAAATTTGTGAGGAGAGTGTGTAGAATATATTTAGCAGCAGAACCGTATAGTATGCCCACTTCAGGCACAGCTCCCGCTAATCTATCCCTTCTCGTGTTTTGATTTTCTGAAATTACATCCCAAAATTTGTTGTTATCCTCTTGTACTTTAGCTGACATAGGTGCAATCTTGTTTTATAGCGGTTTTGCGGACGTGTTAATTACAAGGGTAGGTCAGGGAGAGAGAGCCTCACACAAAAGGCATCACTGCTCAAACCACAATAAGAAGCTAAGAAGCCTAATAATAAGTAATAACACCACACACCATTTTCTCATATAAGTTCTGTTCTCTTCAAAATGGAGACTAATAATGCATGTACTATGCATTCTCATTGCATAGAGATGTCCATGGAAGTGCACCAAGTTGTGCCACCACCTCACAAGAGCACCCTTCAGAAACTCAAGGGTAGGCTCAAGGAAACTTTCTTCCCTGATGATCCTCTGCGCCAATTCAAGGGACAACCTCTTAAGAGAAAACTGATCCTTGGAGCTCAATATGTGTTCCCTATTCTCCAATGGGGTCCTAAGTATAATCTCAAACTCTTCAAATCTGACCTTGTTTCTGGCCTCACTATTGCTAGCTTGGCCATCCCGCAGGTTTTGTCAAGTTCTCACTCTGCCTCTTTTCTTTTTTTGTTACAAAGTACAACACTTATATTCTTCATTGGAGACAATCTGCTCGAACTTGTTCTCGCATAAAAAATGTTCACTCATATTTTTAACTTGGTTTTCTTATTCAACTATTGACTTTTGTCATTCAGGGAATTAGTTATGCTAAGCTTGCAAGTCTTCCTCCAATTGTTGGACTTTGTAAGTGTATTGATTTATCGCCATAGTTAGTTTGGTGCTAATTTATGTTACATCACATGCTTATGGGTTATTGTGATTGGCCTTGTTTCACATTTCAGATTCTAGTTTTGTTCCACCACTTGTCTATGCTGTTCTTGGAAGCTCAAAGGACCTTGCAGTTGGACCTGTTTCTATTGCTTCTCTTGTGATGGGATCCATGTTGCATCAGGAAGTGTCTCCCACAACAGATCCAATTCTGTTTCTTCAGCTAGCTTTCACTTCAACATTATTTGCCGGTCTCTTTCAAGCTTTGCTTGGAATCCTAAGGTAACTAGAATTATTAGTAGGAGATATAAAGTTTGTTGGGTGGTTAAGAAAGAAAAAAATGATAAAAAAATCATGGGTTCGATTCTTCATGTTAACAAAAAATTGACGATTAATATTTTTTGTTAAAAAAATTTAAAATTATTAGTCCCTTCCATATCACGTAATTTTTAATTATTGTAATTATTTTTTCAATCTGAAAAACTACAAGAATGAAGAATCATTCTAATATACTACTATAAGACAATATAAGACAAGGTATTGGTTTTAATGGTTTCAGGCTAGGCTTCATAATTGATTTTCTATCTAAGGCCATTCTTATTGGGTTCATGGCTGGAGCTGCTATTATTGTCTCACTGCAACAGCTCAAGAGCCTGCTTGGAATCACACATTTCACTAATCAGATGGGTCTGATTCCTGTTATGACTTCTGTTTTTCACAATATACATGAGGTAACTCCTTTAACTTTTAAGCAGAAACACGCGAGCACACAGAATTTGACTGCTGGCACAGTTCTTTAATTTGTCTCTAGACTAAAATGGACTCTACTTCTATATTCTTTCTTACAAAAATGTTTTCTGTGGTTTTTATACAGTGGTCATGGCAAACAATATTGATGGGGATTTGCTTCTTGGTACTACTACTATTAGCAAGACACGTTGTACGTAGTTTCCTACAATAATTTTTTCTTTTTTTTTTCTCTCTCATTTTTTTGTCTTATTAGATTTCTCACCCACACTAACAACCATAAGTCATCCTTAACAAGTTCTTAACTTTCAAGAAAAAAGACAAAACCATTAACATAGTATTCTATATTATATATTTTATATTCATAGGTACCAATTTTCACACACATGGATTAGGGCTAAGGACCACTGACACAGTGGATTCATAGCCATGGTGTGGTGAACTTTAAGTTCATTCCCTTCCTACCTTTACTGTACACAGTACATTCTTTTCTTTTGTAGAAATTAATTACTTTATAATAACTTTTTTAACTACTTTTTATTTTATAAAAATATTTAATATGTTTTTTACATAAAAATATAAAAGAAATGCATTTAATAGTATTAAAATCTAAAAATATTTAATATTTAATGTGTCTTCACTTGACAAGTAGAAATACTATAAAAAAATTTGACTTTCTTGACCAAAATTTACAATTACCTGAAAGAGATTAATTACTCCACAATAATTTTTATTAATTATTTAATTTTCATATTTTATAAAATTATAAAATTAATAAGAAATTTTAATATTTTAATAATTTATTTTTTATATATGTTTGTGCACATGTGTGCGCGTGCATAAATCAATCTTTATGACATAAATTAAGAAATTTATACTTTAAAGAAAATATATAATTATAAATAACCTGTAATTGAAAAATTAATAATTAAGATTTTAACAACTTCATAATATGTCTATGTGGAGTATGGACATGTGCATGCACCAAAAAATCAATAGTCATAACAAAAATGAGAAAGTTACACTTTGAAAGATAAAACTAATCATAGCTTATAATTACAAAATTAATTATTTGGATTTTTACAACTTAATAATTTATTTATTTATCTTATTAATAACTTAATAATTAATTTTATATATGTATATGTGTTCATGTTTTTTCATCTAAGATATATGTGTATTCTCGTTTTAGAAAAGCTAAATCTTTAATAAATCTCTACTATACATTTCTATTCTGGCATTTTATAAAGATACTGTTCATATATCATAAGTCTATACATGTATTCTGTGCATATCTAATGAATATTCAATTATTGCCCCCAATTTTGTTAAACAAAATGCAATTTAGTATTATAATTAGACTTGTGTTGTTTACAAAATAATTCATATAACAATATTTTTTTTCTCTTTTTTTAACACATCATTTATTACATTTCAACCTTTCCTCTCTTTCTCTTTCTCTTTGTTAGTGGTATAGTTTGCTATATAAATTGTTATAAAAATAATAATTTTTAATTAAAAATAAAGTGAATAGATGTTCTACCAACAATATTTCTTTATTAGCGAGCTTAAAGAATAAACTCATAACAAAAATAATGATGACAAACAATAATATTTTTCAATTTTAGCATGAGAAAATCAAGTTATAAAATAATATAAAAAATCAACTTTCTTTTCACAATTTTTAGTATTATACAAAAGTAATCCTAACAAAAAGGGTTATTGTATTCAAGTTGATACATACATCAACCATTCAATTAGTCAATAACTCAATATCCGGAACCAGTCCCCTGTATAATACATTTGTACACTTTAATATAAAAAAAAGATCTTAGGTATTAATTCTTTAATACTTTTTATAATTAGCTAAACTTTCACGTGAATTTTGTAAGAGAAAAATTATAATCTTCTTAGGTAGATTCTGCTAAAATTCATTCAAGCAAAACAAAATTATTATAGAATTAAATTAAATGGTGTATATTGAGTTATTAACTAACTTTCAGTAATATTATATAATTAGTAGGCTAAAATATGATTCAGCTCTTTTTGATAAATAAATAAAATTGGTGTTTATTTTTTAATAAATTTTTTGTTTGCATTAATTTTTTAATAAAATAATAATTTTATTTTTGATCGTTCACACTTTTTTATCTATGATAAATTAACGAATTTTGTATTGATTTCTTGATGTTTTATTTATTTATTATTAGTCCCTTTGAATGATTTTTTTTATGAAGGAAAAAAAAAAGAGACTAATAATAAATGAAAAAAATTATTAAAAAAGAAATATAAAATTTATTAATTTATTAGGGAATAAAAAAAGTGTCAAATATGAAAAATAAAATTATTATTTTATTAAGGACACAATCTAAAGAAAAAAATATTTAGAAACAAATATAAAATTTGAGTATTTATTAGGAATAAAAATATATTTTAGACTAATTAGTATTGTTCAAAGTTTTTTAATTAAAAATCAAAGCTTATTCTTTTAATGTCCGTGTAAAGGCAAGTTTGAATTTGAATAATATCTTTTGGAAAGTACCCATTAATGACTATGTAGTTAAAAATGGGGTCTATAAAATTCAAGATCTTCTCATTCACAAAACTGTTTAAAATGTTAGATTAGTTCAAACAAAAATATTAAAATGACATAAACATGTTTATTATAACTTCTCTCAAAACGAAGGCAGGGGAGGATTGACTAACTCATGGAAATAAATGCATGCAGAGCATAAGGAAACCAAAACTATTCTGGGTCTCAGCTGGAGCTCCTCTTATGTGTGTCATCATCTCTACCCTCTTGGTTTTTGCAATTAAGGCTCAAAATCATGGCATCAGTGTGGTAAGTTACGGTTCCCACCCAACTCTTACTATTTGCGTATGAAATCCACATTAGTCTAGCACTGACAATTTTTTAGCCACAAATCATTATCAGCTTAATTACTAAACAAAGGTGTTTCTGTTTGATGATGTTGTTGCTAGATTGGGAAATTGCAAGAAGGAATAAATCCTCCATCATGGAATATGTTGCTCTTTCATGGAAGTCACCTGGACCTAGTCATGAAAACAGGGCTTATCACTGGGATTTTGTCCCTCACTGTAAGCTTAACATTTTTCTTTTCCATCTTTCTTTTTTATTTTCTTTCAAATTTTTTTATTTCAGTCCTGAAGTAAACATACAAGCATCTAAAATAAAATTTTAATAAAAAAAACAGCAGTAACATATTTTTTAATGAAGCACTCTATGTACTGAGATGGTCTAGTTCAATGGGTTAAACATAGTGCTTGAGTTTTTTTTTAATGATGAGTCTCATTCATATTTAGTGGGGCGCACCTAAATTTTTCCTTATAATAGATCATGTGTATGAAAGAAAGAATGTGTTACAAAGTTTATTATTAACATTCCTTGTGTTAGTATATATGATATTTACACATACATAATTGGTTTCATTAGTGACAATGGATAAGTGTTTCTTTATGTGTTTTTTAACAGGAAGGTATTGCAGTAGGAAGGACATTTGCAGCTCTCAAAAACTACAAAGTGGATGGAAATAAGGAAATGATGGCAATTGGGTTTATGAATGTTGTTGGCTCCTTCACTTCCTGCTATGTTACAACAGGTTTTTCTTTGTGACCTAAAAACCTTTTCAAAAGGCTTTCCTGATGGCTAATGAAACAAAAGACTTCCACATATTTAAACTGTGAAATTCAGGTGCTTTCTCTCGGTCAGCAGTTAACAACAATGCAGGCGCAAAAACAGCTGTGTCAAATGTAGTGATGTCTGTGACAGTCATGGTGACACTCCTTTTTCTCATGCCATTGTTTCAATACACGCCTAATGTCGTGCTGGGCGCAATCATAGTCACAGCAGTAATTGGCCTCATCGATCTCCCCGCTGCTTGTAACATTTGGAAGATCGACAAATTCGATTTTGTTGTGATGATGACTGCTTTCTTAGGTGTTCTTTTCATCTCTGTCCAAGGAGGCCTTGCTCTTGCTGTAAGTTTATTTATTTCTTCAATTTTTTGCTAATGACTCACATTGTGAATACATTATCATGGATTTTCCTTTATGTACAATACCTACAAGACTATGAATGTATTTTAGTTTTTCTAGATAAATTAAAGGTTTTAATTCCCTTGATTCTTGTAGCTACTCAAGCATTTTTGTAGTCCTTGCTCAACAAGACCAGGTGCTTTTGTATAAATCATATTCCTGCATTTTAAACAAGGGACTGAGTACCAAGAGATTTAGCTCAGTTGGTATTTGGTTAAGCAGGTGCATGAGTTGTTACAAATTTTCTGGTACTATTTTCGATTCCTACAGATAAATAAAAAAAACAAGGGACCGAGTGACTAGACTGCAGAGAAAATATAGTGTGGATGCTTTTAGCACCCTTTTATGCAAGTAGAACAAAATATAGCTATTTTTTATTTACAAGGGATGGCAATGCTATTGATCAGGTTGGATTATCAACTTTGAAGATACTCTTGCAAATTACGAGACCGAAAACAGTGATGTTGGGGAAGATACCAGGAACAGACATATATAGAAATCTTGATCAATACAAGGAAGCTGTGAGAATACCTGGATTTCTTATTTTAAGCATTGAGGCTCCCATCAATTTTGCCAACATCACATATCTCAACGAGAGGTTAGTTTCACCTTTGTAAATTTCATGATATAAATTTCATTTTGGTGCATAGATGTTACTCCTGTTACTCAACTATTGACATGTTATGTTAGAACGTTAAGATGGATTGAAGAAGAAGAAGACAACATAAAGGAACAATTAAGCCTTCGATTCTTAGTATTGGAAATGTCAGGTAACTTCATTAGATAGAACAAAGGTGAATCATAGTTTACACATTATAACATTCAGTTCATAATTTTGGGGATCATTTGTGTAATGATAAAACATTTCTTTTCCTGATTTCTTTGTTACTTATTGGATTATTGAACCAATAAAATGAAGTGGTCAAAAAATAAGTCCTACTATAATCTATGGATGTTCCCACTTCCCATTTTCAAAATACACCTCCATCTAAGTAGGTTGAGGAGTAAATAGTCACTTGTAAGACTGCATTTTCATAGAATCAAGCAATTGAGCTAATAATAATTCACTAGCTATTCAAGCATATCACTAAACATATTTCATCTACCTACTTATCCTGCAAATAGTACTCATTTAATCATGAAAAAAAAGAGTATCACTTTGAAATTTTCAGCTGTGAGTGCTGTTGACACAAGTGGAATCTCACTTTTCAAGGAGTTGAAAGCAACACTGGAAAAGAAAGGTGTTGAGGCAAGAAAGCTAAACTCTGACATACTTTTACTTTACACATCTTGGTATGTGTGTTTCAAGTCGCAACTGTGACTAATTCATGTGTGTTGTTTGTGACAGCTTGTGTTGGTCAATCCTCTTGCTGAGGTCATAGAAAAGCTTAAAAAAGCAGATGAAGCTAATGATTTCATAAGAGCAGATAACCTTTTCTTGACAGTTGGAGAGGCTGTAGCTTCACTTTCTTCAGCAATGAAAGGCCAATCATCAACCATTACAGAAGGGGCACACACAATTGTGTCACATAATTGATAAAATAAGACAGCAAAATATATAAGCAAAAGTTAAAAGAAAAAGAAAAAAAAATAGAAGCAGCAACAACTACAAGACTAGCATAGAATTTGCCTAATGGCAATACCAATCATTGTAAAATCCTACAGTTTAAACAATTGAAGTGAAATGTGTACCCTTGTCATTTGTGCTTGTGCTTACTAGATTTGCCTCACAAGCATCGTAGTCGTAACTTGTATGGGAACTACTTGTTGCTTGTTAATTCAATCGTTGAAGTTGATTTCCAAGCACTTTTCAGCACATCCAGTTCAACAAACTACTTGCAAAGATTATAAGATTGTATATATTTATTTGTCTCAATTTCATTAAAAATGTAAATTAGATAATATCAATTTTCATTTGAAATTCGCTTGAAACACACAAGTAAAATAATATTAAATCATTTGAAACTTGTCCTAAACATGTAGCAAAAGAATATAAATTTTTTGTAATTGTATCTGAAATATGTAAATAAAAATAATATTAATTTTGTTTGCAATTTGTATGATATGAATTAATATAATAAACAATGTGTTACTTATATATTTATGTGAATCTGTGGGAAATCTCTGAAAAAAATTAATTTTGAGATGAAATTTGTGACAAATGGAAATATTTGTAGTACGAATTCTTCAAACAATAAATAATTTATATAACATATGTCCAAAATTCTCTTTGAAAAATAACAATATTTTAGTAAAGCGATTCATTAACCATATCATGAGGTCTTTCATGAGCGTGACTATGACATTATACATCCAAGGCTTCATTTTTGTCTTTACGTCCTCTTCTTCATGAATCAACTTATGAATTTAAATTTTTCTAGCAGGAATATCATTGCAAAAAGCTTTGAAAGTTCAATTGACGGAGAACTCACCTAGTAATTATAATCAATCTTAACAACAAAGTAGATCAAACAAAGCTTGGATGAATCACAAAACTTGCTTCAAATTTTGCAATTTGCAAAAATCAAGAAATGGATAACATAGAGTAATGAAAAAAAGTACATTCAATTTACATTTATAAATAAAAAGGAAATAATAATTTAATCTCCCTTAAAATTCTCTCTCCCTTAGATTCTCATTCCCACCTCCACCCTTCAATTTAAAATATAAAAAAAGGAAGAAAGGATAATGTGCGGTAAAAAACTTGGTCAAAGAATGACTTCATGTTCACTCAAATAAAATTGTAAAGTGTTAAGGACATTTGTGTGGTGCAACCTCGAAGAAAACATGCACGACATGCAATCACTCAAGAAAATGTTGCAGGAAATCCCCTTCTCTCTACCTCTCAAAGTAATTTTGGCGCTCATTCTCTTACCCTTTCTCCTCTCCTTTTACTATGTTCTAATGCCATCATTTTCCCACCTAGCTTCCACCCCTTGCCTTATCCACCACTTAGCTGAATATTAAAAATCTAACAAGGGGAACAATTTGAAAATTGTGATTGTCAATGATCTCTATTATGGTGTAACTAATTGGGTGGTGAAACAATGCTTCCGTCTGGTGATTTAGAAGAAGATAAGAATTAGGATTATGCAATAAAAAAAAAGGTGAGTTCCAAACCTCAATCATGTTTTTATGATTGTATCCATAATTTTTATGAACAATTTTAATTTTTTTTCACCTCGGTATGCTTGCATAGTTTAATTTATATAAGTTATTGGTATCAACAAGTTCAACATTTTCATATAATATCACATCATTGGAAGAGAATTTATGATTATAATTTTATTAAAATTAAAATATATTTTTCATCCATTAAAATTTTAAAGTTGATTTTTAGTCCTCTAAATTTATTTTTTTGTCTATTTTTGTGATCAGAAAATTAAAATGTGATTTTTTAGTCCCTAAGGAGGGTCGATTTTAACTGAATGTACTTGGTGATGATTGAGGAACACGTGTCAAAATCCCATCTATCAGATACCTTTTTTTCCCTGACGCCTCTCTCTTCCCTTCCAATCCACCTCCTCCGCCAACTCCCTCCATGCCCATCTCTCCGCCGGCCGACCCCACCGCCGCAACCCCTCTTCTCCCTCCACAAGGAGCCCCTCAAATCCATCACCAAAAAACTGTCTCCGAATTCGCCGCTGCCACCCTCCCCGACGCCGCCGCCGCCTGACCAGACCTCCCCTTCCTCTTCCTAGCAAAAAGCAACACTATATCCCCCCCAAAAAAATCCCTTGGTTATTAAAAGCATAGTTAGCAGGTTTGTCTTCACATGAATTATCTCCTCTGAAAATATGAAGCACTCTAAAATGAATAGGGTGAGTTCTAAGCATGCCACTTATTCTTCAATTTCCAGGGGACCATTCTAGACAATAGAAAGCCTCGGAAACCATAATGAAGTTTGTCTTTTACAAAATAATACATATTTGAAATTCTTTTAACATTTTATCAATGTGAAGATAATGTGTCTAGATTATATAAAGTATTGTGTAATTTTTTTTTCGATAACTCTAATTTCGTGTATTTATATAAGGAATTCTCACAGTGGAAAATTATATAAAGTAGTTTCGTGTACTTATATGTAAAAGTTATTTGAATATATGAAAATAAAATATGGTCTTTTATAATTTTTTTAAAACTTATTTTAATAAATTTCATGATAGATTTATTCAGATAAATTAGTTTGAGCAAACTTTATAATTAAGCTTAAAATATAAGTTCTTATTTAATTATATGATTATAAATAAGCATTAATAGGAAAGATGAAGATAATAATAAACATAAAAGGAATATGAATATAGTATTATACTAAAGCAATACAATTTTGCTTAAAGGGTTTAATATACTCTTTAACAAAAAAAATTTAAATACATTATTTTTTATTGATAATTTTTTTTATTAAAAATCACAAAATTTGATGGGTCTCACATTTTATTTAATGATTTTTTTTCTTAATTTTAGAGTTTTAAAAAAAATTAACCAAATAAAAAATGTGATTGAAAGTGTGTTACTAATACTCTTATTGTATTTATAGTTTGACTAAAGGTAGAAGATGTCTGTTAACTCATTAACAAGTGTACCAATTTGTGTCAAGTAGTAAAATACTCGGAACCGAGTGTTAAATCCAGTTTAAAATATTTTGGGGCTTAGCATGACTAACTACCCTTGATGTAATATTAATGTGTTTTTCTATTTAATGATATTCATGTTTTCACCCACATCTACTAAGATACTCAACCTTGATCCCTCATAATGAAGAGTCTAATTTATCTATTCTCTCTCCCAAATTCCTAAATTGCATGAAGTTTGGAGATGCATGCATAGGCAAAACAAGATCACTATATCCCTAGTAATGAGTTGTTTAGATGTCATTTTTCAGTTCTTTAGAGATTAAACACTTCCTAATGCCTAATCCCTAAACAGATGCATGGATGATCGGACCATACAATAACAATAAAGCACATAAAAGAAACAATAAAAATTTACATTGCATTAAATAAATAGTAAGGAAAGATTACATTATATGGGCATTTGGCTCCTAGGCTCCCAACAATGGGGTCTAGCCTCTCATGGTTATGAGAGGTTTTACACTTTAAGGGTTGATGTGAATAGAAGAAGAAGAGGGATGAATAGAGGAGGAGAAGGGAACAATGGACATAGAAAGAGGGCTTAACGAGTACGGCGGTGATCAAGCGCTTAGCGCGAGATTCGTGCTAAACGCGCCTTTGGGCTTCTTTGTGGGTTTTCTTCCCGTTAAGCTTGAGCTCGTCACTAAGCGAGGAGGCGCACTGGGCCTGTCTTGTGCTCTAAGTGAGTTGTCCCAGTCTTCCACTTTTTCTTCACATTTTTGCTTCAATTTTCCTCCAATGCACTTATAATTTTCTTCTTCTGAATCCTACTAGTAAAAAATTAACATGATATTAAATTTCTCATTATTTCAGTAAAAAAACAATAGTAAAGTAAATAAATTCTGATCATTCTTAGTCAAAATTAACTATCAATTAAACTCAAATTTCATAGTTATCAAACTCCCCCAAATTAAAATATTTGCTTGTCCTCAAGCAAAAGAAAAATTCTGACAAGTTTTCAAAGTACCAACACATGAGATAACTGCGAATCATTTCAAACCTTTCAATGACTGACCATTGAGCTTACATTTGTCATGATCTTGTGATAAAAGCATGAAGGAATACACATAAAGATGGAATAGGTTAGCAAGTTCGAACTTCATCAAGGCTGATTTATCATACTTCATTCCTCACAAGGCTATGTTTCCCTTAGCGCATAAGTATCTCGACTATGAGTGTTTTTAATTTAAATACTGAGAGTAATGTTCCCAACTTCGCACCTCATCTCAGTTAAGGTAATCATATATACATACTGTGGATCACTAAGGACTTTTACGCTTGTAACGTGGCTGGGATAACAAGAAACTCATGGTTTTTTTTGGATTCAAAGTTAGGTTCTAAGAGAGCATATACCTCATATTTTCTTGACAACCCACGGCTCATATTTCAGAGCCCAACAACACATAGAATTTCTTTGGCACATATTTTCTATCAACTCTTTATTTGAAACACACTTTTTTTTACAATAACAATAAAACTGAATTAACAATAGTACTATAGCAATTGATCACATGCTGCCATTTACATTTGGTTTTGTGTGTTGTTATTAATGTCCCTGCAACAAAAATCACCCAAGAATCCTTCCCCAAATTAGGGGAAAATTTTTCGTAACTCATAAGTGCTCTCTTACATCCTAAGACATGGTAGTCAATCAATATTACTTTCATTCGGCTTGGGTTTCAATGACAATTTATTCACTTTAGGCTCAACAAGATGCAATGGATTTATCAATTCATGACAGTGTGGCTATTTGGCTAAGTGGGTGAAAAACAATTAACAACAAGGCCTTAATCATTTCCACCTCATGTATGTACTTAAACAGTCCAAGAATCATGCAAAGCCAGGAAGTTAAAGACAATAGTTCTCTGACAGTTAAAGGTTTGCACAACTCACCAGACAATTATGAGTTACTTAGCTTACCATACCATGATTTCTGTTCAGACATGCTAACCTGTTCACTCTTGTGCTTTCGATTCATACTTGATCACTTACAATAACTCTTGCTCACATAAGAATAAGAATTTTCACAATCATCTTATCAGTACATAGTATATCTCATTCATCGATTCATCCAGAATAAGTTGCAACCCATTACTGATTTCCTACATTTCATTATGCAAATTTTTTATTCTCAGACTGAAATTAAACTACTAAAATTAAATTGCATGAAAATAAAATAAAGAAAAGAAATAACACAACTATCCTAAGAAATAGAAGAAAAACACATAATGTAATTAACTAAAAGAGAGATAGAGTAAGAAATCCTGGGTTGTCTCCCAATAAGCACTTCTTTAACGTCATTAGCTTGGCAGGTCCAATGTCTTCAAGGTGGCATGAAGGTCACATAGAACACATCTTCCTTGCATTTTTGCCTCTTAGCTAGAGAGTCCATGAAACTCATGTATCCCGAAGACCCCTTCCATATCATTGCAAGAGAAGTGTTAGTGATCAAGGAGATAATGACACTTAAAGATTTATCACATTCTCCATGCCTTTCTTCCTTGCCAATCAGTTGATGAGGAGGGGTATTGACTTGGAGAATACTTTCTTGTTGAATTTCTACTTGTGAGCACTTCTCCCATTGTTGTTGTGTTCTCCCCTCACTTTTTTTATTCTTTTTCTTTTGAATCATACTCTTTTACAAGACTTTCCTCATGAGCTTTAACCTCTACAAAGTTTTCTTCCCTTGTGACTAAAATGGGTAATTCAACCACTTTTTTTGCTAGCTTACCAACTTGAATCTTCATATTTTGAATTGCGTGTTAATTGGCTTTGAAGTTAGCTTCAAATGTTTCCATGAATTGCATCAACATATTCTCAAAATTAGATCTTCTTTCTTCTTCATATTGATTGTAAGGTTGTAACTCTTGCTCTCACCAACAATTCTCCATGGAGTAATTCTTGCCAACTTGAATCTTCAGATTTTGAATTGGATTTTGATTGGCTCTATAGCTAGCTTGGGATGTTTCTATGAATTGCATCAACACATTCTCAAGATTAGAAAGTCTTTTTTCTTCATATTGATTGTAAGGGTGTAAGTCTTGTTCCCACTAAGAATTTTCCATGGATCAAGTTCTTCTGAGGTTCCACCCTAAAAGCATAAACTCACAAGAAAAAGATACTTCTTTTTTTCTTAAAAAAAATATAAGAGTGAATAAAGAAAAATTGACTAATCATACAAGAGAAATAGAAAAACCATGCATAAATGACTAATCATATAAAAGTGCGTAAGAAATATAAAACATACATAAATGACTAATCATACAAGAGAATAGAAAAACAATCAAACAAGATAACTTAACCACTCATCAAACTAGAAAGATAAGAAATATAAAACCATACATAAATGACTAATCATAGAAAACAATCAAACAAGATAACTTAACCATTCATCAAACTTAGAAAGAAGTGGTGTAAATAACAATTTATACTTCGTTTAGGCTATGCCCGAAAGGAGTGGGGGTGTGCATGTAAATGAAGGTGTGACTAGTGGTATTTGTTTTATGCAATTATTTTTTGAAAAAAATGGATTAGGCCCAAAATTAAAGAAAAAACTATATATGTGAAAAAGGCAGTGTTAATAGCAATTTTTATTTTGTTTTTATTTTTTCAGTTTTTTTATTTTCTTTTATTTTTTTATTTTTATTATATAAAAAAACATGGACAAAAAATATTTCAAAAAAATAAAAATAAAGATTCTAAGAGTCTTACCAACAAACAAGGGTTCACTGACGAGTTGAAACGAATCAAGTTAGAAACCAAAAGAAATAGGAAAAGGGAGGAGAGGAACTGTGAAGGAAAGAAAAAGAAAAGAGAAAAAAAAAGATGAGATGAAAGGAATAAGGGGACACCTCGAGGTCCACCCCCCTTCCTGATTGTAGTGTCAAACAACGCGATGCAGTGAGTTTCTTTCGCCTCTTCAAGATTTGTGTCTCTTATTATTTTTTGTGTGTTCTTTATGTATTTTTGTGTAATTCTTTTCTTCTCTGTAATTGTGTGTATATTTCTTTCTTTTATAATGTTGCTTCTCTATATTCTTTTCCTTATTATTATTATTATTTTTTCCGTTTTATTTTTGTTCTTCCTTTTCTTTCTTTCATTGTTTTTCCTTACTTTCTTTCTTTCCCTTTTTTCCATTTTCTTTCTTTCCTTTTTTTCTTTTTCTGTTCTTTCCTTCCTTTTTTTCTGTTTTGTTTTTCTTTCCTTTTTTTCCTTCTTTCTTTCCCTTTTTTTGGTTTTCTTTCTTTTTTCTTTTTCCCATTTCTTTTTATTCTTCCTTCCCCTTTTTTTTGTTTTCTTTCTTTCCTTGTTTTATTTTTTATTTCATATTTTCTTTTTTGTTTTTCTTCTTCTTCTTTTTTCATTATTTTTTTTGTTTTCTTAATTATTTTCTTTTTTTTTTCATTTTTTTATTTTTTTGTTTTTATTTTTTTGAATAACTTGTTCGGAGTGAATTAGGGTTTGACAATTATTATTTCTTTTAATTTTGTTCTATTTTTATTAGTTTAAGTTCTGAATTTTTGTTACATTTTTTTCCTTTTTATGGCAGTTGCATTTTAGTCTTTTTTCTTTTTTAGACAGTTTATGCTAACTCAATCTCAAAGGGGTGAAATTGCTAAGTGTGACCCTGATATCAAAAAAGTTTGTTACAGGAACAATGCTAAAATAAGGAGAAGAAAAATGGTCGTTGATGGAGAACAGGAGCACTTGATAAGATTACCTCACCCCTTGTGTAGGAATCACTATAGCCATACAGCTCCCCAATCTGGTAGGTCAAAATTGCGAATTGAGGCATGGGTTGATCAACATGATTTAGAGGATACAGTTCTATGGCCTACCGTCAGAAGATCATGTGGTTCATTTGAGGAAGTTCCTGAGACTCACAAAAACGGTGAAGGGCCTTGTCAATGCTCCTTGTTGGATCGAATGACCTCAGAATAATTAAGAAGGGGGGTTGAATTAATTATTCCTAAACCTTTAAAAAATTACTCTTCTAAGGCTTTTACTTATGTTGTTAAGAGAATAAGGAGTAGAAGAGAAACTTAACAGAAAGTAAAAGCGGAAATTAAATGCACAGCGAAAATTAAAAGAGTAGGGAAGAAGGAAACAAACACACAAGAGTTTTTATACTGGTTCGGCAACAACCCGTGCCTACATCCAGTCCCCAAGCGACCTGCAGTCCTTGAGATTTCTTTCAACCTTGTAAAAATACTTTACAAGCAAAGATCCACAAGGGATGTACCCTCCCTTGTTCTCTTTGAAACCCTAGTGGATGTACCCTCCACTAGAACCGATCCACAAGAGATGTACCCTCTCTTGTTCTCAGTCAAACCCAAGTAGATGTACCCTCTACTTGTACCACAAAGGATGTACCCTCCAATGTGTTAAGACAAAGACCTCAGGAGGTTAAACCTTTGATACTTTGTGAATGGGGATACAAAAGAATTCTCAGGCGATTAGTCCTTTGAACACTTTTGTATAAGGGAATGGAAAGAATCAAAAGAATTCTCAGACTGTGTCGTTTTGAATTCTTTGACAAGGGAGAAGAGAGACACAAAAGAATTCAGGCGGTTAGTCCTTTGTTCTTTTGGAAAAGGGAGAAGAGAGACACAAAAATAATTCAGGCGGTTAGTCCTTGGCGAATTCTTTTTGGCAAAGGGAGATGAGATGAAAAAAATGAATAGCACAAGTTTTCAAGGTTCATAAAACCAGAAAACTTTGGAAAGCTTTTGGCACAAAGAAGAAGAAGAAGTTCAAAGAGATTCAAGGCTTGTAAAGGATTGTATAAGATTGATTGGAAAAGTATATTGAAAAGCAAATCAAAGCCTTGCTTTTATAGACTCTTCATGTCTGGCCAAGAGAACCATTTAGAAGAGTTATAACTTTTAGAAACACTTAAAACCAATTTGAAAAAGTCAAAAACCTTTTGAAGAATTACATCTTTTGATTTATTCAGAAACAATCACTGTTAATCGATTACCAAATCAGTGTAATCGATTACACAAGGCTTTTATATGTGACTCTTCATATTTGAATTTGAATTTCAATGTTCAAAGGCACTGGTAATCGATTACCAAAACATTGTAATTGATTACAGCTTTTTGAAATTAATTGGAACGTTGTAAGTTCAGTTTGAAAACTTTTTCAAATCCATTTTGCTACTGGTAATCGATTACAACAATCTGGTAATCGATTACCAGAGAGGAAAAACTCTTTGGTAAACATGTTTTGAGAAAAACCATGTGCTACTCAATTTTTTGAGAAAACCTTTTCATACTTGTCTTGATTAAGCCTTCTCTTGATTCTTGAATCTTGATTCTTGATTCTTGAATTCAACTTTCCTCTTGAATCTTGAAGTGTTCTTGATTCTATCTTGAATATCTTGAACTCATTCTTTGATTGACCTTTGAGCTTTTTGTGATCACCTTAGTCATCATCTTTTGTTATCATCTTTGTTATCATCAAAACATCTTTGAATCACTCTTGATTCACCATGAAGCTTTGCTTCTACACTCCTAACTACATTAGATTGGTTGTCTTCCCATTCTCATTAGGGGGAAAGGCTGAAGATTGGCTCGATAATTTTCCAAGAAAGAGCATTACCACCTGGGGATCAATGCTCATTAGCGTTCCTGACGAAGTTCTTCCAGGTGGCAAAGTTTGAACAGTTAATATGAGAAAATGGAAACTTTTCCCAGTTTGAGCAGGAATCACTCTTTGAAGCATGGGAACGTTTCAAGTGGCTACAAAGAAACTTCCCACATCATGGCTACCCACCATAGAGGTTGATTCACATCATTTATGGGGGACTGTCATAGCACAATAGATCATGCCCAGATGTTGCAGCAAGGGGGAACCTTATGCACAAACTGAAAAATGTGGCAGTGGAGATCATTGAAGCTATGGATTCTAATGCTTATAATGTTGTAAGTGACAGAAGAATTCTCAAGAGATCATTTGGAGTTCATTAGGTGGAAGCCAATTCATCTAGTTTGTCTCTTGAACAAAATATGGACATGTAGCCAAACAAATAGAGACTATGATGAAGGCTCTGGTATAGTTGATGACACCCACACCTCTATCTTCTGTTTGTGAAGAGTGTGGGAGACAAGATATATGTTTGGAGACTTCCCATATTCTCAAGCCTTAGAGGAAGTCAACTATACTTGGGGGAGAGTATTGGCTATGACCCTTACTCTAATACCTACAACCAAGGGTGGAGAGATCATTCCAACTTTTCTCTTGAAAAAGCAGAGAGATCAGAGGCAAGGACAGATTCAGAACCAGAATGTGTACAAGCCCCCTCACCTGCAAAATCAAAACATGTACATAGGCCTTCAGTATCACGATCAAAGGTCTAAGCAACGGGAGAGGAGACCAACCTTCGAAGACATGGTGATGGAGCATATAACTAATAGTGATGAGAGGTTCAAATCCTTAGAATGCACCAAGTCAAACCTTGTTAATAACTGCTAATTATGAGTATATTTTGGGGTTAAATTATAGAGTAATTTGTAATTTTTCTCTTCTAATTTTTCCTTTTTTAGAAAATAAATGTTAAATTAATATCATTTAAGTTTTTGTGCAGAGAATATTAAAAGTGAAGGATTTATGGAGCCTAGTGAGTAAAATAAAGCCCAGAAATACAGGAATAATTAAGGAAAGTTGGCTAATTAAGGAAAGCAAGCAAATTGAAGAAAGCAAGCTAATTGAGGAAAGAAGGGCTAATTAAGGAAAGAAGACTAACGGAGGAAAGCAAGGCTAATTAAGAAAAACAGAATAATTGAAGAAATTAGACCAATTCAGAAGTCCGCTAATCTGCACCTATAAAAAAAAAAGAGAAGAAGGAGAAGACACATAGAAATTTCAACAGAATACAATTCCTTATAGAAGGAAAAAGCTAGAAGAAGGAGAAACAAACAATGGGAGTCATTCCTTCCCTCCCTTCCCTTTCTTATGTTTTCCCCCTTTACTAAATATTCCCTTCTTGCAATTGTAAAGTCTCCATGACAATGAGAGGCTAAACCTCATTTGTTGGAAACTTAGCAGCCAACTACTCTTGATGTAATTTCTCTTCCTATCTATTTATAATATTACATTTGCATTATCCTTTCCTATGATTAATATTATAACTTATGGCTTGATCACTCGTTTGCATGACAAGTTTTAGGGGTAGCGTTGGGAAATATTATTTTATAATAGAACTGGGAAATGGCATCTAAATAAAATCATCACTATGGATAGGTTGGTATTCGTTTAGTTTGTTATACATCTCTATTCTTAATGCAATTTACTATTTTAACTCTACAAAGGGATTTGAGAAAGAAGATAGATAAATTAGGCTCTTTCGTGCGAGGGACCAAAGTTAGAGTATACTAGTAGATGCAGGTGTAAATTGGAATAATTATAGATAGAGAAAAATCATTAACATTACATCAAAAAGTAGCTTTGGTAGGCTAAGTTCCCAACATTCTCATCTTCTGAATTCATCTTTTTATCATCATCTTTATCTTTTACATTAAAATTTCTTATCTATTTTATCTTCTACTTTTTTATCTTTATCAACTTTTAATTTAAATCTTTATCTTATCTTTTATCTTTCTTTGCCATCTTTTAATTTAAATCTTTATCTTATCTTTTATCTTTCTTTATCTTCTATTTTAAATTCCTTATCCATTACTTGTAAATTAAATATTTATCTTCCTAAGTACAAAATCTTCCTAAGTACAAAATCCGTGTGGATACGATACTCAGACTTTCGTTTTAACTTTACTACTTGTGACGCATTGGTGCACTTGTTAATCCATCAACACTGGTCACTCTTATGTCTCAAAAAACTCCTGGCACACTTCTTTCCCAAATTGAAGTTAAACCTAAGAATGAGGAGGTGAATGTTGTGAGCACCAGGATTGGAAAGTCTATGGTAGAATCGAAGAAGAAAGAGAAGGTCACTCCAACCCTAGGAAAAAAAGGCTCTCACTGAGGAGAGTCGTGAGACAAAAAAAGTGGGTGAGAAAAAGTTACTGACACCTCTTCACGTAAGTGTTCTTTTTCCTAGAAGAGTAAAAGATAAGCAGAAGGATAAACAATTTTCTAAGTTTATTGAAATGTTTAAGAAATTGCATGTTAATATTCCTTTTACTGAGACAATTGTTGAAATGTCAAAGTATGCCAAGTTTTTAAAGGAGATTATTTCAAATAAAGAAATTGGAAGACTTTACAATAGTTAGTCTCAACGAGGAATGTTCTTTTGTTGTTCTAAAGAAACTACCTCATAAGCTTAATGACCCAGGGAGTTTTTTCAGTCCCTTGTGTCATTGGCAACTTGTCCTTTGATATATCATTGTTTGACTTAGGTACTAGCATTAATTTGATGTCTTACTCTGTTTATAAGAAGTTGAGGTTACAAGAACCTCAACCTACTAACATTTATATTTAGTTTGTAGATAAGACTCTCACCTACCCGCGAGGGATAGTGGAAGACTTACTGGTCAGGGTTGACAAGTTCATTTTACTTATAGACTTGATTCTGGATATTGAGGAGGATGAAGACGTACCAATTGTTTTGGGATGACCCTTCCTCAACAAAGGAGGAGCATTCATTGATGTTAAGGAAAGGAAATTGACTTGGCGGCTAAGTGATAAGGAGGAAGTATTTAGGGTGTTTGGTACTGCTAAAAGCCCATTCTCTCCCTCTTCCTGCAATTTTGGGCAAACCACTAACAAGATGGAAGTCACTATGGCTAAGCCTCACCCAAGTGTGGGGAAGAAAGACCTTCCTAGGAACAAAGTCATTCCAAAAGACCTTGGATGGAATAAGAAAAAAGGAGATGCCATGAGCATTCAAGCTCTTGGTTATGGATTGGATGATTGTACTAAAGGATCAGTGAAACACACCATATTTTAGGTTGGTTGATTCTCTTCCCTTTTTCATCCGTCAAGCTCGTGATGTTAAACAAGTGCTATCTGGGAGGCAACTCATGAGTTATATACATTTATTTACATTTTTTCACATAATTTTATTTTCATTTATTAAGTCAAACTGCCTATCAGTAAAATGACCATGGCCCAGGTAGTTAGCATTAGTGTCGAGCCCGACCTTGGTAAAAAAAAATTAAAAATAAAGAAAAAAAAACTTTTTTATCTTTTCTTTTTCTTCTGCTTACTCCACCTTCATCTTAGGGGGGCTTATTTTCTATTTTCCTTGATTTTTTTAGTTTCATGTTAGGCTGTCTTTTCTTGATTTTTTTTAGTTTCATGTTAAGATATCTTTCATTTTCAATATTTCATTTTTAGTTTCTGTCTTTATTTCTAGTTTTAGGTTTTCTTTTATTTTGTTTTATGTATTAAGGGCAATGCATGTATAAAGTGTGGGGAGGGTTATCATTGCTCCCCATCTATGAGCTTATATGATATATGTGATTTCTTGCATTATATTGATTCCATCACTGTGTGAAAATTTTTATGTGTTTAGAATTTTGTGTTTTTAGTATTCCCCTATGTGTGTGTGTGTATTTGGGTAAACATTGTGATTTTCTTTAGGATGGAACATTAGCATGCATGACTGTGAACTCTTCTTAATAACTATCCTTAGATATGTGAGTTTTGAGCCTTAAGTCTCTTGATATGTGTGCGATTTGATCCTTTCAGTGGCATTATTCTATTTTATGTTTTGACATATGTTCCGCCTATTTACAAATGCGAAATTTATCAGCAAGTGTATTGAGTCATACAAGTAGTATAAAACGGTAAGAACCGAGAATGGAATCACAAGGAGTTTGTTTCATTTAGAAAAATGTTCATTCAATAAGTAGACATTTATATAACATCATTAATTGAAATAAAAATAGGATATAGTTGCAATTCTAAAGATAACTATAAAATTAACTAACTAAATGTGAGAATAAACAGATGATTAAAACGTTGGGCCTTTCTACTGAGTAACTTGATGCAATTAAGGGTTTTTCTCTATCTAATGTTGTTTCTGTGTTCTATGTTGAGGACAATTATCCCAATTATCGATGTCTCGCATGAATGGGCTAATTCTAATTATACTTCGTTCTCGGATCCCTCATCAAACTTAGCCTAACCGAACAACATTAAGATCACAACATATTAAAAACTAAAGTCCCTGCACTCCGTGTCCAGACAATATAGTTATCTAGCCCTGCTCTATCCAGTTCTAAGGATTCAAAACATTTTCCAATGCTAAAAATCCTAACTTTACACACAAATGGATGATCAGACCAAAAGCATGCAAGAGTTAAGTGCAGATAGAAGCAATGAACACATCAAAACAACATTAAATAGATAGTAAAGAATATTTACATCAAGGCTCAGCAGAAATTCCCAACAAAAGCTTTAGCCTTCCATGGCAAGTTATCACCTTTCAGTTACAATAGGAGGTTTTGGAAGCAAAATTTAGATTACACAGTGGTAGGGATGTCTCCTCCACCTCTAAGAACCTAAAAAACACTTTAAAACCTAGAATCCTCTTGAAAGCTGAGGTTTTTGATGCTCCATTGCCCTGTTACGTCTCTCTATTGCATAGACTCTCAAGCATATCCCTATTTTCACCAACTTCAGCTTTTAAGGGCTTTCTGTCCTTGAAGGCTCGCTTAGCGCCATTTTCACGCTAAGCGTGAGTTAATGATTTTTGGCTTTGCGCGTCAGGCACGCTAAGCGCCAGAAGAGACAAACGACTCGCTGGGCGAGCTGATGGAGCGCCGAGCGCATGCATGCGTGACAGATTCTCTTCCAAATTCCCTTGACTCGCTAAGTGAGCTTATGTCTCGCTTAGCGGATGTTCCTCTCTAAGTGCATATGTCTCACCTAGCAAGACACCAGCTACAACAACCTTCTATTTCTTCATCTTTTCACCTGAAACTGAAGTTGAAAACTCATTAATTCACATTGAACGACATATCTACTGCATAAAAATTGAACTAAACCTAAAAATATATACAAACCTACAAAAAGAACCATAAATTGGGGAAAGACATGATTTTCATAATGCTTTTCAATATAAAAGTTAGTCGTAAATGACGACTAACAACATACATATCCTTGGATGAATTCTGATTTTTTCTGAAAAGATAAGACATTGGTAGGATTTCTTGAGACTTGTGATTTTATTTCGATAAATTTTCCCTTAGTTGACCATCTTTTGAGCCTCAATGATTAATTGCTTTGGTCCCTCATATGATGATTATGTGAAATATTAATGTGAGGAAAAAGAGGGGAATAATTGTGTGTTGCAGGTTGTGCCAATAAGTAAATCCTAACTCCTTCTCTCAAGTGAAATAAAAAAAGGGATTGACAAATAGAAAGAAAGAAGGAGAGAAATTTTTTGAGAAAAGGTTCTCAAGTAAAAAGAAAAAGAGAGCAATCTCCAAAGAAAATATGAGAGAGAAGGAAAAAGAGATAAAAAAAATTGAAAACAAAAGGAAGGTGAAAAAATAGGTGAAAGTTCCCCTACTATTGAGTATTTTGATATGAATGAGTGGAAAATTTTGATTAGCCTATTTATTTCAGTATCTACCTTACATTACATGACTAACTCCATTGCAACCCATTATGTCTCACTTGTTATGAATTTTTGGGATTTATTTGAGTTGAGTTGATTGATTTACAAAATTATGAATGTGTTATTGAATTGTGATTGTGAGTATAATCATTCATTTTTCTAAACACTGAGAGATATTGAGCAGAGTGAACTTGAAGCTCTTTAAGATTATTTACATGTTAATTATAAGCCTAATGCATTCCTGAGTAATCTCTGCTACCTTTATGTGTGAGTTTTACTTTTGAATAAATGGAGATTTTTTATGCATGAGTTTTGACTTGAAAAAATTTGTTTAATTGGGAATTAGAATAATTTCTTGAAAAAAAATTTGGGATTTATTTGAGTTGAGTTGATTGATTTACAAAATTATGAATGTGTTATTGAATTGTGATTATGAGTATAATCATTCATTTTTCTAAACATTGAGAGATATTGAGCAGAGTGAACTTGAAGCTCTTTAAGACTATTTACATGTTAATTATAAGCCTAATGGATTCCTGAGTAATCTCTACTACCTTTATGTGTGAGTTTTACTTTTTAATAAATGGAGATTTTTTATGCATGAGTTTTAACTTGAAAAAATTTGTTTAATTGGAAATTAGAATAATTGCTTGAGGACAAGCAATGCTCAAGTGTAGGGAGGTTGATAAATCATAATTTAAGTGATATTTTATGTGAGTTTTTGTGTTATTCCATGTATTTTATTGACAGAATTCACATTTGGACATTAGTTTTTATCTTCCAGAAGTACAATCGCTCAATAAAGTGGAAAAGTTGGAAACTACACAATTTCATGAAGATCTAATGCTAATTTCACTTGATAATGGTTATGGTACATTGACCACGATCGTGGTCAACAAGGAAGGCCATGGTCAATCATGCGCTCCCTCGTTATTTCGCAACATCTTAAGCTTCAGCGTCGGGATTTCGATAACGATTGTGGTGGATATCACCATGACCGTAGTGAGCTTAATTAAGGAAACTATCTTTAGGCATCTAATTAAAGTAACTATCTTTAGGGATCTAATCAGAATATTTATCTACAGTATGCCTAATTAAAGTAAATATCTTTAGAGATCATATTAGAATATTTATCTATAGTGTGTGTAATTAAAGTAATTATCTTTAGGAGTCTATAAATAAGAAGCTGGAGATTTGAAATTCATTAGACATTTTATGAGCAACAATAGCTTTTAAGATGAGAATTGCACCAGGAACAATTAGGGTCTGAATCGGTAAGGATTTTGATCTCTTTTATTTCTAATGCAATATTGTATTTTGTTTAGTTATTTTATGACCACAGTTGGCTAAACTTCTTAGAACTCAAATTGGGATGTAATTGTACCCTTGTACTCTAGTTCCTTTTTTTAATAAAGTTCTTTGATGTTTTTCAGTTAATTGTATCTTTTTTTATCGTTTTCACTTCTATATTAAAATTAATCACTCTGATTATTAGTTAATTGTGTGTTAGTGATCATCTTCTCTTAATTCACTGACCTATAGAATGATAGGGTTCATAAAGCTTGCATGACTAAGCTGGCAAAATGAATCCCCTTTTTACAAACTTTTTTGTTACTCATCCTTAACCCTAAATTAAATCCCAAATGACCAGTGCACGATTGATTTAGGGGAGAGAGTATTCTCAGACCTTGACCATAGGCTGATAATTAAAATAAGAGGTATTAGCCAATTAATTGGTAACTGAGAGTTCTTAATTAAAATAGGAATTAAGGGAAAAATTGAGTCATTTTTACTCACACATATCTCTTCTTTGAAATTGTTGTGTGTCTTTAGTTTTATTTTCTAAACGCAAACACAAAAAATCTCCAACTCAGATAAAAACTCAAAATTATTTAGTTTATGTGATTTAGATTATTTGGGAATACAGCTAGTCTCTAGGGTACAATATCCAGACTTTCGAGTCCATTGTTGCTACTGCATAGAGTACATTTGTCCTTAGCTAGTACATATTTTACGCATCAATGTGCAAACAGAAAGCCAATCTGGGTTAAAGAATGTTATGAGAACTACCTATATCTATGAGAACCATGTTAGGGAGGTTGGAAATGTGCCCTTGAAATTTGAAAGATTTAGGGGGAAGGGTGGCCCTGAAGTACTTGTGGTGATAGCTGGAAATCGATTACTTCCTCCCCTTGGTCAGAATCTAGGATGTCTGGGTCTAGTGATGGGTCTTTAATATCCTCCTCATCAACCATTAAGAGAAGAAATTTTCCTACTTTACATTTATGGCCTTGGAAAATTTCTCATCACAATGGTAAGAAAGATTAAGGGTTTTCCTCTCGTGCATGTGAGAAGATGTAACACGCTTTATAGGCAGGGCAGAACTGGAAGAAGGTTATGTTGATGGGTTTGGAAGGCGTCCAGTTGAATGAAGGCTTGTGGAAGAAGATGGTAAGGATGCACAAAACTGGTGTGGTCGAGAGTCACATGCTCGATCAGTTTAACTTGTCCAATGGCCGATGAAATTGAAAATGGATGAAGCAAAGCCATTTCTTTGCGAATTTCAGGAATTATATAACCCGGCAATAAAACAATTAAGGATAGTTTTTTTAGTTTAGGCCAAAGACTTTATTGCAAAGCCTTTCAAAGGATTATTGATATTCCAAAACAGAACCATATTGACGATGTTTAAACAGTTATACTTGTTGGACAAGTGGCCTCAGAAATTTTAAGAAGGGGGGTTGAATTAAGATTTGATTGACTATTCCTAATTAAAAATGTCCCTTTCTTAGATATTCCCTAGATTCAATTATTTCTTTAATTGTAAGTTACTCGAATAACAAATAAGGAGAAGTAAACTTAAAGAAATATAAACACAACAGAAATTAAAAGAGATTAAGGAAAGAGAGAATGCAAAACCGGATTTATACTGGTTCGGCCACAACCCTTGCCTACGTCTCCAAGCAACCTGCTTGAGATTTCCACTATCCTTGTAAAATCCTTTACAAGCAATGAACCACAAAGGACTTCCCTCCTTTGTGTTCAGTGATTACAACCAAGAAGTTATTCCCACTACGTTGTTGTCTTGTGTCCAGTGATAACAACCAAGAAGTTATACCCACTTCTTGCAATAAACCCAAAAGACGTTGGTCTTTTGTGTCCAGTGATCAACCAAGAAGCAAATCCTGCTTCTTGCAATGAACCCAAGAAACGTTGGTCCCTTATGTTCAGTGTTTGCAACCAAGAAGGTGCCTTCTCTTGAAAACAGTCACCAATAGTAGGTCTCCTGAAAAGCTTTTTGTAAGAATAAAGGAGAGGAAGAAAATAGAATAACACAAGTTTTTGCCCAATGAACTTTTCTTGACAAAGCAAGTGCTGAACAAAAACTTTTAGAAAGATGTTGAGAATTAGTGTTGATCAGTCTTGAAATTCATGCCATGGTCACATATTTATAGTCATTTGATGGCTTTTGAAGAACCATGTTAAAAGTTTTGACTCTTGGCAAAAACTAATCACTTTAAAAGTTGTGACTCTTTGGAAATTTATATTTCAAAACCAGTCACTTAAAAAGTTGTAACTCTTGGCAATTTTTCAAAACTAGTCACTGGTAATCGATTATCATAATGGTGTAATCGATTACACAGTTTATTTTATCAAAAATTGTGATTCTTCATGTTGAGGTTTAAAATCCAACGTTAAAAAACCACGGGTAATCGATTACAAATATTGTGTAATCGATTACACTATTTTGAAAATATTTTGTCACAAGTTGCGACTCTTGAGATTTGAAATTCAACATTCAAAAATATTGGTAATCGATTACATGCTCATGGTAATCGATTAATACTTTGTAAAACAGTTATAAAACTGTTTTGGGCTTCTGGTAATCGATTACTGCCTTATGGTAATCGATTACCAGAGAGTAAAAACTCTGGTAAAGATTTTTCTTTGAAAAAATCTTTTGGACAAATTGTGCTATTCAATCTTTTCTTTGAAAAATTCTTTTTATACTTATCTTGATGCTTTTCTTGAGGTTCTTGCATATCCTGAGTCTTCTCTTGAATCTTCACTTAAATCTTCTTGATTTCTTTAATCTTTTAAAAATCTTTGACATCATCAAAATAATCTTGGAAGCTTTGCTTCTACAATACCAAGTGATTGGCATATGTGGAAGGACCCAACCTTAGTTCCAAAGCTCTTATAAAAGAGGGCCAATCAAACAACATATTATTATTACTCATCCACTTAAACCAGCTAAGACCTTCACCTTTCATAATAAAAATTGTCATAGGAATACATTGATCAAAAGGAATTTGGTAAAACTGAAAAAACTACTCCACTTGAAAAATTCAATCTATGGGTTCAATGCCATAAAAGGAAGTAGTTGTAGTTTAATGGATCGTATGGTTTGGGGTGGGGTAAAGGCAAAAGGCAAGAAGTAACCTGAGGGGAAAATGGTTTACAAGAGCTTGGATCAAAAGGTGAGTCATGAGAAGTCGCATGTTTTCCTTTCGAAGAGTGTTGGTTGGCAGGCTAAGCAACAACTTGGTTGAGCTTTAGGGATTGCTTGGACTAATTGATTTGGAAAATTACTTGGGAGTCCCCATTGGCTTCTAGGAATATGTATCAATTCGCGATGCTTTGACCCTGTTCTTGATCCAATGTGGAGACAGGGTATGTTCGTTATACCTTTCATGACTCATTTAGGAATAACTAATTTGTGGGGCGGTTGGAATATCACAGGAGGGACTATAATGAATCTGGGTATTTGGAGTTATGAAGGTGTGAACGGAGCATATATTGAGTTTTCGGGCTTGTTCTTTTTAGCGACTATTTGGAATTGGGTTTATTGGGATCTAGAAATCTTTTATGATGAATGTATTGGAAAAACTTCTTTGGATTTGCCTAAATTTTTTGGAATTCATTTATTTCTTGCAGGGGTGACTTGTTTCCTCTCCATTTTCACATCTTGCAGTATAAGCAGTAATAATAAAATAAATATGGTAATTAGTATAATGAATTAAATATATATGCAGTATAATGTAACAATATCTAAAAAACAATGAAAATATCTTATGTAATACAAAGGTAAAAATAAGAAAACTCTATCTTTCGTAAAAAAACAACAACAATAATAATATAATAAAAAATCATATCCTATGAGTGAAAGAAAGAGAAAGAATATAATAAAATCCTACCTTATATAAAAGAGTTAAAATAAAATTAAAATAAATGTAAAAAATAATAATATACAATGTGGTATAAATTTTTTTATATAATCAATCAATAAAAAATTATTATAAATTTAACATTTTTTTCAAATATAATTTATAATTAAATTATATTTTTTACACCATGAATATATAAATTATTTTCTCTCAATCTTCAATAAATTTAGATTTTGGCACAATAATGAACAACATTAACCTTTAGCGATAGTTTCTATTGTACGTTTATTAAAAAAAATTTCTTATAAAAAATTTAAGTTTTTCTATACACCACAATGACATACGACATGTATATGCTAGAATATTTAATGTATGACCATGGGGAACTATCTTAAAAGTAAGACACTAGTGAATCACTTCTTTTTATTTGTAGTAGCATGTTACTCACTTTTGCAAACATATCACAAGTGATTAACATGCTAATACATGTTAAAAGAAGAATAACCTACTACTATACTGCATGTAAAGAGAAGTGATTTACCAATATCTCACTTTTGATATAATTCACCATAGCTAGATTCATATTTAACATAGTTATAGATTTATTATAACTCGCACTCAATTCATTCATGACCCCTAAACAAACCCCCTTGAATTTTGTAATTGGCAACACTTGCACCTCATCCACAGTAACAGTATTAGCTCTATTAAGTCAAACCTATCACATGTGAGGTACATGCTGATTTAATGAAATTTTTAGGACAAAAAAAATTCATTTTCCTCATTGAACTCAACACAACAACAACAATCTCCATCCATCTTTCCTCTAAATAGTCGACAACAACAAAACTCCTAAGTCCAAAGTTTTGAACTAACATTATCACGAGTAATTTATCAAGCATCACTACTACAAAAATAAGTTTTAACATCTCCCTATTAACATTGGTTTTATTGAAAACTGATGTTACAAAATGTGCTATGACATTTTTTGTAAATAAAATGTCATTGTTAACATCAATTTTAGAAAAATTGATGTTAACAAGGTGATGTTAACATTGATTTTTAAAAAACCAATGTTGTGAACATTCATTTAACATCGATTTTTAAAAAACCGATGTTAAGATTTCCATTTCAACATCAATTTTTTAAAAATCGATGTTATGAGTGCTCAGCCAACATCGATTTTATTTGAAATTGATGTTGAGTTTTTGTTTTTAAAAAACCCCACTCTTTCTGTCTCTCGAGCTCACTTGAAGTTCTATTAACCCATTTTCTCTCTCGAAACCCCCTCTCGAACCCCTGCGCTGCGCTTTGAGCCCCTGTGCCATTGACACTTGGCAGTCCGCTTTTTGCCACTTCGTCGCCCGATATCCATCATCACATCATCGGTGCTGTCTACTACCATGTGGCCCTTCTTTCATGATGGTTGTCTGAGGCTTCCATTGTTGTTGGAGCAGATTTGAAGTGCTTAGTTAAAGGTAAACGTGTAATTAGTTAAAAAAAACACACTTAATATTGATAGAGCCCTATGTTAGGACCACACCTTTTGAGAAAAAGTGAGATCTTCATGCCTGAAATAACTTTGTGAGTATCATAGAAGAGGAAAGATGGATTGAAGTTGGATGAATGTAGGTCGCACGAGTCTTGCATTTAAGAGTGGGGTTGAACAATTCTTGGAATTTTCCTTTGAAAGAAGTCAACCAGATGAAGATGGAAAATATTTATGTCCTTGTATTAATTATTTGAATGAGAGACGACAAGTAGTAGACGACATACATGAACATCTTTAACAGACATGCAAAGGGGGTCCCAAATTGAGCTAGTTGATATAGAAATGCGAGATCGATTAGAGGACATGATTCGTGGTCTTGAACAAGAGTCTTTTCAGCAAGCACATACCCCTTTGTATGTACACTAGATATTGATTCGAAGAAGCCTTTGTATCCAGGGTACAAGAAATCATTAATACTATTGTCAATAGTGTTAAGTTTGTTTAATGTGAAGACTAGATATGGATGGAGTGACAAAAACATCACATCATTGCTTAAGGTAGTTCAGGGTCTGCTTCCAGAAGAAAACACGTTGCCAAAACGTTACTACAAGGCGAAAAAGATAATGTGTCCGATGGGTATGGAGTATCAAAAAATTTATGCATGCCTTAATGATTACATACTGTACAGAGATGAGTTTGATGAAATGCATAAATGCCCCCAAGTGTAGGGTATCATGATACAAAGTGAAGAATGATGACAAGTGTAGTAGCGAAGAAAACACAAAGAAAGCCCCCCAACAAAGGTGTTATGGTATCTTCCTATCATTCCAAGGTTTAAGTGACTGTTTGCTAACAGAGATGATGCAAAAGACCTTACATGGCATACAGACGGGAGAAACTATGATAGAATGCTTTGTTATCTGGCTAATTCTTCCCAATGGAAGAAAATTAATCGTTTGTATCCAAATTTCTGGAAAGTGGCAAGAAACCTTAGGCTTGGACTTGCCACTGATGGAATCAATCCCTTTCGCAATTTAAGCACTAACCACAGTTCATGGCCTGTTTTGCTAGTAATTTACAACTTGCCTCCTTGGTTATGCATGAAGCAAAAATACATGATGTTGTCTATGATGATTTTGGGGATAAAACAGCCAGGAAATGACATCGATGTTTATCTAAGTCCCTTGATTGAAGACTTGAGAAAATTGTGGGATGAAGGGGTTGACGTGTTTGATGGGTATCAAAATGAGACCTTCAAGTTGAGCGCAATGGTATTTTGTGAAATTCTGATACTGGGGACAGATGTCGTACAGGATGTCACGACATCGCGCTTCAGAACATCCAGCTTGTATATGACCGTATGAACAGATTAAACAAGTAAATAACACAAGAGAATTGTTAACCCAGTTCGGTGCAACGTCACCTACATCTGGGGGCTACCAAGCCAGGGAGGAAATTCACTAAAATAGTATTAGTTCGAAGATCTAACAGCCACTGTATACAACCTTCTCACCTAACCACTACCCGTGCAACTTCTACCTAAGAGCCACTCTTAGATATGAGAACCCCTCTCACTCCCTCTCAATCACTCTCCCGTGTTTACAAATAAATCAAAGACACACCAGAGATTGCTCTCTGAACAAAAGAGATCAACTCTACACACTCAGGTCCAACACTTGATGTTAGGGTAACATCAAGGTGGCTCACAAAACACTCAAGTCCCAAAACTCACAAAATAACTCTTCAATCTCCGACTTGGTGGAAAACTCGTGCAGCCTTCATGTTTATATAGCAGTGTGCGTATCTGGGCTGCAACAACTTGCGCTGGATAAGATCTATCATTCTCCTGAAAAATCTGCACTTAAAGATCTAAAAGATAAAGTTTGATCTTTTAGTTTTTATCTTTAATCTTTAATCCCTGAACGAACTATTCAAGTTTGTAATTCGAACTTTAATTATCTTTTAATTCGTTCCTAAAGATAGATCACCAAATCTGTTGCTAACTGCACATTAATCTGTTAAAGGTATAACAGATTTATGTGTCCAGTATTTTCGGGCAGGATGTCCTGGACATTGTATCCGACATCGTGGATCCTGCAGCTTCAATTCTTCATTTGACATTTTATCTTGCCTTGTGCATCATGGAGCCCAATCTGATTCCTTGACATAATGTTGGACATCATGTGCAGCAACTCCAGCTTTCCTTCATTGTCTAAGTGCTTATGTTTTAACAAAATTTTAGCCAATCTTTTAAAACTCAGTAGAGCTAAGCACTAACAATCTCCCCCTTTGGCAAATTTTGTCTAAAACATACTTAGACACTTCCTGAGCAGGTACGAGCAGTTATGCAAGTGGGATCAGCAACTTTCATTATCAGAGTAATCAAGCACAGCGGTATCTGTAGTGGCGACAGCAAAATTCTGCAAGTTGCAAGTCGTTTCCAGGATGTCAAGACATCTCACGTGACATCAGCTTTCTGCTCCCCCTGTCTCCATGCTTCTACTGCTGTGAAGCAGTTCACTGCGGCATTTTGCAAGTTGCAAGTCGTTTCCAGGATGTCAAGACATCTCACGTGACATCAGCTTTCTGCTCCCCCTGTCTCCATACTCCTACTGCGGCAGCTTCTATCAGCTACTAGTTTTAGTAGCTTACAACAATCATCATCAGCAGCAGTAGTATAAATACTACTCCATCATATAACTACTACTCCCCCTCAAAGTCATAAATCATGCATAATTTAATATCCTACTACTCACTGCTGCTCAACATCATACATCATATATACTACTCCCCCTTTTTAGACAGAATTTGGCAAAAGTAGAATGCATGAAATTAATGTGCAAATATTACAGACCAATAACTAGTAAAAGTAAAAGCAAAAATAAAGTTCTGATGGTCATGGGGTGGCTTCAGAATCATCATCATCTGATTCTGTATCTTCTGCTGCATCTTCCTCTTCCTCAGCTGCTTCTTCTTCTTCCTCAGCTGCTTCTTCTTCTTTCTCAGCTGCTTCACCATCATCAATGCCACTGTCTGAGAGTCTTTTGATCAGGCGTTCCAGCTCCATTTTCTTCTCTGTGGTGGCTTTGATGGTTGCTTCCAGCACCTTGCATGTGTCCTTGAGTTCAGCAATCAAGGCATCCTTGGACACAGCACCTGAAGCAGCAGCTTTCCCTGATGTCGAGACAATGTCTGGGACATGTGTCCCCTCAAACAGTTTGTAATGCAGGGATATAGCAGATTCTCTCTTCTTCACAGAGTCAGTGTAGTTTAAAATATTGGGATGTTGACTCAACATAATGCCACACAATACAGTTGGGAAGGCAATGGGTAATTTGACAGCAAAGGATTCTGAATGCTTAACAGTTTGATCAAAAATATAGTTTCCAAAATTAAATTTGGACTTGGTTCCAACAGCATACAGAAATTTACCCAAACCTGTAGCAACAGTGGAAGTATGATTGGTGGGTACCCAGTTTGCAGCGCCAATCCTGTGCAGGATTGCATACTTCACACTTAGCTTCCCTGCAGAAAGCTTCCCTTTCTTTGGCCAATGCTGGACTTGTTTGGCAGTGATTTCCTTGGCAATTTGATGCTCAGAAACAGCAATATCCACCACTCCTTCAGTTGGTCTGCCCAGGTATTTGTTGATTACAGCAGGGGAGAATCTAACACATTTTCCTCTGACAAACACTTTCTGATACTCATCACTCTTTCTGTTTGTTATGTCAGAGGGAATGTTGACAATGAATTCCCTGACTAGACTTTCATAGCAATCTCCCAACTTGGTGACAGTTTTCAGCAGTCCAGCAGCCTTGATGAGGTCCATGATCTCCTTGCAATCCAAGGCATCTCTTCCCAGTTCTCTTTCTAAGGCAAGTCTGCGTTGATATACAAATTTCCACCTTTCAACATTGCCAATGGAGTGGAATGAGATGTTGTCCAATGGTGCATCAGGGACATTTCCAGGCACCTTTTTCCCTGATTTCTTGGCCCTCTTGATGTCGGGAACATCTAGTTCGACATCATCATCAGAGTCAGATGAGGAAATTTCTTTCCTCTTCTTGGAAGAGATTGCAACTTTGCTCCATCTGGATGTGGTAGGAGTGATTGGAGTGCTCTTCTTCTGTGCCATAGTTTTGATTCGTCCAGACCTAGTAATGGGGGTTTTTCCCTTTCTGCTTTGTAATCTTTCTGCAATGCCAGGTGCCAACTTGTTGGCAATGGGTTCCTCATCAGATTCTACTTCTTCTAGGTCAATGAGGTCACCTGGAGCAGGTTCTGGTGCCCTTGGTGCAGGGGTCTCCTCTGTGGCTTGATCCTCTTCCTCTGTTGATTCCTCTTTACTGGATGAAGAGAGGACTTCAGCATTTGGGGTGGAAGATGTTGGAACATCTTTATCAGCATCAGGGACAGAAACATTTGGGGTGGAAGATGTTGGAACATCTTTATCAGCATCAGGGACAGAAGCACTTTTCAAAATGCTACTCACAATACTGCGGATCTTCTTATCCATCTCCGTGTCTACTTCCCTAGGATTTGTTGCAAGGCTAGGGTTTTCAGAAGTCTTCACTCCCTGTTGTCTTTTGGGAACCAGTTTTTCAGGAACAGGGGCTGGACCAGGAATCATTTGTATGGGTTGAATATTGAATTCAGGTCGTTCCTGGTTTGATGGTGCTTTGGTGGATGAAGGAGATGATGGTACAGAGGGTGAACCAGGAGCTGAAGTTTCTTTTGGTGCGGTAGCCATGGAGAAGCAGAGCCTTTGGAGTGGTTTCGTAAATCTCTGAGAGCTGTTGGGGAATGCTGATGAAACCGAGATTACCACGTAAATATGAGTTTGAATGAGGAATGTAGAGGGACGTGTGAAGCAACGGTCGAATTTGTTTTGGCCCAGTAGTGAACGCGCTATTAACGTTTGAGCACGTTCAGATAAAAGTAATTGCTATAAATCCTCTAGCAGACAAATGCCCAGCTTGCCCCTCAGTTTTTCAAACTGATTTGCATCCAATGCCTTTGTGAAAATATCTGCTATTTGTTCCTCAGTGTCAACATGCTTCAGTGTGATAACTTTATCATCAACAAGATCTCTAATATAGTGATGTCTAATGTCAATGTGCTTGGTTCTGTTGTGTTGAACAGGATTTTTAGAAATATTAATAGCACTCAAGTTGTCACAGTACAATGTCATGACATCTTGTTCGACATTGTACTCCTTAAGCATCTGCTTCATCCAAACTAGTTGTGAACAGCTGCTTCCTGCTGCAATATACTCTGCTTCTGCAGTAGATAGGGACACACAGTTCTGCTTCTTGCTGAACCATGAAATAAGATTGTTGCCCAAATAGAAGCATCCACCAGAAGTGCTTTTTCTGTCATCTGCACTTCCAGCCCAATCAGCATCACAATACCCAACCAGCATTGAATCTGAACAATGACAGTACATAATCCCATAGTCACTGGTGCCATTTACATATTTCAGAATTCTCTTTACTTGATTCAAGTGACTTATCTTGGGATTGGCTTGATATCTTGCACAAACACCTACTGCAAAGGTGATGTCAGGTCTGCTTGCTGTTAAATATAGTAAGCTCCCAATCATGCTTCTGTACAGACTTTGATCAACACTGGTGCCAGCTTCATCTTTTGACAGCTTCAAGTGAGTAGGTGCAGGTGTTCTTTTATGGCTGGCATTTTCCATCCCAAACTTCTTGACAATGTTCTTTGCATACCTGCTTTGTGAGAGGAATATGGAGTCTTCCATCTGCTTCACTTGGAGTCCCAGAAAATAAGTCAACTCTCCAACAAGACTCATCTCAAATTCAGATTGCATCTGTTGAACAAAATGTCGAAGCATCTCATTCGACATCCCTCCAAACACAATGTCATCAACATATATCTGTGCTATCATCAAGTTTTCAGCATCTTGTTTGACAAAGAGAGTCTTGTCAATTCCTCCCTTCCTATACCCTTGCTGAATAAGGAACTCTGTTAGCCTTTCATACCAAGCTCTTGGAGCTTGCTTCAATCCATAGAGAGCCTTCTTGAGCCTGTATACATGATCTGGATGAGTTGGATCTACAAATCCCTTTGGCTGCTCCACATAGGCTTCTTCATTCAGGTATCCATTCAGAAATGCGCTCTTCACATCCATCTGGTACAGCTTGAATTTGAGGATGCAAGCTACACCAAGTAACAATCTGATGGACTCAAGTCTAGCAACAGGGGCGAAAGTTTCATCAAAGTCTACACCTTCAATCTGAGTGTAGCCTTGAGCAACAAGTCTGGCCTTGTTTCTGGTTATAACACCTTCTTCATTGGTTTTGTTCTTGAAGATCCACTTGGTGCCAATCACATTAGTTCCCTCGGGTCTAGGAACTAGCTCCCAAACTTCATTCCTTTTGAATTGCTCCAATTCTTCTTGCATAGCATTGATCCAGAACTCATCAGTCAGTGCCTCTTTCACATTCTTGGGCTCAATTTTGGAGACAAAACATGAATTGGAGACAATCTCAATCTCCCTTGATCTTGTAGTGACTCCTCTGTTTGGATCTCCTATAATCAGCTCCTTGGGGTGCATCTTCTGGATTCTAATGGAGGGACTCTTGTCAGGTTTATTGATGTTTGGTTCATCTGTAGCAGAATCAGAGTTTTCTGCATTTTCTGCACTTTTAGCTGTATCTGCTACATCGTCTCCCGATGTTCTGACATCTTCTTCGACATCCTTCTTTCTTGCTGGGGTTAGATCATCAACAACCACATTGATGGATTCCATCACAGTTCTGGTTCTGGAATTGAATACTCTATATGCTCTGCTGTTTGTAGAGTATCCCAAGAATATTCCTGCATCACTCTTGGGATCCATCTTTCTCCTTTGCTCTCTATCTGCCAAAATGTAACATGGACTTCCAAAGATGTGGAAGTGCTTGACAGTTGGCTTCCTCCCTTTCCAGATTTCATACAGTGTGGTTGGAGTCCCTCTTCTAAGTGTGACTCTGTTGTGGATGTAGCATGCTGTGTTCATGGCTTCAGCCCAGAGATTATAGGGAAGTTCTTTGGCATGAAGCATGACCCTAGCAGCCTCTTGCAAAGTCCTGTTTTTCCTTTCAACTATGCCATTTTGTTGTGGTGTAATGGCTGCAGAGAACTCATGAGTGATGCCTTCAGATGTGCAGAATTCAGTAAACTTGCTGTTTTCAAACTCTCTGCCATGATCACTCCTAATTCTCTTGATGACACAGTCTTTTTCTCTTTGAAGTCTTAGACTCAACTCCTTGAATACTTCAAAGGTGTCTGATTTCTCTCTGATAAAGTTGACCCAGGTAAATCTGGAGAAATCATCCACAACAACATAGGCATACCTTTTTCCTCCAAGGCTTTCAACTTGCATAGGCCCCATCAAGTCCATGTGAAGTAGTTCCAGCACCCTGGAAGTGGTCTGATGTTGAAGCTTCTGGTGGGACATCTTGACTTGCTTTCCAATCTGACATTCACCACAGATTCTGCCTTCTTCTATTTTCAGATTGGGAATGCCTCTAACAGCACCTTTGTCAATGATTTTCTTCATGCCTCTTAAGTGCAGATGTCCAAATCTTTGATGCCATATTTTGACTTCATCTTCTTTGGAGGATAGACATGTGGAGGAGTAACTGGTTTCTTGAGGTGTCCATAGGTAACAGTTGTCCTTTGATCTGCTGCCCTTCATTAGAACTTCACTCTTCTCATTTGTCACCAAGCATTCTGACTTTGTGAAGTTTACATTGAATCCTTCATCACACAACTGACTGATGCTGATCAGGTTTGCAGTCAGTCCCTTCACCAGCAGTACTTTGTTCAGACTAGGAAGTCCATCATGGACTAGCTTTCCCATTCCAGTGATCTTTCCTTTAGAGCCATCTCCAAATGTCACATAGCTAGTGGAGCAAGGTTCAATGTTCACCAGGAATTCTTTGACTCCTGTCATGTGTCTGGAACAGCCGCTATCTAGGTACCAATCTTCCTTAGCTGATGCTCTAAGTGAAGTATGAACAACAAGACTAACAATCTTGTGTTTTGGAACCCACATCATCTTCCTTCTGCTGCTGCTACTTTGAGTTCCATGATGTGGATGGCCATGTAGATGATAGCAAAAGGGCTTTATGTGACCATACTTGCCACAGTAGTGACACCTCCACTTCTTTCTTTTACTCTTTTTCTGCTGCGTTCCATGATGTCGAGACCGATGTTGTGACATTGTGGCTCCAGTGCTGTTTTTGGCAGGAACAAATCCTGTCATGGTTATTCTGCCAGCAGATTTATGATTAAACCCAAGTCCTCTCTGGTTTCCAACATTCTTCCCAAGCTGTAGCACCTCATCAAGCATATCTGAGCCTTTATTCAGCATCTTTATTGATTTTGTCATGTTTTCCAGTTTAGAGTTCAGAAAACCAACTTCTCCTTTAAGCTCAGAGATCTCCTCTTCATGTGCCTCCTTCTCAGCCTCCAGATTTGCAATGACCTTCTTCAGTTGTGCTTCTTGCTGAAGAATCTTCTCACTTTTGATGCATAGTTTTCTATAGGATATAGCAAGCTCATCAAAAGTGATTTCAATATCACTTGAATCTTCATCAGATTCAAATCTCCCAGTGAGTGCATTCACATCTCTGTCAGAATCACTTTCTTGTTCACTCTCTGTATCATCAGACCGACATACAGAAAGTCCTTTCCTCTGCTTCTTGAGATGGGTGGGACATTCAGCTTTGATGTGCCCATAGCCTTCACACCCATGGCATTGAATTTCTTTGCTGTGACTGGGCTTTTCATCTGACTTTTTGTGGTGTTCACTACCTTTCCTGATGTCGAAAGGGATGTTCCGGACATGTGGTTTCTGCCTCCTGTCCATTCTGTTCAGCACTTTGTTGAATTGTTTTCCAAGAAGCACAACTGCGTTAGTCAGACCTTCATCAGTATCCAGGTCATACTCATCTTCTTCTCCTTCATCATTGGATACAAACGCCAGGTTCTTGCTCTTCTTTTCAGTCCTATCTGAGAGTCCTAGCTCAAAGGTTTGAAGGGAACCAATGAGTTCATCTACTCTTATGTTGCAAATGTCTTGGGCCTCCTCTATTGCAGTGACTTTCATGTCAAATCTCTTAGGCAAAGATCTGAGGATCTTTCTCACCAGCTTTTCATCTGTCATCCTTTCTCCCAAGGCAGTGCAAGCATTGGCAATTTCAAGAATGTTCATGTGGAAGTCATGAATACACTCTTCCTCCTTCATCTTCAGATTTTCGAATTTTGTAGCCAATAGTTGCAATCTGGACATCTTCACTTTGGAGGTTCCTTCATGAGTGGTTTTCAGGATCTCCCATGCATCCTTGGCCACTGTGCATGTGTTGATCAGTCTGAAGATATTCTTGTCCACTCCATTGAATAGGGCATTCAAGGCTTTGGAGTTTCCAAGTGCCAATTCGTCTTCTTCTTTTGTCCAGTCTTCTTCTGGCTTCAATTCATTAGTGGGCTTTCCTTCTGTGTCCAGCATCTTGGGATGTTCCCAGCCTTTGATGACAGCTTTCCAGGTTCTGCTATCCAGTGATTTGAGGAAGGCCACCATCCTTGCTTTCCAGTATTCATAGTTGGTTCCATCCAGAATTGGTGGTCTGTTCACTGGTCCTCCTTCTTTCTCCATGTTCATCAGAATTTATCTCCCTAGATCTCACTCAGTGATTTAGAGTGCCCGCTCTGATACCAATTGAAATTCTGATACTGGGGACAGATGTCGTACAGGATGTCACGACATCGCGCTTCAGAACATCCAGCTTGTATATGACCGTATGAACAGATTAAACAAGTAAATAACACAAGAGAATTGTTAACCCAGTTCGGTGCAACGTCACCTACATCTGGGGGCTACCAAGCCAGGGAGGAAATTCACTAAAATAGTATTAGTTCGAAGATCTAACAGCCACTGTATACAACCTTCTCACCTAACCACTACCCGTGCAACTTCTACCTAAGAGCCACTCTTAGATATGAGAACCCCTCTCACTCCCTCTCAATCACTCTCCCGTGTTTACAAATAAATCAAAGACACACCAGAGATTGCTCTCTGAACAAAAGAGATCAACTCTACACACTCAGGTCCAACACTTGATGTTAGGGTAACATCAAGGTGGCTCACAAAACACTCAAGTCCCAAAACTCACAAAATAACTCTTCAATCTCCGACTTGGTGGAAAACTCATGCAGCCTTCATGTTTATATAGCAGTGTGCGTATCTGGGCTGCAACAACTTGCGCTGGATAAGATCTATCATTCTCCTGAAAAATCTGCACTTAAAGATCTAAAAGATAAAGTTTGATCTTTTAGTTTTTATCTTTAATCTTTAATCCCTGAACGAACTATTCAAGTTTGTAATTCGAACTTTAATTATCTTTTAATTCGTTCCTAAAGATAGATCGCCAAATCTGTTGCTAACTGCACATTAATCTGTTAAAGGTATAACAGATTTATGTGTCCAGTATTTTCAGGCAGGATGTCCTGGACATTGTATCCGACATCGTGGATCCTGCAGCTTCAATTCTTCATTTGACATTTTATCTTGCCTTGTGCATCGTGGAGCCCAATCTGATTCCTTGACATAACGTTGGACATCATGTGCAGCAACTCCAGCTTTCCTTCATTTTCTAAGTGCTTATGTTTTAACAAAATTTTAGCCAATCTTTTAAAACTCAGTAGAGCTAAGCACTAACATTTTGTACCATTAATAACTTTCTAGCATATGGGAATTTGCATGGATATTGTGTTAAGGGGCATCATGCATGCCCTATCTATGAAGAAGACATAAGCTATGTACAATTGAAACATGGAAGAAAAACAGTATACACTCAACATCGGCATTTTCTCAAACCTTATCACCTTTATTGGTGATTGAAAAAATCTTTTAATGGAAGTCAGGAAAATGAAATTGCGCTAACACCTTTAACTGATCAGTAGGTTTTTGAGCAGGTTAAGGATATCAATACTATATTTGGAAAGACCCAAAAGAAGCTGACAAGTAAAACTTGCATATGGAGGAATAGATAAATATTCTTTGATCTTCCATAGTGGTCCAATCTAGATGTTAGACATTGTATTGATGTTATGAACGTGGAGAAAAAAATGTGTGATAGTGTAATTGACATGCTTCTTAACATTAATGGAAAGATAAAGGATGGTTTGAATCTCGTCAAGATCTAGTTGAGATGGGTATACGTGACCAGTTACATCCAAGGTCTGATGGTAAGAAAATATATTTGCCTCCAATATGTCATACTTTGTCAAGAAATGAGAAGGCAAGTTTTGGTCAGTATCTGCATCATGTCAAAGTGTCATAGGGATGCTCTTCAAATATTAAGAGTCTTATGCCGGTGAAATATCTGAAATTAGTTGGCTTAAAGTCTCATGATTGCCATGTCTTGATGCAACAATTGTTGGTTATGACGATACGAGACATCTTGCCTAACAAAGTCAGGCATGACATAACTCGCCTGTGCTTATTCTTTAATGCTATATGTCACAAAGTCATTGACCCTTTAAAGTTAAATGACTTGGAAAATGAGGTTGTTATTATCTTGTGTCAGTTGGAGATGGATCTTCCCTCTTCATTTTTTGACATCATGGTTCACTTAATTGTTTATCTAATGAAGGAAATTAAACTATGTGGCCCCGCTTATTTACGGTGGATGTACCTAGTTGAGTGATTTATGAAGATCTTAAAATGGTATACCAAGAATCTACATCATCCTAAAGCATCCATTGTTGAAAGTTACATTGTAGAAGAAGCTATTGAGTTTTGTTCATAGTACATTGAAAAGGCGAAACCAGTTAGGCTTTCTGATTCTCCTTATGACGAGAGAGTGGGAGGTAAGGGCTCACGAGGATTGAATGTTATAACTCGAGGTCTAAAGGAATTGAATCAAGTGCATTTGTATATATTGAATAACACTAATGAAGTAGGGCCATACATAGTTCATCACGAAGCCTTAGTGATGGAAAGTAACCCAAAAATGATCGAGAATAGGATGCTGAAAGAGTATAACAAGACTTTTCTAAATTGGTTTAAAGATACAATCTTTGGTGACCATAATGCTTCCGTTAAGGAATTCAGCATATGTGCCTAGACGAAATGTTAGAATTTGGCAGGGATACGATATCAACAAGTATTTGTTCTACACCAAATCACAAGATGACAAGAGTACAATGCAAAAACAATGGGGTTAGTCTTAAGGCTGAATCCCAACACTTTGCTACTGTAAATGATGACAACCACCGTTTGGCGTCCATGCCTTACTTTGGAGTCATTGAAGAAATTTGGGAGCTTAATTTTCACTGTGTGTTTTTCCGTGTAAGTGAGTTAATAGTAATATCAATGTGCGGACTGGTGATTTCGGATTTACTTTGGTAGATCTTAAAAAACTAGCTTATAAGAATGAGTCTTTCATTATGACAGAACAGGCTAAATAGGTGTTTTATGTTCAAGATCCTTGTGATGAAGGGTTGTTAGTGGTTCTACATGGAAAAACCATTGGTGTTAATCTTGAAGATTATAATTCAACCCTTGATACTTGTTGCACTCTTTTTTCCACACATATGCCTACCATGAATGGTAAAGATGAAGTTGATGACGCACATGCAAATCGTAATGATCATGATGAAGGAGAATTAATTAACATCATATAATTTAATCATTTATATATATATATATATATATATATATATATATATATATATATATATATATATATATATATATATATATTTGTTTCCATATTTACAATTAGATAACTTAGTATACTTTTGAGTTGACTTTAATTAATGTTATTTTTTTAATAGGCACATGGCTACACCACCGAGCTCCCTTCTTCTTGAGTTAGCACCTTCACCATCTATGTCCAAGAGGACTAGAAAAGCCACACAGCTTAGATCATTGTCTGCTAGACCCATGGGTTTGGAGAGACCACTGGTTCATGTGGATCCTAACACTGGGAAAGTTGTCGGTCCATACAGAAAAAAATTAAGAACCTATTTGGGGGTTATCGCTTGAGACGAATTTGATGTTACATATATTAACTGGAAACATGTTCCTGCATCTCAGAAGGATTTGATTTGGGAGGACATTTAGGTATTTCAATTAAACCTTGTATGTTATGGTAATTGGATGTATTAAATTGACACATTGTTGTCATTTACTAACTCTTACATGTCATTTTGTAATAAAGCACAAATTTGATATTATGGAATGGGCTCTTGTAAAAGGCAAAGATTTGACCTCCCAAATCATTTTGTTTTTGAAATTGACATTTATAATTTATTTAAGCATTTTGTTGACATAATGTCTAATTCTCACAGGATGTTAGAAAGAAGCAATCCATCCAAAAACAAAACACTGCCCTCACATGTTGTCTCGTAGGGGTTATGACTTTCTTGAAGAAAAGTTATTGGAGGAAAAACGAAAGAAACTATTAGAGCAAACAACTCAATCTTGGAGCAATGAAACAATTGTTGATCTTCCATCTTCCATTAGATGACACATGAAGTGGAAGTTAGCTTGCACAAAAAAATCAAGTCAGATGACATCTGAGGCGACACCCTAAATGATGATTGTAAGTTAATTTTTAGTTTCAAATGTAATTATATAAAATAATAGCAATAGTTTGTAAACATAATCTCTTTTATTGTTGTGGGATTCTCTGGAAGAGTAGTCCGTACAAGGAAACTTTGTTGCCCATGGATGTCAAGATATATTGACTACTGCTATTGGGCGACCAGAGCACCCTGGCCGTGTCCGTGTTGCTGGAGTCAGTGTCACCATCAGACAATACTTTGGACCACCATCACAATGCTCCCACACAACTACATCGATAAGCCTAGAAGAGTTGGATCGGCTGAAACAAAATCTTAAAGAGGAGTTGACACAAAATATTAGAGAGGATGTGGAATAGTCAATCATTGAAAAAGTGATGAAACAACTATAGTTGTCGTTCAGCCAGATGCAATCCCAACAACCACATTCAGTTGAGGGATGTAGCTCCTTTTGGTGCCCGTGTGAGCACATAAGGAAGTTGTGTTGATCCCTCAGGGCAGGACTCTGACACTGATACATTAGATAGGCATGGGTTACATGTTGATGACAATCCTCCCCGCTTGGTTGCCCTTGGGAGAGTTTATGAGGGTTGTCAACCGTATACCACGTGCATTTGACCAATGATATGGTGAAGGTGGATGTTGAAGAATTTCAAGATGTTGATGCTCATGTCCCTATAGTCACCGAAGAGGTTCAATTAGTGGGGCAGGCCCTGAACAACCTTCATTGCTAGACCGAAACATCTTGTAAAGCCTTTTTAAGAACATGTATTTCCTTTTTGTTGTGTTTATTATTATTAAAAAAAGGATTTGACCAAAGTCTTGATAATCATTAATTTATGTTTGTTAACTGTGTAGGATAAACAGGTACCAAAGGGACCGAAGAAGCTTGTTGATAGGCCAAAACCTGATGATGATCCCATATACCAGATGACTTTGATGATCATGCAACTTTTCCTCAAGCCTATGCAGGTGTCGTGGGATGTAACTATGCTTGGGGTCTACAATGATAATATTCCCTTATACATAAAGCATGAAGATCTTGGGGAAATAGCACACGGTGGTCAATGTTTGAACATCATTGTTATACAATTGTGGATTATGTAAGTACATTTTAATTACAGTCCATTACCTAATTCAATGTTTTAAATTGATTAATAATTTACATTATTAAACAAAAATAGGCATATGGATGAATTAAGTATGTGATCGAGAAATGATTCTTTGTATGGATTCCTTGAGTCACAGTCCATACAGAAATCAAGACAATCATAGTTTGAATTTGAGGATTATATTAAAAAATAGATGTAGAATTTACAAAGATGTCTACCTAGGAGCCTTCTTGAATGGGTAAGTAAAACAGAACAAATACAATTAAATAATGTATGCATTATAATAACTTAATGTTCACCAATGCATTGGACAATGACAATTGGTGGTTATATGTCCTAAGGACAATGTTATGACTTGGTTATGTTCCTTGCACAATAAGCCTCACAACTACATCAAAGGAATAATTAACATGTCAGTTTTAATTTGTAACATATTTACTTTATCCTTAGTATTTGACATAAATATTTTAATCGTACAATATAAATGTATGTTTTTCTTAATCAATGCTTTGAAGGGATACAATGATAAACACGAAAGTAAATTCAAGGCAAATGTTAAATGGATTCCAATTAAAGTAAGTCATTTAAACAATGTTTAATCTATTCAAAATGACATTTTATTCCTTTGTACACTAATTTTGGGATAAATTTTAATTTTTTATTGAATTTAGTGTAATAAGAAAAAAGGAAACAATGTAACTATTATGCATTGGATGTCAACCATAGTCCTAGGAGATTTCAAGGATAATTGAGAAATGATAATTGCTTACCCCATAACTGATTTCATTTATTATAATAATTATTATATACACTGATTAAGTTATGTTTTATTATATGAGATCATTATTTGATGTACTTTAAGTGTTTCTTTATTTAATAATATTTATTTAATAATAATTTGAATGTAATATATATTGCGTGGTTTGACTCTGGTCTTAATTTGCAAGTTTGGTGTCATTTAACAAATAGATAAAATATAAAAAAAAATTTCAAAAACAACATCAATCATGTCAAATGTTGTAGTGTGCTATATCACATTGATCTTAGGAAGAATTGATGTAAATGATGATTTTTAATATCGATTTTTATAATTGATGTCAATGACCTATTTCCTAGTAATACACCTTTGACAATTAGCCTTTGGGTTCAAGCTTAAAAAAACGGTAATAAGAGGGTTAACAAAAAAATAACTTTTTAAGATATTAAAGATAGAATTAAATAATATTTATGATTAGAATAACCTCTTAATCATGCATTCATAGTCATAGCATTTGAGATTTTGATTCACATCTACACAGTCCATAGTTGAAAACAAAGTGTTGTTACCATTATCCTTATCTCACGCTTATTAGCAAAAGCTCCCAAAAATAATTAATTCCAAAATTTTAAATTTTTCAAAAAAAACATTCAAACAACGAATTTTAGATTATAGAAATTCAAATTCTCTGTTAAATTACTTTTCTCAGTTAAAATTTTATATCCAAACAAAGGGTAAAGAATGCATAATATCTCTAGGTTTAAAATTTTGTTTCTATTCCTTCACGTAATGTACCAGACTTCGCAAATTTAGAATCACGTATAGCAAGCGTTAAGAATACAGAATCAAGAATAATACTCATTCTGGTCTTTTGTATAAGAAAATATGAGTGCATTTTTTTTTCTAATTATAAGAAAGATAAATCTATTTTTATATGTATTAAACTAATAATTGTTTCATAAAAAAAATTAAATTATTTGTTTTTTTTAATATTCTTTATTCATTCTAACATCACGGTTATTTTTATGCGAGTACTGTCATTAAATATAATTCACTTATATTTGGATCCATTGGCCTACTAATATAAATTAGTTACGGTGGTATGAAAAATTGTCCTTTCAATTACTAGTGTCATTAGATATAATTATCACTTAAAATATTTAATTTTATGGATAAGTATGAAATAAATCTTAAATAACTAATTTAACCAATTTTATTGATTCTGATCAATTCCAATAAATTTCACTTCATAACCAATAACAAATTGAATTGAAACTTTAGAAAGTCTAATATAAGATCTTTGTTTGCTATTAGAGGGACAGTAATAATAAGAATACAGAAATAAGTAGATCAATATGAAAAATTCAAATTTAGAAATTAACGTAATTTTCTTTTAAGAAAAAGATATTGACGTCATACACAAAAAATATGAAAAGATAAACGATAAGTCATAATTTTGATTGTTACAAATCGTCTGATAAAATTATATTAAATTATTTATCCAAGAACCAATGAAAGTTCTCCCAAAATAGAAAAAACTCATATTTTATTCAAACTCAATCTACTTCAACTATAGACTAAGATTTCTTTTAAATATCCTACTAAGAATTTATTCCTTTTAAGAATTAAATTTCCACTAGAATTAAAACCCCACTAACCACTATAATGGTGTAGGAAGCCTAAAAAACAAAAACTAATCCAAAATATATCAAGAGTCGTCTAAAATTATTAGATTATAAATAAACATAAAAATTCATGGGAAAATTAAAAAATGAACCTTAATTAGTGCTTTAGTCCAAAAGTTATTTAATCCATCTAAATAAGCTTCAATTTATAATTGCGTCTTGGGTATAAACTCTTCAACTTATTGTGCTCTTACATAAAATGACAAATTGAACACTTGCATCTCTAAGTTTTGAAAAGTTTTTTTTATTCTTTTCAATTTTATTTTAGTCATTGGATTTTTCATCTATTATAAAAGTTTTGGTGGATCATATCAAATATCAAATAGTAAACAAACGGTTCATTTGTTATCACCTTTTTCTACGGAACTAACATTCACCGGAAGGAGGAAAAAGTATCCTTCATCCAAACTTGTATAGGTGCTAGGTGAAACTTTTGTGAACAAAAAATTTAAAAAACAAAACAAGCTTAGACGTAACCTTGAATTAAGCTACACTTAGCATGCGTATGATCAATCCTAAGAGTAAAATTGCCTTAATGTCGTCACTATAGTTCCCCAAACTTGTACAAGATTTTTCTTTTTAAGCATCTCACTACTTTTTAATATATACTTATATATTTTAAAATATATTAAAATATAAATCATTTCATTACTTTTTTTTTATTAATATTCAATTTAGGAAAAATAATATCGGTAATATATAGATATAATTCAATGATTAGAATAATAAAAATCACATTCTAGATTTATAAAAATGATGAAATAATTATCGAAGTTACACCGGTATAATTTGATTTCTTCTCTCTCTATGTATAATAAAAAGGCATATGAAAGTAAGAAGGAATAATTGAAAATTAAATCTTATCAGAGTGATTCAGTAAAAAAAAATAATCTTATTGGTGTGAATTACTTTTTAAAAAAATCAGATGACTTTCTTAAATGATCATATGTTTTTTTAAAAGAAAAATTGTAATCTTGACCAATGACAATTCATGTTCTACAGTACAGCCCAGATTCCTCCTCTCAATACTTTTTTAGCAAACATTGAACCTTGGAACAGGCTACAAGCTTGTGGACTTGTGGTCATTAACGTCTATAGGTGTGTTGAGTCAATACTTTCATTATTTACAAATTCCATAGCGGAGAAGTGGGCGGTGGCTGCATGTCTGAAACTCGTTTTGGTCACCAAATTATGTACGTGTGAATTAATCAACAATTAACCTTTGAAATGATGAACCACAATGTATAATGGAACCTACACTCGAGGGATTAGTTGCTGTTGTTAGTTTATGATTGGACTTGCCATTTAAAAAATTGGGATCGGTATACGAAGTAACTTAACCAGAACGGCAAAACATGATCCTGAAAATTTCCAAAGATCATTATTGGCGCTTCCTTTGATACAGCGAATAACCAACAAGGGCAGACATCAGAAATGTCCATAGAACCTGCCCACAGTATCAAAATAATTAAAACAAGATAATTGCAGTGAATTCATACAGAGAAAAAATCAGCATGCACTTTGGAATAGGGATTTGGGAGTACCGTGTTTATCGCTAGCCACCTTTCAAGCCTTCTAATCTTTGATTGCATTTCCTCAATAACTCCTTCAATTGGAGAGACTACCCTACTTGATGAGGAATCTGAAGCAGAGCTACATCCCTGTTTGTTTCAACATAATACCGCTAAATGATAATGCCTAAAAATGATATAGCATGCTTTAAAAATGTGAAAAGTTCAATAATGCAGTAGCTTGGGATCAATGGAGTCGCCGGGTGCTGTGAAGGTGTGCATAGCTTTAGCATGACTTGGATGTGTCGAATAAAAAGGGGCAGATAGATACCAAGGTGCCACTATTTAGGATAAATCGGGTCAAGTGAAGAGGCTGCACTACCCTTTACTTGCTAAGTTGCATTATACAGGTAAATATTTCATGCATCAAAATGTCAAGCATTCATTTTTTTAAATAGGCTGTACTACCCTTTCTGATGTTACATTTTATTACACGGTTAAAGATTTCGTGCATCAAAATATCAAGCATCCACTTTTTTTCACACACACTATCTTAGGCAAAATCCTAAGTTCCTCAAAGATGTATGCATCCAACAACTAGTATATATCAAAATTCTCACGGTTCTTTTTCTACCATTTGATATTTAACTCTGAATTTCATGAGTGGAGACTATCCTAAGATACTATTAAGTGCAACTTCTTAAACACTAATGACAATAAATGCATTTTATCATGTCATACATGAACATATTCCTATGTGCATTAAATATTATTTCCAACAGTCTTTTGTGCCAAATGCAGTCTGGTGTCACCAGTCTTTATCCTAAATGTGCTATGTTCCCATCAGTCTTAGTCCTAGACGTGGTCTGGCCCTGTCAATGTCCAGTCTCATCCCACACGCTGCATCTGTCTGAAGTCCCAAATACAATATGGCCATGTTTGTGCTACATTCTAGATGTGATCTGGATCTCTCTATCCCAAATGCAATCTAGTCCTATCTGTCCCAAATGCAATTTGGGACCCATCTTGTCCCATATTTTGCTTCATTTTTTTGGGTTTCCTAAGTATCTTGTATTCCAATTGAAGATTCCAAAAGCTATTTTTAAAATGAGTTTAGGACCTAATTTAATCCTACAAAATCGACTTATAAGATTAGGGATTAAACACACCGCCTCACACCCAACACAATGAAGGTGAGTCAAAGACTCTGCAATTAAGGCATGCTAAGGACGACCACAGTTAAAACAGCTTTCCAACAGTTATTTTTGACAACCTAGGGAAAATTTTAATTTTTTCCCGTGTATAATTGCTTGGCAGGAATTTCCACCAATGATCATTCCAGCAAAATCTCTTTCTTGGTCATGTAAGATTCCAACTAACACATTTATTTTCTGATCATTCTAGCCATTAGTTTTTTTCCCATCAAAGCTGCAATAATCTAACAATAATCCGACATCTCTAGCATCCCTAAGTTGCCTTTCCAGTTTCCAGCCGTGTTTTGTGGAAGTTTATTTATAACAAGCTTCAAGCTTAGGAAGGTTATGCTTGAGGGAATGTTAGAATATCTAGAGGATATCTCATAATATCATATGATTATATTTAGAGTATCTTAGATGATCTCTTAGGAATAGTTTCCATATTTCTTTATATTTCATGATTTATTTCATTCTTTAATCTAGGATAAGTATAAATAAGAGTTAGTGCTTAGTAGTTTATCTTTTGCATCATATCAGAATACACGAGAATATTATTCACAATTTCTTTCTCTACTCCTTTACCTATATCCCTATAATTTCAACAAAGTTAAATAAATTAATTGGCTAGTAGTTGATGAAGCCATAAATAAAATAGACTAAAATCTGTCCAGTGAGTAAAGGCTACCACCTGAGATTGAATAAATTCAACAATCTCTAGCAGCCTTGCTGATTGCTGAGAATGAATCCCACCAGAAGTTCTTTCTATAGCCGGTAGTCTTTCCAAAATTATTTCAAGATAACTCTACAAAACAAAAAACATGAACAGTTATTAAGGTTGTAACACCTCATTTTTCTAAAATAAATTAAAAAATGATTTTATTTAAAAATAATGAAGTTTTTGTAATTAAATAAATAAGAAGAAATAATTTTATTAATTAAAATAATAATTTTTAAGGTAAATAAAATAAATATATTTTGTTATAAAATAAAAATAATATTTTATTTATTCATTTGATAGGGAATAAAATATAATTTCTTTTCATAAAATAATAAAAAAAAATAGAGTAAATAATAAGTTGAGAATACCCTAACTATAAATAAAAACATTATGTCAGTTTCTATACTTACGATACGTCTCTAAGCTCTCTTCCTTTCAAATTCGTTTTCCCTTCTCATCTCCCAAAACCCTCTCTTTTTTTTCCTCCATACACTCAAACCTGTCCCAGTAAAACTACGATCCTGGACTCGTTAAACGTTGGATTGTCGTGAAATTTGAACACCAGGTTCAAAACTCATTTTCGCACATCCCCATCGTTGTGATTTGTGAAATAATGTATGTGGTGAGAGAAATGTTCCTCGCACGTAACTCTTTTTTTTTCGCATACACCCAAACCTATCCCAGTAAAACTACGATTCCTAACTCTTTAACCTTGAATCGTCGTGAAATTTGAACATCAGGTTCGGAACTCATTTTCGCACATTCCACCATTGGGTTTTGCAAAACAATGTTTGCGAAGGGATAAACGTCCCTTGCGTGGAGACAAAGAAATGGAGGCTGCACTCTTTTCTCCTTCTCTCTTGGAAATCCTAGCAAAACAATCAGAGGAAAAACTTAAGGAATGTTAGGTAACTGCTAAAGACGTTGCTATCGTTGTCGGACTACACACGTGAGCCCACTTAGAGGTAAGGAATGAGTTTATCACAATTAGGGTTAGAATAAACATGTGTAGGGATCCTTAGAGGATTAAATTGAGGTTTATTTTGGGATGTTTATTGTATTGTAATTTTTCCTATATGATTATGCGAAATTGTTGAGGGATTTTACTCTTCATTTTGTGAGAAGCATTTTCGTATAACTTGTTTGTATTTTGGACAAGATTTACTAGATTAGCGCGATAAATTGTTATATTGGGATCATGAAATTGTGATTGAAACTATGTGTAATGGATAAATTGAATGTGTTGATTTGTGAAATACATGTAAACATGTGATGATAGATTGTGACGTTGTGATATGTTCAAATTGTGGACATAGAATTTGGTTGTGAATAAGTGTGTGGTTAATACTTGAGGTGATATTACTTGTGTTGTGAGTTGTGAATTATACAGTAATCCGACTAGTGTTTACCTTGAGAAAAATATTTATCCGCGAGGTGTTAAAAGGAAAGTGTAGGATTCCAAGTTAAAAACATGAAGTGTTTAATTGTAGGGTAATGCGCGAGGTGTTAAAAGGAAAGTATAGGGTTCTAAGTTAGGAACTTAAGGTGTTAAATTGTAGCGCATTATGTTAAATGTGTTTGAAAATAAGTGAGGTCGTGGGTATTGTATAATTCATGAGCAGTGTTTACATACAAAAGTTATTTAGGGGTTGAACCTGAATCAAGAAGGAGAGGCCCTACCAGATTCTATGGAGTCTAGGCCTTGGAGATAATTACACTCGGTTTGAATGCATTTTAAGCCTTTGTTGATCCCATATAGTTAGAGCATTCTCGCAAAACAAGTGATCCTGACGGGTCACCTTATGATTTTACTTAATGAGAGTAACCTGACATACTCATTGTGTGTCGTGTCTTATTATGTACTTCTAAGTGTTTTGGTGTTATTTTTCACTAACATGGTACCACATTCCATATTGGTTTGAGTCTTAGTATAATTGTTGCATAACGTCTGTGAATTGTTTATTATGAAATTGGTGAGTGTTGTTATGTCTTGAACCGAGTGTGTGAATCATGTGTAATGTGATTGATGATTGAAAAATGAGTTTTAAATGATAAAGTGATGAAGTGACGTGGGATTATAGTAAGTTGAGCTATGTGACAAATATTTTTATAATGTATTTTGCTTATGTATTTGTTTATTCGTATTTTAGATAGGAATGTGATAGCTCACTCCCTGTGTGTTGTTTGTGTTTGGATCTTGTGATGATTTTGAACTTTATGTCCGTGGAAGCAGATGATTAGGTGGATGACTATGAAGAACTTTATGCTAGAGGACGTTGGAACACGATACTCTGATAGGATGTGACATTGGGACATGAGTTTCTGTACTATTTGTATAATGTTCTGAACATACTACTTTATGTTATTCTGCTACTTGTTTCCTTTTGTAAAAATTGGATGGCCTTATTTTGGGTCAGAGATGTTTTCATATCCTTATTTGATAAGTTTTAATTTGGTGATTAACACGAATGTGAACTTTTTACTCACGTGAACTCCTTTATGTTTATTGAATAAAATCATTTTAATTAATTTCACATTTTCATGCATGATATTATATAAATATATATATGTCAGGGTACATTGTGTCACAAACGTAACAACCTAGACATCCATGAAATACTTATTTGATCCAGAACCTGCACTACGCACCAGAGACAAAAGGTGAAGTACAATAAAGCAAGAAAATCAATACCTTAGTAGTATATGAACCATCCAATTTAAGCATTGAACCTGCTGCTGCTACTGCATCTTTATTAGCACCCTTTATCTGAATGTATGGGCCAGGGACATCTTGTAGATGATCAACCTCAATTAGAATCTACCCCAGAAAAAAAAAATGAAAATTTTAATGCAAGTTAAAAGCAACCATAAATAAATTATTCCAATATGAGTATGCAACAAATTTTAGTGTGGCAAAAAGAAGTAAAAGTACTCATACATAAACATAGCTAAGCAGAAAGCTATTTTTGTAGTTGCAAATGAGTTTATCTGCTATCATGCTCATCTATTAAACGATTTTATGCCTTGTATATATTAGGCAGCCCAATTTGGGATGCATAGATATAAACTAAGCACATTTGTGAATTTTTACGTTAAAATCCACTAGTTCTTACCATCAAGTAGTGAGAGCAAGGTGAATATATCATTTTTTTTATAATTATGCTAAAAAACATAATATTGTATTTCTACTAAGCAATTAGGAAACCCCAAAGTAATTAGTTATTTGTACACAGGCACCAAAAGTGAAGGGAATAAAGGCCATTGATCAGTCATAACATTTATGTAAATAGAGGTCTAACTTCTATAACAATTCTGAAGTAATTAGGGACATCCCTCTGAATCTGGCATCTCTCCATTGTCTTTCATTTTCCTTCTTAAAACTGTTGTTTTTCAACGATAAAGTTTTACATTAAAATCCAGTTCTATTATAAAATAATGATGTTAAAATAAACTTGGATAAATTTTCACAAAAACTTCAGTTGATTCATTGGCAATCACAATACTTACACCAAGCAGAGCTATCAATACATGGTTAACAGTTCAAGAATTCATAATCATTATATAAATCTGATCTCAAGTTCTAGTGAACACAATCCATTATAAAATTCAGTTGTTAAAATGATTTGAATCCCCATAGTGCAAAGATCAGCCAGGTTTGGGAGAAAAGGAAATCAGGAACAAGTTCATCTCTGCCTTGTAAACTTTATCAACTAATTAATGGAAACATGTATTATCAGTCAAATGTAAGTCATAAGATAAATTATGTGACCTTTCCATCCTGATAGATGAATGCAGACGCTTCAATATAAGCAACTGCTTGGTACCTGACAGAAAGTGCTACCAATCAATAAATCAATGATGATTCATAAATACACTAACTGTCAAAAATAAACAAAAAAGGGAGTGATAGTGAAAAATGTTTTTCAAGAATTGTGTGCTACCACACATCTAATCATATCTATATACAAGATAGCACATGAGCGCAGTAGTTATAACTTTTTATAGGCACTATTTCCTATATGCCACGGATTACAATATCTAGTAATGTGAAGAAATAATACAATGTACAGTGAAGCATTTGCTTAATCCTAGCATTCTCCCCTCAAGGTGGAGCATATATATCATGCATAAAGCCTATTACAAATAAAGTCGACTTGAGGTCCTCTGAGGGATTTAGTAAATGTTTGCTAATTGATAGTCAGAGTTGACAAAGCCAATCCCCTTTAGCATGAAAGAAGATTTTCTTTATTCTTTAATAAAATGATAGTCAGTCTCTATATGTTTGGTCCTTTCATGAAAAATACGCTGGAAGCAAGATGAAAAGTAGCATGATTGTCACACATTAATTTCATGTTTGGTCCTTCAAAACTAATAGCATAAAAGCAGAGTGATCACAACAAACAACAGACCCGTAGCAGGACAAGAAAATTATATTGGATAGTTATTTACAATGTAAAAGAAAATAAAGAACCAGCCTCTAGAAGTATAGAGATATCATTGACTGTTGGTGTTTTCTCCTCCTTTACTGTTGCATCGAATTGTTTTTCCTTCTGCCTTTTTAAGTTTGATAGCAGCATAGGGAATTTTATCTTCAATCAATGCTTGAAACATAGACAAGTGACTAACATAGATGATAATCACTTACCCTTTCATTTAATATAGAAATATAGAATCCGGACAACATCAATAAGAATTCAGAAATTCTAGTAGCACACAATTCTCACACTATTAATAAACATCAGAACTTAATCCATCAAACATAGTAGTCGTACATTTACTGAAGATTTAAAAATGGGTAAGAATATCTTTTTGCATTGAAGTATGGCTTACCCAAGATTGAGAAGACCAGCAACCGTACTAATGCTAATATCAAAATCCACTTTAGGCTGAATGATGAAGTTCCCTTCTTTGATAGGCTGACACATATACAAAATAACAAGAAAATTTTCAAATAAAATAGATCTCCAAAATGGCACAGTAACTATACATTGACATGTATAATTGTGTTAAGGTATCAACCAGCAAATAATGGGAAGATATAAATATTTCTAACCTCTCGTATCAGCAATGCAAATCTGCCTTCACATATTCTGACTCGAATACAATCACTATCACTCAACTGCCCATTAGAAGGGATCCCAGGAAGCCTTATATAAATATCAATAAATTTCTGCACTGAACTGCAAAATTTTGCTGAATCGAGAATTGCAACAATATCTTGATATGCTACCTGTTATTTATTGCTATCTTCAGTAAACGTGTTGAACAAAACCTTGTCACATAATACATATAGACAGATAAATACCATAAAACTTACTTTTTTGTTACTCTTTAATACAAATAATGAACTCTCAGGAGAAAGCACAGGGTCAAAGTCATTTCGAATTTTAAGCTGCAAGTCAACATTTTTTTTGCACAGCAAAAATCAGAATAGTATTATAAATAATTCAGTACTAGGTGTACTGAAGAAAAGAACAAGTAGTTACATAGGCAGTGATCTGCCAAACCCAACTATATAAGCACAACAAGGTCAAAAAACCCCCGCTAAGAAAGTTCTTCCTTCAAGTTAGTAGACCAATGGTTGAAATGAATATGGAAGTCTTTCTCAATACATTTTAACCATGACCAAGTATGGAATAAAGCTTCATCCATGACTTTTTCGAGGTTGAAAATCTGGTTATTGAAAACCAAGTAATTTCTATGCTTCCAAATAGTCAACATTAAATGATGATGTGTCATAGATGCATCAATTCTCCAAAAGCAACATTATCCAAAGTGAAACAATACTGCAACAACAGGGTGACAGGTGAGAGCAGCAAATAGAAAGGGCGGACTATAAATATCAACCAAAATAACCAAGTTTTATATTGTTATTACTTATTACAGTGTCCGTAATCATGGGTGAAGCTGAAGTATTTCTCAAGATTAACAGAATAACATATTGTAAAGTAGGCATAGTTAGAGAGCATTATAAAAGGTAAGGAAGTGTAGTTCTTTACATGGATCGTTAATGGTTCAACTGACAAATCTAAAATCATGAAAGTTTAACCATTAACTCCTAAGCAGTTTTAAAATATAGAGGGAAAAGCATACTATCCACTAACATGTGCATGAACAAGATGGGGTTCAATAAGCTGCTGGAACATAGGAAACACCGTCATCATGATCTCATTTTGGGAAATAAAACATCCCACTCTACTCTTATCCCTTTGAACTCGTGAAATCAAATGTGAATGAACACCTCCAACCTGTTTCAAATAAGAAAATCAAAGTGAGGGGCTAGTTCCTAGCCCCAACAATAATAAATAAAAAAATAGATGAAACAGAAAATGGCCTTCGAAGATGGAGACTCATTCTTACAACAGCAATCCACAAGTCAAGTGATATTCGAATATCAGGATGCAGGGCATAGACGCCTTCAAATATAATCTGGTCAAAATTAACAGAGACTCTCAAGAACCACATTGAAGAAATGGAATAAAGAACTGAACTAGCATTACATGACTAGAAAACTATATCAGGAATTCTGCAGACAAAATATATAAAATGTCAAGTTATCATGCATATCTGTACTTCGTTTTTTCGGTATCCTTGATTTGTGAGAAAACAGGAAACAAGTAAAAAGTGGATAGAGACAACTTCTTAGATGTTAAGTGTAAATAGTACAGTTCATTTTTGGGACAAATCAATTGCTATAGCCCCAACCCCAGTGTGGCGTGGGATTTCAAGGATGCAGCAATCACACCATACAGCAGTTAGTATCTCAGTGTATCAATGACTCCTTTTACCAGATCAATAGTGATTTGATTCTTAGGAGGCACTTTTAGCATAGCATCATAGCCTGCAAGCTATCAAGGATTAAGCTCTAAAACCATTTGGAAACTATAACAGTGTTATTTACTGTAATGTTGAGTGTCAAAGATGACCACACTAAAAATCCTTTCTTTATAATGAGCAATTAGGATCTACATTAATTACATAGAATCAATCTAATGAGTGATAACGAACAAATCCCTAATTTCTCGCTAATCATAATTAACAGAATAATATGTAATCTTAACACCCCCTCAAGCACAAGCATATATGTCATATGAACCGAGTTTGTTACAAATGTGGTCAACCCAATAGAAACTAAAGCCAGTTTGAGTCATGTGGCTGTGCCGGATAACATGGCTCAGCAGCAGCCAACGACAGCCCACAATGATGATGGACACTAGTGTGACGCTCACAAAAGATGCGTCACGCGCCGTGAGCATGAACTTCACGCATCGGGGCCCTATGTGAGGTCACAGGCAACGGTGTTTTGAGTTGGCTGCGCATGTGAACGGTACGACGGTTTTTGGTGATGACATGTATTGTTCACCGATAAAAAAAAAAAAAGCGAAAAGGTCCACCGGGGACACCTTGAGATAGAGGGAGAGAAGACCAGGGTGACGCTAGCTGAAGATGTGTCACATGTCATGTGCATGAACTTCATGCGCCGGAAAAGGGCCCTGCATGGGGTTGTGTGCGACAGTGTTTTATGTTGGCTTCGCACGTGGATTGCATGGCAGCCTTCAAACTCTATGAAGTTGGACCCAAACCCACATTCTTAGAGAAACTCCTGAGCAGCTATTGGCATGGTAACTTCAAAGATATAAGCAGGTCAAACAAACATGGTATACTATCAAACAAATGTTAGAGCTAAGAGCCTAAGAAAATTCCAAGGCCTAAACCTAATAGCTTAATCTTTTGGAAAAGTTGTCCACCACATGATATCAAACTTCTCTGACAAAGTTATCCGGAGTTCAATTCTTCTTTCCCTTCTAGTTAAATATAATATCAGCAAAAGGTTCAAGCAAGCTTGCCTTTTGTTCAAACTTTAAGCCCAAGGATCTTTAAGAAATAAAAAAATATTACTACATTGGCATGCGATAGTAGTCGCATTTGGAAAGGTTGGCTATTGACAGCAAAAAAGACTATCTCAAGTTCAGCAATAATCAAGGTTATCAAACTCGAGAGTTTACGCAGACTCGTGAGAGTTCCATAGACTCGACTCGTAGACTTAACTCATAGACTCATAAGAGTCTACTTCATATAAAAATAATAACAAAATATCTATAAATAACATACTAATTAAACATTTCAACAATATAATAAAGCAAAACAATAAATCATAAAGTTCAGAATATTTAAATAACCAAGTCTAGTAATGATACATCACCACTAGACAATAACTTGTAGAGGTCATAGTAGTGATAGGTCATTCTCATCGAGGGTTTGATGTTATTAAAGGTGAGAATTTTGTATTTGAGAATAACACGCTAAATGAATGTATGTTGAATGCTAAACAGATAGAAAACAATCAAAAATGACTTACATTTTGGTCTAATTTTTTTAACTTACTAACTCGATGACTCGGTGGTAAACTCAAGAATCTACCAAGTTTACTTAGAGTTTATAGAGTTTACCCAGAGTCTACTAAAAAAAGAGTTTACTTAAGAGTCAACTCGCAAAGGACAAGTGGACTCGTAAACTCATAAGAGTTAGCAAGTTAACTCGAGAGTTTGATAACCATGGCAATAATCCATCACTACGTTAATATTTAGATCAGCGCTGAATTCAAAATCTACTAAGACATGTTCTCATGGAGTTTGTAAAAATAAAATGCAATGAAGATAATATCTTTTCAACTTCAGGCCATTCTGTAAAATCTCACAAGCAAAGTTATAATGGAGGAAACAAATTTCAGGCATTGGGGGAAATAGTTTAATAACTGACCACTCCACAATCTTCAGAAACTTCAAGTTCCTTGAAGCCACTCCGAGCACCACTTTCCAAGTCAAATATAGGTACTTTTGTTCTTTGACCATTTCTTATGTCATCAATATTCTGCAAGGGACTCAGGAATAAGACTGTTAAATAATCCATTAGTAACATGGTTGAAAATATCCAAAAGCTTTGACTAACCAAGCATTTAAAGCAAATAGATATTACAATCTTCCTTTTTTTGGTAAATAGAGATAATACCATCATCTTATTTGAGCAACAAAATGGAGAAAGCAAAGAAATAAAGAATTTTACAATAATGCAAAACAATGGCTATTTTAACTGCTTCAAGACACAATTAGGAAACAAGACATTACCAACAAACTTTGCAGAAGGAATCAATTAAGGGGTCGTCCATAAAGTTTTTGGACCATGACAAATAGAGCCTCTGGACCAAAATGACATTTTTAAACTTAAAATGATTTGTTTTTAATTTTGGGTTTTGATCATGTTACTTTTTGATCCATGTACTAGCCTCACATAGGCTTTGTTTAGATAAACTTCTCTATAAGCACTTATAGTAGAAGAAAATAAGAAGGTAAATGAATTAAGCATCAAAAAATAGTGACACTTAATGGCAACCAGAGGTAGTGACACTTAATTAACATATTATGTTAAAAAAAGTATCAAAAAATATTCATTTCTCAGAAGAAATAAATCCAATTTTACACAGAAATCAGTACACAAGAAGTTATGTATATGAAGTTGCAACAGCAATCAATTATCATGCAGAGTAACCCAATCAACTGCATCTAAACTATTCAATTAGCTTACCTTTGATAGCAAGGATAAATCAAGTGCGCTGAAGTCATCATATTTAAAATCCTTTACTTGTTTATAATAGCTTTCCAGTGAAACTACTTCACAACCAATTATGTTTGCCATTTTATGAGCCAAACTAGTCTTCCCAGACCCACTTGGACCTCCTGAAAAGCACAAATTCCTCAGGATCAGTGATTTTATCAGAACTAGAGCTGTTAAAATGCATGCTTTGAGCCCTTTGAGATGAAGGAAAATTGATTTAGCAATATTCAGTACATCAGTAACCAAAAGAAAAAGAGACACAATATGATTTTTATATACGAATTCAAGCTGAAACTATTGGACCAAAATATTCAACTAATAAAAGGCTCAATAAGGCTTATTAAATTTGAGTAGCTCATGAGCTTAAGGTGAGCTGAGCTTGAGCCAAGAAAATGGGCTCCATTTCCTGTTAAGGTAAGTTTGAGATAGGCATATCTTGGTTCAGCTCCATTAGCTTCCAGCTTTATCAGCAAGCATGTGAAGAACCAACCCGGTATTTCCAAAACGATAATAACTAAATTGACCTTATACAGTTCACTAGCTATTTTTCACCTCAAATAACATTACACTTGTTTTGAAATGCCTCCCTATATAGACTTTCGTTTTTATTCATAAATTTATAATTAAAAGTTATTCCACTTGCTGTTAGATTTGTTTCTGTAATCCAGCTAGTTGTATACTTTTTTCCCTTTGCAGGGAGCATGGCTGCATGAAAACTAATTCAGCTGTACCCATTTTGTGTCTCCTTCCCTATCTACCCAAATAGAAAAAGAAACTAAGCAAAAAATACTTAACAACCAGAAGAAAGAGTATTAATTTTTAACTGCATGTCATTTTCTAATTGAAGGGACAGGGAAGGATTTGGGTTCCCTCCAGTCAGCAAAGTGACAGCAGGAAACATTCAAGATCCAATGGTTTAAATATTTTTGTGCAAATATTTAACTAACTTTTTAATGTATGAAAGATGAAACTTAAGGGAGGAGATTTTGTGCACATGCTTTTGACTGCAGGGAATCCCGTTCCAACAAGAAACAGAGACAGTTGAAGTCAATCCAGGTAAATGGGGCGAGGCACAACCACACACAAAGGAAGGAGGATGAGGTATCAAGAAACATCCATATTACCGATTCCAACTATGACTGGTACACCTTTATTCTCCAACAATGCCTGGAACAAAGATAAATAAGCATATAGAATTCCATCAAGCATATAAATATGCATGTCCTATGGAGTAATCTTCAAAACATGAGGCACAGAAGAAATTTACAAGTTTCTGCTCCTTACTTGTATTGCTTGAACTGCCAAAAGCAATCCCCTATCCAAGTCAAATGAATCAGGCATTGAAGCAAGCCTAATACTATCCCTGAAAGATGAAGGGTCTGTGGTTGCTTCATGAGAGAAGTCTTGATATAACGGAAATCTTAAGTAAGCATGAAGGAAATTATCTCCAAAAATAGATACATTCTCCAATTCAAGGAAAATACCTAGGACTGAGTTGTCAGGCTGGGAAGAATCTGAAGATATGAAATGCCATTCAGCCGCAACAGGTTCCATTTTAGATTTTGTCGGGGATCGAGTCCACGGCTGAGGTAAATCATCTATCCCAGTAACAAGGTTAGGGGTAACACGAATTGGCTTTGGTGCAGCGATCACAGTTTCTTGACTACCAGCCACAGTTGTATTAGACACAAGTGGTGGTGTACTAAGACGAGGTACACCTGCATGTGAAAGTGAGAAGGCAAAACAACAATCACAATTCATTGTTAAATACAAGTCAATGAAACATAAGGAAATTATTTTTGTTTTTATCTATAATCTATAACTATAATAAAGGGAATAATACCCGTTTTGGTCTCCACAATTTGCTGGACCACTTTTCCCTTTAAGAACTCCCTAAACCACCCACTACACCACTCACTATTTATTTTCTTTCATACTCTCATGTCAAATTAATTATATTAAACTGTTAAACAATAAAAATTGTTTTAAAAAAATTAGCATTTATAAAATAAAATTAAAATAACAATGTGTACAGACAGGCACTACATGCCTGTCTTTGTACTGGTCTTGATAATAAGATAATCTACTGATTAGACAATTCAAGTCATCATGAAGCTAATTGACCAAAAATGTTGTCCTCACTCCTCAAATCAAACAAATATTCCTATTATAGCAGTCACCATCACATAAAAGAAAAAAACAGAATTAATTAAATGTCCATAAACTGTATTAAATGGAGAGAGCATCCAAATCCCTACCTTTTCTCTGAAGAATCATTTCCAGATATGATTTAGTAATCCAAGGTCCATTAATACCCATCCTTAATGCTTCTGTTCTGACAGTCTGCAGATTTTTTTCCATCTTTCAGATAAGTAACTCAGCATATTATCAACCAGAAAATGCTTAATCAGAGTGAGCAGAAAGCAAAGAACATGGGAAAAGAAATTCTATTTAATATAAAATGGAAGGAAATAAAACAATCATGCTCTACGAGGAGTGAGGACCAAGCAAAGCTTTTCATATAAGAAATTGTTCAAGAAAAAAAGTTCACTGTGCAAGGATCAGAAATCCTCCAAAAACTGAGAAGAAAACAAGGAAATTTAAATGTAATACAGAGCATTAGCCCTTATTTATATGATTATTAGACTCTTCATCAATCAAGAAAACAACAGGAAATATAATGAAATCAACAATAAGATTATTTGCATAAAGTGAACATGATGACTGATGAGTAACTTGAAAGTAAAGAGTAAATGCAATCAAGAAGATTGGATTTTAAATGGAACATAATTTAGTGTGATAGGAAAAAAGTACATACCTTTCTATTAGTTCCTCTCATCACCATGAACGTCTCACCAAGAACATCAATAGTTTCAAAAGACATTGAAACCTTGCCATTATTGACAGTTGTGGAGGCACGCTTGTAACTAACAACAACAATGTACCCAAGAGCCAATAATCCACCCAATGTCATTCGACCAACCTGTTCCAACATTAATATCATACAAAGCAAACAAAAATCTGCTAAAAAAGAGTAGGTTTCTTTTTTCATGATGGATAATAAGTTTATCAGAATAAAATGCTAAAGGAGACATAACCAAGGTACATTAGAAGTGTAAGAAGTATACAAGGAAGAGGAACCAAAACTAAATAAAATATTTTAATCAAGCTTAATGAAAAAGAAAAAACACCATGTAAATAAGATAAAATGAAAACAATTTAATTCCAAATCTACACTTTCTGAATTCATGTATAACTTCATCCTGACAATATATATATATATATATATATATATAACTTCATTCATTTTCTTGAAATCTAATGGTTAAGATTAATTACTCATTACAACCATTAGATTTCAAGAAAAAATAAATGGTGAGGATGAAAAGTAACTCATTACTCTTGGAGTAAGTTGCTCTCTCTCTCTCTCTCTCTCTCTCTCTCTCTCTCTCTCTATATATATATATATATATATATATCTTGTAATACTTCAATGGAATACAATGATTTTTGTCTTGTCATTGTCATTCAAAGTGAAGTCTTTCTCAAAAATGTAAACATTGATATGTTGACAAAGGTCAGTTCTAATCCCTATTCTGCAATACCAGTCAAACCTCTTGCAGACTCCCTTCCAAACCCAAAAATTAAGAAGACATTAACTTTAAAAAAAAATAATTCAAACCACAAAAAAATAAAAAAAAGATGTAGCCTCTGGTTTATCCAGAAATCAAAATATAGAAACCATTCCTCAAATGTCTAATATTATAATTAAGAAAAAAAACACTATAATTTCTACACCGTAGTTCTAATTTCCATCCAACGATGAAGCTATCCAAAATTTACATACTGGACTGAATAGTGCTATCTAGGAAGGATACTAACTTGTGCCTTTAAAGTTCTAAGTTCCCAGCATTATTGAACAGGACAGCATCTAAGTAGTGGGATGGGCTCATGGCCACAGGAAATATGTTCAGCAAGTCAAGTGCTAACTATTTTAATGTGCCAACTAAGCTTGAAGGGCACATTTACAATTTGTGCATACCATTTTTTAAGCAGAGACAGGATAAAAATCTAGGCCTTCTACTTAATACATACTTTTGTTGTAATCGACAGGTTTAAACTAGAGGGAAGATACAGTGCTTTGGTAATATATCCTTTAACTAATTTGTGCATATGAGATACATCCCACTCATGCTGCTTATTCGTTTTTCTATCAGAAGAAAGGAAATGAATAAAATGAAAAACAAATGGAAAATATTCATACCTCAAATTCAGCTTTAGGCCTGATGATGAAATTCTTGTCAACAATCCTCTGGTCACCAAGTGATAAATAATATCTAATTCCAGACTGCCGCACTTTGATCCAATCATTTATCCTTGCTTCTTCACTAGCTGAAGGTGGTCTAAGGTACATTTCGATAAAACTGAAAGTAAGACAAATTCAGTGATAATATTTTAAATTCTACATATTAGAACTGTAGTAAGAAATGTCTAAAGATAAAATACACTAGTCACCACCAAACTCATTCTTTCCATAATCAAAATACTAACTTATCTGTTTGGGCTTCATTTCCTTGAAAAGCAGAACCCGAATGTCCATCTGAAGACTGTTGCAAAATTTAAAAGTTAAAAACTATAACCATGTTATTTACTGTGTAATATTGTATGTCAATGTAGACCACACCTCATGCTATTTATAATATGGAAAAGGGAATTAGTATTGATTACAAGATCAATCAATTACTGATTAATAAGGAAACTAAATAATGAGTAATATGGGAAATAATCCCATACTAAACTGCTGTAATTAAAACATATCAAATCATATATTTTACACTCCCCCTCAAGCTGGAGCATATATGTCATATGAACCAAGGTTGTTACAAATGTGGTAAACCCAACAAAAACAAAAATAAAGACAGTTACAGTTGTGTGGTTGCGTCAAAAAACCTTGGCGGCAGCCAACGAAGGCCTGTAGTTGCAACGGTGTTCACCCGTGAATAAAGAAAATCACACCCTCAGGCGAAAGGAGGGGATTCCAGTGTGACTCTCACCGGAGATGCGTCACGTGTCGTGTGCGTGAACTTCTCTCGCCGGAAAAGGACCCTGTGTAGAGTCACTGCAGCGGTCTGTTGAGTTGGCTGCGCATGTGGACAGCGTGGCGTTCTTGAAAGGTAGCTGATGCAGACCAACAAGAGGGCGGCGCATTGGCTGCCAAACAGGCCCAATAGTGGGCACAGGTACTATTCACCCACAAAGAAAGTTGCGCACAAAATGTATTTGTGCGAGGGATGTTGGTGAACGTCGTTGCAAAAGCAAAGTCTGAAGGAATCTTGGTAGCCATGAAGGGAGAGGCGACGGTGGTCGCTAGTGGTCGTCAACGAAAGGATGCCGAGACAGCTGTCAAACAGCAGCAAAGGTGTGCAGTACTACACACACGTTTTTGAAGAGAAGGAGGGTAACCTTAGAAGGACAGAGAAAGGTCCATGGGGGACAGTAGGTCCCCAGCGGAGAACAATTTTCATTATTCCTTTGTCAAGAATAACCTAAGCTCTGATACCATGTAACAGTGTTATTTACTGTTTAATATTGTGTGTCAATGTAGACCACACCTCATGCTATTTATAATATGGAAAAGGGAATCGGTATTGATTACAAGATCAATCAGTTACTGATTAATAAGGAAACTAAATAATGAGTAATAAGGGAAATGATCCCATACTAAACTGTTGTAATTAAAACATACCAAATCATATATTTCACAAAAACTTAGAGTTCGTACACATTATACACTCACATACACAAACACAAGAAATCAATTAAGATGGTGTGGACATGTGCAAAGAAGGTCACCAATGACACTGGTGAAAAGGGTAGATTGCATGGTTTCTAATTTTGTGAAAAGGGTAAGAGACGAGAATAAGGACATCGGAGGAAATTATTAAAAGGGATAAATAATATTCCTAAGCATTTGGTTTTTGATTGGGGCAAATGGCATCTAAATGATTCATTTAGCCAACCTCACCTAGGACGATAAAGCTAATGTTGTTATTGTTGTATATTTTAAATAAGAAACCATTAAACTTATTTTAAAAAAAAAAAAACTATCATCTTCATTCATCTTTGATAAACATTAAAACTAATTCAAGGAGAAGCTTTCATATTTTAAAAAGGTCAAGCTTAAGCTTTTAATTTAGCTCATTTTAAACTTTCATATTTAAAAAGGCCAAGCTTAAGCTTTTAATTAGCTCATTTAAATGAGTTAAGTACTTAAGTATGAGCAACCTTTCTTTTTCAGGAGCCAAGCTTGAACTTCAAGTGCTCAACTTGGCTAGATAGACTTGTTTGCACCTTTACTAATAGACAACTAATCAGAAAATTAAATTCACATACAGGAATACAATCATTAGTACTAATGTATTGGTAACAGACACACCTCACTTCTGCATTTAACCTTGTAGACTGCTTCTCTGAATGATGAGACAAAGCTGTTATTAATTCTGATCTGCCAAAAAAGGGCAAGGGAAATGAAAAGTATTAGTTGTGAAATTTAGAGGTGAGAATAAGAACAGAACCAACCTGTGCATGATGAAGATCTGGCTCAATGTGTTTCCTAAATAATGGAAAAATGCTATCTATAAGGTAATCCAGTGAACAAGAATCCCCAATGTCATAGCGAACTTTAGAAAGCAGGCTAAAATGAACACCACCAACCTGATTTATAAAAATATATGCTCTGTATTATTTTGAAACTTGTAAGAAATTGAAAACATAGTGAAGGACATAAAATTACTGCAAAGAAAAAAGAAAAAACAATTAACCACAGCAACTCGAATATCCAGTAAAGACCGCAGTTTTGCTTGCAATGCATATGTGCCATCAAGTATTACCTGAAACCAATTGTATAAAAAAAATAACTAAAAAGTAAAAACACAGAACTCCTCCAAAACCAAAACTACAATTAGTTTAGCTTACCACCGCAGATGAAGCGCTCTTTATTGCTTTATAGCCAACACGCTTCTTTTCCTGATAGTCAAACTCTGGGATTGATGTATCATTGCCTTTAGTCAAATCCTAATTAAAACAGAGGAAGCTCATTAACAAAGTATAAAATAAAAAGGAAAAAAAATTTCCCAGAGCAACACATAAGACTCATTTGCATTTGTTACTAAAACCATAAGCTAGTCCTAAACAGTACATGTTAAATTGACACATAACCTAATCTGTTTCAGTCCAAAAGAAAACAAGCAGATAAGTACTTCACCAACAGTCTATTCTTTTTTTTATCTCGTGTTGTTAGTTTTGGTCAGAATCAGATTTCAGGAATGCAAGTCTTTACAAATATAACATATAAAGCTAGAAAAGGCCAAAAAGCAAAGCATAAAATTTAACGGCTTTGTAAGGATCAGCCTTGCAAATACATCAGGACCATTTAAAGGATGGCCAGACTGGCAGTTTAGGAATGGTAATGTAAAAGAGAAGCAAATGCAAACCTCAAGATTCTTGATCAGGGCATCAAAATCTATAGAATCCAAATCATTCCCTTCATCTACTCCAACACGATAATTCTCCATTGATATAACAGTACAACCAATAACAGATGCTACCTTTTCTGCTAAGCTTCAGGGACCATGAAATTGAAAAAAACAAATAAGACAGCAGCATAAACCTTACTTCATTGGCAGCACTATCAGTTTTGTTTTTTTATCGGCAAATGTTAGTTTTATTAGAAATGTCAGTTGGGGCCTGAGGGGATTGTTACCTTGTTTTACCAGATCCACTTGGTCCACCAATGCCAACCGTAACAAGGCCATCCTTTTTCTCTCGGAGTTCTTGGATAGATTTTACCAACAAATAATATCCATGATCAAAAGACTGCACCATTTCATCCACATTTTAGCAATACTTAGCACAAATTTCAATAATCATGAAAAATTAAGCATGCAAAAGTTCAATATACATGAATAGAATTTCCATTCAAACTGCAAAATATTAATGCACAATTTTAAGATAATAGTGAAATGATTATCACGATGGAAATCAATTTTTTACTACTTAGCTATTAGCTGTACTTATCCATATGTAAAATTTCAACATGCATTAACAGCAATATCATTCAAACCACAAAATATAAATTTCGACATAATAATAAGCAAACTCTATCTCTCACAGTCATCTAAGATAGAACGACAGTGAACTGATCATATAGAAAGGATATTAATTATACCTTTCAGCTATTAGGAGTGCTTATCGATACCTAAAATTATCAAGTGTTAACAAAAAGACAGCCTATAAAATTAAGTTTCGAAATTCGAACCCTAAAAATGAAGAACGGGGAAAACATAAATTTCACTGGATGTATACACACACATACACACCAAACTCAGTTCATCCAAATTGCAAGCAAAGCCTATAATATCATCTAGAAATGAGAAAGCGAGAATAAGAAAAAGCGATTATGAAATTGCTGCATGCTAAATATACCACATGGAGAGGGAGAGATTGGAGGATGGAAGAGGAAGACGAAGAAGAAGTCGAAGGCTGTTGCTGGAAGTAATCGCGTCCTCCTTCATGGAACACTCGCTGAACAACTTCATCGTCCATTTTCGTTTTCTCTCTTGTTCGATATTTGCTTGCGAGAGAGGAATCACTCTTCTTCTTCGGTTTGGTGGAGTGGAGTGTAATGCGACGGAATCTATCCAAAAAGAAAAAAGAAAAAAAATACGACGTCTTATTAGTATTGTTATTGTTTTTTGGTTGGTGCCGGAAAATTAAAAAATAAAATTAAAATTAAAAGTATATTAAAATAAATTTGGAATCTTTTTCTGTATTTCGTGCTTGCCTGAGAGTGGGCGTGTCTTGCACCACCCAGTTCTTCTCACCTTCTACTGCACGTCTTTTCGCCCGTGCACGCTTTTATTATATATATATTTTCACTGCGTTTTTTTCTGAAATTTTGAGTTTTATTATTATGATCTTGCCTCACTCGCGTCCCAACACGCTTCCTGTTTTTTTTTTTCCTTCTCTTGCACGATTCCGTAGGTAAAGGAAAGGGATGCAAGGAAAAAGAGATAGAGACGAGAATCTTTTTATTTTATTTTATTTGTCTTTTAAAGTAGTAGTACTGACAAAATAGACATATACTATTTTTTAAAGAATTTTATGGAATTATTTGTAAATGAAAGTGAATTCATATTTTTGGTGTGGTTTAGTTGTCAATTCAAATTATCAAAGGTACGGTTTCTTTTATGAAGTTTTTATTGAAAATTGTAAAAAATGAGAAATTGTTCATTATGAAGTTAAGCATGCTGTAATTTACTCAATTCTATGAGCATTATTTGATATTACGCTATGACATGAATTGAGTACTTTGATCAATTTTAAATTTTGAATACCAAGAATATTTTGCTGATAAATCAAATTATTTCCAATTACCTTTAAACACCCTTTTTCTCTTCAGAAAATAAGATAATTATTAAGAAAAGTTAAAACCGACACAATTCTCACTCTGCCATCGGCAACAATCTTGAACATCAAAAAACATTGATTACTTTGCGGATCTTACCTTTATAATGGGGTACGTTGTCTTTATTCTGAATAAAAATTATGTCTAGTAAATCCCCACGACAGCAGTTGAACCTGTAAAAAATTTAAAAAAAATTTTAAAAAAAAAACAGTTAGCATGTATTCTAGCTAATTAATATTATAGTATAAATATGTAATGTGCAAACAAATTATTTATTGTCATCTTTTATTATGTTTATATTTGGTGTTCTCAAAATAATTTTAAATAAGATACTTCAAGGATTCCCCAATCATATTTAAAAAATTCTAAGATCAACTCACTACAATTTAAAATTTTTTTATCTCGTCAAAAGCTTTGCCAAAGACAATCATATCAAAACTTTCAACTCTAAACAGAGGTGTCCATGGTTGGAAAATAAACTCCCACGGTGAAAAGAGTTTGACCTTGGCTCTTGTTGATGCTCATGGAAACAAACAATTAATAAAAATTGTCTCCATTGAAACTTAAAAGGCATGGCATGGTGAGATGGTTGTAAATTCATTTGAGGGATAAAAACCTTTTCACTTCTATTTAAATTAGTGATAATTGTATCACCATTATTAAAAAATGAGTTTTAACATATCTTATTAATATTGGTTATTTAAAAATCGATGTCGTTAAGCACTTACAACATCGATTTTCAAATAATCGAAGTTAAAACTGAATTTAGTTTGATTTTTAACATCGATTATTTCAAAATCGATGTTGTAAGTGCTTAACAACATCAATTTTGAAATAACCGATGTTAAAAATCAAACTAAATTCAGTTTTAACTTCGGTTATTTGAAAACTGATGTTGTAAGTGTTTAACGACATCGATTTTTAAATAATCGATGTTAATATAAACTCTTTTTCTTTAATTATTTATATATTTTAAAAAAAATCATATATTGAATTATTAATTATATTTTAATTAAAAAATATAATAATAACAAATTCAAAAGGTAAGTATTTAAAAATTAAACTAAATTTTTAAAATAAATTTTATAATTTTAATTTTATTATTTCATGATTATCATTTAAATATAACACACATTTATATAAATTATTGTATATTAGTTCGTTTGAAAATAAAAAATAAAATAAAAACTATTTTTAATAATAGAGTTTAACTTTTATAGAATTTTTATAGAATGTGGGTAAAAACAATTATATAGTAAAAGAATTAAAATTTATCATTAATATATTTTATTTAATTATTATAAAAATTAAAAAAAAATAGTTTTTTTCTTCTTAAAAAGGTCATAGTTTTCAATACTTTTAGTTTCTTTGTTTTTTTTAGTTCTCAACTTTGGAATTAATATATAAATTTAATTTTCTTTCAAAAATTTTAAATTTAATTTAATTATTTATTCCTTTTAAATTATAAATCTCAATAAATTACATAAAATTAAAAATAAAAATACTTTATAATTTTATTTAAATATAACAATTTATAGAGAGTCTGAAAAATTATGCTAGTGTGACTATAATTAGTCTTAATATATTAGTATTTTATTGTCCCATTAACCGAGGAAAAATCTTATATTGAAATTAACCATTAAATGTAACAAATCATGTCTCACTAGCACATTATATTAGGTGATATTGAGATGAATTATTAGTAAATTTTCCATACCAAACATGTTAAATGTTTAATTAAATAAATAAATTCAAACTTAAAATTAATTATTTAAACAAGTCAAACGGTCAAACTCAACATTTATAAGTTAAAATTCATTTTTATATATAGAGAGAGGAAATAAAATTACTAGATTCTACTATATGTTTGTATGAAATTATTTGACAGAATTTGTATGAAATTAGACACTATTAGATATTATTATCGTCTAGCATTAAAATATTTATTAAAAATAATTTAAAGAAAAATCATATTAAAAATATAATTAAGTTATAAATGACATAAGTCAAATTCAAGTTTTATTTTTTAATAAGTAAAGTTTAAACTTTTAATTAAGTTGTTTTTTAAAAAATAAATGAGTTCAGTAAATGATCATATACTATCAAATAATTATTTTGAATCCTCTAAAAAAACATTATTTTGAAAATGTGTTATCTTTCTAAAAAAGCATGCGTTAGATTTGAGTAATCATTAAGTGTTGTACGAAACTCTTGTAATATTTCTTGTGGTTCCACTAATTAGCACAAACTTATTTAACCTAAAGTTGTGGAGAAATGGTTTATAAATTATAACTTAGTTCCTCTTTCTTAATTCCTTTATTTGATCATATTTGTTGATAGTTTTCTTTTACGTTGAAATATTATATATTAACTCTTATTTTTCTCAAGTTTAATGTTAACAGTGTGATATTATTCTACTATAAGATTTTAAATTCCTACAATGCACGGGTTTTATAAATTATAATATATATATATATATATATATATATATATATATATATATATATTAATATTATAAATTTTTTAAATATTTAGTACTACATTAAATATAAATATATTAAAGTTAAGAAAGATAATTACTATTTTTATCAAAGAAAAATATTGTAATGTAACTAATTTAAAAAAAGTAAATAAAGTTGAATTTATTTTTCATATATATATATATATATATATATATATATATATACACACACTCGGGTTGACTGTGTCTTTTAGGGTACTTTCAATTTTGTCGCGTTTCATGATATTGTGGGTACTTTCAAAAAAAAATTAATATTTAACACGTAAGCCTTTTGGCTTAAACATGAGTATATAGTTGTCTTGCTTAGTGTTTAGTGTTTTCCCACACCAATCCTATTTCATGCCACCACACCCAAGTGCTTAGTGTTTTGCTTAGTATGTATGACATATTATGCATTGTGTTGCAATGATATGATTGTAATTAGTTGTTTTCGCTTTGTCATTTCTATGGTTTCTACTTAGAAACGAATCTAGCTAGCTTATGAGTTTTTGGAGTAATTTTATTTTTTCTTAATATAAATATTATCCTCACTAATTTATACCAAGAAATATTATTCTCATAATTTAAAATTTCTGGATGCGTCACGGCTTCTAATCTCTTTTTATTTATTTGTAATCTTTGAGTGAGAGTTCTATCTATAATAGATATATGACTATTACACATAAATACGCACCAACTTATTGATGATTGTGTATTTCAAAAGTTTAAGCTATTAAACGAAGATGCGTATTGTTTTCAAGTACTTTTTCCTATGTAAAAAAAAACTAAAGTCTTTGTGTTCAGTGGCTTAAGCAATTTTGTAGTTAGGTTTTTGCATCGTGATCATAACATTCACCGTTGCACACTGTTCTGGTCATCACCACAGGTACCAAACTTTTTCATAAGTTTTTTATGCTTAATTTTGTTACGATTGTTTTTGTATGTTGATTTATGACATTAATGTATTTTGCTTTAATTAGATACAAGTTTTGTTCATAAAGAGTGAACCTTAGATTCTCGTTTGAGATTGAATACAATGATTCCTGCGGACAGTTTGCATTAATCATTGTATTGAATCTTGAATTGTCTGTTTGAACAGTTTGGGAAGACTCATATTTTTATGGTAGATCCATGCTTTAAGGTTAACATTATTTTGTTTAATTTGATGAAGTTTTGGTACAATGCATTTATAGTTGTTCTCTGAGTGCATACTTGATTATCGGGGAATTAATGTCACCGATTTCATGTCGTGTACTTGGAGACCAATGCGAAATGCTACCGAAACTTCATCAAATTTAACAAAATAAGATAAACCTTGACGCATGAATCTACCATAAAAAAGTGTCTTCCTTAATGGGATAGGACCACACCTTAAATGAAAAAGTGAGATTTCATGCATTGAATTATTTTCGGAGTATGACAGAGTTATTATATAGATGGACCGAAGTTGGATGAATGAAAGTCGCTTGAGCCCTGCGTATGAGGAAGGTGTGGAACAATTCTTACAATTTGCTTCAAAAAGAAGTCGACCGGATGAAAACGAGAATTTTTTTTGTCCATGCATAAATTGTTTGAACGAGAGACGGCAAAAAGTTGACGACATACGGGAACATCTGTTGTGTGATAGAATTAAGAGGAATTATACGACGTGGATATGACATGGTGAATTGACAAACATGCATAGTGGGTCCCAATCTGAACCGTTTGATGTAGAAATGGGAGATCACTTGGAGGATATGATTTGTGACCTTGGACAAGAGTCTTTTCAGCAAGCACATGCTCCTATGTATGATACATTGCAAACTGATTCAAAGAAACCTTTGTATATGGGGTGCAAGAATTCGTTGACGCTGTTGTCAGCGGTTTTAAGTTTGGTTAATGTCAAAGCCAAATATGGGTGGAGTGATAAAAGTTTTAGTTCACTGCTTCAAGTAGTGCATGATATGCTTCCAGTGGAAAACACATTGCCTAAAAGTTACTATCAAGCGAAAAAAATATTGTGTCCCATAGGTATGGAGTATCAGAAGATTCATGTTTGCCCGAATGATTGCATATTGTACAAACATTAATTTCAAGAAATGTCGAAATGCCCTAGGTGTGGGGTATCACGGTACAAACTCAAGGATGATAAGGAGTGTAGTAGTGATGAAAACTTAAACAAGGGCCCCCCCAGCGAAGGTGTTGTGGTATCTTCCGATCATTCCAAGGTTTAAGCATCTGTTTGCTAATGAAGATGACGCAAAAGACCTTACATGGCATGCAAATGGGAGAAACTGCGACAGAATGCTTCATCATCTAGCTGATTCCTCGTAGTGGAAGAAGATAGATCGTTTGTATCCGAATTTCGGCAGAGGCAAGAAATCTTAGGCTTGGACTAGCCACTGATGGAATGAATGCATATGGTTGTTCAAGCATGCAACACAGTTCATGCCCAGTTTTGCTAGTGATTTACAATTTGCCTCCTTGGTTGTGCATGAAACGAAAATACATGATGTTGTCTATGATGATAACGGGCCCAAGACAGCCAGGAAATGACATCGATGTTTATCTCAATCCCTTGATTGAAGACTTGACAAAGTTGTAGGATGAAAGGGATTTAGTGTTTGATGGGTTTCAAAATGAGACATTTAATTTGCGTGTAATGCTTTTTTGTACCATTAATGATTTTCCAGCATATGGGAATTTGAGCGGTTACAGTGTTAAGGGCCATCGTGTATGGCCCATTTGTGAAGAAGACACGAGCTACATACAACTGAAACATGAAAGAAAAACAGTGTACACTAGGCATCAGTGTTTTCTTAAACCTCATCACCCTTACCGACGATTGAAAAAAGAATTTAATGGAAGTCAAAAGCATGAAAATGCACTGGTACCGTTGACTGGTGATCAGGTCTTCCAGCGGGTTCAACACCTGAATACAATATTTGAAAAGATCCAAAAGAATGACAAAAGTAAGACTTGCATATGAAAGAAAAGGTCGATTTTGTTTAATCTTCTGTACTGGGCTGATTTAGATGTTAGACATTGTATTGATGTTATGCATGTGGAGAAAAATGTATATGATAGTGTCATTGGGACACTCCTTAGTATTCAAGGCAAGACGAAAGATGGTTTGAATACTCGTCAAGATCTAGTTGAGATGGGTATACGAGCGTCGTTACATCCAAGGTCTGATGGTAAAAAAATATACTTGCCTCCAACTTGTCATGCTTAATCCAGAAAGGAGAAGATAAGTTTTTGTCAGTGCCTACGCCGGGTTAAAGTCCCACAAGGATACTCTTCAAATATTAAGAGCCTTGTGCATTTGAAGGATCTTAAGTTGGTAGGCTTAAAGTCTCGCGATTGTCACGTCTTGATGCAACAATTGTTATTCGTGGCCATACGAGACATTTTTCCTAACAAAGTCAAGCTTGCCATAACTCGGCTGTGCTTTTTCTTCAATGCCATATGTAGCAAAGTCCTTGATCCTGTGAAGTTAGACGAGCTGGAAAATGAGGTTGTTATTATATTGTGTGAGTTGGAGATGTATTTTCCGCCTGCATTCTTTGACATCATGGTTCACTTAATTGTTCATCTGGTCAGAGAAATCAAATGTTGTGATCCTGTTTATTTGCGGTGGATGTACCTGGTTGAGTGATACATGAAGATCTTAAAAAGGTATACCAAGAATTTGCACCGTCCGGAAACATCTATTGTTGAAAGGTACATTGCAGAAGAAGCCATTGAATTTTGTTCAGAGTACATTGAAAAAGCTAAACCTGTTGGGTTTTCCGAGTCTTGGCATGATGAAAGAGTGAGAGGTAAGAGTTCGAGAGGACTGTATGTCATCACTCCAAGTATAGAAGATTTGCAACAAACTCATTTGTATGCATTGAATAACAGTAATGCAGTTTTGTCATACATAGTTCATCGTGAAGGTTTAGTCAAACAAAATAATCTGAAAATGTCGAAGGACACGGTGTTGAAAAAGCATAACAAGACTTTCCTAGATTGGTTTAAACACATAATCTTGACTGATGATAATGCTTCTGAAATGTTGAGAAAGTTAGCAGATGGGCCTAAAAGAAATGTTATAACTTGACAAGGATATGATATAAACAAGTATTCCTTCTATATAAAAGCACAAGACCAAAAAAATACAATGCAAAATAGTGGGGCTACCCTAAGGGATGAATCTCAACACTTTGCTAGTGTACATGATGACAATCCTTGTGTAGCTTTCATCCCTTACTTTGGTTTTAAAAAACCGATGTTGTTAGTGACCTTTAACATCGGTTTTTTTAAAAATCGATGTTGTTAGTGACATTTAACATCGATTTTAAAAAAAACTGATGTTGATATGTAGATTTATAACTTTTTTTCATAATTTTTATTATATAACATTGACTATTTAAATAACCGATGTTGTATTTATTAGTTAACATCGGTTTTGTAAAACTGATGTTAACGATACTACTTTTCACATTGGTACTTTCAACATCGGTTATTAACCAATGTGTGAGGAGGAAAACTAGAATCAATTGAGTAGTTGTGTGTATTGCATAGTTCAAACTCTAGTGGCTTATATATGATTTTAAATGTCTGTTTTAATGAGATGATTAGTCATATAAACATAACATATTAATATTATTACTGTGTGATATGTATATGATGCAAGAGACGTGATAATGTGATGTCTTAGGATTATGAAAGTGTGATGAATTGTGTGTAAGTGACAAGTTAAGTGTGTTAAATTGTGAGATCACACGTGTATTGAGATGTTGTGAGCTATGAACCATACAATCACACAACTGTAAGACCTTTTAAGGGCGACGAATTAATGCACAACGAATATTATGATGGGATCCACTGTGGGAACCAAACAAGTTGAATTATTTTGAGGCGCGACGAGTTAAAATTATTTTGAGAACAATTGAGGAGTCGTGTGTTTTGTATAATTTATAGATAGAGTTTGCGTGTTAAAATATTTTTGGGTTAGACCTGAATCAGGAGGGAGAGGTCCTGATGAACTCTTCAGAGTCTAAGCCTTGGGGTTAAATACACCCGGTTTGAGTACTCCTTTAAGCCTGTGCAATTTCCATATGATTGGAGCAATAAAGCTACTAAGGATTTCCATTGTCAAAAAAATTTAGGTACTTGTGATTCGTGGCTTGATGAAGAGGCACAAGATGGTGTGCTTCTGTGTGTTGAAAACATGTTAACTATTGAGTTTTGCACTTCTTTACATATATATATAATAAATGAATATAGTCATATGTGTTTAGACCTCCCCTTTCTCTGAGTTAACGGATAAGGAAGGATAAGAGTTGCCTGTCCTGAATGCATTTGGATTTGTTGAATGTGTATTAACAGTTGCCTATCAGTTTGCTATTTTTTATTAATTGTTTGACCTAGTTTTTAGGATTAGTTGTTTTGTTTTTTGTTACTTAGTAGTTTTTATGTTAGTGATTGGTTATTATTTAGGAAGTCGGCTATTATTGTTTCTTTCTATTACAATAAATCTGTATTTAAACATATGATCATTCAATAAAAAAGTGTGCATTTATCTCCCTTAATTTTGTGAGTTACGCTTATTTTACAACAGATTTGTATCTAGAGCTTTCTTCTTAAGAAGGACTTGTGAGTGAACTAAGTGAAACTCATCACAAAAAAACCTACTTGCTTCAATTCATCTGATAAATGGATTCTGAAACACCATACACAACACTAACACCACCTGTGTTTGATGGTGACAATTATCAAATCTAGGCAACGAGATTAGAGGCACATTTGAGGCAAATGATCTCTGGGAAGCTGTTGATGAAGACTACAAAGTTCTTCCCTTACCAGCTAATGCAACAATGGCTTAGATAAAAAATCAAAAAGAAAGGAAAACAAGAAAGTCAAAGGCAAGAGCTACTTTGTTCGCTGCTGTCTCAAAAGAAATTTTCACTAGAATCATGACCATCAAATCAACATATGAAATCTGGAGTTTCCTCCGACCATAATGAATACGAAGGAGATGAAAGGATAAAAGGAATGCAAGCCCTAAATCTGGTTAGAGAATTTGAGATGTAGAAAATGAAGGAGTCTAAAACAATTAAAGAGTATGCTAACAAGCTTCTTAGAATTGCTAACAAAATAAGATTGTTTGGTTCTAATTTTTCCAACTCAATAATAGTTGAGAAAATACCGGTGATTGTCCCTGAAAGATTTAAGACTACTATTACATCCTTAGAGAATACTAAAGATTTGTCAAAACTTACCTTGACAGAACTTGTAAATGCTTTACAAGCCCAAGAGAAAAGAAGAAAAAGGAGGATTGAAGGTTCAGTGGAAGGAGCATTGCAAGCTAAATTCCAAACTAACCAAGGAGAGAAAAGCAAGTGGAAGAAATACAAGAAAAATTTCAACACCCAAGAAGTAGCAGCTAACACAAGCAATAATAATGGAGACAACAAAGAATTTCGTCCATGCAAGCACTGTGGCAGAATGGGTCATCCTTCTTTCAAATGTTGGAGAAGATCTAATGTTAAGTGTAAAAAGTGCAACAAGTTGGGGCATCATGTGAGAATTTACAAAAGCAATTTTCAACAAAAGAATGTGGCTCAAGTTGCATATCAACAAGAAGAAAAGTAATTGTTTGTAGCAATATGTTTTACAAGCAGAAACTTAAGTGAATGTTGGTTAGTGGATAGTGGTTGTACCAACCAAATGACCCACGATCAAGAGCTTTTCAGAGAATTGGACAAATCACAGGTCATTGGCAATGGTGATCTTATCACTGTTGAAGGAAAGGGAACTGTAACCATTGAAAGTTGTGCAAGTACAAAATTAATTTATGATGTTTTGTATGTACCTGAGATTCATCAAAACTTGCTAAATGTGGGACAATTAATTAAGAAGGGGTTTAAAGTCATCTTTGAAAATAAGCACTATTTGATTAAAGATGTCAATGACAAGGAAGCTTTCAATATCAAAATGAGAGGCAAAAGTTTCTCATTTGATCATTGAAGGAGGAGCAAGCAGCCTATCCAGTTATTGTAAACAATATAGAAGTCTGGCACAAAAGATTAGGTCTTTTTCATCATGTAGCTCTTGAAGAACAATGTGCAATCTCACTCGTCCATCATGCAATGAATGCTTTAAATAATGGAGATTCTACCATGAAGAGAGCATCATCAGTATATTCAAAAAGAAATGGGCAAATGGCTTTCATCATTTGAAGCCTTGAAGGTTAAAAGGATGGAGTTGGAGATTGAATTACAATTTATGAATGAAGCTCGTTTAGAATTGAATAATACCACTGAGCATTCAATCCAGAAAGACAAAAAAGAAAAAGAGATCCTTTGTAAAAGAATGTGTTAATGGGTGAATTGGAACAACTTCTTACTTTAGTTAAACAGAAAGAAACAGAGATAGCAAACAATGACTCTTATTTAGAAGCTATAGATAATAAGATAAATAAAGTTGTCTCTGGATTTAAAAAGATGCAGCCAAGCATCTAGCAACGTATAACATCCTTCAAGCAGAGGATTATTTTCATAGATAAAAAAGTCCTAGAACTAGAACCAGAAAAGAAAGTTGCTACTGCTGCAAGAAATTTCAAGGAGGTTGCACAAATAGCTACTGAAGCAAATTCATTGTGTGTTAAGAAAGAAAGCATTCAAATAGATATGGATATGGCAACATTAAATCTTGAGCTACTGAGAGAGAAACTTGGACTTGTCAACCACTTATACAAGGAAAAGTGTTGAACGTGTATCAGTAATTGCCTATCAGTTTGTTATTTTCTATTAATTGTTTGACCAAGTTTTTAGGATTAGTTGTTTTATTTTCAGTGTGTTGAAAAAGAGATATGGATACGGCTACATTAAATCTTGAACTATTGAGAGAAAAACTTGGACTTGTCAACCATTGATACAAGGAAGAGTGTTGAACATGTACCAATAATTGCCTATCAGTTTGTTATTTTCTATTAATTGTTTGACCAATTTTTTAGGATTAGTTATTTTATTTTCTGTTACTTAGTAGTTATTATGTTAGTGGTTGGTTATTGTTATGTTAGTGGTTGGTTATTATTTAGGAAGTCGGTTATTATTACTTCTTTCTGTTACAATAAATTTGTATTTAAACAGATGATCATTCAATAAAAAAGCATGCATTCGTCTCCCTTAATTTGGTGAGTTACGCTTATTTTATAATAGGATTGTTGAAGGGTAATTTTAGGTGAAAGGTTCAGAAACAAAATGAAATTCGTTTGCTCAAAAGTGAAGTTGATGATATATATTTGGTTAATACATGTTTTGGTTGATTAAGTATTACATTCATTCTCAGCAAGATCTGCAACACTCTTTTAGAACCTACATGGTATGACCATTTTCATCTTTTGGTTGTTTTTCTCTTTTAATTTGTTCAAGTTTGGTACATTACAGATTTTACGGTGCATAATGCAATGAGAAGTTTAACAAAATAAAAGAAGATATATGAAAGAAAGAAGAAATCTTAGTTTCTTTTTACTTGACTTCATTTCTTTAATATTGTGATTAGCTAAGGTCATCATTATAGTTATGTAAAATTATAGTTTAAAAACCCGGTCCGATCCGACTGGTTGATTCGGTCCAACCGGGACCCAGCGGCATAACTGGGTTGGTTTGATTGTTGGACCGGCCATGTATCTAGCTCAAGATGACCCGATCGGTTTAGGGTAAACCCGGCGACCTGGACTGGTTTTTATAACATGAAATGCTCCAAAAAAACTCGAGACTTGCGTAATTGTGTTATTGAATTATAATTTGTGGACTTGTGTTATCAACTTTAATACTTCAATTGTTATTTTGGATTTTAAAGTATGAGAGAACTTTTCTTAATCAAATAATGTTAGTTATATACTTATATTATTTTGAATTTTTTAATATATATTAGGTCAAACCAGGCTAATTACTGGCCCACTGGTTGGACCACTGACCCACTAACTCATTACCTCAATTGGATCAATGACCAGACCGAATTTCATAACTTTGTGTAAAATAGTTTTTATGAGACTAGTTTTTGTACCATGAGTAGTTCATGTTTGTTAGGGCAATAAGTTAAAGTTGCATGCACAGATGCACAACTACCTATGTGACACCCTATACCCCGATATACATATTTATATAATAAAATACATGAAAATGTGAAATTACATAAAATTATTTTATTCAATGAACATAAATGAACTCATGTGGGTAAAAGGTTTACATTTGCATTAATAAACAAATTAAAAACTTATCAATTAAGGATATGAAAACATTTTCGGCTCAAAATAAAGTCGTCCAAGTTTACAAAAGAACTCATGTTCAAAATATCATGCAATTAAAACAAAAACTCATGTCTCGATGTCACATCCTATTAGAATATTGTGTTCTAGTGTCCTCTAGTACGAGGTTCCTTAAAGCAATCCACCTAGTCCTTTGCTCCCACGAACACAAGGTTCGAGATCATCACAAGATCCAAACACAAACAACACACAAGGAGTGTGTTATCACATTCCTAAACATGTAGAGATAACACACACACATAATATAAGTATAACAAGCTCAACTTAGCACAATTTGTATCATTTCAACACTTAACACGTAACATCACTTGTCTCAAGGATTTAATCAAAAAATCGCATTCCACACCTTCACATTAATCACGTGTTCAAAACAACAAATCTCAAGTACAACACAACATCCCTCACTCACACAATTCATTACTCACCATCACGTAACAAGTCACACTAATCGTTACACAGACATTATGCAACAAATACGCTAAGACTCAATCCTATATGCAATATGGTACCATGTCAGTCAAAAACCTCGTCGGACGCCTAGGAGTACATGACAAGACAGACCACACACTTGTAAGCCAAGTCACTTTCGCTAGGTAAAATCATAAAGAGACTAGTCAGGGTCACACAGTTTTGCGAGAATGCTCCAACCATATGGGAATTGCACATGCTTAAAGGAGGACTCAAATCGGGTGTATTTAACCCCAAGGCCTAGACTCTAAAGAGTTCATCAGGACCTCTCCTTCCTGACTCAAGTCTAACCCAAAAACATTTTAACACACAAACTTTATCTACAAATTATACAAAACACACAACTCCTCAATTGTTCTCAAAATAATTTTAACTCGTCACGCCTCAAAGTAATTTAACTTGTTTGGTTCCCACAGTGGATCCCATCATAATACTCGTTGTGCATTAACTCGTCGCCCTTAAAAGGTCTTATAGTCATGTGATCGTACAGTTCATAGCCCACAACATCTCAATACACGTGTGATCTCACAATTTAACACACTTAATTTGTCACTTACACATAATTCATCACACTTTCATAATCCTAAGACATCACATTATCACGTCTCTTTCATCATATACATATCACAGTAATAATATTAATATGTTATGTTTATATGACTAATCATCTCATGAAAAACAGACATTTAAAATCATATATGAGCCCCTAGAGTTTGAACTATGCAATACACACAACTATTCAATTGATTTCAAAATCATTTAAAACAAACATTTTAACAGACATTTATATTTATTTTACCAAAAATGGTGTTACAACCTATACTTGAAAATTGAAGATTATAGATTGTATGAGGAACCGACAACTACTTTGTCCTTTGTTGAAGCTATTTTTTGTCTTTGCCGGTGCCAAACCAGTTGTTTATTCACATATATATGAATTTGTTGTCATTCATCTAAAGTGTATATAAAATTTTCATATTGGAAGAAATAGACATCACTTGGGAAATCATACATTTTGCTCACAAGTGAATATAAGGAAAGTTATTACTTGTCATTATGTTTAGAAGCAAACGAAAAAACCATAAAAATAGTAAGTAGAATCCAAGGGCTAAAATGTAAGTGAACTAAACTCAAAACTTTTAGGAGTAACTCAGCTTTAACCAGAGTTATAAAATTATACTCATATTCTTATGAATGTCGCAATTGAACTAGAAAAGAAATATACTGTTTGAAGAGCATTCTCATTAGCCTGCACTTTGGCCTTTAAATGGAGATTTTTTCGGGTTAGATAAAATGCAAGATTATTTGCCTTCAATTTTTTTATATGCTCTAGTAATATATATCTTGCACATGCTATATCCACTGATTACGTGTCATTTAAACAAACTATCTAGGAAATCAAATGGCATAGGCGGAAGATTAATAAATAATCACTAGCAATAGAACATGTGCTTCTTGATGTTTTTACTAAGTTTAGGTAGAGATGGTGTCTTTGGAGGAGGAGCTCTGGATAGTGTAGATGTGCTTCTGAACAAATGTAAGGACTCTGATCTCTCAAGGTAGAGTCTGCCTCTATATTCGGTTTACCTAATGAAATTTGTATTTATAATGAACACTTGAAGCTGCATGTTTAGAAAGCTGACTGGGACTATATTACTACACAACTTTATAATCTGCATCATTTCACTATATGCCAAGGGTCAAAATTTTGAGCAATCATGGGAAGCTTGATGAAGAGATGGTAGGGTTGTTACGAAATTCTTAGAGGATAATCATAAGGTTGCTGCTTTGGCAAAGGTGGAGAAGCCTGTAAATCGTAGTTACAGCCTGTAACTAAGGTCAAAGCTTTGTCATTTGGGGAGAGGGCTAAGTTGTTGAATAATCCAATGGGACAGAGGTTGTTTGAGATAATGGCTGAGAAGGAGAGTAATATGTGTTTGGCTGCTAATGTTGGAACTGGAGCTAAATTGCTTGAAATTTTTGAGAAGGTAGTTCTGATATCTTTTTTAGGAACAAGTGCTATTTTGTTCACTTGGATCATCAGCTTGCAATGTATTTTCTTACTTAGAACTTGTAATTTTGTTTTCTTGCTTATATACATGAAAGAATCCTGTGTTCTCTGGCTTATTAACATCAACTGGATTCTAATTAGAAGATTGGCCATGATCATATATTTTCTTTTAACTAATTTAAACGGTTTTCTCTTTCAAGTTGGACCTGAGATATGCTTGCTGAAGACTCATGTAGATATTTTTCCAGATTTTACTGCTGATTTTGGCTCTAATCTTCTCTCAATATAGTGCTAAAAGATGCTCTCCTTTGTCTATATGCCTTTTTTCCTTCACAGGATAGCACAAGAAACCTTTTGGTTTCTGATATTATTTACATTAGCACACTAGAAGATTTGCTTGAATTTATTCAAACATGATGCCAATTCCTGCCTTTAACCAATGATAAGGGTGTTCTGTACTATGAGCATTGTGTGTGATAAGTTTCAGGCAATCTTTTACAGTTCTGGTCTAGTTGGTCTAATATATGCTTTATTTTACTAAAGATTGCAGAAAAATATAACTTCTTAATCTTTGAGGATCGTAAATTTGATAATATTGGCAACACAATGACCATGCAATATGAAGGGTAAGACTGCTCAACTATCATTGAATCTTGTTCTGGCTTCCTCTTAGTCTTATCTATTTATGCATCAATATGACTTTTTATTCCATTATCTCAGAGGGGTCTTTCGTATATTGGATTGGGCTCATATAGTAAATGTTCACATAATCTCAGGTCCTAGAATTGTAAATAAATTGCCATCATATTTGTTGATGAATCCTGTCGAGAACTAATAAGGAGGGTGTTGATTCTGCAGTACAGAAATTGGTTGCTTATAATAACAGCTTGTGTGAATTCCATTTTTCCAGTTTTTGCGTGTAAATGCTTGAGTGATAATGAAGAAAGTGAATTCCATTTGTTTTTGTAGGTGAGTTAATTTGTCATGACCCACCCTTGGTTCATGATCGATGTACAGACTAATTTTGTTAGTCTGGCTAGCCTATCCTATATTAAATAACCTGTAAAAGAACATATAATATATCTAGACAAATATATATATATATATATATATATATATATATATATATATATATATCTCATTCTATCCATTTAATATCAAGGTTTCAGGTCACAACATAGACCCTTACCATATTGTCCAAAATATCCATTAATAACAATGTTGATCATAAATACTAATCGTCAAAGTATATCAAAACATCACAAGTATATCATCAGCATACCTATAAGAAAGAATCATTTAAATTTCAAAATGAAGGAATCCTCTCTAAATCTATAAGTACCATTATCCCTATAGCTGCATTATACTGGAGTTACAAACAAAATATCCATCAAACGTAATAGGGGTCTACCAAAAGATAATCAAATTCCGGGGTAAGTCAGCAAATCCCAGGAAGTCAGTCACTCTACTATTTGTGTATATGAGAAAAATAAAATAAAATAAAATAAGGGAATAAGTCACAAAGACTTAGTGAGAACATAAAATACAAAGTGAACAGGAAGGAGAGCACAACATAGCGAGTCTTTTCATCTAAAGAAATTTTAAATGACATTAAATAAATAACTTACAACCTACTTTTAGAAATCAGTATAATCAAAATATATAATTTCAAAACTACTCATAAACTGATATTCATGAATAATAACTTTATAATCAAACTTTCATTCCACTATGTGCACATAGACCACATTATCTTTTCGTTGTGGTGAACGGTAATGATATAACTACGACATTTAGCTCGTAGGCTGCATTATCTCTTCGTTATAGCAAACAACAAATATAAATATACTATGAGAAATTGACTCATAGGCTACATTATCTCTTCGTTGTAGCAAACGACAAATATACATATACTATGAGAAATTGACTTATAGGCTACATTATCTCTTCGTTGTAGCAAACGGTAATCAATCAAGAACTCACAATAAATAAAATAAACAAATAATCCTACATCCATCCTTATATATCTTATCAAAATCTCAAAATAAATTTCAATCAAGCAAAAATGAATATTTTTCCTAAAATTTCAAAGATCATAAAAAAAATATATATTTTAAAGTTTACTTGCTTCTCCTAAAAGAACTTAAAAAAAATGTCGCTAAGTAGATTAGCTACTCACATAAGTAACGCAATCAATGTCTTCCAATGCTATTGGAAAGATCAACCATCTTATTTTTCACAGGATCTAAGCATTTAAAATAAGAGAACAAGATATTAGACAAAATCCTCAATTTTAACAAACCTAGGGTTTTGAGGAAACCACAATAATATCTAATACTTAATTTCTAACCCTTTTCACACAACCCATAACTAATCAATGCTACAAAATACTCATCTAACACCATGGATTATAAATTTTTACCTTAAAGAGATCAAATAGAAAAATATAAAGAAAATAAGTGATACTCCCTTTTTCTTCAATCACCTTCTTATGCTTAGGAATGACATAAGGATGCAATAAGCTTGATAATTTTGGAACAATGGAAGGAGATGAGTGAAAGATTGAGAGATGAAAATTTGGGGAAGAAGAGATAGGGTTTGAGAGATGGGGGGTGGGTTATTGAAAAGGAAGAAGGTATTTTGAAAAATGGGGGAGGGGTCTCGGGTAGTATAAAACTGCTGGAGAGGGGCTTTTCTTTTTCTTTTTTTTTTCTTCCCTTATTAAGTGAAACAGTGTGTTTCATAAAAAATTATTGGATTTGATTGTTCACAGCGTCTATAGCCTTAAGGAAGTTTTACTTTGAGAACTTGTCAGGTAATTTAAAGAATATTATGATGAAACCTGGTCATGTATTGCTTTTTAAAGTCTCTAGTTTTCCCCCTTTATCTACTGCTATATCTGAAAAATGAATTCCAACTTTGATAAGTTACTTGAGCTGAATCAGAAAGGAGATACAACAGAAATACTGTCATGTTTGTTCTGGTGTTGATTGCAGTTCTTCTGTTAGAGTAAAATGTAGGACAAAAAAAGGCTAGAAAGAAGAGGAGGACCCGTGATTGCAATGAAGATGATGGTGATGAGCTGCTAGATTATGATTCAGCAAGCCATAAGTTGGTTTCTCTGTCAAATACTAGAAGTTGGTTGCTTTATATATGTGAATTTGCATTTTGGTGAAATCATTTGATTCTATCTGGTGAAAGCATTTGAATTTGCATATGTGAAATTGAGTTATAGTTTCACTCTTTTGATTCTATTTTTTTTTTTTACCTTAACTCAGGTTCAAATCATAGTGCATGCCTTACATATTAATTGACTTAGCTCATGTGCACCTTGATTTAGTTAAGAACAAAAGTTGCTGCAAATATTGATGATTCTGAAAAATATTTGTAGTTTGCACCTAATTGGCTTAATTGTAGCAACATATATTGGTTTGATTATATTTTGAATTATAGGTTGGATTTATTGTAAAAACAAAAACAAAAACATTTTAACAAATTCATTTCAAGTTGTGACGTTTTAAATCTACTTTATTATTTAAATGGTCAAATAATCATTTTATTCTTTTATCTTATTTATTTTGCTTAAAACGATTTTTTATTTTAAAAAATAAAATTACTTTGGTCATTTATCTTATTTAAAAGGTTAAAAATGATCATTTAGCCTTATTTAAATTAAGACTTTTATTATATGAAAATTTAATGTGAACCTTTTTCTTCAGTTCAATTATATATTTTTAGTTGAAATTGCTTGATACTAAACAAGAAATTCACACGAGAAAGATAAATAAGACATATAAAATTAATGTGAATTCTTTTTAGAGATAATTCAATAAAAATCCGGTGATTAAAGATATTTTTATTTTTAAATGAATTATCACTATCACTAGTATTTAATTAAAAGAACGTTATAGTTGGTGGTAGACGACACTTAGGTCAGTGCATACGCGTTACACATGTATGTTGTCAACGACACCCACCTCCTTATTCCTGAAAGCACTTATCTTCTTCTGCTTCTTCAATGCCATTCTCATCACCGTTTTTTTTTATGTTTCTTGTTGGTATCCAAACCCAAAGGATTTTTACCAAAGTATAGCTATTAGTTCAGTTCATATATTACGCTACAGAGTGCATATACTCAAATATACACTAGTAGATGATGGAGTCAACCACCCACAAGTACCCCTTCATAAAAAACCATGCCTTTTTCTACTTCTGCTTCTTTCTATGCCCTCTCTTAGTCTCAGCTTCTTCAAAATCAACCAATTCATTCCCTAAAGAAGCATTCCCAACAAAGCATGGTTACCTTCCAATAAGTCCCACTTCAACTTCTTCCATTTTCTATGCTTTCTATGAAGCACAAAACTCAACTTTACTTTTCTCTAAAACTCCACTTCTCATATGGCTCCAAGGTGGCCCTGGCTGCTCCTCCATGATTGGAAACTTGTATGAACTTGGACAGTGGCGTGTCACCAAATCACTCACCCTTCAACCCAACCCTGGTGCTTGGAATAGAATCTTTGGCCTTCTTTTCCTTGACAATCCCATTAGAACAGGCCTCAGTGTGGCCTCAACGAGACAAGAAATTCCAACGGATCAAAACGGCATTGCAAAGCATCTTTTTGCTGCTATAACCAGGTTTGTTCAACTTGACCCCCTTTTCAAGAATCGCCCTATTTATATTACTGGTGAAAGCTATGCAGGGAAGTATGTGCCTGCAATTGGGTACTATATATTAGAGAAAAATGCAAACTTGAATGTTTCTGAAAGAGTGAATTTGGCTGGTGTGGCTATTGGGGATGGATTAACTGACCCCGAAACTCAAGTGGTTAGTCATGCTGTGAATGCTTATTATGTTGGATTGATCAATGAGAGGCAGAAGAATGAGTTGGAGAAAGCTTAATTGGAAGCAGTTAGATTGCCCCAGATGGGGAATTGGAGTGAAGCAACTGATGCAAGAAACAAAGTCTTGAAAATGTTGCAGAGCATGACAGGGTTGGATACTTTATATGACTATACAAGGAAAACACCCTATGAGGATGATTTGGTTGAACAATTCTTGAGCATTGCTGAGGTGAAGAAGGCCTTGGGGATCAATGAATCATTTGCGTATGAGTCATGCAGTGATGTTGTTGGGGATGTATTACATGCTGATGTGATGAAAAGTGTGAAATATATGGTGGAATACTTGTTGAGTATGAGCAAGGTGTTGTTATATCAAGGTCAGCATGATTTGAGGGATGGTGTGGTTCAAACAGAGGTTTGGGTGAAGACAGTGAAATGGGAAGGGATTGTGGAGTTTCTAAATTCTGAAAGAAAAATATGGAAGGTTAATGGAGAGCTTGCACGGTATGTTCAAAATTGGAAGTCTCTCACCAATGTTGTGGTTTTGGGGGCTGGTCATCTTTTGCCTACTGATCAGCCTGTTAATTCTACAAAAATGATAGAAAATTGAGTTTTGGAAAGGGGTTTGTTTAAATAACAGGAAAATCTTTTAAAGTGTGTTTGGATGTGGGAATTTAAAATTCTAAGAATTTAAAATTTTAAGAATTTCAAATATTTCAATTTAAATTTTTTTATTTTCAAAATTCTGTGTTTGGATGAAAAATTAAATTTCTTCATTTTCAAAATTTTGTATTTGGATAAAGAAATTTAATTTCTTCATTTTCAAAATTTCTTATTTTGATAAAATAATCAAATGCATTCTTTTTTAAAATTTTATACTTGAATAAAATAGTTTTTTTTAGTAAAAATATTGATCCTTTTATAAAAAAAAGAAGCAAAATTAGTTATAAAAATAGGATTGAAACAATTTTTGAAGCAGAGAAAGAGCATGAAGTAGCCACTCTCTCTTTACTATTTTCCCCTTTGTCCAACCCAAGAAAATCCATCAACCACCCTTCAACCAAGCAAGCTCAAAGTTCCAAACCAAGCCTTATCCCTCACAGACCTTTCTCTCTCCACCACCACTCCTCCTCCTTCAAATCCACCATCTCCGCCAATCCCCTCCACGCCCCTCTCTCCCTTGCTCCCCACCGCCCCCGTGACCCTTCCAATGCCACCGCCCTCTGTCACGCCGCCCTCGTCTGGTTTCGCAACGACCTCCGCCTCCTCGATAATGAGTGCCTCATCGCCACCAACGACTCCTTCTCTGTCTTCCCTGTCTACTGCTTTGACCCCTCTGACTACGGCAAGTCGGCATCCGGCTTCGACAAGACCGGCCCCTACCGGGTCGCCTTCCTCATTGACTCTGTCTCAAACCTCTACCGCAGCCTCTAGGCGTGCGGCTCCGATCTCGTCGTGCGCATCGGGAAGCCCAAGATTGTGCGAGCGGAGCTCGCCAAGGCGTTGCATCCTAAGTCTTGCAAGAGAGAGAAGAGGGAGAAACTGTTGGAAATGATGAAGGTGAGAGAACCTGTTCCTATCCTAAGTTCACAAAAGAATTTCAAATTCTTTCATTTTGTGAAAGAATTTGAAATCCTAATATTTAAGTTAATTAAAGCACTTGAACAAAATACTGAAATTTTAATTTCTTTTTCAAAAATTTTATCCAAACATCTTATTTCACCGAAAAGTAATTAAAATCCTTTAAAAAATTGAATTACTCTATTAAATTTCTTTATACAAACAGACTATAGTTTCACTTCGTTGTATTTGTAGTGAAACTAGCGACATTAAACCGTGAGTGAGAATGAGATTATTAAACGATGAGGTTTAAGAATCTCATTTGAAGAAAATGAATGGCTTAGCAGGTTTAGTATTTTTTTCTCTGTATAATTATATGTGATTATTAGTGCACGACGTAGCTATGGAGAGTTTCCAATTTTATATCAGAACTCAAAATTACATGTAAAAACAAAAATAGTTTTAAATGTCACCAGACTATTGCTAAAACAAATTCCTTAGCCTTATTTTCTTTACCTTGTGTTTGGATAGAGAATTTCAAAATTTCAGCGAATTTGAAATGCCTAGAATTTGAATTGCTTTGATTTTAATATCCTTTATTTTTCAAATTATTTGTTTGCATAAATCAATTCAAATTTCTTTCATTTTAAATTCTTTGTTTGGATAGATTCAATTTCCTCCATATGCAAAATTTCAATTTTATATTTTAAATAGATAGAATTTTAATATTGAACTTTATAGAAAATAAACACAATCTTACTTTGAAATATTATTTAATTTTTTTTCAATTTTTAATAATTTATAAATATAAAGTATTGATAATTTTAACTAGGGTTGTTTTGCCTTACCACAACCAGCCAATGATGTTTTTAAACCGCATCAACTAAGGCTATTTTTCGGTCGACATCAAATAAGATTTTTTTTGTCAAAGTATACTAGGAATATTTATTAGCTGACATTAGCTGGGGCTACTTTTCGGCTAACGTTGGCTGAGTCTATTTTTCAGTCGATGTTGGCTAAGTTTTTTTTACCAACGTCGGCTAGGGTTTTTTTGGCTGACACCAGCTAAGGTCTTTTCGAACGACATTGACCAAGGCTATTTTTAGCCAATGTTAGCCTAAAATATCCTAGTAGGCGTTGACAAAAAAATCTACCAATATCGGCTAATAAATAGCTTGGTCGATGCCGACTAACAGAACCTACTCGATGTCGGCCGAAAAACATCATTGGCTGAACAATAGCCCTGACCAATGTCAGACAAAAAACCATACCCAACATCGGCTATTAAATAGTCTTGCCTGATGTTGGCTAAAAAATAGCTCTAACCGATGTCGGCCAAAAAAACTCTAGTGGATGTCGACTAAAAGAACCTAGTCGATGTCGACTAAAAATAGTCATGCCCGATGTCGGTCAAAAATACCTAACTGGTGTTAATAGAAAAAACCCTAGCCAACATCAACAAAAAAACCTAGCTAATGTGGTTAAGAAATAGCATTGGTTGATATCAACCAGAAAATTCTAGTCGATGTCAACAAAAAAATCCTAACCGATGTCCGCTAAGAAAATCTAGTTGACATTAGTCAAAACAACTTAGCTAACATCGGCCAAAAAAGAACCTTAGCCTATATTAGTTAAAAATAGCTTTTGCTGATGTTGGCTGGAAAAACCTAGCTGACGTCGGCTGAAAAACCCTAGTAGGTGTCTACTCAAAAGTTAGTCATGACCGATTTTAATAGAAAAAATCTAGCCAACATTAGCCAAAAAATTATTGGTCAACATCAACTGAAAAAACCTAGATGACAACGGCCAAAAAAATTCTTGGCCGACGTTAGCAAAAATTTCTCATGACTGACATCAGTGAGAAAATAACCCTAACCAATATCAACTAAAACAAATCTTAGCCGATATCGGCAAAAAATAGCTTTGGTTGATATCATACAAAAAAATTCTGACCGAGAAAACCTCGACCAATGTCAGTGAAAAACAACTTATGTCGATGTCGGTTGTAAAAACTTTGGTCACCGGTAGTTGTGAGTGTTGGACACGAAAGAGTCGTAAGGAAGAACATGAGTCAGAGTAAGCATCTCTAAAAAATAATTTCAAATTCTATATTTTTTTAGAAAATTTGAAATTTCACTGTTTTAGTCAATTAAAATGATTCATAAAAATATCAAAAATTAAATCTCCTTTCAAATACTCTATCCAAACAAGCTATTTTATCATGAATCCTTTTAAATTCCTTGAGAAAATGATTTCCCCTGCTGAATTGTTCCATCCAAACACACTATTAACGAAACAATTTTTCAAAAGGCCGGTGTTAATGTAAAAGTGGGTGTGCATCTGGGGTGGGTATAAAGAAATTGATACATTTTTTTTTTGTTAATGCTTGCGGCTAGACAAGATTACTCAGTGTTTTGCAACAAGAAACAAAAATGGACTAGTATCATATTTCTTAATGTGGAAGTGAAGGAAAGTTTAGGATTAAATAACTTTTGATCCAGTAAAATATGGTGTTTCTTTATTTTAGTATTTTTTTTTAGACTTTGAAGATTAATTTTTTCTTGTATTAATTCTGGATAACAATGTTAATTGATGACTTAATAATATCATTAAGAATCAATTGATTTACCTTGTCATTAAGAAGAAGGTCAACAAGATACAAGTATTTTTTTGGAGTTAAAAAGTGTCACCCTCCCTTCATAGTCCTTACCATATTACTAGAACAACCAATCGCTTTATAGAATTTCATCAACACTTGGCCTTTCTAGTCAATCTTATGCACCCATTCAACGCTCTCACGGACACCCCTAGTGATATAAACCCATTTACACAAGGATTGAGGATGGATCTTTAAAGGTTTTTTTTTTTTACTTGTATGAAATTTAGAAAATGGAATGGATAAGGAGAATGAAGAAGGTGGTTAGAAGAATCACTCCTCCAGAATTGGTGTCACACACAAGATGGTGTTCCTTGATAAACAAATTTCTTGAATCACTCAAGTAACTAAGGAGATTCACTCCCACACTTTAGATGTTGATTAAAACTCAATTCATGGTATCTTTTTTATTAGAAAATGTGAAGCCCATAAATAAGAATGGCATCAAGTTGGTTACACAAGTGAGAAGATGAAATGATCACCAATAACAACAATTGATGGTGTCATTATACCTAATTAAAACTAGAATTAAGACAAATGATCACCAATAACAACAATTGATGGTGTCATTATACCTAACTAAACTAGAATTAAGACGCAAAAACATGTGGAAAAATGCTTAGCTCTTGGTCAACCAAGAGATAGCCACAAGCCTAGAGTTTCCACCTTATTAAACCTTAATTTCTTTAAATTAAAACAAGCCCATAGGTGGTGAAAATCAAAAGAGAATTGACAACCACTTTAACACAATTTTGGGTCTTTATTTCAACTAACAAAATGCTAATAAAATCACTCAACAAAGGTGGCGCCCTCTACTCTTCTTGGAACATGGTGCAATTGACAATCTGAAGCTTCTCCACTTGTAACTTGGGCCTAAATTCAAATAACATAGTTAACACTTGTTGAAGAGCTTCCTTGGCCTTCATTGTTCTAGCCCTTGACATAGGTCCTCCAAGTCCTTCTAAAGGTTCCTTGCCCTTAGTCCTTGCCATGTCCTCATCACTCTCTCCCTCTTCAAAAGGATTTGTCCTTAAATCGGCTTCTCCATCTACATCAAAAAGAGTTAAGTCAGACACATTAAATGTAGTACTCACATTGTACTCACTGGGCAATTCAATCTTTTATGCATTGTCATTTATCCTTTCAATTACTTGAAATGAACCATCCCATCTTGGTTAAAGCTTGGATTTTCTTTGCTCCGGAAACCTCTCCTTTCTCATGTGAACACAAACCCAATCTTCGGATTGGAAAACAACCTTTTTGCTCCCCTTGTTTGCTTATCTAGCATAGCTCTCATTCCTCTTTTCAATTTAGGCCTTGACTATTTCATGGAGCTTTTTCACATAGTCCGCTTTGGCTTGTCCTTCCTTATGCTTAAAAACTGAAATATTAGACATTAGTAACAAATCAAGAGCAGTTAGTGGATTGAAACCATAAACAACCTCAAAAGGAGAACAACTAGTGGTGCTATGCACAACCCTATTATAAGCAAATTCAATGTGAGGTGAGAAAACTTTCCAATTCTTAAGATTCTATTTCAAAACGATCCTTAGCAAGGTACCCAAAGTCCTATTCACGACCTTTGTTTGTCCATCCATTTGAGGGTGACAAGTAGTAGAAAATAGTAACTTAGTACCCAACTTTCCCCATAAGGTCCTCCAAAAATGGCTTAGGAACTTGGAGTCCCTATCACTAACAACGCTTCTTGGTAATCCATGGAGTTTCACCACTTCTTTGAAGAACAAATCCGCCACATGATTAGCATCATCAAATTTCATACAAGGAATAAAATTAGTTATTTTAGAAAACCTATCAAAAACAAAAAATATGGAATCCTTACCATTACTTGTTCTAGGCAGCCCCAAAACAAAGTCCATTGATAAATCAATCCATGGAGAATCCATAATTGGTAAAGGGGTATACAAACCATGAGGCATTACCTTTGACTTGGCCTTTTTGCAAGCAATACAACGCTCACAAAATTTCTGCACATCTTTCTTCATGTTAGGTCAATAAAAATGTTCTTTCGATGTATCTAAGGTCTTTTGGACCCCAAAATGCCCCTATCAACCCACCTTCATGGGTTTCACACACAAGCAAGTTTCTAGTAGAACACTTGGGCACACATAATTTATTTTCTTTGAAGAGGTAGCCTTCATATCTATAAAAACCATCTTTAGAAAACTTTTCACAATTTTTGAAGATTTCACCAAAGGTGTCCTCTCCTTCATACATTTCTTTCAAGCAATCAAATCCAATCATATTTGTTTCAAGCATAGAAAGCAAAAAGTGTCTCCTTGACAAGGCATCCGCAACAATATTTCCTTTTCCATTTTTATGTTTAATAACATAAGGAAATTGCTCAAAAAATTCCACCCATTTGGCATGCCTTTTGTTTAGCTTACCTTGCCCCTTTAAGTATTTTAGGGACTCATGGTCACTATGGATCACAAACTCCTTGGGATAAAGATAGTGTTGCCATGTTTTCAACGCTCTCACTAAGACATACAACTCTTTATCATAAGTAGAATAGTTGAGGGTAGGACCACTTAATTTTTCATTAAAATAAGCAATCTGATGGCCTTCTTGTAACAATACAACCTCAATCCCAACATTTGAAGCATCACATTCAATTTCAAAAGATTTTGAAAAATTTGACAAAGCAAGTATGGGGGCATTGGTTAACTTTTGCTTAAGAGCATTAAAAGCTTCTTCTTGTTTCTCCTCCCATTTGAAAACATTTTTCTTAATTACCTCATTCAATGGTGCTGCCAAGGTACTAAAATCCTTCACAAATCGCCTATAAAAATGATAGCTTAATGAAACTTCAAGTACGCATTGTGCAGCAGAAGGGTTCCATACTTCAAAGGAAGTATACTATCCAAGCTGCAACGGATCACAAACATGTAGCGGATTTAAGGGATCTGACATTAGAGCGGTGCAATGAACTGCAGGGGTACATAATCATACTTTATTGTTCATCAAGTAGTCATCCGTGTTAGGTAATATTTGAAAGTTGGAACCATGTAGGATTACATATGAAGTAGCAATTTTAAATGATTGACATAGAATTCAACACTAACACACATATCATAAGGGTGGTTATTTATTCGTATACATGCTTAATATATATACTCTTTGAATTTAATTAGAATACATTGATGATGTAAATATTTTTTCCACTGTCATATAATGCTATATAATTGATTTTTTGTTACATAATAATTACTTTAGAAGTTATATTTAAGTAAACCTTCATTTTCATTCCTGAAAGATATAGGGACTAATCATTTGGTCTTTGAAAATATTTTAGAGGTAAAACAGTTATTGAATTTTGGACTTGTTAGTCTTTCCAAGCACTAATTTGTCAGTAATATATAACTTTGAAGGACTAATTACGCTAAATGCATAATTGGTTTGGGAATTAAATTGTTTATAATTATGTACTGTATGAAACTAATTTGCCAATATAATTGAATGAAACTAACTGATGGAAGGATTAATGTGGAGAAAAGAGAAACCTTTCGAAGAGTATTTAGCCTCAAGTTTTTTCATGAACTAAATTGCCAGTGCATAATGGGGTTTACTAAGTTATATGTAGTGTGTTTTCTATTTAGTTACAATGTTAGACACTCTAATTAGTGTATAAAAAATAAACTCATTCTTTAACAAGCTAAGAAGGATATTTTGCTATTTGAAAATTTGCAATGTAACTGTGACAACAATCAAACATTCTGAGCTCTCTCAAGTTTGCAGAAATAAGCATGAAAGTGAACAAGCGGGGGAGAGAATTTCACAAAAGTGGGATCAAATATGACTGGAAGATGAAAATAGGAACCTATCTGTCTGACCAATGTTGTTATAAGCTCCATTCTATTTATGCCCCTAATTAGTGAGTACTGCATCGATACTACCACAGTTAGGTGCATGGCATGGTTTAGTGCAGCAGTTTCCTCTGGGGTCCCTCTTGTTTTTGTCAATATCCAAACAGAACAAATTCCCTCCACGGTAAAATAGTTTTTCTTCAGATTTCTTAGTTCTTTATTTCATAAGTGTTTTTCTCATGTTAATGGATCAATCTTCTAACGCAGGAGGAGACTCATTTCTTGAAAAGGGAAATAGCTACTAGCAAGCAAAAAATCAACAATGCTAACCAAATAATGCATGGTATAAGGTTGTGGTTTTTGCCTGGACTAGCAGAAATTTTAGTTGTGTTAATCCCTCAACCTGGCGAAGCGCGCTTTGGCATGGAAATTAAACGAACTGAAGAGGTGTGTAATGCTAATTAACACTCCTCATTCCTCATCAAGTATTTTATAGCACTTGTGTGTAGAATATGTTTTAAGAGCTTGTTAGGCTATGTTTGGAGCCTTGTTCATTATGTGCCAGCACACATACCCATATGGATCCAACAACTGTCTGCAAAAGACACCTCCCTGATTCTTTTCAAAACCCAATTTTGAGGACCCTCAAGGAAAACTCAAACATCCACTTATTGAACAACCGCAGTGGCAAGAACTTAGATTTTGTGTTTTGTGTTACTGCAGGGCTTTGTGTACATATATTCAGTGATGAGGGGTTCGCCAGCTGATCATGCTGGGGTGAGAGAAATGTATGAAGAGTTAAGTGCAAATGAGTTCCTTCTGGTGATATCAAGGTTGCAATGCAAGAGCATAATGCCAATGAATGTTTGTTCTGCTAGCCTTGTGCATTGCTGTGACCAATCTGTAATGAAGGACATTCTCACTTCAGCGATAGACCAATATGAGATGATTCAGGTGCATGTCATGACCTGGCCGAACCAAACTCGTCCCTCTCCAATTCCTGATGTTGGTGGTTTAGCGGCCCTACTACATCCAAAAAGCGATTCATCATTATGATTCATGACCTTACAGAAAACAAGTAGAATTAGACACTATCTCTATCTCAAAATCAGAGTTATGAACCTGAATCTTAAAATTAAAATTCATTCTTTGTGCCATCAACTCTATGCAATGTTTTGTTTATGACATATTTGAATTTGTTTAATTTTTTTAAAAATATTATTGCAAATATCAAATAAATTGATATTTAGGGCATTAAGTGCCCCCATATTTAGTATTCTAGTGAGTGGGATCAAATAAATTCATCCAATCTCGTAAGTAATAAGTTAGGTGTTCAAGTAGACAACGTAGTATGATAGAGAGAGATCTGAGATCGAATGGGAAGTTTGTATTTTTTTTAGATGTCCCAAAATATAGGACTCCTCGCGTGAAATAAAAAGTTGATACCAAATAGCAAAGTGAAAGACATATTTGGAGTGAAACAAAACAGTGGCAAATTAGTTTGCTGCCAATGGCCACTCAGCCATTCCGGAAAGCCATAGCCAAACCTTCTTCTTCATCTACACCTCCAATTCCAAACCTTTCCCTTGTATCCTGCATCACCTCAATCCTTCAAAACCTAAATCCCCAAAGCCCAGATTACTCACCCCCCAAACAGTTCTCATCTCACCACACCCCAAACTTGGTTATCAACGTTATCAAGAACCAGAACATTCCCCACCATGCCCTTCACTTCTTCAACTGGGCCTCCAACCACAACCACTACTCCCACACACTCTTCTGCTACGCTGCCATCACTGACCTCCTGCTCTCTCACTCCCTCTCCACCACTCCAACTGACTCTCCGACAACCTCATCAGCATGTTCATCAACGCTCTCGGCCACCGCGGCAACATCAGGGGCACCATTCACTGGTTCCATGGAGCGAATACCTTCACAAAGGACACTGCGTGTATTCCTGCAACGCCATATTGGGTGTCCTCATGAGGGCCAATTGTGTCAACATTGCCAAGGCCATCTACGATCAGGTTCTCACAGAAGCTGTATTGGAACTTGATGTTTACACTTATACTACCATGTTTTGTGGGTTATGCAAAGTAGGCATGGTCGAGAGTGCACGCAAGGTGTTCGAGGAAATGGTTAGTCATGGGATGAATCCAGATGTGAAAGCGTATCGGGTTGTCGTCGTCAATGAGTATTGCAAGATTAGAAAACCAAGTGAAGCAGTGTTGCTTCTGAGGGAAATGGTGGTGAGGGGTGTTAAGCCAAGTATGTCAAGCTTCAATGCAGTGTTTAGAGTTCTTGTGGATGAGGGGAAGCTTAATAAAAGAGTTATTCTTTTGAAGCAGATGCCTAAGATGGGATGTTCGCCCAACTTCTTGTTTTATTGCACAATGATATGTGGTCTTTGTAAAGTGAAGGGTAGGATGCAACAAGTTGAAGAGCTCATTTTGGATATGCTTCAGAATGGGCATAACCTGGATGCCACTATGTATAATTGCTTACTCGCAGGATATTGTCAAGACAGGGATGAAGAAAGGACACCAAAGATAGTTATGACATAATGGACAAGAACTTTGTAATCAACCAAGACATTTTCTTCACTTTTGTGAAGGTGTTGTGTGCAAAGGGAAAATTGAAAGATGTAGAAACAGTATCTGAGGAGATGTGCAGGAGATGCCAATTGAATGGGAAAGTTGAGGCAACGAAGGAACATTAACATGCATGAAATTCTTGCACAACTATATAGGCCCTAAAAACTATAGAACCCAGGACAATAACCACACAGCAACAAATAGCAATGTTCACAACAGGCCTACAAGGATCATACGAAAGCCCAAACACTTACAAGACTTCGTATAGAATAGTTTGGTTGCAGCTTCACGATATAGTCAGCCTCTATGTGCTTGCACGATACTAGTCTCCTTTAGTTTTATCTGTTAGAAAGCAAATATTTCAAAAGTTTGTTATAACAAATTCCAGCTCAGCATGTATACACTATTATATAAGAAATATCAAAGGAATAAAGAGGCATCAGATTACTCAGCTCAATTTTAGCTTTCATAAAATAGTTAATTCCCAATTAGCTCATTTGCAGTTCTCTATCAACTGGTCCGACCTGCCTTCTTTTTCCGATGCCGGAGCATCACACACGACAGGTAACCACGGATAGGTTGGAGGAGGCTGTTCATCGCCTCACACAAGGCCATGCTTCGTTAACAGACAGTCACCAAAACCTTAACACAAAAATAGAATCCGTCCATGCTTCTCTTACGTCCCAGATCGAGTCCCTTTTCGATCGGCTAGCCACTATCACAGCTCCTTCACCCTCCACCATCTCTCCCGGCCAACCACCACCATCCCCTGCCTCTCGCCACCATCATATGAAACTGGATGTACCTAGGTTCGATGGTCACGATGCATTGACCGTCGTCGCAGTTTCCGCTCCACTCCAGTTCCCCAGCCTTCATCCTACCCTAAACCAGCACCATTACCCTTGCCCCTTCCTCCTTCCAAAATCCCGGTCAAGCGCTTGACATCCGAAGAACTTGCCCTCCGCCGTGACCAAGGGTTATGTTACCACTGTGATGACAAGTGGTCCCCTGGTCACAGATGCAAACCCCGCCTCCACCTGTTCATTGCAGATGACGAACCCGATGATTTCGAGCCTCCTCTTTCCCCACCTGCGGCGCCTTCAGTTGTCTCCCAAATAAGCCTTAACGCCATGGAAGGCACCTTTGCCCCTTAGACCTTTCGATTGCTTGGTTTGATTCACCATCAACAGCTCGTCATCCTCGTGGATGGCGGCAGTACGCATAACTTCATCCAAACGAGGATGGCTCGCTTCCTTGCCCTTCCCTCTTCCCCTACCACCCCTCTCCGCGTGATGGTTGGGAACGGCAACACCCTGGAGTGTGACACCATTTCGCTCCAGGTCCCTCTGCAGATTCAGGGTAATTCCTTTACCCTAGATTTACTCCATCTTCCCCTTTGCGGTGTCGACCTAGTACTGGGCGTTCAGTGGTTGCAACTCCTCGGCCCAATTACTACCGACTATGCAGCGTTGACCATGACTTTTCGCTATATGGGCCACACCGTTACTCTTCACGCTGATGCACCCCTCACCCCAGCTCCAATTACGGCCCATCAGCTAAAACGTTTTGCGCAGACCCAAAGCCTATCAGCCTTATTCCACATTACTCCAGTTGCAACCCAACCCGAACCACCTTCCCCTTCTACACCACCCCCCCAACCCCTACCACCTCCAATCGCCACCGTCCTGGCCCGTTACCCAGACATATTTACTGAACCCACCAACCTTCCTCCTCCCCGTACCATCCAACACCATATTCACATTCTCCCTAACACCGAACCCGTAAATGTTAAACCATATAGGTACCCCCACTTCCAAAAGACCGAAATCGAAAAACAAATCACCTCTATGCTCGACTCTGGTCTAATCCAACCAAGCCATAGCCCGTTTTCTTCCCCAATCCTTTTGGTTAAAAAGAAAGATGGTACATGGCGTTGTTGCGTGGATTACAGAGCCTTGAACGCTCTAACGGTTAAAGACCGTTTTCCGATGCCCACCATAGATGAATTGCTCGATGACCTGGGCCATGCTTCATGTTTCTCGAAACTCGATTTGCGGCAAGGTTTTCATCAGATTAGAATGGCGGACTCCGACATACACAAGACGGCCTTCCGTACGCACCAGGGTCATTACGAGTTCCGGGTAATGCCCTTTGGCCTCTGTAATGCCCCGTCTACGTTCCAGGCGGTGATGAACGACACTCTCCGGCCATTCCTGCGTAAGTTTGTCGCAGTTTTCTTCGATGACATTCTGGTGTTCAGCCCCGACTTGGCCACCCATGTTACCCATTTGGATATTGTTCTGGCAACCCTCTCAGCCCGCAAGTTCCTTCTGCGACATTCCAAATGTGAATTTGCCAAGTCTCAGCTTAATTACTTAGGCCATGTTATTTCTGCCCAAGGGGTAGCCCCAGACCCTGCAAAAATCCAGGCCATGTTAGCTTGGCCGGTTCCAACTTCCCCAACTGCTCTTCGTGGTTTCCTTGGGTTGACCGGTTTTTATAGGAAGTTCATCAAGGGGTATGCTACAGTGGCGTCACCACTCACGGCCCTTCTGTGCAAAGACAATTTTCAGTGGTCCCAGGCTGCAGACCTTGCTTTTCAGACACTTAAGAACCTGATGACACAGGCCCCTGTTTTGTCAACTCCTGATTTCTCCATTCCTTTTACACTTGAAACCGACGCATCAGCTTCGGCCATTGGGGCAGTGCTCTTGCAACAGGGCCATCCCATTGCATACTACAGCAAAACACTCTGCCTTCGATTGCAACATTCATCAGCATATGTTCGCGAGCTTCATGCAATTACCTCTGCCGTGCGCAAATGGCGCCATTACTTGCTGGGCAATTCCTTCATTATACTCACAGACCATAAGAGTCTCAAGGACCTTATGTCCCAAGTCATTCAGACCCCCGAACAACAAAATTACTTGGTCAAACTTCTCGGTTATGACTATGAAATCAAATACAAGCCAGGGTCAACCAACATTGTTGCTGATGCACTTTCACGTATTTCTGATGGTGTTTGCTTGTCTTTTTCGGTCCCTCACCTTGATTTTCTTGACAAGCTTCGTCATACATTAACTCAGGACCCCCAATATATTGAATTACTTCAGGCGATTCAATCCCGGCCAACAGAACACCCTTCACTTTCGGTTCATAAGGATTTGATTTTCCGTCAGGGCCGCATTTGGATTCCTTTTCCAAACCCCTTTACGTCTATCCTTTTGGCCGAATTTCATTCATCACCACTCGGCGGACATACTGGTGTGGCAAAAACTGTTCATCGCGTTCGACAGAACTTTGACTGGCCGAACCTGCGTGCTGACGTTCGTCAATTCGTTTCTCAGTGTCCCATATGTCAGCTAACGAAGTATGAAACTAAGAAGCCTGGTGGGTTGTTACAACCACTTCCCCCTCTGGCTGCGGTTTGGGAAGACTTATCCCTGGATTTCATCACAGGTTTACCCTCTTCCCAAGGCTTCACTGTAATTTTGGTCGTGGTTGATAGATTTTCGAAGGGGGCTCACTTCGGCGCCCTCCCAACTCATTACTCTGCATTCAAGGTTGCTTCGCTTTTTCTGGACATGGTGTGCAAACACCATGGTTTTCCCTGGAGTTTGGTTTCCGATAGGGACTCCATTTTTCTCAGCACCTTTTGGCGTGAGCTTTTTCGATTAAGTGGGACGAAGTTGCGTATGAGTACAGCTTATCATCCCCAATCTGATGGTCAGACGGAGGTCCTCAACCGGATTCTGGAGCAATACCTCCGTTCCTTCGTCCACCACAAACCTTCCCTCTGGTTTCGCTTCCTTCCTCTTGCTGAATGGTCTTATAATACCACAATCCACTCAAGCACGGGATTTTCTCCTTTCGAGGTGATTTACGGTCGGCCGCCGCCGTCGATATCCCGATATATCCAGGGTACATCATCTATTGATGCAGTCGATAACCTGCTTGTTGATCGCACAGAACTTCACGCTGCTTTGCTTCGTCGCCTCCATAAAGCCCAGGAGAAAATGAAGGCCAACGCCGACGCCCACCGCCGTGATGTTCAGTTCTCTGTCGGCGACTGGGTTTACGTCCGCCTCCGTCCTTATCGGCAAAATTTGGTAGCCAACACTTTTCACAAACTTTCCAAACGTTTTTATGGCCCGTTCCAGGTGATTCAGCGTATTGGTGCAGTCGCCTACAAACTCCGGTTACCAGCGTATTCAAGGATTCACCCTGTCTTTCACATTTCCCTGCTGAAGCCCCACCACGGCCCTTTACCGGCCGAATATACTCATCTTCCACCGGACGCCATTGAGAACAACCCAGTTATCTCCCCACTGTCTATTGTGGATTGGAAATGGGACGAGTCTGTTACCCCAGCTATCAAAAGGGTGCTCGTTCAATGGGACGGCTTGGCTCCTGAAGATACCTCTTGGGAATCTTGGGACGAACTGCGTACTTCTTACAACCTTGGGGACAATAACCACACAGCAGCAAATAGCAATGTTCACAACAGGCCTACAAGGATCATACGAAAGCCCAAACACTTACAAGACTTCGTATAGAATAGTTTGGTCGCAGCTTCGCGATATAGTCAGCCTCTATGTGCTTGCACGATACTAGTCTCCTTTAGTTTTATCTGTTAGAAAGCAAATATTTCAAAAGTTTGTTATAACAAATTCCAGCTCAGCATGTATACACTATTATATAAGAAATATCAAAGGAATAAAGAGGCATCAGATTACTCAGCTCAATTTTAGCTTTCATAAAATAGTTAATTCCCAATTAGCTCATTTGCAGTTCTCTATCACAGGGGGGGAGGATTGGAGAAAGGGCTAATCCAACATTGGAACCTTAATGTTCATCCTTTGTAGGTGTTTGGATTGTAACTCATTTGGTTGGTGGTATGGTTAATAACAGGGTTTCAATATAAATTCAAAAAAATTGAATCTTTGACCAACTGATTCAACTAAATAGGGCAATGATTAAAATGAGTGCTAGTAACATTTTTTTTGTTCACACTCTATTTCTAATACTTTTTTTGAGATGTAAGACCATCAAAATTGGTGATTTTTAATCAATTCTAACAAATATAGAGTATAAAAAAGACAATGTAAAAAAGAATGTCGTTCACATTTTTCTTAAAATATTTATAACATAACTAGAGAGATGGGGATATGAATTTAGTCCATTGATGGAGAATTGAATCTTACACTCCTACAAGTGTATCTTGTACCCCCCCCCCCCATTTTGTTTGAAATTACCCTATTGCCCTTAATGAATTGGCACCACCTTCTTCAACCCACTCGCGAGGGGTGCCTCCCGCGATGCCTCCCTCCTGCGAAGGTTGCTCCCTTCATCCTTCGTCTCGAAGCCACGCATCGAAGGTAAGCTTCTTCCTTTCTGATGTGGGTTTGGGTTCCAATGCAATTGGGGTTGATTTCTGGTGGGGTTAAGGTTAGGTTTTGGTGGTGGTGGTTTTTGGTGTGAATGGGGTTGCATTCTGGAGTGCCCATTTTGTAACCAAATTTTTTTTATGGAATAACCTTTATGTCAGCAAATTTTTTTTCTGGAATGGCCTTTCCATAAGCAAAAAAACCTTTCGGAATGAGCTTTCCATAAGCAAAAAAGGCTTTTAGAATAGCCTTTTTGTAAGCCAAAAAAACTTCCAGAATGACTCTTCTGGGAGAACTTTAGCTTAAGGAATGATTATTCCAGAATCAGATTTGTAAATCCAAAACATCCTTTCCGAAAGTGTATTTTATATATATCGGAAAGGGGGTTCCAAAAATCAATATTGGACTTACGAAAAGCTCATTCTGGAAGCAACGACTGCAATCTATAGTAGCCTTTCCGAAAGTATATTTTGCACCTTCTGGAAAGTATGATTTTGACTTATGGAAAAACCATTCCAAAGGCAAAAAACACAATTCGGAATAGCCTTTCCAAAAGTACATTTTGAACCTTCCGAAATGGTTATTTCAGATAATACTATTTTTGCTTACGAAAAAGGTGTTCCATAAGACTTTTCCTTCCAGAATGATCATTCTGTAAGCGAATTTATTCCCTTATAGAAAGCCTGTTTCAGAAATAAATCCACGGCGTGAATGTGATTGTGTTAAAACATACATGCAGAGTGGAGAGTTGGAGAAGGAAAGGGATTCCTGGGACGTCGAGTTGGATTTGCTTTATATCTTTGATGGTTGCGAGGAGAAGCGTTGGAGAAGAAGAAAAAGAACTGGAAAGAGGCTCTAGACTTGCACTGCGGGAAGAAAAGAAGAACGAGAATGGGTTGGAGTTGCGACTACAATAGAAAGAAGAGAAACTAAGAAGATAGAAGTGGTAAAAAATGAGAGGTAAACATATATTTAGGAAAATGCAAAATTCAATTGCCCATAAATAGTTTGTTTAACCTGCATGTTAGGACCAACCAAAATGTCAATTCATTTAAATGTGGGTTTATCTATTTTGAATTTGTAATGTTTGATCCGCAGGTTAATAGTCTAGTTCGTGTATTAATTATTTTTTAAAATATTAATTATTATTTCATAGTTTTATAATATGTTTTTACTGAAAGTTTAATACCATTATTAACTTAAATATATTTGATGTGTGATTAGCATTATTAAGTATTTGAATAATTACTTTGTGGTAATTAGTATATATTGACCATGTATTTAAATATATATTTGATGTAAATTTATTTTTATGCTTTATTTGATGTTTAAGTAATATAATGAAACTTCCAAAAAAAGTAATGTAACGAAACTTTCTTTAAAATTTCATTAATGCATATATTGTTTCCTATTCTTTTTTCACTAATCTCAGTTCCTATAAAAAAAAATCTAAGTTTTCAATATTTCTTTGTTTTATTTTTTTAAGCTTTTCATTTTTTATATTATTTTATTATTAGGCCACGGACCAATCCATTAGCCCGGGGACTGGACTTAGTCAGCAGGCATCGATCAGGCAAGAAGTTGGTACCTTGAATAAGCAAGTTTTATATGTCAATAATTTTAAAGTAAAAAATAAAATTATTATTTTCACTGTTATTGAAGCATGGAATATGAATATGATAATACAAAAAAATCAATTATTTGACATATATATATACATACATATACAATAATATTTTCACATTAAAATAGATGTATATTAGAAAATATTAATAAGTAATTGTCTCTATTTTTAGGGTATATGATTTTAAAATTTTCTCTTATATATATATATATATTAAAATTTAAATTAAATAAATTAACTATTTTATGAAATATTATAATTATTTGATTATTTAATATTACTAAAAAAATTTGCAGCTCAAAAAGCTATAGAAAATTAATATAAAAATTAATACTTAATAATTAATATTTCATCAAGGCTTTTTATAAAATTTATTTTAGGCCCCAAGCCACATAACCAGATCCAGTATCCCGGGCAGATGAACAGGTAGCCACATATAACTGTCAGAAGAGAATTTTGGTAAGCATCCACTAATCTCGTCAGAGCTTAAAAATTTGCAATTCACACAATGATTAATAATATGGTTGCCTGGTCGAAATATAGAGAAACCCCTAACCATACCCTGCTTTAATCACTGATTGATCACACAATCAACTGCATCAATCTAATGGAACTAGATCAGAGATGAGAAGAAAAAAATGGAAAATTTATTCAAATCAAACCCACTTTGTAGCTCTGTAGCGGATGGATATGAAAAATTACCGAAAACAGAAAATATAACTCAGGTATTCAAGAGACCTGGACTCTCCAACTAACTCTCTCCCTTTCCTACTTATTTCAGCTTCCTCCTTATTAGAAATTACTGTCTACTGGACAGTTCTCTTCCTTATTTATTCTACCCTCCATTAAAATTATTTGCCCACTAAATAGTTACCAGTGTTTTACATCCTGGATAGCAGTATCCCCAAAAAACGCAATAGTGAGATAGCCTCAATTTTGAATTTTTTTATATAATTTATATAATGTATACCATAGGAATGTAAGGTAGCACATGCTTTCAAGAACTTATCAGACATCTACTGTAAATTCCTTGTGGGGTTGGGGGGTTTGATTTCTCATTCACAGTGCAGTTATCTATCAATTCAAAGCTACTGTTACAAGCCTATTATTCGGTTCATCCCTCAAGAACTACACTAAATAAATAATAAATAAATAAAAATGATTTCAAATTTTACATACGTTTAAATTAAAATGTTAGTGTACATGCATTAAAAGCCACAAAACTTCGAAGGAGGCATTACCTGATTATCTGTAGCCCAGCATGTAAAGAAGCAAAACACAGATTAGCAATCGAATATTGATTAGTATTTACTGCTCAATCATAAATATTTTATAAAAGTTAAAATAAAAAAAGGTTTGCAGGGCCAAAAGGTAAGTAAGAGCCAGAAGAAAGAAATGGAAGCAAAACAGGATGTAAATTATTGTCTTAGATCTAAATAGTGATTAAAATCAAAGATTTAACAAAAAATCAAATAACATCATGTTTTCAATCTTTGAAAACATATTGAAGACAATAATTTGCATGTTTGTTACTGTCTTCAATATGTTTTTCAAGGATTGAAAACACGATGTTATTTGATTTTAATCTCTATTTAATTTTTTTTCATGATTAGTCCTAGATTTAACAAAAAATAGTGCGGCTTTAGTTCCTCACTGGTCACTAGAGACTAAAAGTGCATAGTATTTATAATTTTTAAAGACTAAAAAAATAATAAAATTTAATAAGTACTAATTTCAAATACCATTTTTAGGGATAAAAAATATATTGCTACTCGAAACTTACAAGACTAGATAGGGTTATAAAATTTAAACAAAACACTAGTACAACATGTGTTGCAGGTTGTTGAATGTTTCATTATGTTGTATCCATTATACCTTGCCCTCTACAATAACTCCCAATGTAATGGTCTAGTTGTCATGTTAAATGCCCCAGGGTAGCAGAGTAAGTGAGCACCTGAAGTCAAAAACTGACTGATACCATAAGTTTGCTAAAGCTTAGAAAAAGAAATAATAATTATAATAATAGTTGTGTGAATTTTGTTGAACGTGTGTGTTAGCAGTTGCTTATTAATTTGTTTTTTGCTAGCTATTTGACCGAGTCTTTAGGACTGTTTATTTTATTTTTTTTGTTGCTTAGTAGCTGTTATGTTAGTGGCTATTGTTTAAGAAGTTAGTTATTGTTTTTATGATTTCTTTTAGTTACAAAAATCTCTATTTAAATAGGTTATTATTCAATAAAAAGTGTGCATTCATCTCCCTTCATTTTGTGAGTTACGTTTATTATCCTACAAATTGGTATCAAGAGCCTTCTTCTTAAGAGGGACCTGTGAGTGAACCGAGTGAAACCCACCACAAAAAGCCAAAACACCTTGCTTCAATTCATCAAATTGATGGATTCTAAAAAATTGTACACAGCACTAGCACCACCTGTGTTTGATGGTGATAATTATCAAATATGGGCAGCAAGAATGGAGGCATATCTGGAGGCAAATGATCTCTGGGAAGTTGTTGAGGAAGACTACGAAGTTCTTCCTTTACCAACCAATCCAACAATGGCTCAGATAAAAAATCAAAAGGAGAGGAAAGCAAGAAAGTCAAAGGCAAGAGCTTCTTTGTTTGCTGTTGTCTCAAAAGAAATTTTCACTAGAATAATGACCATCAAATCAGCATGTGAAATCTGGAGTTTCCTCAAGAATGAATACGAAGGAGATGAAAGGATTAAGGGAATGCAAGCCCTGAATCTTGTTAGAGAATTTGAGATGCAGAAAATGAACGAGTCCGAAACAATTAAAGAGTATGCTAACAAGCTTCTTAGCATTGCCAACAAAGTAAGATTGCTTGGTTCTGAATTTTTCGATTCAAGAATAGTTGAAAAAATACTGGTGACTGTCCTTGAAAGATTTAAGGCTACTATTACATCCTTGGAGAATACTAAGGATCTGTCAAAACTTACCTTGGCAGAACTTGTAAATGCTTTGCAAGCCCAAGAGCAAAGAAGAAGAATGAGGGCTGATGGTTCTATGGAAGGAGCATTGCAAGCCAAATTGCAAATTAACCAAGGAGAGAAAAACAAGTGGAAGAAATACAAGAAGAAGAATTTCAACACACAAGAAGCAACGGCTAACACTAGCAACAATAATGCAGACAACAACAAAAGATTTCCTCCTTGGAAGCACTGTGGCAGAATGGGTCATCCCCCTTTCAAATGTTGGAGAAGACCCGATGTTAAGTGTGAAAAGTGCAACAAGTTGGGGCATCATGTGAGAATTTGCAATAGCAATCTTCAACAAAAGAATGAGGCTTAAGTTGCAGATCAATAAGAGGAAGAACAATTGTTTGTAGCAACTTGTTTTACAAGCAGTAGCTTAACTGAATGTTGGCTAGTGGATAGTGGTTGTACCAACCACATGACCCATGATCAAGAGTTTTCAGAGAGTTGAACATATCACAGGTATCAAAAGTTAGAATCAGAACAATTGGTTGAGATTGATCAAAACTTGCTGAGTGTGGGACAATTGGTTGAGAAGGGGTTTAAAGTCATATTTGAAAATAAGCACTATTTGATTAAAGATGTCAATGACAAGGAAATTTTTAGTATCAAAATGAAAGGCAAAAGTTTCTCATTTGACCCACTGAAGGAGAAGCAAGCAGCTTATCCAGCTATTATAAACAGTATAGAAGATTAGCACAAAAGGTTAGGCTATTTCATCATGCAACTGTGCTGAACATGCAATGAAAGGAGTTGGTTCATGGCTTACCTCACTTAGATACTAAATTACCAAGCTGTGAAGCATGTCAATATGGCAAGCAAGCAAGATTACCCTTCAAACAATCAACCTGGAGAGCAACAGAGAAGCTGCAATTGATTCACACAGATTTGGCCGGACCTCAAAGGACTACTTCGCTTAAAGAGAGTAAATATTACATCATCTTTATAGATGATTTCACCAGAATGTGTTGGATTTACTTTCTTAAGTCTAAGTCAGAAGTTGCAGGTGTGTTTTGGAGATTTAAGTAGTGGATTGAAAAGCAAAGTGGTTGCATGATTTAAGCTTTGAGGTCTGATAACGGCAAGGAGTACACTTCAGCACAATTCACCATGTTTTGTGATGAAGCAGGCATTGAGCATCAATTAACAACTCCTTACACCCCTCAACAAAATGGGGTTAGTGAAAGAAAAAATCGAACGATAATGGAAATGGTCAAATGTATGCTTCATGAGAAAGGGTTGCCTAAGGAATATTATGTAGAAGCTGCAAACACTGCAGTATTCTTGCTTAATCGACTTCCCACCAAAGCAATAAACAGGAAGACTCCTTTTGAGACTTGGTATGGTTATAAACCTTCCTTGAAAAATTTTAAAGTATTTGGATGCTTGTGTTTTACTTATGTGCCACAGATTAAGAGAGACAAGCTAGACAAGAAAGCTGAACCTGGTATCTTTGTGGGATATAGTTCAGTATCTCAAGCTTATAGAGTTTTCCAACCTTACACAAGGAAAATTCTGATAAACAGGGATGTATACTTAATGGAGAATGAGAAATGGAGCTGAAATGATACTGAAAAGATGCCGATAGCTGATCCTTTGCAAAATCAAGATGAGTTAATTGATGATACACCTGTGAGAGACACTAGATTGCTCTCAGATATTTATGAAAGATGCAATGTAGCAGTTCTAGAACCTGTAGGATATTGGGATGCAAAGGAGGATCCAAAATGGAGTGCTGCAATGTAGGAGGAGCTTGTCATGATTGATAAAAATCAGACTTAGGAACTTGTTGAAAGGCCTGAACACAGAAAAGTCATAGGTGTGAAGTGGGTGTTTAGAACAAAGCTGAATGCAGATGGATCAATCAACAAACATAAAAGCAAGGTTAGTAGTAAAGGGGTATGCTCAAATTTTTGGAGTATATCTCTTTAATACTTTTGCTCCGCTTGCAAGGCATGATACCATTTGGATGTTGCTAACTATTGTAGCACGGAAGGGATGGAAAATCTGCCAACTTGATGTCAAGTCAGCTTTCTTAAATGGATTTCTGGAGGAAGAAATCTATGTTGAGTAACTTGAAGGTTTCCTTGTGAAGGGACATGAGGACAAAACCTATCTATTAAAGAAGGCTTTGTATGGTTTGAAACAGGCCCCAAGAGCCTGGTACAACAGGATTGATGAGTACTTATCAAAACTAGGCTTTGTTAAAAGTCTTAGTGAATCCACTTTATACATCAAAGGTGATCAAGCTAACTTCATTTTGATCTCTTTGTATGTTGATGATCTCTTAGTCATTGGCAGCAATGTAGAACTTATTCAGTAGTTCAAGGATGATATGATGCAAGTCTTTGAGATGGCAGACCTAGGAGAAATGTCCTATTTCCTTGGTATGGAGGTTATGCATAATGAAGGTGATATCTTCATCTGTCAGAGAAAGTATGCAAAGGTGATCCTGAAGAAATTCAACATGCAGAGCTGTAAAGGCATGAACATTCTTATGTGTCAAAAGGAGAAGTTATGCAAGGATGACGGTTTAGAACAAGTGGAAGAAGCACTTTACAGAAGCTTAATTGGTTGCTTAATGTATCTCACAGCAACAAGACCAGATATCTTGTATGCTGTAAGTGTACTTTCAAGATTTATGAATTGTGCTAAAGAATCTCACTTTAAAGCAGCAAAAAGAGTGTTAAGGTATGTTAAGGAGACTTTAAATTGTGGAATGAAGTTTAGTCAATCATAAGATTTCAAGTTACAAGGCTATTCTGATAGTGATTGGGCAGGGTCTTTAGATGACATGAAAAGCACCTCAGGCTACTGTTTTAGTTTTGGATCAGGGATGTTCTCTTGGAGTTCCAAAAAACAAGAAATTGTCGCATAGTTAACAGCTGAAGCAGAATTTATAGCAGCCACAACAGTTGTTAATCAAGCCTTATGGCTAAGGAAAATGCTAACTAATTTGCTCTTGGAGCAAGATATAACTACTAAAGTAATGGTGGACAACCAAGCAGCCATAGCCATCTCTAAAAATCCAGTTTTTCATGGAAAAACAAAGCATTTTAGCATCAAATTATTTTTTCTTAGAGATGTACAGAGGGATGGTACAATGTGCGTGAAGTACTGCAAGACTAAGGACCAACTATCAGATATCTTCACCAAAGCACTTCAAAGAAGCAGATTTGAGTTACTGAGAGAGAAACTTGGACTTGCCAACCACTGATACAGGGAGGAGTGTTGAACGTGTGTATCAGCAGTTGCCTATTAATTTGTTTTCTGCTAGCTATTTGACCGAGTCTTTAGGACTGTTTATTTTATTTTTTTTGGTTACTTAGTAGCTGTTATGTTAGTGGCTATTGTTTAGGAAGTCAGTTATTGCTTTTATGATTTCTTTTAGTTACAAAAATCTCTATTTAAACAGATTATTATTCAATAAAAAGTGTGCATTCATCTCCCTTCATTCTGTGAGTTACGTTTATTATCCTACAAATTTGAAAACAAATCAAGACACAATCGGATAATTAATCTCTAGTGAACCTTCTGGATTACAGCCTATACAAAAAAGAGAAATAATTGACAGATAACGCATAATAAAGGGACTGAAATATCATACCAAGAAATATGAATTTGAAATTTCTTTTAGTATATCCCTGAAATAAGAAATACACAGGCAGTGTTGCCCAATGTATGTGAACCAATCTCTCTTCCACCCCCAAAAAATCAAAATTGCTATTCTATGATGCTAATGGCACGTAGGAGGGGTGGATGTCAACAAATCAAATGTAGAGTAAGATCAATTCTTTCCAAGCATATTACTGGAATCAGACAAACCTCTAGCAACATATATCATTGCTAGTTCTGGAAATCGAATGTCATAACATATGCCTATGCTAATGCGTCCAACCTCTACATGAATCAACTCATTATTTCAATTTGTTTACCCAGACAAAATTTTCATTGCAAGAAAAAAATAATCACAAATAGCAAAAATTTAAATCACTCTTGTGACATGGTAGTCAAAAAACATGTTTATAAATAAAGAATGATTGTATGGGAAGCCTACATTACAAGGTTGCTATCTTTTTTCTTCAGTTTCATTTGGGTAAAACTCGATTAAAAGCATAATTAGTTAAAAAAGCGCACAGATTATCCTCTCCTTCTATAATAATGTCATAATTTCTTAATGATTGTTTTCTCTTTCGTATCCCACACTCACATATATGCACAAACATGAGAAGCCATAAATACATAAAAACAAGTAATCTGAACAAGTGATATACTTAACAAAATTTCCCCTCATAGAGGCATACAATCTCAAATTGTTCATAAGATACCCTGGCATTTAAGTTCAAGAAGAACCATGGAAAAGTATAAGTCAATCATTTTAGAGCTTTATCCAATCTTACAAGGCTACAACCATAATAACTTTCATTTCCTTTCGCCACCATACACCTCTGCAGCCAGCCAACATTAGCATCAGCTTGAAACTTGAAACTTTAAACATACATTTCTCATTTACATGACAACAAACATGATCGCAGAACAAAAGACTATATCAGTACTAAAACAGATAGAACTAAAGTGAATGAGTTTGAATGCGGGATCAAAGAACATGTTTAGACCTGTGTCCACAATTGTCAGAGTCTCCCCAACAGTAAGAGTTTTTGATTCAATAAAAGTAATCTTCCCAGGGATGTCAATATCAAAAAGATGTATCTATATTAAAGCAAGCCAATATACCAGAAATTACAGAAAATCAATCAAGATTCCGTTGAATTACGAAATTCAGTGTACAAGTTATTGGGAGGAGTGGTACCTTGCGGTCCTTGGCTAGTAGGTTTTCGTCGGTGCCAAAGACGCAACAAGTGTTGTACAAGAGACCTCCATAACTTTCTGGAATAAAACAACCAACAATAGTGATTTTCAAGATACGAGAGAGTTCAGATAGCATGGCAGTGGAAGGAGAAGCACCGGCGTCAATATCCTCAGCGTAGACAGGAAAACTATCATTGGAATAAGGACTGTTCCAAATTTCCTGACAAGACAAAACAAAACAAGTTAGCAATCCTTCCCTTAAGTGTGATCCTAAAAAGAAGGAAAAGGGACTGACAGGCAAAAGAACAAGTTGGGCGCCCTTTGATGCATCATCCTGAATGGCGGTGCGAGCATGGGCGATGTTGTTGTCTTTGTCGGGGCTGACAGAGAGTTGATAGAGGCCAATTTTGAAGTTAGAGAGAGGGGGAGGGGGCAAGGGAATGGCAGGAGGGGCAAGTGCTCGTTCGGAGTTGACGGATGTGGCAGACATGATTGGATTTTGAGAGTGGTGGATTCGGCAGTGGCGGGGGTTGGATGGAGAAAGAAAGGGGGGAAGAAGGAGTTGGAAGTGGGAGAATGGCGGTGGAAAATGAAAGATTTCAAGTTAAGCAGTGAGGATAGTGCGGATGCTTTCATTTCTGATTTCGGAAATCTAAACCCTTCGCTTTGATTTCAGCTCAGCTCAGCTCATCGGAACCTACCAATTCACATGGATCGGGTCTCGCTTTTACCTTACCGGGTTAGCGGGTCTTCATCATCTATCTTATACAAACAAGGCCTTGATGATGCTGACATGGACGTGCTAGTGCCTACATGTCGCGATGTCATGCGTCCTGATTCCCACCCAAAAATGTCATTGTCATACTGCATTTATTACTTTTTGTCGTTTGCGTACTGTACACTTCAGTTATCGATGCATGTATGTTTCCAAGGACATTTATTGCGCCACTGAAGTGACTGCTGCATTTTCGAATTCCATTGTGTGACAATTATGGCTTTTCAATTTTCCCCCATTTTCATTTGCCTCATATGACCACTCACCGTAAGTGCACTTCCATTTTCATTTTTGCCGTCAACGAGAATTGAGATACAAGCCGAGCCATATGTATCCCATACCCTAATTATAGGTTCGTTTTCGTTACCAACATTTCGTGTATTATTGCTTTTTTGGTTGTAATGCTGCATTGATTTTGTTTTGAAGTCGTTTTCAGCTTAGTTTCGCATGTATGGGTACATTTTTCTTTTGTATGAGTTGTGGAAACTGAAATGGTTAAATCTTTTTGTTGTGCATTGTCATACCCTAATTTCATCCGGGGACCATCTGTTTGTTAGGATGCGACCCTCGCTTGACCACTTCGAGGTACTTGACACCCATCGTTAGGCAATCCGTGAAGTTCCACGATATGTCGGGAGTTGAAAGGAAGTGTTAATGTGCAATCCATAAAGTTCCGTAACATTCCGGAAGCCAAAGAAGGGATGATTGCGTAATCCGTAAGGTTTCGTGACATTACGGAAAGAAAACAAGTATCGCTACGTAATTCGTAAAGTTCCGTAATGTTACGGAAAAAGAATCAGCAAAAAAGGGCTGAGAGGGGTGTATTTAGTAAACAGGGGTGTGCAAATAGCAATCAAGCCCACTTGGGCCTTCCAGGATCTTCCAACAAAAGGCGGTGCCTTCTGGTGGAAGCAACCCAGCTCGCTTGGGCGAGCTGGCGGCAACCACCTCCCTCTTTTCCCCTATTAATAGGGGAAGGAAGGCAGAACAAAAATGTTCAACCCTCCTGGTATCTGAGAATCACTTAAAATTAGTGAGAAAAATTGTTTCCATGAAGAAAATCCAAGCCGAGGCGCTTCCGTAATGCTTCCGAGACGTTTCCGTGGGTGATTTCGCGAAGATTTTCCACCGTTCTTCATCGTTCTTCATTCGTTCTTCGTCGTTCTTCGGTCTTCAACCGATAAGTTCCCAAAATCGAGCCTTTCAATTCATTCTATGTACCCTTAGTGGTCCCCACTTGTTTCACATGCTTTTACTTTTATTTTATTTACTTTCTGTACCCCTTTTGACCTGCTTTAGTCATTTATTTAAGTCATTTTCTCGCCTAATAAAAAAAAATAAATTTCCACCAATCATTTGAGTGGTAATATCTTTTAATTTTTGTTAAAATAAAATCCAACCGATCTTTCATGCCTAACCACGTTTAAAACCAAAAAGAGGCAAAATAATAATATAATAAAAAAAATATCTTTTAATAAAATAATCAAAAAAATCAATCGGACGTTTTTTTCTTTGGGATTTTCTTTCTTAATTAAATTGACTAATAACCAAAGTGAAACTAAGGCTAAAATCAATTCATAAACCAAGTTTTTTTCATCACCTAAAAACCATTTTTAAAGGTCCAACGCCTTGAAATGGTCTTTTTCGCTTTTATTGGTTAGACGTGGATTTAAAAAGCCTAAAAACAACACATAGCTTTGTCACCTCTTTCAAAAAAGAAAACAAGAGATCATTAATGGTCCAATGCCTTAATGTTTTCTCTCCTTTCAAAAGAATCGAAAGGTCGTTTAATGGTCCAACGCCTTAAATGACCCTTCCGTTCAATAAAAATATATCTTGCAAAAAAGGATAAAAACAATTTAACCAACGTTTAGCTCTCAAAGAATTACGTAGGTCTGATTTCCTTATCACAATTGAGGGATACGTAGGAGCAAGGGAAACACCCTAGCCGACCACAAAAAGATAAAAAATACAAAAAGGCATAAAAAGACATAAGAACGTAAGAAAGGAAAAATAAAACAAATTGAAGTCATGTTTGCACACTTAATTAAAAATGTTGTCGTCCATTGTGACAGACGCGTGGGGGGCTAATACCTTCTCCGTGCATAAATACAACTCCCGAACCTTTCACTTAAAATTCGTAGACTACGTCTTTTCCGGTTTTTCTGACGTTTTCCTCAAATAAACGTTGGTGGCGACTTCGCGCATTTTCCTTTCTTGGAAGACGCACCCATGAGTCTTGCGTCACCCTCCCTCCGAAGGGTAGGTTGCGACATGCATGTTTCATTTGTTTTCTTTACCGTGTTTATTGTTTCCTATACCAAGCTTTTTGCGCCTTCGTCATTTGTTTGTTGTAATGATTCATTATTTTTGTTTTCGTTGCATTTTCATCTCAGATCTACATCATTGGGTACCTTTGTTTTATTTTATGACTTTTTGCAACACAAAAGCTTAAATCTGGCTTTTGTTTTGCTTGCATTTTCACGTCATAATCACATCATGGAGTACCTAATTTTTTTGTTTAAATGATTTTTCGAAACACCTTGTGGGTAATTTTTTTTTGTTCAGATGCGTTCCTTTGTTTTGTTGTAATGGTGCCTTATTTTTTTTCTTTTCGTTACTACACCATCATTTTCTTCATTTCGTCATTGGTTTGTTGTAATGGCTCATTATTTTTGTTTGCGTTGCATTTTCATCAAAGATCTGCATCATTGGGTAACTTTTTTTTTTGTTTTATGACTTTTCGCAACACAAAAGCTTAAATCTTTTTTGTTGTTCTGGCTTTCTTTGCTTAATTTACTGTGTGTATCGTTTCTATACCAACATTTTCTATTAGTTTGTTGTAATTCTGATTTGTTTTGGTTTTGCTTGCATTTTCACGTCATAATCACATCATCGAGTACATTATTTTTTTTACCACATTTTCCTCATGTCTTTCTCGGATTCTTTGGTTTATTTTTTTATTGCATTTTCATCTCAGTTCTGCATCTTTTGCCACATGTTTTTTTTATCCGTTTTCCAAACACAAATGGTTAGATATATATTTTGTCCTGCCTTCCTTTGTTTGCTTTACCATGTTTGTGTTTTCTATACCCTAACTGCACTTCCACTATGTTTTTGGTCGAGAACAACAAAGAATTCGAGAACGACAACCAGAAAGAACGCCTGTAATAGGTATCCCCCAACCCTAAGTACAAGTTCATTTTCTATACCATAGTTCCCCATTTCTTCATTTGTTTGTTTAATGGTGCCATGTTGGAGTTTTGATGTTATATTCAGGTAAGTTCTGCATGCTTGGCTAAATGTTTTTTTTATATTGGATGGGTTTTGAAAACATAAATAGTTAAATGTTTTTGTTGTGGTGGGTTGGATTGTTTACTTTCCAATGTTATTTATTTTTTGTTCTCAACCCAGTTGGTTTTTGTTTGTTGGAATGGTGTGTTTTTTTTCTTTTGGTGCCGATTTGAGGTCAATTTTGCATCATTGGCTACATCTTTTTCATAAGTAATGCGTTTTGGAAACAAAAATGCCTAAATGATTTTGTTCTCGTTGGTCTGATTGTGTAGTTAACAGTGTGTATTTTTTTTTTCCAGATCAATCCGTTAGTTGAAATGGCAAATGTTGTTGTTGTGTTTTCTTCTTCCTGTCTGTATGTGTCATCTGGATTTTTTGTTTTCATAATATTGACAACTCTGTGCTTCAATGTTTGTATGTGCATACTGTGTTGTTATGGTCCGTAAATTAATTTTATGTATCGATAATCACAATACTGTCATTTATTTGTAGTCATGTCTCGGAAGGAAAACCTGATAGCGGAATTGCATACAAAGAAAGGTACTTGGAAGATAGCAGTCTGAATCACTAATATGTGGCATGTTAACAAGCACAATGGTAGACAAGCCATTGACATGGTGTTGATGGACCATACGGTAATTTCCATGTTCTTCAGTTTCAGTGGTTTTGGTAATTTAGTTTATTGACAAGTCTGATTTGTATTTCTTGTAGGGTGCAAAGATTGGCGCAACTCTATGGCAAGAATTGTTCCCTGAATTTGAGCTGAAGTTGCGCTGCGGTGGTGCATATGTGATTCATAACGTCAAGGTTGTTTACAATCATTTTGAATACAAAGTGAGTACAATTAAATATTTGGTTTATTTCGTGAAAACTACATCTATCAAGGAGGTTGACAGACCTGAGATTCCTCCTAATGTCCATGTCATTACTGCATTTGCTGATATCATTTCTGGCGTGGCACCCCGTGATACGTTAGTTGGTATGTCATTTATCATTTTTGTACACAGCATATCATCTATATTCAACATAAGTAACAATAGTGTTTTATTGGGGTTTTGTAAATAGATGTTGTCGGTGTTGTCGCTGAAGTTATTGAACGTAAAACAGTTAATCCTGCATACAGAGTGACTATGAAGTTGAGAGATAACAGGTATTATTAATTTTTCATGCCATTAATTTTAAGGCCGGTTTAAATATGGACCATTACAAGTATTCCTTTTTTTTTTTGTAAAAGTTAAAATTTTGTATTTACTCTTACTATCTAATAGGCGTCGACATATATAAATAAATGTTATTAATGATTCGTCAGTTAAAGTCATATTATTAATTTCATTATTTTCAATAAAATTAAATTAATTAAATGTATCGGGAAGACTAATAGGCTACAATAATTAGTGATCAAATTTAATTACGGGGAAAGAACACGAGTATTAATAATATCTATATATTTTGTTCTGTTGTAGTGATGCTGAGATCATCATGACTGTGTGGGAGGAATATGTTGTTCAGCTTGATGATGCTATCGGGAAAAACCATTTTGTTCGGAAGCCATTGGTCCTTATGTTAACTTTTGCTAAGATCAAAGAACCCAAAGGTCAGTGTTAAGTGAATTTCCATGTATCACATGTTTGCTTGAATTCAATATATGAATGTATTATACATGTAACTATTATTTTTTGCAGACAAGTATCCCCTCAGTGTACAAAATATCAAGCATGGGTCCAAGTTGTATGTCAACACTGACATGGCAGAAATCCAACAATTCCGTGATAGGTACAATCTATGAATTTAATTTCTTTCGTGTGTTTATAAACACTTTGATAAAACTCTAAATTTATGTTCTTGATTAATGCAGGTTACGTGTGCCATTTTATGCTGGCGGAGTAACAGATGAAGGAACCATTTCTCAGTCCCAATCTAACCAACATTCCCAACGAAACTCAGCGGAAAAGTTTTTGCATAATGCCCAAATGGTGAGCTTTGGTGAAATAAGCAGATTGAGACAGGTACGTGTATAAATGTTTTAAATTAACGATCCTCTTATTTGGATGTCATTAATGATCATTACGACTTAATGACCGGTTTGAGCATACGTGAAGCTATATAAAGTTATTTTAGTCATTGTTAATTTAATGCACTGCACTTACCGATGTGTTTTCCATTTAGTTCGAAGACATTTGTATTTCCAATGCGGTTCACTAAGCGACGGGGTGTGTTATTTGACTCATTGTTAATTGAATGTGTTGCATAGACGTTTGTGTTTTCCACTAAGTTCGAAGGCATTTGTATTTTCAATGCGGTTCACCTATTTTTTTTTTTGTGTATTTCTAATTAATGCCCTTCACTTACCAACAACTTTGTTATGTTTCCAACATGTTTGTAATTCCAATGCACTTCTCTAATTGAAGGGGTGTGGGGTTAGAGCGCCATTTCGGTTTCCCACCTGTGACCACTAACCCATTTCAGTTTGCCACGTCTGACCAATCCATTTTGATTTTTGATATCATTTAACTCATTTAGGACTGTTACTGTTTGACCGTTGCTACCGTGGATGAAGTGATGATTGATACACCATGGAGTCATGATAGTTGTCCCTACTGTACTACAACATTTGATCCATTGAAAATAGGTGCAGCCTGTTGTTCGTGCCAGAACCAAGTTACTCACACTGTTCCAAGGTAACATGTATTTCTCACCAAATAGCCATTAAAGTCAATTCGAATGATTTTTGAAGTAATACACATTTGACTTTTTAATGAAACAAATATTTGTTGTGTAAGGTATAAGTTAGTTGTCAAGATGGAACAGAATGGGGAGAAGGCTAACTTCCATTTATGGGATGCGACGTGTATCAAGATCTTTGGTAAAACGGTGGATGAATGTCGTCAAGAGTTGATTGCAGTAGGTTGTTTATATTACAATCATCAATCAATGCAAAAGTGTATTAATAGTGCATTTAAAATGTTTTTTAATTTGTAGAGTTGTGATGAGATCAAGGTGTTCCCTGCGTGTGTTGATGAATTGTTGGGTAAGACCTGGGCTGTGAGATTCAAGTACCGTTTTCAGATGTGCCAATCATTTGTGTTGGATGTTAGCGAAGAGGAACATCATATCCAGGCATTGACATCTACACTTGGTCTGCAGGTAATAATAAGTTAACCATATGAGTCTATTTCATAATTTTTAAAAAAAATTATATTTTCGATCAATGTATTATATGCAGGATGAACTAAGTATAGGCAAGTCACCAGCTGTTGGTGCTGCAACTTCATCACAGGATTACCATCCTACGATAGGTATTTTATTTATGTGATATTGTTTAAATTATTTATATTTACTAGGCGATGAAATAATGACTTTAATTCTTCTATTGGTATTTACTAATAATATATTTATTTGTTACATAGCCTTCATTGTCATAGTTAGCTGATTACGATCCTGGAAAGACTGCCTTTGTCACTCCTGTGAAAAGAATGTGTGATCAGCAAGGTAGTAGTGAATTTGAGTCTGACGAATACGCACCATATGAACTATCCACCAACAAGCATATCAAAGCTAAGTAATTAGAAGCTATTTCATTTAAATATTGTAACTTTTTAAATTATGTATGTTTTGTTTTACATGTGGTATAACCTTTTGATTGTAGCAAATAGGTCCAGATTATCATGTGTTTTGTGATGTGGAACAACTATAGTTACCCATGTATGAACAATGAATTGTATGGACAGTAATAGGTATCGTTAAAATTAATGTTAGTAATTTTACCACCAAGTAGCTAGAGTTCATATAAATAAATTGATAATGCAAAATATGATAATAATAAAAACATTAGTTTAAAATTGGTGAAAAATAAAATGTGAATAACATTCACAACGTAATGTGAAAGATTAATGTCTTTTAATTTTAAATTAAAACACAGAAAATAATGTTTTTTATCGTTTGTTTTTAATGATTTTATGCATGTATCAGAATCGTTCATTCTATTAACATTGTTGTAGTCGATTCAAATTCGTGGGGTCAATTTGTTCAATGCAATTTATGTATTTTATATTCGTTAATGCAAGAGTATTATTTTGATATATCTTTTAGTAGCATTTACTTGCAGGTTCACAAGTGACCTTCAATATTCCCCAATGCTGACATACTTATTACGGTAATGTATACACATCTACAAAATCCCTGCAGTAGATATTCTTGGAATTTGTGCTTATACAGGTACGATGGAGTCCTAATACTTTATACTGTGGATATAATGATGCATTTAATTAATAGACTGTGAGTAGTACCTTCAATCTTCTAAGTACAATTTACATATAACAATACATAGTAATTATTAGAGTAGATATAAGGATCCATGTAATTAATAGACTAGACGTGTCTTGAGGTGCAATTTCCCAATGCCCAATACATCAAAACAAAATACTACCTGTATAATTATAATTTGGGAAGAGTAAATGTTTGCAATTATTATTCATGAAAATTAATTACAAGTATGACGGATAGAGTAGAACCCTTACATATAATATATAATATTGTTAATTCATGATTGCAGACTAAAACAAATGCATTTAATGTACTAAAGTTATCATTATTGCGGGAAGTGAAAAAGATTATAATTATCTCACAATTAATATACAACAATATTAATTAATAAACAATAGAAATCATAAACCTAGGTTTTGACGACATCCAATTAGTATCAAGATTTAATTTATCGGAAGTCTGATAGCCTTACAATTATTATAGTTAATGAATATTAACTGACAAATATAATCAATACAACAAAGTAAACTCTTCATATTCCAACTATTATACAGTATTCAACTAGACTTCACATATATAGCAGTTTCCAATACGCATTAACTGCTACGGCAGTTACATCAAGTAGACATTGTGTATTTACTAAACCCCATTCAATCATAAACATGTTTACTATATGCATTGGAAGTCGTAATTAGAAAACCTTGATTATTTTTCTCTCCGTCTGTGGAAACCATAACCAACAATTTCACCAATTGTTAACTCATTTGCCCAAGAACATCACACAACCCTTACCACCATGAGTACACAGTCATCATTTGCATTGAATGTTGTAAGTTTCTTTAACTTTTTCATCCTTCGTCTTTTTCTTCTTATATGTATATGTTCAATATTGTTTCATCATCCATCTTCACGTTTGTCATGCTGTCAGGTATGAAATTCATCATAATTACCATTTTTTTCCAATGTTGTAAGTTTATTTTACTTTTCCATCCTTCATCTTTTGCTTATTATATGTATATGTTCATTATAGTTTAAAAATTCATCTACATGTTTGTAATTCATCTTCCAAATTATAATTGTAAGTTTCTTTTTCTTTTCCTATCCTTTGTTTTTTGTTTCTTATATGTATATGTTCATTATAGATTCATCATTCATCTTCATGTTTGTATGCCTAACACGTACGATATTGATGATATTTATCATCTCCTTCCATGCTTCGTCTTTTTGCTTTTTATGTATATGTTCATTATAGTTTCGTCATTCATGTTCATGTTCCATATTATGTTGGGTAACAGATTAAGCATATTCATCATCTCATTCCAATGTTGTAACAACTTTTATTTTAGGATCTATATGAAATTAGTACAAATTATCAGTAACTAATTACATTAAATATTGGCATTCAGGACCCACTTGTTTTGTTGGGATGCACAGTAACATATCAATTTAAGGTGGCATTCCATGTTGGTAGGGTAAGTATTGCCAACCTTAAGGTTTTTATCCATTTCTCTTAATCCCAAAAAAATGATATCTGATGTACTTATTAAATGATCCAAAATACAATTGTCACATGTTTACTTGCAGAATCTCATTGAGATACCATCATTATATCATAGACAATGGGCTCCACATTACCCACTTTATGTGCTGCTTGACTACAATGGAGACAAGCACTATATAAGGCTCAGAAAACATAATAACAAATTCTACTTTGCTGATGGACTGAAGGGCTTCAGGAGAACCATGGGCATTCATAAAGGTGTCATGATCACATTTGTTGTGCCTGAGAAGAATTGGATGTTCCATATCCACTTCATGCCACCACTGCATAGAAAAACATGTGGAAGGCCTCTCACGACCACTAGAACTCATGTCTTTACTATAGATGTTACCCAACGTTTGATCTCACGCACTTATCCATTGGTAAGTCTTTGGTCATGTAATTAATCTATGTTGTGTTTATTGATGACCTTTAAATGTTTACTCACTGGCTTGGTTCTAATGTAGGTGCTGCCACCAGATGCTCTGAATTTTGTTGATGCATCAACAAAATATATGATTGTCCTTGGTATTCATGGTCGTCGTCACCTTTGGAAGATGACTATCCATAATGGGCTACAATCTCTTGGTCACCCATGGTACCATTACTTAACCGTAAATGAGTTGATGGCCGGTGATGAGGTTGTCTTCTATTACAGGCCTAACCAACATGTATGGGAGGTCATCTTCAGGAAGCAGATGACATGGAATGAAGACGAGTCCGGTTGAATATTGCAATCCAGAATCCACTACCTTTATTTTACAGTTGTTTGTTGATGAAAAATTTATGTAACTTTGTTTTAGTATTTACTTTTTCGATGTTGTAATTTAATTCCCTTGGGGAAATAGACAATATTTTATATCGTATATACTTTTTCCTGAACAACGTTACCGAAAATGGTTTCATCGTATTTATTATCAAATTATTGACTTACTTTATTTATGCCTTCATATGTTTGAATATAGTATTTGTTGCTTAATATTTGGAAGGTCACTGGAGCATGTCACTTTTATTACTTATAGTTACATTGTCCAATAACACTAAAATGTAATGCGTAAGATCAAATTGCTTAATAGTGTTAATAAAACTTTATATTTTCAAACCAAAAGATTTTTAATTTTACCAAGATAAATCAAATTAAATCACTTATTTGAATGTTCATCTCATAGGAAAATATTTACGACGCCAATATTCTAAATATTTAATGGCAATATTTCAGAATAACTCAAATATAGTGAAAATATATTAAATAATAAGTATGTTTGCCATAAGTCAAATCTGCCATCACAATTTTCGAGCAAATTTTTTGAAATGCCTCTGATATGCATAAAGGCTGCCACCACATTTAATGAGGCAATTAATAAGAAGTACTTTGAAGTACTGTAGCAGTGATGGACACAAAACGTCTGTGCCACACAATGTTTGATCAAACGCTTGGTGGGAAAAAAATGCGAGGGAATGCAGGCGAAGCGCTACTTCTTTTTTGTTTAGAAGCTTTTGTACAAAATATTAATGGAGAACAATTTCATAATGTTCTCCATTAATACATGTGGTTGCTTATATAAGTATGCAAGATGTAGTTCACTTATTCTTTGGAGCAAGCCTGTTTTCTTCTCAATGATGATATCTCTGTTATTGCATGTATGCTTGTCACCAACAATCAAAGCAGCCACTTCAACAACATTTGGCAAATTATATAATCTTTCATCTAATTGTCTGTCACTAATGAGTTTAAGTTTCAGGTCACAAACCGCAAAACATTGTAGTTTGTCCCTTGCCATTCTGAACTTCTATGCATATTGATTGTGGTTATCTAGCATATTCATGATTTCAATGATAATGTCTTCATCAAGAATATCTTTGATACTGGACATTGACGAAGATGCATAGACAATTATTAATGATATACATTATCAAAAAGACAATTTAAAAAACTATAATGCATCATGCAATTTGTTGAATGCTAAGACTTACGGGTTTTGGGAAAGCTTGTTGTTGACTTTGTTGTCTGTATCATAAATATATAGTTGTGCAAACTTCGGTGAGTTATTAGGCATAGGTAGGAGGCTTCCAATAAGATGATTCCTTTGATCATGTATGCGGAATGTTGAAGGACCTCTTCCAGTATTATAGGTTATGTCAACTTTGACACTAGGTGATGTAAATGCAAACATCAGATTATATGAACGAATGTTTTGCTGGAAGTTCTTAGCTTGTGAGTTGTTGGTGTCATAGAGTAGTTGCCTCAACGGTTGTGGAGGATGTTGTAGTAGAGACAGTTGTATTTTTCCATCACCACAACATAATGCAAACCATGGGTTTTTGGTCTCTTTATCTTTGTTAATCCTTTCACCATATCACATTATAGCTTTACAGTGCTTGCATTACCAATCTGGATCTCCAATATCATTGTAAGTTGGACCTACACATTAATTTGGAAGTTTAGATTCTCCCCATGCTAAAAAAAATATATGACAACACAATGTAAGTTGAAAGTTGATCGTCAAAACCGGTATTTTGATAATGATATGGTGTGTCTAGATTCCTATAATCATCAGTATCAGCATCATCTTTCGTTGGTGGGTCGTCAAATGAATAATCTATATGACATAAAATTGTTTAATCTAAAATGAGTTGTGTGTATATAATTAAGTTGGTAAGATACGTTGGAAGTTAAATATACATGGTTGGCATTTTGACATGATGTAATAACAATAACGACATATTACCTATATCAATATCTCCCTGTGTTATATTGATTTCATCATCACTATCATCTGAGATGTGCTCTATTACTTTTGAATTGTGTATTGTATATCTTCCTGAATGTATATATGTGGTGGCAGTTTGAATTGGAACAACACCTGTGGGAGTATGTAATGTAGAAGTTGATGGCGGATTGATGTTTGATGAACTTAAATTTTCTTTCCCAAACCTGGACAACAGATTCCTCTGGATTGATGAGGCATTGATGGTACATCCATCCACTAAATTCCTCGGTCGAATTTGAAATTGCCCTGTATGATGTTGCTGACACTGATTTGCAGATGAAGTGATGTTTGATAATGGTGTAGCCTGTGTTTGTAGTGTGGGACTGTCACCAATAAAGTGTGGGTCACATGGTGAGGTACGCTTACGCTTTTCTACAATAACAGTAGTTATATCCAAATTAGTATTTATAAAATATGCACAAATGAATTGGGGGTTTGTATTCATTGTTATCATTAGGTAAATGCTGATTTGGACTATCAAAACTTTGTCTTCTTTATTGCAAAATGTGTTTTTTACGTTTCCTCCGTTCAGCAGAATTTTCCATTTGAACTTCCAGTTGTCAATAAATTCTACAATATTGTGTCACACTTTGAAAATGAGAATTTAAGATCAACATATTAAAATACCAACATGTAATATTCATCCCGTATATGTAGTAGTAATGTGCAAATACTATTGACTTAATATTGTTTAAGAATAAATCATGTACATGAAAGAGTGATACAATAGTTAGTGTAACCTATAATCAACCAAAAATACTCCTAAAGATTTCAATAAATGGTTGATAGATGACAAAGTTTGTCAACTTTCTAGTTTAACTTCAAATTTAGAAAAACGTTTAACTCATTGCACAATATTTAGAAATTAAGTTGTCTTTTTTCCTTTTTCCTTTTTTAATAGGTAAGAAATTATTTGAAATGCAAACCAAGTGTAAATAATAAGATGGCAGCTGCAAAGCCTGCAACAACATGCAAATTTAGGTACAAGCGAATAAAAGTCTTGGTACCAAGAAGTTATTTTTTTTATTAAAAAATAAATAAAATTAAACCAACCTTTGTAACTCATCATAATGACGTCAAATAAACTTCACTCAGGAATAAAAAAAATACAATTATTAACCAACACTAAACAACAAAATGATCAAAAGAAATCTAATAACCCGCCACAAAGCAACAATGTAGACGTTCGTACGAAATAAAGGAAAACTTAATTCGAATAACATAGTTTATATTATAGTCTCCTCTCTCCATCATTCTTCATCGAATTGGAGCATCGGTATTCCGGTTGGGGTAATTCCACCACAATTCTCAATTATTTCTTGCTGAAGTCTTCGGATTTCATCTAGAGTTCTTCGCTTCACCCCTGGATCTGGCGAATTCAATGCTCTTTCGAGTACTCTGACCTTCTTGGCAAGGCTTTGCACCTGAGCACATGGTCACAAAGACACATGCATGCATATATGATTAATGATAAAGATGATTTACTCACAGCAAAATCAAATATCAAATAGCTAGCAAAACGAAATTAAAGGAGATTGTTGCAGGAAGCATTGAACCTTTCTTTGGGGCCATCTTTTCAATTTTCCTCTGCGGCAGATACTCTTCACGGTAGAGTCACCTACGTCCAGTTTGACCGCTGCAGCACTAATAGTCAAATGGAAGACACCGCTCAAATCACTCAATGTCATCCTTGGTACTCTCTGCCTCTGTGCAATGTAAAACACAACTACTCGGTCAAAACTCAAATTCTCCCCACTAAAATGAAAAGATCAAAACAGTTACACTACTAATGCAAACACAACACTTCTTAAGAAAACAATAAAATATTACCTGAACTGCCATATCACGTCGTCTAGGCCTAGAAGTTGAAGCCCTTCTTCCATTCTCAGCCTCAGGTTCAGACTCCGACTCTTGCTCCGTGCCATTTGCTACAAACATAACGATTCAAAACTCAACATAATGATTGTAGAATGAAATTGTCAATGGTTGCAGAAAGAAAATGTGACATTAATGAAAGAGATGAAGACCAACGTGGACCCAAATCATCGTCTACGTCATTGGAAACTTCAGTCCAATCCATTCCAGTGCAGAGGGCATCATAAAAGGCAGACATCGACGGATCTTCTATGGGAATGAACCCTGCTTCAGTCCTCTCTTTACAGTAAACATTTAGGAAATTCCTTATTTCTTCTGTGTTTTTATTGCAGAAACTGATAATAATTGCAGACAAAAAAGTAATTAAAAGATTGACAAGTAGATACTAAAACATAAAATAACAACGAAACTTTGTTTGCATGCATGCAAATAGTAGTAGCAATGCAAGACTTAGAAGTTAGAAAACGTACTCGATTATTTGATAAGTGTCCCTTGGAGGACGATTCGATGTCTTATCCTCAACGAGGCATATTGCGTGGTTAATCACCCCGACTGCTCCATGAATCTCAAGCTTGTCAAACCTAACACCTGCGATATATTTTAAATTTAAAATGGGAAACAGAAATTACGGTGGAAAAATTAACTAAACCCGGAATAATATATAGAGTTGTGGACATTTATTTATCTATATGGTTATTCAAAACTTGACATAGAAAAAATATTTATCTATTACCATTGGTGTAATTTATTTGTCTAAGAACTTCACAGCAACTGCAAGAGAATGGCTCTGGTGGTGGGGGCCAAGAACAAAGTGACCTCACATCTTGGTTATTTGGTGGCTGAGTTTGATTCTCTTGCGGGGGTTCAACGTTATTACCAACTCTTCCTTCTCCAAAGAAAATGTCATGGCCATGTATGAAGAATCGATCACCTTGACCTTCGAGGATTGGTTCCTTACCCGTCCTCCTCGGTGGACCCTCTTCCTCCACATCAACAACATCAGGAACTAATCCTTCTCCAATGGGAAAATCGTTATTATTCTTTCCCTGCAGGAAGGGAACATTATTACCCTTTTCAACGCCAAAAGGATCATTTTGTTGTTGCTGTTGTAGGGACAGTGAAACAAATTCTTCAGTGGGTAAATAGAAATGTTGGGGGTCCAATTCCAACAAGGTTTGGAGAAATGTACAGTCATCATCAGTATCATTATTGGGAACAAACCCGGAGTAGTTGTTGTTGTTATTATCCATGGATGTATGTGTTTAATCACGATGGATCATATTGGAGACACAAATAACTAAACTTGTTGCTTTGGGCGGGGAAAAAGGAAACGTAGTAGCGGCTGCAAAAGAGACAGCGCCGCCGCTACGGGGAATGTTTCAGACACGAGATTCTTTGGTGGTTGGATACAATACAACGATAAAAACTGTGAAAGGCAATGTGCATGGGAATTATATAGGGGACTAAGAGGCGCCAGTGGCGGTTAATGACCGTTGCAAATATTCAAGTCTGTTCCGTTAAACTATGACAAGCATAGACACTTCGTACATTGTCGACGGGAAACATCTTATTTTTTTGAAATGAGAATTCTATTTCATTTTATTTTATTTCTTAATTTACACTAATTTAAACATGTTCTCCTTAACAGTAATTATAAAAAAACATTTATTAAAAAAAGGTGATACATCAAGTATCTCAAAGATTAATCTTTAATTTTTATTCAATCATACCTTATTTCAGACCCAAAAAATTCTGGCTCGTCTAAAGGCTTACATGATGGGTAGAATGAAGAACAAGATATGATATGAGAAAAATAAAACAAGATATTAGTTTGACGATGGCATTATTCCTTACTATATTATACATGAATGAATATTTAACTTCAAATAAGAATAATTTTAAAAAAATCTCTTATTAATTTATGCAACTTCAATTTTAAATAAGTATATTTTTTAAAAATATATCTTTTTATTAAATTTTTTTATTGGTCTTTCTTATTAGTTTATTATTTATTCACTTAGTTTTTAGAGTTTTCCATTTAAAAAACATAGTTTATAGAAATAAATATGGTTTTATTAATATTCAATGTTTTTTTGTTGTTTATTGATGACATAAAAACAATAATTTACTAATAAATATTGTTGGAGAAACAATTAAGTTATGTCATTTAGATAATATATTAACTAAATATTCTGTTTAGAACTAGTAATTATAACATTTTAAAAAAAATTGTTGGCTTATTTAAATGCTAGTTTATAAGTACTTTTTTGTACCATGTAAGATACATGTAATAAATTATAACTATTTTGCAAATAAATTTGTTACATGTATTTAGTAATAAGATATATGTAATAAATTGTAACTTATTTTTAATTAGAGAATATTAAAATTTATTGCAAATTAAGAGGTGGCTAGAGGCCTCTCTATTTCATATGTGTCTTTGCAAATTAAGAGGTGGCTAGAGGCCTCTCTATTAAAATTTGCATGTTGTTGCAGGCTTTGCAGCTGCCATCTTATTATTTACACTTGGTTTGCATTTCAAATAATTTCTTACCTATTAAAAAAGGAAAAAAGACAATTTAATTTCTAAATATAAAATTTGTGCAATGAGTTAAACGTTTTTCTAAATTTGAAGTTAAACTAGAAAGTTGACAAACTTTGTCATCTATCAACCATTTATTGAAATCTTTTGGAGTATTTTTGGTTGAATTCTTCCTGGATTTTACACTGGCGAATTTATATTATTATATTATATGCAATTGGCTAGTCTTCTGAAGGGGGATATGCAAGCTGTCTACATTTAGTTTCCTGATTATGCTTGAAAAATAAATGCACTTGTTTAGTTGTTTTCACTTTTCAAACTAAGCAAGAGTTTCATAAACTAACTTTTCCTCTGTCTCTTGTACAAGTGCTTATTTGATATGCGCAAAAAGAAGCAAATAACCTCTTCTATTTTTTTTTTATACGAATGAGTTATTTACTTAGAAATAAAATATTATCAACAGAGAAATAATTTGCCGTCGAGAACGTGGAGCCGGCCATATATAGCTTGTGTGGCATTATTGTAAGACTCTTATCAGAACGGACGAAGGACGACGATATTATATAAGCTAAGGAAGAGAAGATGGTAAAAGCATATACACAGATATATACTAACAAAATTTTCTTCCAAGCTAGAGACATTAATCTGTCCATAATATCAAATATTTTGGTGGGTTAACTTGGATCCAGTTTCATGGTCAAATCCTGCTTCATCTATTGGGAGGAGGGCATGGCTACTTCTGATCAAACACTTGTTTGTGTGAAACAAGTGAAGCAAGAGGTGGCGGATGAGTGGGATGAGAGCATGCCATTACCAGGGGACGTCATTGAAGGATTTTCTGAGCGCGAGGCTGATGATGATTCCTTTTTACCGGTCAAGGCCAGTTCAGAGTTTAGTTCTCAGCTTGGAAAGATTAACCCCCGTGGGGAACTCATATGGATACAGGTTAGAAGAGGTGATAGCTTGATGAAACTTCAAGTCCGCATTGTGCAGCAGAAGGGTTCCATACTTCAAAGGAAGTATACTATCCAAGCTGCAACGGATCACAGACATGTAGCGGATTTAGGGGATCTGACATTAGAGCGGTGCAATGAACTGCAGGGTACATAATCATACTTTATTGTTCATCATGTAGTCATCTGTGTTAGGTAATATTTGAAAGTTGGAACCATGTAGGATTACATATGAAGTAGCAATTTTAAATGATTGACATAGAATTCAACACTAACACACATATCATAAGGGTGGTTATTTATTCGTATACATGCTTAATATATACACTCTTTGAATTTAATTAGAATACATTGATGATGTAAATATTTTTTCCACTGTCATATAATGCTATATAATTGATTTTTTTTTACAATAATTACTTTAGAAGTTATATTTAAGTAAACCTTCATTTTCATTCCTGAAAGATATAGGGACTGATCATTTGGTCTTTGAAATTTTTTTTGAGGTAAAATAGTTATTTAATTTTTTTCGTTGGACTTGTTAGTCTTTCCAAGCACTAATTTGTCAATAATATATAACTTTAAAGGACTAATTACGCTAAATGCATAATTGGTTTGGGAATTAAATTGTTTATAATTATGTGTTGTATGAAACTAATTTGCCAATATAATTGAATGAAACTGACTGACGAAAGGATTAATGTGGAGAAAAAGAGAAACCTTTCGAAGAGTATTTTGCCTCAAGTTTTTTCATGAACTAAATTGTCAGCGCATAATGGGGTTTACTAAGTTATATTTAGTGTGTTTTCTAATTAGTTACAGTGTTAGTCACTCTAATTAGTGTATAAAAAATAAGCTCATTCTTTAACAAGCTAAGAAGGATATTTTGCTATTTGAAAATTTGCAATGTAACTGTGACAACAATCAAACATTCTGAGCTCTCTCAAGTTTGCAGAAATGAGCATGAGAGTGAACAAGCGAAGGAGAGAATTCCGCAGAAGTGGGATCAAATATAACTGGAAGATGAAAATAGGCACCTATCTGCCTGACCAATGTTGTTCAGTAATAAGCTCCATTCTATTTATGCCCCTAATTAGTGAGTACTGCATCGATACTACCACAGCTAGGTGCATGGCATGGTTTAGTGCAGCAGTTTCCTCTGGGGTCCCTCTTGTTTTTGTCAATATCCAAACAGAACAAATTCCCTCCACGGTAAAACAGTTTTTCTTCAGATTTCTTAGTTCTTTATTTCATAAGTGTTTTTCTCATGTTAATGGATCAATCTTCTAACGCAGGAGGAGACTCATTTCTTGAAAAGGGAAATAGCTACTAGCAAGCAAAAAATCAACAATGCTAACCAAATAATGCATGGTATAAGGTTGTGGTTTTTGCCTGGACTAGCAGAAATTTCAGTTGTGTTAATCCCTCAACCTGGCGAAGCTCGCTTTGGCATGGAAATTAAACGAACTGAAGAGGTGTGTAATGCTAATTAACACTCCTCATTCCTCATCAAGTATTTTATAGCAATTGTGTGTAGAACATGTTTTGAGAACTTGTTAGGCTATGTTTGGAGCCTTGTTCATTATGTGCCAGCACACATCCCCATACGAATCCAACAGCCGTCTGCAAAAAAGACACCTCCCTGATCCTTTTCGAAACCTGATTTTGAGGACCCTCAAGGACAACTCAAACATCCACTTATTGAACAACCACAGTGGCAAGAACTTAGATTTTGTGTTTTGTGTTACTGCAGGGCTTTGTGTACATATATTCAGTGATGAGGGGTTCACCAGCTGATCGTGCTGGGGTGAGAGAAATGTATGAAGAGTCAAGTGCAAATAGGTTCCTTCTGGTGATATCAAGGTTGCAATGCAAGAGCATAATGCCAACGAGTGCTTGTTCTGCTGGCCTTGTGCATTGTTGTGACCAATCTGAAATGAAGGACATTCTCACTTCAGCTATAGACCAATATGAGACAATTCAGGTGCATGTCATGGCCTGGCCGAACCAAACTCGTCCCTCTCCAATTCCTGATGTTGGTTGTTTAGCGGCCCTGCTACATCCAAAAAGCGATTCATCATTATGATTCGTGACCTTACAGCAAACAAGTACAATTAGACACTGTCTCTATCTCAAAATCAGAGTTATGAACCTGAATCTTAAAATTAAAATTCATTCTTTGTGCCATCAACTCTATGCAATGTTTCATTTCTGACATATTTGAATTTGTTTAATTTTGTTAAAAATATTATTGCAAATATCAAATAAATGGATGTTTAGGGCATTAAGTGCCCCCATATTTAGTGTTCTAGTGAGTGGGATCAAATAAATTCATCCAATCTCGTAAGTAATAAGTTAGGTGTTCAAGTAGACAACGTAGTATGATAGAGAGAGATCTGAGATCGAATGGGAAGTTTGTATTTTTTTAGATGTCCCAAAATATAGGACTCCTCGCGTGAAATAAAAAGTTGATACCAAATAGCAAAGTGAAAGACATATAAGGAGCGAAACAAAACAGTGGCAAATTAGTTTGCTGCCAATGGCTACTCAGCCATTCCGGAAAGCCATAGCCAAACCTTCTTCTTCATCTACACCTTCAATTCCAAACCTTTCCCTCATATCCTGCATCACCTTAATCCTTTAAAACCTAAATCCCCAAAGCCCAGATTACTCACCCCTCCCCCCCCCCCCCCTAAACAGTTCTCATCTCACCACACCCCAAACTTGGTTATCAACGTTATCAAGAACCAGAACATTCCCCACCATGCCCTTCACTTCTTCAACTGGGCCTCCAACCACAACCACTACTCCCACACACCCTTGTGCTACGCTGCCATCACCGACCTCCTGCTCTCCCATTCCCTCTCTGCCACTCCAACTGACTCTCCGACAACCTTGGTGTTCGAGGAAATGCCCTACGAACCCAACATGGTTACTTACAACACGTTGATCCACGGGTTTTGTAAGAAAAGTGATATGGAGGGTGCCACAAGGGTTTTTGACAGACTGGTTGAGAGTAAGAGTTGCAAGCCAGATGTGGTGAGTTTTACCACTTTGATTGAAGGGTATTCAAAGAGAGGTGATTTCCGAGATGCGCTTGAGTGCTTGAAAGAGATTATGGAATGTGTTCCCCGAATGTTGTGACCTACAATGCTTTGATTGAAGGTCTTTGTTTGAGCGGTGAAGCGGACGAGGCCAGGAAGATGATGAGTAGGATTCAGTTGAATGGTTTGAAAGAAGACGTTGCCACAAACACTAGCTTGTTGAAGGGGTTTTGCATTGTGGGGAAGTCTGATGAGACTGTTTAGCATTTGAGGGAAATGGTTAGTCATGGGATGAAGCCAGATGTGAAAGCGTATCGGGTCGTCGTCATCAATGAGTATTGCAAGATTAGAAAACCAAGTGAAGTAGTGTTGCTTCTGAGGGAAAGGTGGTAAAGGGTGTTAAGCCAAGTATGTCAAGCTTTAATGCAGTGTTTAGAGTTCTTGTGGATGAGGGGAAGCTTGATAAAGGAGTTCTTCTTTTGAAGCAGATGCCTTAGATGGGATGCTCGCCTAACTTCTTGTTTTATTGCACAGTGATATGTGGTCTTTGTAAAGTGAAGGGTAGGATGCAACAAGTTGAAGAGCTCATTTCGGATATGCTTCAGAATGGGCATAACCTGGATGCCACTATGCATAATTGCTTACTTGCGGGATTTTTTGAAGACGGGGATGAAGAAATGACACCAAAGACAATTATGACATAATGGACAAGAACTTTGTAATCAACCAAGACATTTTCTTCACTTTTGTGAAGGTGTTGTGTGCAAAGGGAAAACTGAAAGATGGAGAAACAGTATCTGAGGAGATATGCAGGAGATGCCAGTTGAATGGGAAAGTTGAGGCAACGAAGGAACATTAACGTGCATGGAATTCTTGCACAACTATATTGGAGAGGGGGCTAATCCAACATTGGAACCTTAATGTTCATCCTTTGTAGGTGTTTGGATTGTAACTCATTTGGTTGATGGTATGGTTAATATCAGGGTTTCAATATAAATTCAAAAAAATTGAATCTTTGACTAACTGATTCAACTAAATAGGGCAACGATTAAAATGAGTGCTAGTAACATTTTTTTTGTTCACACTTTATTTCTAATATTTTTTTGAGATGTGAGACCGCCAAAATTGGTGATTTTTAATAAATTTTAACAAATAGAGTATCAGAAAGACAATGTCAAAGAGAATGTTGCTCGCATTTCTCTTAAAATATTTATAACATAACTAGAGAGATAGGTATATGAATTTAGTCCATTGATGGGGAATTGAATCATACACTCTTACAAGTGTATCTTGTACCCCCCCCCCCTCAATTTTGTTTGAAATTATCCTATTGCCCTTAATGAATTGGCACTACCTTCTTAAACCCACTCGCGAGGGGTGCCTTCCGCGATGTCTCCCTCCTGCGAAGGCTGCTCCCTTCGTCCTTCGTCTTGAAGCCACGCATCCTCATTCCCTTCCTCCATTGTCATCGAAGGTAAGCTTTTTCCTTTCTGGTGTGGGTTTGGGTTCCAATGCAATTGGGGTTGGTTTCTGGTGGGGTTAAGGTTGGGTTTTGGTGGGGGTGGTTTTTGGTGTGAATGGGGTTGCATTCTAGAGTGCCCATTTTGTAACCAAAAAATGTTTATGGAATAACCTTTATGTAAGCAAAAAAAGTTTTTAGAATGGTCTTTCCATAAGCAAAAAAAACCTTTCGAAATGAACTTTTCATAAGCAAAAAAGTCTTCTAGAATAGCCTTTTTGTAAGCCAAAAAAACTTCCAGAATGACTCTTCTGGGAGAACTTTAGCTTAAGGAATGATTATTCCAGAACCAGATTTGTAAATCCAGAACATCCTTTTCGGAAGTGTATTTTATATATTTCGGAAAGGGGGTTCTGAAAATCAATATTGGACATACAAAAAGCTCATTCTGGAAGCAACGGCTGGAATCCATAGTAGCCTTTTCGAAAGTGTATTTTGCACCTTTTGGAAAGTATGATTTTGACTTATGGAAAAATCATTCCAAAGGCAAAAAACACAATTCGGAATAGCCTTTCCAAAAGTACATTTTGAACCTTCCGAAATGGTTATTTCAGATAATACTATTTTTGCTTACGAAAAAGGTATTCCATAAGACTTTTCCTTCCAGAATGATCATTCCGTAAGCGAATTTATTCCCTTATAGAAAGCCTGTTTCGGAAATAAATCCACGACGTGAATGTGATTGCGTTAAAACGTACGTGCAGAGTGGAGAGTTGGAGAAGGAAAGAGATTCTTGGGACGTCGAGTTGGATTTGCTTTATACCTTTAATGGTTGCGGGAAGAAAAGAATAACGATAATGGGTTGTAGATGCGACTACAATAGAAAGAAGAGAAACTAAGAAGATAAAAGGGGTAAAAAAATGAGAGGTGCACATATATTTAGGAAAATACAAAATTCAATTGCCCATAAATAGTTTGTTTAACCCGCATGTTAGGACCAACCAAAATGTCAATTCATTTAAATGAGGGTTTATCTATTTTTAATTTGTAATGTTTGATTTGCAGGTTAATAGTCTAGTTCGTGCATTAATTATTTTTTAAAATATTAATTATTATTTCATAGTTTTATAATATTTTTTTACTGAAAGTTTAATACTATTATTAACTTAAATATATTTGATGTGTGATTAGCATTATTAAGTATTTGAATAATTACTTCGTGGTAATTAGTATATATTGACCACGTATTTAAATATATATTTGATGTAAATTTATTTTTATGCTTTATTTGATGTTTAAGTAATATAACGAAACTTCCAAAAAAAGTAATGCAACGAAGCTTTCTTTAAAATTTCATTAATGCATATATTGTTTCCTATTCTTTTTTCACTAATCTCAGTTCCTATAAAAAAAAAAATCAAGTTTTCAATATTTCTTTGTTTTATTTTTTTAAGCTTTTCATTTTTTATATTATTTTATTATTGGGCCACGGGCCAATCCATTAGCTCGTGGACTGGACTTAGTCGGCAGATATCGATCAGGGAAAAACTTGGTACCTTGAATAAGCAAGTTTTATATGTCAATAATTTTAAAGTAAAAAATAAAATTATTATTTTCACTGTTATTAAAGCATGGAATATGAATATGATAGTACAAAAAAATCAATTATTTGATATTTATACATACATATACAACAATATTTTCACAATAAAATAGATATGTATTAGAAAATATTAATAAGTAATTGTCTCTATTTTTAGGGTATATGATTTTAAACATTTTTTCTTTTATATATATATATATATATATATATATATATATATAAATTAAATAAATTAACTATTTTATCTATTAAGAGTAAAATATTATAATTATTTGATTATTTAATATTACTAAATTATTTTTGCAGCTCAAAAAGCTATAGAAAATTAATATAAAAATTAATACTTAATAATTAATATTTCATCAAGGCTCTTTATAAATTTTATTTTAGGTCCTAATATTTTTAGACACGGTCTTGTGAGTCTCATGGTGAGGATAGTAAGGACGAAAACATGAGCAAAGGATGAGAAATGGGTCGGGATGAAAGGACACTTTTGCTCAGGAATACGTTGGACCATTCTGTTTGAATAATTTTGGCGAAAATGCATTTTTGGTCTCTTATTTTTTTTATTTATAATTTTAGTTTTTTATTTTTTAGTTGAAATATTTTGTCTTTTATTTTTAAAAAATTTATAATTTTAGTTTTTGTGTTCAATTTTAAATGTTAGATTTGTATATTTTATAAATATTGATTTATACTTATTTATTTATTATTCATATGACAAATATTTTAAAAAAAATAATTTTTAACAAGCTTAATTTATTAAGAGAAAATAAATGTAACTCTTCTTGAAGTCTGAAATTTGAAAAGGAAATCAAAATCATAGACTTTTTAAAAATTGAAGGACGAAATATTTCAATTAAAAAATAAGATAATTAAAATTATATTGTATATTTTTTAAAAAATAAAAGATAAAATATCTCAATTAAAAAATAAAAAGATGAAAATTACATTTTAACTAATAATTTTTTATGTTCAAATAAATGTAACTCTTCTTGAAAAAACTTTTAAACTTTATTTTTTACCACAACTTTCTACGAAGTTGTTTATTTACTAGATCCTCTGGTTTTATTATAATTTTTTTGACATAATCACACAAATAAATAAAAATAGTTAATTTAATTGATTTTATAAATTATTTTTAAAAAAGTGTTACTAATAAACCAATTATACTCTTATTAATAATCATTAATTTGGTATGACGGATGTAAAAACATTCAAGTTTAATAAAGACATAAATACTTAGAGTATTTAACAAGGCCAACTAGAGACTAAATTAATAGCTTCATAGGAATTATAAAATGGATCATCATTTTTTTAATAAATTATGTCTTACACTCCTTCCTTTTCTTTTTATCTGTTTTTTAAGGTTATTAAGTGAAAACCAATAAATGCAATAAATTTTATTGATTTTAAGAAAATAGTTGTGAAGTTTTATATTTTTACCTCTTTTCTTTTCACTCGACAATAAAATACATGAATAAATTAATTAAAGATTATAAGATAAGTTAATTTATAATTGATAAAATAATAATTAATATGATCTTAAATTTTATAAGTGACTGATAAATAAGAACAAAAAATAATTCTCTGAAAATTTAACCATGAAAGAAAATTAAGGACTGAAGGGAGTGTTATATTTTTTTATTAACAAAATTGAGGTGAGTTTAGTATTATAAATCAAACATTATTGATACTTTAATATCTTATACTTCAAATATTTGACTGCATCTATTGATTTTGGTATTTTTATCTTTTTACCACATTATATTTTTTATTAGAATTAGAATATCTAGATTCTTTAACATAGTGATGGAATATAAGTTATTAATATGTTAAACTTAAAGTTAAATTATTTAAATATTATTTAAGTTTAATTGTTAATGAAAATAATGTTTGATTAAACTTTATTAACCTTCCGGTCTAACTTCATATTTGATAAAAAAAAGATTTTTAAAACATTAAATACTTTTACTTTATGAAGTACTAGTAAGAAGATTAATTTGTAAGAAAACTTATAAGAGATACATTATTGCTCTATTTGTTATATTCACATTTCTCCTCTTTTTTAAAATTTATTTTTTGAACGTTTTATTTCTATTACGTAATAAATATGATATATATTTCAAATTTTTAAAGCATTAGATACTTTTACTTATGAAGTAGTAAGAAGATTTGTAAGAAAATTTACAACAGATATGTTATTGCTCTGTTTTTTGGAAGATTATTGCTCTATTTGTTATATTTACATTTCTCTCTCTCTTTTTATATTTTTAGGTGTTTGTTTTTCTATCAAAAAATAGTAGATTTCAACTATAATGGGGAAATCTAGTCATTATTTTCCTTATTATAAATGAAAATTTGAAGAGGAACCTTTTCATAAAAACAATAAAATATCATTTTTTAGGAAAAATATTTTTTTGAAGAGGATTTAAAAAAAGTGAATCTGAAAAAATCAGATTTTAGATTTGTTTTCTTCCAAAAAAGGTTCATCGAAAAAAAAATGAAATATAGTAGAATATAATATCCTGGAGTACAATAAAATAAAATGTTTTCCTTTTCTGTTACACCAGAGTCGTATTCGTTTTGAAGTGTCTCTCGAGATTCAAATTTATGAACCGTTATAACTGGCACTGGTGCCTCTTAGTCCCCTATATATATATAATTCCCATGCATTCAGACATGTCTTGGGTTGTTGTTTCCAGTTACCAACGAACGAATCGTGTCTGAAACATTCCCCGTTGCGGCGGCGCTGTCTCTTTGGCGCGGCCGCTACCACCACCACTGCACCACACCACACACACATTTTCCATTTTCCCCACCAAAGCAACAAGGTTTTTGTTTGTGATTAAATGGGTGATGACGACGACAACAACTCCTCCTCCCGGTTTGTTCCATACACGTGTCGAGATCCATTTGTCAGCCCACTTCTCGATAACTTTTTTATCGAACCGGACCCTGCACCCGAACCGAACCTACAAAATGATGAACAGCAATCCCTGCAGGGTGGTTATGTTTCCTCCACGGGTTCAACGATCCAAGATCAATCCCAGCAGCATTTTTGCAATGACAATTTTACCATTGGTGGAGGAGGAGTTCCTAACTACCAAGTAGCGGGGTCTTCCAAGAACAAGCGTACATATCCCTTCACTGATGTGGATATTGAACATCAATCCTTCAGGTATGACTTTAAAGCGGGTCCATCCAATCTGAATCAGCCTGAAAGTGGGATTATGGATTGGCCTCCTGTGCCAAGGCCATTCTTTTGCACTTGCTGCCAAGTTCTAAGACAGACAATTCACACCAATGGTACGTAATTAAGTTTTAATTTTAATAATATCCTTCGACACATAAGATGTGTTGAATGGTGTAGGAGGGAGAAGGAAATGAGAGAAAAATTATGTGTTTGGACCAAAAAAATTAACACTTAATAATTAATATTTGGCAATAAATAAATAAAAATTTGAATTATGTGGCTACATATGGATAATTAATGAATGCCCGCAATTCTATTGCTACCGGGTTTATTTTGTTTCTCGTTTTTTATTTTCTTTAAATTTAAAAAATATATATAAATCGCAGGTAATGATCTTGAGAGACTTGAAATACATGGGAGGATAGGGTTGATCAACCATATAATAATTCAGAATCAGAGTATTACGCCGGGTGATCCTCCATGTGACAATTATGATCAAATGATTGAGTAAGTTCTAACTATTTCAATTAAGTCTTGTTGGTACGACTAGTAATTGCATGCATGCATGCGATCAGTGTCACTCTCGAGCGTTGTTATGTAAAACTAACAAAGTTTCATTGTTATTTTTATATATGTTTAAGTTTTTTCTTTTCAATCTTTTACTTTTTGTCTGCAATTGCTAACCTTGATTTCGTTTTGCGTGTGAGGGATTATTATCAGTTTCACCAACGGAACCCCTGCAGAAGTTAAGGGTTTCCTTGAAGATTACATTGCGCAGAAGGATAAATTAGGGTACATTATTGTGGAAGAAGCTTTTTCTGCGTTTTATGAAGCCCTCTGCACCAAATTAGATTGGGTTGGAAAACGCACTAATAACGAAGACGATGATTTGATTCCACGTTGGTCTTCATCTCTTTGATTGTCATGTCAAGTGTTTTCTCTTCAACCATTTCATTCTTCAATCGTTATATATATATGCTGAGTTTTAAATCGTTATGTTTGTATGTATAGCAAATTTGGAGAAAGAAGGACCTGAGGCTGAGCCTGAGAAAAGAAGGCATAAACGTAGTCGCAAAGATCAGGTTATTGATAGAGCCACCAGTGCAGCAAACGCCGTAGATACCACATTAACACCAGAAGGAGCACGTGCAGAAAGGCTAAAGAGGAACGTTTTGCGACCCAAACACTTAGACGATTACGTATGAAGTGCATGCATCTCCTAATAAGCTTAGCATGACCGTTAGTTTGTTTGTTGTAACAGCTTTGTAAGTAGTTACGTACAATAGCAATATGAAGAACGCTGTATATAAAGCCTTGCACGAAATGAATAAAACCAGAGAATATTATTGAGAGAGTTCTAACTCATAGGAGGGACCTGGACCTCGAACCAAGACACTTTAATCTTCTTCCCCTCTGCTCACAACAGTTATACTTTTTGTTTTCTTATTTCTTAAGAAGTCTGCATCTCGTACTTTTGTTTTAATCTATTCATTTGAATTCATTTTAAGTTTCTTAACTGACGAGTTGTGTTTGCTCAGTCCGATAGGATAAATAATATGACATTGAATGATTTGAGTGGCGTGTTCCACATAACTATGAAGGCTGCAAAGGATGTCTTAGAAATGTCTGTTACTGTAATTAAGGCAATTTGTGTTGGAAATAAGGCTTTTTATGTTTAGGAAAAAGTGTTTAGGAATATTGAAGACTTTGAATAGAAACTTGATGATAGGAAGGAGAATTCTTTATGGATGAGAGAACTTTGTATTTTTGCTTGATACAAATGTGTAGGATTACATCTCTATTTATACTACTCTAAGGAGAACTCTAGACACACTAATTCTAGAGAGTTCTTAACTCTAGAGATCCAAAGAGTATTCTAGAGAATATTACAACCATAAGAAATATCTAGACACTCCAAACACTACAAGAATTCTCTAGAAACATGACTCATAATTACTTAAGCCCAAAATAACTAAGTCCAAGGAACCAAATAATTAATTTAGGCCCAAATCAAGTTTGTATTTCAACATCCTCCCTTAAACTTGATTTGTGACTCCAAGCATACTCCTTAGCTTCACGAAAGTTTTCAACTTGAGTGGCTTTGTGAAAATGTCGGCAACTTGATCTTGAGACATCACATACTTCAACTTTACCTCCTTCTTCTCAATGCATTCTCTTATGAAGTGGTAACGGGTGTCGATGTGCTTACTTCTTTCATGAAAGACTGGATTCTTTGCCAAAGCGAGTGCTAATTTATTGTCAACACATATTTCCATAGGTTCTTCTTGTGGCATTTTTAACTCTTTCAACAAGTTCCTTAGCCAAATTGCATGACAAACACATGATGTGGCAGCGACATACTCGGCTTCACAAGTTGATAGTGTGACTATTGGTTGCTTCTTTGACATCCAAGTGAAAGCAGTATCTCCCATAAAGAACACAAAACCAGTAGTGCTCTTTCTATCATCCAAGTCTCCACTCCAATTGCTATCATCACTATAGCCAACAATGTTATAATTGTCAGAAGAGTAATAGTGCAAGCCAAAGTTTGTTGTACCTTTGATGTATCGAAGGATTCTCTTTGCCGCCTTGAAGTGAGTTGTGGTTGGAGCTTCCATGTAGCGACTTACTACTCCTACAACATAGAGAATATCCGGCCTTGTACATGTCAAGTAACGTAAACTTCCACCCAAACTTTTGTAAAGAGTTGGATCCACATTCTCTCCTTTTTCATGCTTGCTCAACTTGCTGCCACATTCCATCGGGGTGCCAACTGGATTGGCGTCATCCATCTTGAACTTCTTAAGGACTTCTTTGGCATAGCCTTCTTGGGTGATGAAAATTCCTTTGTCTTCTTGTTTTACTTCGATGCCGAGATAATATGCCATGATCCCCATATCCGTCATCTCAAATTCATTTGACATATCTTTCTTGAACTCTTCGAACATGCTTGGATTGTTCCCTGTAAAGATCAAGTCATCTACATACAAACACACAATCAAAATATGTCCACTTTGCGCTTTGATATAGAGTGCATGCTCATATGGACACTTGATGAAGTTCTTGTCTTGAAAGTACTTGTCGATTTGAACATTCCAAGCTCTCGGTGTTTGCTTGAGACCGTACAACGCCTTCTTCAACTTCAAGACTTTTTCTTCTTGCCCTTTTACTTCATAGCCCAGTGGTTGCTCAATATAGACTTCTTCTTCGAGAAAACCATTCAAGAAGGCTGACTTCACATCCATTTGATAGATCTTCCATTTATTTTGGGCTGCCAAAGAAATTATCAGTCTAATAGTTTCAAGACGAGCAACAGGAGCAAATACCTCATCATAGTCAATTCCTTGTCTTTGACTATAGCCTTTAGCCACCAATCTTGCTTTGTATCTCTCCACATCTCCTTTAGCATTCTTCTTTGCCTTGTACACCCATCTTACTCCGATTGCTTTGTGTCCTCGTGGAAGTGTAGTAAGTTCCCACGTATCATTCTTCGTGATTGACTTGATTTCTTCGTCCATGGCATCTTTCCACTTTATGTTTTCCGCTGCTTCTTGATAGCTTAGAGGCTCACAATCACCAAAAAGACAAAAGAGGTTAATGTCGTTTAGGTTTTTGGTTACCTCATAAATCTCTTCAATGCTCCTTAGTCGCGGTATCCTCTCACGTGAACTTGTTTCATCCAGCCTTGGTGTCGGTAAGGCAGGTGGTGTAATATGTTCCTCTATGATTGGTTGTTCAATTTCATCATCTTCTTCAAAATAAGGAAGAAAATCATACTTATCTTCTTGAACACTCCAGTCCCAACAATCTTCTTCGTCGAACTCCGCGTCGCGACTTATGACGATCTTTCTACTATTTGGATTATAGAGCTTGTACCCCTTGGATCTTGAGTCATAACCCACAAACACGTACTTCTCACTTTTATCATCGAGCTTTGTCCTCTTTTCATCTGGAACATGGGTATAGGCAATGCTTCCAAACACTTTGAGGTGAGAGATCCCGGGCTTCCTTCCACTCCATGCTTCTTGTGGTGTCTTCTCATGCACGCTTCTTGTTGGAGAACGGTTTGTTAGGTAAACTGCACATGCCACTGCTTCAGCCCAAAACTCCTTCGGCATCTTCTTGCTTTTGAGCATGCTTCGCACCATGTTAAGTATGGTCCGGTTCTTTCTCTCTGCTACTCCATTTTGTTGTGGTGATCTTGGCACTGTCAGTGGGCGACGGATTCCATGGTCTTCACAATATTTGTTGAACTTATTTGAAGTGAACTCTCCTCCTCGATCATATCTCATGGCCTTGATGGAAAGACCACTTTCTTTATCCACGAGGGCTTTGAACTTCTTAAAGTTTTCAAACACTTCTGATTTCTCCTTCAAGAAATAAACCCAGGTTTTTCTGGAATAATCATCAATAAAAAGGAGAAAGTACCTATTCTTACCAAATGAATTGGGTTTTATTGGTCCACAGACATCGGTGTGTATGAGCTCTAGCGGCTTTGTTGCTCTTGTTGTTGATTCCTTTGGAAAACTTTTACGAAATTGCTTCCCAATTAGACATCCTTCGGAAAGTTGGTCTGGGTGGTTGATGCTAGGCAAGCCTCTCACCATCTCCTTCTTCGCTAAACGCTCTAGACCGTCGAAGTTGAGGTGCCCGAATCGTAGATGCCATAGCCACGAAGAGTCGATATAGCAAGCCTTGAGACACTTTGCCACATCATTTTGAATGTTCAAGAGGAACATTCTATTCTTTGACATAGGCACCTTAGCAATCAAGTTATGTCTACAATCTCTTAAGAAAAGACTATGTTCTTTCAAATGGATGTCATAGTCTTTCTCTAATAATTGTCCCAAGCTCAAAATATTATTCTTCATGTTAGGCACATATTAGACATTGGATATGAATTGATGACTCCCATTCTTCAAACGTATGAGAATTTTACCTTTGCCTTTGACTGGTATCTTTGAGTCGTCTCCAAATAAGACATCACCAGTTGCCGCTTCATTGATCTCCACGAACATGCTTTGATCGCCGCACATGTGGTTGCTTGCGCCAGTGTCGAGGTACCACTTGTTTCTTTTCTCTTCAAATTTGTTTTGGCACGCGAGTAGAAAAGTTTCTTCTTCTCCGCCTTTTTCTTCTACAAAGTTAGCTTTCTCTTCAACCTTCTTCGAGAATCTACACTCGGATGCATAGTGACCAATCTTGTTGCAATTGAAGCACTTGATTTGTGATTTGTCATACCTCGACCATGAATTTCCTCTTCCACGACCTCTTGTTACTTGTGGATTCCAACTTCTTTCTCCATTGTTGAATTTGTTGGAGTGGTTGTTGTAACCACCTCTTCCTTCTCCTCCATGTCCTCGTCCACGTCCACGAGCTTGGCCGCGACCTCGTCCTCTTTGGCTCTTGTAATTTGCATAGTTTGCTTCCTTTACGTTGAGTTGTAGTAGTTGCTCCGTAGCCTCCTTTTGTTTAATTTTTCTCTTTTGTTTTTCTTCGTATGCTTGTAAGGAACCCATGAGTTGCTCAATAGTCATGGTCTATAAATCCTTGTTTTCTTCAATGTTTGTAACAATGAAGTCAAAACTTGGATTTAAAGTTCGAAGTATTTTTTCCATGACCTTTACCTCATCAACATCTTCACCATTTCTTTTAAGTTGATTGACTACAGCCAATACTCGAGAAAAATAATCAGAAATTGACTCGGACTCCTCCATAAACAAACGCTCAAAGTCACCTCTAAGAGTTTGAAGACGAATCTTTTTTACCTGCTCAACTCCTTTGTTGCAAGTTTGAAGCTTATCCCATGCTTCTTTGGCCGTCGTTGCGTTGGATATCTTCTCAAATGTATCTTCATTCACTGATTGATAAATGAGAAAGAGAGCTTTCTTGTCTCTCTTTCTTGACTCCTTCAACGTCTCCTTTACACCTTGGCTTAGCAAGGCTTCATCTTGCTCCTCGAAGCCATTCTCTACGATATCCCACACATCTTGAGCTCCTAGTAGTGCCTTCATCTTGATACTCCAATTATCATAGTTGTTCTTTGTGAGCATCGGCATTTGGAAAGGAAAACCTCCATTCGCCATCTTTTGAGGATCTTGAAGCTCTGATACCACTTTGTTGGAAATAAGGCTTTTTATGTTTAGGAAAAGTGTTTGGGAATATTGGAGACTTTGAATAGAAACTTGATAGGAAGGAGAATTCTTTATGGATGAGAGAACTTTGTATTTTTGCTTGATACAAATGTGTAGGATTACATCTCTATTTATACTACTCTAAGGAGAACTCTAGACACACTAATTCTAGAGAGTTCTCAACTCTAGAGATCCAAAGAGTATTCTAGAGAATATTACAACCATAAGAAATATCTAGACACTCCAAACACTACAAGAATTCTCTAGAAACATGACTCATAATTACTTAAGCCCAAAATAATTAAGTCCAAGGAACTAAATAATTAATTTAGGCCCAAATCAAGTTTATATTTCAACAATTTGCCGCAAGTATCGTTTATATAAATGGCCCCAAAGACAGGTTCAGTGCTGCATTAATCTTCTTTAGTTCGTTTTGCTATTTCATTTGTTGTGAGTTATCTCTATCCTTTGTTTGACATCATGTGTCTTGTGACATTTATGTGCTCAGTTGCTACCCCTTGCGAGGAGGTTGAAAGTGCTCAAAAGAGCATTAGAATCTTCACAAGATCCAGTGATAATACAGACAACTAGCATGGAGGTTCGAAGAATTAAACAAGAAATGACTCAGTTGTGTGGTGGAGTTACCCCAACGGGTATAGAAATTCCTGAAGTTAATTGGTTGGAGAGGAACTTGTTCTTTATTTTGTAATAATGCGTTGGATTGTTATGTGTTTTTGCGGGTTTTTTATTTTTTATTTTTTAGACTTTGTTTTTGTTTACGTTCGTTGGATTTTCTCTGTGGTGAGTGAGAGTCATATTGAAATTTCCTTATGATGTATGTTTTCTTACCAATCAAGTGAATTGGTACGTCATTTGAGTTGAAAGAAAAGTTGGTTTTTTAATAACAACAACGGTACTAGGTATACGTTAATTAAATTCTTAAAATTTCGTAAATAATTATATCCTCAAAATGATTTCTAATATATTTTTATTTCTCTTCATAATATTGCTCGTTATCACACTTCTTAATTTCTCACTTTTATGGAAAAAAAAATCTACAATCTTATTAAAGTATATGTAATTTTTTCCTTTCAAAATTATTATAAATAACCTGAAAACAATTAAACAAAATAAATAATAGCTAGGCTCACATCCTAAATAAGCACACATGGGGCCACATCACAATACATATACGTGAAATAAAACTTTTATTTATTTAATGATAAAAAAGTACTTATGGTTAGTCTGTTGAACATTAAAGTTGTACAAGCTAGACCCTTGAATAAAAAATTGTTGATTAGGATTAATAAATATCGCGTTGTTTTGATATTTTTCAGCTCAACATACTCTTTATTCTCTGTCCATGCAATATGCTGGAAAGTCACTTCAAAGTTCAAACTGGGAAGTTCTTGATAATTTTGAAGACCAATTAATAATTCTAGGGTGGAAAAGTTAAACATGTTTTCCATCATAGAAAAGTTTTTTTAAACCGTTGGATTTTTTATATTCTAATCTCTGATGGCTATTTTTTCTTTCTTTTTATCCTTTTCTTCTTGTCTTTCCCCAGTTACCCTTTTCCTCCTATTCTCTCTCCTTTTCTTCCCTTCTTTCTTCTCTCTGATGTTGAAGACCAACGTTGTCGCTGCCAGAACATTTTGACACTTCACGGTGAGTCCGTCATCGCTAACGGCGTCAGCGGCCACACGTTTTTTGTTGAGGGCAGTTGCAGTGGTGTCGCTTCTGCCGCAAGCTTCGGTGCGAGACGCCAATTGAGAGTCATGTCCTTCAATGCCACCACCGCATCGTCTGTTTCCTCCAGATCTAAGCTTTTTTTTTTTTTCAAATTTGAGGTTGGTGATAAAGAATAGAGGATCGGTACCTTGCAGTCAGGAGAAGGTGGGAATAGGGTGAATTTCATAGGGGGATGAAGGAGTACTTCGGGTAAAAAGAAAATAAAAGGAAATATTAAAAAGAATCTGAAACATTAATTTAAAAGCTGAAAGATCTAATGATCCATAAAAACTTTCCCACCCTAGAACTGGTCTGATTCGAAATAGCAAAGTCTGCCAAAGGGATATCCTCCTATGCCACACCACCATGCATGCAACTACTTGGACGCGTTCTAAGGTGAAGTTTGGAAATTCGTACAACACTCGTGTAGCATTAAAATGATGGGTAGTAGCAGGTTTTCTATCGGAAGAAAAACATAATATATATATATATATATATATATATATATATATATATATATATATATATATATATATATATATATATATAAATTATTAAAAGTTTATTTTGTTGGGCAACTCTCTCACTGGTTCATGCTCTCAGTTTCTTACTTTCAGATCTGAAACAAGCTTAAGGTCGTGTAACAATATCTCCAGTCCGGCATGTCAGGGAGGTTGAGACCGCCCCAATAGTCCAGCGGCTCAGAGCGTAGAGAAAGGCTTCGAAAACCCCAAGGCCTCCTTTGCGGTGGCGCACTTCAACGTCCCCAAGACCTAAGGCTTTGAACATAGATGACGAAAGGAATGGACCAAGGGGATTCCATGACATTAGCTATGTTGATGTGTTGTTGTGATGGTAGGCGTACTACATGATTTTACCATGAAATTCATTTGGTGAAGTGATTAAGGAAGGGGCTTTTGTTATTTCAGTTTTCTTTATCTACTTTCCTATGAAAGCTATTTGTTTCACGATGATGAAATCAACTCTAGAAGAGCTGGGGCTGGTGGAGATGAGTTGACGAAAAGGAAAAAAAAAAAAACAAAAGTATCAAAAATTTACCGGTTAATTCAGTTTTCCCTCTTTAATCCCATCGTCTAGTTTTATATTAAATATATCTAACGGCGTTTTTTAATGCTTCACCGTTGTAGCTCTTATTTTACTACTTCACCTTAGAACGCCTCAACTACTTCATGCATGATATAGGGTTTACAACTCCCAAATCCGCTTTCATGTATTGTAGGTTGATTTACCTCATGGAATTAATGAAAGCAACCAACAGTAGCCCCCTCCTCCAAAGAGAAGAGATGATCAGTTTTGTTCTATATATAGCAACTTTAACCATTCATTAATTGTAGTGGATAATAGATAATAGATAATTTTAAGAACTTTTGACATCCACACACTATCTCACCTGTGGTTTTTAACTTGTGATAGTAAATATCAGTCATTAAATTGGGCCAACAAATCCCACTTCACATGAATACTCGAAACATGTCAACATTGAATGCCCACTTCATCTGAGACTGAGAGCATGTCCAATCTGAATTTCTTAATCTCATTCATGTAAATACTCCTTTTTTTCCTCATCTTTTGTTATATAATTTTCCATCTTAAAATAATAAAGTGTAATAAATAACTACCAAATGGATAAAATATTAAATAAGATACTCTCAATAAATTAGTTTTGTAGTTATTTATTTAAATTCATTTATCTCCTTTTAAAATAAAAATTATTAATTCAATTCAAACTACTTTAAATTTGATTAGATTAGATTGAATTTAAGCTACCAGAATTGAATTCATTGCGAAAGATTTAAATAATTTACATAAAATTATAAATTTTAATTTTAATATCATCATTGTATAATAAATAATTTGAATTTAAATCTATAGCTAAATTATGAATTACATCATAAATAATAAAATATGATAGAATTAGGTTAAATGGATTTGTTTTTCTAATGGGGGCATTGAGTATCTTTGAGATTCTCGCTCCTTATATAGAAAAGTTTTAGTGAACAGTTTAATTAAAAAATATTTTCAGGAATGTTTTAGTGAAAAGTTTAATTAAAAAGTTTTAGTGAAAAGATAAACAATTATGAAAGTCATAATCATTCCTAATTATATACCATCTTATATATTTTTTGATAAGGAGATATAATCCTTCAAATAGATAGATCCTTTCATAAAGGATTATATCTTTTAACTCATATCTTGTTATGAATAGATACATTTGTTGATAAAAGATCATTATCTTTCATACTTGCATCTTTTATGAATAGATAAACTTTTTTGAAAGAAAAAAAAGTACTAGCATACCCATATATACTCATTAATAAACACATCCTTTTACGAAAAAACACAATTTTTCATACTTATATCTTTTCATGAATAGATACACACTTTGCAAGAAGCAAACTTTTATACTTGCATCTTTAAACACAAATTGTCATTAATTTGAAATCTCTTAGGTTACGTGAGCATGAGAAGATTTGGTATCCCTTAAATTTGTTAAAAAGATGAAACTTCTTTAAAATTTATGAAACTATAGCTATACTTTTCAGTTTTAATTATCATCTTATAGATTTAGAAGCTATAAACTAATTTATAAAACTTTAAGGTGATTTATTAATCTGTTTGTCAAATATAGTCTTCATTTTCACAACTATGAGCCTATGATTCATGGATTGAGCTGACATTATAGCGAACATGAGATTGAAATCTATGTATTCGAATATATATTATGGTAATTGGTGTAAGAATATATACACATTTAAGAATTAAAATTGTTACATGAACATTAAAATTTCGATTTGGAGCCCAAAATAATAAGATTGTCACATAATAAAGGTAGTGAAAAAGAAAAGATTAGGATAGAGAATGTTAAATACGAAGGACTGAAAACTGCGAAATTTGAGCTAATTTGATAGTCAATTTTGATTAATAATGATAATAATTTCTTCACTTTATTATTGATTTTAATGAAATAACGAAGAAATTAACATCTTTGTAATTTTTTTATTAGCAAAAGTCCAAAGAAGAAGATTTCAAGCACTTCAGATGAAATTGATGAAAAATCTGAAAGAAAAACATTAAAGAAGGATTGGACAACTCGCTCAGCGCTTAATCCAGGTTCAGCGTGCACTCTCGCTTAGTGGACAAGTTCAGGCTTAGCGCGCAGTCTTGTTCAACGTGCAACTCAGGCTTAGCGCGAGAAGACCCACGATGAAGCCCAAATGCGCACTTGGTGCGAAAGTCCGCACTAAGCGCGAGGTCAACGTGAAAAGTATGCTACCTTAAACATATAAAAGGAGTAGGAAGCAAAACGAAAAAATACCCCAAGTCTCAAAGCTATCCAAAGCCTGAATCTATCCCTTAGGAAAAACCCTCTTCCTTAGTCATTCCTATTTTTCTTGTTATTAGTCATCTAAACTCTTCTTTCATTAGCTCCTGAAGTATAAATTCTCTCATGACTGAGAGACTAAACCCCTTTTTGTTGGGAGTCTGAAGGCTAAACTCTTGTAATGTAATTCTTTCCTATTATCTATTTAATGCAATTTTGTTTCTATTATTCTTTTACGTGACCCATATAATATTTAGAGGGTAAATGCATTGAAAAATAGTTATTTTCTAAAGAATTGGGAAAGGATATTTGAATAAATTCATTGCTAGAAATAGATTGACATTTATTTTGCCAAAGAATTTTTGCATCTCTTATCTTAATGTGATTCATTATTTTATCTCTGCAAAGAAACTTGGAAAAAAAATTATAAATAAACTAGGCCCTTCGTGTAGGAAACCAAAGATAGGGTAATTCAGTAGATGCGAGTGAAAACATGAATTTCATTAATTAGAGAAAATCTACTACATTACATTATAAATAATTTTGGCATACTAGGACTCAACATCATCATATTCTGATTTCATCTTTTTACATTAAATTGTTATTTATTTTTCCTATTATCTTTCTTTTTGTCTTACTTTAAATTTCACACGACTAATTCTTTATCTCTTTCTTCTTTTATTTCTTCTCTTGGTTAATAATTGAGTTTGTATCACTTGAATACAACCAAAGTTCATATGGATTCGACACTTAAACTTTCATTTTAATCTTTACTACTTATGATTAAATTGATACACTTATTAATTAGTTAACAATGATTTCTTTAAAATTTATGAAACTCTAGTTGAAATTAATTCCCTCCCATGGGGATTTTTATTTTAATTTATATACAATGGCTTTGGATTCATTCTCATCGCATGGGGATTTTTATTTTAATTTATATACAATGGCTTTGGATTCATTCTCATCCACGAATATGTCTACATAATAAGACCAAATCCATTGAACCGGATGAGTGAGGTGAATTCTGTAACTGGAGACTGGAAAAGCATGGGCAAAATTCAACTCCAATTTGGGCTTTTTACTCATGTGCCGTTGGTTTCACTTCTTCAGCTCCATTGAATTATTTTTCCTGGATTGAGCAGCTCGAAGAATAAATTAAGGTGGCTGGGACGACTGCCATTTGGTCTCGTGGATTAGATAATTAAATAATAGTATATCTTATACAAAATATTATTTTTTAAAAATTACACTTTAAGAATCATACTTTATAGTTCCCTTCAAGAGATATATTTTCTTCAAAGAAACATATCGCTTATATTTTAAATATAATAGCATAAGCTGCAGTTCAAGTATATAGAAGTATTTGGTTTCATGCTTTTGTTTAATTTTTATAATTCTTCATATCTGTCATAAAAGAAGACATTTTTTATGGATGGAACTGATTTCGATGCCAATAACAATATAACATACCAGATTGGATTCGTGTCCATGCTGTATCACCGATATCATATTCTTCGGTTACATAATAATATAAATAAATTATCTTAGGATGTGTTTAGACGATGAAATAGAAAATATAATTTAGAATTTTAATTTTAAAAGAATTAGAATAAGTTCAGAGTCATAAAATTTATATTTGTGTATGCGAAGAATGGGGCAAAAAACTTAAAAATTTAACTCCAATTCTATTGTTTAAATATATGATCTAGAATTTGGAAATAAAATTAAATAGAAAAATCTCATTTAAATATTTAATATATTATTTCTTCGATAGTTTAAACATAATAATACAATCATTGTCTTAAAATGAAAACCATTCTAATAGTTATTACCAAAAATAACTATAATTTTACATATGATTCCACGAGGATCTAAATTTTTTTAAAAGACTCTCGGTGACAAGGCAAGGCAACCACGAGAATTTCTGAAATTTTTCGAAGATTGTGATGGTATGCAAATTGCAAAATGTGACCCTGATTGTCTGGACATGCACGATTAACAGCTAGCTCTTATCCTTGTAAGTTGTAAGTTGTAACCATTGTATTTGTCACTGTCTGTATTCTGCGGTTAAATTTCATGCAGTACTGTCCGTCCAAAGTTGCAAAATTTCGGCCTCCAAAAATGTGAACCTTTGCAGCAAGAGATCTGGCAGATCAAGTTAAGGGATTGGCACACAGATTTTGATGCTCAATGGTTCATAGAAATGCTAATGCTAATTCATTGTGAACTTCAGGGTTGACACATGTTGAACTCTGTATTTTTTGTTTTCTATTAGTTAGTTGGTTTTTCTGTTATAGTTAGCTGGTTAGTGTTTTTCTGTTATAATTAGTTTTCTGTTATAAACTCATCAAGCTCTATATAAGCTGGTTTTTCCTTTTGTATTTGATATAATGGAATAATGAGAAATGCTGAGCACAATGCTCTTTTTCTTCAAAATCTGTTTCTTTCTTCTAGTTTTATTTTTTTTCTAGATGGTATCAGTTGATCTTTCTTTCGTTATGCTCTTGGTTCCTCCTTGCAACCATTGTTGTCCTCGTTACAATTCCTTCCTTTTGAATCAAATTCTTCCCGCATCCTCCTTGTTTATTCATGGCTGATAATGTTGTTATCAATAACACAACCTTTGCCAACCTGTTGAATCCCTATTATACTCATCCCAATGAGAATCCTGGTGTTGCTATTGTTGCTCAGGTTCTCAATGGTGTCAATTATCACTCATGGTCGCATGTTATGCTCCTTGCCCTGAACCAAGAAGAAGGTCCAGTTTGTTGATGGTTATTTGCCTTGTCCTACTCTTAATGATCCTAATTTCACTATTTAGGATCATTGTAATACCTTGGTGGTTTCATGGCTTCATCATTCGCTTGATCCAGAAATCCTGCAAACCATTATGTGGATGGAGAATGCTTCGGATATTTGGAATACTCTCAAGAAACGCTATTATCAAGGTGATGTGTTTCGCATTAGTGACTTACAAGAAGAGTTGTATCTGCTTAAACAAGGTGATGCTACTATCACTTCTTACTTTACAAAATTGAAAGATTTAATCCAAGAATTAGACAATTTTCGTGCTATTCCATCCTGCACATGTGTTGTTGTTTGTGCTTGTGATCTTATTTCTGTTATTAAGAGTTACAGAGAAGGTGATTATGTGATTAGATTCTTAAGGGGCCTCAATGAACAATACTCCACAGTTAGATCCAACATCATGATGATGAACCCCCTCCCTGATTTAGACAAAGTTTTATCTATTCTCATTCAACAAGAGAGGCAGCTTGTTGTTTAGTTTGATGATTCTCGGGTTTTTGCTCAAGTGGAAACCAGTCATGGTCCTTATGGCAGAGGCCAAATGCATACCAGTCAAGCTTCTTATGGCAGAGGCCGAGGTCATGGAAGCCATTCATTAGGTGGAAGAGGTCGAGGAAGAGGATCCAAGATTTGTTCTTACTGTAACAAAACAGGCCATATGGTAGACACCTGTTACAAGAAACATGATTACCCCCTCACTTGTAAAGAGGGAGTACTATCAATCAATACTCTTTGGATGATCAAGAAATTGAAGATGATTTGCAATCCCTTGGATAGAAAGAGGTGGCTGCAGATACTTCATCTATAGCTTTTACACCAGAGCAACATAAGGCTCTCCTTTCTTTATTGCAGCAAACTTCACAAGCCTCTTCTTCTCACTCCACTAATCAGCTGATTAGTTTTCATAAGAATGGCAATTCAGGTATATTCTGTGCCACTCTTCATGCTTATAGTTCTAACATAAATTCTTGGGTTCTTGATAGTGGAGCTATTGATCATGTTTGTTTTTCCCAAACTCAGTTTCAATGCCTTAAACAAATCAGACCTATCCTTGTTAAATTACCTGATGGATCTCAAATTTGTCCTGTTTATTCCTTCTTTCACTTTTAACTTGATTTCAGTTTCAAAACTCATTACTAATCTGCATTGTTCCTTGAATTTTCACCCTACTAGTTGCTCTATATAGGATCCCTTCTCATTGGGGATGATTAGAGCAGCTGAATTGAGAGCTAGGCTATACATCCTATCTTCTTCACCAACTAAGTTTTCCTATACTTGTAACATAAATACTATTCCTTCCACTAAATGCAATGTTTGACATAATAGGTTAGGACATCTTTCTCATGATAAACTTGTCAAAATGACCAAATTGTATTCCTCCATTGACTGTACAAACTCCAATGAACCTTGTGACACTTGTCATTTTGCCAAACATAAGAGCCTATCTTTTCCTGATAGCATTACTATTTCTTCTCAGTGTTTTGATTTGCTGCACATGGATATCTGGGGTCCTTATGCTCATCCTTCATTACTTGGGCACAAATATTTTCTTACTATTGTTGATGATAAAAGTAGATATACATGATTCATTTTTCTAAAACTCAAATCAGAAGTTGCAAATCATATCAAACAATTTGTATCTATGATTGAAACCCAGTTTTCTGTCAAAATTAAAAGCATTAGATCAGACAATGGTCCTGAATTTGCACTAACAAATTTCTATGCTTCCAAAGGCATTCTCCATCAGACCTCTTGTGCGGAGACACCCCAACAAAATGGGATTGTGGAAAGAAAACATCAGCATCTTCTTGTTGTGGCTAGAGCTTTACTTTTCCATGCTCATTTACCTATCTTCTTTTGGACACAAGCTATTTCACAGACTATTCATATAATAAACAAATTGCCAACTAAATTTTTGCATCAAAAATCCCTACATGAAATTTTGTTCAAATGCATTCCATCTGTTTCTACCTTCAAAGTTTTTGGCTGTTTATGCTATACTCAAGGCTAACAGAAAAAAAGTTTGATGCCAAAGCAAGAAAATTTGTATATTTAGGTATTCGAACAGGTGTCAAAGGTCATTTACTCTTTGATCTTACAACAAGAGAACTTATTGTTTCTAGAGATGTTATTTTCTATGAAAATACTTTTCCTTACTTGCATAATTCTCCATCTACTGATTCACTACAACATACTACACCTATTTCTCCTTCCTCCTCATATAATTTCTTGTTTGATCAGCCTGTTCTCTTTCAACCTCCCCGATCCCAACTATCAAGTCCACCTACTGAGTCACACCAGCAACCAGCTAGCCCTCCAATTGATACATAAAATCTACCTTTTCCCCGTAGATCCCAAAGACAGAAACACTCTTCTTCTTACCTTCAAGATTACCACTACTCCCTCCTTTCTGCCATAGCTCACAATTCAACTCCTCCAATCTCTTCCAACATCAGGTATCCCATTTCCAACTACATCTCTTACCATAGACTTTCACACAATCACAAGCATTTCACACTTAATATATCTTCACAATCTGAACCTACTAGTTTTGAGGAAGCTATATGTCATGAAAGTTGGAAACAGGCTATTCAATCTGAGTTATCATCTCTTATGAAGACTAACACTTGACAGCTTACTCATTTACTTCCTGATAAAAAGCCAATTGGCTGCAAGTGGGTTTTCAAAACCAAGTTCAAAGCTGATGGATCCATTGACAAGCACAAGGCTAGATTAGTAGCCAAGGGATTTACCCAAACTGCTAGTTTGGACTACATTGAAACCTTTAGTCCAGTTGTAAAAATGACCATAGTCAGACTTGTATTATCCCTAGCTGCTTCTCAAGGTTGGCATCTTCATCAACTTGATGTTAACACTACCTTTTTACATGGTGATTTACATAAGGAGGCCTATATGAAGGTACCACCAGGCCTGATAGTTGCTAATCCAGCTTTAGTTTGCAAGCTGCAAAGATCTCTGTATGGTTCAAAACAGGCCAGTAGGCAATGGAATGCCAAGCTTACTTCCACCTTACTTGATTCAGGTTTCCAACAACCCAAGGTAGATTAATCTCTTTTCACTAAAAGGTCTCCTACTAGCCTCACTATTGTGCTTGTTTATGTTGATAATTTGGTGCTTACTGGCACCGATCTTGCTGAAATCCAGCAACTCAAGCAGTCCCCGGATGCCAAATTTAGTATTAAGGATCTTGGAATACTCAAGTACTTCCTTGGTTTTAAAGTAGCTCGATCCACCTCAGGTATTGTCTTGCATCAAAGAAAATATTGTCTTGATCTTCTTCAAGACACTGGTTTGCTTGCTACCAAACCTTGCTCCTTACCTATGGATCCTACCCTGAAATTACACAAAGCTTCTGGTGTTCCTCTTTCTGATTCCATTGTTTACAGGAGGCTTATAGGGAACCTCTTGTATCTTACTCACACAAGGCCTGATATCTGCTATGTTGTTGGCAAATTGAGCCAGTATTTGCAATCTCCCATAAACATTCACATGCAAGCTGCCCACCATGTTCTAAGATATCTCAAAGGCACTGCTGGCATAGGTTTGTTCTTTTCTTCTTCAGCTTCCATTTCTGTAATAGGATTCAGTGACTCGGATTGGGGAGCTTGTCTTGACACTCGAAGGTCCATCTTAGGTATATGCTTCTTCTTAGGAACTTCCCTAATTTCTTAGAAGAGTAAGAAGCAATCCATTGTGTCCAGATCTTCTTTTTTTGGTTTAGTTGGTTTTTCTGTTATAGTTAGTTGGTTAGTGTTTTTCTGTTATAGTTAGTTTTCTGTTATAAACTCATCAAGCTCTATATAAGCTGGTTTTTCCTTCTGTATTTGATATAATTGAATAATGAGAAATGCTGAGCACAATGCTCTTTTTCTTCCAAATTTGTTTCTTTCTTCTAGTTTTATTTTTTCTACAACACATGCCAATCCACAGAAAAATAAACAGGTACGATCATTTTTTCTTTTAATGTTTTTGGTACAAAAATAGATCGAAAAATGGTTTCTTCATCAGCCCCTAGTTTCAGGAGGCGTATTTCACTGGTCGGTACACCCATGTTTGTTGCTGCCTCTGTTGCGTTTTATTTCTTCATATTTTGCTACCGTACTTTTTTCATATGAGCCTCTTTGACCATGACCATTATCAAAATCTGAAATTTTAAAATATATTTTCACTCTTGAAATTTTAAAACAAACTATCGCATCACCCAAAAGTTGCCCAATCAACAAAATTCTCAGCCTCTCAAATCGCAATGACAATGATCCTACTTTACTTTTTTTTTAATCGATTTCACGTGATGTGAAAATTTAACTATAACTCCCAACATGATCTTACAATAGAGTATTGAGTTTGGGACTTTGGGTAATGTGTAAATATAAAGCAAAGCAAACAATAAAATAAAAGTCGATACATAACTTGAAGGACAAAAAAATTCAATTTTGGGGGAATGACTTTAAAAAACACGACCCTGCAATTCATGTCTCTAGTCTCTAGTACACGTCCTTTACAAGTCGCAAAGGTCAGAGCCCCATTCATCCCAAAACCCAAGGTTCAAAGTAAACTAATAAGGAGCATAGCAATGCTTCCATATTCTAAAATCTAAAAGACAAGTCCTAAAAAATAAGTAAAAATCATAGGTATTGTATTTGGTAAAAGATCTAGACAAAAGATAGAAAAAAACAAGAGTTGTATATACAATCTCAACATCACATTGTATTTGGTGTCCGATGAGGTAGACTAGAGTGCTAGAAATGACAAAGAAAAATCCAAGCAAAGAAACAAGTGATTGATCCTAATTCTTAATTCTTAATCTCCAATTCCTAACAATATTTGAGTGGTTGACCTATGGTGGACTCAAATCCTCTTGATTCTTGGTAGACATTCTTTTCAAAAACTCATAAGTAGTAATCATAGTTGTGGCAGACATGGACATGGAAGCCCATCTCGGACCCAATCCTCTGTAACAAGCAAGCAACCCACCTTCCTTCACCAAATTCCTCACCGTCTGAACAAAAGTCAAAGGCCTCCTTCTCCCATTCCCCTCTTGAAGATCCAACACCTGCAACCTCGTCTTTATCGTATCAAACGGCATTGTCACAATCGCAGATACCCCACTTGCCATAACAACACTCAACCCCTGAACCGCCACCATTGCCTTCGAATCAGACCTGCTATACTTATTACTATCATTCTTTTCATTTCCCTTTCTACCATTGTTATTTCCCATGTAAGAACCAAAAGCACACCAAAAGCACCCCAAATGAGTCTATGAACCATGGAATAAGAAGTCCACCAAACCGCATTGGAAGGCGCATAAGTCAATATAGAAATCCCAAAGCCTCTATAAAACCCTCTCGCTCCATCAGCACACATAATTTTCCTAAAAGCATCAAACCCGCTTCTGTAATTTTCCGAATTGAGATTCGCGAGCACTGTGGTTTTACTCCCGCCACTCCCCTGAACCATGAGCCGCTGACTCACGACATCAATTGGGGTCCACACGAGCTGGGCCGCCATGGCGGAGGTGACGCCCGCGGCGGCGTTGGCCACAGCCACGGCGGTGGTCTCGGAGAAGCCGAATTGGAGGAAGGCGGTGGCGACGTTGCTCTTGGTGATCTCGAGGGAGACCATGTAGAGCGCACGTGCGGGGATGGTTCCCATGAGGGAGGTTCCGAAGCCCTTGTAGAAGCCGCGGAGGCCCTCGTGGCGGAGAATGGCGCAGGAGATGTTGAGGCAGGAGAAGCGTGAGGAGGAAACTTGCTGGCGCGTCTTCAACACGACCATGGGGTAGAGTGCGCATGACACGCCGGAGAATAAGGCGGCGCCGAGGAAGAAGAACTTGGATTTGTCCAGCATGTGCCAGTCGATTTCGGCTGGGATGTGGATTTCGGAACCGGATTCGTCCTCAGCGGTTCCCAAACTCATCTTCGCCACTTTCAGAGTAAGTAGGGTTCTTGTTTTTACTTAAAAAAAAAAGAAAAAGAAAGAACAACAGGGACAGAATGAAAATAATAAGACACATGCTTAGTGTGAATGAGAGAAACATTTGTTGGAAGAAGAATAAGCGAAGGATAGGTCTTACCAAGGGTGACATAATGATGGTGGTGGTGAGGAGAAAGTGAGCCAAGGAATAAAGAGAATTTATGCTTGCAGAGAGCGTCGCAGGGAGAGAGAGAATGGGACAGGGTTATCGTCACGGTTTGGTGGATCACGGAAATGGACACGTGTCCGTACCTCTCTTACTTTTCGGTTTTTTGTTATCTTTCTGTTCATAGCAAATCGCTTCATTTAGTAATGTTTATCGCTTTTTTTTTTATTTTTTTCTCTTTTCGATCAAAAAACAATACTAGTAATAAAATGTTTATTCAACAAGAATTTGTTCGTCCAGCTTAATAAAATGTAAATTAGTGAATTACAGAAAAGATATAATTATATTTTAAAACAAAACTTATGCGTTTAAATTATTAATTTTAAAAAATGGTGGTCTTAATAATAACTTTTTATTAATTTTTTAAGAATTAAGTTGGTTTTTTTCTGGAATAAAGCTGAATGAAAGATGGTGATTTGTGGTGGAAGAAGTTGCTCGGCCACTGATAGGGCTCAAGTGACAGTCTTATTCCGCCATTAGCCTGCCGTGGATGAGATGTGAATGGACTAAGGACTAATCTTTAATGGCCAGCGCATTTCAATTGGGGACCATGGCTAAGCAGCATTGCTGAATGCTGAGGTTTTAGAAATCGGTGATTTTGTTTTTTTTTTTTTTAATTTAAACAAATTTGTAAGGAATTTGAATGAACAAAAGTACTAGTATACTAGTACTAATCTAAATAAGTGCTTTGTTTATCACACTAGTATTAATTGTACAAATGCATCTCAAATAGGTATAATTTAAGAGACTTTCATCTTGAGTTATTTATTTTTTTATTAATATACTTAAATTATTTATACATATTTTATTTTAATGAATATAATTTTAAGTAAGTTTTAAATATAAGTATTTGATAAAATTAATATTGAAATACTTTAAAAATATAAAATAATAGAAAAATAATTAAATTATGATTTATTTAAAAAAGATAATAAAGTAAATAAATAAATATATCAAAAATAAAAGTGAAAGAAGATATAAATAGTTAGAAACTAGTTAAGTAGTGTTTCAAAAAATGTTAAAAACTATCAAGAAAATTTGTTTATTATACAACCCAAAAAAAAATTATTTATTGTAAAATTAAATAAGTTTTTTAGCTTATAAAAAAATTTTAGAAACTAACTAAAATATCTTTTTTTAAGATAATCATTATAAGAAAATGTTTTTAAAACATAAGCCATCATTACTTATATAAGTAATTAGATTTTAATTTTAAACAATCCAACATGCATGTCACATAAATTTATTTTATGTTATGTTTGATAGAGTAAAAACAAATATAATAAAATAAAAATGAAAAGAAATATTTTTTTAATTAAAGTAATGTGATGAAGAGGTAGGATTCACACTAACGTCTTAAAAAATTTCCATTCTTTCCTCTTCATTTCAACACTACAAAAAAAAAAAAACATGCTTAATGGTAAAAAAATCGTAAGCAATGAGATCTAAAAATAGGTAATTTATTAAACAACAGCACTGAAGATGCTCAGAAATAATATTACGATTAAAAAAAGTTCATTTAATAATTGTTAGAATAATAATAATAATATTCACGGAAACGATAATGTTGGTAAAATGCAGCGTTTTCAAGGTAACTGAAAAATCACACTATTCTTCTGCATGGAAAATGGAAAATGGAAAACATGGTACACAGTACACACACGAAATTTACTCGGACAATAATAATAAAAGGAAATATAAGACTTCTATTGCAGAACTAACTCCAGAATACGTGGCTAAAAGTATGATACTTTTCGAAATTTTCATGAATGATAACAGGTCACTCAGTTTTAACTATCTCATTTTTGCGCTTGTTACTGGTGTTAAAAAGTAATACATGAATTATTCATAATTTTATATATTTTACCTTTTTTCTTTTTACTTTTTTTTGGATGTTAGATAGTATATAAGATGCTCACCAAACATTTTCCTTTGATATTTTCATTTTTCGTGCCACATAATATAACAATGCTCGTAATAAAATTTTTGCATATAAATCTTTCACTAATTTTCTTATTTAGATAAATAAAGTATTAAATATTTCTTAAGTAAATAATTTTACATCTTCGTATAACACTTTTTATTTAACAACCTGTTTTGTATAGTAAAGTTTTAAATTGTTTATGTTTTCAAAAGATTAAATGTACATATATTTTTTTTTTGTAAAACACATTAAGAAAATTTGTACGGAAATATAACATTAATATTTTGAGTTTTCAGAATTTACTTTTTCATTTAATATTTTTATAAAGTATTAAAAAATTGTAGAGAACTTATAGGATATAACATTATTTTATATTTAAATCATATATAGTTATCCACGAGTATAGCTTAATTGATTGAACACGTATTTGAGTGTAGTAAAATTTGATCTTGTGTTAAATTCGTACTTATAAAAATATTTGGTTATTGGACTCGACCCCTAGACATGACTTCCTTTTGTTACGTACGGTGGGTCATACATGACTTCGTTTGATATTTTCATTAATTAGCACCTATTGTAAGCCCTGGGAAAATTCTGTTTTTGTGGCCATCACACCAGTAACTTACAACCTTGTTGGAGAGTTTGTTCTTTCTTGATCACTGATTCTTTTTATTTTTCTTCTCTTTTTATTATATTTATTGTCCATGTATGATTTGTTTTAATTTGTCATACATATATACACTTATCCTGTGTAAAAAAAAAAATTCTATCTATCAATTTAATATATATACTATCCTATGTATAAAATGGTTGTTTTTCATAATAAAATTTGACGGAAGTAAAAAGACTTTTAGTCATAAAAAAATATAATAAAATAATGTTAATCAAGTTCATGTATGTCTGATTAAATCTATTCTAATTAAGAATTACTTTTTCAGATTTAAAAATGTTGGGTAAAGAAAATTCATGGGATTGCCTAAAAGCTTCAACTTGATCTTCACCTGACCATTCTACATCCATTCCAGGACTCACTAGCTATAGAACTATGAGGTTGTTTTTCTTTAACACCCTATAAATTCACACCACCTCCCAATTGGTGCTGCATTTCATCCATCTGAATAATACTATAATAGTTGTGTGTATATATTCCCTCAAACTCAAAAACACAGCTTCAGAGACATGAGTGATAAGCAATAATTAGCAAAACATTAAGAATGTACATAAGGACGGTAGTGGGGTGTATTACTTGAGAACGAAGAAAAGGGTTGCCAAGTTCATGAGGAGGTCCACTCTCCCCGATAAGATATATGTTGTTTCTCAGGATGGGGTTCTCTCCGTTATCGTCGAGAAGCTTCCACCACCGGAGCCCAAGACCATTCAGGTCAAAATTGCTTAATTAATGACAAGCTAGACATGTCACATGTTAAAGTTATCTATGGTGTAGATTTTGGATATATACTGGTTTTTTAATCACGTACCTCATCTTGAATAAAATAATGATTTTGTGTTTGTGTATGTTATCAAATTCGAGAGTTTACGTAAGGAGGATACAATGAAAGGACCAATGTTAGAAGGAACCTTTTCTCGTGACAGAATATTCTAGAGGGAAAACAAGAGAGAGAGAGAATCTAAGCACAGAAGGAGAATATTATTCATATGTTCCTCTCACGGGTTTGAACTTGGCTTTAATACATGCAGTTAGTTACGTAACAGCTAACTAACAATCCTAACGGCTTGTGGCATGACTACATCACTGCCCCTAAGCTTCTAGAATGATCCCTCAACTTCCTTCGTGCTGCTATGCCTCCCGAGAATCTGTTAAGCTTGAAGCTCATAGTCCTTCAAGTGCCCAGGAATGTTGCTCCTTCTTTTGGGCCTCGTAACCTGATGTTCGAAGTTACTATTCGTAACATTCCCGCGATCTTCAATTAGCACCTTGTCCTCAAGGTGATACTGTTCCTTGAGGCCTTCCCACTCTTCCCATGATGTTTCATCTGGGTGCAAGCCTTGCCATTGCACTAGAACCATGCGTGTAAGCCCCTGGTCTGTTGGAACCATTTTTTGACCTAGAATGGCTAAAGGTGTTGTGAGTGGTTGATTGTCCATAGCTCCAGTCGGAAGTGTTTCTGCTTTCACCGACTCAGTCGAGCCCACGAAGGGCTTCAAGAGTGAGCAATGGAACACCGGGTGAATGCGAGAGTGTTCCGGTAGTTCTAGCTTGTACGCTACGGGGCCCATTCTCTCAATAATCCTAAAGGGTCCATAAAAACGCCTCGAGAGTTTAGACTGACCCGGTCCAGCCACCGTGGTCTGACGATAAGGTCTCAACTTGACCAGGACCCAATCATTTACCTAAAACTCATGGTCCCTGCGACGTCCATCTGCGATGTCCTTCATGCGAGCTTGTGCCTTCTGCAATTTCCGGCGAAGTAGATTGAACATTTCCTCCCTCTGACTAAGTAAGTCATCCACTGCAGGTACCGTGGAAGTGCCGGTAAGATATTGTGGAAAACTCGGAGGTTTGCGGCCGAACGTGACTTCGAAGGGTGTTACCCCCGTGGAGGAGTGGACGGATGTGTTATACGACCACTCCGCCCACAGCAAGAAGCGCCCCCACGAGCTGGGTTTCCGATGTACAAACGCTCGTAAATACTGCTCCACCACTCGATTTGCAACTTCAGTCTGCCCATCCGTTTGAGGATGATATGCAGAACTCATTCGGAGTTTGGTTCCACTTAAAGAGAACAAGGATTGCCAGAACTTGCTCATGAAAAGCGGGTCACGATCTGAGGTGATGCTGCGAGGCATCCCATGCAATTTGCCCACCATCTCCATGAATGATTGAGCTACCATCTGTGATGTGTGATGAGAGGGGAGCATTCCTAGGTGTACTCTTTTAGAGAAACGGTCCACAATGACCAAGATACATGTGTAACTGCGATACGCCGGGAGGCCTACGATGAAATCCATCGAAAGGTCCTCCCATGGCCGTGATGGTACCGGAAGCGGACATAGAAGGCCTCGAGGTTTAGCTGTTTCGTACTTCACTAGTTGGCAGTCTAAACAATTGGAGACGAAGTCACGCGTGTCTCGAGTGCTCGTGTTCCACGTAAAATTCTCCGTTATGCGGTTGAGGGTTTTGTGGAATCCCATATGCCCACCTGACGGCGACTGATGGAACTCTGAGAGTAGGACCTTGATGAAGGAGCAGCCCTGGGGTAACCATATACGACCGAAATAAAGAATGAGGTCCTGAGCTAGTGAATGATTAGGATATGTGTGAGGTTCAGCGGTCATCTTCCTTCTTAATTCCCTAAACTCGGGATTTGCCTGCAACTCCCTTCGCAAATCTTCGAGGAAGACGAAGTGAGGGAATGAGATAATGAATAATGAAGCAGTTGTTGATGCTCCTGACCAAGAAAGTGCGTCCGCAACGATATTGCTCTTCCCTGCTCGATACTGAATCACATAATCAAAACCCAGTAGTCGTGCTAGGTATTTATGCTGTTCTGGGTTTGAACCGCCTGATTCATCAACTCCTTTAAACTCCTATGATCCGTTAGTATGATGAAAGAGTGACCTAATAGGTACTGCCGCCATTTCTTAACCGCGGCGGTGATGGCGGCAAGTTCCCTGACATAGGTGGAAGCTTGTAGTAATCTGGGGCAAAATTGCTTGCTGAAGAAGGAGATAGGGTGTCCTTCCTGCGAAAGCACAGCACCCATTCCCAAGCCCGAAGCATCCGTTTCTACCGTAAAGGACTTGGAGAAATCTGGAAGAGCGAGTACCGGCGCCGTCGTGACCACCTGTTTGAGCTTTTGGAACGCATTGTCGGCTTCCGGTGACCAAACCAGCTCCGACTTAGTCAGTAACTGCGAAAGCGGATGGGCTATCATCGCGTATCCCTTAATGAACCTGCGATAAAATCCCACCAAACCTAGGAAACCCCGCAAAGCTCGTGTGGATCGTGGTTGTGGCCACTCCTGAATTGCTTGTATCTTCTCCGGTACTGGTTGGACCCCATTGCCGGTGATGATATGGCCTAGGTACTCTATTTGCTTTTGCGCAAACGAACACTTGGTGAGCTTAAGAGTAAACTGGCCATGTTCTAATACCTGGAACGCGATTTCCAAGTGATTGATATGCTCTTCCAGGCTGCAACTGTATATCAGTATATCATCGAAGAAGACGATGATATACCTTCGTAAGTGAGGCTGAAACAACCTGTTCATCGTCGCCTGAAACGTTGCCGGAGCATTGCAAAGACCAAAGGGCATTACACGGAATACGTAATGCCCATGGTGAGTGCGAAATGCCGTTTTGCCGATATCGGACTCCCTCATCAGAATCTGATGGTATCCCTGCATCAGGTCGAGCTTTGAGAACCAAACAGCGCCTCCGAGCTCGTCGAGAAGCTCATCAACTATCGGAATGGGGAAGCGATCCCGGACTGTTATGGCATTAAGAGCCCGATAGTCCACAAAAAAGCGCCATGTTCCATCGCGCTTCTTAACTAATAGAACCGGAGAGGAGAACGAACTTGAGCTGTACTGGATATGGCCTTGCCTGAGCATTGCTGCGACTTGGGTCTCTATCTCTTGTTTTTGGAAGTGAGGGTAACGGTAAGGTTTTACATTGACTGGGGTCGAGTTAGGAAGGAGGGTAATACTGTGATCTGTGGTTCGAGATGGGGGTAGAGTTGATAAAGGTTGGAAGAGGGAGGCGTGTTTGGAGAGGAGTCTTTGGACGGCCGGTATTGGGTGGGCTATCGTTACTGGTGTTTCCATGGAAGGTTCCATTTTAATGTGGAAGAAGGTGCTAGTGTTACTTGTATCCACCAACCTGCGTAACTGAGACGGTGATATCATTTGAAGAGATGAATCACGATCCCCTACTAACTCAATCAATTGGCCATTGTATATGAATTTCATCGTGAGTGCTGTGTAATCCGTAAGGACTGGGCCTAAGGCTTTGAGCCACTAGACTCCCAGCACAACATCGGCTCCCCTTATGGGCAAAACATGAAGGTCAACCTGAAATTCATGCTTTTGTATTTTCACGACGAGATTAGGGCATACCTGAGTGCATTGCAATTCCTCACCATTACCTACGGTGACCCGCAATGTTGAGGTCTCTTGCGGTTGCAGCTGCTGCAATGTAACCAATTCCTGTTGTAGGAAATTATGGGTGCTGCCCCCATCGATCAGAATCTGGACTCGATGCTCACAAATGAATCCGGTGAGATGTAGTGTCTCCGGTGCACCGTGACCGGACAAGGCATGTAGGCTAATCTGAGTCGGCACGGATTCCTGTAATGGAGGAGGCAACTGCGATGGTCCTGGGTCTATCTCACGGTTATCATCCTTATCCTCGGTAACAAATAAGAATAGAGATGAAGCGCACTTATGCCCCCTCGAATATTTTTCGTCGTAGTTAAAACATAGGCCTTGTTCCCTACGTATGGCGAGTTCCGATGGTGTTAGCTTCTTGAAGGGAATGGATGAAGCACGGGGTCTACTCGGAGAAGGAAGCAGTGGCGAATCCGCTATGGATGAGGTCAAGGAAGGAGATGTACGCGTGACACTCGTTCCCAGGGTTAAGGAAGAAGCAGGTTTGCTGGTCTGACGGCGACCATCGAGAAGTTTCTCTTCATGGAGGCACGCGAAGGAAACCGCCTGAGCTAATGAATGTGGTTGCATCACCTGAACGCCCCTTCGAATTGCAGGATTAAGTCCTGATATAAAACAACTCAAGACAAATGGCGCTGGGAGACCGATGACTCTGTTAGCAAGAGTTTCGAATTCTGAGAGGTACGCCGAGACGGTGGTCCGCTGTGTGAGCTTACACAAAACTCCGGTAGGATCTTCGTATGCTGAGGACGAGAACCGTGCATGGATGGCGTGAAGAAAGGCTGTCCAGGAGGAGAGTTGGCCACTTCGATACATCCATTGAAACCATGCTAAGGCTGGGCCCTCCATGTAAAACGATGCTATCGTCAACCTATCGTGCTCCGGTGTCGCATGGTACTCAAAAAACTGAGTTACCTTGAATATCCATCCCTCTGGATCCGTGCCGTCAAATCTTGGAACCTCCAATTTCAATCGATAAGCTGTGTTGGCGGTGGCCGTTACCGCGGGGGCCGCAAACGACGACGGAGCGTGAGTGTTGGTGTGGGAGTTTTCTAATTGATTCATACGACTGAGAAGTTCATCGAACTTTGAAGTCATGGATGCCGAGAGCTTTGCAAACACATCTTCCCAACGCTCCATGCTTGTTTTCGATCGTGTAGCTTCAGCCATGGCGGAGAGGATACAATGAAAGCACCAATGTTAGGAGGAACCTTTTCTCGTGAAAGAATATTCTAGAGGGAAAACAAGAGAGAGAGAGAGAATCTAAGCACAGAAGGAGAATATTATTCATATATTCCTCTCACGGGTTTGAACTTGGCTTTTATACATGCAGTTAGTTACGTAACAGCTAACTAACAATCCTAACGGCTTGTGGCATGACTACATCACTGCCCCTAAGCTTCTAGAATGATCCCTCAACTTCCTTCGTGCTGCTATGCCTCCCGAGAATCTGTTAAGCTTGAAGCTCATAGTCCTTCAAGTGCCCAGGAATGTTGTTCCTTCTTTTGGGCCTCGTAACCTGATGTTCAAAGTTACTATTCGTAACAGAGAAAAGGGTTGCCAAGTTCTTGAGGAGGTTCACTCTCCCCGATAAGATATATGTTGTTTCTCAGGATGGGGTTCTCTCCGTCACCGTCGAGAAGCTTCCACCACCGGAGCCCAAGACCATTCAGGTCAAAATTGCTTAATTAATGACAAGCTAGACATGTCACATGTTAAAGTTATCTATGGTGTGGACTTTGGATATATACTGGTTTTCTAATCACGTACCTCATCTTGAATAAAATAATGATTTTGTGTTTATGTATGTTATCAAATTCGAGAGTTTACGTAAACTCGTGAGAGTTTTATAGACTCGATTTGTGGACTCAACTCGGAAACTGTAAGAGTCCATTTTATATAAAAATAATAACAGAATATCTATAAATAACATATCAATAAAACATAAATCATAAATTTCACAATACTTAATAATCAAGTCTAGTCATGCATCACTACTAGATAATAACTTACAGATATTATATAGTAGTGGTAGATCATTTTCATTGCGGATTTGATGTTATTAGAGAACAAGAGTTTGATGGTATTAAATGTGAAAAATTTTGTATTTGAAAATAACACACTAAATGAAGGTATGTTGAATACTAAACAAACAAAAAATAATCCAAAATGACTTACATTTTGGTCTAATTTTTTTAACTTGCTGACTTGTTGACTCGATAATAAACTCGAGAGTTTACTTAGAGTTTATAGAGTCTACCCAGAGTCTACTAAAAAAAGAATTTACTCAAGAGTTAATTCACAGAGGGTGAGTAAATTCATAAATTCGTAAGAGTTAACAAGTTAATTCGAGAGTTTGATAACCATGCGTATATGAGAACATTCTACCATATGAAATTTATGTAGGAGTTTGACTCGAGAATGACTGAAATTTATAACTTGAGTTCAACTAAACGTCTCAACTCTGAATTCCTTGTTTCTTAGCCAGTGAAGAGGGGTATGCAAATTCCAATTTAGTTAAGTGTGAACTAATTAATTAAACCTACAATAAGAGAGTTTGAATCCCACTAGCGCTGCCTTGAATCAATTTTATCTGAGTAAAATTAGTCTTGTAGCATGGCGTGAGAAAAAAAATGGTTATACTGAACTAAAAATTTTAAAGTAAGCATTAATTATAAAATATTGAAGATAATTAAAAAATGACAAAGAAAGAGAATAAATCCTCTTATATTACAACATATTTTGTTTCTTTTAATATTAAGTTTAGAAAATGGATTTGAACTAAGAGTTGAATCTTTCATTAAAAATTATCAATAATGATTTTTATTAAAAGTTCTCTTTTATAACTGTAATTTAGGTATTATATTGGTGATGAGGTCAAATGGGATAATAACATTGATTACCACCTATAATTATAATAATAATAATTTAAAAGTCTTTTAAAATTAAATAACATGTATAATTAATAAATAACCAATATCATAATTAGTAGAGATAATTATAATAATAATAATATAAAAGTCTTTTAAAATTAAATAACATGTATAATTAATAAATAACCAATATCATAATTAGTATTACATAATTTTGTTTACTCCGTATTAAATATATATAATTTTATATTAAACTGATTTTTTTATTATAATTAGGGACAAATGAGGTATTTTGTGTCTCATACCATCGAGGTTTATGTAATAGTGAGACAGTTAAGTATGTTGTTCATGCTTTGTGGTAACATTTTTTTATCTTCATAAATAATAATGGAAAAAAAATTAATGATAAATTGATAATAGTGAATAAGTATATCAAATGAATAATCGTCATTATGGTTATGTTTGGTAAAAATAATTAAAAAATTAATTAAAAGTTAAAAAATTAGTTATTAAATTATAAATATTTGATAAAATTAACTATTAAAGGAGTTGAAAAATGTAAAATGATTGAAAAATAATAAAAACATGATTTATTTCAAAATTATAAGTAAAAAATTTGATAAATATATTAAGGATAAAAAAAATATATAAAAAACAAGAAGCTAATATTTTTTTAAAAAAAATTATATTTTAAGTAATATTTTAAAAAATGTTAAAAATTACTAATAAACTTATTTATTTTAGGCTAATATATACAGTTAAAAATTATCTGAGAATACTTTATGGAACATATCCTATTTATAGGCATAGATATATGAATATGGGTGTGTATTCAACAAATTTGCGAGTACCGGAAAGATGGGTAGGTATTATATTGTGACATAGGTACTAAACTGCGCTCCCACGCTTATTTGTTATGATGCCTCATCGCTTACAATTCAGGTGGATCAGCATAAGTGCGAATGAATTTATCATCCTCAGCCAAAATATATAAAACAAATGAAGTACATATTTTATTCACGAAACAATATAATTTCAAAGCTCAGTATTTTTTACCCTATTTCCCCCTTTTTGGAGGCAAGAAAAGAGAAAAACCACGTGGGACGTGGAACGGACAACCACGTATAAGGCATTCAATCAAAAGCCACCCATACAAAGCCAACTCTGCATTCAAAACGATGCCATTTACGCCACACATGTATGATATACCTCCTCTCTCTATATGTTGTTAAGTTTATTATTATTGATATAAATTATAATTTTGATACTCTTGGTTTTTCACATCTATTATTTAATCTTTTTTACTTTTAATTGAAATATTTAGTTTCCTTAATTTTATAATTTTTGTCATTTTATTCTCCTATAGATTATTAATTAATAATTAATTATTAAAGATATTAAATTAATTATAAATTAAATAAAAATTATTAATCATTAAATTTTTTTAATGAAAAACTATTAAGTGATGTTATTATAGGTGGAGTTGTGTGTGACAAGAAGATAAAAGAAATGTTTGTAGAGAAAACAAGGTTCACAATTGTAGAAAACTATTATTAGAAATTTTTTATTCAATTTTTTTAATAATTAATTATTTTGGTTAATTTATAAATAACTTAATAATTCAATTAATTAAAATTATTTGTTAATAATCTATGAAGAAGATCAAAATCACTAATTTATAAGATTAGAGAATCAAATATTACAATTAAAATTCAAGAAACGAAAATAAAAAATTTAAAAAACTAAAAATAGCAAAATTACAATTTAACAGATATTTATTAGGCCTGTAAGTTGTGATTCCGATAATTGAGTAAACGGAATGAATGGGCTTGGATTTGACGGAAATTCAAAATGGGCCATAGCAAAGACCAGGCCTGTTTGATTCGGTAATTGTTTTTGGGGTCTGTTCTGGAGAATACTAGAAGCATGAAGCGAACCTCCTGGAACTTCCTTCTGGAAACTACCACTCCATTTTAAATACCGAAAATGCAGCCGTCTACAAGCACACGATAGCAAGAGAAGAGAAGAGAAGGCAATGGATATGAGGTTGATGGATTTGGACTCTCCATTCTTCAACACTCTGCACAGAATCATGGATCTGACGGAGGACGCCGAGAAGAACTTGAACGCTCCGACTCGGACATACGTGCGCGACGCCAAGGCAATGGCTGCGACTCCTGCTGACGTGAAGGAGTACCCTAACTCGTACGTTTTCGTGATCGACATGCCTGGCCTCAAATCTGGGGACATTAAAGTGCAGGTGGAGGACGACAACGTGCTTCTGATAAGCGGCGAGAGGAAGAGGGAGGAGGAAAAAGAGAAAGAAGGGGGAAAGTATTTGAGGATGGAGAGAAGGCTTGGCAAGTTGATGAGGAAGTTTACTCTCCCTGAGAATGCCAACACCGATGCTATCTCTGCTGTCTGCCAAGACGGTGTGCTCACTGTTACTGTCAATAAACTGCCTCCTCCTCAGCCCAAGAAGCCCAGGACTATAGAGGTCAAGATAGCCTGAATTCCAACTTCCAACGCTATCTATCCCTGTTTTTGTTTTCTGTGTGCCAATGCTTTTCTATCGTGTCTGCTTTATGCTTATCACACTGCAATTTGATCATGGATGATATAATGCATGCTTTTGTATGAATTTTAATTTCCTTCATTCCTATTTTTTTTATATGCTTGAAAAAAATTCCCTAATTTACAAGGGAAGAAACATAAAATTCGTTTTAAAAAAAGTGACAGGGACTATATATATAACTAAATGATTTTGCTGCATAAGTTGGTGTGAGGTATTTAAGTTGTTTCATTCTATTAAAGTTAGCAAAACAATAGAATGATATTTTGAATTCATTTCATTTCAATCCATTCCACTCCATTATATTCTGATCCATTCTGTTTCATTTTTTTTTATCACCAATCCCAACATAGCCTTAGGGTACTGGTAACATTTTCAATACAATTTTAATGAGTGGAAACGCGAACGACAATAGATGTATGTATACCTTGGTGGCGCTTTCTTTCAATAATGGTGCATTTTCTCAGGTTCGGTATATCATGGTGGATAACATGGAAAGCTACTTTTTTAGCCTAGGCTAGACAGAACTCTTGATATCAATTTTTAATAAATAGGCACGAAAGAAAATGAGCGAATGTAATGAAAATTATTTAAAAATGTAATAGAATGAAAACAAAATACAACTCGAGTTAATCCATTTTCTAAATGGGTTTTAGACGGACATCAATAAAGGAAGTATAATTTTGTCTCTATCCCTTCAATTCGACCGCCAAGACTTAACAATTGTACTATCATTTAACCACATTTTGAATAGGTTAGTGCTAACAAACGGTACGCGTTTCTTCTTTCTTCGCGCGTTTTTAATTTCGTAGTGCTGTGGGAAATTCTAGTTTCATTTTTATTTGGGCCCCCTGAAAAGTTAGCATCTTTCCTAGTAAACAAAGCAATGAAGAAACCCTCACCGTGTTTAGCAGGATCTGTCCGAACCAGGCATTCGGCTGAAAGGTAAGAAAACAAACAGCGTTAAAAATCTTCAATAAGTGTTAAGCGACGATAGACCGGGAATTGGTGATGAAGCATAAGAATGGTACTTACAGCCTTCAAACACAGGTAGACCACGACATTGCCACTCGGAGAAGGGTTTTGCCAATTGAAATCCATTTGATTCGGCTATGGGCAGAACAGATTTGATGACATCGTCATTCTCAATTTGGTTGATTGAACATGTACTATACACAATTCTTTCAACAGCTGGAACTGCCAAATAAAAACAATTTTTTTTCCTTGAATTACTGTGCCCAAAGCTAAGCGTGTGCTTTAAGGAACATTTCTAATTTTCACAAAGAATGCAACCATTTAGAAAAGGAAACCTAAAGTTCTTAGCTGCCCCCACAAAGAATCTGGGGACTGTTAATTACGTTTCTAAACAATCTAGAATCAGGAAAATATATAAAAATGAATTGGCAAGGAGAAATGAAGTAACTCACAAAGTAAAGCATGCTGAAGAGCCTTTCTCTGGAAAGTTGCGAGCTTGTTCAATCTTTCTGTATCAGTATCCTGACCTATGAAATTGTTAGCTCTTTGGCAAGTATACCAAATCGCTTGTAGTAATAATTTCTCGGTAATCCGAGTATCGTACCACAGGAATTTTGTTGCACTTGTGTGAAGTACTTTTTAGTTTGTAAATTGTAAATTTAGTTTGTAAAATTAAAGACAATTTAAATCTAAGTAATTACTTCTAAATTAAAGAAAACTCAAACAATAAAATAGGGAATAAATACTTCTAAATTAAAGAAAACTCAAACAATAAAATAGGGAATAATTACTTCTAAGTTAAAGAAAACTCAAACAATAAATGAGGATCATCCCAGACATAGAAGTGTGAGTCATGCAAGAATTTCTTCTTCTGATTCCAATCAAGTTCTTCCGGAATGATTTTTGTGGCTTTATAGTTGGCCATGTCGGCAAACCAAGGTCGGGTGTCAGCCTGTAAGAGGAACTCGTCAAGGAATTCGCCTTTTACCTCCGGTTCCTCTTTGGTGATTTCCTCATTTTTCAATCTGGACAAATGGCCAGCCACTACGTTTTCGGATCCTCTCTTATCTTGGATGGTGATATCAAATTCTTGTAGCAACAGGACCCATCTAATTAATCTCGGCTTCGAATCCGCCTTAGCTAGCAAATTCTTGATGGCAACATGATCAGTGAAGATAATGACCCTTGATCCTATCAAGTAAGACCGAAATTTTTCTAAGGCATAAACAATGGCCAGCATCTCCTTCTCTGTAGTGGCGTAATTTAGGACTTTGCTGGCATAATATATGGCATGAAAAACCTTGTCATGCCTTTGTCCCATAACTGCACCTACTGCATAATCGCTAGCATCACACACCAATTCAAAACCCTTGCTCCAATCTGGGGCAATCATTACGGGTGTCGTGGTGAGCTTATGCTTCAGTGTCTGGAACGCTGTTGAACATCCTTCATCAAATTTAAAGGCTGCGTCTTTGTTCAGCAGATTACTTAAGGGCTTGGCTATTTTTGAGAAGTCCTTAATGAACCTCCTATAAAAGCCAGCATGCCCCAAGAAACTTCTTACGCCTTTGATATTCAGTGGTGGTGGCAACCTCTCGATGACGTCTATCTTTGCTGGGTCAACTTCTATTCCTTTACATGAGATCTTGTGACCCAAAACAATACCCTCTCTAACCATAAATAGGCACTTTTCCCAATTCAATACCAAATTGGTTTCTACACACCTTTGTAGTACCTTTTCTAAATTTCCCAAACAAGTGTCTAACGAGGGTCCAAAAACTGAGAATTCGTCCATGAAAACTTCGATACTCTTCTCCACCATATATGAGAATATGGCCAACATGCACCTCTGAAATGTAGCTGGTGCATTACACAATCCGAATGGCATTCGCCAGTAAGCAAAAACACCATAAGGGCATGTAAAGGCCGTCTTTTCCTGATCCTTGGGATCCACCGCGATTTGATTATAACTTGAGTATCCATCCAAGAAACAGTAGTATGCCTGCCCTGCAAGTCTTTCCAACATATGTTCCATGAAGGGCAATGGAAAATGGTCCTTCCGGGTGGCTTCGTTTAACTTGAGGTAGTCAATGCACATCCGCCAACCAGTGACAGTTCGTGTTGGTATTAGATCATTCTTTTCATTTTTCACAACTGGCATTCCACCTTTCTTGGGGACTACTTGTACCGAACTGACCCAACCGCTATCAGAGATAGGGTATATGAGTCCAACTTCTAACAACTTAAGCACTTCCTTCCTTACTTCTTCTTTCATAGCTGGATTCAGACGCCTCTGAGGTTGTCGAATAGGCTTGTAATCGTCCTCCATCATTATCTTATGCATGCAGTACGAAGGACTGATTCCCTTCAAGTCAGATATATGCCATACGATTGCTTCCTTATGCTTCCTCAGGATGTCCACCAACCTGTTCTCTTCTTCCTGTGTTAGTGCATTGCTAATTACTACAAGTTTGGTGTCACCCTCCAAGAACACATACTTTAAATGCTTAGGCAATACCTTTAATTCGACCTTCTTTTTCTTGGGCAGAGCCTCATTCTCTAATATCTCAAAACAGGTTTCTTCCTCAGGAATGATTTCTTGCCCATCCAAGTCTTCCAAGCAAGCCTTTAGATCCTCTTCTTCTTCATTGGTGAGACAGTCCATCGTATTTACCATTGCTTTATCCAATGAAGTGTGTGGTGTCTCCAGAATATTGACATTATTTTTCTTATCAATCTCTTCTACCTTAAAGCACTTCCAACCTTCCCGTGGGTATTTCATTGCTTTAAAGAGGTCAAAAGTTATCTTCTGACTGTCAATACTCAGTTCCAAGCTTCCGTTCCCCATATCTACCACACAGTTGGCAGTCAACATGAAGGGTCTGCCTAAGATAAGGGGAATCTCTGTGTCCTCTTCGATATCCATGATAACAAAGTCCACCGGAAAAGTGAAGTGGCGAACCTTGACTAGGACATCTTCTACCACCCCGTATGGTCTTGTAATTGAGTGGTCTGCCAGTTGAAGTGTCATCTTAGTGGGATCAATCTTTAGGTTCCCAATTCGTCTACACATCGATAAGGGCATCAAGTTGATGCTTGACCCTAGATCAATGAGGGCTTTATCTACCACTTTTTTCCCTATAGTGCATGGGATGGTAACGCTTCTGGGGTCCTTGAACTTTTTAGGTAGCTTCCTTTGAATGATTGCACTACAGTTGCCTCCTACTACAATGTTCTCGCTATCTATATATTTCCCCTTCTTGGTGATGATGTCTTTCATGAACTTAGAGTAGAAGGGCATTTGTTGCAAGGCTTCCCCGAATGGCATGGTGATCTCCAGTCCTTTAAATATTTCTAAGAAACGCTTGAAATAACGCTCTTTATTCTTCTTGGTCGGTACCTTAGGATACGGAAGATCCTGCGGCAAGAGTGGCAATTCTTCCTTCTTAGCTTCTCTTGCCTTTTGACTCTTGGTTTTAGATGGTGAGACCACCTTCTCTTCTTCCTCTAGCTTTTCTTCCTCTTTCGTTTCTTCTTCTTTCTTATCCTCAGTTCCATCGTCTTCTCTCATTAGGATTGCCCATGTAATTTATTTCTTGAGAGGGCTCTTGTTGGATTGTGCATTGTCCAGGCTCATGTGTCCCTCCACATGTGGGACATCCTCTACTTGAAAACATAGGAATGAGAAGTATTCACTGCTTGCAGTTGTTGGGGCAATTTGTTGAGAGTCTCCGTAAGAGCTTCTATTTGTCTGGACAACAGCTTATTTTGTGCCAGAGTTGCGTCTTGTGTACTGAGCTCTAGGAGGCTTCTCTTTGTTGGGACATAAGAACGGTTGCGAAGGATGGCCTGATCGCTAGCTGCCATATTCTCAATGAGTTCCATCGCTTCCTCGGGTGTCTTAACTTGATCTTTCCTCCCGCGGATGCGTTCAGTAATTGCTTTGATTGAGGTCGTAATCCATCAATGAAGATGTTTAATTGTACCGGCTCGCTATATCCATGAGTGGGTGTTTTCCTTAACAATCCGTGGAAACGATCTAAGGCTTCGCTAAGGGATTCATCTGGGAATTGATGGAAAGATGAGATGTCCATTTTCCCTTCAACTGTCTTGGATTCCGGGAAGTACTTTTTCAGAAATTTCTCTACAACTTTTTCCCAAGTCCTAAAGGTGTTACCCTTAAAGGAATGCAACCATCTTTTTGCCTCTCCTGCTAACGAGAAAGAAAAGAGGTTGAGGCGTACCGCTTCTGCTAGAACTCTAGCTATCTTAACCATGTTGCATATTTCTATAAATGAAGCTAGATGCGTATAGGGATCCTCACTTGGGAGACCATGGAAGAGGTTCCCCTGAATCAGCTGAATGAGAGAATGAGGGTATGAAATATTAGGCGCTTGAACCTCCGGCCTTGCGATACTTGTGAAGAATTCAGGAGTAGTAGTATGAGAGAAATCCTCTAGTGTAACCCTACGTGCCGGTCCTTCGTCCATTTGAACGTGATTTGGAGAAGGAGGAGGTGAAGTATCTATGTCCTGCTCCCTTTGTCTTCTTGCGGCGTTGTTACACCAAGTAGCTTCGATTTCCAAGTCAATGGGAATGACGGTTCTAGATGTAGACCTACCTCGCATAAAAGCACAAGGTTGTACCTGTGCAATTTATGGAGAAGAAGAAGGATGGAGAAAGAGAAGGAGTTATAGAAAGAATGGCCAAGAGGGGAACAAATTACAAACTGATAGTATGGCACTTAAATGCGAAAACAAAATCCCCGGCAACGGCGCCAAAAACTTGTTAGCTCTTTGGCAAATATACCAAATCGCTTGTAGTAATAATTTCTCGGTAATCCGAGTATCGTACCACAGGGATTTTGTTGCACTTGTGTGAAGTACTTTTCAGTTTGCAAATTGTAAATTTAGTTTGTAAAATTAAAGACAATTTAAATCTAAGTAATTACTTCTAAATTAAAGAAAACTCAAACAATAAAATAGGGAATAAATACTTCTAAATTAAAGAAAACTCAAACAATAAAATGGGGAATAATTACTTCTAAGTTAAAGAAAACTCAAACAATAAAATAACTCAAACAATAAAATAGGGAATAAAGTCTATATAAAAGATTGGTAAAACTTAACAAGTCTAATCAGCCTAGATATATGAATTCAGGATTTGTCTGTTATCAATACCAGTGAACTAATTCTACCCCACATCTATCAATCTACTTGTCGCTGATACCTCATGATGACAAGTCTACCTTAATTATCTATCTTCCAAATGCCTTTGCAAAGACTCAATAACTAAGGTGCATTAAGATTAAATTCTAGATGGTTGCTAAAGCATGGGCATTGGGTTATCATTCTATGCCTAGCATTGTTAACCCTATGATTTCTTTTCTTTGATTGTTCTATTAAGCGTTATCCTTTCCCAAGTGTATAACCCTTAAAACATATTCAAACATTCATTCCTTACCCCTAATTAGGCTTTACCCTCTCCCGAGTGGACTAAATCCTAACAGAAAATAAAGACTGAGATACAGGATAAATAAGAAAGAAAAACAGATAAAAGAACCTGGAAGGAAATCCTCTTTACATTGATAACTCTTGAAATGCTCCATACATCATTGGCCTTTTAGGCCTGTTAGGCCCTAGCTAGGGGATTAGCCACTCATAGTCATGAGGGCTTTACAATGAGAAGGGGGGGTGAAAGAAAAGGAATAAAAATATAAGAAAATGAGAGAACTGAGTGCCAGAGGTCTGAGAAACGAGCTATGAGGAAGTGTGTTCGTTTTCCTAGGCTAACCCTCTTATTTATAGGTGCAAAATTGGGTTCTGGGCCTTCGTAGTCTTGCTGAGCGCGAAGCCTCGCGCTCAGCGCCATTACATCGCGCGCTCAATGCGAGTCGTGCGCTTAGCGCAAGCTGAAATCCTTGTGCTTGTCGCCTCGCTCAGCGCCTTGCCTTCTTGCGCGCTGAGCGTGTCTTGCGTGCTTAGCGCGAGTGCTGGGCTGGGCCCTCTTCTGATTTTTTTTCTTTTTTTTCTTCATTTCTGCTCCTTTTTGCTTGTTGTACCTCCCTTTTTCATATCTGCAGTCAGAATTCGAAATTAATTAAATCTTTCCAAATTTAAGCATAAATAACTGCTAAATAATTAATTCTAAGTTAATTTCAGACCGATTTTCCACTATTAATTCACTATTATTTAGCAGTTATCAGGAATCAAAAGTTCACTATAATATTTAATCTGCATTAGAATAAAAATGTTATCTAATACTACAAACTAAGTCATGATACATGATATTTGATGTTTGAGATAATATTATTAGCTAACCATTTTTGTTCAATACCACTGGTAAATTTAAACACACTCATGGGCATTTCCTATGTGCACAAAATTTGATATATGCACAAATACAATCTACAACACAACTAAATGTAACCTGCTGCTTTAGATGGGAGTCTTGAAGCAACAGTCCCATAACCAATTGTGAAGATATAGTTTGATGCCTTAGATGGGAGGTGAGTCTTGAAGCATTTCACACTTAATATATCTTCACAATCTAAACCTGCTGCTAGTGTTAGATTGAATTTTATGTTGTCATGTACAATCTAAACATATGTTATGATTGTTATTTAAAATTATATTTTTCATTTTATGAAAAATTACTTTTTAATAAAATTTTACAAATATGCAGGAGCAAGACGGAACGGGAAAACCTCAACAGGAATGGGGTAAATATAAACCCGTTGGATTTCGAGCGCTCAGACGGGGAGGAAAACGGGGAGTCAGGGCCGGGATGGGGTAAGCAAAATCCGACCCCGCCCCGTTGCCATACTTAGTCATGTGCTAGTGGTCCACCCTCGCGGCAGCACCACATCATTTTGGAGCTTCCTCCCTCGTAATAGACGTCACTTCTTTCTTTTCAGCTCCAAAAAAATCACTCTTTCAGCACAAGAACCCACTCTTTACGTCAACAAGTGAAGCAAAAAAACTTTGGGTGCCAACGCAACAAAATGGTATTCAGCTTTTTCAAACGTACGATGCATCGTACATACACAACCACCCATCATGACGACGACGAAGATTCCAGAACCGCGCGCGTCATGACTCACCTCAAGACTCTGATTTCTAAACTAAAAAAACTCAACCCTTCCTTCTCCATCAAAAGCTGATAGCAACTCCAATACCACAGTACCCACACTAGCAGACCCGTAAGGATCACTAAGAGGCCTAACCATCTCAAGGATTTCGTGTAAGGGACAAGCAGCAGAAGATTCCATTGCCTCCCCACCCAATTCTGTCATATAACAAATAGCATAATTCGGTTATAACTAATTATACAGATTCTGTTATTTCAATTCTGTTACTTCCATAGACATTTATCTACATGTATCTATAAATAGTGATACCGGCAATGGAAATAGAATAGAGAAGAATTATCTAATACCTGCTTAGTGTAGTTTAGCATAGTGTAGCTTAGTCTGGTTTCTAACAAAAGCTTTTCCCTGCATTTCGAACCCACCTTATGCATTGGCATTTATTTATTTTTCGTGGACTGAATTTTGTTTATCATGTTATGGTGTGCTCTTCTCATTCAAACCAAAAAGAAACAAGTTCTTCATCCCAGCCAGCAGCACCTAATTCTCCTGTTAACCCAACACATGATATTGGGAAGCAATTGGTGGTTCCTACTTCAGAAGGCTCTCCAGAGTACATAGTGTCTAAAGGAATAGAATTACCTCCAACACAGTTGCAACAAGTTTCTTCAGATGATATGGGTAAAGTGTCCAAAAGAAAAGCTTCATCAACTTTGGAGAATGCTCATGATGACCAGGCCCAGCATTACAATCAAGACCTAAAGGGGACCTAGATGAGAACCTTTTGTCCAGGGGTTCTGAGCAGAAGCCTCCAAAGCATCCCAGAGGAAGGCCTCCTAAGTTAGAGACTGAAGCAAACTACCCAGGAAAGTCATTATTACCTTCATATGATGACATTCATGATGAACAAAGACCAAATATAAACAAAATGGAGAAGCAGCATCAGTCGGGCAGAGGTAGAGGTCGAGGTGGGGTGAAGCTTGGTCGAGTTAGAGGTCGGGTGAAGTTTGGTTAAGGTAGAGGTCAGGGCAGACCTCCTAAACTAAATCAAAATGAGGAGCAGTTATGACAAGGAGATCAAGGTCAGCAGCATGATCATGATCATGGTAGGGGTAGAGGTAGAGGTAGAGGTCGGGGGAGGCCTCCTAAACTAAAAGAAGATCCAATCCAATATGAGGAGCAGTTACAAGAAGAAGATCAACCTCAGCAAGGTCGTCAAGGTAGAGGCCAGGGGAGGCCCCTTAAACTGATTCAAGATACAAACATATGTGAGGCACAATTACCAGAAGAAGTTCAAGCTAAGCAGCAGCGTGTTCGAGTTCCAGGTAGAGGCCGTGGGAGGCCTCCTAAGCCAAAGGAAAATACAAACCAATGTGAGGATGAGTATTTACAAGACCACGCTCAAGGTTAGGTGGACTCTCTGAGTTCAGGGACGAATGATAGCAAGGGTTTGGAGTGGAAAAAGCTGAAGGTACAAAGAGGGGAAGCATCAAAGATCAGAGTCAAGAGAAGCAAAGTCACCAGCGGGGTCAAGGTTGGAATCAGAATCAAAATATGGGTCAAGAGAGGTTTCCCAATCCTAATGTTGAAGCAAAACAGAGCCTTGGCGGCTAGTGCCAGTAGCAAGTTCAAGGTAGAGATGGACTTCATTAGAATGAAGTCATTAGCAACTTCAATTACAAGCATGTCAATGTTAGGAGAGGGTCTCCTAATCAAACCAGATTGAAGTTCTATTTCAAGCAAGTTCAATTGCAGGTTTATGGAATCATAAAAATGCCAAATAACCCAAAAGCACGTATGATAACCATCTGGATCTGTCTGGAAAAGTTACTCTAGCTGCTCCTTATTTTAAGTACGTATATTTATTAGATGCAAGCTTGATAGATTCTTATATCTCTTTTTTGCGTCTTTTCTCTTGGTATTGATAATGGAACATTATGTCTCTATATTTTTTGGTAAATAATTCATGGTTTTGGTATTGCTGGGAGGAATTCCATCAGCTCCTCATTATGTTATATCAGTCTGGGCCTCTAAAAAGCTTCTTCTCTTTTAGAAGCACCTATCTACAAACGTGAGTCTTGTTGGACATTTTAGTGTAATTGATCTCTTTATTATCTTAAAATAAGAGTGCACGCTTATTTTAATGTAATAACGAGATGCTCGGTTTAGGCAAATTTTGGAAGTTACATGGAAGTCAAATTTTGGAAGTTACATGGAAGTTATTTTTCAAGAAAAGACAGTTTTTTAAAAAGATAAACTTCCATCAACCGCCAACCGTTTTTTTTAAAGGATAAAACTTCCATAACTTCCTTCAACCGCCAAAAACCACCTGTTCTTTGATTATAAATAATCATCCTGGTTCAGAAAGCATAACATGTGGAAAAACATACAAGACCAAAACAAAACTCTTGAATTATAATCTTCTAATTTTATCCGATTGAACAATTTTGGTTGAACCCCGAAATTTGATTCAATCTGAAAGTGTTTATACACGACTTCAGATTTATCCAGGATTATCTCGATTTTCAAAATTTAACCAACAAAAGATTGAATCAAATCTTTCGAGATGACGAACGATAATTCGAAGATGACAAGCAAGTTTGCGAAGTTGGACAAGTTTGAAGGGCAGGATTTCAGAAGATGGCAGAAGAAGATGCACTTTCTCTTGACAACATTGAATGTGGTGTATGTGCTGAGTACACCGATGCCGGTGTATATGGAAGGCGAAACTCTGGATCAAACAAGGAAGCGTTCGAAATGGGAGAACGACGATTACATTTGTCGTGGACACATTCTGAACGGTATGTCTGACTCTCTCTTTGATATTTATCAAAATGTTGAGTCTGCTAAGGAATTATGGGACTCTCTTGAATCCAAGTATATGGCAGAAGATGCCTCAAGTAACAAATTCTTAGTTAGTAATTTCTTTAATTACAAAATGATTGATTCGAGGCCTGTTATGGAGCAATATAATGAACTGCTGCGGATTTTGGGTCAGTTTACTCAACATGATTTGAAAATGGATGAATCCATTGCAGTTTCATCTATAATTGATAAACTGCCTTCTTCTTGGAAAGACTTCAAGCATACCTTGAAACATAAGAAGGAAGAGTTGACTCTGGTTCAACTCGGTAGTCATTTCATGATTGAGGAGTCGCTGAGGGCTCAGGAAATTGACAAAGTCAATGATAAAACCGTAGCAGGTTCCTCTTCCGTTAATATGGTAGAGGAAAGTGGAACAGTTAAGCAAAATTACAATGCTAAAGGTAACAAACGAAAATTTCAAGGAAATAAGAACAAAGGTCCAAACAAACAGACAAAATTGTCATGTTGGAAGTGTGGGAAACCTGGTCATTTAAAGAGGGATTGCCGGGTGTTCAAAGGAAAGAACAAGGCTGGTCCAAGTGGGTCTAATGATCCTGAAAAGCAACAAGGTCAGATTGTAGTGAATAATTTTAATTCGAATACGAATTCAAATTATGTATCACTAATATCTGATGCATTCTATGTGTAGGATGATGACGTTGCTTGGTGGTTTGATTCGGGAGCAACAAGCCATGTGTGCAAAGATCGTCGTTGGTTCAAGGAATTTAGACCAATCGATGATGGCTCTATTGTGAAAATGGGCAATGTTGCAACTGAACCAATCCTAGGATTAGATTGTGTGAATTTAGTTTTTACTTCCGGAAAAAGTTTGTATTTGGATAATGTCTTATTTGTACCTGGTATTCGGAAGAACTTATTGTCTGGTATGGTTTTAAATAATTGTGGTTTCAAGCAAGTACTTGAAAGTGATAAGTACATCTTGTCAAGACATGGTTCGTTTGTTGGATTTGGTTATCGTTGTAATGGAATGTTTAAATTAAACATTGATGTTCCTTTTGTTCATGAATCTGTTTGTATGGCCTCGTGTAGTTCTATAACTAATATGACAAAATCAGAAATTTGGCATGCTAGATTAGGACATGTTCATTACAAAAGATTAAAAGATATGTCAAAAACAAGTATGATTCCTCCTTTTGATATAAACATTGAAAAATGCAAAACTTGCATGTTGACCAAGATCACTAGGAAACCTTTTAAGGATGTTAAAAGTGAGACTAAAGTCTTAGACCTTATTCATAGTGATTTGTGTGATTTGCATGCTACTCCATCATTAGGTCATAAAAAATATCTTGTTACTTTTATTGATGATGCATCAAGGTATTGTTATGTATATTTATTAAATACAAAAGATGAAGCTCTTGATAAATTTAAAATTTATAAGAAAGAGGTAAAACTTCATCAAAATGGGCTAATCAAAACTCTTCGTACGGATAGGGGAGGTGAGTATTATGATCCGGTTTATTTTCAATCTACTGGAATAATACATCAAACTACAGCTCCCTATACACCACAACAGAATGGTGTAGCCGAAAGGAAGAATAGAACCTTGAAAGAAATGGTGAATTCCATGTTATTCTATTCGGGTTTAAGTGAAGGATTTTGGGGTGAGGCTATGTTGACAGCCTGTTACTTGTTGAACCGAATTCCTAACAAAAGGAATAAGGTTACCCCATATGAACTTTGGCTAAGGCATATAGTCAAGTGTATAATGGGAAGTCTAGACACTTGGGTGTTAAACACAACATGGTTCGGGAGTTAATCATGCATTGTGTGATATCAGTGGAGTTTGTGAGAACTCAGCATAATTTGGCCGATCATTTAACCAAAGGGTTAAGTAGAGATCTCGTGAAAAGGTCGGTTGTGGGATTAGGATTAAAGTCCATATGAAATCTCTTATGTTAAGATACCCAATTCCCATCTAATATGACATTAGGTGCTGAATTCAATGTGGAAAGCTTAACATGTAGAGATTGGAACACATCATCGAAAGTATCCCAAAAGGTATGTGTTCGGTTCTGTAAGTTAAGGAGGTTGAAGTATAACTTCTCAATGGTTCTTTTGAAAAATTGCATTTACAGGTGCAAGAAAGAAAAGGACTACCTATATAAGCATGAAGTTTAGCCGCTTCAAGAAGCTGAGACTTGGCTTTGATATGCTTATGAAGGATAGGCACACAGGCTAGTAAACTAGTGTCGAGCAAGAGTAATGTTATAAACTATTGTGCAGATTATCTTCATGTATTCATTATGAATAGAAAGGGTTCAATCCTTAGTGACACCCTGATATTCGAATATTTGAAACGTGTAATTTGCTAAGATGAAATTCAATCGTCACGATATTTCATCTATGCAGTAGTTTGTTGTATGTTATGACTTTGGTGATTTGATCGGTAATTACACTAAAATGGGGGAGGTTTGTTGGACATTTTAGTGTAATTGATCTCTTTATTATGTTAAAATAAGAGTGCACGCTTATTTTAATGTAATAACGAGATGCTCAGTTTAGGCAAATTTTGGAAGTTACATGGAAGTCAAATTTTGGAAGTTACATGGAAGTTATTTTTCAAGAAAAGACAGTTTTTTAAAAAGATAAACTTCCATCAACCGCCAACCGTTTTTTTTAAAGGATAAAACTTCCATAACTTCCTTCAACCGCCAAAAACCACCTGTTCTTTGATTATAAATAATCATCCTGGTTCAGAAAGCATAACATGTGGAAAAACATACAAGACCAAAACAAAACTCTTGAATTATAATCTTCTGATTTTATCCGATTGAACAATTTTGGTTGAACCCCGAAATTTGATTCAATCTGAAAGTGTTTATACACGACTTCAGATTTATCCAGGATTATCTCGATTTTCAAAATTTAACCAACAAGTCTTTGGCAGCCATCATTTGAATTCAGTTGACTCTATGTGCTTATTTTTTTATGAGGTACAATAAAGCTGCATTGGATTGCTATTGACCAATAATTTTAGTTACTTTTGATCCATGTGATCCATGGCTTGATGGACAGGCACAAGATGATGTGTTTCAGTGTTTGTGTATGTCGAAAGCAACACGGTTCATTTATTTTATACGTACAAAGAAACAAAACTCAATAGTTAGCATGCTTTCAACATACAAGGAAGGATAAGAGTTGCCTGTCCTGAATGCATTTGGATTGTTGAAGGATAATTTTAAGTGAAAGCCTTAGAAACCAAATGAAATCTGTTTGTTCAATAGTAAAGTTGATGATATATATTTGGTTAATACATGTTTTGGTTGATTAAGTATTACATTCATTCTCAGCAAGATCCGAAATGCTTTTTTAAAATCTATATGGTATGATCATTTTCATCTTTTGGTTGCTTTTCTCTTTTAATTTGTTCATGTTTGGTACATATCTAAGGAAGCCGTTGACTGGCGTATAAATATACCGCGGGTAAATTTTTCTTTTTTCTTGCACGACTCACATGGCCATTGGTCAACATGGAGGCACAAGATGTCTTGATAGAAATTTCATCTTTCAGATCTGCTATTTATTACTAGTGCAAAAATAGGCACTCCTTGTATGGACTTGGAGATTAACTGCATATGTAGTTGGATCTATATTGTTTATAATAGTTTAAGATAAAAATGTCCATATAAAAATGGACACGAAATAAGATTATTTCCTTTATAATAATAACTAGTTGGTGACCCGTGCGTATACGCACGAGTTAGTTGATTTTTTATTTTTTATTACATAATAGGAATAAAATGAAATATAGTGTGAAATAACAAAGAAATTTACTATTTATAATAATATTGTGCTTGAAACTATAAAATATTAACGATAAATGTTAATTTCTATAATCCCTTTTTCATATATTGACGATAAACTTATTATTTGGTTTCTTATATGCTTGAAACTACATAAAAAAAGATTAGATATTCATCGGAAGCAAAAGAAAATAATGATTCGGCCCAAAGAAACCAAACATATAAGATAAAGAAATACATGATAAAAATTACAGAAAATAAAAGAAAAAACGTTACCTTTCTGATTAGAAAATAAACTAAGAAATTATAGAACAACAAAACTCACATAATAATAATAATAATAATAATAATAATAATAATAATAATAATAATAATAATAATAATAATAATAATAAGAGATAGGAAATAATTGTTTCTTAGTTTATTTTCTAATCAGGGAAAAAAAGGATTAGGGAAGAAAACTTGCGAATTATTTTTGTTTAGTTTCTTTTTCCTTATTATTATTATTATTATTATTATTATTATTATTATTATTATTATTATGTAAGTTTTGTTCTTCTATAGTTTTTTAGTTTGTTTTCTAATTGGGGGAAAAAAATAAAAAGGATTAGGGAAGAAAACTCGAGAATTATTTTGGTTTTGCTTATATATGTCTGATAAAAAAATAAAACATTAAAAATGATATATAATAAGTTGACAAATTAATAAAATAAAAAATAAACACACTTACTAAAGTTAAATCAACTACACATAATAATAATAATAATAATAATAATAATAATAATAATAATAATAATAATAATAATAATAATATGACTAATAACATGAATCTATTTTTTAAATGTCATATGAGTCTAATTATTATTACAAAACTTGATTTAGAAGACAAATTTGAATCAGGGATGAAAGTCATTATTCTATTATGTGCATTCACACAGAGATATCAAAATAAACATTTTCAACAAAATATATAATGAAAACTTAAAAGTATACATCAGCTTACTCCTCAGCGGGGGGTAAATTATAAAAAAAAAATAGTGGGTTCAATTATATAAATATAGATGAAATAAAATACAAAAATATAAGATTTTATTTACAAATTTGATGGTTTTTAAAAAATGAGGGGGTGCAAGTGCACCTCCTGGAGGCAACTTAGGTTCGCCACTAACCCATGAAAGAGGATTCCACATAAATCATAAAAACTTCAAAATCTTGCTCTCCTGCAAAATTCATACAAAAACTCATGAGAGAAACTAAATATGAAAATAGAAACCAATAATAAACACTATAAATAGCAGCATACTTTTCAAGACTTCAATAATTGTGTCCTAAGTTTGACTATTTTTGCCTTGAGCTGTCCGAGTTGATACTCTTGTAGATATAATAATAATAATAATAATAACAACACGAATAATATCAGTAAAAGGCAAGAATATTGGCCATTGTAGATCATAAGCTCTTGAAATTACGCTCAGAACCTAACCAAGCAAAAAAAAGAATCCGAAGAAGCAGAAAAATAAAAAAAGAATTCGAAGAAGTGCAATGATTTTCTTTAAACTTGGACAAAGCAACCAGAAAGCTTAACAAAACATAAATCTAGGAGCTTCTACCTATGTATTAAAACAAAAAAATAAAATTAAAACTCATGGAGAGTTTAGTAAGGGAAGTCGACAAAATAGCCCTGTAAAATAAAACTCATGGGGTGCCTCCTCACAAAGGGGGTCGCAGTGACCAGGTCTGGGCGACTCTTTATCAAAAACACAGGTCTCCACAAAGTCGTAAGACCATTTATGGAGGCTTAGATGTAATCTGGAATATGAGAGATGTTTAATGAAAGGAAAATGGACCCCATTTGGATAAAAATAGCTACTTTCTTTAGACACCTTTTTTTCCCCTAGATTCTCCACAACCTATCTAAGTGGTTCAGCTACTTTCCGTGTTTAATAGTTTTGTTCTTTTGTTGTTTTATTGATTGGTAAATATTCCTCAGCCTACTTTAGCAACATGTAGCAAAAAGTATTTGATTATCTTCTTAAGTGGTTGATCTTGTGTCTAACAAAACATATTTGATTGTCTCTATCATCCCTTCTGGTATCACTATGGTAGATATGAGTGTATTGGTTATTATTAGTGACCCCTTTTTTTCTCACTTACATTTTATGATCTAATTGGGTGTTAATTCTTAATGCCGAATAGATACATGATCTTGGAAAGAAGATTTGGACATCAAAGGGAGAAGAAAAAGAAGCTGCCAAGAAGGAGTTCATAGAGGCCCTTAAATTGTTGGAGGAACAGCTGGGAGATAAGACTTATTTTGGAGGAGACAATATTGGCACTCATTATTTATTTTGCAAGCATCAGGTTTTTATTTTTGCAAACCCTCCTTCTGTCAATACTCAGTACGAATTTAACAAATTAATCATAATCCTCTTGTAGACTGTTTTTTTTTTTTTTTTTGCCTCAAAAGAAGACATATAAATCATTTTTCTTATTTTTTTTACAGAAGTAGAAACCAAATCAATTATTCCTGAAAAGAACTAATAAAAGAAATACAGAAAATTAATTAGTTGACAAAAAGAAGGAAAATGCCGTGAGATCATACACCTATATTTCAAAGAGAATGACTAAAAACAAAACTGAAAAAGTTCATCTCATATCCGCAATAAAAATTCTCCGAGATTTATTTTGGCTTGGTGAGAATGAAAAAGCAATTTCATTTTGCATGGAACTCCCTAGGAGGCATTGAATACTACAAGGCAAAGACATGGCAATAGCATTTTGTATCAGTAACCAAATCGAATGCTTGAATTAAGTTACTACTAATTAATTGATTATTACCATCCCCATATGATGCCATAGTGAGAGGCGGGGAAATAATCTTCCGAGAAATTTTAGTAATATCATTCAAAGTGATTTCATCTACGACTGCATTTAAGAACTGCTCCAATGGCTTCCTGAAATGGGTAACCTCACAAATTCTCATATTACAATTTAAGTTAATGATTTAAGTGATACTTCTTGAATTGAAGTAGCAACAGGAGAATTTTAGTGAAAAGGAAAAAAAGTTGGGATTGAAGAATGAGAGAAAAAATAGAAAGGCCTCTGATTGATCAAATACCTTTCTCCATAAGTCAATACTTGCCTTTCTATATCCTCTAATGCAGTCATCTGCAAAAGCAATGAGTTTTGAAACACATGACGTACTATATGAAATCAAACCAACCCAATTCCCCTTTCTAGATGTGACAAAGGGTGTAGAGAAATCCAAAATAAATCATAATATAGAAGGAAGCAAAGATGCAAGAGAGACATATTATTTTTAATTCAGGTGCGGAGGGAAGAGTAAATGAAAGAAATTCCATATAAACAAAAGTAAAAACTTTAGCACATCCGAGAGAGAGATTCTTCTATGGGTCGTTTGCAAATACATTGCCATTATTGAGGACAACAGCTGGAGATTAATGGAGCTTTGCTTTAGAACAATGAAAAAGTCGAGTAGGAAAAAAACTTGCTAATCATGTTTTAGTGTAGATAGATAGAGAGAGAGAGAGAGATGAAACAACAATGAAAAAGAAGTGGAGTAGGAGAAAGAGGTTTGGTCTTCGAGAAGTAGTGCAAAGAAAGAGATGAAGTGTATTAATTTGTGAAAAACTTCCCTAAGAAGCTAAACTTGCCTTCCAATGTTGCTGTAGTCTCCTCGGGAAGTGCAGAAGAAAAATATGCTAAAGTCAAATCAATCACTATACAACTACATCTTTCATGATCACAATAATAATAATAATAATAATATATAAACAATAGAGCGGCTGTTAGGTCCTTTATGTGCTGACTTCACATATCTATTATGAGTATTCCTTTTCAACAGAAAAGTCTCCAATAGAAATGGTCTCTTTTCTTTTTCTTAATATACATAAACATTACTTCATCCAAATCTAGCTAGAGGCAATAAACCATCTTACCAATGACAGAAACCACATTAAAATATGTAGACCTACATCCATTTCAATATTAATTTTGCAAAGCATTTTAAAATCTTCTTCCCATTCACCTAATATTCATTCAAACTTCATCAGCTATCATCATCAAATTTAATGCAGCATACATTATACTTGGAGAACATAGAGGAAAGGGAAACTGGGGGCACGCCTCCAATAATCCAGATAGCGAGAGCATGGGACCTGGTATTTACGGTCCCTCCACACATTATTTTTCTATTTTTTATCATCTCAACAGGAAAATTGCTAATATATTTTATCGTCTGAATAGAAAAATTGCTAAATTCAAATTAATGTATAATCAGAGGAGGGAGAGAGAGGTGAATTTTGGTGGGTGAGACTGCAGGTCACTTGGTATATGTTCCTCCTCCTAAGAATAAAACCAAACATTATTAAAATAAAATATATAAGTAAAAGATAAATCTTAATTTACAAACTGATATTTTAAAGCTAAATTAGACCCAAATCTACATTTTTAAAATTTTCTTGAAGTTTCTAACGTTGATGCATTGCAGAGTTCCTAATAACCCTCAACCAAAGGTAAAATACCGGATTTGCCTTGACATGACTGCAATTATTTGTAGATTAAGGAGGTCAAGAAGAAGATGAAAGAAAAGGTCAACACTTCAAGCATATCTGGAAACTGACTGAGACACCAAGTGGAGCCATGATCTAATTTTTCTTTCAATTTCTTATAATTTATATTCGCCAGCCATAGATACACAAAAAAAATGAGTACAATTAGCCTTGGTATAGTTTGGTTGTTTGTACCTATATTTTTTATTGTTTGAAGGATCTTGTGGTAACATTACCTCATGGCCAATGACGGACCTACATTAGATTGAGGGTGTGCACTTGCACCCCGTCATTTTTTAAAATCCACCAATAAATTTTCTTTTAAATTAAAAATTGTAAATAAAATCTTATATTTTTGTATTTTATTCCATTTATATATATATATATATATATATAGTTGAACCCACTCATTTTATTTTTTATAATTTGCCCCCACTAACTTAGGATCTTGGTTCCACCACTGCTCACGACATATTTGAAGAATGTTGTCATTTTTATGTTGTGTACCGAGCAATAAAATGACCAAAATTCAAGGCAGTGGCAACGAAATTAACCTCAACTGTATACCAAAAGATATCCACCTCATATGCCGCTTAGGGTTATAATCTACACATAAAGGCACAACTAAAAATCTATCGAGGACCACGTAGAGAAACTAAAGCCACTAATAAGTGTAAAATGCTAAGATCAAAGATACCCCACCAAATTTCTTGTGCATGTACTTGTCAAATCCCCAAAACCAAAAAGACCAGCTAGTGTAACAGAGCATGAAAAATTCAAATAAAATAAAATTGAAGTGAAAAATGAAAGGAACACTTACTTCTTCAAATCCCGTGGTTGCCCTGACCTGCTCATGCTGACAAATTTGAATCACGCGAATATCCTAGGCAACACCCTAGCATAGTCATGATCACTTGACATGAGTAATAATAATAATAATAATAATAATAATAATAATAATAATAATAATAATAATAATTGAACTGAAAAATCAGACTTACTCTGAAATTTCTTATGCATGTGTCTGCCGAATCCCCAAAACAAAAAAGAAAATTACAGATCAATACGTAGCGAGCGTAACAGAGCATGAAAAATTAAAATAAAATAAAATTGAAGTGAAAAATCTAGCTTACATGAAAAATTACAATAAAATAAAAGTGAAGTGAAAAATCAGACTTACTCTTGAATTTCTTGTGCATGTACCTGCCGAATCCCCAAAACACAACAAACCAGCTAGTGTAACAGAGCATGGAAAATTAAAGTAAACTAAAATTGATGTGAAAAATGAAAGGAACACTTACTTCTTCAAATCCCGTGATTGCCCTTACTTGCTCATGGTGACAAATTTGAATCACGCGAATATCCTAGGCAACACCCTAGCATAGTCATGGTCACTTGACTTGAGTAATGCTAATACTAATAATAATAATAATAATAATAATAATAATAATAATAATAATAATAATAATAATAATAATAATAATTGAAGTGAAAAATCAGACTTACTCTAAAATTTCTTGTCCATGTGTCTGCCGAATCCCCAAAACAAAAAAGACAATTACGGATCAATACGCATCGAGTGTAACAGAGCATGAAAAATTAAAATAAAATAAAATTGAAGTGAAAAAATCAGGACTACATGAAAAATTACAATAAAATAAAATTGAAGTGAAAAATCAGACTTACTTTGGAATTTCTTGTGCATGTATCTGTCGAATCCCCAAAACAAAAATGACCAGCTAGTGTAACAAAGCATGAAAAATTAAAATAAAATAAAATTGAAATGAAAAATGAGAGGAACACTTACCCCTTCAAATCTCGTGGTTGCCTTGCTCATGATGACAAATTTGAATCACAGGAATATCCTAGGCAACACCCTAGCATAGTCATGATCACTTGACTTGAGTAGTAGTAGTAATAATAATAATAATAATAACACGCACAAATACATGGTTGGAAAAAAAAACCCAGCTAATACAGAAGTAAGTGTTCCTCTCATTATATTCGGCATAACTAAATAATAACAATAATAATATTAATACATTATATATAAAATATGTTAGTCTTGTTGGTATAAAGTTGATTTAGATAATTATATTTGATTTTTGAAACCTATAATTATTTATTTTGCTTATGAGTTTATTGGAATGAGATTGGTTATTATATCCATCGAGTAGTTTCAGTGGTTTTGTTAAATTTTCAGTTGATTGTTTTATTTTTTATTACATAATAGGAATAAAATAAAATATAGTGTGTAACAATAAAGAAACTTACTATTTATAATAATATTGTGCTTGAAACTACAAAATATTGACTAATTTCTACAATCCATTTTCATATCATTTTCTCTCCCTTTCACTTTACTGTCAAATGTACATATGTCAACCTAGCTACTTCCATAAGGTAAACATGCAAAACAAAGGAATGATTCTTAACATCATTAATCCGAACAAACTTTTGAAGACTCTTCGGATTAGCCAAAAATGGCTACTACCAATGTCAAATAAAAAGTTCAGGGAAAAATCATTCATATTTAAATGATTCTTTTACTTTAAGCAACAAAGACATCATGCCTGGGATCAAGCAAAATGTCCTGAAACATAAAAATAACCATTTTTTGTCCGTAAGAAGAAGCATTGTTAACCGTACATAATTTGGATCCACTGGTCAATGAAAAGAACTAAAAACAAATACTGATATCAATTAACTATACCTTTCAATTGGTCCTTCAAGGATGAACTTGTCACAAAAATGTATGACCTGCTTACAATAAATCATTCCTACATATGTTATCCTTGCATATAAATTATATGATATTGTTGTATATGAACTTATTTATAACGACATTGAACAAAGAAAGCAAGAAAAATCGCTAAAAGCTCAATTAATTAGGTACAGCTCTTCAAGTTGCAATATAGGCTTAAAATTAAATTGAGAAGTGAATTATGAAGAAAGTAAATATTTATAATTAACTAATTATTCAAAATACATCATTCAATAACATTTCTAAAAAATTGTAAACTACAAAAGGTAGTTTAATCACTATTACTATCATCCCAATCCTTTTGTCTTCTCATTACCAATTTATTTTCTTGTCTAATCCTTCTTATTTATTCTTTGATTAGAAAATAAACCGAGAAACTATAGAAGAACAAAGCCTACATAATAATAATAATAATAATAATAATAATAATAATAATATAAATGTTTTCTTGGCTCTTTCTCTCTCTAGGAATTGTCGCTACCTCTCTCAGAACCAAAGAAGTAAACAAATAATAAAGATAATTTTAACATTTATAATATAAATGTTTACAACAAACAAAAATCAGACAATTACAAATAAATACGCAGCGAGTATAACAAAGTATGAAATTATTTTTTTAAAACAAAATTAAAGTGAAAAAATGAGAGGAACACTGACGTCTTCAAATCTCGTGGGTTGCCTCGACCTACTCATGGTGAAGAGAAGAGATCACAAAAGCGAATAAAGAACGAAGAAATATGAGAATAGCATGATTGCAATTTTAAAGAAGAAAATGAAACACGAATTAATAAGAATGAAGAAAGAAGACATAAATCTATAGTAGAATAGCATGAAATTTGAAGTTGAAGTACCTCTCAAATAGCTTGAACCTTCCATCAAAATAATAATAATAATAATAATAATAATAATAATAAACATGCATAAAACAAAGCATAAAGGAAGAAACTTGTCGGCTGGATGTTTTTTCGTGGATCACCTTGCAAGCGGGAAAATCAAAAAGAAAAAAAAACGGGAAAAATCAATAAGGAAGAAAAAACATGAAACAAACAACTATAGAAACAACTTGTCTTTTGCTGATATTGCGACTCAAGTTGCACATCCACTCAACGAAGCAACAATTTATTTTCTTTTCTAATCCTTTTTATTTATTCTATGATTAAAAAATAAACTAAGAAATTATAGAAGAATAGAGCCTAAATAATAATGATAATAATAATAATAATGATAATGATAACAATAATAATAACAATAATAATAATATAAATGTTTTTTTAGCAGAGCTTGTTATCTTCTTTTCCAATTTCTTTTTCTTGGCACTTTTTCTCTCTAGGAATTGCTGCTACCTATTTCAAAATCAAAGAATTGAATAAATAATTTTAACAATACACAGCGAGTGTAACAGAGCACGGAAATTTTTTTATAAAAAAATTCAAGTTAAAGATGAGAGGAACACTAACATCTTCAAATCCCGTGATTGTCCTGACCTACCGATGGTGGAGAGCAGAGATCACAAAAGTGAATAACTAACAAAGACATATAAGGATAACGAAGGACAATTTATCACAATGGTGTGTCCACAATATAATGAATATCATCATGAATGAAAAATCTATATACTATCTACTATACTCTCCATCCCTTACACCCCTGATTATTCTATCCAGATATAAATGTGTATAATTTTCTTAAAAGAATTAGACCAGTTCAAATTAAGCTTTCATAATTTTTCCTTAATTATCATTATTTATATCTTATTTAATCTTAAAATATTCCTTTCTATCTTTTTTTATCTTTTCAGTTAACAAATGATAAGAAGGATAATTCTATTATCCATTAAATTTAAATACATGTCTACCTATTTATCTCCAAATTAAATGATTAATTGAGTGAAATCAATTTTTTATAATTTTAATTATAATTAAAGTAATTAATTTTTATAAATCCTATTTTATAATTAATGAATGTAAATCATTTATTTTATTTTATCTTCTAATTTAAAAAAATTTCACAATCATATTTATATTCAGTATCAATATTTAATTAAAAAAATAGTATGGAAAATATTTTTGTAAATAATTTAATTGAAATTAAAATAATTATATTGGAATAAAATATCAAATTAACTATTTAATGGTCAATATATAAATTAAATTATTGAATACATAAATTAAATATTGAATTATTGAAATTGAACGGTCAATTATTAATGCATAAAATATAATAATTTGAAAAAAATAATTTTAATTATTAATTTATATAAATTCAATATATTTCAAATATTATTATTGCTCAATTTCAATCACGCAATATAAAAGGAAAGAAAAACATAAAACAAACAATTATAGAAGCTAACTATAGAAACAACTTATCTTCTGCTGATATTGTGACCTAAGTTGCACATCCATTCAACGAATCAACAATTTATTTTCTTTTCTAATCCTTTTTATTTATTCTATGATTAGAAAATAAACTAAGAAACTATAGAAGAATAGAGCCTAAATAATAATAATAATAATGATAACAATAATAATAATAATATAAATGTTTTTTTAGCAGAACTTGTTATCTTCTACAATTTCTTTTTCTTGGCACTTTTTCTCTCTAGGAATTGCTGCTACCTATTTCAAAACCAAAGAATTCAACAAATAATAAAAATAATTTTAACAATATGCAGCGAGTGTAACAGAGCACAAAATTTTTTTAATGTCCACTATAAAAAAATCTATATACTATCTACTATACTTTCCATCCCTTACACCCCTGATTATTCTATCCAGATATAAATGTGTATAATTTTCTTAAAAGAATTAGACTAGTTCAAATTAAGCTTTCATAATTTTTCCCGTGGTTGCTGTGGTTGCCTTGATCTACTGATGCTAGAGAGCAGAGATCACATAGCGAATAACTAACAAAGACATATAAGAATAGAGAAGGACAATTTATCAAAATGGTGTCCACAATATAATGAATATCATAAGGAATGAAAAAATTATTATAGATGTATATTGCTACTCGCCTATAATTGGAAGAAAATGAAATATAGTGTGTAACAACAAAGAAACTTACTATTTATAATAACACGCTTGAAACTATAAAATATTGACGGTAAATGCTAATTTCTATAATCCATTTTTATATCATTTTCCTTCCCTTCCACTTTACCGTCAAATATACATATGTCAACCTAGCTACTTTCATAAAGTAAACATGCAAAACAAAAGAATGATTCTTAACATCATTAATTCAAACTCAAATCAACTTGAACAATTTGAGTTGTATTTTGTAAGGAATTGAGTCAAATCTAACTCAATCCAGTTAGACTTGTTCATATAAAGGTTGAATAACAGATTTTATTTTTAAATCCAATTCAATCCATAAAATATAATTAAATTTTTTATTATATATAAATTAATTATTAAATATAAAACACGTTAATTTTTAGCTAATATAGTTTATTAAAATATTAAACTAGACCACCCATGATTTTTTAAAAATTATTTTTATATCTGTCTTAATTTTATTTAAGTTTTCTCATGAGAATAATCTAATATATTTTATTTCTATCTAAAACAAAAATATTACATTAGAATTAAAATCATTAATTTTACTGTATTCTTTTTCGGCGACAAAGATCTTCTTAACATTTTAAAAGAGGTAAAAGAAAAATAGTACAATATATTAGTGGCTACCCAAAAGCCTGCTCCCTAGGCCTTCCACAAAGTTGCAAGCATAACATGTAAGAAATGGAACACAATGAGTAATAATATATAAAATATATATAATAGTCATGCTAAGTAAGTGATAGAAATAAAAAAAAAATAAGTATGACAACTAGATAAGTCGGAGGCGGATTTGATCTTCCCATCCCCGCAAAAAGCATGATAGATTTGGATTTGATTTTATAAATGATGAAGACAAAAAAGTGTAACTCAACTCTATTCTTATTTGATTTTATTAGGTTCAAAAAATCACACGTGAAACTCATGTTACACTTTGCTGAAAAGGGAAGATCTCTCCTGAATACATGTTAATCATTCTACTCCTGCTCATTTCCAGAGAAAGATAGCATTAGCCTTAAATATAGTATTTGTTAGTATAATTAATAGTTTTTTAAAAGATAATTAAAAGAAAATTTAACGTAGATTAAAATAGTATAAGAAGCAGGTAAATTTTATTTTATGTACAAAAGTTACTCTACTTACTAAATCAAGTAATAGCTCATATTTAGTTTTTGTTCATTCTTTTAGGGTTGAGACCAAGGGAAAACGTATTCATACCCAAAATATGGTATTGCATATCATGACCATATAGTGAAAGATCATATTGCTAATATGTAGCCTCTTCTGAAACATTTAATTATATGCTCGAGTTCAAATTGTCAAAGTTAGGAAAAATTATTAGATAGCATGTATTAGCAAGTCTTTATAGTTCTTATTTATCTCTATATAACATGTAGTTGGGTTTTTTAATTTCCGAGGAAAACCAATAATAATTAAATTAAGTGTTATTAAAATTAGTTGGAACTACAGTAGTAATTTTTCCTAAGTAGTATTTCGGATAATATATGAGGTTCAAGTTAGTAGGAAAAAACTTATAGACCCCAAAGCTTAGTAAAGGATAGAAGATGAGGAAAAATAGGAAGATAAAACTGAATATTTTTTGTGTCTATTTCATTTCCACTCTATTAAATTTATATTCTAACTCCTACACAAAGATAAAATTAACTTTGGCCCTGTAGGGCTACTCACTAATAACAGAATTATCATAACAGAATGAAAACATTCCTTTATTGCGGAATGGGATAGTGGCTTCAAATAAAATCCCTGAAGCATGTAGGCTTTCTGATGGTCCTACTGGGTCTGTTGTGGTTCACTTTGTTGTTATGTTCTCCATGTTCCTCATAGTCCAGGTTGCTATCAGAAATGGTAACATTTCCTTGACATATAAGCTATTCAAATTCCCAGAAAATATCTAAGATCAGCTTCATATCCTTATCCGTAGAAGACAGTATGATGTTATGGAAGTGATGAAGAACAAGCAAGAACAGCAGCAACAGAAACAACAAAGAGCTATGTCACACACGCAGATTGCAGCAAAATGAAAGGGAGAGAGATATGAGAAAGAGCACACACACAGAATTTACGTGGTTTACCTTGAGTAAGGCTACATCCACGGGAAGGAAAACAGAAAGCTTTTTATTACTGATGAAATATACAAGTGGAAGCTTATCTCTGAAAATACAAGGCATCCTTGCCTTATATAGGCAGAGGATAAAACAGAAAAAAAAATAACAGAATAAACTTCCATATGGATTTTGGTCACAGCCCAAGAATTCACCACCTTGAACCAACATCCATATAAAACACAAACTGCACCCTCCAAACACACATGATCTTAACCCCAACAATCAACATTGAGCAAGCTTAAGCAGTGATCAAACTTGCTCTTTGGAACTGGCTTTGTGAACATATCAGCAGGATTGTGTAGAGTGTTGATCTTATGAACTTTGATTCTTCTTTCTGACGAATGAAGTGATATCTAACATCTATATGCTTGGTTCTATCATGATGAACCTGATCCTTGGCCAAGCATATAGCACTAAGGCTGTCACAGCAGATGTTAGCATATTCTTGATTAATTTTGAGATCATTTATCAGACCCCTCAGCCAAATTCCTTCCTTTGCAGATTCAGTAAGAGCCATATATTCAGCCTCAGTAGTTGAGAGGGCAATAGAAGGTTGAAGTGTTGCCTTCCAACTCACCAAGCAGCCACCAAGGGTGTAAGCATACCCTGTTAGAGACCTTCTCTTGACCAGATCAACAGCAAAATCTGCAACAGAATAGCCAGTGAGGCAGAAATCCGAGTGAGATCCATAGATCAAACCTACATCTGCAGTCCCTTTAAGATATTTGAAAATTCTCTTCACAGCCTTCCAATGTTCCTTCTGAGGTTGGTTTAAGAACCTACTCAGCATAAGCAAGGTCAGGTCTAGTGCAGACCATGGCATACATGAGACTGCCAACAACACTTGAGTATGGAACCTTTGACATATAGTCCTTATCAGCTTGAGCTTGAACCTTTATCATAGTAGATAGCTTCTCTTTTTCTGAAAGAGGAGTGCTGATAGGTTTAGAGTCATGCTTGACCCCTTTCTCGTCCAGATATGACTTGCACCGCATCTCCTGCATTTTGTGCAAGATAGGAAGGCTGTTTGGCTTACACTCCTTCCGCTCCCATCGTTTAAGCTGCCAGAGGAGAAACAGAAAATATATTACACAAAACATTAAGGCTAGCTACATAATATATTTGAGTATAACTATGTCTAGATACTGTTTTGCAATATAAATTTAGAGAAGCTTTCAGACTTGTTTTGTTTACATTAACATGAAAAAGGTTCATAACTCATTGTAAAGACAATTGAAAACGGATCCCAGTAAATACAAAGCAAAATAACGCTCACAAAATTTGGACAGGTTACAAAATGTGTGTTTTAAACATTGTTATATACACTTCTTTTGAACAGGGTTTTTAAATACAAAGCAAAATAACGCTCACAAAATTTGTAGAATTCTTTATATCAAGTGTGGATCAAATTTGAATCACAAGCATTGACTGGATCAAGTTCAATTGTGCTCTCAGATACCAACAAAATATATTTTAAACAACTTGATTTTTTTAAGTGCCACCAAGTACCAACAAACAATGAACTCCAAATGACTGCACATGCAGTGTTCTTCAGTCCATTTTGACTGAGCTTAACAAAATTTGAAAAGAATAATCATTGGTCATGGATAAGGCAAGAATCTGATACTAACACTCATTACAATGGGACATTGCTTCTTTGTTGACTTACCCTGCATATGACAAAGATAATATAATATCAATTATCAAGTTAGTCTACAAAACTCTTGAGTACTGTAGGAATTATGAAATTTAGTAACAAACTTGATTTATTTTATCCTTAATGACCATTCAATTCGTTTGTCTAACAAAATATTATTATAGTTGTTACTTTAAATGAAACAACAAAATGATGAGCAAAAGAAATTTAATTAGTCTAAAATTTAAAAGATTATATTAATAAGGAAAATCACGGTAAATTTGTTGCAAACACTGAGATAATTTGAACCAAATACACACTAAAAGGAACACAAAATCATAGTTGCAGTATGACTTAAAAATATTCATTAAAAGATGCAGACCTGACATGAAGTACCGGAGCAAACATGCACAATAGCAAAAGGGAAAAAAACTTGCGTGCAAGAAGCTTCTTTGTCGATAGCCTGGTAAGCGGGAAGATAAAAATGGAACCAAAAACAAAGTAGAAAAAAATGAGCAAGAAAAAAATAACTATCAATTAAGAAGAAAACATGCATAACAACAAAAATTCTCAAAAAAATCGGATAAAAATCAGACCAACAACAATATCTTCTAAAGCATCAAATATCAGCAAGTTTGGAAGAAAGCTTTGTGTGATGTCTATCCATCATTAAGCGGAAAAATCAGGCAAAAATGGTGATTTACGCTTGATTGAGACTACCTCCTTCATAAGCACTTGTAATAGAAGAAAATAAGAAAGTAAAATGAATAAAACTCCTCCCATAAGTTAGATGAGACAACTTTTATAAGAGTTGAGTACATAAGTTGATCCAAACAGGGTTTTAGGGGCACTTCAAATAGGCTCAACAAAACTAAATGCAACAGTTCACAAAAAGCACCAATGTAGAGATAATAATGGAAGTGCATCTCACCAGAACATGTATAGATAATAATGTACAATGCACAAACAACACCAAGAAACCTGCAATTAAAAACCATCAAAACCCAATTGATTCTAAAGAAATCGGATAAATGTTAGACCATCAATAAAATTATAAAAAAGGGAAGCAAAAGTCAAAACTTTTCCATTCAACAAAAAATGGACAACAGCAAAGGGACCAAAAACACAGGAAAACGAAAACTTAACATGGATCAGAACAAAAAGAAAACACGCATGAGAAGAACAACAGGAAAAGAAAAGCAAAACCTTGTTTGTCATCGAAAAAATGCACAGCAACAAAACCAAGCACGACGGGAAGCAAAAGTCAAAACTTTTCCACTCAACAAAAAATGAACAACAACATAACAAAAAAATAATTATTATTAAGAAGAAAACATGCATAACAACAAACAAAATTAAGACCTTGCAAATAGAGACAAATAATACCAAAACAAACATGCACAACAGAAAAATGGAAAAAAAAACTTGCCTGCAAGATGCTTCTTCGTCAATAGCCTAGTAAGCGGAAAGATAAAAAAGGAACCAAAAACAAAGTAGAAAAATCAGTAAGAAAAAAATAACTATCAATTAAGAAGAAAACATGCATAACAACAAAAACTCAACAGAAAACCAAAGCAAAAACTGGAAGTGAAGATGGAAGAGACGGACCACAAAAATGGAGAAGAAAGAAAGCACGGAGGAAACCTCGTGTAGCAAACAGAAAATGGAAAACCTCAGCAAGGGGAAAACTCAATGGCAAGTGAAGCTGGAAGAAACGGACCACAAAAATGAAGAAAAAAAGCAAACAGGAGAAGGTGAAGAAATGACGAAACGCAATTCAGAGGAAACAATGGGAGAAGGCTAGAGAAGGAGGCATGTGGAGCAACCAAAGCTTGAAGCGGGTTGTGGCTGGTTGTGTTCGAATCGGAAAAGAAGAGAAGAAAATAGAAGAAGAAAGAAAGAAAGAGGCACGGGAGAAATAGGTCACGTGTCAATCTTAAAAAATTTACAAAATTTCAATTCTGTTAACTGCAGGGGGACACATGTCACCACCTAGAGCATGGACACAATAGGTTTTTCCCTAGACAACTCTTTATAAGACTTAGTATAGATTGTTATTATAGATTTAGATCAAGTCTTTTATGTTCCTTTAATGTGATTTTTTTCCCTTTAATTCGTGTTTACATTTAAGATTTAAACAATTCTGTGTGGATTCTTTTTGAAAATAATTCAATAAAAATCTAATTAATGATAAAAAAAATATTTTCACATTTAAATAAATTATCATTATTTAGCTTAAAGAACTTGATTGTCTTAGCCAGAAGTAGCCAATTGCTGTCGGTGCACACACAAACATGGAATCAACGACCTCCACCTCCCTATTCCATTCCTGAAGGTACTACTTGTCTTCAGCTTCTTCAATGCCATTCATCAACACTTAGCTCTGACATTGCGGTCGGTGCATACACAAACATGTTGTCGGGGCATACAAACTTGTTTTGTTTCTTGTCAACATCCAAACTGAACGTTTAATTTATTTATTTTATTAAAGTAGCTGTAGTTCAGATCTTATATATTAACCTACTATTAGTATCTTCACATAGTGCATGCATACTCAAATATACACACTAGGAGATTATGGAGTCAGCGACCAAAAATCAAGTCTTCTTCTGCTTCTTTCTATGTCTTCTCTTAGTCTCAGCCTCTTCATTATCTGCTTCAAAATCAACCCATACATTCCCCAAAAAAGCCCTCCCAACAAAGCATGGTCACCTTCCAATCAGCCCCACTTCAACTTCTTCCATTTTCTATGCTTTCTATGAAGCACAGAACTCCACTTTACCACTCTCCCGTACCCCACTTCTCATATGGCTCCAAGGTGGCCCTGGTTGCTCCTCCATGATTGGAAACTTTTACGAACTTGGACCATGGCGTGTCACCGAATCACTCACCCTTCAACGCAACCATGGTGCTTGGAATAGAATTTTTAGCCTTCTTTTCCTTGATAGTCCCATTGGAACTGGCTTTAGTGTGGCCTCAACGAGACAAGAAATTCCAACTGATCAAAACCATGTTGCAAAGCATCTTTTTGCTGCTATAACCAGGTTTGTTCAACTTGACCCTCTTTTTAAGCATCGCCCTATTTATATTACTGGTGAAAGCTATGGTGGGAAGTATGTGCCTGCAATAGGGTATCACATACTGAAGAAAAATGCACAGTTGCATGTTTCTCAAAGAGTGAATTTGGCTGGTGTGGCTATTGGGGATGGTTTAACTGACCCCGAAACTCAAGTGGTTACTCATGCTTTGAATGCTTATTATGTTGGATTGATCAATGAGAAGCAAAAGAATGAGCTGGAGAAAGCTCAATTGGAAGCAGTTAGATTGGCCCAGATGGGGAATTGGAGTGAAGCAACAGATGCCAGAAACAATGTCATGAATATGTTGCGAAACATGACAGGGTTGGCTACTTTGTATGACTATACAAAGAAAGCTCGTTATCAGGATTATTTGGTTGAGAAATTCTTGAACATTGCAAAGGTGAAGAAAGCTTTGGGGGTGAATGAATCGTTTGTGTATGAGTTATGCAGTGATGTTGTGGAGGCTGCATTACATGCTGATGTGATGAAAAGTGTGAAATATATGGTGGAATACTTGGTGAGGAGGAGCAAAGTGCTGTTATATCAAGGTCAGAATGATTTGAGGGCTGGTGTGGTCCAATCAGAGGTTTGGGTGAAGACAATGAAATGGGAAGGGATTGTGGAGTTTGTGAATGCTGAAAGGAAGATATGGAAGGTTAATGGAGAGCTTGCAGGGTATGTTCAAAACTGGAAGTCTCTAACCAATGTTGTTGTTTTGGGTGCTGGGCATATTTTGCCTGCTGATCAGGTTGTTAGGTCTCAAGCAATGATAGAAGATTGGGTTTTGGAGAGGGGTTTGTTTAAAAGCGTGTAGCAAGAAATTTCCCTTGGTTGTATGTGTAGTAGTGAAAGTAGCGTGATTAAACCGTGAGTGAGAGTGAGATTATGAACTTGAAGATCGATTGCCGTTGCATGAACTATTTTCCCTTAGTGAATAATTATCTGTCATAGTCCATAGATGAATGGCTTGGCAGTCTTTACCGTTAAGCAGGTTTGGTATTTGTTTTCTTCTCAAATTTATTTTATTTTCTGTGATTCTATGTGATGCTTAGTACACGACTTAGCTATGTAGAGTTTCGAATTTTATATTAGGACTGAAGTTACATGAAAAATGACTTATAAAAGCAAAAATGGTTCCAAATGCCAGCAGGCTATTGCTAAAACAAACTCTTTAACTCCTTTGAACAAACAATCTCAAGAAAGGTCTAGTGTTAGAAACAAAAAAGTGGATATCCATTAATACATCCCTTTTTTTAAGAAAAAAGATTATACAATCACATTAAAAAGTTTTATACAGTTATCCAATCATAATCTATTATGTATGATAAGTTTATTAATTTTTAAAATAATTATCTTAAAGTAATTCAAATGGTCATTTGTGATTAAATGACGGTGTAAAACCTCTTTTTTTAAATAGAAGAAAATTTATTTTCTTTCAGTTTTTTGTAATAAGAAACAAAAAAATGGACTAATATTTATTTACTTGATTGCTAAATATGAGAGTGACTTCAAAGAAAAAAAAAATTATCTATAAAAATCAAACTCAAATTTTAGAGAGTTTACAATAATTCTCATTCATATTATTTGATCGACTAAGCTAGACTTCTCATTCTCTAAAGAAATTAAAGATTATAAGGAGATTTACTGAAAAAAATTATATTTAATACAATTTTTTATAATAAATAATTATCCTAGAGAAGTACAAAGAAAAGAGAATTAAAAAAAAGTAAAGTCACTTTTTTCCTAAATAAAGTACAGTTACTTTAATCTTTGAAAGTGGTATTATATTATTCTTTGAAACTAATAAAATGTTAAATAAGGTCTCATTTGAGGTGGTTTTTAGTTGAGTTTCCAAATTATTAAAAAAACCAATTTTTAATTTTTGATTTAGTTTTAGTTTTTTCTTCAATTTTGTTACAAAATAACCTCATTTTAAAAGTTTTCTATCCTATTAAAATTAATTTAAAAGTGCTTTTGTGTGGTGGTGGTATTGGATGGCGATGGTGGTGGTGGTGCCAATGGCGGCAGCAATAGTAGAGATGGCAGCAACAATTTTGATGGTTGTGGAGGTGGCAATTTTGGTGGTTGTGGTGTCGATGATGGTGATGACAACAATGACATTAGGAAAGGTTATGGTTAAATGTAGGGAGTGTGTTTTTTTTTAAAACATAAAATCATGTTCATGAAAAAAAAATCTTGGTTTGAAAATGAATGAAAAAGTATTTTAAAAATGAGTTAAAAATCTTTTCAACTTCATTTTTGTTGACTTTTTATTTTTAAAATTACATTTGAAAATCAATAACTCGCAATTATCTCAAATGGGTCAAGTTCATGAAATGTCAAATAAGCTCCTAATATTAACTACTTAGTTTCATTTTAGAAGAACCTATCTACAAACGTGAATTTGACAACCATAATTGGAATTCAGCTGACTCTATGTCCTTATTTTTTGATGAGGAACAACAAAGCTGCTAAGGATTTCCATTGACAAAAAAATTTAGGTACTTGTGATTCATGGCTTGATGTACAGGCACAAGATGGCATGCTTATGTGTGTTGAAAACATGCTAACTATTGAGTTTTGCACTTCTTTATATATATAAAATAAATGAATATAGTCATATTTAGACCTCCCTTTTCTCTAAGTCAACGGACAAGGAAGGATAAGAGTTGCCTATCCTGAATGCATTTGGATTTGTTGAACGTGTATCAACAGCCGCCTATCAGTTTGTTATTTTCTATTAATTGTTTGACCAAGTTTTTAGGATTAGTTGTTTTATTTTCTGTTACTTAGTAGTTGTTATGTTAGTGATGGGTTATTGTTATGTTAGTGGTTTGCTATTGTTATGTTAGTGATTGGTTATTATTTAGGAAGTCAGTTATTATTGTTTCTTTCTGTTACAATAAATTTGTATTTAAACAGATGATCATTCAATAAAAAAAGTGTGCATTCATCTCCCTTAATTTTGTGAGTTACACTTATTTTACAACAGATTGGTATCTAGAGCTTTTTTCTTAAGAAGAACTTTTGAGTGAAACCCATCACAAAAAAGCCAAAACACCTTGCTTCAATTCATTTGATAAATGGATTCTGAAACACCATACATAGCACTAGCACCACCTGTGTTTGATGGTGACAATTATCAAATCTAGGCAGCGAGAATAAAGGCACATCTGGAGGCAAATGATCTCTTGGAAGTTGTTAAGGAAGACTACGAAGTTCTTCCCTTACCAGCTAATCCAACAATAGCTCAGATAAAAAATCAAAAAGAAAGGAAAGCAAGAAAGTCAAAGGCAAGAGCTACTTTGTTCGCTGTTGTCTCAAAAGAAATTTTCACTAGAATCATGACCATCAAATCAACATATGAAATTTGGAGTTTCCTCCAGAATGAATATGAAGGAGATGAAAGGATTAAAGGAATGCAAGCCCTAAATCTGATTAGAGAATTTGAGATGTAGAAAATGAAGGAGTCTAAAACAATTAAAGAGTATGCTAACAAGCTTCTTAGAATTGCTAACAAAATAAGATTATTTGGTTCTAATTTTTCTGACTCAAGAATAGTTGAGAAAATACCAATGACTGTCCCTAAAAGATTTAAGGCTACTATTACATCCTTGAAGAATATTAAAGATCTGTCAAAACATACCTTGACAGAACTTGTAAATGCTTTACAAGCCTAGGAGAAAAGAAGAAAAAGGAGGATTGAGGGTTCTATGGAAAGAGCATTGCAAGCTAAATTACAAACTAACCAAGGAGATAAAAGCAAGTGGAAGAAATACAAGAAGAAAAATTTCAACACCCAAGATGCAACAGCTAACACAAGCAACAATAATGGAGACAACAAAGGATTTCCTCATTGCAAGCACTGTGGCAGAATGGGTCATCCTTCTTTCAAATGTTGGAGAAGACCTGATGTTAAGTGTGAAAAGTGCAACAAGTTGGGGCATCATGTGAGAATTTGAAAAAGCAATTTTCAACAAAAGAATGTGGTTCAAGTTGCATATCAAACAAGAAGAAAAGTAATTGTTTGTAGCAACATGTTTTACAAGCACCAACTTAAGTGAATGTTGGTTAGTGGATAGTGGTTGTACCAACCACATGACCCACGATCAAGAGCTTTTCAGAGAATTGTACAAATCACATGTATCAAAAGTTAGAATTGGCAATGATGATCTTATCACTATTGAAGGAAAGGGAATTGTAACCATTGAAAGTTGTGCAAGTACAAAATTAATTTATGATGTTTTGTATGTACCTAAGATTCATCAAAACTTGCTAAGCATGGGACAATTGATTAAGAAGGGGTTTAAAGTCATCTTTGAAAATAAGCATTGTTTGATTAAAAATGTCAATGACAAGGAAGTTTTCAATATCAAAATGACAGGCAAAAGTTTCTCATTTGATCATTGGAGGAGGAGCAAGCAGCTTATCCAACCTATCCAGTTACTGTAAACAATACAGAAGTTTAGCACAAAAGATTAGGTCATTTTCATCATGCAGTTGTTGAAGAACAATGCACAATCTCACTCATCCATTATGCAATGAATGCTTTAAATAATGCAGATTTTGCCGTGAAGAGAGCATCATCGGTGTATTCAAAAAGAAATGGACAAATGGCTTTATTCATCTGAAGCCTTGAAGGTTAAAAAGATAGAGTTGGAGATTGAATCACAATTTATGAATGAAGCTCATTTAGAATTGAATAATACCATTGAGCATTCAATCCAGAAAGACAAAAAAGAAAAAGAGATCCTTTGTAAAAGAAAGAATGTGTTAATGGGTGAATTGGAACAACTTCTTGCTTTAGTTAAATAGAAAGAAACGAAGATACCAGACAATGACTCTAATTTAGAAGCTATAGATAATAAGATAAATAAAGTTGTCTCTGGATTTAAAAAGATGCAGTCAAGCATCTAGCAAGGTATAACATCCTTCAAGTAGAGGATTATTTTCATAGATAAAAAAGTCCTAGAACTAGAACCGAAAAAGAAAGTTGCTACTGCTGCAAGAAATTTCAAGGAAGTTGCACGAATAGCTACTAAAGCAAATTCATTGTGTGTTGAAAAAGAAAGCATTCAAATAGATATGGATATGACTACATTAAATCTTGAGCTACTAAGAAAGAAACTTGGACTTGTCAACCACTGATACAAGGAGGAGTGTTGAACGTGTATCAGTAATTGCCTATCAGTTTGTTATTTTCTATTAATTGTTTGACCAAGTTTTTAGGATTAGTTGTTTTATTTTCTATTACTTAGTAGTTATTATGTTAGTGGTTGGTTATTGTTATGTTAGTGGTTTGTTATTGCTATGTTAGTGGTTGGTTATTATTTAGGAAGTCAGTTATTATTACTTCTTTCTGTTATAATAAATTTGTATTTAAACAGATAATCATTCAATAAAAAAGTGTGCATTCATCTCCCTTAATTTTGTGAGTTACACTTATTTTACAACAGGATTGTTGAAGGATAATTTTAGGTGAAAGGTTTAGAAACAAAATGAAATTTGTTTTCTCAAAAGTGAAGTTGATGATATATATTTGGTTAATACATGTTTTGGTTGATTAAGTATTACATTCATTCTCAGCAAGATCTGCAACGCTCTTTTAGAATCTACATGGTATGACCATTTTCATCCTTTGGTTGTTTTTCTCTTTTAATTTGTTCAAGTTTGGTACATTACACATTTTACGGTGCACAAATGCAATGAGAAGATTAACAAAATAAAAGAAGATATATGAAAGAAAGAAAAAATCTTAGTTTCTTTTTACTTGACTTCATTTCTTTACTATTGTGCTAAGGTGAGGTCATCTTTATAGTTATGTAAAATCATAGTTTAAAAACCCGGTCCAATGCGGCTGGTTGAAGCGGTCCAACCGGAACCTTGTGGCATAACTAAGTCGGTTTGGTTGTTGGACCGGCCATGCATCTTGTGACACCCTCTACCCCGACATATAAATAAATAAAATATATAAAAAAAATATCGGTAACCAAATTCACACGGGTAAAAGGTTCACATTCACTTCACTATTATCAATTAAAACTTATTAAAAATATATTCGGCTCAAAACAAGGCCATCAAAATTTACAAAAATATTTTGTTAAATCAGTGAGATAAAATAAAATAGACTAACATTATGCAATTAATATAAAACTTATGTCCCACTGTCACATCCTATCAAAGCATTGTGTCCCAACGTCCTTCAGCACAAGGTTCCTTTAAGCACTTCACCTAGCCATCTGCTCCCCCGAACACAAGGTTCAAGATCATCACAGGATCCAAACACAAACAGCAAACCGGGAGTGAGTTATCACATTTCTAACTACTAGAGAGAAACAAAACAACATATAGTAGCCAAATACAATTTACTTAGCATATCTCACATTATTTCATCACTTTGTCATTCAAAATTCACTTTTCATCCATCAATCACCTTACACAAGAATCACACGTTCTAATCAAGACATAATAACACCTCAATTTCATAATAAACAATTAGCAAGCGCATGAGACAATTATGCTAAGACTCAAGCCTACATGCAATGTGGTACCATGTCAGTGAAAAACCACCTTGGGGCGCTTAGGAGTACATAACAAGACACACCACACAATGGGTTTGTCAGGTCACTCTCACTAAGTAAGATCATAGGGAGACCAGTCAGGGTCACGATGTTTTGCGAGAATGCTCCAACCATATGGGATCAGTATAGGCTTAAAGGAGCACTCAAACCCGATGACCCCCAAGACCTACACTCCGAAGAGTCCGTCAGGGCCTCTCCCTCCTGATTCAGGTCCAACCCCTAAAATCATTTTAGCACACAGACACTGCTAGTGAATTATACAATACCCACGACCTCACACTCGTGTCTTAAACACGTACAACATATTGCGCTACAATTTAACACCGGTTCCTAAATAGGAACCTACACTTTCTCTTTAACACTGGTTCCTAGATAGGAAACCTACACTTTCTCTTTAACACTGCGCATTTATACTTTTCTCAAGATAACACTGGTCGGGTTATTGTACAATTCATAGCTTATAACACAAGTAATTTCACATCAAGTGTTAACTACACACTTATCCACAACTAAAACTCATTCACAATTTCACATCTCATAGTGTCACAATCCACCATCACATGTTTTCACGTATCTCACAAATTAACACATGTTCAACTTTACACTTATACTCAATCTCAATAACAATATTATAATCTCAAAGCACATGTTATTTCACAATTCATCACATACTCACAATTTGAATCATCATTTCATATCCTCAATATAACAATTTATACAAAAGACTATCACAACATGAGAACTAAAACCCCTCAAATAATATTACACACTTATATCAAAATCATAGGTCAAAATATATAAATATCAAGAGCACAATTTATCAAACAATTTTCATTAGGACATCAATATTTTATTTATAATCATAAAGGAAAATTTGTAATTTAATAAACATCCCAAAATAAAACCTCAATTTAATCCTCTAAGGATCCCTACACATGTTCTCACTAACCCCCAATTGTGAATAACTCATCCCTTACCTCTGAGCGGACTCACGTGTCTTCAGCCAGCGATAGCAACATCTCTAGCGGTTCCCTAAAATTCTTTCAATTATTCCTCCGACTGCTTCGATAGAATTCCCAAACGTCAGAGAGACGGAGAAGAGATTGAAACCTCCACTTGTACTGTCTTCATGCGATTCCTTTTTCTCCCTCCACGAATATTATTTCGCAAATCCCAACGGTGGAAGCGTGCGGAATTGAATTTCGAATAACATATCCAAATTTCATGAAAATCCAACGGCTAACGAAACCGGGATTGTAGTTTTACCGAGACAGATTTGGGTTCCTGCGGGAAATTAAAATGCTACAATGCGAAGGGTTTTCCTCTAATCTCAGATATGATTTTGAAATTCCCAACGGTGAGAATGTTCGGAATTGGGTTGCAAACATGATACTCAAATTTCACAACGATCCAACGGTAAACAGGTTAGAGATCGTCATTTTTCTGAGACAGGTTTGGTGGGCTGCGGGAAAAAGAAAGGGTTTTGAGAAAAGAATGGGAAGAACGAAAATGAGGCCAAAAAGGAGGCAGCTGACTTAACATAACTATTTATACCTAGGGTACTCAGCCTATTATTTGCTCTATATTTATTTATTTATTTATTTTTACTAAAAAACTTTTTAAATTTATTTACGAAAAATTGGGATGTCACACATCTGGCTCGGGATAACCCGATCGGTTAAGGGTAAACCCGGCAACCTGGGCCGGTTTTTAAAACCCATTTCGCTTATTAAAAAACAAAAAAAAAAGCTCCAAAAAAATTCATGACTTGTGTAATTGTGTTATTGAATTATAATTTGTGGACTTGTGTTGTCAACTTTAATACTTCAATTGTTATTTTGGATTTTAGAGTATGAGTAAACTTTTCTTAATTAAATAATGTTAGTTATATACTTATATATAATATATGCATATATTATTTTGAATTTTTTAATATATATATCAGGTCAAACAGGACTAATCACTAGCCCACTGGTTGGACCACTGACCCATTAACTCATTACCTCAATCGGATCAATGATTAGACCAATTTCATAACTTTGTGTAAAATAGTTTTTATGAGACTAGTTTTTGTACCAGGAGTAGTTCATGTTTGTTAGGGCAATAAGTTAAAGTGCACAAATGCAAACCTACCTATGTGACACCCTCTACCCCGATATACATATTTATATAATATAATACATGGAAATGTGAAATTATATAAAATTATTTTATTCAATAAACATAAATAAGCTCATGTGGGTAAAAGGTTTATATTTGCATTAATCACCAAATTAAAAACTTATCAATTAAGGATATAAAAACATTTCCGACTCAAAACAAAGTCGTCTAAGTTTACAAAAGAACTCAAGTTAAGCATCAAAATAAAATAAAGTAAAATAACACATTCAAAACATCATGCAATTAAAACAAAAACTCATGCCTCAATGTCACATCCTATCAGAACATTGTGTTTCAGTGTCCTCTAGTATGAGGTTCCTTAAAGTAATCCACCTAGTCCTCTGCTCCCACGAACACAAGGTTCGAGATCATCACAGGATCCAAATACAAACAACACACAAGGAGTGTGTTATCCCATTCCTAAACATGTAGAGATAACACACCCACCCACACACACACACATAAGATAAGTATAACAAGTTCAACTTAGCACAATTTGTATCATTTCAATACTCAACACGTAACATCACTTGTCTCAAGGATTTAATCACAAAATCACATTCCACACCTTCACATTAATCATGTGTTCAGAACAATGAATCTCAAGTACAACACATCATCTCTCACTCACACAATTCATTACTCATCATCAAGTAACAAGTCACAATGATCATTACACAGACATTATGCAACAGATACACTAAGACTCAATCCTATATGCAATGTGGTACCATGTCAGTGAAAAACCTCGTCGGACGCCTAGTAGTACATGATAACACAGACCACACACTTGTAAGCCAAGTCACTTTCACTAGGTAAAATCATAGAGAGACCAGTCAGGGTCACGCGGTTTTGCAAGAATGCTCCAACCATATGGGATTGCACAGGCTTAAAGGAGCACTCAAATCGAGTGTATTTACCCCCAAGGCCTAGACTCTGAAGAGTCCGTCAGGACCTCTCCCTCCCAATTCAAGTTCAACCCAAAAACATTTTAACATGCAAACTCTATCTATAAACTATACAAAACACATGGTCCCTCAATTGTTCTCAAAATAATTTTAACTCGTCGCGCCTCAAAGTGATTCAACTTGTTGGGTTCCCACAGTGGATCCCATCATAATACTCGTTGTGCATTAACTCGTTGCCTTAAAAAGGTCTTACAGCCGTGAGATTGTACGATTCATAGCTTACAACATCTCAATACATGTGAGATCTCTCAATTTAACACATACTCAACTTGTTACTTACACACAGTTCATCACACTTTCATAATCCTAAGACATCACATTATTACGTCTCGTGCATCATATACATATCACACAGTAATAATATTAATATGTCATGCTTATATAACTAATCATCTCATTAAAACAGACATTTAAAATCATATATGAGCCACTAGAGTTTGAACTATGCAATACATACAACTACTCAATCGTTTTCAAAATTATTTTAACTTGTCGCGCCTCAAAATGATTCAACTCGTCAGATTCTCACAATGGATCCCATCACAATACTCATCTTGCAAAAATTCATCGCCCTTAAAATGTCTTACAATTGTGTGATTGTACAGTTCATAACTCACAACTCAATGTCATCATCACTTTACACTTCACAATAACATGTATAATCACATTGAGGAACGTATTAATCCCACATTTGTTCACAACACATGTCTCATCACGCCTTCTAACTAATACATTGTCGCTTCTCGTACATTTTATATATATATATATATATATAATCATACAATAGCAATCTTTCAACATTTAAGGCATATAATCATTCACTTATCAATAATAGAATAGAACATGTGATCACATCATAGGGAACAAAACCCCTCAATCAATTTCCAGAAAACATGCAAGAATCAAGAATTTCCAAATTTCTAGATTTTTAACATTCAAATTCAAACACTCAATTAAACCATCCAATTCGTATCAGGGCATCAATTGACCCGTCAAACGTGAGCAATTCATAGTTATCATTGTACAAGAAAAATTAGAACGCATAAAAAACATCCCAAAATTAATTCCAATTTGATTCTCTAAGGACCCCTACACATGTTCGCCCTTACCTCAATTGCAATAAACTCATCCCTTACCTCTAAGCGGACTCACATGTAAAGTCCGGCAGGGACAATGACATCTCTAGTAGTTTCCTAAGATTCCTCAAGTTTTTTCTTTGGCTGCTTTGCTAGAATTTCCAAGTGTTAAAGAAAAAAAAAAGGGATTAAAGTCTCAATTTCATTGTCTCTGTGAGATGGGTATTTTTCTCTCTACAAGCATTATTTCACAAATCTTAATGGTGCAAATGTGCGAAAATGAGTTCCGAAGGTAGTGTACTATATTCAGAACGATCCAATGGTGAATGAGTTCGAGATTGTAGTTTTACTGGAACATGTTTGGATATATGCGGGAAAAAAAAAAGATTTTGGGAGAGAAAGAAGAAATAATGAATTTGGGAAGAAGAGGAAGCGTAGAAACATACATATAGTAAATGTAAAAGCTGACCTAATATGTTTCTATTTATAGTTAGGATACTCTGAACATATTATTTACTCTATTTTTTATTTTTTTATTTTATAAAAAAGAACTCTATTTTACTATTTCATTAAATAAATAACCAATTAAAACATCTTTTCATTATCTAAAACATCATTTTACTCTATTTATTTTTTAATACTATGAAACTCTTATTTTAATTAACAAAAACTTTTTTCTCTCGTTTATTTAATGTCTAAAAACTTTATTAATTTTTAAATAAAACTCTTTTTATTTATTTTACCCAAAACGGTGTTACAACCTATACCTGAAAATTGAAGATTATAGATTGTATGAGGAACCGACAACTACTTTGTCCTTTGTTGAAGCTATTTTTTGTCTTTGCCGGTGCCAAATCAGTTGTTTATTCACATATATACGAATTTGTTAGTATTCATCTAAAGTGTATATAAAATTTGCATATTGGAAGAAGTAGACATCACTTGGGAAATCATACATTTTGCTCACAAGTGAATATAAGGAAAGTTTTTACTTGTCAATATGTTTAGAAGCAAACGAAAAAACCATAAAAATAGTAAGTAGAATCCAAGGGCTAAAATGTAACTGAACTGAACTCAAAACCTTCAGGAGTAACTCAGCTTTAACCAGAGTTATAAAATTATACTCATATTCTTATGAATGTCGCAATTGAACTAGAAAAGAAATATACTGTTTGAAGAGCATTCTGATTAGCCTGCACTTTGGCCTTTAAATGGAGATTTTTTTTGGATAAGATAAAATCCAAGATTATTTGTCTTCAATTTTTTTATATGCTCCAGTAATATATATATCTTGCACATGCTATATCCACTGATTACATGTCATTTAAACAAACTATCTAGGAAATCAAATGGCATAGGCAGAAGATTAATAAATAATCACTAGCAATAGAACATGTGCTTCTTGATGTTTTCATTAAGTTTAGGTAGAGATGCTGTCTTTGGAGGAGGAGCTCTGGATAGTGTAGATGTGCTTCTGAACAAAACGTAAGGACTCTGATCTCTCAAGGTAGAGTCTGCCTCTATATTTGGTTTACCTAATGAAATTCGTATTTAAAATGAACACTTGAAGCTGCATGTTTAGAAAGCTGACTGGGACTACATTACTACACAACTTTATAATCTGCATCCTTTCACTATATGCCAAGGGTCAAAATTTTGAGCAATCATGGGAAGCTTGATGAAGAGATGGTAGGGTTGTTACGAAATTCTTAGAGGATAATCGTAAGGTTGCTGCTTTGACAAAGGTGGAGAAGCCTGTAAACCGTAGTTACAGCCTGTAACTAAGGTCAAAGCTTTGTCATTTGGGGAGAGGGCTAAGCTGTTGAATTATCCAATGGGACAGAGGTTGTTTGAGATAATGGCTGAGAAGGAGAGTAATATGTGTTTGGCTGCTGATGTTGGAACTGGAGCTGAATTGCTTGAAATTGCTGAGAAGGTAGTTCTGATATCTTTTTTAGGAACAAGTGCTATTTTGTTCACTTGGATCATCAGCTTGCAAGTATTTTCTTACTTAGAACTTGTAATTTTGTTTTCTTGCTTATATACATGAAAGAATCCTGTGTTCTCTGGCTTATTAACATCAACTGGATTCTAATTAGAAGATTGGTCATGATCATATATTTTCTTTTAACTAATTTAAACGGTTTTCTCTTTCAGGTTGGACCTGAGATATGCTTGCTGAAGACTCATGTAGATATTTTTCCAGATTTTACTGCTGATTTTGGCTCTAATCTTCTCTCAGTATAGTGCTAAAAGATGCTCTCCTTTGTCTATATGCCTTTTTTCCTTCACAGGATAGCACAAGAAACCTTTTGGTTTCTGATATTATTGACATTAGCACACTAGAAGATTTGCTTGAATTTATTCAAACATGATGCCAATTCCTGCCTTTAACCAATGATAAGGGTGTTTTGTACTGTGAGCATTGTGTGTGATAAGTTTCAGGCAATCTTGTACATTTCTGGTCTAGTTGATCTAATATATGCTTTATTTTACTGAAGATTGCAGAAAAAGATAACTTCTTAATCTTTGAGGATCGTAAATTTGCTGATATTGGCAACACAATGACCATGCAATATGAAGGGTAAGACTGCTCAACTATCATTGAATCTTGTTCTGGCTTCCTCTTAGTCTTATCTATTTCTGCATTCAATATGACTTTTTATTCCATTATCTCAGAGGGGTCTTTCGTATATTGAATTGGGCTCATATAGTAAATGTTCACATAATCTCAGGTCCTGGAATTGTAAATAAATTGTCATCATATTTGCTGATGAATCCTGTCGAGAACTAATAAGGAGGGTGTTGATTCTGCAGTACAGAAATTGGTTGCTTATAATAACAGCTTGTGTGAATTCCATTTTTCCATTTTTTGCTTAAGGAAGTAAATGCTTGAGTGATACTGAAGAAAGTGAATTCCATTTGTTTTTGTAGGTGAGTTAATTATTGGATTTGATTGTTCACAGCTTCTATAGCCTTAAGGAAGTTTTACTTTGAGAACTTGTCAGGTAATTTAAAGAATATTATGATGAAACCTGGTCATGTATTGTTTTTTTAAGTCTCCAGTTTTCCCCCTTTATCTACTGCTATATTTGAACTATGGGCAAAGGGTTTCTGAAAATGAATTCCAACTTTGATGAGTTACTTGAGCTGAATCAGAAAGGAGATACAACAGAAATACTGGCATGTTTGTTCTGGTTTTGATTGCAGTTCTTCTGTTAGTGTAAAATGTAGGAGAAAAAAAGGCTAGAAAGAAGAGGAGGACCTGTGATTGCAATGAAGATGATGGTGATGAGCTGCTAGATTATGACTCAGCAAGCCATAAGTTGGTTTCTCTGTCAAATACTAGAAGTTGGTTGCTTTATATATGTGAATTTGCATTTTGGTGAAATCATTTGATTCTATTTGGTGAAAGCATTTGAATTTGCATATGTGAAATTGAGTTATAGTTTCACTCTTTTGATTCTTTTTTTTTTTTTACCTTAACTCAGGTTCATATCATAGTGCATGCCTTACATATTAATTGACTTAGCTCATGTGCACCTTGATTTAGTTAAGAACAGAAGTTGCTGCAAATATTGATGATTCTGAAAAACATTTGATGTACTTTACACCAAATTGGCTTAACTGTAGCAACATATATTGGTCTGATTATATTTTGAATTACAGGTTGAATTTATTGTAAAAACAAAAACAAAAACAAAAACATTTTAAGAAATTCATCTCAGGTTGACGTTTCAAATCTACTTTATTATTTAAATGGTCAGATAATTATTTTATTCTTTTATCTTATTTATTTTTCTTAAAATGATTTTTTATTTTAAAAAATAAAATTATTTTGATCATTTATCTTATTTAAAAGGTTAAAAATGATCATTTATCCTTATTTAAATTAAGACTTTTATTATATGAAAATTTAATGTGAACCTTTTTCTTCAATTATATATTTTTAGTTGAAATTGCTTGATACTAAACAAGAAATTCACACGAGAACGATAAATAAGATATATAAAATTAATGTGAATTCTTTTTAGAGATAATTCAATAAAAATCCGGTGATTAAAGATATTTTCATTTTTAAATGAATTATCACTATCACTAGTATTTAATTAAAAGAACGTTAGCTGGTGGTAGACGTACGACACTTAGGTCAGTCCATACACGTTACACATGTATATTGTCAACGACACCCACCTCCCTATTCCTTAAAGCACTTATCTTCTTCTGCTTCTTCAATGCCATTCTCATCACCGTTTTTTTATGTTTCTTGTTGGTATCTAAACCCAAAGGATTTTTACCAAAGTATAGCTATTAGTTCAGTTCATATATTACACTACAGAGTGCATATACTCAAATATACACTAGTAGATGATGGAGTCAACGACCCACAAGTACCCCTTCATAAAAAACTATGCCTTTTTCTACTTCTGCTTCTTTCTATGTCCTCTCTTAGTCTCAGCTTCTTCAAAATCAACCAATTCATTCCCTAAAGAAGCATTCCCAACAAAGCATGGTTACCTTCCAATAAGTCCCACTTCAACTTCTTCCATTTTCTATGCTTTCTACGAAGCACAGAACTCAACTTTACCTCTCTCTCAAACTCCACTTCTCATATGGCTCCAAGGTGGTCCTGGCTGCTCCTCCATGATTGGAAACTTGTATGAACTTGGACCGTGGCGTGTCACCGAATCACTCACCCTTCAACCCAACCCTGGTGCTTGGAATAGAATCTTTGGCCTTCTTTTCCTTGACAATCCCATTGGAACTGGCCTCAGTGTGGCCTCAACGAGACAAGAAATTCCAACGGATCAAAACGGCATTGCAAAGCATCTTTTTGCTGCTATAACCAGGTTTGTTCAACTTGACCCCCTTTTCAAGAATCGCCCTATTTATATTACTGGTGAAAGCTATGCAGGGAAGTATGTGCCTGCAATTGGGTACTATATATTAGAGAAAAATGCAAACTTGAATGTTTCTGAAAGAGTGAATTTGGCTGGTGTGGCTATTGGGGATGGATTAACTGACCCCGAAACTCAAGTGGTTAGTCATGCTGTGAATGCTTATTATGTTGGATTGATCAATAAGAGGCAGAAGAATGAGTTGGAGAAAGCTCAATTGGAAGCAGTTAGATTGGCCCAGATGGGCAATTGGAGTGAAGCAACTGATGCAAGAAACAAAGTCTTGAAAATGTTGCAGAGCATGACAGGGTTGGCTACTTTATATGACTATACAAGGAAAACACCCTATGAGGATGATTTGGTTGAGCAATTCTTGAACATTGGCGAGGTGAAGAAGGCCTTGGGGATCAATGAATCATTTGCGTATGAGTCATGCAGTGATGTTGTTGGGGATGTATTACATGCTGATGTGATGAAAAGTGTGAAATATATGGTGGAATACTTGTTGAGTAGGAGCAAGGTGTTGTTATATCAAGGTCAGCATGATTTGAGGGATGGTGTGGTTCAAACAGAGGTTTGGGTGAAGACAGTGAAATGGGAAGGGATTGTGGAATTTCTGAATTCTGAAAGAAAAATATGGAAGGTTAATGGAGAGCTTGCAGGGTATGTTCAAAATTGGAAGTCTCTCACCAATGTTGTGGTTTTGGGGGCTGGTCATCTTTTGCCTACTGATCAGCCAGTTAATTCTCAAAAAATGATAGAAGATTGGGTTTTGGAAAGGGGTTTGTTTAAATAGCAGGAAAATGTTTCAAGAAATTTCACTTCGTTGTATTTGTAGTGAAACTAGCGACATTAAACCGTGAGTGAGAGTGAGATTACTAATGGATGAGGTTTAAGAATCTCATTTCAAGAAAATGAATGGTTTAGCAGGTTTAGTATTTTTTTTTTTTTCTCTGTATAATTCTACGTCATTATTAGTGCACGACTTAGCTATGGAGAGTTTCCAATTTTATATCAGAACTCAAAATTACATGTAAAAGCAAAAATAGTTTTAAATGTCACCAGACTATTGCTAAAACAAATTCCTTAGCCTTATTTCCTTTAACGAAACAATCTTTCAAAAGGCCGGTGTTAACGTAAAAGTGGATGTGCATCTGGGGTGGGTATAATAAAATCGATACATTTTTTTTTGTTAATGCCTGCGGCTAGACAAGATTACTCTGTGTTTTGCAACAAGAAACAAAAATGGACTAGTATCATATTTTTTAATATGGAAGTGAAGGAAAGTTTAGGATTAAATAACTTTTGATCCAGTAAAATATGGTGTTTCTTTATTTTAGTATTTTTTTTTTAGACTTTGAAGATTAATGTTTTCTTGTATTAATTCTAGATAACAATGTTAATTGATGACTTAATAATATCATTAAGAATCAATTGATTTACCTTGTCATTAAGAAGAAGGTCAACAAGATACGGGTATTTTTTTGTAGTTAAAAAGTGTCACCCTCCCTTCATAGTCCTTACCACATTACTAGAAATCGCTTCATAGAATTTCATCAACACTTGGCCTTTCTCGTTAATCTTATGCACCCATTCAACGCTCTCACGGACACCCCTAGAACTAGCTTAGTGAGGCTATTTCCTTCAACTATTCAAGGTATGCCATCATTTATGATGTTAGTCATTTTGGTGGTAGAATAGTTGAGATTTTCCTAGCTTTATTGAGTTCAGTTGTTCCCTTAAGCCTTAGGCGCCAATTCAGAATGAGTAGAGTTCAAGTTATGGAACTTCCAGGAGCATAAAGATAGGAATAATGATACATGAATATTTTATTATATTAAATATTTTATTAATATTTTTTTATTTTATTTTTTTCTATTATATCATAAATGTGTTGGATAACATTATTATCCGTGAATGTCCATCAAATATGTTTTTAAAGATAGAAAGAAGATTTCACTTGACGTATTTAGGAATTCCGACACTTTTCATTTTACTTGAATAAACTTTTCAATAAATATTTATAGAAAATAAAATAATTTTTGAAAAGTTAATATTAACTAGTGTATAAATTAATTTACAAAATCTCTTTAATTTAATTTTTCTAAAAAATGATTTTAATTTGTGTAAAAACTAACTTTAATTTATAAAGAAAAAGTTAATTCATTTTACTTTTTGTAATTTTTTCCCCTTGTAAATATTTCTAAGTTTAACTTAAGCTTGTTCGATGCATTTGTTGGATAATTGGAGAAGGCTCAATTGGAAGCAGTTAGGTTAGTCCAGGTGGGGAATTGGAGTGAAGCAACTGATGCAAGAAACAAAGTTTTGCGAATGTTGCAAAACATGACTGGGTTGCCTACTTTGTATGACTATACAAGGAAGGTTCCTTGTGAGGATGATTTGGTTGAAAATTTCTTGAACATTGCTGAGGTGAAGAAGGCCTTGGGGATCAATGAATCTTTTGTGTATGAGATATGTAGTGATGTTGTAGGGGATGTCTTACATGCTGATGTGATGGAAAGTGTGAAATATATGGTGGAGTACTTGGTGAGGTGGAGCAAGGTGTTGTTATATCAAGGTCAACATGATTTGAGGGATGGTGTGGTTCAAACAGAGGTTTGGGTGAAAGCAATGAAATGGGAAGGGATTGTGGAGTTTGTGAATGCTGAAAGGAAAATATGGAAGGTTAATGGAGAGCTTGCTGGATATGTTCAGAATTGGAAGTCTCTAACCAATGTTGCGGTTTTGGGTGCTTGCCATCTTTTGTCTACTGATCAGCACTGTTAATTCTCAAAAAATGATAGAAGATTGGGTTTTCGAAAGGGGTTTGTTTAAAAGTGTGCAGGATGAAAATGTATCTAAGAAGTCTATATTTGTTATGTAACTATTTGAAATTCATCACGAATTATATATATATATATATGTCATGGTTCCAGTTCTGCTGTGAATGAATAAAAGTAAAAAAAAAAAAAAAAAGTATTGTTAAGCAATTTGTATGTCTTGTAAGTAGGTTTAATTTTTTCATTTGACAATTTTGAATTCATTATTTATGATGATTAATGTTTTGCTGTGGAAATACCTTGCTAAAATTATAAGGAAAGATCACTACAAATTCAATGATGAATTTAAGTTGGGATGCGAGATTACAGGGTAAATATGGGTCTCTTATTGCAGATTTACAGGAATACAAAATTACTTGCATTATTAGATCTATTTACTCAGAAAACTAAATATAGTAAATTTAATGTAGCAAACAAAACACGGAATCCCAATTTGTCCAAATTACCATACTTAGAAGTTGTCATAAAGGGAACACTTGGTTTTGCATACCCTTTTTCCTTTTTGATACCCTCTTGTCCAGATTATACCATATTCAAAGGTGTGCAAGTAGTGTTAGAAGTGTTGTCCTGTGTGGAGACATTTGGGAAAATCCTCTAGAATTTCTACCAGGGAAGTTTCTGAGTTCTGACTGATACTATCATGTTGGAGACTACTGGCCACAGGGACGACAAATTTAGTATGCAACTTTGGCGAATTAAAAATAACTTTATATCACAATTTAATTATTTGTCGTAAATCTAGAATATAATTTATATATTAAAAAATATTTATTATATATTTTATTTATAAAATAGGCAACCTAAAAATTAGTTATAAAATCAATAAAAAAAGATAATTTAATTCAGTTGATTCATCAGAATGTGTGTATAGTTATAAACCTTTTGACATTATATATTGTAAATTAAGATTTATATTGTTTTTTCATATTCCAAATGAGAGAGAAAAGAAAAAACTTTTTCTGATTCTTTTCCTCATTTCTCTTGTTTTTAGTTCAACCAATTAATGTGTCAGATTTGAGTGAACATCTAAGTTACATTAAAACACAAAATGAAGGTAAAATATGAATTACATGAACGATAAAGCACGTAATGTTTCATATCAACTATATGGGGAAAAAAATCACCAACCAGTCAACCAGCCTAAACTCTCATCCTCTCGGACATAAAGCCACTTGCAAAAGAACTCAGATTAGCGCAACTGATGTTTGAGTCTGGAAATGTATTTAGTAACATCTATATTAAAATTAGGATAAAATATGTTTTTAATACTTATAATATCATCTGATCTTAATTTTTAGTTTTCGAATTTTCACATCATATTTTAACTTTATAAAAAAATATTTTTTAATTCCTCATCATAACTTGAAGCTGAGAAAATATTAAAATTAAAAAGTCAGTCCAGAGATTAAAAATATATTTTTTATAAAGTTTATAGATAAATTGCATGAAATAAAAGTTCAAAGACTAAAGATAAGATTAAACAAAAATATAAAAATTAAAAACATATTTTACACTTATAATTATATTAGTTAATAACAAAATATGAAATATAAATCATAAATCTTGAAAATTCTGCTTTGCTGAATAGTATTGTGTCAATGTTTATTATAAATAACATTATCAAAATAAAAACATAAAAATAAGAAACTGTCAAGAATTTTATTTAGGAACTAAATCTAAAACAGATTTATATTATGAAAACTAAAATCTTAATTAAACTTTATATATTAAAAAATTTAAGGCTTACATCTTTTTTGTACGTGTAAAATAGTTTTGATTTAACTACCTAAATTACTTTTTTTTTACTGCCTAACATTTTTTATGTCCGATTTTAATATTTGCCGTTAGTGATGATCCGTAAAATTGGAAAATATGTACCCTCTTATCACACCTTAAGTAAAGACAATGTTCCTTCTCGTCTAGTGGTGTTCAGACCACATTGGGCTGAATTTAACTAGATCGGTTACTCACCTGAATAAAATTTTACTGGGTTGAATTGAGTTTATGTAATTTTATTAGTAGACATGATCCAAACCAATTAAATCACAAATGAATTGGATCAAATTGTATTGATCAGGTCTATATATTTAAAATTTATTTTATTTTGCAAAAAATAAAATGTTAGAATCATACTTTATTTTTGTTTAAAATTTTGTAAGTATATAATAACTAGATGTACTCCAAAGATATCCAATTGTGATAATATTTGACATGTGGAATTAATAGTTTCAATGCTAATATAATATTGTTATTTTAAATAGAAATAAAATATTATATTAGACTATTAGCATGAGAAAATATAAACAAAATCAAGATAGTGATAAAAATAACTTAAAAAAAATCATGGGTAATTTAATTTAATAATTTAACAAACTATGTTAGCTATAAATTAATATTTTTTGTATTTAATAATTAATTTATATAATAATAAATTTAATTATATGCTATGGGTTGGATCAGGTTAAAAAAATAGAACTCACTATCCAACTCATACATGAGGTATTTACTTTCTGCACTTCCATACCTGCTTTCTACACTTCCCATTTTCATTGTGTGAATAATATTACCCTTAATTAGCCTTGACACTCCCTTCCCCCAAATTCTGGAGCACCTATTTTGGAAGAAAAATGCAAAGTATTGTTCTAAAATAGGTATTTTGAAACACGTTTTAGGATTTACAAGTTTATTATGGAATACACATTTTGTAATACACTTGTAAATCTAAAATATGTTCCAAAATATCTATTTCATAAGTCAAAAAGCAAAAGTTTTGTATTACGGAATAAGTGTTCTATATCACATTTCCAAATCTACAAATATATTATGTATGGAACGAGTATTCCATAATAGACATGAAAATCTACATGTGTTTTGATTGAAATGTCTTCTGGAATATCTATTTCATAAGCCAACATAATAGGTGTTTTGTAGCAAATTTCCATATTTACAATTGTATTACCAAACAGATATTTCATAATAGACTTCAAAATCTCCAAATGTGTTTCGAACAAAATCTATTCTAAAATACTTATTCCATAAGCCAAAAATCAAAAGTTTTGTATTACGGAATATGTGTTTCATAGCAGATTTTCAGATTTTAAGTATATTACAGAATAGGTATTCCATAATATACTTAAAAATCTCCAAATACGTTCCGGCACCCGAGGACAAATCCATTGTTTAGTGGGGGCAATTGCCCCCACTAATTTTTTTTTCTTTTTGCTTATATATGTGTAATAAAAAATAGGTATTGTTCTTATAAGATAATTTTTGTAATATATATATATATATATATATATATATATATATATATATATATATATATATATAAGAAATAAAAAAGAGAATAAATTGATACTAATTTTACTATTTTATCCTTTTAATTTTTAGATTTAATTACCACTTTGGTCCTCTAATTTAATTTTTAGGTTCAATTTGGCCTTTTTAGTTTTAAAATGTTCAATTAGGTTTTTTATTTTTTTAAAATTAGTTCAATTTGGTCTCATTTTTCTTCCATCATCTCCGGATATTTTAAAAAAATGAGACCAAATTGAATTCACTTAAAAAAATAAAAACCTAATTAGAAATTTTAAAAATAAAGGGGCTAAAGTGAATTTAATGTATATAAATTAAGAGATCAAATTGAACCTATAAAAATAGAGGCCAAAATAATAACCTAATTTTTAATGCTTCAACTCCTCTAATTTCAATAGAATACAACAATTCATTTACTAACTTACACTATATGTTTTCATTTGAATGATTTCATCTCAATTCCCAAATAAAGCAAGAAATGGATTGAGAGAATTTATCATTTAAGATGTTTTTCTGCAACTAATTTTGTGAAAAATATAGTACACAATCACAAGAGAAAATGAATGATTGAATGATTATTTTGTTAATGTTACATATATAGATAGATTGATATTTTTTTTAATATTGAGAATGAAACAATCACATAGCATTTTCAATGAAAATGCATAAAGAACAATTGTAACTTGTAGAAGTTCAAATATTTTGAATTATTCTTTTTTCATGTATTTTGTAAAATCTTACCATATTTTTATTTTGTAAAAATATTATAAACTATTTCTTATTTCCACTAAAAAAATTTGTGGATCCGTTATTAGGAACACCCACTCCGATTAAGCCTAACCCCCACACCACACTCCAACATCACTTACCTTTGTTGGCATCGCGTCTAAACCATGATTGAGGGAAGTGTCACTTGACCAAGGAAGCAACACAAGGGGTTCCAAAATACATTTGGGGGAAGGGAATGTTGAAACTCATTAAGAATAATATTGTACATAAATAAACGAGTCTAATCCAATTAGGTTGGATTTCACTGAAATTCAATCATAACTTGACAATATTTGACATTTTATAGCTACATTCAATAAAGGAGTAGACTAAGCCAAGAGTTATCTCAAAACAAAAAAGATTAAGCCCAGGAGTAATATTTTATACTCCTTCAAATCTTCATATTTTATGATTTACGAAGAAAACATTAAATAAAAGGGAAAGTATTAAAATTAAATACATCTAATTAATGTCTTAAAAACTTTAAAAGTTTTCAATACTTTCAAAATACTTCTCTCTTTTTTTCCCTTACTTCTCTTTTCATATGAGAAATTTATTCCAAATGAGTAAAAAAGAAAAGGAAAAGGAAAAGAAAAATGTTTTTTCTATTTTTCTTTTCCCTATTTTGTATTTTCCTTTCTCTTGTTTTTAACGCAACCGATTAATAGGTTAGTGACTTGCGTGAATATCTACCAAACATCCAAAAAAAAAAAAAATCCAAGACAAAATATGAATTACATGAACAATAAAAAACATCAACGTTAATTGTATTGAAAAGAATCACCAACCAGTCAATCAACCTAAATTCAGCCCCCTCGGACATCTAGCCACTTGCAAAAGAACTCAAATTAACACAACCGATGTTTGAGTCCGGAAATGTACACAGCTACATATATATTGCATTGGTAAACAACACATTTCGAAATATATAAATAATAAATCTTAAGAAAAAAAAAAAACTCAGAAGAAACCACCAAAGACTATCATCTATGAACAAATTAGAGTCCAATTTAATTCACACTGGTCTTGTTCCTGCGGGCTTCAGGTACATGTCCGAGGTATTCAAAAACTGTTAATTAACTTGGTCGGAAGGGTTTGAACACGAAGATGAAGAAGATTCCCACACCGAACAAGCAACCACCTGTGCCCATTGCTTCAAACGAGTCTTCTTCGCAGCCAAATCATCCCCTTCACAATAATAACCACATTCACTCAAAATTCAATCAAAATGACAACAGTAACACCAATCTTAAAGTAAACCTAATAATTTAATCATATTATCAATTTCTTACAAAAAAAAATTCTGAGAGAAAATAATAGAATAAGAAGACATGTCTAATTCTACAGCACAAAGCGCCAGTAGAATGTTAAGGCTGTCAGCGAAGACTTACCACATGCTCTCAAAATTTAATCAAATTGACAACACCAAACTTAAAATAAACTTAATAATTTAATCATACAATCAAATTTGTATAAATGTTTTATCCTAAGTAAGTGGTCATAGAAAAAATCCATAATTTTAACTGGCACAACGCTGATGAAATACGTGATCAAGGCTTTGAAAAATGGTCCGCAACCGTGATTGAAGTCACAACAAAAAATTTTAACTGTATGCGACCGTAATTAAGATCGTATCGGCCACTTTTCGGCGATTAATCGCAATATCAACAAACCCAGCAACGCGACTGTGACCAATATTTGAAATCTTATTGAATTAACAACAAAATCTAAAATCAATTAAAAAAAAATTGAATTATTGAACAAGAACTACCTGGATTGAAAATAGTGGTGGGGCTAGTAGTGTCGCTGTCGGAGACAAGGGAAGACGAAGAAGATGACCTAGACAAGCTGTGGTGGTTGTACTGTTTGTTAACGGCATGGTACAACTCCAAAGCGGGGATTGTGTTCGACAGTTTCGGGTCGATTTCGGGCGAATCGAACCCGAACCCGAGCTCGAAGCACGCCTTCAGTTCGTCCAAGTCGTCCTCCGAGAGGCTCTTGCTCAGCCGGTGCTGGCGGCGGTTCACGGGGTGGTTGTTGTCCTTCCGCCGCTGCCACGCCTCGTCGCGGAGCATGTCCGGCGACCACGACTGTTGCTTGTGGAGTGACCGCGGCGGCGGAGGCGGCGGCGCTGCGTGGGGGCGACGTGACATGTGATGGTGGGGAGTGGAGGTTCTTTGGATCACCGCAGATTCGTTTGGATTGGCTTCTTAGTTGTGTTTGTGATTACTCAGAATAAGTGTGTGTGGTGATCTTGTTATGTAATTATAGTTGGCGGCCTGTGTTTTATTTTATTGTTACCTGACGCTTATTTGTTTTTATTTTACTATCAGGGTTTAATTATTCAGCTTAATTTCTTCAAAAAAACATTCACCTTAATTATTAATTTAATCTTCAGATTATATAATTTAATTCTTAAATTTTTAAAAGATTCAATTTACTCCTCAAATTCTTAAAAATAAATTAATTTTATACTTAAACTTTTACAATTTTAATTTGATTCTTAAATTTATAAAAAAAATAATCAGTTTGTTCCTTAAATTTAGATTAAATTGAAACTTTTAAAAATTTGGAAACTAAATTGAATTATTTAAAATAAATTAAGAACTAAATTGATAATAAAGCATTAATTATCTTTTGGTAAATATTACTAATTTTCTTAATTTTATAATTTAAAATATCTATTTTCGATTTTTATAGTTTTAAATTATCTTTTTTAGCGGTTTTTCACCTTGTAGTAATTTTAAAGATTTTGAATGTAATAAGGTTATTAGATGATTTTAAATAATAATAATTAAAAATTAAAAATATGATTATAAAAACTAAAATAAGATACTTCAAATTTAAACTGTAAAAAAAAAAAAGTTATTATAATTATAGGAATCAAAAAGAATTATTTAAACTTATTATCAAATTTCAAGTGTACATGACACTGAAATAAAGAAGAATTTGTAGGGAGTCATTAGTCTTGATTTGTAGACTCGGGTACTTGGAATTTCGTATTCAAATATTTAGGAACATAGTGGCATTCAAATTTGGTGAAAGTGATTTTATTCGGATTGAGTTACTTGAATTTAACCTTTAGTTGTCCAAATTCAGGGCAATTCAAAAAGAAAATTACAGTTGTTCATTGCCGTGTTTAGAATAAAAGAGAACTCGACTTTGCCAAATAATCTGCTCTGTAAAGGAAAGTGTTTTATATTTTATATTTTTAATCAACAAACAGTCTGTACTCTATATAGATCTGAGATATTTTGATAAGTGAATTGTGAACCAACTGAATTATCACCCTATTTAGATATTTAGATAGTACCAAATAGGATGTGACAGGTGTCAATTAAGATGGCAATATATAAAACAAAATAGAAATAATGATAATTTTATTTGTTTAAATTTAAACACAAACAAATTCATAGAAAATTAGTATTTTAGTGGGGATAATGTACATAATGAAGGTTTATTTTATGCAATTAAAATTTATAATAAATATTTATTTTAATATATAAATTATATTTTAATTAAAATTTATAATAAATAAATATTTTTAACGCGTACTATATATTTTAGATTTAAGATAAAAGGTTATTTTTAATTATTGATAAATTCTTTTAAAATATTAAAATTTATTTCAGAAATAAAGATAAAAAAGGATAGCTTGAAATAGATTAAAAAAAACCTAAGAAAAATTCTGAAAAACGCTACCATATTATACAATATTTGATGTGTACTAGATGATTTTTTAGATAATATATACGTTATCTTATTTTGTATTTGAGGTGTATCAGACATAGACAATATTATGATTTAAGTTTTGATGGTTTAATGGTGGTTGACCTATGATAGAATAGGTAGTGAATAAATAATATTACTATAAGAAATTTATATTAAGTAATATATTAATATTAAAAAATAAAACAAAATATAATCTCGTTAAGTAATTTATTTTTTTAAGTTTCAATTATTAATTAAAAAATCTACTATTAATTAAGTAATTATAAATATTATTAATTGCATAATTAAATTTTAAATTATTAAGTAATTTTTTTTAGTATTTGCAAATTTGTAAAATTATAATGTTAATATTCTTTAAGGGTTCAAGTTAACTCACAATGCATGGGAACAAACAAGCTTTTGATATTTACACTTTCCTAATTAATAATTACACCTCATCTTTCTTCATATATTTTTTATTATCGAAATATCATATATATATATATATATATATATATATATATATATATATATATATATATAAATTCTATTTTTACCTCATCTTCATTATTATCTTATACCCTGATTTTGCTTATGCTACCAAAAAATTATTAATCCTAATTTTTACTCATTTTTCATTCTTTAAAACATATTTTTTACACCTATCTTCATTACTCTTTAAATCATATTTGTGCACTTCCATCTTCATTGTTCTTTTTCATTATCATTTGTAATAATTACTTTCAAAATCTTATTATGATATTCAATAGAAGTCATATATTGTTTTACAAATCTTTCTTGAGTTAGTTGTCTTGTAACAAGAATTGAGACAAAATAAGATAAGAGACAGGGTAGAAGAAGAATTTTAGCACAAAACAATAAAAAATTATATTAATGGTGCTAACATGAATAAAATGATTGAAATAAGAAATAGAAAAAAAATGACATAGACAAGAAAAGGAAAGGAAGGCACCACACTCTAATAAGTCGAGCAAGAAATCACTACAAAGGTATGAAAAACTTTGATAAAATTCAAAATAAGGTTCTAATCTAGGAACCAAAAAATCAATCACTACTCTACTCACACTCACAATGAAATAAACCTCAAATATTATTCAACTCCCAAAATGATAGGAACTACATTCTTATTTATAGAAATCCTGGGCTCGAAACTTAGCATCAAATCAATCCATTTATTACTAATAAAATTGGTCCAAAAACAAATAAACAAAATGAAACAAATATTAGGTTCTAAGCCCATGTTGGTGCATTATTTGGCGGTCAATTTTCATGTGCACCATCATGGACTCTCTTCTTCCATTTTAGGCTTGAACATAATGTGTTGATAAGCTCTAAATTTTTCTTTTAACTCTTTACTCATTCTCTTATTGGTATTTACACCCTAATCATAATAATGAGGTCGTCCCTCTAAGCTCTTTATTTAACAATTTCTTTTAGCCCAATTAAAAGCTTCTTCCTCTTAGATCTTTCTTCTCTTCTTGGAGGCTTTTCTTGATAGGCATGACAAAATAGAAAATCAAACAGGTGGGTATCCATTCAATCTCGTCCCAATTTTAATGGAAAAAACCTACTTTGATCAAGTTTGGGTTTTACTCAACTTAGGAAAGTGGGATGAGTTTGGGTTATTCCGTGCCTCATACCCACCCTATTATGCATATATTTTTAATTATTTATAATATAATTATACATTTATATATAATTCCTTTAATATATATATATATATATATGCATATTATAATTATGTAATTTTTATTTTTATAAACATTTAAATATAGAATAATTATTTTAATAATTAACTATATAATACTATAATTATAATACTAATTAAATAAGAGAGTAAAAAATTATACATTGAAATAAAAATATAATTTAATTCTTAAATATTCTTCTCGTATTGATTCTTTAATAGTTTTTTTATAAATATTGGTTGAATTAAAATATAACTAATAATTTAATCTATGATTTATTTAAAATATATATGAACAAATAAATTTTAGAAAAGTGTAACATGAGTTTCACGTGTGATTTTTTAAACCTAATAAAATCAAATAAGAATAGAGTTGAGTTACACTTTTTTGTCTTCATCATTTATAAAATCAAATCCAAATCTATCATGCTTTTTGCGGGGATGGAAAGATCAAATCCGCCTCCGACTTATCTAGTTGTCATACCTATTTTTTGATTTCTATCACTTACTTAGCATGACTATTATATATATTTTATATATTATTAGCATGGAGTACGGGAGTAGTTTTTTTATGACGTTTAAGGTTTGGACACAAATATTAAGAAATAAAATTAATATTTTGAATTTCATAAAATATTTTATTTAACTTCCTAATATATTCTTTATTTTTCTAAATAGTTAGACATTTCCCTTATTTATAATACAATAATAACTACTCCCGTACTCCATGGAAAAAAATGTTTAATGTGTAATTGATTTTCTAATTTTTTTTACTAGTTGAAAAATTCATTTGGTTTGATAAAATTTTTTAGTAGCTTCTCATTAAGTTTTAACGTTTTTTAACACAATACTTGAAATAACATTTTTTAAAATACTAACTTTTAATTTTTTTTATATATATTTTTTACTTTTATTCTCGATATATGTATTTATTTTTCTTATTGTCTTTTCTAAATAAATAATAATATTATTATTTTTCTATTATTTTACACTTTTTAACTACTTCAATAATTAGTCTTATTAAACACTTCTAATTTAATAAACTAGTCTTTCAACTTTTAGTTAATCTTTCATCTAATTTTATCAAATATAGCAAAAGTAAAATGGATGAAATATATGTTATGTATGAGCAAATAATTTATGCATTGAAAGAGTAAAAAAAAACATTATATTGCCATCCAATAAAAATTATCATTATGATAAATTTATTAATTTTTATAATAACAAATTATTAAAGATATAAGATTATTATATGATTAAAAATAAGAAAAAAGAAGGAAAAGTTGCGGGTAACAATGACACCCTTGGTTAAAAGTATGACCTTTGCTAACACTAATCATAAAAATAAGTGAGAAAAATAATACTGTGAGATTTGAAAAGAAAAATGCTTTCCAGTTTTCACGTATCCAACAGAAGGAGGAGAATAATTAGGGCCGTACAAAAATTATTTGAATAAAAAAAATAAATTAAATTGGTTTTAAATTGTTTTAATTGATTTGATTTTATATTAATCAATTTAAAATTAAAGTGGTTTTAAAAGATTGATTCTGAACTTATTTTTAAGTGATTTTAAACTAATTCTAAAAGTAAGATAAATTTGAAATGATTTTTAAACTATTTATTTTTAATAAAAAATATTAAAGTGAAAATCAATTTGGTTTATCAAACTGGTTTTATAAAAATAATTGGATAAATCGAATTGGTTTTATAAAACAGTATATTTATTTTTCTTTTTTAATTAGTTCAAAAATAAATAAATTCAATTTAGATTCCGTTATAGTCTAATTGAATCCGAACTGATTTTTTTACACCCTAAGAAATAAATAAATAAAAAAATCCCTCGTGTAACATGTTCAGTATTTTTGTTTCATTAACCATCCGTAGCTAGCTATTAAATTTAACATTGTCAAAAAAAAAAAAGCTATTAAATTTAATATACAAGCTCTCACGGTCAAACACTACTCTGCACCAATCCATGGCATCCATCATCTCTTTCACCCTTAAGACCCTTCTATTCCTCTGCTTCTGTTCCTTTCACTTCCCACTCTCAACTTCATCAGAATCAAATCCTTCATTCCCCAAAGAAGCCCTCCCCAACAAACATGGTTACCTTCCAATAAGCCCCACTTCAACTTCTTCCATTTTCTACGCTTTCTATGAAGCCCAGAACTCAACTTTACCACTCTCACAAACCCCACTTCTCATATGGCTCCAAGGTGGCCCTGGCTGCTCCTCCATGATTGGAAACTTGTACGAACTTGGACCGTGGCGCGTCACGGAATCACTCACCCTTCAACCCAACCCTGGTGCTTGGAATAGAATCTTTGGCCTTCTTTTTCTTGATAGTCCCATTGGAACTGGCTTCAGTGTGGCCTCAACGAGACAAGAAATTCCAACTGATCAAAACGGCGTTGCAAAACACCTTTTTGCTGCTATAACAAGCTTTCTTCAGCTTGATCCTGTTTTCAAGAATCGCCCTATTTATATTACTGGTGAAAGCTATGCTGGGAAGTATGTGCCTGCTATTGGGTATTACATATTGGAGAAAAATGCAAACTTGAAGGTTTCTGAAAGAGTGAATTTGGCTGGTGTGACTATTGGGGATGGCTTAACTGACCCTGAAACTCAAGTGGCTACTCATGCTCTGAATGCTTATTATGTTGGATTGATCAATGAGAGGCAAAAGCATGAGTTGGAGAACGCTCAATTGGAAGCGGTTCGGTTGACTCAAATGAGGAATTGGAGTGAAGCAACTGATGCAAGAAACAAAGTCTTGAGAATGTTGCAAAACATGACAGGGTTGGCTACTTTGTATGACTATACAAGGAAGGCTCCTTATGAGGATGATTTGGTTGAAAAATTCTTGAACATTGCTGAGGTGAAGAAGGCCTTGGGGGTGAATGAATCGTTTGTGTATGAGATATGCAGCGATGTTGTTGGGGCTGCATTGCATGCTGATGTGATGAAGAGTGTGAAATATATGGTGGATTACTTGGTGAGAAGGAGCAAGGTGTTGTTATATCAAGGGCAACATGATTTGAGGGATGGTGTGGTTCAAACAGAGGTTTGGGTGAAGACAATGAAGTGGGAAGGGATTGTGGAGTTTGTGAATGCTGAAAGGAAGATATGGACAGTTAATGGAGAGCTTGCAGGGTATGTTCAAAATTGGAAGTCTCTCACCAATGTTGTGGTTTTGGGTGCTGGGCATCTTTTGCCTACTGATCAACCTCTTAATTCTCAAGCAATGATAGAAGATTGGGTTTTGGAAAGGGGAGTGTTTGAAAATGCGCATAAGAGACATGTATCAAGTGAGTCTGTATTTGTTTTGTAAGGCCGAGATTAATCATTGGTTAAATGAAATTTGTTAGTGTAAAGCTGTATTCATGGTTAAGGAATCGATGTGAAACTTGTATTGTTAAGCACTTTGTGAGCAGGTTTAATTTTTTTCTTTCGCAAATTTGATTTTATTATACATGATAAGGAATTTTATTTTTTTTCTGAAGTTGAATGAAATATATAAGGAAAAGCCACCATAGCTAGCTCCCTAGAAACTTATATACACTCACAAATCTTAACAGGCGTTGTGGCATATATTGCAGCAGAAAATGAATCCACAATAGTCACAGAGATATTCATGACTAAAAATATGTAAAGAGTGATCAAGTTACTCAAGAGTAACTTTCAAAGAGTTACTCCTCATTCTCATCATTCATTTCCTTGAAATCGAATAATTAAGATTAGCTACCTATTATAATCATTAGATCTCTAGAAAATAAATGGTGAGAATGGAAAATAACTTTAAAAGAGTTACTCTTAGAATAACTTGATCTCTCTTCCTCTCTCTGTCTACAGACTTCTAAAAAGTTCAAAAAAAGCTCTCAATTCCCTTGCATGCTTCACAGTTTGCCAATTTCATGTACAACATATATAGCTAAACTAGGTCCTAATGGCAAGATTGTGTAACTTTTCTAACAACCTGGGTTCCAAATGCCATTTTGAATCTGCAACTACACAGATGTCATAGATGAGTGTAGGAGAGTCAATATATTCCACATTTCGGTGCAAGTTAAATCTATTAATTAGATCATGTATCAACTACTCTAAATTTGAAATTTAACTTACTTTGATTAAATATATATGTAGTTGGTGTAAGGGAATCTTTAGTTTGCCAATTATATAAGAAACTCATTATATATAGGAAAATATTAAGCGGATATGTTAGATTTGGCTTCTCTAAAGTGAAGAGGAGTGGGAAAGAAATATAAGAGAAAATAAAGAATAAATAAATAAATGTGTTAAAGTGATATGATTAATAAGAAGAAAAGGATACAGGAAAACAAAGGATGTTAATAAGTGTTTGCACTCTTGAGATCTATATAAGAAAATAAATATATTCCTCTTATAAGTATTACAATCGCCTCTCAATTTGCAACATGATGGAGCAGTGCTCCATGCTCCAGTACGGAATTCCATCTTCACTTTGACAAAATGAAAAGATGAGTCCTTTCTAAGGTGTGAATCTTGCACCTGAGAGTTTTGGGTTTGCTGAGAATGTTTTGTTCGAGGGGAGCAGAGGAGCGTGTGGTACTGGTATATGTGCTGTTAAAGTGTGAAGCATGTGAGGTAAAGGAACTAAGGATTAAGGAAAGATCTTTTTAACAATTTTTAAAAATTTATAATCTAAATCATTAAATTAATTAATAATATATCTAATGGTAAATAAATGTGATCATTGGTTACCTGTGATTCTCTAGGGAGATGGATCATTGGTTACACAGGTTCTTCTGGAACTTCTACTTCTCTTCATGCAGAATTATTCGGCATTCTTAAAGGCTTAAAACTGCTTGGCATCATGACATTCATAAGATTATTTGTGAATCCGACTCTCAAATGGCTATTGATCTCGTTTTGAAGAATGATAATCCTTATCATCTTTACAGTGGTTTGATCATCAAGATTCACCATTTAATAACTTTGGCTTGGGAGCTCTCTTTTCAACATGTCTACCGAGAAGGAAACTTCACTGCAGATTGGCTTGCAAAACAAGACTCGGCCTCAACCCATGATTTGCAGCTTTTACATCATTGTCCAGCAGCTTTGTTTAATATTTTCTCAGCCGATGTAATGGGATTCTCATCCTTGAGGTCCTAGAGTTGTTTCTGTTTGCTTTCTCTTGTTTTGTTTCCCCCATCATCAGAAAAATGTGATCCACTATGCATCTATCAAGGTGCTTCATGTTAAATTGCGGGGACAGTGGATCACACTGGTCAAGGTCCCCGCAATTTAACAACTGCAACTATCTGGATCTATGACCACCGCATTCTCCTTGGATCTTCTTTTTCTGGGTTTGTCCTGTGTTGACTTTTGGATTGGCACTTCACTTCTTTGATGCATGGTAAAGTTCAAGTAACTTTCTAAGTTGACATGATGAAATCTGCAATCAGTCAATCATAGGTTAATTAAGCAAAAAAAAAAAACTAGCAAACACAAGGAAGGTAATTCCCCCTGGGGAATTCAGGATGCTGTGGACTTCATTGTGTCTTCTAGTGGTTCTTAAAATACATTTTTTTGGCGAATTACAAAGGCTAAAAGCCTAGAACCCTCTGGGGAAACTAACGTGAGCAATATGAGCTCTCAACACATTGACAGTACACCTAGGGGGAAATTAAAAACTTGAAACGGAACCAAAGCTATAACAACTTGCTTCGCAACTTGATTAGCTTCTCGAAGAATATGGCTCCAAGTAACATCACCCTCATAGGAATGGACTGCATGAATCTCCTTTACATGGTTGAAATAAGGGTGAAGCATGCAACAACCTTTTGTCACCAGATTAATAGCCACAGGAGAGTCCGAATCTACTCTAATCCTCCTATACCCTCTCGACCAAGCAAGCTTAATGCCAAGAAGAATAGCTCTGAATTGTTACACAACATATGTAGAGTCTCTGGATACATTTTCCTGCAGCATGTTTTTAAACAAACCCCTCTCCAAAACCCAATCTTCTATCATTGCTAGAGAATTAACATGCTGATCAGCAGGCAAAGATGCCCAGCTCCCAAAACACTACATTGGTTAGAGACTTCCAATTTTGTACGTACCCTGCAAGCTCTCCATTAACCTTCCATATCTTCCTTTCAGCATTCAGAAACTCCACAATCCCTTCCCATTTCATTGTCTTCAACAAGCCTCTACTTGCATCACATGATCACACCAATCCTCAAATCATGTTGCCCTTGATATCACAACACCTTGCTCCTTCTCACCAAGTAATCCACCATATATTTCACACTCTTCATCACATCAGCATGCAATGTAGCCCCAACAATATCGCTGCATATCTCATACACAAACAATTCATTCACCCCCAAGGCCTTCTTCACCTCAGCAATGTTCAAGAATTTTCAACTAAATCATCCTCATAAGGAACCTTCGTTGTATAGTCATACAAAGTAGCCAACCCTGTCATGTTTTGCAACATTCTCAAGACTTTGTTTCTTGCATCAGTTGCTTCACTCCAATTCCTCATTTGAGTCAACTCATGCTTTTGCCTCTCATTGATCAATCCAACATAATAAGCATTCAGAGCATGAGTAGCCACTTGAGTTTCAGGGTCAGTTAAACCATCCCCAATAGCCACACCAGCCAAATTCACTCTTTCAGAAACCTTCAAGTTTGCATTTTTCTCCAATATGTAATACCCAATAGCAGGCACATACTTCCCAGCATAGCTTTCACCAGTAATATAAATAGGGCTATTCTTGAAAACAGGATCAAGCTGAAGAAAGCTTGTTGTAGCAGCAAAAAGATGTTTTGCAACGGTGTTTTGATCCTTTGGGATCTCTTGTGGGGTTGAGGCCACACTGAAGCCAGTTCCAATGGGACTATCAAGAAAAAGAAGACCAAAGATTCTATTCCAAGTGCCAGGGTTGGGTTGAATGGTGAGTGATTCAGTGACACGCCAGGGTCCAAGTTCGTACAAGTTTCCAATCATGGAGGAGCAGCCAGGGCCACCTTGGAGCCATATGAGAAGTGTGGCTTGGGAAAGAGGTAAAGTTGAGTTTTGGGCTTCATAGAAAGCGTAGAAAATTGAAGAAGTGGAAGTGGGGCTGATTGGAAGGTAACCATGTTTGGCGGGGAAGGCTTCTTTGGGGAATGAATGGGTTGGTTCTGATGAAGTTGAGAGTGGCAAATGGAAGAAACAGAAGCAGAGGAATAGAAGGGTCTTAAGGGTGAACCTGAAAGAGGTTGTTAACCCCTTGGAAGGGAAGGGAGGTCTTTGCGTGTGAGCGTGCATTGTTTAGATCAGTGTTTGACCGTTTTAGCTTATTGATAGCAATGGATGGCTAAAAACAAGTTACAGCCAGGGGTTTTTTATTTTTATTTTTTGGATAAATAATCAAATTCCTAATATCTGAAGTGCTAACAATTGATTAATGAAAAATTCAAATTTAGTTACATGAAAGATGATAAATATTCACTTCATTAAATCTGTGATATAATTTTATCATTAAATTGTAATGTTCAAGAATTATGATAATAAGTTATATTTTTTTATGATCAATTTGATATTAAATTACAAACTTTAAAGACTAATTTTTCATTAAATTATGCGGATAGTGGGCCATGAACGTACAATCTAAGAGTCTAAGACCCTAACTATTAATAATGGGCCATTCAATTTAACGGCTGCAAGAAACTATCCAAAACCTGCTCCTTGGATCTTCTGTTCTGGAGTTGTACTGTGTTGACTTTTGGTCTAGTAATGTTCTAGCTTGAGATGATGAGATCTACAATCACTCAATCACAGGTTAACTAAGCAAAAATAACTAGGAAACACAAGGTAGTTCACCCTGCATAATCCAAAATGCTGTTGAGTTCATTTTGTGTCACATGGCCATATTTGTGGTGTTGGGATTCCACCAACTTGCATCCAATTCTAACCATTCTAGTCACACTGATCAGTGTGCTATGCTTGCTAAGATGGTTCAAGAATTCAAGCAATGAAGCCACCTTTTCATCTCCTTTGCCTCCAGTTCCACTAGGCTTGCCACTTCTTGGGTACCTTCCCTTCCTAGGAACCAATCCCCACCTCAAATTTCACAAGCTTGCACAAGTTTATGGTCCTATCTACAAGCTCATGTTGGGAACAAAAACATTAATTCATTGTGGTTAGCTCACCCTCTCTGGTGAAAGAGATAGTGTGTGACCAAGACACCGTGTTCACCAACCGTGACCCTCCCATCTCTGTTGATAGCGTCTTTGCCTCATGGTCTGCGGTGGAAGAAGGCTTGCAAGATATTGGTGCGTGAGATGCTCAGCAACACCAACATCAGTAACTCTTTCTCCCATAGAAAGGTGGAGGTTATGAAATCAATTAAAGATGTTTATGAGAAGAAAATAGGGTGTAAAATAAGTGTTGGTGAATTGGCCTTTCTAACAGCTACAAATGCAATAAGGAGTATGATTTGGGGTGAGACTTTGCAAGGAGAAGGGGATGCTATTGGGGCTAAGTTTAGAGAATTTGTGTCAGAACTTATGGTGTTACTAGGGAAGCCGAATATTTCGGATCTTTACCCCGTGCTAGCCTGCTTAGATTTGCAAGGAATTGAGAGAAGAACAAGAAATGTCTCCCACGGGATTGATAGGCTCTTTGATTCTGCCATCGAAAAGCGAATGAATGTGACAGGGAAGGGAGAAAGTAAGTCAAAGAAGAAAGATGTCCTGCAATATCTGTTGGAGCTTACCAAGAGTGATAGTGATTCAGCATCAATGACCATGAGCGAGATCAAGGTCATCTCATAGTATGTTTCCTACTTCAACCTCTGTAAATTGTTCAAAATTATCAATCGGGTCATAATTATCATAAATCTCATATAGGGTTTTAAATTGTGGTTTCATCACTATCCTTGATATTGCAAAAAACTAAAGATAAATGCAACCACAATTGCAATCATAATACGATTGTGGAGATCCCAAAAATCTTCGACCAAAATAGCAGTCCTAGTGTAAAACCTTGATTTCATCTTTGGGGGATTTGGATATCCTTAGATTCCTTAGTCGAGTAAATTTTCAATGCCAAGTTTCTCTTAGATTGAATTTCCCTCTGCAAACTACTTATTTCATCACTTATCATGCAAGCTCACAAAGAGCATCCAAATCCCATTTTCAGTCATTTGAATACATAAATTGCTACTTATACTGGTGAGACCTGAAAATAAAATATTATAATAGATTGTGATAATTCTTTAAAGCATTCAGTTGTATAATATAAAGAAAAGTACGATGATAGTAGGAAACATACTATATAAATTAATCTAGAAACTCAATTGAAAAAGTAGGTAATTGAGAAATAAATTCCTACCCACATGCCACTTTTATATGAACACAATCATGGTAACAGGAGGCAAGGACAATTGAGGGTATATCAGCATTCAGCAAACCCCTTATATGAGCATATAGTTAGTTAAGTAAAATTTCGTACTGGACCTTGTGACACCAATCCAAGTATGTGAAATTATAGCCTTGTTTATATATATAGGATATAGTGCTGAGTGGAACCGAGACCACATCAACAACATTAGAATGGGTGGTAGCAAGGTTGCTGCAGCATCCTGAGGCAATGAAGAGAGTTCAAGAGGAGTTGGATGAGGTAGTAGGATTGGACAATTGTATTGAATTAGAATCCCAGTTGTCCAAATTATAGTGCTTAGAAGCTGTCATAAAGGAAACACTTTGTTTGCATCCTCCTCTCCCCTTTCTGATACCCCGTGGCCCGAGTCAAACTAGCACTGTTGGTGGATACACCATTCCAAAGGGTGCACAAGTAATATTAAATGTGTGGACTATACACAGGGACCCTGACATTTGGAAAGATGCATTGGAATTTCGACCGGAGAGGTTTCTGAGTGATGCTGGCAAGTTGGACTACTCGGGGGTCAACAAATTTGAGTATATTCCTTTTGGTTCCGGAAGAAGAATCTGTGCAGGGCTACCTCTTGCTGAGAAGATGATGATGTTTATGCTAGCTTCCTTCTTGCATTCTTGAGTGGAGATTACCTAGTGGTGAAATTCTTGAATTTTCAGGCAAATTTGGTGCTGTTGTCAAGAAAATGAAATCATTAATTGTTATTCCAAAGCCTAGACTATCTAAACCAGAACTCTATCAATGATGTTACATAAGTGAAATGCATGCTTATTATTATAGAAGTTGTAATTTGCTGAGTTATGTTATTTGTATAAGAATTTTGAATATCAGCATCTCATTTTTTTACTGTCACCCCTTGTGTATATATTTTCTCTCTTCTACCACATCACAAGACTAGCTCAGTGGAAACACCATACTGTGTCTCCTACGATGTCCCAAAAAAATTCTTCAAACAACATTTTTTACTTGTTATTAAGTTGTTTTTATACAAACTTTCCACACTGTTTTTTTATAATTCACTTTTTATCGTTTCTTTCAAGTGTGTCGCCGGTTTTATTTCAGACTTTTCTTTGTTCTACTTGTAGAAAAATGTTGTATAAGAATATCGCCAAAACTAAAAAGGATTTTTCTGACATTCTTCTATTCTACGGAAGCTGCAGTAGTAGCTTGACTACGAGAAACGTTCAAAAAGTTTCTAAGTTTTTTTTCATCTGAAAAAACAACTCGATAAGAATAGCAAGTTGAAATAGAAATGATAAAATCAAAGTAAATTCTAGATTCTATATATTAGTAGTAGTTAGTAGTAACTTTGAAAGGTTTGTTACTTCACTTATCAGTTATCACTTATCCATTGTTAGCATGTTGTGAACTAGATCAAAAGGCTTATTTCTTAACAAGTTAATATCCTATCATGTCATAACACTCACCAGTATGATCATACAAAAAAAACAAATAGTCATGAAATACAAGCGAAGCAATAAAATTGTTGAGGCTGCATTGCTTCGGGATGTGATGGACAATGTGAAATATATGATGGAGCATTTGGTTGTGAGGGGACACTCACTTACAATGGAATTTCAGGGTAGATGATTGGATCAACATGAGAAATCCCAATAAATCTGAGCCTCTCCAAATTAACAGTACTTGTGAAAGCTATGCCATGAAGCACATCCCATCAATTGGGCATCACAATTTTTATTTTCCTATTTAAAAAAATTAAGTATCATGTTTCAAAAGCCAACTTGAAGCACATTCCATCAATTGGGCATCACAATTTTTATTTTCCTATTTTAAAAAATTAAGTATCATGTTTCAAAAGCCAACTTGAAGTAATAGCATCTGAGTTAACGATCAAAATTTCACCTCAAGCACTAACATTGGCAAACATATGGTCCAAATAGACTGATTTTGATTTTTGAGGAGAGTGATTTTGATTTTTGAGGAGTCACAGGGTATCTATTGTCAAAGCTACCCAGATACCCTTTGGTTTAAGTCATTGTCCAGATAAATTTTAAGATAATCAGCAGAATATCCTTACACTTCATTAGAAAATTTAACAAAAGAAACACATTTTTAAAATTCACTTAATACCAATAAATAACTTAGGGTTTAACTCAAAAATAAAATCGTTGGGGGTTGTATGGTAATTGTAATGGCGTTTGGAGGCGGATTTGTGGAGAAAAGTAGTGGGAAAGAAAGGAAGAGTGAAATTGGGCAAAGGAAGGCAAGGCCATTCCCAGGACCAAAATCTCAAATCCAAAAACCTCCCACAAAGCACAAAATCCGTACTATGATGCCATATATTTTTGTGAAGGGCTTGAATGGCAGGGCACCCTGTAGAGCACCTACAGGTTTTTCAGAGCCATAGTTAAACACTGCTCTCCCCTATATGCCTCAGCCCTCATCATCATCAACAAGTAAACACACACACACACACAAATATGAAAATTTTATGTAACTACAAAAATTATGCAAGGTGGCTAAAAAGGGGGAATGAAAACCCTAGAGAGAATCACCAGTGGCTGCTTCTTGCATTGCATTAGGGCAGTGAAGGAGCAAAATTTATTTATTTATAGGTATGACGGCCGGCTGAAAAAAAGAGGGGGAGGACTGTCTCATGTTGGGCTTGAACCAAAGTATAAGCTGAGGCCCAAGTTCACTAAGTGATGATTAATTTGTATTTTATAACTTATAATAGTAATTTTTATATTATTTAAATTTTTAATTATTAATTTTTCAGTTCAAATTTAAATATATTTTATGTTAAAATGTCATTTTCATCTTCTTACTTTTTAAATTTATGATTTTAATCTTCTTATTTTTTAATTGAAATATTTAGTCCTTCACTTTTACCAAATTTGTAATTTTAATTGAGATATTTTATCTCACACTTTTTAAAAATCTTTGATTTTATTTTCTTGGTTAATTTTAGACTTATTGATCGTGTATTTTTTAGTTTTTTTAATAAATTAAGTTTATTAGTAATTAAATAAATTTTAAAAAATATTTTTTATGTGTATAATAAACAAATAGTTGTTTGTCAATATTTACATAATACCAAAATTAAAGTTTAAAATTGGTCATAGGGATTAAAATTCCAGAGTTTTTGAAAGTGGAAGACTAAATATTTTAATTCAAACATAAGAAATTAAAATCACGAACTTTTTAAAAGTAAGAAATAAAATGTCTCTATTAAAAATTAGGAGAACTAAAAGCACATATTTAAGAAAATAAGGAGACAAAAATTATATTTTAACCTATATTTTATATACACATTATCCAAACAATTATTATTACTAAGAATCTTCCTTAGGTAGGACCTCCTTTACTTTAGTGATTTCTTGCATGTTTCTTTTTTACTTTCATTTTAAAAAAAAAAGAAGTTATTTTTGTGCATTTTATTAGAAATGTATTGGACAATAAATTAAGATCCTATTAGAAATAGAATAAAAAAAGATACCATATTAATTTACATTATCTATATATCTATTATATAAAATTTTAAAATATAATAAATATATATTTGAATAATCTAATTTATATGATTTTTATATATTGTAATTGATTTAAGATTCAATAAGAAATAAAATAAAGTAAATATAAAATCTACATTGAACTATTTGGAGGAAATAAATATTTAAGTGTCGTGTGGCATCATCCCAGTTAAAAAAAATATTATTTTATATAATATATAGATATATAATATAATATGTATAATACAGATAGATAAATAATATATAATACAATATATATAGTGAGAGAACATATCATATGAGATAAATGTATTTTATATAAGAATAAAATGATTAAATTTGGATCATATAATAAATATATATAGTAGATATAGGATTTTTATTGTGATAATTAATAATAATTACTAAATAATTTGTGATATTTCTTTTATTTTGTAATCAAAATGTATATATTATTTTTCATATTATAAAAAAAAGTACCAGTATTATTAAAAATTAATGTTAAATATGAAATCATGTGCAAATTATTATTATTATAATAAAAAATATTGATAATGTTTTTTATAATAATACCAAATAGAAGCAGAAAAAAATATGTTTTTTAGCTATTAATAAAAATAAAGATTATTTTTATTATAATATAACATAATAATTACATAAATTCACTAGATTGTAAATTATGATAATAGATTAAAAATAAAAAATAAAAATCATCTAATCGAACAAAGATTGAAATGACATCCAGCGCACCCCTAGTACCCGTGAACCACTTGATTTGCCTTATTTTTATGTCCTACTTATAAATCTGAGTTACGCTGCAGAATAATGAACCACCCTACAATGAAGAGAGTCAATGGTAATGGCAAAGGAGTGCATTCACAAAGGAGAGAAGATACTCCGCAATCGCAAAGGTGTAAAGGGAAGGAATAAGAGCGTGGTTCTGCCACTGGAACTGATAACTGAAATCTTTTTGAGGTTGCCACTGAAGTCACTCATCCGTTTCAAATGCGTTTGCAAGTCATGACTTTCACTCATCTCTGATCCCCACTTCGCAAAATCACATTTTGAACTATCCTCCACATAGAGACTTGTGTTGTTAGGAGATGCATATTTGTGTGGGTAAATATTTGTGTTTTAATTTAAAATTTATAAATATATATTAATTATATTAATTTTATTTTATAAAATAAAATATTTATTTTAATTTTTTTTAAGATTTTATTTTAATGAGTTAACTAATTTGTTATGTTTGTTTTAACAATTGTAGGTTAATGTCTAACTGTCATATTTCCAATCGGTCATATTTTGTTGTTGTAAAAATGTCTATATATATTTCTTTTCTCATTTTTAAAATAAGGCACAAGTAGACAGCCTTGTTTCTGTTTCCCAAAAAAAATTTCTCTTTCTTTTCCTATAAATAACTTATTTTTGTGAGAGCAAGAGTATTGATGTTCAGATCGGAACCAACGGGTTGTCGTATCTTGGGAGAGGAGCGCAATCAAATTTTTCTATCAGTGCAGTGGGGCGTTTTCTCTTTAAGGATAGCGTTTACGCGCTTCAACCCAGACTATTTAATTATTTCCCTTGATTTAATTTTTCCTTGTGCTTATTGTATGTTATAATGCATTATTCATGTAGTGTCAATTAAATTTATTTTGTTACTGTTATTTTGTTATTTAATTCAAGACTGTGCATCTTCTTCTTATTTAGAAGCATCAAACCACATTACCAATTCAATATGACCTAGAAGGTTCTCATCAAAGAAATGGACATTTAAAGTTGATTCAACAATTTCTCATGACCATCAGGACAAGTTAGCAAATAGTTATGGAAATGATAATTTGGAAGTTTTCTGGAAAAAATCAGCTATTAGAATATCTTGCATTTTTCACAAAGTTCTAGAAAATTCCAAGCTAAACGCAATTTGTTAGGTCACAGCTCCAAGGAATTACTTTTCATTTGAAGTTTCATTTTTAAGGACTTCACGGACCATAAGGACTTCACTACGGTGCCTCTCCCAGATTTTGTAGTTAATAAAGTTGCATCCTTCAACCTAGACAAGCCAAAGTCTCCAACCTGACAAAAAAAACCAAAACTCACTATATTGAACCTTCCTACGACTACTTAATGATAAACAATAGCATAAGAACCTGCGAGATAGAGTAGAACATACAGACACCACGCACTGCTCCACCATCGTTGTGGACTCGTACTTCATAGATGACAGAGCAGGTCTAGGAGTAAATGGTCTTGACGTAGGCAGAGACGCCATCGCAGCGGATTTCAGAGACAACGGAGCAGGTCTAGGAGGAGACCTTCTTCACGTTGGAGGGAACATGGCTATCTAACTCGACAATGTTTTGATCTGCATATTTGAGGACCCGCGTGCTCCTTGACGAATGAGTAGAGGATGGCACAGCACGTCAGAGCCTTTGGGAGAGACGTTTTGGACGGGGCAGGTGGAGTGAGAATGCAAGGGGGAGAGTTGCGGACCACCTCATCTTTGAGGGCAAAGAAGAAACCCTACTTTTCCATTTTGAAGAATGAGAAAGAGAATTTAGAAAGTCAATAGGTAAATAAAAAATATAAAAAATGAGGTACATTTAACACGGTTTTACTAAAATCGATTTTAAATATCTTATTCTAAGACGGTTTTGAACGACCGTCTTAGAATTCGTGATGTAAAACCCAAAAAATTTGCTCCTAATTACAAAAATACCACCGCGCCACCTTCTAAATCGGTTCTTCATGAACCGTCATAGATCCCGCGTCGTAAAATACAGTTTTTGTAGTAGTGCCTTTCTAGTAAGCATGAAAAATTAATGGATGAAAACACAATGCATTATGTTCCATTAAAAAAAATTATTATATTATTTATTTCCTGAAATTTTAATTTAGTATGAGATTGTTGAAAAATATTTTCTTTGCCAATTGTATTTTTGTTTAAGATAAAATGCTTTTAGAATTAGTTTATGTGAAAAACTAAAAACATCTCACTACTTTCATTCCTGGCATAGGAAGTTATCTATTACTTGGTCAAATAATCCTGTGAACACAAGTCTTTAAAATCAAGACGTTTGTTGTTTGGTTTTTTAATTTCTATTGTTTAAAGTTATTATTATTAATGCAAGTATTTTGTTGCTACATGTTGATTGATTGTCTCTTTATATATAACTCATTGATAAAAGATAAGCTTGTGAAAATATAACACACAAAAACAATAAAATAAACACTTTGGTGAAGCTTTATATTTTGTTTGTCGTATTCTTAATAGAGTACCTTATAAAAAAAAATAAAAAAAATCTTTATGAGCTATGGAGAAAAAGAAAACCAAATCTGAAATATCTTAAAGTGTGAGGGTGTTTAGTAAAGGTTAATATCCCTATTAATAAGAAAAGGAAAATTGAAAAAAAATGTTAATTGTATTTTGTTGGATATTTTTTACATAATACTACTTATAGATTCTTAGTTGTTAATTCAAAAGTGACTAAAATTTATAATGTTACTATTATGCAATCTAGAGATGTCACTTTCTTTGAAAATCTTTTTCCTTAAAAAATAAATCGTTAAATCTTTATATGGTTTGAAACAAGCTCCAAAGCAATGACACAAAGGTTTGGTTAAGTTATTCTTTTGTATGATTTTCAAATTAATGATAGTGATAAATGTGTGTATGTGAAACAATTTGATGATAATAAATGTGTCATTTTATGTTTGTATCTGTGTGAAGTCCTTATTGTTTAGAAATTTGACATAAAAGACCTTGGTCAAGTAGATGTGATTTTGGGAATTAAGCTTATAAAGAAAAATGATGGCATGACTTTTACCCAATCTTATTATGTTGAAAAGCTATTGAAGAAGATTAATTATTTTGATGCGAAACATGCTTTTACTCCTTATGACTCATCCATCAAGTTAAAGAAAAATTTGAGTAAAGGAATTTCTTCACATAAATATTCTCAAAGTATTGGTTCTTTGTTGCATTTGACAAACTTCTCTAGGCCCGTCTGATATTTCACATGCAGTTGATAGATTGAAAAGTAATTGAGGGATTTAGTGATACAAAATTGAAGTTCAGATTTTGATGAAATAAAATTGACAAGTGTTTATGTCTTTGCTTTAGGTGGTTGTGCAGTATCATAAAAATCTACTAGACAAATTATTATTTCACATGAAAGCAAAAATTATTGCTTTAAATACTGCTACTAGTGAGGCTGAATTTCTTAAAATGTATTATGCGATTTGTCATTGTTAAATAAGCGTATACCTCCAATTCCAATGCATTGTGATAGTCAAATTGTTATATCTAAACTGACAAGCAAAATTTTAATGAAAAAAGAAGACACTTAAGAGTGAGACATAAGTCTATAAGAAATTTGATTTTTCATAGTGTCATTTCTCTTGACTTTGTCAGGTCAAAAAATAATACTACGGATCCGCTTACAAAAAGATTGACATGTCAACAAGTATTTGAGTCGTCGAGGGGAATGAGATTAAAGCCCATTATTTAGTTACAACAATGGACACTCGTCTCCGTGTGATTGGTGATCCCATGAATGGAGTTCAACGGATAACAACGAAATTGTTTGTTGACTAAAGTACACCAAAATAAAATTTGGCGGAGTTATTCTGTTTCTCATTCCTATGAAGAGGTGTATTATAAATTGTGGCAATATTAAGGTTGAGGTATTTATATATGTGTATTTTTGGTTTTAAAAAAATACCTCTTAATGAGTCCAATGACAATTATTGTAGGGATGGGGGTCACAACTCACTCTTTGAGGATTCACCTAGTGAGTGTGGTGGTGGGGCCGCCACTGTGAGATATGGGCTAATCTCTAAGTGACACTCACGAAACAAGATACAAGCGCAAGGCCGTGTAATATGCTACCACTGATTATAACCTAATTGAACCCCAATATTGTAAGGGTTGTGTACTAAAGTCCGGTTAAAGAATATGTAGTTCAAGACAATCAAGTCACTACATTTTTCTCAGGTGGAAGTTCATAAACACTAGGTATAAGGCTCAAACCCGAAAGGTTCCTTATACCGAAATACAATATTACATTCTCTTTCTCTTATGTTTCTATATAAATTATCTTTTAGAAAATATATTTTAAAATTTTAAATTATGTGGGGGAATGTTGGTAAATATGTGTGTTTTAATTTAAAATTTATAAATATATATTAATTCTATTAATTCTATTTTATAAAATAAAATATTTATTTTAGATTTTCTTAAGATTTTGTTTTAATGAATCAACTAGTTTGTTATGTTTATTTTGTTAACTATAGGTTGGTTTCCAACAGTTATATTTTGTTGTTGCAAAAATGTCTATATATATATTTCTTTCCTCATTTCTAAAAAAAGGCACAAGTAGACAGTCTTGTTTCTTTTTCCCAAATTTTTTTTCTCTTTCTTTTCCTATAAAAAAACTTATTTTTGTGAGAGCAAGAACATTTGTGTTCAGAAGGTTTGGGGATCCTTTCGCTGCACACGATCGGAACCAACGGGTTGTCGTATCTTGGGAGAGGAGCGTAATCAAATTTTCCTACCAATGCAGTGAGGAGTTTTCTCTCTAAGAATAGCGTTTACGCACTTCAACCCAGACTATTTAATTCTTTCCCTTGATTTAATTTTTCCTTGGACTTATTGTATGTTTTAATGCATTATTCATGTGTTGTCAATTAAATTTATTTTGCTACTGTTATTTTGTTATTTAATTCAAGATTGTGGATCTTCTTCTTATTTATTTCTTTCATTTTTTATTTTATTTTTCTAACAGCATATGGATCCGTACATTTCAATGCATCCCTCTGCGAGTTTGAGCTTCTTCTGTATTAAAGCTTGATTTTCTGCAGCCCAAGTTTTTCTTTCTGCCCAACATTTCATTGAAATCCTAGGTTCGTGTCGGGGTTTTATACTTTGGAAAGCTCGTGAAAGTCTCTGGGTGTGGAATCCATCCACACAGGTGCCCACAAAGCAATATCTTCCTCACGTATTTCTCAAAGGACTTTCAACTTTTACGTATTTCTCTAGGGTTTTTTGGGTATCACCAATCAACCGATGACTACTTGGTGGTTCAAGTATCCTATGACACAAATGGAGGTAATTTTTCTCGCTCAGAGACAATAAATGGAGACAAATTAAGGGCATTGATTTCCCTTTTATGAACACCACACGTGCTATCCAGGTCGGGTCACTCTTGAACGATGTTTTTCATTGGGTGGCTTTTAGCTATGCAGGAAATGTTAATGTCACATTTTATTTAGTAGAGAGAATTTTTCAGAGGTACCTTTGTCAGCTGATTCTGAGTGTGACTTTCATTTTTGTGATTGGGGGTGTTTATAGAATTTCTTAGCCTGTGTGTCATGGAGTGTGAGCATCCAGTAGAAATACGGATCATGAAAGAATACAAAGTGCAATAGTCACGGACTAAGATTGTTCAAGTGTTTGCTGACGACATTCTTATTGAGTGCTTTAACCTACTTTGCTTAACAAGAAGTGGTGACATTGTTGGGATGGATGGCCGCGATGGATTGGTGAAATGTAACGACGAGGGACAGCTGCTGGAGCATCAATCGTACTGTTGTGGTTCATTTGGACCCTAGGTGGTCGTGTACACAATCTCTATTTTCACTCCCTTGTGGCAGTGAGCTAGATTTAGAAGATGACTAACAATAGTGAACGAGAATAATTAGGTTGTGAAATGTTTTCTAAAACCTTTACTATTTTCTTGATATTCATTTTTTTTAAATTCATTTTGATCATTTATATTTTTAGATTGATTCAGAATAATTGTTTTGACCATAGTTTTCACGTTAAAGAAATTCAACTCTAATGTTTTTTTTACTGTTTAAAACTGCTAATAATTGCTTTTAATTTGTAATAAGTACAAACAATTTTCTGGCCATTTAGATTGTCAGAAATTGACCCAATTATGAAAATTTTATGGTGCTCATAAAGAATCAAATGCTATGGTGTTAAAGAACCCATATCTGCACAAGGAGAAAACTACGACCAGAACCGCCAATTTTGCTCTCCATGCCCCCCACCCAAAACATCCTCACTATTGTGCTCAACAACATCGGTGTTGTCCTTAGCGACTACTCGTCATTGGCTCCTCCGCTCATCAACATCAAACTTCCTTAGAGTTCTCCTGGTGTCGCTCACGCACTTCATCGCCATGGTTGTTAGCATCATGAATTACCACCGTTGCGCACTTCATCTCTCTGCTCCCTTCACCATCGCTGAAGAGGAAGAGGAAGAAACCCCACTCCAAACCCTTTTCGGGTTTGGATTTGAAGCATGCGGGAAAAAAACGGGTTGATTCATTCGTCAATTTACAAGAGAAGGAGGAATCTAAATAAATAAATAAATAAATAAATTTATATTTTCTGATAATTTTTAACTGTTAATATTTTTATTTCATTAAGATGTTAAATTTATAGGATTATTTTGATATTTTTTAAAATATAAAAAATTAAAAAAAATTAATAAATAAAAGAAAAATTGAAAAAAAAATAAAAACAAATGACCAAATAAGTCATTTTACTTTCTATCAATATAAAATCAGACTTTTACTCCATGTATTGGCATGAATATATTGATAGAAACCTGGGGTTGAAAGATGTAAATGGGTCAGTGGGGGATCAATTATTGGGCCAAGGTCCAATTAAACCATGTTCTAGAAGGGGGGCTAGGTAGTGACCGGGGGTGAATATTATTGTGGGTAGTGGGTGAGAGTGTATTCAAGCATTTCTCTGATAGGAGAAATCCTGATTTCTCTAGTAATCTTTCTAATTCAATAATACTAATAATTATTTCCATATTTTTCATACTGTTCTGCATATAATTCTGCATTTTTGATTTAGTGTTATATCATTTACTCCATTTATTGGCATGAATATGAAGTAGCCAAGCATTGCACCAGAAAGGCACGAGTTACTCTACCTATTTTTTGCAGGCTAAAATGCTCACTGAAGTTATAGCCCGTTCCAGATTACTGGAACGGTTCAAAATGCCTCATCAACTTCAGTTTTTTTTTACTTGCTTTAGGCATGAATCATGATAGTCTGAGTCTTAGTAACTTCATTAATTAGTATGTTGATAAATAATCATTTGACTTTATTACAAAGAGCAAATGAACCATGATAAGCCAACATCTTGTTAACTTCCTGAATAACCAAGGCAATGAATTGTCTTTTGTTATATAGTACTGTGGCTGGCAGGAGAGAAGTAGCTAGTTATTTATAAGGAAAGTAATTTTCAATCTATCACTTTGTCACAGGAACACATTAGTGTATATGGAGAAGGAAATGAAAGAAGTTTGACATGAAAGCATGACACTGCCAAGTGCCAACATTAACACAATTTCTTGGGTATGCTTAAAAATTGTGAATGCCAACTCTAATGAACCTTGCAAAGAAGTGAAAAACTTATCTCCTTGTGTGAAGGATACTAATAAAAAATTTGTTTAAGAAATAAGAAAAGATCACTTTAATCCAAAACTTCAAATTCAGGTTTATGGATATTTTCCTCATCTTATATGGTGCTTAACTTTTTCACTTCTATCCGATATCAGACTTCACCTCACACTTGTAATCCCACTCTCTTGAAGAGTGAAACCGTTAATCCTCATCATTTTAATAGATCCATATCGGTTAGTTCTTATATTGATTTGAGCCGGTTTTGATTAACTACTTCACTTTAAATGACAATCACAGGGTCCTGGCCACGGAATGAGGAAGGAGAATTTTCTCATGCTTGCAATTGTTCGTTTGAAGGCCCTGAAAATCTGAAACAAAATAGATTCCATGATGATAATTAGTTGTTTATGTTTTTCACTTTCTCTTATAAAAAAAACAAAGTTCAATTTGTATTCTTATTGAAACTTTGATCACTCTGATTTTGGAAGATGTGTAACTGGATTTAGATGTCTACTTTATGTAATGTTATTATTACTTTAGCCATTGGCCTGTCACCTTTATAGGCAGTTTTGATTGGTAGATCAAACATTACGAATTGTCTCAAATTAGATGTACAAAATAGAGACATCGCTGACACTTTGCTATTATATATGTACATTAATTAGACAAAGGTTTTGAAGCTGCAAAACCCATAATTCGAGCCTTAAAAAGTAAAGTTGTTTCAGCTGTGTGAAGGGTATGAATTTTCAATATTCAGATTATTTTTTCCTTAATTTGCATATTTGTTTTGTTTAGTGAATGTCTCTTAGCATCTTCTAAGGTAAAAAAAAAAAAGGCTACATGGAGAAAAACAAACAAGGAGAGAAACTAAGGACCTTGGCGAATAAAACCTACAAATTTTCGACAGGGTTGATAAAGGTGGTCTAGTAGTGAAGATGGTGCACTTTGAAATGATTCGTCCAGTCCCGATTCATTGTTGAGGGTTGGTTGCCTAGTAGAATATCCAGTCAATATCTTTTAATTAGATTTTAAATCAGTGCGATGTTTGGATTTGTTTAAAATATAATTTTGTAATGTTTTATTTATTATTTTTTAAAATATTATATGTACATACATATAAATAAAATTATTAATTTTTAAAATATAATTGCATTAAAATTGGGGAAGATTTTTAATTATATTTTATATGAATAAATTATATCTTAAAAATTTAAGGTTTTTGAAATTTATTATGATTTTTCTCTAATAATACTAGCAATACAATACTTATATAAAAAATATAATTTTTTAAATATAAATATAATAAATACGAATGAATAATATATAATTATCCAAATTTGAGTGTTAGTTTTGCTATTGTTGATATTATGTTAACATCCACTTAATTTTTGTATGTTTAAAATTTAAATTATTTTAAAATTTCTTGTAAAAATAAAATATTCATCATGTTTACTACTACTAATGTCTTTTAGTTTGTTGTTATTAAAAAAATATTATTATTATTATTATTATTCATTATTTTTTTAATTAAAAAATTAATGGAATAATTTAACTATATAAAATTCATTAAATTATTTTAAGTGTAATTATATATATATATATATATATATATATATATATATATAAAGAGAATTAATGAATAAGGATAAAGTTGTAACAATAATAGGTTATTTTATATTCTGTTAAACAAAAAATGTTATAAGTGGAAGATATAAAGTATGAATTAGATTTTTTTTTTATATTATCAATATTATACATTAACATGTAGTTTTTTCACTTTTCTCTATTCAACTATTTTTTTAAAGGCAAAATTATATTATTAATAATATAACTGGTGAATAACACAAATTGTGTCAATAAGCAAGCTAAAATTGCAACCACAACATCAAAATCCTATTGCATAAAATATACAACTCAATACATGTGGTACAAAACTTCTTCAATATCAAATATTCATATCTTCTCTCAACATAATAAGATGAATAATATAGTATGACATTGATATTTTAATCCACCCTTCATGTGACAACAACAATGATATCAACTTACAATATAATTCTTGAAAGATTGTCTCCTATGTCATTCGCTCCCTTGCTGTACTTTTGGTTATCCACTAATAGCTTTCATGGCTTGCTCCCCACTGTCTAATATGTGACATAACAACAATTTTATCTCTTTTATGTTAGCGAATACAAAAAACTGCATTTGTTTGCTAGAATATTTCATTCCTTTGTTCAACTATGAAATCAGAAATAATATGTAGTTATAATATCAAATATTAATAGAAATTAAAAATAAACAAAACTAAAATGTCTATCAAAAGAGAAATAGCAAGAGATGATGATAAGAAATAAAAAAAGAAATCAGAAACCAATCAAATTTATGCAGAGAAGGAAAACTACCAATTTAATGTCCAAAGATACAAATGATGATATAATCATTATTAATATCAAATTAATAGATATAAATAATATTAAATGCAGAAAATCTAAATATCATACTACTATTATATGTAACAATTTTTTACAATCAAATTACAGTTTATAAACGGCAATTGTTACTTATAAATATAAGACATGAATTATAAGCTATTAATTGGAGAAATAAATGGAAGAAAAAAAACTAAAAGCAGTTATAAACTGATTTCTACAAACTAAAAAAATGAATAGTAATAAATAAATGGAGAAAAACTAAAAGACTGTAAGTTATTATAATAAGCTTTTAATTATCCTTCAATAATAACTAACAACATAATTTTGAAAATAATATTTATATATATGTAAAGTGATTATATATAGGGATACATGTTTTTTATTTTAAGACATTATAAATTTATTTGACTACATTATATTTTTATTTTATTAGTCTTTACTTATTCTATTTAATAAATATATAAAGAAAAACAGCCATATTTAATTTCATTAAAAATTAATTATGAAGGAAAATTTAATAAATTTTTAAATTAAATTAATTCAAACCTCAAATTTAAAATTAAATATTAATTTTAATATTAAGTAGTAACATTTTATTTATTATATAATTTTGTTTTACATTAATATTTTAGCATAGAAGTTAAATAATAAATTATTATGCATGTCCATATATATTTGTATAATTCATACTTAAAATTAATTATATTCATATATAATTAATAATATATTATAAATAATAATAATAATGATAATTATTAATATTATTAATATTTTTATTATTTTAAAATATAGCATGTAATCAGCGGGAGTTGTAAGATTATAAAAAAATGTAATTGTTCTACAACGTTTAAAAAATTTTTTACAGAAAAAAATGCATCGAATAAAATTAATAGTTGTTGTAAAATTAATAATAAAAAATTAATGATTCTAAAATTTCTAAGCATTTAAATAAATGAATATTGGAAAATTAATAAAATAAATCTAATGGTTCTAAAATGTTTAAAATATTTTTTATTTTAAATTGATACTATATTATTTATTATTTTATTTGTTTCCTATATTTTTATTTAATAAATATATACAATATAATAATTATAATAATAGTAAAACATTTTTTAAAAATTAATAATCTTCCACTATTTTTATATTACATTAAACCATATCAACTGTTGATGTGAAATTAAAATTTAAATATAACGACTCAAAAATATTGAAGTGAAAGTTACTTAATTAAATAAGATGAACTATTGTTATCGAGTTAAAGTTTCAATCAGACAATTCTTAAAACTTCAAGTGAAGTTTATATATACACTAGATTTTAAACACATGTACAGGTTTATTTAAATTATATTTTTTTATTTGTCTTTAGTATTTTCTTAATATATATATATATATATATATATATATATATATATATAAATAAATAAAATGATCAATTTTTAAAATATTTAATAAGATATTAAATATAATTACATTCAAAATGGACGAAGATGATTAATTATATTTTTAAATGAGCATTTAGTATCTCAAAAAATATCAAACCTATTGAAATTTATTATGATTTGTTATTTCTCCAAATAATAACAGTAATAAAATACATATATGAAAAGTAAATTTAAAAAGAATATAAATAACATAAACATGAATATATATATATATATATATATATATATATAATTATTTAAATTTGAGTGTTAATTTTTATTATCGTTGATCATATTCTTATTTTTTCATGTTTATAATTAATAATTTAAGATATTTTTTATTTATTATTTTCCATGAAACATAATTTAAAATAAATTATTTTAAAAAATTGAAAATAATATTATATATATATATATATATATATATATATATATATAATAATCCATTCAATAGAATACGAAAAATATTTCTAGCATACTACATATTTATTAAAAGGATCATATATTTCTATTGCACATATTTTTAAACCCATGTGTTGCATGGACTTATTTAAATTATGTATTTTTATATCTATGGTAAGTTGTTTTCAACATATGTATGAGGCTCAATGCAATGAAAAAATTGATTAGAGACCCAAAAAAAAAATTAATTATTTATCATGGGTTCTCAAAGATATTTAAGCCAAAATTATTTAATATTTAATACACATAATGAATATTTATTAGTTTTTTAAGGTTTAAACTTATAAGAATAAAAAATAATACTGTATTATAGTTGAACATCATACAAATTAATTTTAAAATAAAAAGTATAATTAAATTGATTACAATAATTATAATAATTACATTAATAAAATATATTCTTCGTGTTATGGAGTATTGCTAGCTCTTGTCAATTATCATTGCTTCTTAATATAATTTTTAATATAATTTGTATGTTTTCTACTACACCCTAAATAAATAAATAAATCAAAATAGATTATTTAATAAGAAGAAAACGACATATTTAAAAAATAAAATTAAATAATAAAAAATAAAGTTGCAACAGTAATAGACTCCATTTATCTCATGTAAAACAAAAAATATATAGAAGTTAAAAGATATAAAATAAAAGGTAAAATATCGCTCAAAATGAGAAAGACTAAAAATATTGACAATAACTATGATATAGTAGTTCTTTTTTTAAAAAAAAACTATAATATAATAGTAGTAAAAGAAAAAAATATATAAGAACACAAAAAAAAAAAAACCAAAACATAAAATAATAAGAGAACGGGAAGAAGAAAAATGCACAGATGAGATACTGCAAAGAGAACATAGTAAGTTTAGTATTCTTGCTTTGGCAATCTCTTGCATCATCCTCTCACGTTCTTCAAGCTTTTGTTGTTGAATAATCTTCCGTGATGGATTTACCTCACGAGCTTTACACTGCATTTGTTTTGTCAAGTCCTATTGTAACGCAGCGGAAGCTATCCAGGTAAAAAATTGTATAAAATAACTTGAAAGAAATTAATTAGTATTATATATACCAATAATATATCTATTAAAAATTTTATCAAAAAACATATAAGTAACAAAAACATGCTGAAAAGTCGATAATTAATAACATTACACCTATCTTTCAATAACCCCAGCCACACTTACATGTTGGAAATATACAAGAGAATAAAAACAAAGACATGAAGATCATTATATTTATTAGGTATGTAAATAAAATGATTTCTTGAGTTTGTAACATGAATTAGATCTATAAAATAATGATTTCTTAAATTATGCATTTACATTAGTTACACACGAAATAAATTTGTAAATTTAATTATAACAGATTTGATAAATTTAGCAATTAAGGGTATCAATTTAATTCGTTACAAATCTTATTAGGTGTGATTTAAATGCATTCATTGAATGTATTTTTTTCTCTTATATATATATATATATATATTGTTTAATAAATATACAAAAGATAATAGTATTATAATAGTAAACCATTGTTTTTAAATATTAATAAATCATATTATTATTATTTAAAGTTTGAAGTTGTTGTTCTTATTATTATTATTATTATTATTATTATTATTATTATTATTATTATTATTAAAGTATGAATTAAGGATTTGCATTAGTTACACGCGAAATAAATTTGCAACGGATCTGATAAATTTAACAATTAAGGGTATAAATTTAAGTCGTTAGAAATCTTATTAGGTGTGATTTATATGCATGCATTGAATGAATTTTTTCCCCTTAAATATATATATATATATATATATATATATATATATATATATATATATATATATATATATAAGATAATGGTATTGTAATAGTAAACCATTGTTTTTAAATATTAATAAATCATATTATTATTATTATTATTTTAATTATGAAGTTTTGTTGTTATTATAATTATTATTATTAAAGTATGAATTTACAAAAATAAAAAATTATATATTAATTAAAATTATATATTAATATTAGATCACATTAAATTATATCAATGACTATTATAAAATTAAAGTTTGATATGATAACTCAAAAATATTATTGGAAAGATTATATAATTTAGTTAAATCAACGATGAAGTCAAAATTTCAATCGTAGTGAAAAAAGTTCAAGTGAACTTTATATATATATAATTTAATTATACCTAATTTTATTATTGTGATTGCTTGAGCCTATGAGACCTGTTCGACTAGGATCACCAACAGTTCAGGATAAACAAAACTGCAGTGCTGCAAATCCTCTCCCCTAAAGTGGTACAGTATTTAATAAAGTAACCAAGTTATAGTCGTTATAACACTTAAACTATAGGCTTGTCCACACTAAATTCATTCTTTACAATACCCATATTTATTCCATTTCATTTATCTTATTATTTTTCTCTTTTTTTTATACCATCATTTTTTCTCTTGAATCTATACCACTGATTTGTAAAAATGCCTTTTGAACTCTTTTTTTTTTATTTAAATTTCAAAATGTTAGTAACCAAATTATTGAAATTATGTTTAATAAAGTGAAAAATTTTATTCTAACATTTAATTGTAATTATATTTTTATTTTTCATCTTATTAACCTTTATTTTAGAGGAGAAAAAGGAAGGAAGGAAGAAAATTTTGAAATTCAAATTAAAAAATAAAAGAAAGCAAGAGTTTAAAAAACATGATTACAAAGTCAGCAATATAGATTTAAGAGAGAAAAAATAACAAGATAAATGAAATGGAATAAATATGGATATTGTAAAGAATGGATCTAGTGTGGCCAAGTGTTATATTGACCAATAACTTGGCTACTTCATCAAATGCTGCACTAGTTTACTGCAGAGGATTTGCACTCCCTGCAATTGCATCCAACGGATGCAAATAATGTTTAAATATATATTTATAATTATATGAAAATTTGAAATGAACATTTTTTATGGCCAAGTACTTTCACTTGAAAAAGGAAGAAATTATATTCGTTGAGGGAAACTCTCCACTTCTCTAGGCAGAATAGTGAGTCATTGTTGGATTTGGATAATAAACCGTGCATAAAGATAAAGGCTAAAGCAATGGCATTTGAGAGGAGACAGGGTTCGAGGTGTACCACCTTATTTTCATTGTTTCCATTCTCAACGAACTTTCACTAGAAATATTGCTATTGCTAACAACAGTTATTTATTTCCCATTTTTCAATCAGAAGTTTTTCTTAAATAAAAACATCGTAGAATTTGTAGGTGAAATTTGAACATGGACAATAGAATTGCATATCATATTTATATAGTTGTATCCTAGACCCAATAGAATGGTTTCCTTTCGGTTAAACAAAGCATTCCGAACAAGGACCTTGACCATCACATGATTCACATCTAACCATATGTAAGCTTTAGTTTGCTTCCAAAACAAGTAGACATCACATCTCCATAACTTCAATGTTGGTTCATAACTTCAATGCCTATACAACAAAGTAAGTGAAGCAATTGTTTTAATCAATACCTGTACAAGTAGGGTTCTGGTCATCAATCAGCCACTAAGGCAACCCAGCGTGACATCACATTTCATATGGCTAATCAAAGAAAGTAGAGAGAAAATAAAAATACTGCAGAATCTATATGAAGAACAACTCTGACCAGGCCATCAATTTTGATAATTTTGATTTTGAACAGTACCACTCTCACTAAACCATTAATTCAATGCTTTCACCCTGGCATTACTGATGTAAACATTGGGGAGATTACTTAATCATCTACTTATATTTTTAACAGGGTAACTCATGATTAGTTTTCATTTCCAATGTACTAAAAAATCAAAGAAAATGTTGCATCAGCCCTTGGAGCTAATTTTAAGCAACTACAAGTAGCAAGGTTTTATTAGAAAAGAAAACGTGTCTTAAACTTCTATATTTTCAATGTAATACTTATTTTTTAATTATACCTTACCACTTTTCGATGCTTAAAATCCACCCTAAGGTTGATGTAAGCAAAACCTATCAAACAAAAGCATGAAATGGGGAGCTCACAAGAAAATTACTTGTGGGCAGCATAATCAACTTGGTTAGCAAAGAGAATGCCAAGGGTGACATTCAGCTGGAACAGTTACAGTATATTCAATGCTCCATGTATTCTGGAAGGCGCGGGCCTGTCATTATCAGATTAAAGAAACAAAGATTAGTGAGTTACAACATGCAATTGTTGTTATTAATGTGAATTTTCCTCCTTGCACTATTGAAAGATTAGTCAAATAATCAATTTTTTTCCATTATAAATAGAACTAGATTATATCTGTCCTCACCATTTGGGGATTGATTAGCTTATTGAATAATGGAAATTGTAGTTTTTGAGGAAATTTCACATTAATAATAATAATTGCAATTATTCAATAAACCCCCCAAGCCCCCATCTCTAGTTTTTGAGGATTAATTTATGTATCTATATGTACATAATTGAAACAAGTAACACATTTTAGTTTACTTGCTGACAGTATAGAAGCTTTCCACCCTTGTTTACAGATACGCCTAATGCAGTCAAAGAATTAACAATAGCAAGCAACATTCTTCACATTGACAGGTAACCTTCATGATTGAAACATTTTTCCACCCGGCAAACGTGATCAATGTAACACCACTAACAGAAATTATAGTGTGTCATTTGATTGCAAGCATTTAGCTTACGTTTGTTTCAAATTTTTTTTACCATAGACCAAACAAGTAGAAATAATCAGGAGCTAAACCAATATAGTTCTCTATTTCATAAAAGAAATGGTTACTATTGCTGAATTCCAAGCATAACTAACTAATTTTGCAATGTTCAATTTTTTTTTGGAAAATATGAGAATTTTGAACTAAACATCATACCTGATGGAGCAAAGGCATTGATTAGTAAACCTGAACAACAAAGAAATGAAGTAGAGAAACTTGCTGCAACTTCATTAATCCCAACCACAATGTGATGGTGGGGGCACATAAAGAATAGACACATAACTACTATGGATTGTATATATTTTTATTTTTTTTGGTCAGCACTATGGGTTGTATATGATCTTGATCGAACAAAGCAACGAAGGAAATACGCGGGTTGGCTGCTATGGATTCATCCAAATCATATGTTGAGATGAGAGAGGTAAAGATTTTCTCATCGACAATTTTCTTTGAAGCCAAACAAGAGTGATGAGAGAGAAGGTGCAATGGTTTGAGAGACAACATGTAATCGGGAAAGGGGTCAGTAATTTGATTATATTTTTCTACAAAATCTCCCAAAATCTGGGAACCTAGAAATTGCATAGATGAAGGGGAGGGGTTAGAGGGCTTCTAACAATCCCCAGACCCTCCCCTTTCAAAACTCCCAAATAAGGGAAACTTCCCTAAAAACCTTTCCTTTCCATTCCCTTTCTTTCCCCCTCCTAAACCTCACTCCCAAGTCCCAAACAGAGCCTCAAGTACAAACAAGTTATGCACCTAAGCTTTAGAAGAAATTAGATGAGAGAGCTTCTATAAAAGTTACAGTCATTAGTTGATTTTAACTTATGGGAAAATTTTAATTCATTTTACCTTATTATTTTCTTCTTCTGTAATTACTTATTGAAAAGTTTATCCAAATTAGACTCAAAACCTAAATTTGTAAAACTATAAGGACCACAAATCAAACCTTTAAAAGTATAGGGACCAAAACAAAAATCAAGATAAAGTATAGGAACCAAAAATATATTTAAGCCATAATCGAATTGTCCCAAAAGAGGTCAACAAGATGTTCAATAATATTTGACTCCATCATCCCATATAGCTTTTTCTGGACTTTCCCTTTCTATCTTACCTGTTTCTTTACCTCTCCACAGTTACTTTGCCATCATGGTCGACCCAGATTCCAGCCAAATATCTTGGTTTCATGTTGATAGCTTCTTCCTCTTCTTTTTCTTTCTTTTTGAATCTAAGTTTCCCAAACATCTCACTTGAAGCCCACACCAAGTTTTTCTTCTTTGACATTACAATATTATGATGGACAGCAGCCTCCAGTTCAATTACCAACCTCTCAGCATTGCCCCATAATTCCAAGCAATGTCACTTGCATCTAAACTTTTCCTTTCATGATCATCATTCATTTAATGATCTCTCTTCTGATGAGCAATTGAGCATCAAGAATATTTTCTTGTCTATGGCCTCACTTTTCTCAGTTTCCTTGAAGATTTTTCTGAAATGTAGAAAGCCCAGAGCCAAACTTAGTTCCAATGTATATCTTGGACTTCCATTATGATATTCTAAACTTAATGCAAATTTTACTTTTACATAGGAAATGTTCAAGTTGATCTTAAACTTATGCTATGAAGGATAAGTTACAAATTCAATACACGATCTATTATCATTTGCTAATCCTGAAATTTAATATGGCCTCATTTACTATCAAAGATCCCAACATATTGCATAGATGCCTCAATGATTTTAGACTTGAACTCAATCAAGAGTAGACTAATGTAATAGAGTAGTACTAATTTTAGACAACATAAAAATGGTGAGGACATATCCTGTTCCACGTGTTATCAATTCTAAAGAAGGAGAAAAGGTGGAGTTTAAAGCTGATAGAGAATTGTGAGGAAGATAATGTTTCCAATGCATTGGGAACTAGGACAATGGTTAATGCCTAACATGCGAAGCTTACAGCAAAATTGAAAGTAAAAATCCTTTTTAGACAGCTTTCAGTGAAAATGGCTTTCTAGAGGGAGGATGCATGTGAACCACATACAGCAGTGTTATTTATTTAGATCTTAAAAAACTACTTTGAAAAAAAAAGGACAACCTGGTACTATAACCTATAAAGCTCATGAGGGGAAGGAAGGGTCAGACCCATAATCGATTGATTGTAGGCAACCTTATCTAGCATTTGCAAGAGGCTGATTCCATGACTCGAATCTATGACCTCCTAGTTAGACGGCAACACCTCTAACTGTTGCACCAAGGCTGCCCTTCATCTTAAAATGCTACTTAAATTAAAAAAATTATAACACCATGGTTAGAAGGATCATTAAAGAAAAATAACTAATGATATTTATTACAACATTATACACGATAGGTTGTTTTTGCACCAAAAGTTGCATAGAAGACAAATCAGGTCAAAAATATCAATAAAGGTCAAAACATCAATAAAAAGGCAAATAGTGCTGTTATGGAGAATACTAGTTTAAAACCAAATAGGTCAAAACAAAAATAAAGGCAAGAACTCATAACCAAAGTCCACAATAATGGAATTTCCTCATGATGAAAACAAAAACCATATCAACCAGAAATCCTTTTCATTCTCTCTCTCTAAACTCCCACATAATCATTTGTATGTTTTTCCCTGGCTATTTGATGAAATTGTGCAAATATTGAGATGCAAAAATTTGTTGTTCATTCATTTCCCAGCTACAAAGAAATCAAAGAGGAAACCCATCTTTTTTCTCTTTCTCATAAAATGAGAAATTTTTTTACAGCATCAGAACTTTTAAGTTTCATTTTAGTAATTTCCTATCAAACACTATTAACATGAGAAATCATATATATTTGTATACACTATACAATTTTTCAGTAATAAGAGAAGTAATAAACCAATCAGGCACATAAGCTTCACCAAAACATTAGCGTGAAATATAAAACCATAGTTGGGCTTTCAACTTATCGCTTAAACTTATAGGAGATTTGGTTGTTAACAATGTTCAATCCTAATAACCAAATCAATGCAACCACAACTAACTACAACTGCCCCTCTCCTCCCCCATCCCAAAACCAAAAAATGAAACTAATTAAATCTTAAATCCCGCCAGTGTGCAATACAGCCTCAGCAGCAGATACTAAAAACAGGAGGCAGACAAGCACAAGCAATATTTGATATCATAATTTCTCTAGAAGTACACAGATTTACTATACTTACAAAACATTCTTCAATCTCCATTGCCTGCAGTTCAGTAGATTCAATCACATTACAGACTAATAACATTCTCAAGGCCACGAATCAACATATGCTTCCCTTGCATCCCTCTAAACAGATGGCTGCTATTATCCTTCATGGAGAAATACACATAAAAGCCCTCCAGAATAGGCACTAATAATCAATGATATTCATCTTCAAAAAGGGTAACCCATTCCTCCATGGTTTCTCACAGCTATACTGTATGTCATATTGTGACCACTTATTTCAAGTAATGCTCAAGTAGCCAATCAATGAGTGCAACATATTGTTCTCATGATTACACGCAATCATGGCAGATTTCAAGGATAATAGAAAAATGAAAAAATCAAGATCACAAAGCAACAAATTGATTTTCAATCAAATTTACACTATTCTCATTCTTTATCTTCTGAGGTTTATTTCTTGAAAAATAGTCAAATGTAATGTACATTACGAAACCATGAAAAGGCCCTTTTCATATGTTCCTCTCACAAATTCAACATCATCTTGCATCAAACGGTAAGCTTGGTCCATTATTTGATAGGAGATTTCATCAAAATCAAAGGAAATCTCTCTTAACTTTTGACCCCATATTAATGCCTTCTCTGGCATCCCCTGCTTGCAAAAATGAGACAACAACATATTGGTTGTAATCACATTTGGAAGAAAACCCATCTTAAGTAATTTTGCAGTAAAAATCATAGCATGATCTAATATATCACTACAAATACCACTCAACATAGTGTTGTATGTCACTGTGTCTGGAACAATACCAGCAGAGATGAGCTGATCCAAAATGATAACTGCTTTATTCATTTTTCGCATTCTGCAGTAACCATGCATGCGTGTATTATAGGTTGTGATATCTGGATCAAGCCCACATGAGTACATTTTATTAAAAATCTCACTGGCGCCAACCATGTCAAATGTCTTACAGTATCCTCCAATTAAGATGTTAAATGTGAAAATATCTGGCAGCAAACAATCCAGAAACAATCCCGATAATATCGAATCTTTCAACAACCTGTTCAAATCCTCTTTCCTCCCATACTTATAATGTCCCCCAACCAAAATATTAAAAGTCACACAATCAGGAGAAACACCCTTTCTCCTCATCTCTTCATAAAGCAAGCTAGCTTGACCAACCTCCCTCACCTTGAAATATCCATCCATCAGCGTATTATACATCGCAGCATTCGGAGCAATCCCCACATCCTGAATCCCATCAAAGAGCTTCTGCGCCTCCACCACATTCCCTTCCCTGCAAAGGGCGTGCAAGATGGTAGTAAATGTGGCAGCACTCGGCTCAACACCGCTCCTAACCATCGAATGCAGCCAATCGATCGCAACCGAAGTCCTCCCACCAACGCAGCATGCATTAATAAGAATGTTATACGTAACAACATCAGGACTACACATAAACTTAGGCATCAAATGCAACAAACTCTCCGCAACCACAACTTTACGCTGTCTACAAAACCCACAGATCATCACATTAAACGTGACATTTGAAGGGCGAGGCCCTTTGAAAATCATATCATTAAACAACTTCCACACACTACCATAGTCACCAACCCTAAGCAACAACCTTATGAGAATTGCTAGTGAGGACAAACCAGGCCTAACTCCCACATCCCTCATTATACGCAAAACCTCCAAAGCCTCAAAACCCATCCCCACATTCATAAAACCCCGCAAAAGGGTATTCAAAACAGAAAAATCAGACTCATACATTGCATGATTCCTCCACATAAAGTCCACTATTTTATTCGTTCTACCAGCCCCAACCCTCGCAATGAGCCACGAAACCACGTCTTGTGCTAAATAGCTGAAGCTTCTGCGCCGCCAGAACATGCGCGGAGACGCAACTCAAACGAAGGATCTCCTCGGAATCCGAACAATCCCCGAACGCTAGCTTGAATATATATTAATTTAAAATTTATTTGTGTTTTAATTTAAAATTTATACATATATATTAATTCTATTTTATAAAATAAAATATTTATTTTAGATTTTCTTAAGATTTTATTTTAACGAGTCAACTAGTTTGGTATGTTTGTTGTGACAACTGTAGGTTGGTTTTCCAACGATCATATTTTGTCGTTGTAAAATGCCTATATATATCTCTTTCCTCTCTACTGAAAAGGATAGATAGAGAGCAACGTCTGGTTTCTTTCTCCAAGAAAAAATTGTCTCTTTCTTTTCCTATAAAAAACTTATTTTTATGAGAGCAAGAGCATTGGTGTTCATAAGGTTCGGGATCCTTTCGCTGCACATGATCGGAATCAACAGGTTGTCGTATCTTGGGAGAGGAGCGCAATCAAATTTTCCTACCAGTGCAGTGGGGTGTTTTCTCTCTAAGGATAGCGTTTACGCGCTTCAACTCAGGCTATTTAATTCTTTCCCTTGATTTAATTTTTTCTTGTGCTCATTGTATGATATAATGCATTATTTATGTGTTGTCAATTAAATTTATTTTGCTACTGTTATTTTGTTATTTAATTCAAGACTGTGCATCTTCTTCATATTTATTTTCTTTCATTATTTTATTTTATTTTTCTAACAACATTCATAAAACCACGCAAAAGGGTATTCAAAACAGAAAAATCAGACTCATACATTGCATGATTCCTCCACATAAAGTCCACTATTTTATTCGTCTACCAGCCCTAACCCTCGCAATGAGCCACGAAACCACGTCTTGTGCTAATAGCTGAAGTTTCTGCGCCGCCAGAACATGTGCGGAGACGCAACTCAAACGAAGGATCTCTTCGGAATCAGAACAATCCCCGAACGCTAGCTTGAAGAACGCGAACGCGGCGTCGCGGGTTTGGAAGAGTTTCATGATTTTGACCAAAAAGAAGGTGCAGAAGCGCAAGGAGAAGGCTTTGAGGGCGAAACCCTGGTCGGTTTTGATGATGGTGGATAAACCCACTACCACTATGCGGCGTTCGAGTGGGGTGATTGTGTTGAGGGGTTTGAAGTTGGAGTAGCTGAGAGGGAGAAATTGTGAGAGATAGTGAGAGGTGTGTGAAGAAGGGGAATTGGAACAGTAGTGGGAGTGAGAGAAGAGAAGGGAAATGAAAGAGGGGTGTTTTGGGAAAGAGAAGAGAGGACGAGGAAGGTGGAAGTTGGGTGGCATTGGAAGGTGGGAGCGGCGGCGGCGGCGGCGACGGAATGTAACAAGTAAGCGAGGTCGTCAGAGCTCGGCTTAGGTGAACAATGGAAATTGGTTGAACTGCTGTGCCACGCCTTTTGCTGCTCCCCGACCTCTATTGCTTCTGTTTCTCAACAAGAATTGATTTTCCGTGGAATATTTTTTAAAAACAAAAATATCTTCTTTCAAATTTAGGGTGACCAATTCATTTAATTCACCAAATGGACCAATCCAGTCAACTTTTTTATATGGACAATCAAATTAATCCATTTTGACAATTTTATTAAATTTTCAAAAGTCCTAACAGATTCTCTAATTTTTTAAAATACTTGAAGATCGATCGGATTGATTCGACCAATCGAATCACAACCCGATGGCTGGATTGGGTTGAGTCTTACGTTTATTCGAGTGTGCTCTCGATCTGGAGTGACCCAAAACAACCCGATTGAATTTGTGATCAAATTGGTGACTCGTCAACCCGAACCAGGTCACTTATCTTTTTTTTTTTTTTCAGGTTATAGTTGAAACTACATTGTTTCAATTTGAAACCATTTTAATTTTAGAAATTACCATATCCTTCCTCTCGCGGTCTCGCTCTACGCCTCCACTTCGCTCACCAACCTCTCCTTCTTTCCTCTTGCTCATAATCTCACTCTCAGTCTCTCATAGCCTCACCTTCTACACCGTCGCTCGCCAACGACCGACCTATCGATCCTTCCTTCCTCTAGTCATGGCATTGTGCTACTGCCACCTTCTATGTTGTCACTTGCAGTCTCGGTCTTAATCTCTCACATCCTCACCTTCTACGTTGTAGCTTATCAACGACCAACCTCTCCTTCCTTCCTCTCGTTGTGCTAGATATCAGTTTTCTCTCTCTCTTGAGGTATATAAAATCTCAAGATTTCGTATGAACTATTGAAACTTAATAAAAAAATATACTTAAGATCACGTGTCTTTTTCTTTTCAAACTTTTGTTATCTATCTGAACAAGAATAATGTTATTATAATTAAGATGGTGAGATTTTGCACGTATATAACAATTGAAACCATAGCAAAAATTAACTTATAAATTATAATACATAATTTCTATTAGGGGAAAAGGAGGTTAAGATAGATTTGTAATCTTCATAAGATAGACTGACCAAATATTGGATAGTAGTGAATACAATTAGATTTATTTAACTCTTAAATGTTTTATTACCATTATAGAGTGCCATCATTTTTCTTTTCAAACTTATTTAGCTATTTATTTATGTTTGTGATCTTTGTTACTTGTTTGTTTGAACTTGAGATAATAATATTTTGGTATCTAATTATCCGTGTTATGAAATTATATTAATTTGTGATGTTATTTTTAAATATTTTAAGACTGATATAAAATTTTTATATTTTTTTATTACAAATGTTTAAAACTATGCTTCTGTCAATTTGAAACTCACATCATTAAGTTCAGAACTATGGTGATTTTAGTTTACGAATTGTTCTTTATTTTTTTAAACTCTATTCTATTTATTATTTTTTTAAAATTAAATAGTGTATATATATATATATATATATAATTTCCAAAGTTGCACCCTCCGTAAAAAGCGCAAAACCTTTAGGTTCCCTGGTTTTTTCAATGTTCTTGTCATAACCAAGAGGGCAATCATCGGGGTGTACTCGGACGTCGGGGTCACGTTCAGTGGCGACGGCAGAATGGGGTTGACGGATGCTAGCTGAGACAAGGTGGTTGGGAATTTTCAATAAACCTTATAAAATATCAAATGAACACCAAAACACATTACATCAGATTATCAAGAGGTTTTAAGGAATACCTGGATCTATAGGGCTTTTTTAACACGCAGCGGAATCTTACGGCGGTCACGAACAATTGGTTTAATGACCTTCCTAAAGCAAATCAACTTCTTCCTTATAGGACCTTCATTTTCTCTTCAGATGGGGAGAGGAGAAACTGTTTGTTGATTTGGTGTATTGGGGATCATAACCATGTCTTATGTTTTAAATCTATTAGGGTTCCCATTATCTCCTAATGGGCCAAACCGATTTCCGCTCATTAAGCTCATATCAATTTTTCTGGCAGTCTAATGGGCTCACTTAAATAGATCACTTTATATTGAACTCATTTAAATGTAAATAACTAATATAAATGTTATAATATAATATGTAGCCCATATTAATTAATTAGGAATTTATAAAATTCCTAACAATCTCCCACTTGGGCTTCATATTAACCTTAGACATTTATATCACAAAATTCTTTAGGCGTGCAACTGTATGTTATTTACTTTTAGACTCCTTTTATACAACCTGGTTCATCTCATATAGTAACAGGAAATCACTGCAGTTTTCATCACAATTTAGCTTGACTAAACCACAATGATCACCACTGTTACTGATACTCGATGACATAGATCAAATATGGATAAACGGCATGAAAATTACATACAATCTGATCTTAATCATGTCTATTTCCAACTAGTCCAAACTTTATTCTTTATAGAGATCAATCCAAAATACAATACAAATATTGCACACAAACAAACTTATAATGAAATGATAAACTTCAACTTTATTTCTGCAGAAAATCCAAATAACGAAATGTTTGCAAACCGTAAGATATAGAACATGAGTAAGACTCCCACTAAACTAAGGTACTATCAGGAATTACACTCATATGAGTAGTGTGCTTGTGAAAAAAAAAAACTTTAGTGTCATACCTTTAGTAAGTGAACCAGCTAGCATGGAATGAGTTCCTATATATTCTATACAAATCTATATTTTCTGGATTCTTTATTTAACAACCAAATATTTTATGTCAACAAAATTTTATTTGGTTGAATCCTTAATAAGAACTCTAAGATATTGTCTCAATAAACACCTGATGACTACTTAATGTTGGCGACAACAGGCAAATCGGTTACAATAATTTAGCAATCATAAATTCTAATATGATGTCTCATAGCAAAATATTAACTCCACTAACGTGGTTAAATGTGGATCCGTATGTGGAGTGATTGTTATTAAGACATTCTGAAAAATCAAAGTCAAAATACTCATTGATCTCTAAACTTCTAGACTTTCGATATGAAAACACGTAGTTTCTTGTTCTCTTCAATTAATGCATAATGCACTTTACTACTTTTTAGTGTTGCATACCAAGATTACTCATATATCACCTTAGGACTCCTACAAAAATAATTTCAAACTCTAAATTTTATACATGCAGATTTGGGATTCACATATGAGTAATTTAAATCATAGTAGTAATAACAACAACAATTAAAGAAGAGAACAATAAACATGTAATGCACAAATAATCTTTATGGTAAATTTCAAGACCCAAACAAGATACCTAACGCACCATTAATCCTCAATCTTTTGATTGAAAAAGACTAACTACAAGTGGTACTCTCAACGCATTGATCAAACATTAGTGATAAGTCTCGTCAAACAAAGGTTGTCTTTAGACACTCCATTGCTCACATGGAAATCTTATATGATGATTATTACAATCAAATAATGATTGTCTTTGAATATTTCATCATTCACATGGAAAATCACATTATTTATAATCACCACATGTTTACCATTGCAAGCATATAATTATTCTGTCAAATTGTGTCTTCCTTTGGGCCGAGCACAATTCACATGAATAATTTCATGTAACATCCATGTAAATTCAATCAAATAAATTTACACAACAGAGGTTACTTTGGCAACATGTTGTTTAAATCAATTTAACCAAAAATACAAGGCAATTTAATACAATAAATGGGAGGTCTTAAAATTACACAATTTTTCTTAAAATTACACAATTTAACCAAAAGAATCCTTTAAAGATACTAGAGAAAAGGTTTCTTTAAAGGATTCTTTTTAGTCAATGTCTTCCTTTTGAGTAAAGCCTTTAGCAACTAGACGAGCCTTATATATCTCGATATTACCCTTTGAATCCTTCTTGATTTTAAATATTCATTTACAACCAATAGGTTTCACACCTTCACGCAATTCGACTAGATTCCAAAATTCATTGTCATTCATAGACTTCATCTCATCCTTCATGGCATCAATCCAATTTTGAGAGTTAGAACTGTGCATAGCTTGATAGAAGTTGATTGGATCATCCTCTGTTAAACCAACACCATCCTTATGTTCTTGGAGAAATATAATATAATCATTTGAGATTGTACTTCTCCTCTCTCTAATGGATCTCCTTAATGACACTTCTTGAGGTTGCTCTAAAGATATTTGACGGAGAACCTCATTGTTGTCTTGTTCTGGAACAATGTCAATAGTTTGAACATTGTCTTCTATTACTAGAATTGTGTCTTGAACAGTAATAAGTATGAGGACTTTATCACTGTAAATAATAGGTTCTTCCTCAAAGACAACATTCATTATGTTCTCTTCCTTCCCAAACTCAACTTCCTCAAGAAATCTCGCATTTCTCGTCTCGAAAAAAGATCTTAAGGTGGGATTATAAAATTTATAGCCCCGAGAATGTTTAGCATAACCAACAAAATAGCAGCTAATTATTCTTGAGTCCAGCTTTCTTTCATATGGTGTATAATTTCGTGCCTCAGTTGGACAATCCCAAATGTGCAAATGTTTAATGTTTGGCCTTTCCAAGAAGTTGTAGGAAAAGGACTACAGATGAAATATTATTGTCCATTCCAAGAAGTTGTAGGAAAAGGACCACAAATGTCTTTATGCACTAGTTTCAAGACGTCTTTAGCTCTTTTGACACCTAATTTCCTTATGTTTGTTCGTTTTCCCTTTATGCATTCAATACAGACCTCAAAGTCTGATAAATCCAAAGGGTCAAGAATTTCATCCAACATAAGTCTCTGAATTCTTTGTTTAGAGATATGGCCCAAATGCTTATGTCATAAGGTTACTTAATTCTTATTCAATTTTTCATTTTGTACCATGTGAACTTATTTGCAGTATTTCATTATAGGAACTAACAACATCAAGCATGTAAAGATTATCAATTAAAGAACCAAAACCAACCATATTTTAATTTTTGTAGAGACTAACTTTATTATTTTCAAATGAACAAGAAAATCCAAATTTGTCAAAACTAGAAATAGAAATCAAATTCCTTCTAAAAGACAGTACAACAAAAGTCTTAAACAAATCCAAATAAAATCTAGTTTTTAAATGTAATCTAAAATTTCCAATAGCTTCCACTGCAACCTTCTTGTCATCACCCACAAAGATGAATTTTCATCATCACTTGGTGGTTGGCTCCATAGGCAACCCTACATAGTCATACTTATGTGAGTAGTAGCACCAGAATCTACCCACCAAGTATCTGTAGGTACAAAAGCCAAATTAACTTCTGAACAAACTAGAGTAAGAAATTTATCTTTCTTCACATGCCATGCGGCATACTTGGGACACTATTTCTTCATGTGTCCTGACTTCTTGCAGAAGTAACAAGTAAATTCCTCATTCTTATTTTGTTTCTTTTGTTAAGAAGTCTCTTTCGCAACACCCTTAGTCTTCTTCCTTTTCTTATTCTGAGAGGTTGAAATCAAGTGAGCACTTTCAATCCTATCTCTCTGCAGCCTCTCCTCCTCTTGCACACAGTGAGATATAAGCTCATTTAGGGACCATTTGTCCTTCTGAGTGTCATAGCTCACTTTGAATTATCCAAAGTGTGCAGGAAGCGAGATCAAAACCAAGTGCATGAGCAGGTCTTCACCAAGCTCTAACTTAAGTGACTTGAGTTTTGATGCAAGATAGGACATCTCCATAATATACTCCCTTATGTTTCCTTTGCCTTTATACTTCATGGAGATGAGTTTAGCCAAAAGGTTACTCGTCTCCGCCTTTTCATTTTTGGCAAAGTATTGCTCAATTTCCTCAAGGAATTTCTTTGCATTTTAACTCTCAGAAATAGAGCCCCAAAACGCCTCTGGAATATAGCACTTCATGATCATAAGGCACATTCGGTTGGACTAATCCCACTTCTCAATTTTTACCTCATTGGAGGTTTCCGGAGTGAAAATGGGTCGTTCCGTTCTCAATGCAAAATCCAAATCCATATAGCCAAGAACAATTTCTACGGTTTTCTTCCGGACCTTAAAATTTGTTTCATTCAACATTAGGATAGAATTTCCTTAGGCAACATTTGCAGCACTGGTAATATTAACTAAAGAGAGAACAAAAAAATAATAACATGTTCACAAATAATCAAGCAAGTCATATAAAGTATATATATATATAACAAGACATGCAAATGTTTCCCATAACAGATCCATCACAAGATACCCAGCACAACATAAGTCCTAGTCTTTGGACAGAGAAATTAATTTGTAATTGGTACTCTCAACATAATGATCAAATATTGACAATTAGTTCTGTCAAATAATAGCCTTTCTTGGTATCAACTATTATTCACAAAAAAAAACTTTATAATTGTCACATATTTATCATCACAAGTATGATATTATTTGGCCAAATTGTGTCTTCTTTTGGGCTGATCACAATTCGCATAAATAATTTCATATTAACATCCATGCAATTTAATTAAACTATTTTACGCAATAAAGGTTACTTTTACAACATAATGGTTCAATCAATTTAATTAAAATTATAGGACACGCAAATTAATGAAAAACATCCATAATGATTAAATTTGCACCCAATTATGATAGCAGTAAATGTTTGAAAACAACATCATGGTAAACTAATTACGCATTCGAAACAAACATACCACAGTACTATCACAAATTTATACTAACCACATGAATAACATAAATTATTTGCCTATCACTGATTCATTAAGAAAAAACAGCTGGCAAATAAACAATAAATTATTCATATAAGAATTGCCTTATTACTGATTCATATAAACAAAAAAATATATTTATGAAATTGTGCCACGTACTAGATGTCAATACCAGATTCGTAGAACCTTTATCCCAAATAGAATAATATGCTAGCAAATGCGACACAACCAAAAAAAATTGTACAACCCCGTAAATCAAATGCAGAAGCCTTTTATTAATTCTAAAGAGGAGAAAAACTTTATGGCCATAACACATAAATTTAGGAATTTTACAATTTTATTAATCAAAATAGTTTCTTTCCAAAATAAAATTAGGGTTCATATAACTAAAAGGATCCATATATAATATATACCAAACAGACCTTTAAATCTCAATAATCTAACATGGCTCTGATACTACTTGTTGGGAATTTTTAATAAACCTTATAAAATATCAAATGAATACTAAAACACATTACGTCAGATTATCAAGAGGTTTTAAGGAATACCTGGATCCATAAAGCTTGATTAACACGCAGCGGAATCTTACAGCGGTCACAAACAATTGATTTAATGATCTTCCTCAACCAAATCACCTTCTTCCTTATGGGACCTTCGTTTTCTCTTCAGATGAGGAGAGGATAAACTGTTTGTTGATTTGATGTATTGGGGACCATAACCATGCCTTATATTTTAAACTTATTAGGATTTCCATTATCCCCTAATGAGTCAAACTGATTTCCGCTCATTAAGCCTATATCAATTTTTCTAACAGTCGAATGGGCTCACTTAAATACATCACTTTATATTGAACTCATCTAAATATAAATAACTAATATAAATATTATAATATAATATACAACCCATATTAATTAATTAGAAATTATAAAATTCTTAACGATACGGTTCACGGATGCATCATAGGCTTGATCTGCGTTAGAGAGTTCATAAGCATGCAGGAAGTTGTTGTGTTGATGAAGTAAGTGTTTAAAATATCTATTAAATTGACACACATTAGTAATTTTTCATTATATATGACTTCATTATATATATATATATATATATATATATATATTGAGGCTGTCCAGTGGTGTTTTACGTTCGCTGAAAATCCAGAAAATACGGGTCATAATTGTTTATGTCAAAGGGTGAATCTAATGAGAAAGGGGTTGCAGAAAGCTATTTTGTGTCTTTATCTAAAAGACACATTATCTTTCTTTAATAAGTTGAGGCTATCCCACCTTTACAAATTCCCCAACAAATAAATGATGTCAATCAATCCTCAAATGTTGTTAAATGTTAATTATATTTATGATACTCTAATAGTAATTATGTTAATTAAAAGAAATTGAAACGGAAGTATCAATAACTAGGCATCACTACCAAAAAAAAATTGTCCATCACGATGAGATCTTTGTAAACAACAGAGTAACAATGTTTTCGTCATTTTGAGATTGCCTAATGATCATCATAATGAAAATTAAAGAAATTATTTACATTCCAACAAAACAATACAAATAAAACTATTAAGAAAATGAAAGGATTTGAACATAGAGCTTCAATGGGGGAGGGCTTGTTATAAAATACTACTTACATAGCACCTTAAAAACATATTCTTCATAATTTTTGGTAGTTGTGCAATACATGTGTCTTGCACCAATGTTGAATGGGGGTTAAATGAGAAGGTTCGGTGAAGTTACAAAGAAAAGAGAAGAATGTGGAGGGGTACGGGAAGGTGATGAAACCAAGGAGGAAGAAGAGGAGGTGAGGAGAAGAAATGGGGTATGAGGGAAGGGGAAGGGGAAAACAGAGGAGTGTGGGAAAAAACAGACAGGAAAAAGATATCTTTTGCATTTTCAAAAATTGGGCGTGCAAATAACAATTTGGGAATTGAGAATAGAAACCCCCATTTCTCAAAACAATTTGAAGGGCCCAAGAAAAAAACCACATGACCAAAAATTACATAATTAGCTTAGGCACATAGTTTTGAAACACACTAACGGAACTGCTAGTAGCACCTCTTATATTGTTATTTAAACTCCCAACGCTGTAAAAAGACTAAATTATCCTTGTAGTATTTTAGTTAAAATTACTTTCTTTCGAAAACATGTTTTCGTTGATTGAAATTAACACAATGGAAACTTGTTTCCTAAAAAAATTAACACAATAAAAACTTCTTTACGTTGTTTTTAAAAAGAAATTAACACAAGGAAAGCAAGTCTCCATTACGTTTTTTCCCCAAAAAACTACCACAATGAACAATTTTTTTTTGTTATTTTATAAAAAATTAACCCAACAGAAATTTGTTTTTGTTATGGTATTTTTTAAAAAATAAAATACAACAAAAATTTTATTCTATTGTGTACTTTAAATTCACACCCCTACCAAAGAAAATAAGTTTTCATTATGTTAATATTTTTAACACAACAACCACAAAATCCCGCTTTATTAATTTTTTAGGAAAAAAAATAAATTAGCAAAAACTTAACTCCATTGTGTTTAAAAAAATGGGTAAAATATTTTTGGAATCTTTGTAAAATTTAAAATTAATTTCGTTCTCATAAAAAATTTCTTATTAATTTGGTTACTATAAAAATAAAATATTTTTTATGATCTTTAGTAGTAATATTATTAGACGGTTCTATGCGATAACTAACAAACTTAATTACCATTGCAAATTAATATTCCTCTTTCAAAAGGGATTTACCATTGATCCTAATATGTCAACAACACACATCACTCTTTTTTTCCTTCTTCTCTCTTTGCCTCCATTAATGGAGAAAAATGTTGGCATCCCCGGATCCATTAATTGGGCAATTCTGGAGAAGTTTCCCTCATAAAAGTCCTAAAAAATGTTTCTTGGGATCTTGAAAACTGAAGAAGTTTTTGGGGTGTAGGAAAACATTAGTTCCTATAAGTTGAAACACAATTTTTCGTAAATATAAAACATGACAATGTTATCAATGCTTTAAGATTGTCTGAAAGGTTACTCGATATAGAAGTTGTGGCTTGGTCTACTTTGATGGTTGGTTGTGCTAGATTTTGTTCGGGTGTATTAGCTTTTTTCCTCTTTATGGAAATTATCCATTTGGATCTTGAGATTGAAATAGACAATGGAGGCAAAGAGAGAAAAAGAGAAATAGCATTGATGTATGTGTTGCTGTGATCTTCGCAGTGATTGTGAGAAAAGAAGAGATAATTAAGAAGTCACTTGAATAAAGAGAAATTAATAAAGAAATTGGTTATTGAATGTTTTATTTTGATTTCTATTGATGTGGAGATAAAAAGAAAAAAATAAAACTTTAAAAATAAAATATTTTAAAATTTTTATTTTGGTTCTTGTTGACATGGATGATTCATTGTATGCCACAAGGACATTACATGGGGTGGACCTAGGATTTTAAGTAAGGAGGATAATTTATTTTAAAAAATAAAGTTTAATAATTTTTATCATGAAAAAAAAAAAAAGCAAGTCAAATTTACCAAATTAGGGAAAGAAGCTATACTCATCCAAGATATTTATATATAATTTTTTAAAAGTGAAGAGGTGTATTTGTACCATGATTTATATGTGGATCCACTCTTGATTACATAACACTTAAATAAATACACATTCACTTTTATACTAATGTGATGGATGAAATACATATTTTCAAATCTTTTAGGACTTATTTGGATATAAAGTATATGTGTTTTTTAGAATTTTTCTATTGAAAAAAGTTTTTTTAATAGAAAAACTTTTAATCTTTAAGGATTAAAGTAAGGGTGTTTTACTCGATATTTATACGAATGGTGCCAAAAGAAAAACAACGATGGACGAGTTGAAGAGGGAAAACATGCAGCATTAATTGTTGTTTGGAAACGTGAAAAAAATGAAAAGACAATGAAAAAGAAAACACAATAAAAAGTTTCAGATTGAAAATTTATAGCTCTTTGAGGATGCTCTCAGTGTCGAGGAACGTGTATCAGAGTATATGTACGACTCGTTCAGATCATATACTAAGAAGGAAAAATCAATTTTATTCTTTTAATATTGTTGATAGGTTAAGATAGTACGAATGGGATGGACTTTGGAGTTGCTTAATTACACTAACTCAAAGATGAAATAATGTGAATGTTACCTTATCCCAAATTATAGTCGAGCTAGAAAGTGCTTGGCCAATGCAATAAAAAGAAAAGTGAAGAGGGAAATAAATAGGAAAACAAGGAATTAACTCGAAAGTAAAAAAAAAAAAACAAAAAGAAGGAAAAACATAGGCACCGACATCACCCAAAACACAGTTTAGTGGATGGATGGATTTATTAGAACATTAATTTGTTCATTATATGTGTTTATGGTGATTTTTTTTTTCATGACCATGTTTATTGATACTGTTGGTTTGGTTCTAAAGGATTTGTCATGTCTTGAACCTGAGGCCAATAATATGGTGTTGAAATAAGCAAACTATTAGGTCAGATTGATAACTAATTATTATTATTATTATTACATCTATTAATTTTGTTAATAATTATTAAAAATTAATTAATGATCTTTAACGAGATCTGTTTTTTAAAACACATTATTTCTACAAGACTAGATTTAAGATCTTATTTACGTCGATCAAGTTGAATCCTACTCATACCAAATACTTATTAGTTGTTGTGTGTATGATGATTTGGAAATGGTGACTAAGTGTAATATTTTCATCATGGGGGACGAACCTAACTTTCCCATCCTATATTCATAAAATTTTTAATTTTATGAACAGCGTGTGATGAAAAATTAGATAGGAAGGGCCCACATGTTATCCACTAGGATTACAAGTTTATTAAAAAATGAATGAAGGGTAGAGTTAATAGAGGACAAGGAGACAAGTGGTACCTAATGGCACCCCACCAGATATCAAAGTGGGCTTGACCCAATCATGAGTGGGGGCCCACATTCTCATGCTTTTGCCATAAAATTCCCAAACCCTGTCTGTCCCTGCGTGCACACTCTTCCCTCTCTCCCCGTCAGATCAACCGTGCGCTGGGGAACCTCATTTGTTGACTACACCCTTTCGGTTTCATTTTTTTTTTTTTTTTTAATTTAATTTGTCCCATGTTTCATTTCAATTTTTAGGTTGAGTTATTTAAAACGTTTAATTATTCTTTTCTTCCCATAGTTGCAACGATTTTTTATTTATTTTAGTTTCATAGTTTAAAATATCTTAGTTAGGTTTTTATAGTTTTAAATTTTCAACCTTTTTGGTCTCTCTCGTTGTATAAATTTATCTAACACCATTACATGTAAAAGAATTTAGAAAATTTTAGTTTTGTAGCAGTTTTGAATGTAATAACTTTAGATAATTTTAGACGTTGAGGATGAACGAGTTAAAAAATTGTAACTATAAAAATAAAAATACTATTTTAAATTATAGGAACTAAAATGAAAAATCATTAGAAAGAGCAAAAGTATAATTAAACTTATTTAAAATAACATTAAGATATTTATGTTATAAAGAATTTTAGGTAAATATTTTATATTTGATTATTTTATGCTTACTTTGTTTGATTCTATTGTAAATTGATTAGCTTATTTGAAAAGCTTTTGAGGAGGAATCACATTTAAAACTTAAAATCTATAACTATTAATTAGCTTTTGAAATTTATTAAATTCGCAAACATATGAAATCACATCTAAAATGTGAAACCAAATACGTTATTTAAGTTAAAGTAACTTTATGTATAAATTCTGCGTTAAATAACTTTTGTTATCACAAGTTTTACAATTAATTTGTTTTTAGAATAAAAGTATTTACATATAAATCGTTTCCCTTCAAAATTAATTCTAACAATAATCAATTTTACTAAAAATAAATTTTGCAAAGGTTGACTCAATTACACACTTTTATTTTTTGAATGCTCATCTTTTATTCATACCCTCTCAAGTTTTTCCGTGTTTTCTCTTTTCTTTTTAGTTCTTTTAACATAATCTTTCCTTGTTGCTCCTCACTTATGAATTACAATTATAATTAAGCGGTTTTTTTTTAAAATTGCTTTAAGACAATTAATTTATTAGACACAAATAATTAATATATTAAAATTAAGATTAAATTTGAGTTTAATTTTTAATAAAAATAATTATTAATAAGATTTTATTTAACTTCCGATCGAATTCTCAATTAGTTAATATCTATTTTCTATAATAAACTACAAGGTAAACAGAAAAAAATTACTTTCCAAAAATCTAATGACTCAATTCTTCGATTAAGCCTAATTAACCCGTACGATACATGCACCTCAGCATCATTATCTCAACATACATTTCTTATTAGTGCATAATTAGTTACTGTTAGCCTGATCAACTTACACGACAAAGTACAAACAATAAATATCTCTTTCCCCAAGAGCACAATCTTCAACACGATCGTCTCTCCATGCTTAGAAACTCGCATGAAAGTTATTGATGGATGTGCCTAACAGGTGTGTCATCACTCTACTTAACCATTTTATCTTATCTATATAATTAAGCATCTGTTTAGTTGCACAGAAGAGAAGGGAAGAGGGAAAAAGTGAAGCAATTTACCAAGTTTTAGTTGCACATTTAGAACTAAAACTCGTTGCTAGATTCTCCACTCACTAGGGTGTAAGAGAGTGTTTGCAGGTGTCTATCACCAATGCCAATCCTTCCACATTGAACAATCATACAATTCAGGAGTTGTGAAAGGCAAATTCAACGTTTGACAATGAGGTTCACATTTTGTATTCACACTGAATAAGTGTAATATATACCCTTTTTTTTTTACAGAAGTGTAATATATACCTATAATAGAATAAAATTAGGAAAATAAATTATGCAAGGATTTAATTTTCACTATCCATCAATTTTTTTTTTTGCATTTTATATTATTATTTAATATAGTATGGAGATGATATATGAAATCTTAATTTTGGAATCAATAAAAAAAACAATAATGATTATGAAATTAAGATTTGTATACATGGACTAAACTCATATAATTTGATAAATGCATTTGACTTTGTTCCCATCCATGCCTTCAAGTTTAGTTTTTCATCACTGTGAAGTATATACTATATATTTGCCAATGCCCTATATATTGATATGAAAGTCAATGGGCTACCGAGATACTTTCTTATACATATATTGGACTCAAATAAATTAAGCTGGCATCTTACATGAAAAGTGCAATACATCCCTGCTATAATTCGGGGAAGAATTATATTAATTATTCACTTGACTTATTCTCAGATGGTATGCGTCCTTTTTGCTACCAAACTGTCACGATCATATTCATGTTCGGCTAATCCTGTTTGATGCATAAATTAGTTTGATTGTGTCCACCTCGTTAGATCGAATCCATCGATTTCGATTAATTATATTCATTCAGGTTAATTAAGTCCACATTGGGGTGGTAGGCTATGCAGAAGTGATTGTGAGCTATGGAGACAGATCGATATATATATTTTGTGGTAGCAATTAGGGAATTAGTGACATAGTTTTATGCAGTAAGAAACATGGAAGAGTGGGTATCCTAGTACCTGTGTCCTCTTCTTTACTATTAAATAAAAAAATTATTTGCTGAAAAAAAAAATCAAGTCCGCATTGGATTTGAGTTAGATTTTATATTATATTAAATATTGACTAAATATTACTTTTCATCATTTATGTTTTCTTTTTTATATTAAGTTTTAGAAGTCTTATTTTAATCTTTTATATTTTCAAAAAGTCTCTTTTGATATTTTTTAATTGTCTATTAATAAAGTAATGTTCGGTTAACTTTTAATTTTTAAAATAATTAATTTTAAATAATAACAGCTAAAAATATTACTATTTTTATTTTATTTTAAATATTATAATTCACAAAAATATTGTCGTCTCTTCCAACCATCATCACCTTTCTCACCCCATTTCGGAAAGAGATCCAAACCCTCAAATCCGTGCTCAAAATATTAATGGACAACTACAAAAGAGAAAATAATTTTGGCGTAATTGTGGCAAGTTTAGTGAGTAAAGGTTGACTTGTTAGGATTAGAAAATAATTTTGGTGTCTTTCCTAATTTTACTCATAATATACAACTAAACTAGATTTTAAGTTCAACATAAAAGTAATAGATAATTGTCTTAATTTTCAAAAGATAAAGAAAAACTTAATAAGATTATTATAATTCTAGATATTATGCTTACACTATACCGAAGTCATAGTTGCATAGGAGAAAATGTGATAATTTGCTGTAAGAATCCTAATGAGTATGATATATGATCTATAATACTTTGTGGTGTGATGAGATGTCATGGTATTTGTGATGTAATGATAAGAACGAGGACCTAACTAGCTTATGTGAGGTAGGATTCTTCATGTAAAATTTTAAGTTATTTTGGAATAATTTGATTTATTTTTATTGTTAATTATTTCATTTTTCATAAATCCATTGTATATTAAAGATGCACTTTTATATATATATATATATATATATATATATATATATATATATATATATATAAACCACGTTATAAAAAGAAAATAGAGTTTTGAAAAGGAAATAAAATAACATTCATTAGAAAGACATAATTGTGAAGGAAAAGTTGGAATTTAATTTAGAGGTGAAATAAGAGACACTTTATTTCTTTTAAATTATTATTGAATGTTTATTTGTTTTCAATTTATTTTACAAATTTTTTTTTGTTTAATTATCAATTTGTTCTCAAAATTTTAAAACACTCCAATTAGGTGCCTTCCATCAGTTTGATGTAACAACATTAAGTTGGTGTATGCGTGACATGTAACGTGACAATAACATTGTTAAGGGTTTGATGTTATTGGCGGCAAATTTATCGTACAGGGCTTGTTTTACAAACAATTTACCAAAGGGGGTTCGTTTCTAAACAAATAACATGCAGGGTTTCTTTCCGACGTGGGTGCCGCCATTAACACTGGCGGGAAGCTTGAACCGCCAGTGCCAATGGCGGTAAGGAGGGTACCGCTAGTCCCACTTGCGGGACATGTGCTGAGTAGGAGAGAGGGGTGAGGGTGTGCCGCTGATGGCATCTGCGGGACAGGTGAGAGAGTGGGTGCCGCCAATGATGTTTGCGGCACAGGTGAGAGAAGGTGGTGTCGCCAGTACTGCCTGCGGGACACCTTCACAATAGGTGCCGCCAGTACTGCCTGCGGGACACCTTCAGCATATTGTGAGTTATAACAGCTTATACTATATCATCAGACATCATCTTCTGATTTTTGTCTCTCACAATAGAATATTCATCAAGGTCATGGAAGATTTCAGCCGCTTATATCCATCTGGTGCGTTTTAAATTTTTAAAACCTTATCTCATTTGTGTGTTTAAGCAACGCATATAATTTCCGATTTCCGAGTCATGCATGTGATTTAATTACAAATTATTCTCATGCACATGGCACTGAAGCTAGGGTTCAAGGCACAAATTTTTTCTAATTTTTTTTTATCTTTTTTGTTTTAAATTTTTTTATAATTTTAAACACAATTTTTATTAATTTTGTTATCTTTTATTTCTTTTTTATCATACAATTTGAAAAAAAAATATCATTTATATATTTTCTATTCCTTTTCCTTCCTTATTTTTCTTTTCTTACACTTTTTTCCCATAAATCAACCATACAGTTTTGTATATAATAATAATAATTTTAAACCACTCCACGTGATAGGTTTGATGGGACTGAAGCTTGGAGAGTGATCCTGAATGACGAGACTCAAGCCTGATGCAGCTACGGTTCACATGCATTGGAATTTTTTTTATGCAGGCTAGGGAGGAGAATAGGGCACTGTATTGGATAGGGAAATCAGAAATCACATGCATGTATGGCAGCTTAAAGAGCTAGGCATGTAGGAGGTGACTTCTATACAGAGTTACTTTAATAATGGTGTATAAATTTGCGTACGTAGCTCTTTGCTAAAAAATTTTTTTAAATAGAGCAAATTTCAATCACACTCTGCACACTTGCATAAATTTGAGACCAGAGTATTGTGAAAGAGGAAGAAAGAGTTTTGAAGTTTGATTCTATAGTAAGTAAGGATGTTTTATATTTATTTAATTAAAGTTTTCTTTCATTTTGTTTATTTATGATGTACAAATTTTTTATTTTGAAGTAACAAATATTATGGTTAGAATGAAATTTGAAGCTCAACTTTAAGTGTATTAATTTTGTAAATTACATTTTAAATATTAAAAATATTAGTAGTAATTATTTGTAAGCCTTTTTGTTAATGGTTTTTGCGTCTGAATTATTATTTGACATAATTTAATTTAAGACAAAAAATAATTACATGTTATTTCTTAAGTATTTTGTTGTTTGTTCTGAGTACGAAGTTTTATTTTACTTGTAATAAAATTTAGTATAAGTTAACAAAAAGAAATTTTAATTTTAATTATAAAAACAATAAGAAAAATATTACCAATTTTAAAAGTCCCGTCATTTAAATTTACTAACATGGGAATAACAATTTTTTGTTACTATATTTATTAGTAATTTATTGATTTTTAGTAATCATAAAAGAAGTTTAGTTGGATTGTATATATTTCTTTTATCTCCTTGTCTCACTAAGTTTCAAATTAGTTGTTCACCGAGTATTTTTTGCCTTACATATACGCGCATGTAATTTAATTAATTAACCATTGAGACTATTAACTAGAGATGGAGGAAAAATTATGCCTTATTTGTCTGTGTCCTCCATTCCTATATATAGATAATATACTTTCCTACTAATTTTGTCATATGTATATATATATGATATATCCTTCATTACCGAATATATGTCATTTGAGTTAAGTAAGTTGTTCTCGTTAATTAGTACTGAAAAACGACTTGGAAGATACAAATATGGGGGCGCCTAGGCGTGTTGGCCATGTTCCGTCTGAAATTTTTTTAAGTGTAATCCTTTCATTTATAACCCTTCCATTTTGTGTTTGTCTGGAATTTTTTTGAAGTAGGAATTTTTCATAAATTATTTAATTAGAGTACTTTTTTTTAGAATAAAGTATGAATGTGAAGTTTAAGTTTAATAGAGGAAGCAAATAAATATTTGATATTTAATTGAAGTAATGATTTTATTTGTTAGACTAATATTTGAAGGCAAAGTTTAAGTGAATTAATTTTTTTAATTAGAATTTTTATTATAAAATTAGTATGAGTAATTATTTATTTTAAAACTCCTATTGTTATGATTAATTATTATTAATTTTGATGATGTAGGTATATCATGAATTCAATTATTACAGTGTTGTATTTCAATGGAAGAGTATATGAAGACAATGATGGTGCAATATTTGAAGGCAGTAAAAAGGCCATTCAGATTAAACGCGGAATTAGTTTCAATGCTTTGAAAAAAAAAATTGGAGATAAGGTAAAGTTAGAAAATAATGAAATTATTTCTACTATAAGTTGTAGATTTTTAGTTTCAGGAAAATATGTTGCATTGCAAATTTGTGATGACGAAGATGTTGAAACTATGATCGAAAGTTTTCAACAACAACAACAAATGTCAGTTCTAGAATTGTACGTAGAAAAGGATGTTGCTGGTGGTTCGATGTTTCAAGCTGCAAATTCTGTTACGTCATGTGGACGTAATGTATCTCATCATGAATCGGAACTGCCAAGAAATATAAGTAATTTACATGATGATGAAGATGATGATGATGACGATTACCTTGCATCTAACTCATACGTTGAAGAGTCTTTCAATGAAGATGATAGTGATGATGGAATATCTGATACAGACGATGAAGTCACTGACATCGTTGAACCAGTTTCAATTGTTCACCCAACCGAAGGTAAATGTTTGTGAAATACAAAATTAGTTGAATACATCTATCTTTTTATGAGAATTGTATTTAATGGTAACTAAATAGGAGTAGTTTGTTGACATGATTTTTTTAAAAAATTATTAGGTGTACCACAAATTCAAAATCCATTTTGGAATGATGCTATGCATTATAATAATATCAATTGGAGTCATCCGGACGAGGAGGACATTTGTGGTCTGGACATGCCAACGACTTTTAATGTTGGACAAGAATTGTATGTTGACATGGATTTTGACAGTAAAGATGCGGTAAAAAATGCACTGAAACAATATGTGATGAAGGTGCATCAAACTTTTAAGGTTGTTGAAACGAAATCACACAAATATATCGTTTGTTGTCCCAACAACACCGAAGAGTCTCCTTGCCCTTTTTATATGAGGGCAATTTTATCCAAAAAAACTGATGCATGGAAAGTGACACAATGGGGTGGACCGCACACATGTCTAAATATGACTATGACACAAGACCATGAGAAGCTTGATTCAAATTTAATTGCGACTTGCGTAGTAGGTACGTTTTTTTATGTTCATATTATCCTACTTTTGTGTTATTTGTTATTTTAATTTGTAATTTTATTTTAGTATTTGAATTACAGGCATGATCAGAGAAGATCCATCAATAAAAATTTCTTTGATTCAAGAAAGGATAAATAGTGAATTTTCCTATAAGGTTTCATACAGAAAAGCATGGATGGCCAAACAAAAGGCGATTGCAATTGAATATGGTGATTGGGAAGAGTCGTATGCGAAACTCTCGTCATGGCTAACACACATGCAAAATCATTCTCCTGGCTCTTACTTTCAAATACTACATGACGATTTTATTGTTGGTAATAGGGTAAGTCGCGAACATCGTCAGTTTCATCGAGTATTTTGGACATTTGGTCAATGCAAAGAGGCTTTTAAGTACTGTAAGCCAATCATACAAGTTGACGGCACACATTTATACGGCAAATACCGTGGGACCCTGTTAATGGCCACATCGCAAGATGGAAATGGTGGTGTTCTTCCTCTAGCATTCGCCGTGGTCGAAGGCGAGACGCTAACAGCATGGTCATGGTTTTTGGCCCACTTGCGTGAACACGTCACAGATAAGAATGGAATTTGTCTAATATCTGATCGTCACGCGAGTATAAAATCTGTTGTCGCTAACGAACATCTTGGTTGGCAACCTCCCCACGGTTATCATGTGTACTGCGTCCGACACATAGCCAGCAATTTCAATCGCAAATTCAACAACGCGAAACAAAAAGAGATGTTCAAGAAATTGGGTAAGGTTGATTTTATACATTAATTTAATTTGAGTTTGATGTCTACGTACAACTTTTGATGATAACAAATTTGATGCAGCGTACACTCCTTGCAAGCATGTGTTTGATCAAAACTTAGAAAAATTTCGTCAACTGAGTCCAGCCATAGCAAGATGGATTGATCACATTTCAAAGGAAAAATGGAGCATGGCTTACGATACATCTGGACGACGATATGGTCACATGACAACCAACCTATCAGAATGTGTCAATAAGGTGTTGAAAGATTGTCGCAGCATTCCAATAACAGCATTGGTCAAGTCAACATATAGTAGGTGCCGAAAGTACTTTGTTGATCGTGGTCGCCAAGCCCAAAGACAATTAAGAGAAGGCCAAGTTTATTGTTCTAAGCTTGTTACAGAACTTAGGAAAAATCAAGAACAAGCTTGTTCGCACATCGTTCGTGTGTACGATATCCACTCGACAAGGTTTGAAGTAGAGGAGACCTTCAATCCTATCACGCAACGTGGCGGACAAAAATGGGCAGTTAACTTGAATGGCCATTATTGTCAATGCGGAAGGTATTCTGCGCTTCACTATCCATGTTCACACATTATTGCAGCTTGTGGTTACGTGAGCATGAACTACTACCAATATATAGATGTTGTTTACACCAATGAACACATCTTAAAAGCATACTCCGCACAGTGGTGGCCTCTTGGGAATGAAGCGGCAATTCCTCCTTCTGATGAGGCATGGACACTAATCCCTGACCCAACTACAATTCGTGCGAAAGGTCGGCCAAAATCAACAAGGATAAGGAATGAGATGGATTGGGTCGAACCATCTGACCACCGACAAAAATGTAGTAGATGTGGAGCTGAAGGGCACAATAGGCGTCGATGTCCAATGCAATCTGACCGTGGGAGTAATTCATTTAATTGATTTATGTATGTTACATGACGATCTTGTATTGCTTTAGGTTTTGTTCAATGTATTTACTTGTTGGTCTTCAATGAAATCGTCAGTTACTTTTTGTTGAATGTGTGCTTCTAATGAAATAAAATTACATTTAGAAGTTGAAATAAATGGAGTGGATCAATCGAGGTTGAGTGACATTGGTGCTGATCGTTAGTTAGAAACGTTAGTGTGTAAGTATTTTGTCTACCTTAGTTTTTTTAACTATCTACAATGACAAACTATGGACTTAGTCATTATGGTTTAGTGTCTAAGTATTTTGGTTTAGTGTTTAGGGTCTAAGCCTTAGGTTTTAGTGTTTAGAACTATGGGATTACGGCTAAGTTTTTTAAAATTGAAGGGTTAGGGTTAGTTCTTATTTATTTTTAGGGGTTAGGGGTTACTTCTTATATGTTATGGGTTAGGGCTAATTTTTTTTAGTTTAGGTCTAGGGTTATGTTTTTGAATTTGAAGGGTTAGGGTTACTTCTTAATTTTTTAGGGGTCAGGGGTTACTTCTTATTTGTTAGGGGTTAGGGTTTAGTTCTAATATTTTATGGATAGGGTTAGTTTTTTTGTTTAAGCGTTAGGGTTTAGTTCTTATATTTTAGGGGTAAGGGTTTAGTTCTTATTTTTTATTTTAGGGTTTAGTGCTTATTGTTTAGGGGTTCATGTTAAGTTCTTTTTATGTTAGGTTTTAGGGTTACTTTTTTATTTATTTTAGTGGTTAGGGCTAACTCATGTATAACGGTTAGGGTTTAGTTTTTTATTTTAGGGTTAGGGTTTAGTTGTGAAAATCTTAGAGTTAGGACTAATTTTTAGTGGTTAGGGTTAGGGTTTAGTTCTGAACATTTTAGGGTTATGTTTTTTATTTGAAGGGTTAGGGTTTAGTTCTTGTTTTTTAGGGAAATACAATTACATTTAGAAGTTGAAATAAAATTTCTTTTTTTTAAGGGTAAGGGTTTAGTTCTTATTTTTTAGGGAAATACAATTACATTTAGAAGTTGAAATAAAATTTCTTTTTTTTAAGGGTAAGGGTTTAGTTCTTATTTTTTAGGGAAATACAATTACATTTAGAAGTTGAAATAAAATTACTTTTTTTTAAGGGTAAGGGTTTAGTTCTTATTTTTTAGGGTTAGGCTTAGTTTTTTTATTTTAGGGGTAGGGTTTAGTTATGAAAATTTTGGAGCTAGGACTAATTTTTAGGGGTTAGGTTTAGGTTTTTTATTTTAGGGCTAGGGTTTAGTTGTGAACATTTTAGGGTCATGACTAATGTTTATGGGGTTAGGGTTAGGTTTTTTATTTTAGGGCTAGGGGTTAGTTATGAACATTTTAGGGTTATGACTAATGTTTAGGGGGTTAGGGTTAGGTTTGTTATTTTAGTGTTAGGGGTTAGTTATGAACATTTTTGGGTTATGACTAATGTTTATGGGGTTAGGGTTAGGTTTTTTATTTTTGGGTTAGGGTTTAGTTATGAACTTTTTTGGGTTATGACTAATGTTTAGGGGGTTATGGTTAGGTTTGGTATTTTAGTGTTAGGGTTTAGTTATGAACATTTTAGGGTTATGACTAATGTTTAGGGGGTTAGGGTTAGGTTTGTTATTTTAGTGTTAGGGTTTAGTTATGAACATTTTAGGGTTATGACTAATGTTTAGGGGGTTAGGGTTAGGTTTTTTATTTTTGGGTTAGGGTTTAGTGCTGAACATTTTTGGGTTAGGGCTAATTTTTAGGGGTTAGGGTTAGGTTTTTATTTTAGGATTAGGGTTTATTTCGGTACAGTTAAGGGCTAAGTGCTTATATTTTATAGGTTAGGGTTAGTGTTTCATCTTTAAGGGTTATGTGATACTTTTTATGTTTTATGGGTTAGGGTTTAGTTCACATTGAAGTTCATCGTTACTTAGAAACATTAGTTTTTTCCCTTTGGCTACCTTTGTTATTTGCTTTAGGGTTCATTGATTATTATAGTTTCATACGCGACATAAATTCTATCCATAAGTAAGCCTTAATAAACTGAATATCATACATTACGCCATGAATGTCAAATTACAAATATACAACAAAGTCTTAATCAACGGAGACATGCAAATCATTCATTTTGGTGTCCGTGATGCCGTGAGGATGTGCCACATGGTCGATCCCATCTTCGTGCTTGGCGATCAGGATTTCTTCTGCCCCGATGCCTCCCCGCTTCTTCTTCGTCAGCCTCCGCAGAAAATGCGTTACGCAAATCAACACCGAATAAGTCACCTGTATTAGGTATTTGTCCCGGTACATTCCATTGTGTTCCTAACGGGGCATTAGGTGTTGGAATTGGCCCATGATATTGTTGTGAAGGGGTCATTGTGGGCCATGAAAATTGAGCTTGTGTTTCCGCAAAACCACCGAACGATTGCTGGGTTGCAGAAGTATCAGTGTCATGACCCTGAAAAGGATACTGATACATCTGTGTCGGATACTCAGCAAATGTTTGTGGCGTGTAATACATTCCATGGCCACGCTCCGCCATTTGTTGGGAATATTCTTCCGCTTCAACAGTGTCCCTTCTTCTGGCTATCCCCTGAGTTTCAATACTTGACTGAAGCATGTGAAACTGTTGTGCGGGAAATTGACGCTCTGATGCGGGACCATGTGACACTGGCTCAGTGACTCTCTCTTGCTCTTCGGATAAAATTGTAATTTTTTCCACATAAGGCACGAGATCATCAAATGTGCATGTTTTCCTCCCTTGAGGAGACACCATGTATTGTAATGCCTCCGCAACTTCACCCTGCATTTGTAACGGTAACAAAATTAATGGCCATCACTAAATAAAAGTTCAAGTTAAAATTTGAAAAAAAATTAAAAAATACCAATGTAGCCGTCTTTGCATTTTCTGGGTCAACAAACATCTTTGTCTTTCGCCTATACCAGACCATGTAGTCCGAGTTAAAACTCAATAGGCCTTCTTGTCGGGGATAAGCGTCGACCCTAAATGCATGGCGATTATTCCACTGCTGAATCATTGGGGCGAACAATTGTCCCCAATTTTCGTCATGTTTCCCCTTTAATGTTATGCCATGAATGTTTAGGGGTTGTGAAGGAGACTCTGGAACTGGTTGCTGCATCCCAAATTGTCTCAAGACTCTGTCCGGTTGGTGCCACTCAATAACTTGGAAACAAATTAGTGGCACCACCGCGTACCAGGCGAGACTTCCGACTAAACAAACGGGAGGCAAGAATGACATAACGGTTGATGGGTAAGGCTCCCACACAAACTGCATATAACAACATAGTTGTGAACATTGTAGTAAAATAAGACATATAATTTTTTATTTTACAAATACAATAGCATGGTTCTTACCTCATGACGTTTCATAATATCGAACTTGCGACGAAAAACTTTCACATCATCATTGCCGATATGTTGGTTTCCACGTCGCAGCCACCTACAAAGAATAAAATTTAATATACCCTAAAACCATTTATTCTATTAAAATGAAAGACGCTGTTAAAAATGACTGACCTGTGCCCTAGTGGTGTATTTTCTATGTGGGAAGGAGTCCTCTTTGGAGCCAACGTGGGACATCGTTCCCATGCCCACAATTGTAGTAAGATGCACATACCTCCGATTGATTTAGTTTTATAATCAGTGGCACTGCACATCTCTCTGTATAGAAAACTAAGTACGGCAGCTCCCCATGCATATCTGCCACATTGTTCAAAGTCACGTAAAAATTGAAGGTACCTTACCGAAACTCTGTTACTGGTTTTGTCAACGAACAAGACACCTCCAATAAATCTCAGTATCCATGCATGGGCAAACCTTCGTACTTCTTCTTCGTCGTCGTCATTATTAATTTGATCAAAATGGTGAGCCAGCCAACTTAATTTAACTACACTACCTTTAATTTCACCTTCTTGTGGTCTGACTCCCAATAATTCCTCACATAAATCAGCCCAATCAAGATTTGTTGGGCCGATTAATGGTAAACCATCCACACTTATACCTAACAACACAGAGACGTCTTGTAGAGTGATAGTACACTCTCCGCATCTCATGTGAAACGTATGTGTTTCCGGCCTCCATCTTTCTATCAGAGCACTAATTAGTGAGACATTTATTTTTAAGAAACCCATCTTCATAATCCACCCGAAACCAGATTGTTGAAGAAAAGGAAAAATTTGTTCTGGAATTTGTTCTTCCCCTTGATACGTGGGGACAGCTCGTCTAATATGTAATTTCCTTTCTTCTTCCCCATTCCAAACATGTTCTGAAACATGCTTAGGTTGCATCCATAATACATCAGTATCGATGGGGCCAGATTTAATGTTAATATGTGATGAAGATGATGATGAAGATGCCATTGCTACTGCAAAATAAAATATAATACATGTGAAGAAAAGTTTAATTTATTAGTAAACTTTAAATATATAACAATAAATTTGTAAAAAATCAAACTGGTCAATTTTTAATATATTCTATACATAAATTAAAATACATGTGAAGAAAACTTTAATTTATTAGTAATTTTTTTTCTACAATTAACAAATAAATAATTGAATAAAATATGGACTAACAAATTATTTATAATACAAACAAATATTGAAATGCAAAAAATCATTTCAATAATATATATACAAAAATAATAATAATATACAATGTATCATATATTCAATCACTTAAATTTTCTAAAACAAATAATATTAACGTACAAATTAAAACTAACAAATAATATATATACCATTCTAACTAAAAAATAATTAACTTAAATAATATTAAATTATCAACTCATTTATTTAAAATACAAAATTATAATACTAAAAAGATAAATTTACGTGTGTCAAGTGTCTAATATTACAATTATTTATTTAAGTGTCAAATATTTAATATTACAAAAACTAAAAATTTACGTGTGTCTAAAATTTATAAATATATACCTAAAGTTAATATTAACTTGTGCCTAATACTAAAAAATCTAATATTACGTATGTGTATGATGCATGTATATATATTTATTAGACTAAACTATCATCCGTCTAAATATATGCCTAATACTACAAAGCTAATATGACATGTATAAAATTTAAGAATATACACAACTAAATATATATACACGTAATATTTTTATACTAACTAAACAAATATATAATATTCTTTTCAATTATACTTATTTATACAATTTTTTTACGAGAGATTAAGTTATAAAATAATTTCTTATTTAAAACTCATAAGAATAATTAGTTTGTCAACCCCATGCAAAAGTACATCATATATTTTAATTCTACCAATAATTAAGAATACAATTAATTTAGATTCTATACAACATATGTAGTATACAAATAAAATAAATTTAGAAAAATAATTGAAACAAGTTGATAAGAAAGAATAATTATTTTAGAAAACTTTATATTTCTTGAGTTAGAATATATTTTATTTTACAGATATTTCTAGAATTCATAATAAAATTCTCATTCTTTGATAAAAAAAAATTAATAATAATATTCTATGCTATGCTGTAATTACTACTAATACTAAAATATTATATACAATAACCAAATAACATCTAACAATATATACAATAACAATAACTAAATAAAATTTTAATTCTAACTAACCAAATAAAATTTTCATACTAATTAACCTAACCAAATAATATTTTCATACTAACTAACCTAACATTGAAATATCTATTAATACTTAAAAAATAATAACAGAATAGCTACTCATATCAACTAATTTAAACTTAGAACTTTTGTTAATAATAACTAAGCTACTATTTAAATACTAACTAACTTAACTTAGAATATTTGTTAATACTAATATTTGTTAATACTAATACTAACTAACTTAAACTTATAATATATATTAACATATTTACTTACCAGGAATTTATGTCCAAGATAAGGCTAAGGGCACTTCAAGGAAGGATGAAAGCACAGCAAGAAGCACTAAATTTTAGAGAAATTTGAACCACGAACACAGCACAACAATCACAACACAGTACAATAATCTCTCAAGTGAAGAAGAAAGAAAGACAAAGCAAACTCAGTAAGGGAAAAACGTAAGTAAAGAATGAGTTCAACATTTTTTTTATAGCTGAAAACTTAAACCCAACGTTCAAAATTTTTTAACGTTCACATGCTTTTCAGAATGCAAGTCTGCAAAGCCTTCAACGTAAACTGAACCCTAGGTGCAGTGCATGTTTCAGTCATGTGAACCCTAGGTGAGCAGGCTTCTCATGCGTCCCATCAAGGGAGCTGAAGGTGTCCCGCAGGCAGTACTGGCGGCACCACCTTCTCTCACCTGTGCCGCAAACATCATTGGCGGCACCCACTCTCTCACCTGTCCCGCAGATGCCATCAGCGGCACACCCTCACCCCTCTCTCCTACTCAGCACATGTCCCGCAAGTGGGACTAGCGGTACCCTCCTTACCGCCATTGGCACTGGCGGTTCAAGCTTCCCGCCAGTGTTAATGGCGGCACCCACGTCGGAAAGAGACCCTGCATGTTATTTGTTTAGAAACGAACCCCCTTTGGTAAATTGTTTGTAAAACAAGCCCTGTACGGTAAATTTGCCGTTATTGGCCCTCAAGTGTTCTTGTCCGAAGGATCATCTTGAGTCGTGATTGGTGGCGATGCGAAGGGTGATAGTGAAGGGAACAACAAAGAAAATGAACGGGAGCTACATAGGGATGATGCTTGCATGACACTAAAACAATAAAAAAGATTTTTGCTTTGTTGTGCCTCTCTCCGACGCTACTTCAGCTATGCATTCTTTGATGCATGGTTGTCTTTTCTTTGTGGTGCGACAATGGGTGTTAGCGGTGGATCTGGGTGAGGTTATGCAAAGGGTGACCGACCACACTAGAGATAATGATGACATAGAGGGTGGTCACAGTGGGGATAATAGAGTAGATGTTGTTTGTTTGTCTTCTCCCTGTGGTCGCATGGTGGTTGCTGTTGTTTGACATTGATTTTGAAGGTACAAAGATGTTGTTTAATGGTGTCCATGACCATGGTGTGTTACAAATAGTGAGCGCTAAAAAACGCCACTTTGTTAGAATTTTACTTTATTTTTTATTTAATTTTTAATTTAAAAACAATAATAAGTATAGCAACGATTATAAATCGTCATTATTCACAGGTGAAAATCATTAAAATTTGCAATCTTAAGTTCTTAACTACGTCAACCTCATCAACTGGTTGGAAGGGACCTAATTGAAACAATTTTAACAATTGAAAGACCTAATTGGAGCATTTTAAAATTTGGGGATCAAATTATATATTTTAAACAATATAAGAATCAAATTGATAATTAAGTCTAATTTTTTTTCTTCAAAATCTCTCTCTCTCTCTCATTCTTCATACGTTAAATCTTTCTTATAATTTTGTTTGAAGTCTCAAATTTTTTTGATACAACTTTAAAAATTAAATTCAGCCAAGGCGAATAACATAAAAAAAAGATTAATTATATTTGTAATCTTTATATTTTAACCTACATATGATTTTTGTTCATGTATATTAACTATATGCCTTTTAAAATTAATTGATAAATTGGATTTTGAATCCTAAATTATGCTAAGTTATTAAGGAAGTGTGATAATGACACCTCCATCTTTATTTGTCATTTGACAAACTTAAGAATTGTTGTCTAAAATTGAAGGTGGAAAATAAGTTAGGTTAGTCAGGTCTATTCGCCCAATGAAATGTAGGTTTAGGCTTTAAAATATGAGTTCGAATTATATGTAAGCATCTATAATTTGATTTGACCAATGCTTGATAACTACACATTGGACAGCTTTGATATCAATTATTGTGCGTGAGATTACACTAATGAACCAGGAGCACATCACATAAATATACTGTGGATAGGCAACTTAGACAATGATTTGAGGTTCAGGCAATATATATATATATTATATTTAAGTCACAATGAACCAAGAGCACACTACACAAGTAATTAAACTGTTGTCATATTTTATCTAAAATCCTTAAGACATTAGATTTTTGGATTTTTCCATTTATATATTATTCAATTTGTCAATTTCTATCTAATGTGTGACTTCAGTTTCAAACTTATACTCCAACAACAAGTATTGAGGTCATAAATATATCAAGGCTTCATGTATTTTAGACAACACATTTCAAACTATGGACAAACAACTTAGACAATGCTTTGAGGTTTAGGCAATAATTATATATTATACATTTAAGTCACAATTTCACATATTCTCAAATATTTTAGGTAATATTTTTTTAAAAAATAAATATGGATAGGATTACTGGTAAAAATGCTTCAACAGTAGTTGATTACTTTATAAAGACTAATATCTTTTACAGTTGGCAATTGGTCTTTTACTTAAATTAATCTCATTATGAATTTATTAATTATTATTTCTAACTAAGTATTCAAAAGTCTTATCGAACATCTAGCAATGAATATTCTTTTAGAGAGCAATCAAGTATTCAATAACTTATATATTAATGATAAAAAAAATAAAAAAATTGGAATCAAAATATATTATCCTACAGAAATATATACAAGATGAATAATTTTTATTTTCTTAACAGTGATATTTGTAATAATTATTCTTCAACTAGCTAGTATATAAAAAAATATTGAATACTTTTTAATATTTTAAAATGTTAAATACATCATTTTCATCTAATATTTATAAAAATATCAAGATAATAAAAATGACGAAATAGTCCATGCCGAAAAAACTCACATAAAAATGAAACATTACAAACTCGATAGTTGATATCAATAAATGCCCTCTTTATAAACAATGCAATAAAGCGTTAGGTTGGCTCCTAATTACCTGTAAATAGGTCATCACCATGCATTAGTTACTGATTCCTTAGTCTACCCATTTCCCTGAGTAATTTTCCATTGCGAAATAGCATGTATATCACCTTGCCAACCTTTTGCCCATGAATCATGGATTTCTGTCAAACACCCAACAAATACTACAGTAATAAATATCCTATCTGATAATTCACACAATAACCAAACCCCATTGCCCAATCAAAGTAAGAGCACAAAAAGCATTTTCTTTCCCTTTACCTACTTTTCATTCACACTAGAACCAGATAGCTTTGTACGATTGAAGCTATAAAATGAATATCAGTTGTGTGATGCAACTAATGACTCTACAATTTTTAATAGATGACCTATAATGCCTTGTTGGATAAAGTGATTAAATAGCTAGTGGACTCATTATAATTAATTAGTACTTTAATACGTGTATTTTTATATAATTAAAAATTATAAAAAATAAATATTTTTAATATACAGGTTATATTATAATTAAAATTTATAATAAGTTAATATATTTGAATGTATAAAATATATTTTGCATTTACAATAAATAATTGTAGTTATGACTATTTTTTAAGTATTAACCATTTCTTTAAAAAATTATTGGAACTCAATTTAAAGACAGATAAAAATGGTAGATTGAAAGATATACTATCATATAAGCAGTAGTCAAGAAGGTCAAATATATAATAAAGATAAAATTATTTAATATAATTTTAACTAATTGTGAGAATAGTATGTAAAATGTACGTCCAAAAAAGATCAAAAAGTTTAAAACATATAATTAAATATAGAAAGTGAAAATATTATTTTTCAAATTATTTATTCTAATTTATCACATATAATATAGATACTAGCATCTATTTATTGGGAAGAGTAAATAATATTTTTCAAAATGGTGAAATAATTTTCTTAAGACAGATTTGGTTGCTAAGAAGAAATTAAAGATAAACTTTCACTATTTAAAATGAATCTTATATTTTTCTCATTCTATTTTAATTTTAAATTTTTTTGTTAATGTATTTCATTCTCTTCAATTCGACCAAACCTATCCTTAATAAGTTTTTTTTTTTACTCAGATTATCGACTCTTAGCGTGCGACAACAACAAAAGTCAATTGAACAGGGGAAATATAATCTAAGATTAAAATAGTAGTTGTGGGTCTCTCATGACCATCATTAGGAAGACTAAAGACAGAAAAGTGAAAACCACTTGTCTGTCTTAGTTTGTTTAATGGGGCCAATGATATTGGTTGGTCCGTGTTGAGAGGGCAACCGGAGAAAGGCTCAAAGCTATGGCTTTCCAATCATTTTCCTACTAGAACTTTCAACCGACATCAAGCCCTACTATTACCTTCTATGCTTTTTAAGTTTTTACACAATTTAACATGAATTTAATGGATATATTCCAACAGTGTAATAATTTTACACCATATATATATTATTTTAAAATAAATATTTTAAAAATTAACAAGCTTATGATACATATGAGTTATAATTAAATGATTATGAACAACTTTTTTTATATTATGTGTAGAATCATTTTCTCATTTAATGTATATTTTTAATTTATTATTTTGTTTTTCCTCAATAACATGTTCTGCATTCTGAAACAGGTAATCATTATTATGCACTTCGATACTTTAAATTTTAGAACTTTTTGTAGTTTGGATATTACTAATAATTATACATTTTTTTAAAGTTTTTTATTGTAAAAAAATATATAATATGATTTGATGTGCCTGTGTGGATTAATTTTTTTTATAAAAGAAATGATGAAAAAAAAGACAGTGTAAAAAATTATTATTTTTTAATATGTACTATATTTTTATAGACCATGATCTATTTATTTGTTACTAACTATTCGTATTCCTTGTTTCAAATACATTTAATAATTGCTTAATAGATAAGCATTTAACAGTTCATAAAAAAACATTACTGAAAAATGTTTGAATATCCTTAGTTCCTAACATCTGATTATTGCGTAAGAAAGTACTAGTAATTTCTATCATATTAGGAACCATATTTAGAATATTTAATGTCTTTTATGACAGATTTAATAGACACATTTATACCTCAATATATTTAAAATAATCATTAATTGATATATTTAATAAGATTTTTATTATTTTTTGAAAAAAAAATTCAAGTAGAGTTAACTTCTATTAATCCAATTCTGTTAGTCGAATAAGATACTTAAAGTATTATAAATTTATAATTTTTATAGTCGATTATTATATATATATATATATAAAATTAAGTCAACTCCTCCCACCATCCCCTTTTAAGTAATAGAAAAAAATATTATGTATGAAAAAGAAAATGGTTCAAGATCCTAAACGAAAAGGGAAATGGGTAAAAAAAATAGTCGATTATTATACATTCATTTTTTTTTTTGCTTTAATCTTGTATGCGTTCATTACATTTGAATTAGTTATTTTTCTATTAAAACTGTTATTTTTTAATTATATGAGTTAATTTGAATAATTAATTTAAAACAAACTTCATGAATAAATTTTGGTGTAAAAGAATTAAATGAAAAAATATTTGTTAGATTTGAATTATTTTAAAAAATATTAAACTTTGTATTTGAAAATTTTTATATTATTAAGACTCCATTGAAAGAATGAAAATTAGTAATCTCCATTGACAAGAAATATATCTATCTAAAGATTTATGATGACAAGGCAATTACCAAATCTGCCAATCCACACACACACTAGAAATTGACGTACCCGGAGAACTAGGTTTCTGAGTGATAGACCTCCGGTACTCGATTATATTTGTGACTGGTTTTGTAGAAAAGCTTTTCGAAACATTAATTTGACATTTCTCAGACATGTTGGTTAATGAAAGATGAGTCGGTTGAAATAATTAGTTAAAAAGTATGGCCTTTTTCTAAGATTTTTAAAAATGATTTTATGACAATTTTTTAAAGTTTTTCTAAAAGGTACAGTATTATATATATATATATATATATATAAATAATATTTCATACATGATATTTCTCATTCGTTAGATTAAAACAAAAAGTTAAAATTAAAATATTTTAAATTTAAATTAAAGTTTCATTTAATCATAAATTTTTTATAAGATTTATCAAACAAAAAAATTAAATATTTAAAAATTTTAATTTACGTCAAAATCATCGCAACAACTACTATTATTGTGATCACTGTTATAACCATCGTTGTCATCACTACCGTAATTGTCATGTCGTCGCAACCACCACCGCGATCACGATAGGGATGACAGTGACAATAGTGATCATAACAGCAATTATGATGGTAGTAACAACAACCACAGTGACAATCATGTTGGTGATGATGACGATGGTTATAGCGACAATCATAATGGTGGTGGTGATTACGGTGATAATAGTTGTAGTAACAATCCTGATATAAATTAATTCTTTAAAATATTTGATTTTTTATTTGATAAATCTTATAAATATTTTATGATTAAATGATGTTTTAATTTAAATTTCAAATATTTTAATTTTAACTTTTTATTTAATCTAACATGAGAATAATCATTTTCACACTCAGGTCACACAAGAGGATGATTCTCCTATTAAACGTATTATATATATGTGTAAAAACTTTTAGTTCTTGATATTATCATTTTTACAAATTAACAGTTTTTGAGATTTTTATATTACATGTTTAAAAAATTTAAATCCTTTCTATTCAAGTCAACACATTGTTATTCAAAGTAAAGGAATAAGTGAGTTTATTGAGCATTGGATTTCTAACTGTTTACAAAAAAAAAATAATTAGAATAATTTAATTTTAACAATATTTTATTCTCAAAAATTAATTTATAATCTTGACTGATGATACTTTAATGTTAAAAATAAGACCCAAATTAGTGCCTTTTGAACTTATGTTTACAAAAACATATTATGACATTTAATATGTAACTGCAAAATTAACATGGAGTTTCATCTTTTACTCTCCCACCTACACGTGTCACCATCTTTGGGCCACATACCCTTTGACTTGGACGACCATGGTCGGAAACCTACACCTCTTGATATACGTTTTTCTAAGGTAACCTCCCTTTGATTTTCTATGCGCCTTTTAGGGTATTAATTTATAATAAACTTGTACGACTAATTAATATCCCTATATTTGTTTATTTGACCTTTCTATATATCTTGACCTTTTTCCTCTCCAAACATTTCATCAGATCCTTTGCTGCTTCTTCTGTCCTCCTTTTCATGTGTGTCTCCTTGTGTTTCTTCACTTTACCTTTTTTCTCTCCTTTTTGTTGATACACAGGTCCTCCTCTTCCTCTTCTTCATCTTCATCATCTTTTTTCTTCACCCCTTTCATTATTTTCTGTGTACCTTCTATGGCGGTTTTACCAAGTAGCTCCTCAAACTTGGAATTGACCATATCTGTCCCTGGCTTTGCTTCTTCACCAGTCCTTCTTCCCTTATCATCTGGTAAGCATCACATAAATATAAACAACTTTGTCTTATCTTTTTCTAATCATCATCTTTGTCATTTTGATCAACCTCATACATCATCTTAATAAATAAATTCCTTCCTTTTTGTGTGTGTGTTCTTGTTTTGGTTAATTTTATGGTAATTAAATTCTTTTTTTTACTTCTACAGTTGTTTCTATCATATACAAGTGGCCCCATGTAAAATATATGTTTTCTTTAGGAAGGGATAACTTATTTATTTTTTCTTACCCTTTCTTGGATTAAAATTAAAGTCATCACGACCACATGAACCCACCAGGGTTCTATTTTTCATCTCTCTCTGGTTGGTGATTAAATAGAAATGATATCCATTCAAGTCATATTTCCAATCTTGTCCTTAAACGATATATATTGGATCATGTGTTTGTTTGGTCTGTAAGGTTTTTATTTTTGGAACTATATACACAAATATTTATAAGGCAGTGTTTGGTATTACAGTGAAAGAATTGGACATAAACCAAGTACCTCTAGAAGAAGATTGGATGGCATCAAACATGGAAGATGAAGAAGAAGGCAGCAATGGAGACCCTCCTCGCAAGAAACTCCGTCTCACAAAGGAACAATCTCGTCTCCTTGAAGAAAGCTTTAGACAAAACCACACTTTGAACCCAGTAAATAACCCTCCAATCTCTGTCTCTCTCTCTCTCTCTTATTAAAAATTAATTAGAGTCATAACTAATGCTTGCTATGTATATATAGTTTCACTAATTAAGTAATATATTAAGGCTCTTGAATTAGTAACGTCGGTCTAGTGGTAGAGAGTTTTGAATAATAAACGTAATATAAGATCATGAATTTTAATTTCGGTGCGATTATTGTATACAAATTACAAAAAAAAAAAAAAAAATATATTACGGTTCTTGAATTCTTGGTTTTGTAGAAGCAGAAAGAGTCTTTGGCAATGCAACTGAAGCTGCGACCGAGGCAAGTGGAGGTGTGGTTTCAGAATCGTAGGGCCAGGTATGGCTAATCAATCCTAATTAATAAAGTGATGGAACATGAATGCAATTTATTTTTTTCATTTATGACTTGACTTTAATATAGTACTATATATATATATATATATATATATATATATATATATATATATATATATATATATATATCATTTCATCTATATATATAATTTCATCTTTACCCGCATTTTCTGTGGGTACGTGTACCATATATACAGACAAATTTCAAATGTTGACAGAATAATGATAATTATAATATAGACCTCATGAATCTGAATCCGATGCTATACCCCCTTAGTATTCATCCGTACTATCTCTAACTAAAAGTGGAAAGCGATCATTTAAAGTCGCACTTCCTTCACATAATTCCTCATTAATAAGTAATATAGGTCATACGATGAAAGAAATCTGAGTGTTGTTCGGGTATGCATATATATATATAGGTAAAATATTTGGATCAAGTTTCAAGCCACAGATCCATTTAAACTCAAGAAAGAGTGAAAAAATAGTTTTGAAAACATATGGTTTGGAAAAATCTTAGTTTATATATATATATATATATATATATATATATATATATATATATATATATATATATATATATATATATATATATATAATGCATATGATGGTATACATATGCATATCTATTATTTGGAACAAAATTACTTTTTCCAAAGCTCTACCGCAAAACTTTTATTTTAAACTTATAAAACACAAACTCAACACAAACCTGTATGTTCTATATATTTATAGGATGTTTTATTTTTTATTTTAAAAGACTCAACTTATAATTTAGGGGAAATTTTGTCTCTAATTTTTGCTCAGTTATAAGTTTCAAATGTGACGAAATTATAATTACACTATTAATAAGTTAGAAAATGAAAGTTAATTAAATTCAAATGATAATAATCTGTAACTATTAATAAAGATAATTATTCTCTTTACTATATACATTTTTTTATTTTAAATTATCTTTTAATATATAATTATTTTTTATTTTTTTCATAAATTTTTACAATGTAATTGCTTTCACTACTTTTTCAACTGTTTTTTATAAAAAAAAAAAAAAATAAGAATGAATACACGAAGTGCTTCTCTTTTCAAATAATAATAATAATATAATAATATAATCTTAGGTCATGAACACATAGCAATGACATGAGAATAGCTAGCTGGCGTTCAAATAATATGAACAGTTAATGATGTAGTTCCAGTGTTAAACCATAATTTCAGCTGTGTGCAAAGAACACAATCATTGTTGTCCAAATTAAAGTAGACAACTTGATAATGATAGCACCGCATTGGTGGAGTTTTATTTGGCCTCGTGTGCTACACTGATCATCACTGCCGTAAGTGCGACTTTGACCACTTGTTTTGGTACTTTAGACCAACCATGCATTTGATTTTACAAATCAATTATTAGTATTAAGCATCGTGTATCTAGTTATCATCAGCACGTATCCATAAATTAAAAGCACAGGGGTTCTTCACTTATTCCCAATAATAAATTTTTCATTTCATGATAATCGTCTTTGTTCCCCAGTTTCTGCATATTTACCTGGATCATATCTTCTGCTATATATTGCTCTTAGAAGTTGATATGAAACTTGTTAAAATAACTTGTTTATAACTTTAATTTTGAGGTTTTTTGAAGTTTATTTCAATGAAGTTTTTGATGTAGTTTATTAACATTATTTTTAATTTATTTCAATAGGTTTCATGATTGTATTTAATTATATCACAAATCTTCATACAATTTTTTATTGAATAAGTACTTAATTCAGATATTTACCTAAAAGTTCATAAGGAAAAGAAAGATAAAAGAAATACTGGTTTCATGTCTCTTCTCATAATTACTCTCCTATAAATTATCTTATATATATATAATGTATTTAAATAGAAAAATGAATTAAGTATTTATCTAATAAATTTGAATTTAAAATTCACTTTACAAAACTTATTTTTTTTATTTTTTGAAAAATTGTTGAAATAAATAACATATTAAAAAAAGTCGTAAAGTTACTTTCATAAACACAAATACATTTTGTAAAAGCTCTTCTAAACATATGTTATGAGTTACCTTAAACAAATTATGAGAACTCTATAACTTTTTCTTCAAAAGAAGTCTATAACTTCTGAACCTTTTGATTACATTATTTCATGACCTTTTTTTTTTATATATATATATATATGTGTGTATTTTATTTAAGTTTATGAATTTACAAAATGAGCTAATACACACTTAATTAGATAGAGAACAATAAAATCTACAAAGATTTCAAAACACGTAACAATTTCTCCTAGATTTGACATGAGAAGCAATAAAGGGCAAAGTGATGATGATTGGTGAACGAAGCCGTGTCACCCATGCAACAATATCTAATGCATTCAATGAATGCTTGTTTTAACTGTTTGAATAATAATAATAATAAATCTATCTCATTCGAATATGATTCTCTGGAATTTAAAAAAGAAGAAGAAGATAGATTTAATCTAGACAAATAATAATAATTGATAAAGTGGAGATTTTATGCAGGAGCAAGCTGAAGCAGACGGAGATGGAGTGCGAGTACCTGAAGAGGTGGTTTGGTTCCCTCACAGAGCAGAACCGGAGGCTGCAGAGGGAAGTGGAAGAGCTACGAGCCATGAAGGTGGGCCCACCCACCGTGATCTCCCCTCACTCCTGCGAGCCGCTCCCTGCCTCCACACTTTCCATGTGTCCCCGCTGCGAGCGTGTCACCTCCACCGCCGACAAACCGCCCTCCGCCGCCGCCGCCGCCGCCGCCGCCACTTTGTCCCCTAAAGTGCCGCCAACGCAATCCCGTCAACCCTCCGCTGCCTGTTGACCCTATAATATAGTCTCCTACTCCTGCACGCCACCGGCCTCTACTACCTCTTCATCATCTAATTAATTAATCAGAAGCAGTGGAGAAACTAAACTAAAGTTAATTAGAAAACTAAAAGTTAATGTGAATGAAGATATAATGTGTTAGCAAAAAAAAATGTTTTATAGCTTCTTTTTTGTTTTTTTACAAAAAGGGTGTTTTTGGAGAGGGGAACTTTTGTAGTTTGTAGTAGTAGTAGTGGTACTTCTTTTCAATCGTCAATGCGTATTTGATTATTTGCGATTTCAGATTGCTTTTCTTCTTTTTTCAAATGTGGACATGGCGTAAAAGGAACCGATTGGCTTCACTAATAATCTCATGCAGCAGCGTTTGAGGAAAGAATTGAAAGGGAGGTCAATTTTGTTACATTTGGAAAATTTAGTATGGAAGTGGCATAAAAGGAACATATAAGATTCACAAATCTAGGTTAGTGAGGAAAAAATTGAAATGGAGCCCAATTTTATTAGATTTGGAAAAAACAATTGAAAAATTCTGAATTCTAAAATAAAATAATCTTGGTTAGGTTTTGTAATCACTTTTGCATGGAGAAAGATAAAAATTAAATTTCAGACACTTTCGAAACATTTGTCCTAAGATAGTTAGGTTAATTGGTACTTCTGGTACCCTTTATGAAAGTATCTTTTGGCTGACCCCAAAAAAAAGATAGTTAGGTTAAATGACTTGTCCAAAATATGTTTTATTTTCTGTAATAAATAAAAGAAATTATAAGAAGAAAAAAGTCGTTTCTACATAGTTGTTGTTTATAATTCATTTTGAAAATTTGTTATTATTATTTTGAAATTTTATATCCTATAAAATTTTAAATCAAATAAAACAAGATATTTTTAAACAATTTCCTAATATAATAAGCACAGAATAACCTAAACTAAATATGTAAAAGGAACTCAGTTACAAAAAAAAAAGCATGTAAAAGGAAAGAATACAAAAGATAGATAGAAATACGTACCTTGAAAACCGATAGCTTTTTTTAAGGTAGGAGACGTACGATATATAGCTTTTAAAGCCTCGAGTCAATAACATTTGTTCATTTCTTTAACTTAGTAAATCACTCTTTATATAAGAAATATATGAATTGAAAGTGTTTTTTTATTTTTTATTTTTTATGTGACAAGTCTTAAGTAATCTAATTAAATCATTAGACACAATTGATTAAGTTAAAGTTAAATCGTTTTAGTACTATCTGAGTTTGATCATTAATAGAAATAATTTATGATTAGACTTTATTTATTTTTTGAGACTGAACAAAACTAGTAATGATTGGGGCATGAATATTTCAATGAATATGTATTTGTTGGGCTATCCACGAGACTATTTTAAAACCAACCACATGTTTCATATTAAATACAGTACTTATACGAATAATTATGATCAATTTTTCTTAATAAACCGGAGGATTAATATAAAAAAAAAAATAGGTAACCCAAAATCAATTAACACAAGTGTGAATCTCTTAAGATGAAGATGGATATTTCAAGGCCCCAAAGACTAATTAAGTAGTCGAAGATCTAGATGAAAAAGGAAATTAATGACTCAAGCCCAAATACAAGTTATAGGGGAACTCAAAGCTAACCGGTTATATGACCGACTTTGGATTTTTTTTTATCAATGGAAAAATAGAAACAAAGCAGAAAATTTATATAACCAATTTTTAAAATCAAAATTAATTTTACAAAACTAAAACTGATTATATATGAAAAATAAGTAATGAATATGGTTATAAAATCCAATTGTCATATAACTATTATATGGTTATGGTTATTCAAATAACTAAATAACCTAAACATCCATAATAGAGAAAGTCTTGGAGGGGCACACACCCACCACCTCACCCTTAGACACAACAAATAATATTATGACACATGTGAAATAAAAAACAAATGGGTCTGCATTTTCCTAATTGTGCTTTCTCGCTTCTGCAAATTTTCGACCACATGGTCCATGTTTACTCAAAAACATGTTGATACCTCCACGGATCTCTACTTTGTTGGTCCATGAATATAAGTTTCGCTCTATAATCTATAATTAAAATACAAAACTTATCATTCATTTAGAGGCACAGTGGAGAGGAAGAATCAATAATAAAATACTAGAAGATATTGATAGGGTTCACAACGGTTTTGGGGTAGAAGGGGATGATGATGACTCTAGGTGCCTTGAAACAAAAGAATGTTGGTCACAATGAGTGTTTCAATTGGCTGATTAAAGAAAAAAAAAGGGAGTTTCGATGTTTCCTTGATGATGGTTACGGAGATACCCGTGTCGATGAAAGTGCGAACCTGTTTGAGGAAGTTCACCCCATCGACGTGGTGGTTGATTGTTTGCCTCATGCTCTGCATGTAGTTGATGCCGATTTTGTTGGTAAGGGCAATATGGATGGAAGAGGAAGATGCCGCATTCAACGAGCACAAAGCTAACTTAGGGAAATGCGGAATTATTTATTTTAGGTCTAATTATTCATTTAGTCTTAATAATTTTTAAACTTAACAATTTTAGTTCGTTAATAAGTAAATTACTTATCAATTTTAGTTCGTTAATAAGTAAATATTTTAGGAAGTTTATATTTTAATTTCTAAAAAGTTTTTGTCTAATGGAATTAAAAAAAATTAATGACAATTAAAATATAAATCTGAGAGACTAAAAAAATTCATTTATTAACTTTAAACTAAAAAATTTTCTTAACAGAATAAAAAAATTCACTTATTTAATTATAAAAAATAGATAAGTTGAAAAAAAGTATAAAATTAAATGATTAATTAAATCTTTATTTAATACATGTCGATTTGTTGTGTCAAAAAATGGCGGGGTGAGTGTGTGTCTACCCAAGACTTTTTCTCCGTCATAATGGTATTACCAACGCAATAACTACTATAATATACAACAAACCTTTCTACATATAATAATAACCTACAACAAACAACAACAACTTCTTCACTCAAATAATTATCATTGTCTAAATTCAAATTGTAACAAAAAAATTGTCTAGACTCAAATTAACAGGAAACATTATTTTTTTTTTCAAGACCTTAATGAAATGTTTGATTTTTTAAATTCCGAGTAGTTCAATCATGTTGAAAATGATCAGGAGTCTATAATTAATGTTGAAAATGATACTATTGGATAAAAAGGTAATAATTTGTTACATAGTTTAAAATTATATCTAATATAACATACTAAGAAGTTCTAATTTAATTAGTTAAATAAGATATGTATCATAAATCATGGATAAAAAAATATCTATTATAGTTCTTATGTTTAATAGTCACATTATCCTACAAAATAATTTCCTATATATTTTATATTTTATAAAGTAATAATATATGTTTCACTTTATAAATATAAAAAAGGAATGAAAAACCAATGATATATTATAAATGTATGTAAAGGATAGAAGACATCCAAAAAGATAAAAGACACATCGATCTCTTAATCACATGAAGAAACATATTCAATCTTAAAATTAGGGCCATTTAAGGAGAAAGACATCCAAGCAAATAATGGACAGGACATTAGATGAAGAGAGGCAACCTTAACCTTGCAAAACAAGATTAAAAAAAAAGCAGTAAAAATAACAATTGAGACATCATCTTCAATTCTGATAAAGAACAAATCATGATTCAAAGTTTAAAGTGAACCACACTAAAGAAGAAGAAAAAAAAACTAGAAACCAAAATCACCTAAAAAAAAGCCAAAATTCCATAATAAGATATGCATACAACCAAAAGTTAGAAATTCCTTTGAATCACCCAATATTTCAAAATCGTTTACAGAGGTTGTATTTAACCGAAAAGGGCAAATTAATATTTGTTTGCTTATGTTTTTAGATTGCTTTTTGCATATAATTTAAAGGATCGGTTCCTTTCATTTCATTATCACTTTTTGTGCTTCATTCATAACAATCTCATGTTCTTATCATATTACAATATAACACATTTAAATATTGCTACCTTTTTTAGCTACATTAATCTATTATAAATGGTCATGGTTTAACATTTAATGTTGAAAATATTGCTACTTTTTTTTGAGAAATGTTAATTTGACATAAATATTTTACAAATTTTAATATAATATTACAAGATAATATTTATATAATACCAATCTCTACAAAAGATTGTTTCATTTTAATCTCAACCATTGAAATATTTTAATAATAAATCTAAGGACTGATAATAGTGGTGTATCGGTGGACCACTTAGCTTACTATTCTACCGTAGACTAAACCGTACGTAAAAATAAAGGAAAACGGGAGGTATATATATTATTAATTTAGTAAGGTATATTTAACAATTGCCTTTGGAGTTCTTGACATGCATGAGATGAACATGTGAATAACTCAATGGACTTTTAGGGGATCTTGGATGATTCATTGGCCCAAAAAGATTTGGGCATTAGGATCCAATCTTGACAGAATTCAATCGGATGAAGTAATAAAAAAAAAACTATTGGGTGTAAGACTCAAAATAATTAAGAAAATACAATATGTTTTTAGTTTTAAAATGATATAAATAATACAATAATATGAAAAAAAACGAGAATACTCACAAAATCACAATTTCACACGCTTTTCATCCTAATTTAGGATTAAAAGGGAAAATACAATGCAAATTATAGCTACTCCATGTCACCTATAATCGTCTTATCTAGCAAGCATATTATTCTCTCCTCATTGTCAATTATCACATTCCAAACTGAAATCCTCTTCTATATCAGTTTGATAAAGTTATGTAACATCAATGATTATTTGCCAGTATTGTAGAAGACAATCTTGTTTTCTCATCAATATTAAAAGAAAGCAATACGTCAGATAGACACTTTTTTGGTCGGTGAAGAAATAAACAACTTGGATTCAACAACAAAAAGAAATGACCAAGCAGCCCAAAATCATTTCAGGCCGTGGGTAGTAGGATCAGTCAATTTCCTTCCTGGTATTACTTTGCAAACACAGAAAATTGCTGGTACACCCACACAAGATGAACAATTCCAATATTACCATTCCTTAAAGCTGATATCAATTGTGAATCCATAAGTCCATTACGGATTGACAATTTTAATATTGTCCTTCTGTAAAACTGATACGGATTGCGAATTCATAAGCCCATTATAGATTGGAAATCCATAAGCTCATAATAAAATTTGTGACAATTAATTTTGTGGCATACAAATTGTCAATCCGTAATAGGCTTATGGATTAACAATTTATATTAGCTTTATGGAAGGGTAATATTGGAATTGCCCATCTTGTACTGGGTGTACCAGTAATTTGCTAGGTGCGCAAAGCAATACCCTTTCCTTGATGTGTAGTGTGGGAACAAAAGCATGTCACACCCAACAGGGCATTTATGAGAGATCACAATCTGTTTTTTTTACAAAAAACTAGTTCCAAAAAATCAAGTATATCACAATATGGCCCATGGGACACACTATGGTCCAGTCCCAAGAGAGATCCTACCACGTGAGAACATAATTGTGTTTCAAATCTATGAGATAATAACAACTCATTTGTTAACCCAAAAAAACTGATTTGTTTCTAAATTGTAATGATACTATATATTTTTCCCACTCGAACATTTTCAAGAACTTTTAACATTTTTTTTAAGTATTGACACTAAGTAGATTTAACGGGAAGTTGTATTGGTTATTTTTTTTTTTGTCATAATTTGTAAATATATATAAGATGAGTATTTTCTTTCTAACAAAATTTATTTCATATTCAAAAAGCAATCAAAATTCGAATCCTAGATGGTTAAGAAAAAAGAGTCATTCAACTTGTGTCATTGTGTCATTCAGTGTTGGTCTTTTAATATATTCTTAACATCTTAAAAATTGTTGTCATTTGTATCACAAGCTTTATTCATATACATAGACATATATAAATGACAATTTTAATCTGTTACACTCTTTCAGTTTTTCTTTTTAAATCAAATTATTAAAAAACTAATATTTTGAACATATAACTCATGGATAAGGTGTGTGGTTCTACAATGATCAATGATGTAGAAGTGACAAATGAAATATGCTCGATTTGGTATAGTCAACACTTAGCAACTCCCTGCCCTTATGGATTATGATGTAGCCTTCCGTGTTTGAGCTTATCCACCATTATTCATTAGTGACTTGAGCTTATCCACCATTTTATTTTTGGATTAAATTACAGTGGAACGATCAGAATTTAAAAGCTGCATAGTATGTGGTCATGGTGAAGGGAAGAAATTCCAAATCTAAAATGATAGGAAAATATATATTTTAAAAATGAGAGCAGGCAACAATTTAAAGGGAATTCGAATAAGATCTTTTCCTTATATTTTTTTGCCATGTTTTGGTTGGGAGACGAATCACTAAGAAGAAAATCAAGAGTAGGAAAAAACAAGCAAGGAATTCTAATGAGACAGTTAATATAATCACCCTCCCTACCGAACAAGTAGAATAAATTGACTTAAAGGCACTTAAGCAATACCACATGGACTCACATCTTGTGCTTTATTCCAAAAGAAATGAATGGCCACGGATAAATTATGTATATGAAACACACTGAAATTTTTGGTGCCAAGTTTTCTTTACAACAAAAATTCGTGTCCATAAACATATATCCAACATGTCTAGGAGACCCATTGAATATGTCCCTAATTTTGATCCCTAACCATTTAACAAGATAGAACTAGCTAGCTAGCAAAATCAAAGAGGTCATGAGAAGGTGGAACAATTGCTTAGCTGTATTTTGGAACTTGCTCCTTCTTTTGGAGGAATTTTTAGAGGAATGGTTCAAAAAGTTGAAGGAAGATAGGAATGGCCAATTCTGAGAATGGAATGGGACGAGGAATGTGAGTCCATGAGTGGCACCATCTACAGTTCGAAGAATGTTCCTTCCCATGGCTGGGATTTGGGGGTCCCTCTGCAAGATTTGAAGTAACTATAAGAGTGGGATGATGAATTCTAAAATCTTAAAGACTAATTTGAAAAAATAATATAAATTATTAAAAAAAACTAAATGTTATTGATTAAATTTATCATCTTTCTTAATTCTCGTAAATTAATTAAAAATATCTTATATTTAAGATTAGAGATAATATATATGAAGCTATCTTTAATAAAAATTTAAGTCAAACTCAATCGAGATCTATAATCTAGATATCAATCTCCCCCCAGAAAAAATAAAATAAAATCTAGGTATCAATCTTTTGACATGGATTGGGTTGTTAGGATATGGGATTAAGGTAAAACATTTAATGATGCTGAATCACTTTTACTCCCTTTTCTGACATGAAATATTTTCTTTTTATTATGGCCTTTTCAACCTAGGATTTAATTATAATGTTATTTAAACAAGAAAAAAGCCCTCTTTAAACAATCGAATGTGAGAAACTCTCAATAAAAGTTTCTTTCCAACTTTGGTTCAGTTTGGAGCTACGTCTAGCAGCTATGACTCCCCAAATTTTTATTTTTTTCCCTTTAATTAATGTCTAATATTTTTTTTCGGAAATTATTTTTAACTAATAATAGCACTAATCAGTGTTGTAAAGATAAATACTCTAAGGACTACTAAGGTCCAAATTCTCGTTAAAAGGAGTGTCAACATTTAGTATCCTACTTTTATCAAAATTGCTATTGAAGGAAGACACATGAGAAATTAAAAAAACTTTAATATTTATATCTTTAACTAATTAAAAATATTCAATAAAATACACTAAATATTAAATCACATTTTTAGCATTACTATTGTTTGTACTACTCCAATTAAAACAGCCTAATTTCGTCACCTAATTGTGTTATATGTTTTGGATGCATGTGTTCATTCACTTCATTGCTGTGTGTGGGTGGGTGTATAATTGCTATTTGGTAGCTTGACAGGAACCACGAGTAAAGCTGGACCAATTGAAGTTTGATCTTGATCCAAAAAAAACAACCCGTAGGCCCAATAAAGGGGAGAAACAATTCCTTCTTGATGGGCACGTTGGTCAACAGCACAGACGTTGAGGAACATGGGGTTATTGCATCCCAAAGCATGTAAGAGACCCATTTATTGTGTCTACAACACTGCTACGTGGAATCCAAATTAACCTTTAAAAGATCGAAAACTTCTTCTCAACTTAGTTCATTTATCAGCAATGCTAGATAATATGAACAGACTACACACATGATAGATAAATTTAATTTTTGAATATGTAGTTAAAGAGTTTGATTTTTAACTGGTGTGTGTGAAAAAATATATATCAAAAAATGTTAATTCTGTTAATAAATTTCAATATCTCAAAAATTAGTTCTTAACTTTTAGTAGAGAGATTCCTTATTCACACCAAAAAGATAATATGTACAGATTGATGAGGAATTTTAACAAAAAAGAGAGAAGTAATTTTATATGTTAGCAGCTTCTTCACTTTTGTCAATTTTCATACTCTATAATTTCGTATCAAATGTTTTTCTCCTTATTTTATTGTGCAAATTACTAAGGCAACCCAAGAATAAGACTGCTAAAATTTAAACTTTAAGCTTTTTTTTTTAAATGATTTATTATTAATTTTTATAAAACAAAAAAGTCACAAATTTTAATATAAAAAAAATCGACATATAACTCTCAGTTTAAAGCCTCGGTTTATTTTAGATTTCACTTATTATATTGGTGCACCTTTAAATTACAATCTTGTACGAACACAAATTAAAGGTTTAATTTCTTGGAAGTTACAAACGCTGCTGCAAGTAATTGTGAGGGATTCTTATAAAAAAGTGATCACTTGAAACCTATAATATCATTTGGATACCTAAGGAACTTCAAAATTTATAAGAAACCAAAAACTCCAATTATTTAAAAGCACTTTTCCATACCCAACAAGGCAACAATATGCAACATCTTAATTAATTAAGCATTGGAGTTCCTGCTACTTAGGGTGTGTCTTTCTGGCAATAGACCACACTCTTCAATCAGTTCCCTTATGACTTCCTTTTTTTTGACATACTATGCAAATTATCTCCTTAGAAGAGCATGATGATCCCAAACTCACAAACCCTACCACATAGTTGAAGAGACTGGCTTCCCAACACTATTGTCCCACCTTCGCACCACTATCACTTCCCATGCGTTATGGTCCTAGATTCTCGAACAATTAGGTTTAGCAAAGCCTTCTTACAACTAAATCATGAAGTGGGTCTCCCAAATTGTGCATCTTTCCCATCTAAAAAAAGAGGAACCAAGAAAAAAGAAGGAAGAAAAAGGGTTTTAGAATTTATTGGAAAAAGGAGTGAGTGGGGGCTCCTTGTACCTACTTAATAGTTGTAATATGCCACTCATGATGCCATTGCAAAAATTGAGGCTCTTTCTAGTTTTTATAGGGCTTTTGTATTTGTGCAAATGTTTAATTAATATTTTTATCCCAAAAATGAACTAGACTTGTGGAGTATAGAAAAAAGGAAGAAAAGAGTGAGTGGGGGCTCTTTATACCTGCTTAATGCTTGTAATATGCGATTGTCAAAATTAAGGCTCTTTTTAGTTTGTAAATACTATTAGAAAAAACGTTTTTTACATTGTTTTTTTTTAATATTTCACGAAGGTTTGAAAATCATCTTTGAAGTCACGTCATAGAGAGTGAACAATTTTCACAATAATTTTAGCATCTCAATTTCCATATTGGTTATCTTTAAAATCATCTAAGGATGTTTTTTTCTAAAAAAATTAAGGATTCTAAAACGATTTTTCTAAAAATAGTCTTAAAAAGTAAACTTTCTAACATGATTTGTCAAAGAACCGTCTTACAATATATTTTTATTTAAAAAAATAAATTTTAAAAAAATTGAGAATTCTAAGACGATTTTATGAAAAACCACCTTAAAACGTAAACTTTTAATACGTTTTTTCATAGAATCAGCTTAGAATATTTTTTTAAAAAAATGAAAAAATGTCAACATGTCAATTACATTATACACAAGGACATAACCCAAATTCTAATAGTCTTATTCCAAAGAGGATTAATCCTAGGAGTTTAGACATTTTTAAAATACCAACAGATCTCAATATCATTTAATCACCAATGTGTTCATGCACACACACAAATAAAAATATGCTTAAGGTTGCCTATACAAAGATTGAAGGGAAGATCCAAAAAGCATACAAACGAAGGTCTAACCTCTAGGTAGATGCATACTTTCATGCAAGAAAATTAACATAACATGAATTTATACATCCCATCCAATAAATAAAAATGAAGAGGCAAACCAATATAAAAATGCAAGAAACGAAGACAGAAAAACCTACAATATTGTCACCTTGTTCATTTCCTTCATAGCCCTTGCTATTGCAGAAAGTGCAAGCATGACTTTTGTATTTCCATATTCAGGTAGGAAAACATATGCATACTTCATGTAATGTTGCCTTTAATGCACATTTTATTTTCAGACAAACAAACAGTGAGGAAATCTCCATTAATAAATTCGAATCAAATATATTATTTTAAAGCATATATTATCTTACCTAAGTACATTAGAAGAATCACTAAATCTCAAAAATTTCACACCCTTTTCCGGTTTGAATTTAACAACATCCCACTCAGCAGAGGATATAAGGCGCATGGGTCCATACATAAAATCAAGTAACATAAAATAAAACATGTGATTAGTCTAAAAACACCAAAAATAAAATACTAACAAATATTCTTCCAGTAGCATTTAGTATTCATCTCACCCTCGAAGCATAATTTCACTCCACTAAGTGTGGTTTTCCCTATTGCATATGGTGCCAAAAATGACACAACAAAATTTGGTTGTCTCGACTCCTTTTTTAGAAACAAAAAATATACACATCAAAACTTATGAAAATGAAATTTTACATGTAGAAGCAAAGACTTTGCCTTTGATGTTTTCATGATGCTATATGATCGTGATGTTTTTGATGCCTTATGAAAATGCGTTTCTCAAGTTTAATTCAAGACAAAAATCCAAGAATACAAGATACAACATCAAGAAGATCTCTAGTGTTTTAGGAATGGAATTCCAAATTGAAACTGCAAAAGGTTTGACCAAGAAATTTAAGCAAAAATATCTTTTTCAATAGATTTACTCTCTGGTAATCAATTACCAGAGGATGTAATCGATTACCAGTGGCCAAAATGACTTATAATAGCTATTAGAAATTTGAATTCAAATTTTACACTGTGTAATCGATTACACATGGATGATAATCGATTACCAGGAGTTACTGAACGTTTTGATTCAAATTTTAAAGTCTGTAATCGATTACACAAGTCTTGTAATCGATTACCAGATGAGATTTTCAGAAAATTATTTCCAAGGGTCACAACTTTTCAAATGGTTTTTACATGGCCATCAAAGGTCTATTTATATGTGACTTGGAACACGAATTTGCTTAGAGTTTTTCAGAACAAAAAGTCTTATCCTCTCAAAAAGCAAAATCATTTTATCCTCTTAAGAATTCCTTGGCCAATACACTTGCAATTCAATAAAGAATTAATTGAGTGCTCAATTGTACAATCTATCTCTTTCAAGAGAGATTTCTTCTTCTCTTCATTCTATTTCTCGAAAGGGATTAAGAGACCGAGGGTCTCTTGTTATAAAGAAATCTGAACACAAAGAAAGGGTTGTCCTTGTGTGGTTCAAAACTTGTAAAGGGATTTTGCAAGATAGTGGAACTCTCAAGCGGGTTGCTTGGGGACTGGACGTATGCACAAGGATGTGGCCGAATCAGTATAAATCTGAGTTTGCATTTTCTCTTCCCTTAAACTCCTTTATTGTTTATTGTGTATTGCTTATTATTTCTATTTAGTAAGATTAATTTGCATTATTATTTAGGAGTTCATTTTTAAAAGGAATCTTGGGTTATTGGGATAAAATCAAAATAGAATTTTTGATTAGGAAAAGATTGTGATATCTTAATTCAACCCCCCCTCTTCTTAAGATATCTGAGGTCACTTGTTCAACATTATAGGCGATTTTTCATTTTCACAGAAATAAATCCCAAAGTAAATCGTAAACACAGACCCAACAAATGAATATGGGATCTAACCTTCCTTATTGTCAAAAGAAAATATACTAATTAAAATGCACAATCAGTATATCATTTTATGTATACAAATTGTAGAAAGCAAAACTCAAAACAAAGAAGAAAAAATAATGTTAAAAAAAAGGAAAGCAAAAATTAAAAAGAAGAGATTTTTACTTTTCCTCCCTTCTCCTTGTGAATCCTCTGCTGAGCGCTTCCCCCTCTAACTCCTCCATTAGCTACTCTCACCCTGCCTCCAAATTCCACTTACAATGCGTACCCTTAACCAGAAGCGTCCTCCTCTATTCATGTTCCTTAACAACAGTCTTACAACTGCCATTGCAGTTAAAGGAAGGAAAGAACCTCATGTCCCTACAACCCTCACAAACAACCCCAAGCCTCTTCCTAGGCAAGCCTTAAAGCAATCCCCAAGGAGACCCTCTTCAGAAACCTTAAGCATTTCCTCAGTGCCACCGATGTAGAAGCCCTTCACGAACACTTTTGGAGGCTCCTTCACCATCATCTACTTCCCTTTCAATAGAGCCCTCAAGTCCTCTCTAAAGCCATTGTCCATCAACATGTCACACTCGCAGATCACCACCCCGAAGGCCTCGAACGTCCTCCGTACGCCCCGCAACATTGTCGTTTAGATCACCATGTGCTTCTCCCCGTTCATGGGACATATTTTCTCGAGCCGGTCCGCTAGTGTTGAGGTTGTTGGACCGAGTTTGGTTAATAAGAGTTTGGAGCCGACCAGGGGTGTGAGGTAGTTTTCTTTGGGTTTGGCTAAGCAAAAGTTATCAATGTTGAGGTTGGATATGAGATCTCATGAGTTAATGACCTCTGGTTCGGAGGGGAAGAGGGAGCCAAGGGTGAAACGGGAAGGAGGTGTGGAAGGTGGTGGGTCAAAGGTGAGGAGGTCATACGTGGTGGAGGTGAGGGACACAATGTGTGTGCTAAAGGGGTTAGAAGATGTCACGCCCGTTTCGGTTGTGTCGTCGAGCCTTGACGGGTAATGGGAGCTCAAATGGGTCGATGCGCATTTCATCAGGAGCTGATTAAGGAGATAGGGTAGAGAGAAAGGGAGAGAGAAAACAAGTGAGTATCGAAATGACCAATTAAAACGTGTTACGTCAGCGTGAAAGGGTGGGAAAACACATCTTTTCGAAGATGGTTTTTTTTTTAAATTGTCTTTAAAATCTTGTTTTTAACATTAGTTCTCCAAGAATTGATGTCGTAAAGTATTTTCAAAGACGTTTTTAAATAAAACGTCTTTAAAAAATTGTAATTATTTACAAAAATGCTATCGCTTTACTTACAATATTGATTTTTGTAAAATTGTCATAGAAAACCATTTTTACAATAGTGATAGGAATTTCTTAGTAGCACAAAACCTAAGAACTTGCTATATGATTTATCTTTCTATTGCAAAAGTGAACAAGACATGTGGAATATACATAAAAGGAAGAAAAATGGTTTTAGAATTTATTGAGAAAAAGAGTGAGTGAGGGCTCCTTATACCTACTTAATAGTTGTAATATGCCATTCATGATGCTCTGCAAAAATTGAGGTTGTTTCTAGTTTGTATACAACATGTGTAAACTTGTTGTTTAATATTTCTATTCCAAAAATGAACTAGGTTTTGGACTATAGTAAAAATTTGCTTTTGTACAATGATTCATCTAGTTAATTGCACCATAAAAGGCATAGTGAAAGGGGATGGGGTCAGATAAGTGGGACTAACTAGCTTCGTGGAGAGTATGGGGAATATATGGTGGTGGGCCAGGTTGGGGTATTTGAGGAGGGCCCATTGGGCCGTGGGCGACATGCCCCAACTTTGCTAACTATGTAGTACTTGCTTACTTGAAAAAAGAAAGGGAAAAAGGAGAGCCACTTTGAACCACTCAAGAAAATAAGGGTAGGGGACCATATATTTTGTGCATATGGGAAAGACTTTTAACCCTTTTCCTTTTTGCCTTCACATGCCCCTAAACCCCTTCTTTGACCCTCTTATATTGGCCTAACCAGTTGGGTGACTCAATATGTGGGTCACTATTCAACTTATTGATAGTCACTCTTCATCTATGCAACTACAGCGTATAGCTAGATTGATGTGGTTCCTTCCTCCGACTCCAAATCTAATTAAAACGAGACATCCTTTGTTTTTTTCCTCATGTTCAAAGCATTTTGCTTCCTACGCCTACAAGCCTTTCTTAATTTAGGAATACCCACTACTATGTACTTCTTTACTTGGCTTTCTATTTCACTGTTCAAAGTTTGTAATAGTTAAATAGTTAAATTGCTATTTGAAACATAGTTGCATGCCTATGAATTTTTGTGTACAATAGGTCAAGCCTTTGAATTTTTGTGCACAAAGGTATAGTTGTTTGATTTAAGCTGTACATGTTTAATATATTTAAGTAAGATTTTGAATTTGAATTTTGTATATAGGAAAACTTGACGAAAGAATTAGCCCTGTCATATAATTAAAATGTTCTCAACACAAATTAATTCACCTCTTACAAAAAATATTTACAGTCGAGATTAAAACAATTCAAAAGAAAGTGTTACACATCACCTCTTTGATGACTACGATAGCAACTTTTCGTTTTCCTTGAAGTTTGGTTAATTTGTATTATTTGTACTTTGAATTACTTAGTTTATTTGAAAATAACATAAACTGCAAAATAGTAGTTGATTTACCAACCTAATTAGTAATTGTTAATAAATTTATGAGTACTACTTTAATTTTTTAACATTAATTTTATAAAGTTGTTGGTTTGACTTGTGACTTAATAATTATTATACTTAAAGTATCATTTTTCTTGTCAATGACTGAAAAATTATTTCTAAAACATACAATAGGCGTTAAATTTTACAGTTGGAACATTTTTATTGTACGTCTATCTGTGAAACTATTTCCAAAATATATAAAAAATATCTTTTTTAAAGCTTAAATGGTTAAATTACTTTGACATGTTGAGCCTATATATATATATATATATATATTTGGTGAAACTCAATGAAAGCCTAAGGTAGCTCAAACACGGGTATTCTTTGACTTGCTTATTCAAGCAGCTAACCAGATATTCTTTGAACAAAAAACCTTTAAGCTTCTACCATTTTCACTAAGAAAAAGTTAAGGGTAAGGCTCACTAACTTTAAGTGTTTTGTCTAGGCACTTAGAGAACATATAACATGATTGCAAGAGCTTAAGCAAATAGTTTGCCGTATAATAAAAAATAGAGTTATAAAGTTGGTTAAGTAGTAAAAAAAAGAAGAAAAAGAAAAAAAGGTGGTGGGTTCAATTTTTCCACTAACAAAAAAATTAACTATTAACAACTAATATTTATTGATAAAAAAAAATTATAATCAAAAGTTGTCTTGATATTCATTTCAGGAAGCAGTTAAATCCAACGTCAATAGACTTTGAGATGAAAGTTACAATATACTTGTTTTTTATGATAAAAAAAATAATACAGTTACTTTAAATTTTTTTACATTGGAACGTACAATTTCTTTGTTAAACATGATTTTAACGTTAATCTAAACACACCATTTTAGTGTTCACACATGACTTATTACCAATCTCCCATATAATCTCATCATTGAAAGAATTATAATTAAACAGGCCTTCGGTCTAAGATATGGTGAAGACTGAAGCAGTGTAAGTTTTTCTTCTACGAAACATCAACTGTGACTACTTTTTGTACCGTCCTTCGGTCTAACATGAATATGACTTGCGTTGAACCAAGTTACTTTTCTTTTGGACCTTGAATATATTTAGTTGTGCCTAATGTAATAACGCAATTAACTAGGTTATGCATTCAAAACTTAGGTTATTTACTTTTTTCGGCGAACAAAACTCAATGGTTAACTTTATATATTCATACTATTAGGTTTTATTTGAATAAGGTGCATGAACTTAGTTCAGTGATTGCATTCATTCTGAATCTTTTTTCATTCTGTGGGATTCCCTCACGTTCTTCCAATGGTCTCACTTTTTCACGTTTTATACCGTGTCGCTATCATGGAAGCAAACTAGCTAGCTCCGGATAATGCTATCCAGGACATTTTTAAGAGTAAAAAGAAAGGAAACTTTTTTTTTTCTTTTGGTGCATAAAGGGACGAAACTGAAACTATTGACTATTATTGAGAGAGCTTTAACCAATAGTAAAATTAGGAACCGTTAAAATGGACGAAGAATGTTGGAAAGTTGATACCAATATTTTTAGTCACTGTAGCATTTATTCATAGCATGTGAAATCAAACAATAAAAATGATTCGATGTGAAGTGCAAAATGAATACGTGTTTGGTTTTTAAGCTTTGTGGTTTTCTTTTTTTTTGCCAGATCTTTGTTAGTTATTAGATAAACGTTACTACATTAGTTTTTTCAAAAAATATATAGAAAATAAATGTCATTGTTATTAATTTTGCATGTGAATGCTTAAAAAAGAAAAAGACATGTGATTTTAAAATTTTGAATGAAAATATATCGTTTTTTAACTAAACACTAGTTCTAAATAATTAATTAGAATAAGGGTAAAATCGATCTCCTAGAAGAATAGAACCTAAAGTTGATTCTATAAGAGAATTTTTATAATAATAACATAAAAAAACGATGCATGCTGAAATTTTGGGTTACATATCAATATGTTGTGCATTTCATCCGAATTAAATTGAATCAAAATCTCATAGATTAATAATGTTTTAGATTTGAGTTTTTTGATATAAAAAAATTAATAAAAGAGATCTTACTAACAATGATTAGTCAGGATCTCAAATAAATATATTAGTTATTGACATGATCGATTGACATAGTTTGCATTAATAATATAATCACATAAATGTCATGGGTTAGATTTTTGTTGTTGGGACATTAGTTGGGTTTAGAGAATGAAAAATTTGTAAGAATTATAAGGTTGGCTTAGTGGATAAAAAAAAATTGTGGATTCAAATACCTCCCATAACATTCTAATAAAACTAATAACTAATTTGACAAAAAAAAGAATGAAAAACTTTTGTTTCATTGAAGGCTCATTTTATTATATAGTAATAGTTTGCTATAAATCTAGAAACTAGGAAATGTATATATATAACTAAGTTCTTTGTTATAATATATAATTAATTAGTATAGGTTGTGTGTTTAAATTTTGGTCTAAAACTTTTATAATATACACGCGTGTTAAGATATCAATAATTTGTTTGTCAAAAAAAATATCAATACTATAATTAAATACAGATTAATATATTCGAACAAAAAATTATACTACAAAATTGATCTTAGAATTTATTAAAATAAACTCAAAAGCACTATCTTAATAAACTTTATGCATGAATTATGAAAAAAACTGAATTTTTTAAGTACATCTAAAAATTAATAAACTAAACAGCTAGACATGCACAATTGGCCCCTCCCTACTAGAAGAAACTGCTGAATGGCAAAGGGCGAGTTAAGGTCCTCAAATATATGGTTATTGGATGAATGACGTCTCTGACTCTTGATTTAGCAAAAAAATCTACACAAAATTGTTCTTTTCATAAATTAAAAATAATTTATTAGAATATTAAGTTTTTTTTTAAATAACTAAGGTTGTTTTATTGAAGACAACTAAGGTTATTGAAGTAGTTAAAAAATATAAAATGACATAAATAATATATTTAAAAAGAATAATAAAGAAATTGAATAAAAATTTTAAAGATAAAATATAAAAATTAAAAATAATAAGTTAATATTTTAAAAAAATATTACTTGGAGTAGCCTTTTAAAAAATGACAAAATCTACTTTAAAATAACTTATTTATCGAACAATTAAACAAGCTTTTCACCAATAAAAAAAATTAGAAGGTAAATGAAATTAGTGGTAAAATAACCCAAGTTTCATAGATATAATTCTAAATCATTTTTAAAAAAATGTTATTTTAAATACTTCACAGTTCAGGGAGACAACATTAAGAGTAGTAATTAAAGAATACTGTTTCGGTGTAGAACATTTATTTCGGTGTTGGTAAGTTAATAATATTTAATATTATTTATTAAATGTTTTTAATATAAAATTTTAATAAAAGAAGTATCAAATTATATACTTATATTCCTAATAAAAAAATAAACTTATATTCTAGCATGGCTGGTGTAAGACACCGCGGTATTTATGAGAAAACGGTTTATAATTTATTTAACTAAAAAATTTGTGTTTGATTTGTATCCTGTGGAAAAAAATTTAGATCAACAATATTTATCTATTCCAAGTGAGATTAGTCTTTAACCCATTAGATGAGATTAGTCTTTGACCCATTAGATTAGGGAACACTTATGATCTTTAATCCAGGAATAAAAATTATTATATCATTGAAATTTGTTAACATTCGTCCATATATTTATTTAAGAGGAATATGTTACCATTTATTTTATGGGCAAGGAGATCGTATTCACGACTTTTTTCTCCTTCTTTCTCCCATCCAATTTATCTTATATATTACCATATTAATTACATCTTTAAATATATTTTAAGATAACTAAAATTATAACTTATTATTATGGTCATTAATTCTAGGAAATAAATGAGTGTGTGTTAGCAATTCTAAATATTGAAATATAGTCCGTTGTTTTAGAAAAAGTATGTTGATAGGTTATACATAAATTTAGGTGTAATTTAACGAAAATTTAAATTATTACTTGTTTAATATACTTTCTTTAAAAACAAAAAAATAGGTGAGTATCTTTATCTATATAAAGAAACACATTAAAACATCTATAATGTAATTACTCATACAAGGTGTTTAAAAATAAGATCTGTTTCTTAACAAATATTGTTGTTGGAACATTTAATGTGATGTTTTTTGTACAAGTACCATTACTTTTCTAAAGTTGTTTTATTTTATTTTATTTTTATCAATGAAAGAGGTATTTTCTAGGCCATAAATTAGTAGACACATTAGGAAAACTAACTTAAATACTCACTTTAACAAATTTAATATTAGAATAAATTTTTATGTAGAGTTCTTAAATTTATGTGGAATTGTATGATATGTATAAATTTAAAATAAATAAAATAAGCAGATATTATAGATTCTCTTAGGTGATTAATATAAATATTTTAGAATGCTATTTAATTCCAAACCCACGTCATTTTCTAAAAATATGCCATGTTTTTTAATTTAAAAAAGAAAATTACACAATAGGAACATTGGCATATGTTTAATTAACTATTTTTCCATCCATATTTTTATATAAAATGTGAATTTTCTCAATTTAATCATTAAATTATGATTAAATTATAATTATATTTAAATATGTTTTTGGTTTTTATAAGATTTTTTGAATTTTAATTTTGGTCCTTTTTTTATTGCCTATTTCATTATTGTCAATATGTTGGCTCTATAAGTGATTCCTAACATATTTTTTATTTTTCCTTTTTTGGTCTCTGAATCTCTTTAGCACAACTGATGATATGTTTACTATCGGATACTGATGTTTTAAGTTAACAAAGTCATAACGACAAGGGAAAAATACAATTTTTTTTTCTGGGATCAAAGGTTAAGAAAATATTTATTAGGAACGAAATGTAAAATTTGAAAGTTTTCACCAACTAAAATCATATTTAACTCTTATAATTATATATTATTCATTATTTGCGTATATATTTTAAAAGTATATATTACGTTATTTCTTATGTATATTAGTGAGGCATTAAATAAATTTGGATTAATTTAAGATTTTATAAATATCACTTATATGATGTTAATTTTTAATTTGATTAAAAACATATTTTGAAATTAAATTATTGAATAAAAAGTTATTAAACAGTATAAAAATTAAAATTTGTATAGAATATACTGATAATGTAAATAATTTATTACGATTATCCAATCTTATATTATTCTATATAGCAGCATAAAAAAAAAGATTACTCTATATAGTAAGTTCTTTTAATTTTAACATTAATATCTTAAAATTATATCTAAGCTGATTTTTAAATGATTGATAATAGAAAAATCTTTATACTAACCATGAAGGCAATTAAAGCCTAAAAATTAACATCATTTGTGTTGTTATAAATTAACCCCCCTTTCAAGAAATACATTTTTATTTTAATTTCTTCAACTACTATCTTTGAAGATTTTTCTGGCCTTTATCATTATGTATCATTGGAAAAGTAATGATTCCTATGCACTCCTATATCTTCTAACTCTTCCATAAAATGTCTCAATCACGTGAAATTAAGGAATTAAAATGAAACATCGTGTTTTTAGATTAGACGTCGGTTTCTTAAAAAAAAAAGTAACGCGTTGGCTAATGACATCTTTTTAGATTTCTTATTGGTAATTAACTTCCATTATGCATGTATTAATGTTTTCAAGGGGTACAAATAATCTCTAACTTATGTAAAAGAAAATATTGCTTCATGGCGGTTTAAAAGAGAAAGCAATTCCTAAAGTAATAGTGTGTTTTGAAACTTTTCACAAAACAGTGTTTTCAACGTTTAGAACTTTTAGTCTATTTAAGGAAATTGTTAGGCAAAATAGAAGCAAAGATAACCCAAGTTTTTTTTTTATATTAATTCATTCAACATGAGTTACTTTTAGTTCTCCTTCAATATAAATGGTTTCACTACAATCTTATATCCAAGAAAATAGTCTTTTGAGTATTTTTTTCATATTAAGTCATTTTTAACATTCACAAACTAAAGAAATTTAAGATACAAAAATCAACTCAGAAATTGAATAGCTAGTTGTCAATAATGTTGCTTTTGAGCGCTTTTGCAGAGATGCAGAGAAAAGCAAACCTTGTGTCGCATCGCATCTTGGTCCTGCAGCGGACACACCACTATTCATGCCATATTGTGAAATTTCACAGCCTCCACAGTCGCAAAACGACATTTCAGGTATAGGGAAGAAGACGACTTGTATGCTATTGTTTCACTAGGGTTTTTTTCTTAAAAAAATTTTAGTGAAATGTGTCGCTTCACTTAACGTTTTTACAAGTCAAATGAGATGTTTTACTTAAAGACAAAACCCCACATTTTATACCCAAACAAACCCACATTTCCAGTTTGACATTCAGCCTTTGTCTCCCACATTATCTCACCCTTTCTCAACCCTATCTTTGCACAACCTTCAACCTTCTTCTGACAATGTTATCGGTGACTATTTCGATGACATGCAACATTCCTTCAACAACCTTTTTCTTCTTCTTTTTCTTTCAACCTTCTTATTTCCTTTAAACTTTAGCAATTACAGCTTCACCCACTAAACTTGTTCATCCATCCTCTTAGCCCATTCAACCACCACCAACCTTCTTTAATGGATTAGTGAAACCTATTGGCCCTAACTTGGACATGGCTTGGAAATGGATTAGCCTTTGAGATATCAACAATAAGAAGGTTGTAACTTGTGATTTTTGTTTGCATACCAGCATTGGTGGTATTATTCGGGCAAAGATACATCATATTGAAATTAAGGGAGATATTAACAGTTGTAAAAAAAAAACGCCCCTGATGTGAAAGCATTGCTAAAGGAAGCATTTGAGAAGAAAAAGGCTTAGAAGGATGCATATGCAACTAAGATGGATGAAAAAAATGAGGAGGGGAAAATGCAGCTCACTTACTGTCAAGAAAAGGAAAAATGTTAAAGGTCCCATTGATTTATCATTTTTTAGGAAGCTAAAGGAAATTATTAAATTGGGCAACAAACATGATTGATGTTGTTGATAAAGAGGCAAGATCAAGGACCATACAATATATGGAGCCCTTTTTTTTCCTTAAAAACAACATTCCTTTTAATGTTGTAAGGTAAAAAAGCTTCAGGTTAATGATTGAAGCAATTGGTAATTATGAAAAGTATCTAAAGATCCCTTCCTATCATGAATGTAAAGTTCCTCTTCTCAAGAAATAGTTTGAGTACAAAAATAATTTAATTAAATATCTTGTCGTTGAAAGAGAAAATTTTGGTTTCACAATTATGTCAAATGGATGGACGATAAGAAGAATATAACCTTGATCAATTTCTTAGTCAATTGTCCATTCAGTACTATGTTTTCCAAGACTGTTGATGCTTCCTCTTACATGAAGATCAGAGAAAAAGTGTTTGAGTTGTTGTATAGTTTTGTTGAAGAGATTGGAGACAACAATGTTGTTCAAGTGTTTACGTACAATGAAAGCAACTTTAAATTGATTGGTAAGAATCTTGACATTCTAAATTTTGTTAAATGTTAAGATTTCCTTGAATGTTGAAATTCTGAATTTTAACCTTGTCGAACAACAACTTTAGATTCTAAATTGTTAAGATTATTTCTTATTTTAGTTTATGAAAAAAAATTAGGTAAGTTGTTGGAAGCCAAGAGACCACATTTACTTTGGACGCCATATGTTGCCCATTGTCTTGATTTAATGTTAAAAGACATTGACAAGACAACAAGAGTGAAAAAGACTATCCAAGAAGGGATTAGTCTTGTGGTCTATATTTATAACCACCCATTGGTATTGACTAATATGAGGAGGTTCAACAACATAACTAAATTGGTTAGGTATGGAGTGACAATGTTTGCCACAAACTTCCTCACATTATAAAGGTTGCATAATAATAATAAAAAAAAACGTAGAAGGATGTTTACTTCTGATGATTGGTTGAAGTCAAAGGTAACCAAGGAAACTAAAGGAAAAAGAGCAACTGACACAATGTTCATGTCTACTTTTTGGGTTGATGTGATTTATACCCTCAAGGCTATAAGACCACTTGTTGAAGTTTTCTATTTTGGATATGGTGATATGTTGTTTTGAGAAACTATTGTGAATCTTAATTTTAATTTTAGGTGTCTTTATATATATATATATATATATATATATGAGACTCGTGAACATACTCTCATGTTAGAGCATTTTAGCAATCTACACCAAATTATTTAGACAAAAAATTCAACTACTTCTTTTGTGATAATAAATTTATTTAGGGATAAGGAGAAACGATGAGTGGAGGAGAGAAACAACTGAGTTTTAAAAATATAAACATTAAATTACCATATTATCCTTAAATAAAATTATTATTACAAAAGAAGTAGTTGGATTTTTAGTCCAAATAATTTGGTTTAGATTTCTAAAATATTCTAACAAGAGAGTATGTTAGCAAACTCCTATGTGTGTGTGTGTACTTAGGGTTAAAAATATCGATCATCCCGTTACCACTATCATGCTATGATATTTTTGTAGGGCGATGTTATGCATCACTATCCACTATTAAATACTATGAGTGTACTACCTTCTTGCTTATTAATTGTCATGCAACTTTTATGTTGAGAATAAAAATTAGGTTGCGATTATTTTGTGTATATTGTGTAAATTTAATTTTTTTTGTTAGTATCATGCATGTAACTTAGTTTTCTGCTTAAGAATGACTTGTATATTATTGCAAAGGTATGTTTATGTAATATGTCTATAAGGAGATATTGCTTAATTTGTAAAAGTTGTTAATTTAGGTATCTAATTTTCTTTGAATTCAATTTGTCATTTGTAATTATTTGTTTGACACTTAAAAACTTTATTGCACTCCTAAATATCCATAGCCAAATATATTAAAGATTGTCATGATGATGTGGTGGGGAATTTGACCATGTGCACATAATATATATTTATTTACTTTCCTTTTTGAAAATTTGTAGTTGAATTTGGATTTGGCTATGTGAAGTAAGAAAAGTGTGGGGTTCGGGGTAGGTTGCTTCAAATTGAGATCATCATAGGAATGAGATATTTTACGTCATATTGATTACAATGACACCATATGTTCTTAAATTGCTTAGAAAATGTTCTAGATTGCTTTTAGACATCGAAGGAAAAATATGTTAAAAATTAATTTAAATAGTATTGTTTAGAAAATTATTTGAATAAACCATGGTCTAACGCTTGATTTTTTCCTGTTAATAACATGTTATATTGCATTTAGTAGTAGGAGATCAAGCTTATAAAATAATTTATGATTATACAATTTTTCTTAAGTTGTATATTTATATTTATTTTATCACTTGTATCTACCAATAATGCAACACCTACACAAAGAAAGTTATGTTCAATATGTATTCATTATGAACAAGTAGATATTTTATAGACACTAGACGAAGGTATGTAATTAAATGACACTACCTTCATATTCAATTTCCATCGATGGAAACTCAACCTTCAAAATATTTATCGCTATTTCGAAGAAACCCTATTAATGATTCTCCTATTATAAGTATTGTTTGAATTACAATAAAAATTGTTGAGGACTAATTAGGGATTAAAAGGGAGTGAAGCAATGCTAAACAATTTAAGCATGAAATACGTTATAAGTTAGAAGATTCTTGTCAATAATTCTCCTATTATAAGTATTGTTTGAATTACCATAAAATTTGATGACCAATTAGGTATCAAAAAGGGAGTGATCCAGTACTAAACAATTTCAGTAAAAAAAAAAAGGTGTTATAAGTTAGAAGACTATAATAGTCAAGTAAGTTAAATATTTACATCCAAATTTGTATTCTCAATGTTCATTCCTAAAATATTTTCATTTTTTTTAATAGAAAGCAGTGTCACTAAGAACAATACACAGTCCACATCTCTACATAATCAAGATGATAATATTAATTTCATATAGTAGCAAAACAAATGTGACATTGCTCTAAGTTAAAGCTGATTAGATTCCATAGTTAACAATTCAACAATTGGAGAATTATAACCTCTCGATGAAACAACAAACTTGAATTTTCCTTAAGTATTTTACGTTAAATCAAATCTATGATGTCTATGGCTGATGCTTTGGATTTAAACAAGAATATCATATATGTCATCACAAAATTTCTATTATAAGCAATATTATGAACTAACTTTGCATAATATTAATCCATTGTCTTAGTTATGTATCATGGTCCAACTAGAACCTGTAACAACAAAAGGGCACCCAGAAAATGGACCATGTTACATGATCATGCTAATTGTAGAATCTGATGATATTCTTGTGACACCCTTTGTCCCACACATATATGTATTAATAATAAAAGGAATAAAAATGTGGAATTGATTAATAGTTTTTTAAACATTTAAATAAAAACATTTCAAAAGGATAAAAGGCTCACATTCGCTTTAATATTGTCAGATAAAACTTATAAAAATACACATTCGGCTTGGAGCAAGACTGTCAAAGTTTACAAAAGAATTTTGTTAAATGAGTGAGGTAAAATAAAATAAAATAACATCATGGGATTAAGATAAAAACTCATCCCCAATGTCACATCCTATCAGAGTATTGTGTCCCAACATCCTCTAGCACGAGGTTCTTTAAAGTCATCCACCTAGTCATCTACTTCCACGAACACAAGATTCGAGATCATCACAGGATCCAAACACAAAGAGCACACAAGGAGTGAGTTATCACATTTCAAAAAAAAAAATACAAAATAAACAAAGACGAAATCCAAATAAATTATAGAAGTATTTATAACATAGCTCAATTTAATACAATTCACGTCACTTCATCACTTTATCATTTAAAATTCATTTTTCAATCGTCCATCACATTACACATGAATCACACACTCAAGTCAAGACATAATAACACCCATCAATTTCATAATAAACAATTAGCAAGCATCATGCAACAATTATACTAAGACTCAAGCCTATATGCAATGTGGTATCATGTTAGTAAAAAACCACCCTGAGGCGCTTAGGAGTACATAACAAGACAACACCACATAATGGGTATGTCGGGTCACTCTCACTAAGTAAAATCACAAGGTGACCAATCAGAGTCACTTTATTTTACGAGAATGCTCCAACCATATGGGATCAACGTAGGCTTAAAGGAGCACTCAAATCGAGTGTCTTTACTCCCAAGGCCTAGACTCTAAAGAATCCGTCAGGGCCTCATCTTCCTGATTCAAGTCCAACCCCTAAAACAATTTTTTGTACGCAGACACTGCTCGTGAATTATACAATACCCATGATCTCACACTCGTGTTTCAATCACGTTTAACACATTGCGCTACAATTTAACACTGGTTCCTAACTAGGAAACCTACAATTTTCCTTTAACACTGTGCATAAACACTTTTCTCAAGATAAACACCAGTCGGATTATTGTATAATTCACAGCTCACAACATAAAGAATTGTCACATCAAATATTAATCACACACTTATTCACAATCAAATCTCATGTCCATAATTTAACATCTCATAATGTCACAATCCACCATCACATATTTACGTATATCTCACAAATTAACAAATGTTCAACTTTACATTTATACTCAATCTCAATAACAATATTATAATATCAAAGTAACATATTATCCCATAATTCATCACATTCAATTTATCATTTACACACAATTTTAATCACAATTTCATGATCTCAACAATATAATTTATCGTGCTCACCTAGTGAATCTTATCCAAAATACAAAAAATTTATACAAAAATATTTCTCACAACATGGGGAGTAAAACCCCTCAAACAATTTCACATAATCATATCAAAATCATAGGTAAAAAAATACGAAAATACCAAGAACACTCAATTTATCAACCAATTCGTATCAGGACATCAATTGGTTCGTGAAACACAACAATATCATATTTATAGTCATAAAGGAAAAATTATAATTTAATAAACATTCCAAAGTAAACCCAATTATTTCTCTAAGGATCCCTACACATGTTCATTCTAACCCCAATTGTGCTCATCCCTTACCTCTAAGTGGACTCACGTGTGTAGTCCGACAATGATAATTGCATCCCTAGCAGTTCCCTAAGATTCCTCAAGCTTTTTCTCTGTTTGCTCTGTTAGGGTTTTCAAGCGTTAGAGAAAAGGAGAAAAGATTGTAACCTTCATTTTACTGTGAACGTGCGAGGGACGTTTCTCTCTTTGTGGAAATTATTTCGCAAATCCCAACGGTAGAGATGTGTGGAAAGGGATTCCAAAGGTGGTGTCAAAATTTCACATCCAATGGTTAACAAATCCGAGATCGTAATTTTACTAGGACCAGTTTTGGATCTAAGCGGGAAAAGAGAAAGCTACAATACGAAGGGAATTTCTCTCACCTCCAACATTGTTTTGCAAATTACAATGATAAGAATGTTTGGAAATGAGTTCCGAGCCTGATGCTCAAATTTCATGATGATCCAACGATTAACGAGTCTGAGATCTTCGTTTTACTGAGATAAATTTGAGTGTATGCGAGAAAAATATAGGGTTTTGGGAGGAGGAGAAGGGAAAAAGAAATTGAAAAGAAGAGGAACTGCAGAGATTATCGTCAGTCTGAAAACTGACCTAACATGTCTCTACTTATAGTTAGGGTACCTTCAATTTATTATTTACTCTATTTTTCTTTATTTATTATTTTATAAAGAAATACTCTATTTTATTTCCTATCAAATGAATAAATCAAATATCCTTTTTTTGATTTTCCTTCAAACCATTATTTTAATAAAGTTATTTCTCCTTATTTATTTAATTATAAAAACCTCACCATTTTTATAAAACTATTTGTTTTTAACTAAAAAAACCTTTTTAATTTATTTTATGAAAAATGAGGTGTTATAATTCTTGCCTAAATTGAGAGTATTAGTAAGAGATAACATGTGATGTTTTCATATAGACTCAACCAAGTTCTTCATCTTCTCCCCTCCCTCCCTTCTATTTTCTTGGACAATAAGTACTTCTACATATGCACCTATAACATTAAGCAGCATTGAGTATTCACTAAAAAAATTAAGCAATATTGAGACAAGTCAAGGTTAAAGTATAAGTATGCACATAATGAGCCTTAAAATTGAATATTATAGCATGCATGGATCTTTACCATGAAACACAAGTATATGATGTTGTCTAGCTATGATGATTTTAGGTCCAAAACAACCTCAAAATGATAGATTTTACCTACAAACTTTTAGTTAATGACATGAAAATATTATGGAAGTATGTTATTGATGTGTTAATCAGGATTCATTTAAGATTTCCGTTATGATCCTTTGTACTATAAATTAATGGTTAAATTAGATTTTTAGTACTTTAATTTATTTTTTAGATTTTATTTGATCATCTAGTTTTCTTTGAGTTCAATTTGATCCTCTAAATTTTTAAATCGATTCAATTTGGTCATTCAGTTTAAATAAAAAGAAATCACACTTTGTAGTGATTCAAAACCTCCACTAAGTGGTTTTAAACAACCAAAAAAATGCACATTTAAAAAAAATGAATCGATATTAAAAATTAGAGAACCAAATTGAATAAAAAAAACTAGAAGACCAAATTGAATCGATTTTAAAAATTAAAGGATCAAATTGAATAAAAAAAGAATTAGAGGACAAAATAAAACCTAAATAATATATTAGAGAACCAAAAACTAAGTTAACATAAATTAATTTACATTGTAAACTTGATTAGATACAACATACAAAACATAAAATATGTCCTATTTGTGAGAAGAAACCAATTACTATCAACTTTAACACTAAAGAAAGACAATATAGCATGACCATTAGAGATTTTTCAAATAAAATCATCCTTGTTTAGGATAAAGAAAACTTTATAAATGAAATTTAAGAGAATAAAAATGCTCTCTAGAGGTATTAATTGGAGGGTAAATTTATCAAAAAATGAAGGACAACAATGTTATAGTTAATAAAAGTAAAAAAAAAATTAAAAGCGAGTTCCCCAACGAATAAGACACAAATTAAATGTGATGTATATAAAAAAATGTGATAATATTTTTGAAATACTTACATACATGTAAAACATATTTACGTGAATGTTAGACTGAATTTACAAATAGTGAGAATGTGCCAAGATCTATCTCTATTGTCAGGTGATAAGAAGACCTAATTACCTCCAATTCTCATAAGTTGTCCATAAATATAGAAAAGATTTTGAGCGTTTATGTTGCATAAAAGTGTCATAAAAGATATTTTTGAATGTTAAATTTTAGTTATTAATTCATTTGAGACCCAATTGAAGTTTTCAGTGAGATATTTGTTAGAGTAAAAAGTTTGTTCAGATCTTAAAAGTTTGGTTATTTGTTAGCATTAATTTCTTTCACGTAATTAAGTTATTTTTTTATTTATTTTCTGTTCACATTTGTTCCTCGAACAATAATTTGGCATTACTAATACTAGTTTTAGTCTCCTGGTTGACTTTGTGATCAATAATCTCCTGTAGGGTAAATCATTCTGAAAGCATCAGTAAAAAAAGCTCCAACTATTACTCTCACGATTGACTCTACACAAAATCTGCAATCAAATCCAATAATTTATCGGGAGCTCCCCTCTTCAAATGCTGTAAGCTTTTCAACTTTGAGAAAAGGAAATTTGAGAAACGAAAAGGAAAGAAGAGTGAAAAGTGAAAAAAGAAAAGAAAAAAAACGGAAAGGGAAAAAAGAAGCATTAGAGCTCCCACGTCACCGAAAATCCATACGCATTCTTCCCCACCACATGGTCCATCACTCTATTGCAACTTTACCTTTAGCTTAACCCATGTTGAGTTAACTTAACCACAGCAAGCGGTCACTTCCTAACCTAACTTCACACTGTTCCCTAGTGGTCCCCCCCAATCCCCCTAAACTCATTCACCTCTTTCCCCTTTTTCATTGACACTCAAATAAAAGAAAACAATAAAAAAGAGAGAAAAAAAGCTCATCTGCATATTATCATAAAACTAATCATATAATTATAGTCCTTTTTTCTCACCATGAGTATATAAATAGGTAAAATAGATAGTTTTATACATATATATCCACCTCTTCTCCTTCTATATATGACCCTATTCCCCTAGGTCTATATATGTACAGCCTAAGCTAAAACTAAACTAAACCCTTGCCTTCCAAAGATTCCCTCTCTCTCTCTCTCTCTCTCTCTCTCTCTCTCTTAACACTTCATCAGCAAATTCAGAAACACTGCAGTGTATAAACCTTTGCAGAGAGACATATATCCCTTCTCAGACCAGTTAGTTAAGTAACGGTTTTCTCGTTTACATATTTTCTCATTTTCTTCCCAATTTACCCTTGTTTATGCTCTTCATTTTCTCTCTTATGCCATCCAACTAGGAAGTTAGCAAAGCTTTTTCCATTTTTTTTTTTGAGAAATTAAGAGAAAGGGGAAAATGATAACCTGGGGAGATTTCTACACGGTGATGTCGGCGGTGATTCCGCTGTACGTGGCGATGATCTTAGCGTACGGCTCGGTGCGGTGGTGGAAGATATTCTCGCCGGACCAATGCTCCGGCATAAACCGCTTCGTCGCGATCTTCGCCGTTCCGCTCCTTTCGTTTCACTTCATCTCCTTGAACA